>NC_143063.1:7472500-8722500 GCF_052426305.1 Pelodiscus sinensis | reverse complement strand
GAACCAGTCTCACCGAGCGCTTCAGCTGCCTGCCTGAAGCCTCCCGAGCAAAACCCCTCCGACACCTCAGCAATATCCGTGCCCCAGATGGCCCCGGGCCTATACACAGGTGGGGGGTCCTAGCACCCAATCCCACCTACCCCGAACAAGTTCTGTCCGGTTCCAAGAAACCAGCCACAGATCCCTGGTCAATTTACCCTCTGGATCTTACCCACAAATCACGCTGGGCCAATCCTTTAGAATCTAAAACTAAAGGTTTATTAACACAAGAAAGAAAAGCATGAGAGTAAGGTTATTAAAGTACAGTACGTTACATGCACCGAATCTCCCAGTTCTCGATGCAGGCTCTAGCAGAGGTGTTGCAGCTGCTGGTTTAAAAGTTCTTATTGCACATCCTGAGATCAGGATGGGTTCACAGGTCTTCTGGGCTCTTCAATCCCTGCAGTGCTGCTTCTGGGATGAAGTGCTGAGCTGAGAACCAAAATGGCATCGACCACATGGCCTCTTTATACCTCCTTCCTGGCATCTTCTTGTATGCAGCAAGTCACCTGGTCAGAGGCCAATCTCTATGTTTCCTGCTGGCTGCCCTTAGGTGACAAATCCCATTCTTTGGGTGTGTCCATAGCCTATTGAGAGTCATTGTTCCACAGGGCTTTGCTACTCAGCCTGTCCATAGACATGCTTAACCACATTCAGAGAAATATTCAGCTTCCACACAGATTACAGATTCCTACCTACACACACAGACATTATACACTCACATAAATAGCGTACGTAAGATCAACAAACAACAATCTCCCACTCAACACCCCACATGGCTCCCCCCACACCAATTTCTGGGGCCAACACCCCCACCTAGGGGTGCACCAGCAATCTGGCTGCTTCCCTCCAATTCAGCAACGTGACACTGGCTTTGATGGGAGCAGAGGGTTACTCATTCTCAACTGGGCCCCTGTCTCTAGCCAGAGTCCCAACGTTCTGAGCACAAAGCTGTGGGGTTTAAGAGCAGGCCCCACTAAGAAGCATAGAAAATAGATGGTGACCAGTGTTTCTGCTAAGACAGTCCTGGGCAAAATACGGCCTGTGCACTGGGTCTGGCCCACGGAGGCAGCAGGGAGCCCCAGCCAGGCTCCCCAGTTAGCCACGTGAACCAGGCAGAAACACAGAGAGGAGGGGGGATGTTTTAGGAGCCTCCCCGCCCTCAGCATATTCCCATTTGCCAGTTTCTGGCAGAAACTAGCCAATGCAAAGTGCTTGTTGGAATATCATGCAGCTAATAATACCCCACCCCCCACCCCCCGGCTCAGTTATCCATGAAGCACATGGCCAGGTAGGCAGGCTAGTCTCTTGGCCACAGCCTGCTTCTGGCACCACAGCCCTTTCCTGCCCCAACTCTCTGCCCCTTCCTCTCAACATACCCAAACTCCCTGTCCCCCTTTGCATCCATCCCCCCTCCCAATCTCCTTCCCCAGATCACAATCCCCTCCTACCCAGGTCACATCCCAAAGCCCTGCACTCCAGTCCCCTGCCCAAGGTCACAATTTTTTGGTAACCTAACTTCTGATTCAATGATAGCGTGTCAAACTTCTCATTGAATGGTCACTGGTTCTTTTCCACATGCTAATGAGGTCCAGATTTTGAAATGCTTGACAGGAATTACATGGATTTTCATCTGATAATCCGTCCTTCCGGTGCTTCAAACCTGCTACTTAACAATCTTTTATTTCTTTTACTTGGTTTGATGGGAACAAAGAATTACTCACTTTGACCTTGGCCCCTCGCTGGCTGTGGGGTTTGAGGTCAATATTGAGGTCATGGGCACTTGTTCGGATGTGTGGCACCCACAGGTTACTAACAAATATCTTAGATATATTTAAAATATTACGGAAGAAAGAATACGGCAGCAAGGGAAAATTGACAAGGTGCCTGAATTTAAATGTTTGTTGAATATGAAATTAAAACCAAAGAAAATAACTATTGCAAAATTTTCAGTAGCCATTTGGTATCTTAGAAGTTTCTCTTCCTTTGAGACATAACTCAAAATTAACCTTTTTCGTGACATACCAAACAAATTCTGTTATCATTCGTATTAACACGTGAAAAGAAATAGTTGTTACAGTTTATGCTTCAAATTAAAGATTATGTCTCTTGGCTTTACACATGTGAAAAAAAACATGAGCATCTTTCTATGGGCAAAAAGTGCATCGAGAGTCTGTTGTTGTTGTGACTTGTGAAACATAAAATTAAACTTTTGGTTTTGACACAGAAAATTCCTTCTTTTCTTTGCTCTATTTAGAAGACCACTAATCACAGCTTCTAGCTGATGATGGGAAGTTAGTTGCTGCTAGTCATCATGATGAACCTTTTCTTTTCTGCCGTTCCAATTCTTCCAGTGTTGCTACACAGCGTCAGGGTTTCCATCTCCCTCAGGGTATGTCTACACTACAGCGTTATTTCGAATTAACTTAATTCAATTAGTTCATGAGAATTAAGGTAATTCGAAATAACGCATCTAGACACAAAAACTAATTCGAATTGGAATTTTTCTAATTTGAAATAGCACGTCCACATTGAGTGGACCCTGAATCGAAGGTAAGGCTGGCTGGAACCAGTGCCAGCAGGGCATCAGGGTCGGACTTAGTGTGTGGGGCTGCTGCCTCAGGTTAGCCGAGGGCTGTGCTTAAAGGGACCCGACCCCCCATCTTGGACAGACAGTTCTCAGGTTTCTCTGCTTGCTGGTCTACCTCGCTGAGGGACAGCAAAGCATTTGTGTCTCCGAGTGCTCTGCCTGCCCTCACTCGGGACACCACGGCACTCTGCAACATGGAACCAGACCTGCCCCCGGGGACTCTGCTGCGTCTCGCGGACACGTTGACAGCAGCCTGGCTGCACTGTCTGCAGGCTGCCATCCGGGAAGACCATCGAGGGGCTGTCAGGATCCAGGGGGCCCTGCGGGAGAGCTTCCACCCTGAGGAGCGCTAACAGTCTCCCCGGTCTGCCCCACCGGGGGCTTGTGCACATTCCCCCCCTCGTCCTTCCACTTACCCTTCCCTAGCCCGCCCTTCCTGATGTCAAATAAAAGACACGTATTTTCAAAAATAACAACTCTCTTTATTGAAGAAAACTGAGGAGGGGGAATGAAACTGTGGGGAGACTGGGGAAAGGAGGCGGGAGAGGACAGGAGAGAGGGTGGGAGAGGGGAGGGAGAAAACTGGGAGGAGGGAACTGGAAGGGGGAAGCAAGGGGAAGAAGGGGGAGGGGAAGCTCAGGGATCAGGGGTGGGGGTCTCACTGGGCCAACCGCCTCCCAGCATGGCGAGGGAGGGGGCCTCGGCATCCCCGGGGCGATGGGAAGGAGGCAGAGGTTGAGGTGGGGGGTGTGGATATTGAGGAGGAGGGTGTAAAGGTTGAGGAGGAAGAGGTGGGAGGGGGGCAGGAGTGGGAGAAGGGACAGTAGTTGGGGTACAGCAGGCGCAGGACCGGCACGGGGCACCATGCTCTGCAGCAGGACCTGCAGGTTAGCATTTCTGGCTCAGTCCTCTGCAAGCTGCTCCCGGTGGAGCTTCAGGTCCTTCAGCATCCAGGCCTGGACGGTGCGGTGCATGGCTCGCAGGGCCCCCAGGTGCTGGTCCCTGTACTCCTGCCGTGTGGTGGTGGCCCAGAGCAGGCTGCAGGTGCGGGAGCATGTCCCGGGCGGAGTGGTACGAGCAGCTGGTGCAGCTGTAGAGAAAGAAAAGAAGTGGTCAGTTCTCCCTGGGGACACAGTGGATGATGTAACCGTGCCCTGCACCGTCAGAGCCGCTGTGCTTGCACAGAGGCCATGGTCAGGATGTCTGGCTCTCCCCGGGACTGGGAGCTGCCCCAAGACGGCACCCAGGCCCCTGTGCCGTGTATAGTGTGGCCGGGGTGGGGGGGGAGATGTCCCCTGCTTCTGTGCAGAGGGGGGGTGTGAAGGGAGAGCGTCCTGCTGGGTCCCACCCCGGGGTTGGGAGCGTGTTAGGTCTCTTCACACACGCATGTGCCTATTGGGCCATGGCCCCTGGGTGTCATGCAGCTGGAGCCACCTGCCCAAGGGTGGCATGGCGCGTGCTTGCACGTGCACAGGTGGCTGTGTGATCCGTGGGAGGCATGGCCCACATGCGCCGTCCCTGGTCTCCCCCCGCCTGTCGTCCCCCCCCGGGCAGGGGACAGTGCTAGCACTTACGTGGTATGGCCTCCCTGGACGACCCTGCCGACTGCGGTGCCAGAACAGCTGGTGGTGGCCCCTCCGGTGTGCCCGGGTCAGGGCCCTCCAGTCCCGGCTCGCTGCCTCCTGGGCTGGCGTGGACTGCCCCGCCCCCCACGAGTTGGTCGAGGCTGGGGAAATAGGGGCAGGTGGCAGCCCCTGCTGCGGCGCCGCCCCTGGTGGCCCTCGCGTACCCTGCTGCAGCTCTTTGACTTTCAGGCGCACCTGCTCCTGGGTGCGCCTGTGTCCCTTTCGGGCCAGGGTGGCCGCTATGTGGCCATAGATGGCCGCGTTCCTCTGCCTAGTGCAGAGATCATGGACGTTGGGGGCCTGCCCCAAACCTCAATGAGGTCCATGACCTCTGCACTAGTCCAGGAGGGCGCACACCGTCTACGGCCCCTGGCTGGCCCCTGGGTGCTGGGGGACTGGGCCTGGGAGAGCTGGCTGGCACTGGCTGCCTGGCTCATCCTGGGGGCACTGGGTCAGGGGCAGAGACTGCTGGCAGGCCTGGCTCTGGTAAGTGCCATCTGGCAAGAGTCTACCTCTTTAAGGGCCCCGGGGCCGGGGGAGAGGAGAGGAGTTTTTCTGGTTTGGCCCAGAGTGGCCACCAGGGGGAACTGGGAAGGGCTGGAGGCCCTGTAATTCAAAATAAGTGTCTACACAGCACTTATTTTGAGTTAGCTATTTCGAATTAGGCATTATTCCCCATAGAACGAGGTTTACCAAGTTCGAATTAAGCAGTTTGTATGTATAGATGCTATGAAAGTTAATTCGAACTAACGGCCATTAGTTCAAATTAACTTTGTAGTGTAGACATATCCTCACTGGCAGAGTGAACATTGATCCTCGTTAGCATACCCAGGTGATCTTTCTATCTGGTTCATAATTTAGTTTCAATATTCTCCACAAGACTAAAGCCACATTCACAGTCAGCACTGGAAAACTGCTCTCATGTCCCCTCTCAGTCTACTCTTTTCTAAACAAAACAAGACCAATTCTTTCAGTCTCCCCACGTGAATCACATTTTCTAGACATTTGGGCTGTGTCTAGACTACATCCCTTTTCTCAAAGGGGTGTAAATTTAAATCCCGCCTTCATTTGCAGTTCGGAAGTGTCTAATTTACATCCCTTTTTAGAGGGATCACTCTCTTACTCCTAACATGCCTGGAGAAACCTTTCTTGTTACCCTTCACATCCCTTGCTAGCTACAAATCCAGTTGTGATTTTGAATTCCTGATTGCTCCCTGCATTCTCGAGCCTATTATTCCTGAGCAAGCTTGTTTTATCATGCAAGCAAGGTAGTAACACACTTCCACAGGCCTTTATTTAACAAAGGTGAAACCTCTTTCCAAAGCTGCTGCTGCTCCCCTCTGTAGCTCTCACTCAGGCTTGGCCCATCTCCTCCCCCCTCCTTCCTGTTTCCTGGGCTTCCAGATTCCCAACAGCCAGTGCTCCCAGTCCTAATAATTACAAGCAGCATCTAAAACACCACATTCCCTCCTCTCTTAAGAAGCTCTCCCAATTATAAAAGAAACATTGTTGTTCTAACCACAGCAACAAATATGGAAGAAGCCACTATACTGTTTACATTGGAAACACTGTAAATACGACATAACAGTCTCTAGTCCAGACAGGTGGTTGTCTATGTCTGACAGACCATCTCTCAAACCCCGGGTCCAGTGCAGTGTCTTCTTGTGTTGGTGCTATGGTGAAGTCAGACAATGCGGGCTGTGTGTTGGCATCGTCTCCTCTAGGTGCAAGAGAAGAAGCATTCCATACCCGCCCATCAGAAAGTCGATAGGCGTAAGGTCCTTTCTTCCCTATGATTTTAAGAGATGTGAATCTATGGTCCCCTTTGCGTAAAATTCCAGGTTTTCTTACTCTAACAAAGGAACCACGCTCAAACTTCCGTTCCTTTGCACCCCGTCGTTTGTCTGTGAAAGCCTTATACTTTGCTTGCTTCTGTTGAACTGTTTTTTCTCATAGCATCCTCATTTGGTGCATCAGGCCTTGCCTTTAATAATTCAGCAATGTTCAATTTAGTATTCATCTGTTTTCCATGCAGTAACTCTGCAGGTGATCTTTGCGTTGTGGCACGTCGTGTGGCCCTGTAAGCTTGCAAGAAATCAATAGTGAAGGTTACCCACGAGCGCCCTTCCAGTTTAGCTGTTTGCAAACTCTCTTTCAAACTTCTGTTAAACCTTTTGATTTCCTCATTGGCTTGAGGGCAATACAGGGACGATCTTCTATGTAAAATGTTTCTCTCTGCCAGAAAAGTTTCAAATTCCATGGAAGTAAATTGACTACCGTTATCTGAAACCAGTTCTTTGGGGTTACCTTCCCTGCTAAAAACTGTAGAGAGGAACTTAATTACTGTAGCAGAAGAAACTTGCGATGTAAACGCTACCTCAGGCCATTTGCTGAAATAGTCTATTAAAGTGATGGCATAATGACAGTCAATGAGAGCAGTTTCAAAGGGTCATACGATGTCAATCACAACTTTTTCCCATGCAGAATCGGGAAGAGGAACAGGCTGTAATGGTGGTGTACATGTCACTGCTGTCTTATCATGCATTTGACAAGTGACAGAGGATTTTAGGATTGCTTCAGTTTGGGAGTCCATCCCTGGCCACCAATACAGATCTCGTAGTCGGCGTTTCGTTCTGACAATACCTTGATGAGGATCGTGTGCCAGGTGTATGAGTTTTGGCTGTAATTCTTCTGGCACAAGTAGCCAGTGTGTACCTCGTAGCACACAGCCATCAAGCAAAGAAAGTTCATCCCAAATTCTAAGATAAGGCAGCAAAACTGGGTCAAGGCTTTTAGGGTTACTGGGCCATTTCTTTGTCAGAAATTCCTGTAGCTTTTGTTGAATTGGACATGCTGAACAAGCAGCTTGGAATTGCTCTCTTGTAACTGCAGTAAGAGTGCTTGTAATAAGCGCAACTGCTTCATCCTCATCCTCCGGTGGACCATCTGTAAAGACAAAGGCAGGCAAGAAAGGCAATAAGCTCCCACATTTTGGTTTCCAGGCTTATATTCCAGTTCATCATTGAAAGAGAGTAGTCTTGCCGACCCTGCTCCTCCAAGTCCTTTTGTGGTTAGCAATGTTGTCAAAGGGCTGTGGTCTGTGCACAACTTGAACGTGCGGCCCCACAAGTAAGTTCTCCATTTTTCAGTAGCCCAGACACAGGCAAGTGCTTCTTTTTCAACTGAGAATATTTTCTCTCAGCATCACTCAGTGTCCTTGAAGCAAATGCAACAGTCCTCTGTGTTGTCCTCATGAAGTTGTGTGAGGACAGCCCCAAGTCCATAATCAGAAGCATCAGTAGTCACAATTGTGGGCAACGCAGGACTGAATAGTGCAAGTACTGGACTATGTACAATCAAGTTGTCCACACCAAGGTTGAACTTCTCCGTAGTAATTCCTGTAAGGGTTCAATGACAGAAGCATAATTGGGAATGAATTTTGCATACCAGGAGGTTGCACCCAAGAAGGAACGTAAGGTTTGCAAATCAGTTGGAGGAGGAGCTTTTGAAATTGCTAGGATATGATCTGGATCAGGTTTTAGTCCAGCCGGTGAAATTGTATGCCCCAGAAAGGAGAGTTCTGTTTGTCTAAATTTGCATTTAGACATATTGAGCTTGAGGCCTGCTGTGCTGATGCAGTTTAGTATAGATTGCAGATTATTGTCATGCTCCTCAGAAGTATTGCCAAACACGATACTATCATCCATATAGCACTGAACTCCATGTTGATTCTTCAGAATCAATTACATCATTTTTTGGAAAGACCTTGGGGTAGATGCAAGACCGTATGGAACCTGTTTAAAACAAAATAGTCCCTCATGTTTAATAAATGCTGTGAGGTCTCTGCTATCTTCATGCAACATAACCTGGTGGTACGCGCTCTGCAAATCAAAAGTAGAAAACATCTTTGCTCCAGGGAGTTCTGCAAATACTTCTTCAAGGTGAAGTATTCAATGTCAATCACAATAGCTTTATTTGGCTCCCTGAAGTCCACACAAAGGCGAATGTCTGTGTCACTACTATAGGTGAAATCCATTCCGAGGAGTCAATCTCTTCAATAATGTCTTTCTGAACAAGCTTTTTAAGTTTCTCTGAAACGGCTTCCCTGACTGAAAATGGTAAGCACCGTACCTTCTGTCGTACAGGCATCACACTCTGTCGCATTTTAACTTTATGCACAAACCCATAAGCACAGCCAAGTTTCTCCCCAACCTGGTCTTGGGGCCCAGCTGAAACTGGTGTGTGTACTGCAAGAGTGCTTTGCTGAGAAAGATCCATTAACTACCCTGAGGTTTAAAGCAGCCAATAAATCTCTGCCAAGGATAGGAGTGCCTTTGTGGACAATGTAGAGCTCTGCATTTACACAGCAATCACCAAAAGTCACTGTTGTGACGGGCAGCCATGCACTGGAATTTGATTTTTCAAATAGCACACCAAGTGAAGTTTGGGTTCAGTAAGAGGCACATCTTTAAAGTAATGCAAATAGATGGAATCAGGTAACATAAATACTGCTGAACCAGTGTCCAGCATAGCTGAATAGGATGTGATTTGCCTGAAGGTGCGACACAAACATTTACAGTGCACCTTATCTGCTCTGGAATATGTGCAATAGTGACTTTGTCCACACTCAGCACAGTAACATCTGGTATTGTAACTACATGCACCTGTTGATTGGACTGGCTACTGTGGCAGACCTTAGCAAAATGGTCACCCCCGCGGAGAGTGTCGAATTTTAGCACGAATGACAGTTCAGAGGATTCCCTTTCAAGTGCAGATTTGGGGGGCTGAACAAAGACTCCATCTACCTTACCCATTACAAAGATAGCTTCCCCAATTATCACCTCTAATATCATTAGCTCACAGATATTTACCTTTCTTCCCCCCACCCCTGCATCCCCCTTCTGTTCTGAAATGTGATTTGTCCTTTTCATATGTGTTCATTTTTTTAAATTGTATCCTTTGGTATATATGGTTGTGACTATTTTCTTCCACTATTTGATCTGAGGAAGTGGGTCTGGCCCACGAAAGCTCATCACCTAATAAACCATCTTGTTAGTCTTTAAAGTGCTGCATAGTCCTGTATTTTGTTTCAGCTACACCAGACTAACACGGCTACATCTCTATCACTATTCCAATCATGTGTGTTATCCCACCAAGTCTCTGTGATACCGACTGTGTCATAGTTGTGTTTATTTACTAGCACTTCAAGTTCTTCCTGCCTATTCCCCTGTTCCTTGCATTTGTACACAGGCATCTAAGATACAGATTTGATTTTGTCCCCCGTTCTGCCCTTGTGCCTCCTTTATCTCTGCTATTGCAGCCCATGCTCCCTCCCATTTCCGACCCATCTCCCAGGTCTCCATGTTTTTCACTTACCTATGGGCTTTGGTCACCTGCCCCCGTCAAACCTAGTTTAAAGCCCTTCTCACTAGGCTAGCTAGTCTGTGCCCAAATACTCTCTTCCGCTGCCTCCAAAGGTGAACCTGTCCCTGCTTAGCAGTCCTTCTTCTTGGAACAGCATCCTGTGGTCAAGGAAGCCAAAGTCCTCCTGGCAACACCATCTTCACCCCTCCAGATGCACCTGCCTCTGCCTGGGCCCCGACCTTTGACAGGAAGGAATGAAGAGAACACCACCGGCTCTCCAAACTCCTCCACCCGGGCTCCCAGAGCCCTGTAGTCACTCTTGGTCACTCAGGGTCACACCTTGCAGGATCATTAGTGCCCACATGGAGGAGTAGCATGGGGTAGTGTTGCAAGAGGTTGTGGATTGCAACTGCTTGAAACACTAAGGAGAGGGGATCACCACACAGCAGTGTAAAGGGTTTGTTTATTCAGTTAAAACTGGGGAGGGAGGGGAATCTCACTCACACACTCAACCTCACTGGCAGTCCCAGGCAGGATGATAAGGCGAGCAGAAGGCAGTTCATGTTGTTTGATATTCCCAAGTTGGCTCCCAAGCAGGTCCACTAGCCAGGCGATCCGAGCGCAGGGCGTTCTGGGAGGCTCCACTTGATGGTCAACCCACTGTGTGTCTGTCCCTCTCTCCTTTTAGGATCAGCCACATGCAGCTTCTGTGTCTCTGGGCCTCAAAGCCCCTCCTATCGTATGAACAGCAACCTTCTCACCAGCACTTTGAGAAAACTTTAGGGTCATCAGCTCCTAGAGTCCCAGGCTGTAAGGCCAGAAGGCACAGCCCTGCTCCCCGAGTTTCACCTCCTGCACAACACAGGCCCTAGAAATTCCCCACAAGAATCCCTGTGTCACTCCCGGCCCCATGTGTCTTCCCCTTTGGCTGGGTTCTATGGACGAGTTCTGGCTCTTACAGGAGCGGATGGGTTCAGGAGACCGCTCTTATGTGTGACTCCTGGGCAGACTATTTCCCTGCCTTTCCGGAAGGACAGAAAAACCCCACTGGCTCCTTCTTTTTCTTCCAGGCTGCATTGCCTCTTGCGAAGACTCACCTCAAGGGAGCACAGACACAGCCAGGTGCTCAGGGTGGTGGTCCAACCTGCAGCAGCCGAGGCGTGCTCCGGCCTCAGCCAGGAGGAGCAGGCCTTGCCAGAGGAGCCCAAGAAAACCAGAGGCTCCTGGAAGCTCCTATCTGGCCTGAAAAAACTCTGTGTCTGTGGCCAGTGTGGCAGCTCCCTGGCAGAGGCTGAGGAGGAGACAACAGCTTCCTCGCCCACAAGATGGACACACTTCTCCCTGAAGAAGACCAGGAAGACGAAGAACTCAGTGGAGGACCAGGAAGAGCGAGAGGAGGAGAAGCTGCAGGAGAGCCCAGACAACAGCCAGGAAGATCTCACAGGTGAGTCTACAACCCGCCCGGTGACTGGGGAGCATGTGAGGGACACTCCCACCAGTCACTCTACAAGCCTGGAGCGTTAGGGCTTCTCATGGGGCAGCCATGGGCTCCTCAGATGCTGGAATCCAGCGAGTGCCTGATGCTCTGGCAGAGAGGGGCTGGCCCCCTTGCACACCCTCCCTCCCAGCTGTCTCCTGCACCCTCTCGCCTGGTCAGACCTCACCCAAACTTCCAGCCCGCTCCAGCACTCTACCTCCCACGCCCGCCCGCCTGCACCACTGTCCTTATCCCATGCCCTGGCAGCCACCTCCCACTCACTGAACCCCTCATTTTGGCCTCACCCAAAGCCTAGGGAGCACAAAATCTACTATCCACGGTCAAAAGAGTTAATCTGCCCCATGGGAAGCCTTGACTCTTGCTCCTCTCTTCTCTCCCCTGCTCCCCTTGGGGCTGGAGCGGCAGAAGAGTGAAGTGTTGCAGTGGTGGCCACAGCAGTGGGGGATGTTTTATTGCTTTTGTTGTTTGGAGGGTTTTTCCCTCTCACTTTCTTCTGGTCCCCGACTGATTTTTCTGGGGATCAATGGCCCCCAACCCAGAGAAGTTTCCCCACCCCTGCCATAAATAAAGAGAATATTGAAGCCACTTGTTTTGGACATAAATTAATATTTTAGTTATATAAATTGATGTTTGGTGAACTAACATGATAGAGTTAAAGCTCCTGATTTGGTTAATTATTTTGATTTTCATTAATAAAGTCTCCTTTCTTACCGGTTATACACCCCCCACCCGTCCCCCCCATATTATAGCTCCAGTCGTTTAATATGAATAATTGAGTATGTAAGGTTTTTAGAGCGAAGCGAAGGCATTTTGTTCCCCTGGGGGTGGCTGGTGATCCAGGGAAAGTTGTGCGTTGAGGGGGATGGGTCCAGGGTCAAAACCTTTGAGAACCAATTGCCCTGTGGGGAGTGCGGGACACCTGGTAAAATCCCTCAAATTCAAGCGAGTTGAAGGAAATTAATAAAAATGATGCGGGTCCTTCCCCCTCCCCCCTCCCCGTGTGCTGTAAACACAGCCAGGCCCAGCGGGAGAAAGGGCGTCATGGGGGCCTGGCTAAGGGGTCCCCTCAGGTACAGGCATAATCAGGGTGACCAGTGAGGGTGACACGGGGGCCACCAGCCACGTGACCTTTCCCCCAGCCTGTAAAAGGGACAGAACCGCCCTCTACCCCAGGCCCCACCTCCTCCGTGACCTTGCCCTGCCCTTGCCCCACCGCTTTCTCCATCCGATGGGGCCTGGGGAACTAGTGGGGCAGGGTCCGGGGCTGGCAGCAGGGCCATGGCCCCCCACACTCACTGGCAGCGGCATCCCCAGCTCGGGCCCTTGGCCTCCCTGCCCAGAGTGCTTGGGGGACATGTGCTTCTCTTGCCACCCCATGCGGCACTTGTCAGGGGCTGCAGGTTGGATCGTGAGGGGCTCAGAGAGCAGAAAAGGGATTCGCGCCCGCGCAGGGACGCGACTTCCAGGGAACCTTGCATGGGAGCTGAGGGGCAGCTCCAACCCCTGCACCAGCAGCAGCTGCTGGAGAGGAGGGAACAGCCAGGCTGCCTGCACCAGGGCACCAGACAGAGGAGAAGACGCCCTGCCCTGCCCGGCTCTGGCTTCCCGGCTCCAAACTGCCAGGGGCAGGGAGAGAGGAAGGTGGGTCTGTCCCTGCGACTGCCCTGCACTTCCACTGACGTTCGGGGGCACCATCCCCAGGTCTGCCCAGGGGCTCAGGCGGCTTCTGCTGCACGGTGAGCACTGGGGATTCGGGATCCAGCCCTGCCAATCCCAGCTCCCGTTTGGCTTCAGCCCCTCAACCTCTGCTTTGAGCCCCGAGGGGTTCCCAGGCCTTGGGACTTCAGCCCGTGCTGGGGATCGAGGCTTCAGCCTGGGGGTGCTGGGTATTGAGTGTGGACACCAGTAACTGAGCTTAGATAATGAACAAAACCATTACAAAGGAGCCAGAGGGTCACCCCATCCCACAGTCTCAGCAGCTCACAGCTGGGAACTGGGCTGGGCTGGGCCATCACTTCCTGGGGGCTCACAGGCGAAATGAGGCCTGTTCCCGTCACTGCCAGGAAGGGGGCGAGGGCCGGGAGAGCAGAACACGCCATGGGAGAGACGCTGCCCCTAGGTCAGAGGAAGCCCAGTGGGGAGAGCACCCAGCTCAGAGTTATGAGAGCGGCGCTCTCTGCTCGGCCCTGCAAGCACCTTGTGTGTGACCCTGGGCAAGTCACGTCAGGGCTCTGGGCCCAATTCCCTTCCCTGTCGCCCAGGGGTACCACATTCAAACCAGTGTTTCCTTCTGCTCCAGGGATGCAGACGGAGCTCTCCGAGACGACGAGGAGCCAGGCAGACCAGAGCGAAGAGGAGGAACCAGCCCCCCAGCCCATCCCATTAGAAAGGAGCAGCTCCCACACGACTATGGTAAAAACTTAAAAAACAACAGAGTCCGGTAGCACGTTATAGACTCACAAACCATGTAGATGGGATCATGGGCTTTCGGGGCACAGCCCACTTGTTCAGATGACCAGCGTGTGGGAAGTCCAGAACCAAGAACAAATAAGGGACGGAGCGGAGGAAAAAAATTGAGGGGTAGGGGGGAGAGGACATTGGGTAGATAAGTCTCAAAGGGATAGCCGAGCCAGTCTGTAACAGGAAACACTTACAAATGAGGCTTGTGGCTGAGCCAGTGGAAAGCGTCCCCTGCGGGGCGTGTGACTATCTCCCCAGCCGGTGTCTCTCAGAGGAGAATGACCTGCCCCCCTCCGGCCCAGGGACCGAAAGGAAACACTCACCCTTGTGACCAGCTCCCCTGAATAAAGCCTTGTAACACGGGGGATTTCTGGGGGCACCGCACCGAGGGGCCAGTCAGGGCACTTTGCTCAGAGACAGGGCTACTGAGAGCCCAGAACGGGGGGTTCTCCACTGCAAGGATCCAAACCAGCCCCAAACGGCACTTCTGTTCCCCACCCTGGCTAGCAAGAAGCCCTGCAAGCAACCCCCTTAGACACTCCTGCCCTCTGGGCCACCACCCGCACCGCCCCTTTTACAGCGTCGTATCTGCCAGGGCTCGTACTGCCAGCGTTCAGTGTCGTCTGGTCAGGGTTGTCCCGGGGCGCTCCTGACAGGTCCCCTTCTCCATCGGTGATGACAAACTTTCGGCTGCGTGTGTGGGTGCCTGTGCTCCCGTCATCTAGACGTGAGTTCCCAAACTGCGGGGGCATGCCCTCCTAGGGGGGGGTGAAGAAATTCCGGGGGGGGTACTAGGCGACCCAGCCCCCCATCAACCTCTGCCCCCATAAGTTTTTCTGCTATTGGGGGGACGCATGAGGGTTTCTCAAAAATCAAAAAGAGGGCGTGATGCTGAAAACTTTGGGAACCACTAATCTAGAGAGGTAGACCCCGTGTTCTTGGGTCAACACAGGAGATCTCCAAGAGCGCCCAGAAACGACAGATGCAGGCAAGGTTTGGAATCAGACCAGCAGGTTTATTGTCAAATGCGACGCCCTCACAGTTAGTAGCCCTCACGTCACTTCTTTATGTACCAGGCTGCCACCCTTAAAGGTATTAGGTTGACACCTCCAGACGAACCTACTAGACACAACCAATTACCTTGTACCTGGTGGGGAGGCGGCGCCACACGCTGCCGGGTGGGGAAGGCAGAGGGGGTTTCCGGGTGGGCCCCGCTCTCAGTCCTTTCCACGCAGACATCGTGGGTGCTAGAGCCGCTGGACCCATCTGCTCAGGCCCGGGTGGGGGATGGAACATGGGGCATGTTCTCCAGTGGCCCCTCTGCTCACTTCACAAGCGCTGGAAAGGGCTCTGCAGGGCTCTGCGGGTTTCTCAGCCAAAGCTCCCCTGGGTGCAGCGGCCGTGAGCTCTAGGGGCCTGTGATACCTAGGATCCAACAACATTCCTGGCTCGTGGACCTGGCTCCACTAAAGTTTGAGGCTGGGGCTCTCTCCTGCCCCTTCCCCACTGCCTCCGGGTGTTTTACTCATAGACTCATAGACTTTAAGGTCAGAAGGGACCATTATGATCTTCTAGTCTGACCCCCTGCACAGTGCAGGCCACAGAATCTCACCCACCCCTCCCAGAATAATCCTCTCACCTATATCTCAGATATTGAAGCCTTCAAATACTTTGAAGGCCCCAAGATGCAGAGAATCCTCCAGCTGTGATCTGTGCCCCATGCTACAGAGGAAGGCGAAAAACCTCCAGGGCCTCTGCCAATCTATCCTGGAGGAAAATTCCTTCCCGACCCCAAATATGGCGACCAGCTAAACCCTGAGCCTGTAGGCAAGACTCACCAGCCAGACACCCAGAAAGTTCTCTATAGTAACTCCTAAAAGAGCCCAGGTTCCCCTCCTGTCACCAGGGGCAAGGGGGATAAAGGACCTTCCCACCCACCCTCACTCTGTGTGCGGCGGCAGCACGTCCCTGAGGCGCCTGGGTGGGAGGGGTGTCTCCTCAGGCTGCCACCACCTGAGCACCCCTGGGGCCAATGGGAGGTGCGGGGGCGACCCCAGTGGGCAGCAGCTCACGGAAACCCTCTGGCCTAAGAGCTGCTGCTGGAGGGGGGGGGGCGGGTCACTGTGACGGACCGGGCCGGGTCTGGTCACCACTGAGAGCGTCGGCTGAGGGCGAATTGCTCAGAACAAGAGCAAATTAGTTGAAACAATAGTTAAGAATAAAATTGTGAGGCATGTAGAAGAACATAATTTGTTGGACAAATGTCAACGTGGCTTTCTGTAAAGGGAAATCCTGTCTTACTAATCTATTAGGGTATGTCTACACTACAGAGTTAGTTCGAACTAATGGACATTAGTTCGAACTAACTTTCATAGGCGCTACACTAGCGCTCTGCTAGTTCGAACTTAATTCGAACTAGCGGAGCGCTTAGTTCGAACTAGGAAAACCTCATTTTACGAGGATTAATCCTAGTTCGAACTAGCTAGTTTGAATTAAGGGGTGTGTAGCCCCTTAATTCGAACTAGTGGGAGGCTAGCCCTCCCCAGGTTTCCCTGGTGGCCACTCTGGCCAACACCAGAGAAACTCTATGTCCCCCTCCCGGCCCTGGACCCCTGCCCGTGCCAGGTGCAAGCCTGCCAGCACCCAGCCAGCAGACCCTGCACCTGGCACGGCTCGAGCCAGCCACCCGCTGCCCCCCCAGCCCACCCCCTCTTCCCGGGACCAGGCTGGCGGCTCCCGGGAGCTTGCCCGGGACCGCAAGAGGCGGACACCTTCCTGGGCTAGTGCGGACATCGTGGACCTCGTCCACGATCTCCGCACTAGGCACAGGAAAGTGGCCGTCTAGGGCAGGAGAGCTGCCAGCTTGGCCACCCAGGAGCAGGTGTGCATGAAAATCAAGGGGGTCCACTGAGACCCCCGACCCTGAGCCCTGAGCTTACAATGGCCGTCCTGGGTCAGACCAAAGGTCCATCTAGCCCAGTAGCCTGTCTGCCGACAGCGGCCAACCCCAGGGACTCTGGAGGGGATGGATCGAAGACAGTGACCAAGCCATTTGTCTCGTGCCATCCCTCTCCAGCCTTCCACAAAACTTGGGCAGGGACACCACTCCTACCCACTGGCTTATAGCACTCCATGGACCCAACCTCCATGACTTGATTTCACGTCCCTTTAAACTCTGTTCCAGTTCTAGCCTTCAGAGCCTCCTGCAGCCAGGAGTTCCACAGGTTGACTCTTTGCTTTGTGAAGAACAACTTTCTTTTACTAGTTTGAAGCCTGCTACTCATTCCTTTCCTTTGGTGTCCTCTAGTCCTTCTTTATGGGAACTAATGAAGAACTTTTCTGTATGCACCCTCTCCACCCCACTCCTGCTTTTAGAGACCTCTATCCTGTCCCCCCTCCGTCTCCTCTTTTCTAAGCTGAAAAGTCCCAGTCTCTTTAGCCTCTCTTCATATGGGACCTGTTCCCAACCCCTGATCATTGTAGTTGCCCTCCCCTCTCCCACCTCCTTTTCCCAGTCTCCCCCAGTTTTGTTCAATAAAGACAGATTCCATTTTTGAACACAATTGTCCTTTATTTTGTACATCAAGAAAAGGGGCTAGGAAAGGGTAAGTGGAAGGAGGTGAGGGAGGAATGGGGTACGAGCCCCCGATGGGGACGACTGGGCTGGCTCTGCGGGCTTCTGGGGGTGGAAGCTCTCCTGCAGTCCCCCAATTGCCCCCTCTCTCCAGATCGCAGCCTGCGGCAAGTGCAGCCGGTCTGATAGCCGAGTGGTGTGATGTGCCCAGTGTGGGTACTCCGGGCAATCCAAGCCAGGACTGCTTTGCAAGGGGGGCACCCCTGAGAACTGTCGGTCCGGGGTGGGGGTCGGGACCCTTTAAGCACAGCCCTCGGCTAGCCTGAGACAGCATCTCCATGCTCTAAGTCCTCCTCTCATGTCCTGCCAGCACTGTCTACACTACAACGCTAATTCGAACTAGTTATTTAGTCTGGATTCGTTAGTTCGAATTAACGTAGTAGTGTAGACGTACCCAGAGAGCCTTACCCCTGGAGACTTGCTAATTAGCATAGTCACTGACTGACCATTTCTGGCCCACTGTTCTTTCTCAGAGAATCTTCCAGCATCAACACAGGTTACATATTTATAAATCCACTTACAGATATCACACAAGTAGATGAATAACACAAACACAATCAGTAGAGCACAAGCTTTCATTTGACATCTCACATGGCCTCCTTGGTACAGACTTTGGGACAGCCCCTCCCCCCTACACTTGGGTGCAACAGTGACCTGTCTGATCCCCTTAAAATCCAGTAACGTGACACCCCCAACACAAAACTGATGCAGGAAGTGATGCCAGTAACATCAGTGAGGGCATCACATGGGTCCTCCCGCCTTAGACAAGGCATCTGCCACAGTATTCTCCTTCCCGTTTACGTGGACTATGTCCGTGTCGTACTCCTGAAGGACCAGACTCCAGTGGAGTAACCTGGAGTTGGTGCCGTTGGCCTTCTGCAGGCAAGCCAGCGAGGCATGGCTGCTCAGCACAGTGAACCTCCTGTTGTAAAGATAGGGTTTGAGCTGCTTGACAGCCCACACGATGGCATAACACTCCTTCTCAATTGTAGCATAATGCTTCTCCGGGGGGCACAGCTTTTTGCTGAGGAAGGTCACGAGGTGCCTTTTGTCACCTACCCCATCCTGCATCAGCACCGCCCCCAGCCCGATGTCGGATGTTGAAATCCGGGCTGGCCAGCACAGGTTCCTTGGCCAAGACATTCTTTATGCTTTGGAACCCCTGTTCACCGGCCTCCGACCACACCACCCGGTCCGGCCTCTCCTGCTTTGTGAGGTCTGTGATCGGAGCTATGACGT
Organism: Pelodiscus sinensis; assembly: GCF_052426305.1. Classification (NCBI taxonomy): domain Eukaryota; kingdom Metazoa; phylum Chordata; order Testudines; family Trionychidae; genus Pelodiscus; species Pelodiscus sinensis. The sequence continues at coordinate 8,704,051 of NC_143063.1, read as the reverse complement.
CTCTGACCCCTCTCACAAACCTCCGGTAGTAGCTGGCCAGGCTCACAAATGACTGGAGCTGCATTTTCATTTGGGGGATAGGCCAGTTCTTAATGGCCTCCACCCTCAGGGGTTCAGGACGCACCAACTCACTGCCCACCCTGTGCCCTAGACAGTCACTTCGGCAGCCCCCATCCTGCATTTGGACACCTTGACAATCAGGTTGGCTTCCCCGAGCCGCCGCAGCACCACCCCTATGTGACTGAGGTGATCCCGCCAGGAGTTACTAAAGATGGCCAGGTCATCAAAATAAGTGCTGGAATGGGCTCTGCAGGACCTCCGTGATCAGCCCCAGGAAGGTGGCCCTGGAATTCCGCATGCCAAAGGGCAGCACCTTGAACTCACACAGGCCCGACTCCACTATGAACGCAGATTTGTCCCATGCATCAGCATCTAGGGGACTCTGCCAGTACCCCTAGTCAGGACCAGAGTACTTATAAACACAGTCCCCTCCCCCCAGCGTGTCCAACAGATCCTCTATTCTGAGTGTGGGGAAGGGGTCAGGCTGCGTGACAGCATTCAGCTTCCTCTCGTCCATGCAGAGCCTCGTGGTCCTGTCCTTTTTAGGAACCATCACAATAGGGGATGCCCATGGCCAGCATGCTCTCCACAGCCTCCTGAATCTGCCTCTGCATCTCCCCCTTGGCCCCATAGGCTCTGCTAGGCGCTGGGCGAGGCAGGGCCTAGTGAGGATGGAATGCGATGTCCTGTCAGCGAGCCCTGGCCTCCTTCACCTTTCGCTCCCTCTCAGCATCCGCCTCCCTCGCCTTTCGACGCACGTCGGCAAGGGCCTTCCCATGTTCCAGCTCAATTCCTTCAATGCCTGCTGCTTTCTAATTTCATCTGCAACAGCATCCCTGGCACCGGGTGGGCACTGCTCCCTTCCCTGCTGGTCATTTCGTATTAGCAAAGACCTCAGTTCCGGCTTAAAAGCTTTCTCTCTGAATTCAGTGATTGTCTCCAATCACAAATCTTCTAGAGCCTTTCGGTCAAGACTCGCATTTAGTTGCTGACTCATTGCAGCTGCTCTTTAACCAATCAAACTCTCTACACCCAAAAATAAAATTTAGAACCGCTTGAGGTTCTGATCCAAAGCTTAATTGACCAAGATCTGAGGATCCTGCCGACTATACCACTGTGACGGACCAGGCCAGGTCTGTGCACTGCTAAGGGTGTTGGCTCAGGGTGAATTGCTCAACACAAGGACACTTTACAGCCCCAGACCAGAGACCTTCCCAAACAGGTCACAAACCAGTCAGACCGCGCAAAACCCCTCAGACACCACAGTTCCCTCTGTGCCCCAATCAGCCCTGGGCCTAACACACAGGTGAGGGGATCTAGAACCCAATCCCACCTACCCCGAACGGGTCTTTCCCGTCCCAAAGAACCAGCCACAAATCCCCGGTCACTTAGGGGAGAAACCTGCCTAGGACAAGGGACTCTATGGAGGGGGATGCAGGGAATGGAGGAAGTGGGGTGGCCCTTGGGGTCCCTGCCCCGGCTGAGAGGCTCCCATCTCTCCTCAGGCAGAGGGGACCAGGGAAGGGCTGAGAGATGGGAGAACCCTCGGCACCGGGTGAGGCTGCTCCACAAAAGGTCTCAGATGGCTCCTCCGTGCTCACTAGGCCCTGCCAGCCCCCAGGGAGCGAGTGTCCCAGGGCAGCTGCCCAGTGGAAATGCTCAGTCCCAACAGGCTCTGTCCCTGTTCATTGCAGACCCTTGGGGAGCTGCCTGCCTCAGCCCAGCCCACAGCCCTGCTGCTGGAAGCCTTGAAGGCTCTGACGTCCCCCGCCCTAGAGAGTTTTCAGGCAGCAGAGGAGGCGCCGAGAGCCACCGTGTCCCAGCACAGCACCCGCATGGAGCAAGTAAGAGACGCCCAGCGAGGGGCAGGGCGTGTGGAGACAGGGGCTGGGAGAACTGGCTCTGAGGAAACCGGCCCTGGGGCACAGGGTCAGGGTGCGGGGCAGGTCGGCTCAGCCCCTTTCTAGGAGGCTCTGAGCATCAGTCGCTCCCCTGCTCAATTAAGCCCCATCGCCCGCCGGGGAGGCAGGAATTCGACCCGCGAGACACCCGGGAACTGGAGCCCAGAGCGGCTTGTTGACTTCCCAAGGCTGCGCTGGGGGCAGCGGCAGGGTCAGCAAATAACCCCAGGAGAAGGCCTTGTCCAGGGCCCCTAGAACCAACCTGCCTCGTGGGGCGTGCGGCCGCGTTGCTGCCGTTGGCTCTGCTGGGAATCCTCAGCCAGGCAGAGCCCTGGGCCCTTCGCCAGGCAGGTCTCTTGGGGAAAAGACTCAGGGGTCACGTTCCCGACAGGCCTCTCAACGGGGCCTTTTCTCCCTCGGCCCCACGCCGGTGACGCTCCTGCCCTTCCCCCAGCGCCGTCTGCCGGGGGGGGTGGCCTGGCAGGAGGCCGCTCTCGATCAATCCCCCCTCAGCTGTGTGGCTCCCTCCAGATTGGATACGTCGTGGGAAAGATTTTCAGCTGGCTGCGCGACGTCGGGGATCCCAGAGCCAGAGGAGCCGCGCTGGGGACCATCGCCCTGCTGGCTCGCGCCCACCCCCGGGACGTGGTTCCCGCCTGCGTGGCCCACGCGCTGCCATGGGACAGGTAGGGAGAGGCTGTTACCACCTCAGTCCCTGATTTCCCTCCCCCCCTCCTGCCAGGGCAGAGCGCAGGAAGGGCCTGGCCAGAGACAGGGATGGATCCAGATCCCTGCTGGGCACAGGGCTGCCCCGGCCTCCTAAGAGAAGATGCCCAGGCCCAGCTCCCGAGGGGACGGCTGCTAAGGGAAGGGAATAAATGCAGAGCTTGTGGAAGGAACTCTCCTGCCTCAGCTTCCCTGCCCCCCAGGGTCTCTTTTGAGAGCCCCTTTCCCGCCCCCTTCCCAGCCTCTCCCTGGGGAGGCAGGAGGGGGCCAAGCAGGGAGGCTCTGATTTTGGTTTCTCACCTTGCAGAGGTGCCAGGGAGCTGTGGAAGGCCGTGGGGGAAGAACCACAGCTCCCCCGGCAGGTGCTGCAGCAGCTGCTGGACGCGCTCCGGAAGAGCCACCGGGAGGAGAGGAGCCGCAGCGTGTCTCTGGCTGTAAGTGACACTGGAGCTGTCCCGCAGGGAACTCACCACTACAGGGAGGATGCTGCATCTGTGGGGGGGAAGGGGGCTTCAACCCCTCTTAGTGTCAGGCCACGGCCCCACTGCACACTGGGCACACAGCTGTGTCACGGGGAGAGCCCCCCTGCTCCCCTCCGGAGAGGGTGTCTGGCCTCTGAGGCCCCTCACTTCGTGGTCAACCCCGCATGCACCACGATGCTCCAAGTCAGCACTGCAGCTCCCTTCACACAGGGCAGTGCGGCCTAGCAGCCGGAGGCAATAACTCCTAGTGGGATTGGTGCGGAGGGGTAGGGGACCCAGGGCGCCCTCTCCACCGGGTCCCAGTCCAGCGCCCTGTCAGCATTGGAGGGGGCACCACTAGCTCTGGGGGAATCAAGTTGAAACTCGCCGAGCACCTGGGGTTCAACTCCCCGCCTGAGCTGCTTTCTGCCAGCTCCTCTCTTGTTGTCTGCGCCGTCTCTTTCCTCCAAACTGGGGCATCTGCTGCGGTTCCCTGCTGACTGGCGATGGCGTCTGGGTGCCCCTGCGCTGCTCCTCAGGAGCCCCACCAGCACCTCCGTCCCCGTCCGTCAGCCCTGACTGAGCTCGCCACCGGCCTTTCTAGCCACCTTCAGCTGGCGCCTGCCCAGCAGGCCTGTGGGGTAGGACTGTCTCAGCCAGGTAGCCAGGCTGCACCTCTGCAGCTCTAGTGCAGAGATGGGACACTCCGTGTCAGGGGCTGATCCCCACTCGGAGTGCAGAATTTGGAGGCCGGAAAGAAAAAGTTGTCTCTACAGGCTCTGCTTCCAGAACTCCCCAGGGTCAAAGATTTACTAACTGACAGAGACACAGACAGAGCTGCTGACCTTCCAGGACACAAGAAGCAAATATTGACCTGAAAAAAGTGATTTTTTTTACCAAAGAAAAGCTACACTGGATAACACAGACTTGGTTGCGCTGTGACAGAGCAAGTAAGGAAAACAAATGAAAACACAGAGAAAATCTCTAGGAACAGTTTTCAGAGGGGAAGCAGAGCAATTCAAACCGAAACAAAAAATAAAGAAAAATACCCAAGTTTTTCTGAAATAAGAACAGTTGGAGGGTGAGTTTGTAAGAAGCTCGAGTGTGTGAGAACGACCGATGTGCTTCTCGTTATTTGCAATTCCCTTTGCTCTGCCCTTTCTCACCTGCAACCACTTAGATCCCATGGCGTGTACTTAATAAACTCACTTTTATTTACTAGCAAGCGTTGTGTCAACAATTGTGACCTGGGGAGCAATCAGTGTGTCCATCCTCCTTTCACTGTTAAAGGGGGCTCACGGGAACAATTTATTTGGGGGTTGGGTTCCCAGAAGCTGTGCCTGAAACTGCACTCTCCTCAGACCCACAGGGATTCAGTGTCTGTATTGCTCTTGGGTGGATGGGAGGGAGGGCTCCTGTGCCCTGGCTGGGCGAGACCAGGAGATCTGGCCCAGAGGACGGGGTGGTGAGAAACCCCATAGAGTCAAGAGGAAGGTGTCAGTGGCTTTGCCAGCACTCTGGGAAGCACCCAAGGAGTCCTCTGTCATAGAGGGATAAGGGATCTTTCGGAAAAGGCTTTATTTTCCACAAGATCAGCGTCTAGACTGGCGCTTTTTTCCGACAAAGCTCCGTGCGGAAAAAAAGCGGCAGCCATTTTTATGCTAATGAAACGGGGGAGAGTTAAATCCCCACTTCATTAGCAATTGCGATACGTCTAATTTACATCCCTTTTACGAAAAAGGGATGTAGTCTAGACGTAGCCAAACTGTCTCCCTACTGAGGACTACATGGTGGCAGAGGAGCCAGGGAAGCCAGAGCCGAAGCCGGAGCATCCGAGAGAGTGACACAAGCAGCACGGCCGGGGTCCCTACAACTGGGTCACGAGGATCGGAACTGACCCGACAGAAGTTCCCATTGACCCAGGTCAAGTAGTTTGGGATCTTGGGGGGATTTCGTGGAAGAGCAAAGGAGCGATCCAACCTTCGGAAGGCCTGGGAGCAAGTGACAGGCACGAGCCAGACAGATGGTCAACCCCAGAGCCAGACCCAGGGATCCCGGTTTCAGATCAGCAAGGACCTTCCTCATGAGCATTAGCCCAGAACGCACAAGCAGCCCAGTACGACGGGGGAGCGAAAACGAGGACCTGAAACCCGGGATGTGATGGAAAGCCAGTCGCCGGGAGCAACGTGGGGTCTGCACCGACACCGCTTCGACCTCCCGGCATCGCCCCGGCTCCCTGCTGCTTGTGGCGCTGGAGTTACTCAGGCGGCAGAGGGGCAGTGATGCCCCCCCGGTCACGTCTGGCAAGCTGAAGGGCGGGGCTAGGCCATGAAGACAGAGAACGGGAAATAACGTCACCCGGACTCTTCCGCCCTTTCCAGGAGGTTCCCATCTGCGTCCATGCTAGGAGCAGGAGACGGTTCAGGGGCCATCACATCTCCCTTCCCCCCAGAGGATCTCACCCTCCTTCCTCATAAGCCGCAAGGAAATGGAAAATGGAAGCAGGATGACAGCCAAAGCCATGGGAGCGGATGGGCAGGTGGGGACAGCTCAGTGACATTTCTGTCTCCTGTCTCCAGGCAATGGACACGCTGTACGAGATCTTTTTCCTCTGGGGATACCGAGAAGCCATCCTGGAAATGTTTCCCCAGCTCCTCCTCGTCTGCGTCAGGCAGGTGCAGTACGTGCTGGACCTGTGCCTGCCAGGGACTTGGAGGGCCCAGAAGACATCCAGCCCGGAGGGATCCAGCCACCTCAGCCCCTTGAGGTAACGGCGGAAAGGAAGGGGAAGAACAGATTTGTTCTGCTCAGCCCCTGTGGGACCTGCCTGGCCCTCTGCTGTGCGCGTCCCTACAGCCCAGGGGCAGTTCTGGGCAGGTCTGTGTGGAGGGAGCGGTGCTGGGCGCCCGTGTGCGTGTGAGCCACACTTGCTCCTCTGACTCCGACCACAGGCCAGGGGCCACATCGGCACGTCCCCATGTGCTCCCGGCCGAGGGGTCAGGGCTTTTCTCCGTGCCTGTTGAGCCCGCTGGGCCTCTGTCCCACAAGACCCCACCCCAGGACAGCGTGGCCAGAGCACACACAGAGTGCACAAGACCGGCGGGGGGGGCCGTGTCACAGGCAGGCAGGACGAGGAGGGGCCTGTGACGCTGATTCCACGGGAACAACCAGGGAACCACCTGGCTAGACACTCGATGAGTCTGTGGCATGGCCAGGGCCCGTTGGGCAGGGCCGTGCCCTCACACGGTGCTGGGTCCATCCCGGGTGAGGCCGGCTGCTGCTGACCACGCCGGGTGTCCCAGGCCTTGTGCGGTTTGCACTGGGTGGGGCTGGGTTCGAATTCTGACACCCGGACTTTTTATTGCCTCTAGCACCTCCCTGGAGGCCGTGAAGACCCTTTTCTCCATGCCCAGATACTGGAAGGAATTTGCCAGTATCCAGTTGCAGCAGGGCTGGGACATGATGGCCTCCCGCCAGCGCTTCTCCCAAGGGGTGGGCTTGATCGCAAGGTAGTGTCTGGGCAATGGGAACTCAGTGGGAGACCCTCCTCTGCCCCCGCCGGCCCTCTCAGCCCCGCCATGGGAGAGCGACGCTCTCTCCCCTTGGTAACTCCGGGCATTTTCTCTGTCCTGTTCCAGGGCCATGGTGGAGCACCAGACCCCACAGCTCCCTGCGGTGCTCACAGAGGCCATCACCGTCATGCAGAGTCAGGAGGAGCAGCCCCAGAGAAATATCGCCCTGACTTTCTGCACCGAGGTGAGATTCCGCAGCCGCCAGGCACATGTGGGCTTGTGCAGAGCAGCTCAGTCCCGTCCCAGGCAGGCAGGCAGGCACCGGGGCCCATCGCCAGCAGCTCAGCAACGCCACAGCCAGCCGGCTCCTCTGCCCACGTGGATCCTAGTGGGGCCGGGCAGAGTGGTGGGGGGCAGGGTGAGATTGCTCCTGGCTGGATGTGCCTCCGTGGGACCATGTTTCTCCAGCGGCCTGAGGCCGGGCCTCTCTCCTCGCCTTTGCCTGGGGTTTCATTTTCTTCTGCCACGGCTCGCTCCAGGACACGTTGCGATGCCCAGAGATTCCCCTTTCCCTGGGCTTCATTAGGGGCTTGAGCATTAGTCGCCCTTCTGGGAATGGACCATCTCAAACACCAGCCGCTGGCTCCTTACCCCCAGGGATTTTGTGTGGCAGGAAGTGACCAGCTGGCAAAGATGCTGGCGCACGAACAGACCGAGAGGCAGATTTCTGCTCCTGCAGCTGATGTTGATTTTCTCTTTCCAGTTTCTCCGGAGTCCTTCCATCCTCACCACAGTCACCAGATCGGAGCTCCAGGAACAGCTGATGGAATGGACCAAAGATCCCAATCCGGAGATACGGAGGCTCTGTCAGCAGGGCCTGGGCAGTATCATCTTCCAGCCAGAGAAGGTGAGGGCAGGGCTTGCCCAGGTGAGACGTTGCTGCACTGGGAGATAACAGACACATCACTGTTGCAACCCCTGTTCTATGCCGTTACTGAGCAAGCCAGGCGTGAGGTGTCCCTGCTCCCTGGTGCGGGCAGAGCATGGTCGGTGGAGGCAGTGGGGGAGGGGAAGGAGACTCAGGGCGTCGCTCAGGGCAATGGGGGGAGAGTGTCGGCTGACAACAAGCCCAAGCTCGGCAAGGACAGACGAGTCGGGGGGCGGGGTCAGAGCTCGGGGGCCGGGGCCTGGAGCGGCTCCAGGCAGGCGACAGGGCAACTCTGCCCAAGGGCCAGGGGTGCAAAGCACCTGCCAGAGCGGCAGGAGAACGACTTTCTCCCCCGCTGGGGGCTGGCCGATGGGGGGATGGTCCAGCCCCTGCCCAGGCTCTGTCCCAGGCCAGGCGTGAGCTGCCTTCTGCCTTCCTGCAGGGGCAGTTGTTACGGGCCCAGCTGCCAGGGACCATCGCCATGTTCTGCGCCAGGAACGCATGGACTGTCCTGGAGGCCCTGAAGGACGCGGCAGACGCCATCTACCTGCTCGCCGGGGAGGGGCTTGGCTCCATCTCCCAGGACATGGCAGTCAGCCTGCGCCCGCTCATTGACCACGTAAGGCCGGGACCCCGGAGAAGCACATTCCCCCTCCCCTGATGTCCTGGTATGACCCTGCCCAGCCCCTCCCCGCCCCCCAGGCCAGCCACACAGCACCCAAGCGGGCCCCTGCCAAGGGTGGGGAGTCTCCTACTCAGCCCCCTCCCTGGCAGAGCCCTTCTGGGAAATGGGGGCGCCAAGCTCCCAGCCCTGCTGCAGCCTCCCCTCCCACCCTCCTGTGCCCAGCCCCTCCCCGAGCCCCAAGGAGGCAGGCGGGAGCCTCAGGTCCCAGCGCCCCGGGAGGGGAGGCCAGAGCAGCCTCTGTGGCCAGGGACCTGGGCCTTCCCTCAGCCCCCTCAGGCCTTGCTGGGGAAGGAAGCAGGGAAGGGGCGATGGGAGGGGAGGGGAGGGATGCGGAAGACGGACGGGAGGAGGGACCCGGGAAGTGCAGCAGGAATGAGGTGAGGATGGAGATTCCTCGTAACTTGCCCCTTTCCACCCTTCACCCCCCCATGCTCAGTGGCTCCCCTGCCTGGCACTGCACAGGGGTGGGCTGGGTCTCTCCAGGCCGGGCGGACGGGGGAGAAGAACATGGAGAGATTGGCCCCTCTCTGGACTCCAGGCGGCTGGGGGGCTGGGTGCAGGAAGCTCTCCACACACATTGCACCATGGACCTCTGGGTCTCAGCCCTGGCCAGCGCACAGTGTCTGTGGGGCTGCCTGGTGGTTGCGGCTTCCGCGGGCCAGGGCGGGTCCCGGTCGGGGTGCTGGAGCCGTGTGCGATTTGCGGCCGTCAGGCCCCTGAGCCTGGGACATGGCCTGGCTCTCACGGGCTTCCCCACCCCACGTGTCCTTACCAGGAGAGGGGCAATGTCCGCTCAGCCGCCATCTCACTGCTGGGCACCATGCTGGGCGGGGTGAAGGGCCCGGACAGACCCCGCGTGCGGCAGGAACTCACCCGCTGCCTGCTCCCGCTGCTGCTCCACCTGGCAGACGAGGAGCAGAGAGTGATCCTGGTAAGTGCCCCCTCGGTATGTCCCGGAGAGCAAAGCGCCAGAGTCCCCCGGGCCCCACCCCTCTCCAGAGCCCCTGCCCAGCCAGGGCCATTGGGGACGTGCAGGGAGGCCTGAGGGGGGCCCCTTGGCTCTGACTCTCTGGGATCCCGGAGCCCCGGCGCTGCCGTCTCTGCGCAGAAGGGCCGAGCTGTGGAGATCCCGTCTGGCTCTCGCCAGCCAATGCTCAGCCCCCGCCCGAGCAGCGTCCCCTGCAGAACAAGGGGCAGGAGGCTCCCCAGGCAGGCAGAGCAGGAGCCCAAGGGGCAGGGAGGAGGGGACGTGCCCCAGACGCTCCCTCTCTCAGCGAGGCCCCTCTCGCTCTCCCCTCGTGCTGCAGAGCTGCAAAGCGACGCTCTTCCGCTGCGCCGTGTTCCTCGGCTGGGCCCATCTCAAGAGTCTCTTCTGCAGCCTGGCCTGGGATGGCTCCTCGCGCCTCTTGCCCGGCGTCGGGAAGTGCCTGGTAGGTGAATTCTGTGGGCCCGGGGAGCGGTGACCGGGGAGCTCAGGGAGACCTTTCTACCCCACCCCGAGTGCCCAGGGGGATTCTCCCCTGCTCGTCATGCAGGGAGCACAGGCAGCCCCCCCAGAGGGGCTCGGCATTTCCTCAGCTGTTATCCAATCCCACCCTTTCCACTGCCCCCATCTCCCGAACTTAGCGCTGCCCCTGCCTCCTGCCCGTGGGCTCCTGCCCCTCTGCCTGTGCCCAGCTTGGAAATGCTCTTCCCCAAGGGCCCGACTCCGGACATCTGGGCTCCTACTGGCTCTTGCCCTGGCTTCCCTCTGTGCTTCAGCGACCCTGGCCTGTCAGCTGTAGGTCGGTCACTTTGTCTGGTCTGAGCATGTCTCCTGCTCTGCTCCTAGATGAAGAATTACAAGAGGAACTTCCCCAGGTTCCTGTTCCAGGCCTTAGAGTATCTGGAAAGCTCCCAGGCGTCCATCAGACATTCTGCAGCCCTCTTCATCGGTAAGCAAAGCAGCCCCCGGGAGCTGTTCCAGGGCTGTTAGAGTTAATAAAATCTGCACATGAACAAAAAGGGGTTTCAGGACAAGCATCAGCCAGCACCTCAGGCGCCTGCTGCAACTGCAGCTGTGAAACAGGGAGGGAACATAGACGAGTTATTTTATTCAACTATCAGTACTATTGTGTTTGGGTGTGTGATTTCGTTCCTCCCGTCCCTGGCGTACTGCTGCTCGGTCTGCAGCTTGCCCAGGTAAGGAGTATCACGTGCTCTTTCCTAAATGACTAGAAGTCAAGTTGTCTAAAAGAATTGCACCCGGTGTGCCCTCTGATATGGCGTGAAATGCTGCTCCGAGCTCTCAATGAACATTACGGGGGAGGGAGAGCTCAGTGCTTCGAGCATTGTCTTACTGAACCCAGGGTTATGAGTCAGTCTTTGAGGGGACCGTTTAGGAATCTGGGGCAAATCTGTCAGGGATGGTGCTTGGTCCTGCTGCGCGGGCAGGGGGCCGGACCTGATGGCGTCTCAAGGTCCCTTTGAATTCCAAAGTTCTCTGTTTTACTGCTCAGATTTGCACTCTTGTTTGAAGAAATATGGGAACCATTAAAAAATTCAATGGCGATTAATCGCAGGCTTAACCGTGTGCACCTCCCCTTTGAGTTCAATCTTCTTCGCCAATCGGCCTTTCAGTGATTCCTGGGGTCGGATGCTTTCTCCATTGTGTTTTGCATCACACTGAAGGACTGTCTTGAATTTCCCAAGGGCTGTCTTATGGGAATGGCTGACTCTTTAGTAATTTGCAGGGATGACACTGAAACAGTGTGAGCTCCATTCTATTCCTTGTCTGTGTAGGAGAAACCATCCACCATTACTGTGACCTGTTGTCAAAAAGAGTGACTGCAGCTGGTGTCACCCGCCTGTGTGAAGGTAAGGAAATACCTCTGGGCGTTTGGGCATCTGTGGGCAGTATGAGGCCTGAACACAGATGTCACAGTGTCCCTCTGGGTCTGAGGACAGTGCTGAAGGGAGAAGAGTGGTCTTGCTGGTAGGACATAAGAATGGGTGTCAGGAGCTTTGAGCCACCAGGAGCAACTGTGTGCCTCACCTTCCCCATCCGTGAAATGGGGGTAAGAACAGAAAGGCTCTCAAGGACAGCTGGCCAGAATGGAAAAGGACCCTCGCTATGACGAGGCATTAGTAGGAGGAGAAGGATTCTTACCCTGTGTCAGAAAAGTTTGCATTGTCTCCTCCCCAAGGACCTCCACCCAGAGATTGATTCTTAGCTCCTACGGTATCCTGCCAGGCCCCCTGGGAACTCCTTTCCCTGCCACCTCTGGAGCACTGAAGGCGGCACAAATGCACAAAGGGTTCAGTAGAAGTGAGGAGCCTAAACCCTTTCTGCGGATCGGCGCCTGAATGTCAGAGTCACGGTTGTTGTCGTGTTCCCGGGGCAAAGGCCATTGGGAAGCAGAGGTTTCCCAGGCATCAGTTACAGCAGCTCTGTGGGGTTTCCAACCTGTTTCCTCTTTGTTTCAGCTTTTCAGCAACAGCCTTTAAAATCGGACAGGGACACGTGGCTCATCCTGAACGAACATCGGCAATGGCTGCAGAAGCTTGCGAGCCGCGTGTTGGGTGCTTCTTACGACTTGGGAGCGGCACCGACACAGAAGGACTCTTCCTCCTGCCACGGTAGGTACCACAGAGGGGAGCAGCTCTTTGGAGCAGGGAGGCAGGTTCCGTGGGGCGAGAGGGGCCATGAGGGGCGACAGGAGCGACGCGGCGTCCTGGAGTCACCGGGGGCCACTCGCGTGGGGGCTGGAGCTGAGGGAAATTGTTCCTACCACGGCCCTGCCCCAAACGACCCCCCCCCCCGCCTTTGGTCTCCATGCGCGATGGCCCAGCCCCCCAGCCACAGCTTCTCCATGGGATCCCCTCCGTCAGCAGCGCGCGGAGAGAGGGGGATTCTCCAGGACTCCCTTCGGCCATCGCCAGCCCCAGGGGAGCAGCGGCCGGGGGAGGGGCTGGGCTCTCTCAGGGATGCCGGCTCTCAGGGAAATGGCAAAGGGGGAGGAAGGGGAACCTGCCCTGGTCCAGATTCTTCCCCTTGACAATTGTGTCCTTCTCATCTGTGCTCCTGCCCTGTCTCCTCTGACAGACACCGGCTGAGCCCACCGCTCCCCGGCCTGGCCGGGAGACCAAGCAGCTGGGACACCACAAGGATCCGGAAGGGGCAGAGCTGCACGTGACGGGGAACCAGCCACGACCGGGACCAGGAGCCGTTCAACCCACAGGCCAGAGGACGCCAAGCCCCTCCCCGGCCCTGCGGCGCGTCCACAAGAACCGAGGATCCGCTCCTGGCCCAGAGACTTGCAGCTGTCGTGGACTTTTGCTTGTTCCCCAACATTTGTCCTGCCCGACACCCCAGGACATGGCTTGTGAGTCACCATCAGACCCACCCATCTCCGGGCCCTTCCCACCGGCCTCTGCCCATCTGGGTGGGTCTCTCTCGTCATCCATCTGCCTTCCCACAAAGACCAGCGTGGGACCACTCTCCTGGGGGACACTGGGACTGCGCGCGTTCTGGGGTCCGCGGTGGGGAGGGGTTGGGGTTGCGTGTTCTGGGGTCCGCGGTGGGGGAGGGGTAGGGTTGCGCGTTCTGGGGTCCGCGGTGGGGGAGGGGTTGGGGTTGTGCGTTCTGGGGTCCGCGGTGGGGGAGGGGTTGGGGTTGCGCGTTCTGGGGTCCGTGGTGGAGGAGGGGTTGGGGCTGCCCAGCATTCTGGGACTGGGGTGGGAAGCTGAGACTGCCCGGCTGCTCTGGGGCTTGCGGGGATGCCAGGGCACCGGGCAGCCTGAGGGCTGGTGTGGGAGGGTAGAAATCTGGGGCTGGGCAGCCACCAGTGTGGGGAGGAGAGGGCAGGCCAGGGCAGGGGAGGGGCAGTAGCCTGAGGATTTGGGGGGGCGGAGCCTTGGGAAGAAGGGGCAGGGCTGAGGTTTGCCTTCCCTCGTCAGTCGTTCGCCCGCTGCCCATGCCTCCCACTGCTCTCTGCCAGTCGGGTAGAGGCCCTGGAGAGAGGGGACGTGCCCAGGCACAGAAGTGGTGTGGTCAGGTGCCCCGGCCACAAGAGACTCCTCTGACCCTCCAAGAAACCCCACAGAGCCCTCTGCCAACTGGGGCGGGTTTCACCCCTCCCCCATCTCAGAAGGCCACGTGGGGAATTCTTGGAGGGGTCTTGGACCCTCTTGTGGTTTTATCCCCGTGGATCTGCCTCGGGAATGGATTTCACCAATTGGTGACGGGTGCGGGGCAGGGACCCATCTGGAAGTGGGGCAGGGGACCCCTCTGAGGACTCCTCTCCCGCCCTCCACCAGTCACTGTGGCCCCTGCCCGTAGGACCAGCGAGGGAGGGGACTGCACCACATGGGGGAAGTGCCGCGGTCTGGGGCCCTGCCCGCAAGAGGGTCCTGTGACCCCTCCAAGGAGTCTCTCCACCGTCCCCTCCCTACCAGTGAGGGTCACCCCCTCCCCCCCGCCTCAGGCCAGCTCAGAAGGGAAACGTGCACCAGTCAGAGCAGCCAGTGCCCGACAGCCTAGGCCAGAAGCCTCCATCTCTGGAGCTGAGCAGCCGGCCGGCACCATCGCCCTGGACGCCCCAGCACAACAGTGCGAGGAAGAGCCCGTCTCGCTCACTGGACGTCTTTCCAGAACTCAGCGCCTGGCCCTTCGGGCTGCACCTCTGACTGGTGCACGTTTCCCTTCCGAGCTGGCCTGGGGGAGGGGGTGACCCTCACTGGTAGGGAGGGGACGGTGGAGAGACTCCTTGGAGGAGTCACAGGACCCTCTTGCGGGCAGGGCCCCAGACCGTGGCACTTCCCCCATGTGGTGCAGTCCCCTCCCTCGCTGGTCCTACGGGCAGGGGCCACAGTGACTGGTGGAGGGCGGGAGAGGAGTCCTCAGAGGGGTCCCGTGACCCACTTCCCAATGGAACACTCTGCCCCCCGTCGGAGGGCAACTCCCAGCCTGGCTGTGTTACACCAGTCGCTGGGGACAGACCCGCAGTCACGGCGCGCTCCGCTTAGACAGGGCTGACTCCCACGCACGACGCCGCAAAGGGGTTAGGGTGGGAGCCAGTTAGGATCCGGCCCATCGGTCAAACCCACTCTCGGGGCGGCGCTACGGGGCCACGTTCCCTCTCAGGTGCAGAATGACCTTTGTTAGGTGCGGCAGGGGGCACAGGGCAGGGGCAGCGGTACTTGTTCTGGCTGGGGGCAGCCTCGGGGGCGCGGCCGGGGATAGAGGATATGCGGCGCGGGGGAATTATCTGAACTCCTGGACTAATAAATGTATCTCTGCTGTAGACCCTGCGTTGCTGTGAATTCCTCTGTCGCGACAAAGATTGTGTTTGATGTTTGTTTGTCGTGTGGGGTTTGTCTTATTGCTGCCTTGTGCTGTATTGTGTTAAACACAAATCCCGCGTTAGGCAGAAACGGATTAATAGGCATTGCTGACTGTATCTGCAGAAGCTATTGTCTCAGCAGGGCAGAGGCCCAGCAATGCCAGGCACAGCAGCTCCTGCGCGACGTGGGGACGCTTCTGCCCCAGTGGGGGGGGGAGGCAGCTCTCTGCCTGGGGACCCGCCCGGCCTGTCTCCTCAGGAACCTCTCAGCAGCTGTATCCTGCAACAAGCCGTGAGCAGCCGTGAGCGTGGGCAACGCAGCCTCTGGCCATAGGACAGGCAGCTCCCTCCTGCAGCCCCTGGCCAGCTCCCTCCCGGCCTGAGCCACACAGAACCCAGGTGTCCTGGGCCAGACAGCTGACCATGTGTGTGTGGGGGGGTGACATCTCCCAGCTCATGATCCCCCAGCACTTCACAGACGTTCCTGAAGCCTCCCCCCCCCCCAGGCCATGGGGACTGGAGAGCACCCAGCTCCCCCCAGGAACACCCAGTTCCCTTGCACTCTCCAGACCTCAGCTGGCCGCTGCCAGTCCCTCTCTCTAGCCCGTTTCTGGGCAGACTGCAGTCCCTCCTTGCCACTCCTCCCTGGCAAAGGGTGCGGACCTGCTACCTCTGCAACCCTGCCTTCAGGCCTTATGGCCTGGGGCTTCCCCCGCCCAAGCCCTCCCAGCCTGCCATGTCTGCTGTCATACCTCGGTGTTTTGTACCTCGGTACCTTCGGTGGTCTGGACTGTCAGTGTCAGCGTCGTCTGGTCAGGGTCGTCCTGGCGCGCTCCTGACAGGACCTCTACTCCGTCGGTGATAATAAACTCTCGGCTGCGTGCGTAACAATCGGTACTCCCTTTATCTAGCGTGTTAGACCCCATGCACTTGGGTCAACACAGGAGATCTCTGAGAGGCCCCGGAAACGACAGATGCAGGCAAGGTTTGAAATCAGTTGAGTGGGTTTATTATCAAATGCGAAGCTCTACCACTTGGTAACAGAGATCAGTACAATGTGACACCACTGGGCACTATGGCCCGCGTTGACACGGTACCAACACCGGGCAGGCCTATTGCCATATAACAGATATTAACAGCACTTAGTCAAAGTTAAGTTACTGTGCACTCTGTATGTTTAGGCAATGACACCTGCCGTTCAGGCGCCTAGTGCGCCCCCCCCCCAAGGTCGGCCGGAGAGCACCCTCTGCGGTGTCCTTTTATAGACAGGTACAAACAACTTACATCATTTCTTTACGTACCAGGTTACCACCCTCTGTTGCCTAGTTACCACCCCTCACTGTATGGAAGGGGGGCTCACTTACTATCCTTCATGCTGTCAGTTTTGACCCGGTCCTGAACCTAGGTCGGTCTGTGTATTAGTTTTTAGGGATTTTTTGTACCAAGACATTTCTTATTAAGATGTTCCATTACTCCCCTTTGGCTCACAGTCTGTACCCAGTGCCTCCGTGTGTCCTTCCATGCTCGACCTAACTTACACAATCACACAATTATCAATAGTGATAGAAATGTAGCCGTGTAAGTCTGGGGTAGTTGAAGCAAAATGCAGGACAATGTAGCACTTTAAAGACTAATAAGATGGTTTATTAGATGATGAGCTTTCTGAGGAAGTGGGTCTAATAAACCATCTTGTTAGTCTTTAAAGTGCTACATTATCCTGCATTTTGCTACAGTTATCAATAGGGCTTCTTTCTTGGCTCCTGTGTTACTGAACCAAAGTCTTGCTCACTAGATTGGAGGCCTGTTGTTGTTTCCGTGTTGCAGGCCTTAGGCCTGCTGACTCCATATTACTGACCCTCAGCTTACTACATCTGCCTCTCACAGCCCCGCCCACCACGGCTGCCTCTCACAGATGCACAGACAGACCTTCCAGGACACAGGAATCAAATCCTCACCTTACAAGAAGTGATTTTTGGTACAAAACAGGAGAGAAACGTGATAAAGAGTACTTGTTTCCTTGATGTTACAGAGCAACTGAGGAAACCGAATTAAAACTGAAAAAACCCTCTGGCACAATGCTCATTTTTTTGGGAAGAATGGCTCTTGCGCAAGAGGGGAGGGGGGTTTCACATCTACACAGCTCCTTTTTGTGTAAAAGCCTCTCGTGCAAAAACAGTTGCTAATGAATTATGCAAATGAAGCATGGCGATAGTCTACTCTGTGCTTCATTTGCACAAGCTTTTGCGGAAAAAGGTTGCGGTATGGACGTAGCCAAAGAGCAGGCAGGGAACCTAAATCCAATTCACATTTCAACCCTCTGTCCCGATTGGTTCTCCTGGCCCGCTGGCTGACACCTTTGCTAGGTACCTGAATTTTCCCCGCTCCATTTTCATGAACATGGCTGCTGCTTTTTTTCGGCTCGGGGCTTTGCCGGAAAAAAGCGCCAGTCTAGACAGGGATCTTTTGGAAAATAAAGCCTTTTCCGAAAGGTCCCTTATTCCTCTTAAAATCAGGACACAGCCCTGCTGCTGCTGCTATTTCCTCTTTCTTCGGCTGCTGCTTCTTCAGCTTCTCCTATTCCTGCCTCTGCTTCTGCTGTTCCTGCTGCTCTTTTCTTCTTCTGCTGCTGCTGCCTCTTTTCTTCTCTATATCTTCTACTGCTTCTGCAGCTGCTGCTGCTTTTCTGGCTGCTGCTGCTCCTTCTTTTTCTGTGGATACTTCTGCTGTTGCTGCTATTGTGCTACTTTTTCTTCTCCATCTGGTGTTTCTTTCCTGTTGCTACTCTTTCTGCTGCTGCTACTTCTTTTTCTGTTCCTTCTTCTGCTGCTCCTTCTGCTGCTGCTGTTGCTTCTTCCGCAGTGCTGCTGTTTCTGCTGCTTCATCTGCTTCTATGGTTCCTTCTGTGAGTAAGCGGGGGAATGGTCCCGCTATTGTGGAGAACTTTCCTGGCTTCTATACACCCCGGTGAAATGAACCAGCGAAAGGATCTGAGTCCCCGCTCCCACCTCCTTTACCCCACGGCTCCCTGATCCTGAGGGCTCCCCCTCCACTCTCCTGAGTAGCAGAGCCCTTGAAACCCCAACAAGGCTGGGCCCAGGTTTCCTGGGGCTTAATCCCTGACCTTGTAGTCACTAGGGGCAGGAGTTAGGGTGTCCCCACTCCGAGGTGCTCTCTTTACACTGCAGGCCTTCTTGGCCCAGTGATCACTTCATAAGGTTCAAAGCAAATACAATTTATTAAACAACAATGGATTAAAGAGAAAAGAATAAGAAAAAAATGAGAATGGTTAAATGAGAACACACAGCCCTGCTCTGTAGCACAGGGACATCAAAACAGCAGCCTGCAGAGTATAAGGACAGTCCACAGTCTCTTTCTTAGAGGCCCTGGATATGCTGCAGGGGGGGCTACAGGCTGGACACGCTAGCTCTGGTAGTGACCACACAGTCTCAAGCTCGAAGTGGCCAGACCCCTCTCCCAGTCCAGAGCCTCTCCCCACACTTTGCTGGTCCCAGGTGCTCACCACATCCAGCTGCAGGCTGTGCTGCTTGGCCAGTTCCAGCTCCTTGTGTTGCTTCTCTGTTCCTTTTTGCTCTCTGAGCCCTGCCAGTCTGCTGCTCAACACAGGGTCTGCATTCCTTGTGCTCTGTATGCCTGGCTCTGCTGCTGCAAAAACTGCCCCTCAGCACAGCTTGCACTCCTCTTAGCAGTGTCTCAGCTCTCTGTCTTTGCAGGACCTCTTCTGCACACAGCTTGTTTTTTCAGACAGAGGGAGAGCCAGAACAATCCCAGCTCACAGGGAGGACGGGGCCTGGCCTCTCCCCTTCCTCATTGGCCTGTCCAACCTGTCAATCAGGCTGAGCTGGAGTGTTGGCTGCTTTCCATTGTCTCTGGGGTCTGTCAGTCTCATGAACTCTTCCCCTTCAGATACTGCGAGCTGGCAAACCAAAAACTCCCGCAGAGGTTTAGTAAGGGGTAACAGTCCCCTTACATGTGGCTGCTCCTATTTGTTTTTCTGCTTCTCCTTCTTCTGTTTGTGCTTCTGCTTCTTCTGTGGCTGCTGCTGTTTTCTTTCTTCTGCTGCTGCTGTTTCTACTTCTCTCAGGGGATGTCTACATTTGCCCCCTAGTTCAGAGTAGGGAGGCAAATGAAGCATACCGAAGTTGCTAATGAAGTGTGGGATTTAAATATCCCGTGCTTGATTAGCATATTTGCAGCCGGTCGCCATTTTAAAATGCCAGTCGCCCGATTTAACCCACCGTGTGTAGACACAGTAGTCCGATTTAAAACCCTTCCCTCGATTTAACTGTTACTCCTCATTGCACGAGGAGTAACAGTTAAATCTCGCGCTTCATTAGCAACTTGGATATGCTTCATTTGCCTCCCTCGTCCGAACTAGGGGACAAGTGTAGACACACCCCCACTCAATAAGGAGCAGCCAGAGATCATGACGCAGGGATGATCCCCAAAGCCTTATTCTGCCCCTCTAGTGGAGCTGGCGGGAAGTGGGGGGGGAGGGGTGACCCACAGAAATTAGGAGCCTGCTGGAAGTCTCCAGAGAGCTGTCACCTCTGCACCTGGGAAGGGAAGGGGGAGGGGCTGGCTCCTCAGGGGCTGGGCCTGGGCATCTTCTCTCAGGAAGCAGGGGAAGCCTTGTGCCCGGCAGGGAGCTGGCTCCATCACTGTAGCCGGCTGGGCCCTTACCCCGCTCTGCCCTGTCAGGAGGAGGGGAAGGGAACTCGGGGGCTGAGGTGGTAACAGAGCATCTCCCTCCCTCCCATTTAACACTCCATTGGCATCCACAGCAAAGTGTGGGACACTTCCGGCCCACGCAGCCTCCTCAGCACCTGCCCTGCTATCGACAGGCACATTTGCCTTCCCTCTGCCTCTTCTGCCTGTTCCAGTGCGAGAGGAAACTGCAATATCCTCTGGGAGGAGGGTCCCAACTACGGGATGGTTTCCCTCTGCTCCCATTGAATGCTCTGTTCCCTTGAGACTTTCATCCTCCTTAAGAGCACTGGGGCTCTCAGACTGGAGGTGGGACAGTACTACTGTGTCCCGGAAAGTCTCATCAACATAGCTCTCTGCCTCCCTTAGCTCCTCCAGTTCAGGCACCCTGGCCTCCAAAGCACGAACTCTGTCTCTGAGGGTCAGGAGCTCCTTGCAACGGGTGCACACATACGCCACCCGCCCACAGGGCAGGTAATTATACATGTTACACTCGACGCAATAAACAGGATAGCCCCCACTCTGCTGCTGGGCTTGTGTCTCCATTTTTTTAATGAATAAGTTTAAGTATAAACTGGGATTCTTTTTAAACCTCTGGAATATAGATTATAATACAAGTTATGTTTTAAAGAAGGTCAGAAGTCACCAGTGCCCTCCAACCTCCCCCTCTAAACTCCCTGTTAGCTGTTCCTGTTGGCAAGCTCCCTGGGCGCTGAGTCACAGGCTTATATAGCTCCGGTAGCCCCTCCCCCTGACTGAGGCTCAGCCAATTAACAGAAGCTTCTAGGTTTCAAACCTTTTAGAAGCTCCTTCAAACAAAAACAAAACAAACAAACAGACAAACACAAGCTCATCACACAGCAAATAACTCCCCCCCACACAAACACACACTCCAGACAGCCACTTACCACAAGGGTCCCACTTTTACTCCTCTTTTACCTGGAGAACTCCCTCTCCAAACTCCCTGTTAGCTGTTCCTGGTCGCAAGCGGAACAGGACTTCACTTGACTGCGTACTGAAATGTTTCTGTATTTGTCAAGTAGCTTGCTAATGTTTTCAGTGCCAAAATCATCCCTGATTTGATGTGGGGGAAGTGAGGCAAAGAAAAAAGCTGCCCATTCATTTAGTTCATTCTCTGGAAACCTCTTACTCAGAGGCTCACACAGCAGGGAGATGAAACGTAGAATAGGTTCACTGCTGAACTGGTCATCGGTTGTGGTTGATTTGATTTGATTTTTCACACTGTTTCTCCAAGATCCTGCCCTCTCAGCCTGCAGCTCTGGGCCCTTGCTAACTGCACAGCCTCACGCATTGTCAAATAACCTTTCTGGGAGCATTTAGTCAGTTCTGCTACTTCATAAAATACAGGCCTATGTAGCACTTTAAAGACTAACAAGATGGTTTATTAGATGATGAGCTTTCGTGGGCCAGACCCACTTCCTCAGATCAAATAGTGGAAGAAAATAGTCACAGCCATATATACCAAAGGATACAATTAAAAAAAATGAACACACATGAAAAGGACAAATCACATTTCACAACAGAAGGGGGATGCAGGGGGAGAGGGGAAAGGAAGGTGAATGCCTGTGAGTTAATGATATTAGAGGTGGGAAAGGGTAGATGTCTGTGAGTTAATAGTATTAGAGGTGATAATTGGGGAAGCTATCTTTGTAATGGGTAAGATAGCTGGAGTCTTTGTTCAGCCCCCCCTGCGGAAAGTGTCGAATTTTAGCATGAATGCCAGTTCAGAGGACTGTCTTTCAAGAGCAGATTTGAATGTCTTCTGAAGTAGGATGCAGGTGAGTAGGTCATTCCTACAGTGTCCTTTCTGGTTGAAATGGCAAGCAACTGTTTTTTCTTTGTGATCCTGTCTAATGTCTGTTTTGTGGGCATTGATTCTTTGGCGAAGTGTCTGAGACGTTTGTCCAATGTACATAGCAGATGGACACTTACGGCACATGATAGCATAGATTATAGTCACAGACATCTAACTTTCCCCACCTCTAATATCATTAACTCACAGGCATTCACCTTCCTTCCCCCCCACCCTCCCCGCATCTCCTTTCTGTTCTGAAATGTGATTTGTCCTTTTCATATGTGTTCCTTTTTTTTTAGTTGTATCCTTTGGTATATATGGCTGTGACTATTTTCTTCCACTATTTGATCTGAGGAAGTGGGTCTGGCCCACGAAAGCTCATCACCTAATAAACCATCTTGTTAGTCTTTAAAGTGCTACATAGTCCTGTGTTTTGTTTCAGCTACACCAGTCTAACACAGCTACATTTCTATCACTATTCTGCTAATTCATGTGAGACCTCATTTAATACAGCTGCAGTGACGTGGCAATTAGTGTCATGGAACTTAGTCAGGCAGCACTTTGCTATTGGGTCATTATTTTTTGAGATTTCCTGTTCCAAATAGTTAAGAAGGGGCTCCTAATTACACAGCAAAGCACTTCCAGCAAAATGTCTAGGTGGCCACCTCACTTCAGTTAGAGGTTTCAATGATACAGTCTCATTTTCTGTGACATTTGCTATTTCCTCAAATTGTCCTTTTCGGACTGAGGATCTGCAAAAGATTCTATAAACGGTCTTCAAAAGGGTCTCTCCTGTCTTCAGCACTGGCACTTGGTTCCACACATCAGCTAAACCCAGGTCTTCTCCATGGGCCAGGCAGTGTTGTGCTGTTAAATGTGGGATGCTCTGCTTGAGTTGTCTGGCAACACCATTGTTTTTCCCCCAGCACGACTGAAGCACCATCTGAAGTGAACATCGCTGTTTTCATCAGATCCCGCTTATTCAGGGTGTCAAAGGCTTTGAGAGCAGCTGTAACAGCTTGTGCATTCCAAGCAGATAACTGAATCGTTCCACCAAACACAGTCTTCTGCCCTGCACATGCTGCAGCTCTGAACTTGAAGTCAATGAAAAGCAAGTTGGTGACAGAAATACCTGTGCTCTCATCAGTAATAAGTGTATGGTAGGAAGACAGGCGAATAGCTGACTTGATTTCTGCACAGACAACACTGATGATTGACTCCAAAACCGCAAAAGCAGAGTTTTTCTATGCCAGCTTGTACATACTGGTGCTTTCCCATGTGGTCATTTATATTTTGCGCATTTCTATTCTGGAGCTGTTCATTTGTACGGGAAGCAGAAAGTTATCTGTGGGAATTTTTATTTTTTCTGGCTTTAAATGTTTTCTGTCCTTCAGTTCCAGCCTCTTCTGTTTCTTTTTTGTGTTTCTAAGAGCATCCTTCACAACTCACATCCCAGGGGAGGAGAATTCCTGCTCCTAAGAATATGTGCAGCAGATTCACGACTTTTGCTTGATGAATCCTCTTCATGTTGTCCAAGGGCTTCCCCCGTCCCACTTGTGGCCTGCGGAGAAGTGGCTGCATATTCTAGTCTGAGTCCAAATTTAGCAGGTCAAGCCCACATCAGCACTGTACTGGAATATGTCCCCCCTCTGTATACAGATCTGGCCTTGAGATTGTTGAGATTCTGCTTCAACTCTTTCATTCAGCCATTCTCCTTTGACCGTGGGGCAGCATTTCTTCTTAGGGTTTGCTCCTGTGTTGGTTGATGCTCTTTGCCTTCATTAACACATGACTGTTAAAAGGTGCAGAAGGGCTGGGGGTCATGTAATATCACGTATTCTGCTCTTAATTAAAAATCCTGTAGTCCATGGGATATGTACAGCTTGTATTAAAAAGAGTCTGCCCGAGAGTGCTGCTGTGATAACTAACTCTGTTGCAGGCAATGATTAGAGTCATTGAACACTAGGACTGGAAGTGACTCAGGAGATCTAGTCCCTGCCCTGCACTCACGGCAGGACCAAGCACTGTCTAGATCATCCCTGGCAGGCGTCTGTCCAACCTACTCTTCAGTATCTCCAGTGATGGAGACTCCACAACCTCCCTCAGCAATTTATTCTAGTGTTTAACTACCCTGACAGGTAGGAAGTTTTTCCTTATGTCCAATCTAAACCTCCCCTGCTGGAATTTAAGTTCATTGCTTCTTGTCCTATCCTCAGAGACCCAGGAGAACAGTCTTTCTACCTGCTCCTCCTGGTAACACCCTTTTAGATACTTGAAAACCGCTCTCATGTCCCCTCTCAGTCTATTCTTTTCTAAAGTAAACAAGACCAATTCTTTCAGTCTTCCCACATGAATCATGTTTTCTAGACATTTGGTCTGTGTCTCGACTACATCCCTTTTCTCGAAAAAGGAATGTAAATGAACCCCGGGAAATTTAAATCCCGCCTTCATTTGCAATTTCGAAGTGTCTAATTTACATCCCTTTTTTGAGAAAAAGGATGTAGTTTAGACACTGCCTTAGTCATTTTTGTTGCTCTTCTATGGACCTTCTTCAATTTCTCTGCATTTTTCTTGAAATGTGGTGCCCAGAATTAGACACAATACTCCAATTGAGGCCTGATCAGTGCCTTGCAGAGTAGAAGAATGACTTCTGGTCTCCTGCTCACAACACTCCTGTTAATGCATTCCAGAAGCATGTTTGCTTTTCTTCCCCAACAGCATCACACTGTTTAGCTTCTGATCCAGTATGACCCCCTAGATCCCTTTCTGCAGTGCTCCTTCCTACACAGTCGCTTCCCATTCTGTATGTATGAAACTGAGTGTTCCTTTCAAAGTGGAGCACTTTGCATTTGCCCTTATCAAACTTCATCCTGTTTACCTCAGACCAGTTCTCGTTTATCCAGATCATTCTGAATTCTGATTCTGTCATCCAAAGCACTTGCAACCCCTCCCAGCTTGGTATAATGTGCAAACAAAATACGTGTACTCTCTATGCCATTATCTAAATTGATGATGAAGATATTGAACAGAATTGGTCCCAAAACAGACCCCTGAAGAACCTCACTTGTTATGCCCTTCCAATATGACAAGTGAACCATTAGTAATTACTTTCTGAGAACAGTTATCCAGCCAGTTTTGCACCCACTTACGTTCTATTTCATCTTTTTGGTAGTTGCCCCATCTAGGTTGTATTTCCCTAGTTTATTGATAAGCAGGTCATGCGATACCGTATCAAATGCCCACCTCCTTCCCATACTGCATTGCCTAATGCAGTAGTCTGGGAGCAGAATTTGTTTGTGAAGACAGAGGCAAAATAAGCATTGAGTACTTCAGCTTTCTCCACACCATGTGTCACTAGTTCACCTCCCTCATTCAGTAAGGGCCCCACACCCTCTCTGATAACCTTCTTATTGCTAATATGCCTGGAGGAACCTTTACCACCAGTCACATCCCTTGCTAGCTGCAAACCAGTTGTGCTTTTGAATTCCTGACTGCTCCCCTGCATTCTTAATCCTATCATTCCAGAGCAAGCTGTACCCTTCTCTATCAATATTCCAATCACGTGTATTATCCCACCAAGTCTCTGTGATACCGGCTGTGTCATAGTTGTGTTTATTTACTAGCACTTCAAGTTCTTCCTGCCTATTCCCAGCCCTCCTTGCATTTGGCAGCCACCATGTGATCCTGGCCCCAACACCAGCATTGGGGACAGCAGAGAGCTGCCCAGATCAGCACCCACTCCCCCACCAAACCCAGCACCACCAGCAGCTTCCTTGCCACCGGTAGGATGGCGAGTGCAGGCTAGGTCTACACTACAGAGTTTTTGCTCAAAAACGGCCGTCCACATCTCAAGTGCTTTTTTGCGCAAGTAAAACCAAAGAACAGAGGGGTTTTCCCGGTGTAGGTATTCCTCAGTCTACGAAGAATAATTCCTTTTTCAAAACAGTTTTTCGCAAAAAGGTGTATGTGGACGGGCAAAAGGGGTTTTTTTGCACAAGAAAAGGGAAGAGGAAAAAGCACAGGTGCCCTGGTGGCCATTCTAGCCATAGCAATCACTGCTCACTTCAAGAAAGCATCCAGGCAGTCTGGACGCTGTCTTTCGCAAAAGTGCATCCCTTTTTTGATGCGCTTTTGCAGTGTGGATGCTCTCTTGTTTAAGAAGTTTTTGCAGATGAAAAGCTTCTTGTGCAAGAAGCCTGTAGTCTACACTTAGCTGTAAGAGAAAATGTAGGATGAACTTCAGCCACTTCTATAACAGCATTTCTGTAGAAAATCCCCTTTTTATAAACAAACAAATAGACCTCAGACAAAGCCTCTCCTATCATAAGAACAGCAACCTTCTCATTAGCACTTGTGACGGCGCGTTGGGGGTTCCCCGTCTCCTGCACCCCGAAATGGCACAAACAGACTGCACCAGCCAGTGGAATTGAGGGTGGTTTATTGCTCCTCCAGCTCAGCGCAGCACCGATGTAGTCTGGTCACAGGAACTGGGCTAGGATGCCTCAGGCCCCCTTGGGATGGGGGAGACTGGGCCCCTAAACTCCAGCCCCTTCTCCTAGGCTCCCCTCCATGCCCTCCGACAGCCAGCAACCAACTCACTCCCTTCCAGCCCTGCCCCCCAGCCAAGGCAGCATTCCACCTTCCTTTGTTCCTCTCCATGGGGGGTGTCTGGCCACTGGTTTGCATAGTGACTCATCCTGTTTTGCTGGGTCGTGGTACCCACGGCAGCCAGTGGGGGTTCCCCCAGAGCCAGCAGCATAGAAACCAGCCAGGTACCCCCACTACGTCACAGCACTTTAAGCCAACTTTAGGGTCATCGGCTCCCACAGTCCCAGGCTGTAAGGCCAGAAGGGACAGCCTTGCTCCCCGAGTTTCACCTCCTGCGCAACACAGGCCTGAGATATTCCTCACAACAGTTCCTGTGTCACTCCCAGCCCCATGTGTCTTCACCTTTGCCTGGGTTCTATGGACAAGCTCTGGCTCTTACAGGAGCGGATGGTTTCAAGAGACCGCTCTTGTGTGTGAATCCTGGGCAGACTATTCCCCTGCCTTTCCAGAAGGACAGAAAAACCCATTGGCTCCTTCTTTTTATTCTAGGCTGCATTTCTTCTTCCGAAGACACACCTCAAGTGAGCACAGACACAGCCAGGTGCTCAGGGTGGTGGTCCAACCTGCAGCAGCCGAGGCATGCTCCGGCCTCAGCCAGGAGGAGCAGGCCTTGCCAGAGGAGCCCAAGAAAACCAGAGGCTCTTGAAAGCTCCTATCAGGCATAAGAAGACTCTGTCTGTAGCCAGTGTGGCAGCTCCATGGCAGAGGCTGATGAGGAGACAACAGCTTCCTCGCCCACAAGCTAGTTTTACTAGCTAGGAGCTTACAAATTAGAAAGGGAAAGAAGCTGCAGTATTAGATACGCCAGAGCACAACACATCTTCAGGGAAAGGGAACAGAGCCAAGAGCCCAGACACTGCTGCATGCAGAGAGAAAGGAAATGGAGTTGAGAGCCCAGAAGCCCAACAGAACACATCTACGCACACTGTGGGCTAGCAAACACCTACGCTCAACAATGGAGTGTCTGACTGGGACATGCTTGGGAATCTCTTCTTTTCTGGTCTCAATAAACCTACTGTGACTCACACGTCTCATGCCCTGTTCTCATCCTGCTAGTGTTCCTTCCTTCCAGGCCATTGGACAAGATAGTTTCCAGCGCGGGAGCTTAAAGAGGTCATGGACTATAGGCATTGGGTAGGTGTTTGAGGATATATTAAGAATCTTTAAGATTCATAAACTGTCAGTCTGGAATGTAACCCTTTGCTTTCCAGAACCAGAGCGCTTATTCCCACAAGCCCAAAATGAAAAAATCAGACCGGGGAGCCTGAGAAACATGCTGCAGTCAGCACCAGCCAGTGACCTATTGGCAGCAAGGGCAAATGAGAAGGAAGCGGAGGGATCCACTCCACCAAGAATATCAAGGCGTAATGTCTATGAAAAGTTATAAGGAGCTGAGATTAGAAACTGACAAGATCTCAGTAGTAGGCTGGAATTCTGGTTTCAGTCACCCCTGTGTAAATCCGCCTCCCCCGCCACACGGATACTCCTCACGTCAGTGTTTTTAAGATCAGATTCTGATCAGTCACACCACAGTAAATCCTTGGTTATACAGGAGACGTGACCCTGGATTCACAAGGGTGTCAATGAGCAGTCTTTGAACCTAAAAATCCACATGCTCTGTCAGCACCAATTATATAGCCCCATCCATGCATAAGTTCTTATATAGCCAAGTCCTCTGATCTGAGAGCGCCAGAGAAGGTCCGCCACTCTGAGCAGGTGTAGTGCCATTGTGCTGGATGGGGAGAAGATGTGGTAAAACCATTCCAATGGCGGCGTTTGTCCCCACTTGCTATGTATTGGTGCTCCATGGGCAAGGATAGAGGTGGTGGATGCTGAGCAACAGAGATCTGCCACATTGGACAAGGGGGTGCAGCTACTCTGGGGTCTCTAGGTACAAATAACTGATAGCAAAATCAATACCACTCTCCAGAAAACCCACTGACTGCTACACTTACCTACATGCCTCCACCTTCCATCCAGCACACACCACTCCATCCATCGTCTATAGTCAAGCCCTTAGATACAATCACATCTGCTCCAACCCCACTGACAGACCAAAAACTTTAAGATCTCCACCAAGCATTCGTAAAACTCAATTACCAACCGGTGGAATAGAAACAAATTGAAAGGGCCAGACAAACTTGCAGAAACCATCTACTTCAAGATAGGCCCAAGAAAAGCTAGTTAAACTCCAACACATCAACCACCTACAACCTACACTGGAACAGGATACTACACTCCGAGAGGCCCTGGGTGACAGACCTATACTCTCTAATAGACAACCACCTAACCTCAGGAAGATACTTACTAACAACCACAAGGCACAGCACATCAAAACTAACTCTGGAACTTTCCCTTGTGACAAACCCCATTGCCAACTTTGTCCACATATCTACTCTGGGGACACCATCACTGGACCTAACTATGTCAGTTATACGATCAAGGACTCATATTCCTGTTCATCCAGCAATGTGACTTATGCCATCATGTGTCAGCAGTGTCCCTCTGCAATGTAAATTGACAGACTGCTCAGTCACTTTGCCAAAGAATCAATGCCCACAAATCTGACATCTTCCAAGAGAAAATCCTATTAGTCTACATTTCAGTCTACCTGGGCATTCCCTTAGAGACCTGACAACATGCATCTTACTTCAGAAAGACTTTAACACTAAATTACAGAGAGAAACTTCAGAACTTTCATTCATGCTTAAATTTGACAAATGGGCCTTAAGAAAGATGCTAGTTACCTACACATTACAAAGACAGCTTCCCCACCTATTGATAGTCCTAGTAACTGCTGATTAGCCACTCACTGACTTAAAATAAGCTATTTCCTCCTTCCCTCTCCCCCGCCCCACCTTTTGTTCTACAATCTGATTTGTTAGTTTATAATGTGCTCTTCATTGTATTCCTTTGTTATATATGGTCACGCCAATTCTCTTTCAGAATAGGATTTGGAGAAGTAGGTCTGGCCTAGGAAAGCTCACCACCTAACAACTATCTTGTTAGTCTTTAAAGTACTATATATTTTTCCTTTTGTTTTACCATGCTACCACAGTGCATTTGCTAGACTTGTGCCTAAGGGAAAAGAATTGACCCATAGTGATTCAAAAGTGACTTTGATTCCATTTCGCTTCCTGTACAAGTTAGTCGCACTTTGTTTGGCTCCAGTAACCCTATGTCAAATATTTACTAGGCTCTCATCAGAATCAATATTACAGCTGGGCAAACCTCTCCATGCAAACCCTGTTTTTCACTTGCTTACAAGTTGTATGAAACATCCCGGGTTCAGCCAGGCATAGGAACAAGCCTCTATTGCCGTCTGCCTCTTGTCTACACTTTTGTAGCTTCCTCAACAACGGCTGGTCTGAGTCCCATGCTGGCCACAATCTCCTGTCCCTCAGGATACTGATGCCCCCTCTATGGCCTCCTTGAGACCCCATCATTGAGATTCCAATCTAGATGTAGAGGCTGAAGGAGATGGACAATTACAGGGCTCTCCACTAATCTCCCCTTTCCAGACTCCAGTATATAGTACGCTCAAGGCTCCAGCTGACTTCTCAATTGTACACAGATCTACATCCAATTTATACCCATCCCCAGACAGAACCTGAAAAGGCCAGGTGCCAGGAGAGCTATTTCAGAGTCATCACCTGTGTGTTTCAAACCTCTGACTTCCTCTGCATCCCTTTGTACCTCTAGCAGTAACCATAATCGCAACACAGTTCTGCAAGAGCCTCTCTCGCTATCTTCTGTTTCTTTTTGTAACCTCTGTAGTTTATTACAGAATGTTAGTCTAATGCATACAGAATCATTTCATGATATAAAATAAAGTTACTTGTTTCCAACAGAGTATATGCTCAGTGCTGTATAATATCCAAAAATAAACTGAAAGCTCTTTAACTTGGGGATTCTCTACAAAATAGATATCCTGTGGATCATTGGCTTTCAAATTTAAAACAGTTTTGATGCTGTAATGCAAGCCCCAAACACGAGGTAGAGCAGCTAGCACAGAAATATTCTGTTCAAAATAGCAGGTTGAAATGAACATGTTGCACTGTGGTGGAAAGAGAACAGCAAAAGATTTTTAGCATTTTAAGTTTTTCCACGAATCTGTTAGTTTTGCTTTATTCTACTTTACTGTTGTTAAATTAGCACTCAACAAAAGTGGGAGAAAAGTAAAGTAAATTGTACTTCCCCATGATTTCAAAGTAACAAATTTCAAAAATTAACATTTCTTTTCACACTTCAAGAGGAGGAAAACTTCAGTGAAAATGGCATTTTTCAATCAGCTGAGAATAAATACAATATATTTATTCTCTCTCAGATTGTTTAATTTCCAGATTACTGTGCAAATTACTAAATTTCTAATTATGCTACACAACTAAAAACATTAGCGCTAAGTGTGGCTGCTTCTTATACCCTGTTTCTTGTTCCTTACATTAGTGTAATCTTTTTTTGTCCTAGGACTCATGAATTAGAAAAAAAAAAATCAGCTGGTGAAAAACCCTCAGAGATTATCATCTGCAAAAGAAATTAATAGAAATTCTTCCAAAAGACCTAGAAATTATCTTGGATAAATCAGTCTCCCAATCCATTTTCACAGAAGAGGAATACGATTTCTTGGATAAAACAGAGGACCTCCCCCAAGAGGAAACACTGTTGATTCCGATACAGGAAGTTTTATTTCCAGTATCGGAACAAGGCATCCAAATAGATGATGACAGCATGGAATGTCAGATTGCAAGCAACTGCATTAAAGAAATTGCCTCAGAGAAAGAAATGCTAAAGCTTTTCAGGGATTTATGGAAAATCCTGGCTAATGTGGGAAAAGAACTGTGTCGAATGAGAGGTCAGGGAAGATATCCCTGCTGAGAAATATAAATCTCAGCTGAAAGATAAGATTTTGCAATTACACAGACAGAATAAATGTGATCTTATTAATGGTTTGACTAGACTCAAAGGTTGTACAACATCTACTTGCATTAGAGAAACACTATTTCCTGAAGTGGATCAAATTTCAGCTGGATCACACTGATAGAAGGAATTGTTCTGAACCTACAGGCTGAATACAAAGAGAAATGCAAGTCTCTCCGATTAGTTCTGCCACTTCTTTACAGGTTGAGCATTCCATGTGAAAGTTGGGGAAGTCCCAGGAGGCTGTGCACCCCATGGTTAAAGGCTGCAATACCCTAAAAAGTGGAAGGCAACTCACCCACCTCTCAGGCATCGCAATTGACCTCTTGCTAAAAGAGCTTCCCGTTCACCTGATGAACGGACATGTCTGCAACCTCTCACTGCAATGGGTGACCGACATTCTGAACTCTGGGCCAAGCTGAGGGGGAAGGACCAAAATGCTGGTTGTGATGATGCTGGGAGTGCAGAGCACTGGGAAATCCACCTTCCTGAAAGCCACATTCCAGCGGCAGTTTGCAGTGAGTAGCGGCTGAGGTAGGCAGGGAGCCTTCATGTTGCTCCTTCAAGCTAGAGCAATCTTAGAAAAGGAACAGGACTGTGATTTCATCCTGGTGATGGACACAAAGAATGAAAGCCCCTGAACAGGCCAAGGTGGAAGAGAGTTATCAACATGACAACGAGTTGGCTATCCTGGTGACTGGACTGAACAACAGAACCATTGTTAACATGGTCATGGAGAATGCCACTGAAATGAAAGATTTTGAAAGCTGTGCTCCATGGATTTCTCAGAAAGCAAAGAGCGGGGCATAAATCCCACTGCTAATTTGCGCATCAGAATGTCAGTGATGTTTCTGCATGTGAACAAAACAGGAGACACAGGAAACGCCTCCAGGAGCTACTGGATTAAGTCATCAAAACTGCAGCAAAGATGAAAAATCTAAATGAGAAAATAAACTTTTCTGATATCATGGAGGATGATCTGGAAAAAACACAGTTGGTACAAGTGTTGCCGGACTGCAATTAAGAATCTCTCTCTCCTGATGAATAACAGCTAACAATCTGAAATGCAACAGAGACTACTGTGGGGAGAACAGAAAATTCGGGAGCTCTTACAATTTTCCCTGTACTATTCTACCAGATTCAGATTTGCTGCCCCACTTTCCAAATATTGTTGTATCAGAAGTGCAAAGAGCCTGAAGAAAAAACTGGAAAGTTGCTCACTCATTTAAGAAATGTAAGGAAGCCACTCACATTAAAGAGGGTCGCCACCGCAATATAGCCAATATTCAAGATGACAACATGGAAGTAATTGGAAGGACAGTGGACATGTTTTTCAAAGAAGGCTGGAGAAAAGAAAGTAAACTGGAAAACCATGAATTGGATATGCAATTTGAAAAAATTTGGAAAGAAAATTTCAGAATTGGTGCCCCTTTTTTATAGAACCATGGAATTCATGAAAAAATTGAGTTCTATCTGCAAAAAGACTTGGATAACAAAGGGAGTTCAGTCAGACGATACGAGCAGCAAAAAGCTTGAGGAATTCTAGAATTAACTCTGTCAACATGAGAACCAAACATTTAGACTTTTGATTGACCAACCAGTGAAACATTGGTTTACAAAAAAAACCAAAAACGGTTACAGAAAACAGAAAAAACTGCGGAAACGCTGATGGCCAAATGTAATAGTTACATTGAAGAGGGTCTATTTCAAGGTAGACTGATGAACATTTTGCAGGAAATTGTTACATATGTTCAATGAGAAACTTCAATAGGAGGAATTGTAAACACTTCAGACTCCAGTTTGCTCTGAAGTTGATCTGAAGCTTCACATTTTGGGGGAAGCCGCTCACACATTTCCGAAGATGCATGATGATTTTCCCCAAAGAAAATGATCCTCAGCAATGGCTGGAACAACTGATACTTCAATATTTCTCTATATTTAAGAGCCATTATTTGAAAAAAGATGCCCAACAACATAGAGCCAAGGACTTCAGTGATCAGTGTCTCCAGCTTGCCTTAATGGATTATGTTAGCAAAAAACTCGGGCTAGAAATAGCGAATGACTCAGCAGTGGACAGTCTATTGAATGTGCCAGCTGGACTTTTTCTTCAGTTCACTGTGCAGAAGAAGCTGTTTGAACATGAGAACTTCAACTATGTGAAGTTTGTCAAAGCTTGAATACAAAGGCACAGATTAGATTAGTACCAACAGGCTGAGGATTTGGAAGATCCTGAGGAAGAAGTCAAAGCACATGCTTTGGAGAGGATACAGGAAACATTTGCTATGAAATAAACACACAGATATACTCCTAAATGAGATACCGATATGATGGGATGAAGTCACTGGATGGGCAAAAATGAACCATTTTCATCTACTCTTTGCCCCTTTTAACCTATAGAAGAGGGGCCCACAGTGCTTCACGTGGGCATTCTTGGGTGTGGAGATTGCACTTGAATAAATAGGGAATGAAATATGCAGCCACTACAGTTCTGCAGCCAAAGTCTCAAAAACTGCCCTTCCGTACAGGATCAGGGATTTGGTTTTAATTGCTATTTTTAATGTGCTAAGCAGGTGCTAGTATGATCGGATGAAGTCACTGGATTTCAAAACAGATTTGAAAAACCCAACTTCACACACACATGTAATTTCATCTATTAACACCATTCATAACATCAGAATAAAAATCTATTTTGTGATACGAGAGAATTTGAGGTTTCTGGAGTGCTAAACCCAGTCGCATTTCACCAGAGCAGCGGTGACAGCCAATACCCATCTAATTCACTCCAAGAACAGGGCAGCTCAACTCATTCAAGTATCAATACCCTCACCCAGACAACTAGTATCTCAGGGTAGCGTACACAATAGCCCAACAAAATGCACTTTATTAGAAGAGCTGGGACAGTCTCATTCCGGATAGAAGATTAGCTGCATTTCTGGCCCAGTTATAATTGGGACAGTGCACCGTGATCAGAAGTTAGCAAATCCCATGCCATTAATGGTGCACTTGTAATGCTCCCTCTCCCCTTCCTCTGCCCTGACTCCACCCTTCACCTACAGTCTGTCTCCTTAGCTCTGCTCCACTTGGCTCATGCCATCATCTCCTTTCCCTCATTCCCCTGTTCCTGACGACAAAGCTCTTCAGAGTGACTGCTGGAACTTGCCATCTAGACAGTAACTTGTAGCAGCTCAGGGTTCCAGTTCAGAAAAAAACCTACTGAAAAGGACCAGGATTCTAAAAGAAGCTGAAAGAAGGTGCTGCTGGCACAGAGCAGAGAGCAGTACCTCATTCTCTCCCCCATATCCATCAGGAAATAGATGGTCTTGGTGGCTAAAGACTAGGACAGGTGGGTTCTGTTCCTGGTTCTGAGATGAGCATGTGGGATAGTGGATCAGACGTGCTCGGAAGAAGATTTCTGGGTTCCATTTCCAGCTCTGCCACTGAACTGCTGTGTTAGTTGGGTAATTTCTCTTAACCTCCATATGCTTCAGTTTGTCGTGTAAAAGAGGGGATCGAGAATCTGACCCACCTCTCAGCAGATTATGCTGCCTAATTCAAGAATGTTCATAACGTGCTCAGAAATACTCTGATTGGAAGACGTTTAGAAAGGGTAAGTTGTTAGGATTATTATTAATTTGGTAAGAAGTGTGTTGGGGCAGGGCAGAAACGTTGGTTCCTACAAACATGAAGGGTACGTCCAGGGGCCAGATGTAGCCCACCTAACACTTCAATCCGGCCTGTGGACTGCATCTGGCTGCTTTCTGTTTATATCCTCCTGCCTCTGCCCCCGAGTTCCCAGGCAGTGGCTCAGGCAGCAGGATCCTTTTTAAAAGGCTTGTGGCTCACGGCTATAGTGCTAAACCAGCAGGAGTCAGAGCTGCGATGCCTTTAAATAGCCGCAGAAAACGTGGGCAGCTGCCAGGCACTGCAGTAGCAGTAAGGCCATGAGCCCTTTGCTGTGTTTTCATTCAAAGCCTCTGGCCCCAGACAACTCTGGGGAGAGACAAGTCTCCAGCCCTGCCCATTCTGCCCAAAGCCCCAGCCCTTCATGAGGTGGAGCCAGCCATGACCCCATCCCAAAATTTGTAAAGTGCCCCCCTGCAAAAATTACTGGTCCCCCCAATAGACCACCACCCTATTGTGAACAGCCTCATCTCTACAAGATGCCATATAAGAGTCACCAACGTCTGAAAGCTTGTTCCTAAATGAAAGTAAACCCTGCCTCTCCCCACTCACTAACACTGCGGTCTAGTGTTAAAGGGCCAGCCGGCTCTGCATGATAGAAATCCTCTTCTTTCTTAGGGTACAGCCGCACTGCAAGCTTATTTTGGGAAAAGCTATTCTAGAAGATCTAGAAAGAGAGCTTCAGACAGTTCTGAAGTGGCCTGACACAGGGCAGACTCGTCACCATGATGCCTCCAGTCTTGGGAATTAGCTTGCTTGGCTCTCCGGACACTTCCCTCTAGCTGGGGGCTCCCCATGTTTCTCTTTGTTCCTGGCATCCTCCCCAGGACACTGCCCTCCAGCAGGGCCCACTCCAGTGTCTGAGCCCCCTTCCAGAGGTTGGTGTTTATCCTGCTTGCACTTCAGGGTTCTCCCTTCCCAGGGCACCCCAATCCCTTCACCCAGGTCCCCTGCACCCACCTTGCCTCAGTGACCCACTGCCAGTCTGCATCTAGCCCTGAGGGGCAAACTACAGTCTGGAATGGCCACTCATCGCTGGCAAAGCAGTGTGGACCTGCTGCCCCTGCCTAGCATGGCTGCCTCACTACCACACAAGTAGCCTAAGGCCTTGCTTCAGGCTCTGCAGCCTGGGGCCTTGCTTGGCCACCGCTTCCGCAGATCTGCCCTACCTCCAGGAAGCCACCTGCTTCCCTGGCAGTCAGGCCCCTACTACTCTCTCTCCACACCACCACTCAGTTCTCCCTCTGCCACCTGGAGTCGTCCTTTATATGGCCACCAGCTGGGCCCTGGTTAGCTAGAACTGCCTCAGCTGGGGCTTTGCTCGCAGCCCTTGCTCAAGGCTGGGGTTTTGCCCTTAAAGGGCAAGTGCAGGGCAAATGCCCCGTCACAGGCCCACAGCAAAAAATTATTATCCACCCCGTATTAATGCATCCCAGAATCATGTTTGCTTTTTTGCAGCAGTGTCACATAGTTGACTCATGTTTAACTTGTGGTTCACTATGACCCCTAGATCCCTTTCAGCAGTGCTCCTTCCTAGATCCCTTTCAGCAGCATTGCCTCTCCAACAAATTCCTGCAGTCTAGAAGTAGCTTCATTGCCCGCTGGACACCCACCGCCCAGTGCCAGGCATCACACACTCTGGGGGCCAAAGACACGTCCGAGGAGTGGACAGCATTTGGGAGCCAGCAGGAAGAGGGAAATGAGGACACACTTGTCGTGCAGTTTGCCCTCTGATCCAGTTGTTAGCTGTGCTGCAGACAGGAACGTAACCTCAGCCAAAGCCCTGGCACTGGGGGCCCCACGCTGACCTCACGTGTTGTTGAGCTGTGGGGTGCCGACCAGCGCTATGCTGGAGAGCCCCTTCGCATCACACTGCACCCAGCACCCGTCCTGGTCCCAGTGGCTCTGTCCGGCTGTGGAGCGGTGGAGCTTAGATCAGGCTCAGCATCCTTGTGCTGGCCAGGCCCGGCTCCATGTGGCCTGTTGGCAGCTGCCTTCCAGAGTAACATCCTGTTCCTGCTTTAGCTGGCGGAGCTGCAGCTGGGCTTTGCCTGGGCTAGGGCCTGACAGGTGCAAACCAAGCTCCAGAGGCGACTCGGGCGGCTCCGTCCCTCCCAGCAGGGGAAAGTTTCAGGTTGGGCTTCGCTGGCTCCGCCCCGGAGCCTGAATGGAACCTTCTGGCCAGACAGAGCCTGGGGGCCGGGCGGCGCCCGAGAGCGACAGCCGCTCTCTGGGGGGGCGTGCGCTGGGCGGTGCGCTTGGAACCCAGCGCTGGCTGGCGCTGGGGGTGAGCCAGCGGGTGGGTGAGCCACTGGCACCCAGCCGAGCACCGTGTGTTGGGCTGGACGGGGCGCGTCGGTCTCTGCTAAATGCCCCCCCACATTCATGCAGGCTGCAAACTGCGCAGGATCAGCATCCTCCCAACCTCCCCTCTCCGCCCCATGGCCGGCGGGTCCAGCAGCCTTCCTGCTTGTGGGGATTTGGCCCACCCCATGGCCACCCATGGACCCGGGCCCATTGACCCAGCTGGGATCTGGCCCCCTGTCTCCAGTTGAGCCCCGGGTGCTTGGCACTGCCTGATTGCTGCTCCTCATTCCAGCCCGTGAGTGGAGCCCCCCCACCCTGTGCCTGGCTGGGGGTCTGTGTGGGAGGTTAAACACTGCTGGGTCCATTTGCCCCGGGGTAAGAGACTGGGGCTTCCACAGTCCCACCTGAGCAGGCAGCCACTCCAGCCCCATTTCCATGGGGCACTGGTCTGTGCTGCTGCCTGTGGCCTTGTGCAAATGGGCACGGAGCCCTCTCAACCTCCCTGGCACAGGATGATGGACGGTGACTCCCTGTACCCTGCCCTGGGGCCCAGCACCAAGAGGCAGGAGAGCAGGTTTCACACGGCAGGGAGAATTACTGCTCCTCGGCCTCGTCTTGTTCGGAGCCTTCCCTGTCTGCCGCAAGGGAAAGGACGGTCAGGGAGCGGTGGGAGCTGCAAAGTGCCCCAGTCACCTTTGTACTGCATTGCCGCTGACACACGTCTCCAGCAAGTACCAGATCCCCCCACGAACTGACAGAGCAGCTGGGTCTTGCTTAGTGGAGGTTGGTCAGAAAGGGCTTAGGCCCTGCAATGGGGTTCACTCCCCAGGGCAGCGCCACCTGCTGGTTGCCCCAGGAATTAGTTTGCAGAGCTCAGATGCCCTCTTCTGAGGGTGCCTTGTCTGTCAGGAGATCCCCGCCCCCACTCTACAGATGCTGCAAGGTCTTCTTTATGACTCAGCCATGCCACACACTGGGTGCTCCGTTTCGAGGGGAGGGGCACATATCTCACAATACTGCAAGACCCAGAACCCACCATTCTGGGTCCCACCCCAGGGCTATCAGATTTTGCTGCCTCGTCCTAACTCCCTCCACCATTATTAAGGGCAAAGCAGTAAACACAATAACAGTAGCTCAGCTGCAGAGTGGTGGACTCAGCAAGTTACTCCTGGGTGTCTGGTTCAACTCCTGCTCGAAGGAGAGTGTCTTTTTCCTCCCCTGCTCAGGCAGAGCGAGAGAAGAAAGGCAGCTTTTG
Source organism: Pelodiscus sinensis (assembly GCF_052426305.1). NCBI lineage: Eukaryota > Metazoa > Chordata > Testudines > Trionychidae > Pelodiscus > Pelodiscus sinensis. Next base: position 8,666,146 of record NC_143063.1, on the reverse strand, counting down.
TCTGCGTGAGGCTGCTCCCCGAAAAGCAGAGCGCCCTGAGCCCACCGCAGCCAGCTCCTCAACAGTCACAGCCCCCACCCCTGGGAATTTCTGTTGTCCCTCAGTGGGACCCACCGTGCATGGAGGGGAGGGGGCAGGGCTAGGCCAAGGGAAGGTTCTGCCTCCTGCCTTCCTTCCCAGTAGCTTTCCAGTCCAAGCCAGCTGTGGGTGTCCGCGCTGCCCCGGGCCTGGCTGTGGGATGGGAGAAGAGTTACCTGGGCGGGGGGGCTGGTCTCTGGATGGAGGCCTGAGTGTATTGTGATGTCATGTGTGACAGCAACAAAGAACGTGGCTGCAGCGTTCTTGTCCTGCCTCCAGTCCAACTGGCTGGCAACGGCCGGCGCCCAAGGATCCGAGAGACGAGAACTGAGCCTCTGTCAAGAACCTCAGGCAGCCGCTGTCCCCGCGGGCGCTGGAGAGAGGATGAGTCTGTACAGAAGGTAATTCCCGGAGCCTTTCCCAGCCCACCGCAGAGATTGGTGCCTCCTCGGCCTAGGGACGGGTGGGGGCTGGGGCTGCAACAGGCGCTTCCCAACACTCCGTTTTGATTTGACTCAGAGCATCTTCCCCTCTCCTCCTGCTTCAGCCTTTCCCGCGCTCCTGAGGCAGATGGGGATGATTTTCTCTCACTGCTGACTCGTGGGGGCAAATTTCCATGTTTCTTACCTAAAGGGAACATCACAAAACTTGAGTAGAATTTGGGTTTATGTCTCCATGACGCTTATTCCTCTTGGAGGTGCCCCTAATGCATCCCCGGCCTTCAGGGTGGGCAGAGAAATGTTTGGTCTCAAGTAATGATTGTCCAATATCCGTGTGTTCGGACAACATCCAGCTCAGAATGTGCAGACTTGAAATAACAAAGTGCCATTTGAATTCTAGTGAAAATGATACCGCTCTACTGCCAGGGCCAGGCTCTCATGTGGGTAGTTCTCTCAGAAATGCAAAACTCCATACAAATTCCTCTCTACCCCCTCCAGACTATAAAATATCTCTGTAAATAACCAGTGAGGTTCCATTCTAGGAAACGGATTTAAATAAACTGCTACCTCATTTTGTCATGAGTCTTCGCTGTGATTTCTTTATCATTTTTTTGGTGACCTATGTTCTGATTTGATGTTCTAAGTAGTGTGTAAAGCTCTTCATTGAATGTTCACTGGTTCTTTCCCCCATGCTAATAGGTTCCAGATTTTGAAATACTTGACAGGAATGAAATGTCTGTTCAGCTGATAATCCGTCCTTCCGGTGCTTCAAAGCTGCTACTTAACAAGCTTTTATTTCTCTTACTGGCTGTGACGGACCGGGCCATGTCTGGGCACAGCTAAGGGCGTCCGCTTAGGGCGAATTGCTCAAATCCGGGGTTCCTTACAGCCCCCGACTGGCGACCTCTCCACACAGGCCACGATCCAGTCTCACCGAGCGCTTCAGCTGCCTGCCTGAAGACTCCCGAGCAAAACCCCTCCGACACCCCAGCAATATCCGTGCCCCAGATGGCCCCGGGCCTATACACAGGTGGGGGGTCCTAGCACCCAATCCCACCTACCCCGAACAAGTCCTGTCCGGTTCCAAGAAACCAGCCACAGATCCCTGGTCAATTTACCCTCTGGATCTTACCCACAAATCACGCTGGGCCAATCCTTTAGAATCTAAAACTAAAGGTTTATTAACACAAGAAAGAAAAGCCTGAGAGTAAGGTTATTAAAGTACAGTACGTTACATGCACTGAATCTCCCAGTTCTCGATGCAGGCTCTAGCAGAGGTGTTGCAGCTGCTGGTTTAAAAGTTCTTATTGCACATCCTGAGATCAGGATGGGTTCACAGGTCTTCCGGGCTCTTCAATCCCTGCAGTGCTGCCTCTGGGATGAAGTGCTGAGCTGAGAACCAAAATGGCATCGACCACATGGCCTCTTTATACCTCCTTCCTGGCCTCTTCTTGTATGCAGCAAGTCACCTGGTCAGAGGCCAATCTCTATGTTTCCTGCTGGCTGCCCTCAGGTGACAAATCCCTTTCTTTGGGTGTGTCCATAGCCTATTGAGAGTCATTGTTCCACAGGGCTTTGCTACTCAGCCTGTCCATAGCCATGCTTAACCACATTCAGAGAAATATTCACCTTCCACACAGATTACAGATTCCTACCTACACACACAGACATTATACACTCACATAAATAGCGTACATAAGATCAACAAACAACAATCTCCCACTCAACACCCCACATGGCTCCCCCCACACCAATTTCTGGGGCCAACACCCCCACCTAGGGGTGCACCAGCGATCTGGCTGCTTCCCTCCAATTCAGCAACGTGACACTGGCTTTGATGGGAGCAGAGGGTTACTCATTCTCAACTGGACCCCTGTCTCTAGCCAGAGTCCCAACGTTCTGAGCACAAAGCTGTGGGGTTTAAGAGCAGGCCCCACTTAGAAGCATAGAAAATAGATGGTGACCAGTGTTTCTGCTAAGACAGTCCTGGGCAAAATACGGCCTGTGCACTGGGTCTGGCCCACGGAGGCAGCAGGGAGCCCCAGCCAGGCTCCCCAGTTAGCCACGCGAACCAGGCAGAAACACAGAGAGGAGGGGGGATGTTTTAGGAGCCTCCCCGCCCTCAGCATATTCCCATTTGCCAGTTTCTGGCAGAAACTAGCCAATGCAAACTGCTTGTTGGAATATCATGCAGCTAATAATAACCCCACCCCCCACCCCCCGGGTCAGTTATCCATGAAGCACATGGCCAGGTAGGCAGGCTAGTCTCTTGGCCACAGCCTGCTTCTGGCACCACAGCCCTTTCCTGCCCCAACTCTCTGCCCCTTCCTCTCAACATACCCAAACTCCCTGTCCCCCTTTGCATCCATCCCCCCTCCCAATCTCCTTCCCCAGATCACGATCCCCTCCTACCCAGGTCACATTCCAAAGCCCTGCACTCCAGTCCCCTGCCCTAGGTCACAATTTTTTGGTAACCAACTTCTGATTCAATGATAGCGTGTCAAACTTCTCATTGAATGGTCACTGGTTCTTTTCCCCATGCTAATGAGGTCCAGATTTTGAAATGCTTGACAGGAATTACATTGATTTTCATCTGATAATCCGTCCTTCCAGTGCTTCAAACCTGCTACTTAACAAACTTTTATTTCTTTTACTTGGTTTGATGGGAACAAAGAGTTACTCACTTTGACCTTGGCCCCTCACTGGCTGTGGGGTTTGAGGTCAATATTGAGGTCATGGGCACTTGTTCAGATGTGTGGCACCCACAGGTTACTAACAAATATCTTAGATATATTTAAAATATTACGGAAGAAAGAATACTACAGGAAGGGAAAATTGACAAGGTGCCTGAATTTAAATGTTTGTTGAATATGAAATTAAAACCAAAGAAAATAAATATTGCAAAATGTTCAGTAACCATTTGGTATCTTAGAAGTTTCTCTTCCTTTGAGACATAACTCAAAATTAACCTTTTTTGTGACATACCAAACAAATTATGTTATCATTCCTATTAACACGTGTAAAGAAATAGTTGTTACAGTTTATGCTTGAAATTAAAGATGATGTCTCTTGGCTTTACACATGTGAAAAAAAACATGAGCATCTTTCTATGGGCAAAAAGTGCATCGAGAGTCTGTTGTTGTTGTGACTTGTGAAACATAAAATTAAACTTTTGGTTTTGACACAGAAAATTCCTTTTTTTCTTTGCTCTATTTTGAAGACCACTAATCACAGCTTCTAGCTGATGATGGGAAGTTAGTTGCTGCTAGTCATCATGACGAACCTTTTCTTTTCTGCCGTTCCAATTCTTCCAGTGTTCCTACACAGCGTCAGGGTTTCCATCTCCCTCAGGGTATGTCTACACTACAGCGTTATTTCGAATTAACTTAATTCAATTAGTTCATGAGAATTAAGGTAATTCGAAATAACGCATCTAGACACAAAAACTAATTCGAATTGGAATTTTTCTAATTTGAAATAGCACGTCCACATTGAGTGGACTCTGAATCGAAGGTAAGGCTGGCTGGAACCAGTGCCAGCAGGGCATCAGGGTCGGACTTAGTGTGTGGGGCTGCTGCCTCAGGTTAGCCGAGGGCTGTGCTTAAAGGGACCCGACCCCCCATCCTGGACAGACAGTTCTCAGGTTTCTCTGCTTGCTGGTCTACCTCGCTGAGGGACAGCAAAGCATTTGTGTCTCGGAGTGCTCTGCCTGCCCTCACTCGGGACACCACGGCACTCTGCAACATGGAACCAGACCTGCCCCCGGGGACTCTGCTGCGTCTCGCGGACACGTTGACAGCAGCCTGGCTGTACTGTCTGCAGGCTGCCATCCGGGAAGACCATCGAGGGGCTGTCAGGATCCAGGGGGCCCTGCGGGAGAGCTTCCACCCTGAGGAGCGCTGACAGTCTCCCCGGTCTGCCCCCCGGGGGCTTGTGCACATTCCCCCCTCTCGTCCTTCCACTTACCCTTCCCTAGCCCCCCTTCCTGATGTCAAATAAAAGACACGTATTTTCAAAAATAACAACTCTCTTTATTGAACAAAACTGGGGAGTGGGAATGAAACTGAGGGGAGACGGGGGAAAGGAGGCGGGAGAGGACAGGAGAGAGGGTAGGAGAGGGGAGGGAGAAAACTGGGAGGAGGGAACTGGAAGGGGGAAGCAAGGGGAAGAAGGGGGAGGGGAAGCTCAGGGATCCGGGGTGGGGGTCTCACTGGGCCAACCGCCTCCCAGCATGGCAAGGGAGGGGGTCTCGGCATCCCCGGGGTGATGGGGAGGAGGGTGCAGAGGTTGAGGTGGGGGGTGTGGATATTGAGAAGGAGGGTGTAGAGGTTGAGGAGGAAGAGGTGGGAGGGGGGCAGGAGTGGGAGAAGGGACAGTAGTTGGGGTGCAGCAGGCGCAGGACCGGCACGGGGCACCATGCTCTGCAGCAGGACCTGCAGGTGACAGTTCCTCGCTCGGTCCTCTGCAAGCTGCTCCCGGTGGAGCTTCAGGTCCTTCAGCATCCAGGCCTGGACGGGGCGGTGCAGGGCTCGCAGGGCCCCCAGGTGCTGGTCCCTGTACTCCTGCCGTGTGGTGGTGGCCCAGAGCAGGCTGCAGGTGCGGGAGCATGTCCCGGGCGGAGTGGTACGAGCAGCTGGTGCAGCTGTAGAGAAAGAAAAGAAGTGGTCAGTTCTCCCTGGGGACACAGTGGATGATGTGACCGTGCCCTGCACCGTCAGAGCCGCTGTGCTTGCACAGAGGCCATGGTCAGGTTGTCTGGCTCTGCCCGGGACTGGGAGCTGCCCCAAGACGGCACCCAGGCCCCTGTGCCGTGTATAGTGTGGCCGGGGTGGGGGGGAGATGTCCCCTGCTTCTGTGCAGAGGGGGCGTGTGAAGGGAGAGCGTCCTGCTGGGTCCCACCCCGGGGTTGGGAGCGTGTCAGGTCTCTTCACACACGCATGTGCCTATTGGGCCATGGCCCCTGGGTGTCATGCAGCTGGAGCCACCTGCCCAAGGGTGGCATGGCGCGTGCTTGCACGTGCACAGGTGGCTGTGTGATCCGTGGGAGGCATGGCCCACATGCGCCGTTCCTGGTCTCCCCCCCGCCTGCCGTCCCCCCCGGGCAGGGGACAGTGCTAGCACTTACGTGGTATGGCCTCCCTGGACGACCCTGCCGACTGCGGTGCCGGAACAGCTGGGGGTGGCCCCTCCGGTGTGCCCGGGTCAGGGCCCTCCAGTCCCGGCTCGCTGCCTCCTGGGCTGGCGTGGACTGCCCCGCCCCCCACGAGTTGGTCGAGGCTGGGGAAATAGGGGCAGGTGGCAGCCCCTGCTGCGGCGCCGCCCCTGGTGGCCCTAGCGTACCCTGCTGCAGCTCTTTGACTTTCAGGCGCACCTGCTCCTGGGTGCGCCTGTATCCCTTTCGGGCCAGGGTGGCCGCTATGTGGCCATAGATGGCCACGTTCCTCTGCCTAGTGCAGAGATAATGGACGTTGGGGGCCTGCCCCAAACCTCAATGAGTTCCATGACCTCTGCACTAGTCCAGGAGGGCGCACACCGTCTACGGCCCCTGGCTGGCCCCTGGGTGCTGGGGGACTGGGCCTGGGAGAGCTGGCTGGCACTGGCTGCCTGGCTCATCCTGGGGCCACTGGGTCAGGGGCAGAGACTGCTGGCAGGCCTGGCTCTGGTAAGTGCCATCTGGCAAGAGTCTACCTCTTTAAGGGCCCCGGGGCCAGGGGAGAGGAGAGGAGTTTTCCTGGTTTGGCCCAGAGTGGCCACCAGGGGGAACTGGGAAGGGCTGGAGGCCATGTAATTCAAAATAAGTGTCTACACAGCACTTATTTTGAGTTAGCTATTTTGAATTAGGCATTATTCCCCATAGAATGAGGTTTACCAAGTTCGAATTAAGCAGTTTGTATGTATAGATGCTATGAAAGTTAATTCGAACTAACGGCCATTAGTTCGAATTAACTTTGTAGTGTAGACATATCCTCACTGGCAGAGAGAAAATTGATCCTCGTTAGCATACCCAGGTGATCTTTCTATCTGGTTCATAATTTAGTTTCAATATTCTCCACAAGACTAAAGCCACATTCACAGTCAGCACTGGAAAACTGCTCTCATGTCCCCTCTCAGTCTACTCTTTTCTAAACAAAACAAGACCAATTCTTTCAGTCTCCCCACGTGAATCACGTTTTCTAGACATTTGGGCTGTGTCTAGACTACATCCCTTTTCTCAAAGGGGTGTAAATTCAAATCCCGCCTTCGTTTGCAGTTCCGAAGTGTTTAATTTACATCCCTTTTTAGAGGGATCACTCTCTTACTCCTAACATGCCTGGAGAAACCTTTCTTGTTACCCTTCACATCCCTTGCTAGCCACAAATCCAGTTGTGATTTTGAATTCCTGATTGCTCCCTGCATTCTCGAGCCTATTATTCCTGAGCAAGCTTGTTGTATCATGCAAGCAAGGTAGTAACACACTTCCACAGGCCTTTATTTAACAAAGGTGAAACCTCTTTCCAAAGCTGCTGCTGCTCCCCTCTGTAGCTCTCACTCAGGCTTGGCCCATCTCCTCCCCCCTCCTTCCTGTTTCCTGGGCTTCCAGATTCCCAACAGCCAGTGCTCCCAGTTCTAATAATTACAAGCAGCATCTAAAACACCACATTCCCTCCTCTCTTAAGAAGCTCTCCCAATTATAAAAGAAACATTGTTGTTCTAACCACAGCAACAAATATGGAACAAGCCACTATACTGTTTACATTGAAAACACTGTAAATACGACATAACAGTCTCTAGTCCAGACAGGTGGTTGTCTATGTCTGACAGACCATCTCTCAAACCCCGGGTCCAGTGCAGTGTCTTCTTGTGTTGGTGCTATGGTGAAGTCATACAATGCGGGCTGTGTGTTGGCATCGTCTCCTCTAGGTGCAAGGGAAGAAGCATTCCATACCCGCCCATCATAAAGTCGATAGGCGTAAGGTCCTTTCTTCTCTATGATTTTAAGAGGAGATGTGAATTTATGGTCCCCTTTGCGTAAAATTCCAGGTTTTCGTACTCTAACAAAGCAACCTTAGCACCCTGTCATTTGTCTGTGAAAGCCTTATACTTTGCTTGCTTCTGTTCAACTGTTTTTCTCATAGCATCCTCATTTGGTGCATCAGAACTTGCCTTTAATAATTCAGCAATGTTCAATTTAGTATTCATCTGTTTTCCATGCAGTAACTCTACAGGTAATCTTTGCGTTGTGGCACGTCGTGTGGCCCTGTAAGCTTGCAAGAAATCAGTAGTGAAGGTTACCCACGAGCGCCCTTCCAGTTTAGCTGTTTGCAAACTCTCTTTCAAACTTCTGTTAAACCTTTTGATATCCTCATTGGCTTGAGGGCAATACAGGGACGATCTTCTACGTAAAATGTTTCTCTCTGCTAGAAAAGTTTCAAATTCCATGGAAGTAAATTGACTACCGTTATCTGAAACCAGTTCTTTGGGGTTACCTTCCCTGCTAAAAACTGTAGAGAGGAACTTAATTACTGTAGCAGAAGAAACTTGCGATGTAAACGCTACCTCAGGCCATTTACTGAAATAGTCTATTAAAATGATGGCATAATGACAGTCAATGAGAGCAGTTTCAAAGGGTCATACGATGTCAATCACAACTTTTTCCCATGCAGAATCAGGAAGAGGAACAGGCTGCAATGGTGGGGTACATGTCACTGCTGTCTTATCATGCATTTGTCAAGTGACAGAGGATTTTATGATTGCTTCAGTTTGGGAATCCAGCCCTGGCCACCAATACAGATCTCGTAGTCGGTGTTTCGTTCTGACAATACCTTGATGAGTATCGTGTGCCAGGTGTATGAGTTTTGGCTGTAATTCTTCTGGCACAAGTAGCCAGTGTGTACCTCGTAGCACACAGCCATCAAGCAAAGAAAGTTCATCCCGAATTCTAAGATAAGGCAGCAAAACTGGGTCAAGGCTTTTAGGGTTACTGGGCCATTTCTTTGTCAGAAATTCCTGTAGCTTTTGTTGAATTGGACATGCTGAACAAGCAGCTTGGAATTGCTCTCTTGTAACTGCAGTAAGAGTGCTTGTAATAAGCGCAACTGCTTCATCCTCATCCTCCAGTGGACCATCTGTAAAGACAAAGGCAGGCAAGAAAGGCAATAAGCTCCCACATTTTGGTTTCCAGGCTTATATTCCAGTTCATCATTGAAAGAGAGTAGTCTTGCCGACCCTGCTCTTCCCAGTCCTTTTGTGGTTAGCAATGTTGTCAAAGGGCTGTGGTCTGTGCACAACTTGAACGTGCGGCCCCACAAGTAAGTTCTCCATTTTTCAGTAGCCCAGACACAGGCAAGTGCTTCTTTTTCAACTGTAGAATATTTTCTCTCAGCATCACTCAGTGTCCTTGAAGCAAATGCAACAGTCCTCTGTGTTGTCCTCTTGAAGTTGTGTGAGGACAGCCCCAAGTCCATAATCAGAAGCATCAGTAGTCACAATTGTGGGCAACGCAGGACTGAATAGTGCAAGTACTGGACTATGTACAATCAAGCTGTCCACACCAAGGTTGAACTTCTCCGTAGTAATTCTTGTAGCGGTTCAATGACAGAAGCATAATTGGGAATGAAGTTTACATACCAGGAGGTTGCACCCAAGAAGGAACGTAAGGTTTGCAAATCAGTTGGAGGAGGAGCATTTGAAATTGCTAGGATATGATCTGGATCAGGTTTTAGTCCAGCTGGTGAAATTGTATGCCCCAGAAAGGAGAGTTCTGTTTGTCTAAATTTGCATTTAGACATATTGAGCTTGAGGCCTGCTGTGCTGATGCAGTTTAGTACAGATTGCAGATTATTGTCGTGCTCCTCAGAAGTATTGCCAAACACGATAATATCATCCAGATAGCACTGAACTCCATGTTGATTCTTCAGAATCAATTACATCATTTTTGGAAGGCCCTTGGGGCAGATGCAAGACCGTATGGAACCTGTTTAAAACGAAATAGTCCCTCATGTTTAATAAATGCTGTGAGGTCTCTGCTATCTTCATGCAACATAACCTGGTGGTACGCGCTCTGCAAATCAAAAGTAGAAAATATCTTTTGGAGTTCTGCAATTCTCCATGGAGTTCTGCAAATACTTCTTCAATGTGAGGTATTCAATGTCAATCACAATAGCTTTATTTGGCTCCCTGAAGTCCACACAAAGGCGAATGCCTCCATCCTTCTTCTGTGTCACTACTATCGGTGAAATCCATTCCGAGGAGTCAATCTCTTCAATAATGTCTTTTTGAACAAGATTTTTAAGTTCCTCTGAAACGGCTTCCCTGACTGAAAATGGTAAGCACCGTACCTTCTGTCGTACAGGCATCACACTCTGTCGCATTTTAACTTTATGCACAAACCCATAAGCACAGCCAAGTTTCTCCCCAACCTGGTCTTGGGGCGCAGCTGAAACTGGTGTGTGTACTGCAAGAGTGCTTTGCTGAGAAAGATCCATTAACTACCCTGAGGTTTAAAGCAGCCAATAAATCTCTGCCAAGGATAGGAGTGCCTTTGTGGACAATGTAGAGCTCTGCATTTACACAGCAATCACCAAAAGTCACTGTTGTGACGGGCAGCCATGCACTGGAATTTGATTTTTCAAATAGCACATCAAGTGAAGTTTGGGTTCAGTAAGAGGCACATCTTTAAAGTAATGCATAAATACTACTGAACCAGTGTCCAGCATAGCTGAATAGGATGTGATTTGCCTGAAGGTGCGACACAAACATTTACAGTGCACCTTATCTGCTCTGGAATATGTGCAATAGTGACTTTGTCCACACTCAGCACAGTAACATCTGGTATTGTAACTACATGCACCTGTTGATTGGACTGGCTACTGTGGCAGACCTTAGCAAAATGGTCACCCCCGCGGAGAGTGTCAAATTTTAGCAGGAATGACAGTTCAGAGGATTCCCTTTCAAGTGCAGATTTGGGGGGCTGAACAAAGACTCCAACTACCTTACCCATTACAAAGATAGCTTCCCCAATTATCACCTCTAATATCATTAGCTCACAGACATTTACCTTCCTCCCCCCCCCCCCCCACATCCCGCTTCTGTTCTGAAATGTGATTTGTCCTTTTCATATGTGTTCATTTTTTTAATTGTATCCTTTGGTATATATGGTTGTGACTATTTTCTTCCACTATTTGATCTGAGGAAGTGGGTCTGGCCCACGAAAGCTCATCATCTAATAAACCATCTTGTTAGTCTTTAAAGTGCTACATAGTCCTGTATTTTGTTTCAGCTACACCAGACTAACACGGCTACATCTCTATCACTATTCCAATCATGTGTGTTATCCCACCAAGTCTCTGTGATACCGACTGTGCCATAGTTGTGTTTATTTACTAGCACTTCAAGTTCTTCCTGCCTATTCCCCTGTTCCTTGCATTTGTACACAGGCATCTAAGATACAGATCTGATTTTGTCCCCCGTTCTGCCCTTGTGCCTCCTTTATCTCTGCTACTGCAGCCCATGCTCCCTCCCATTTCCGACCCATCTCCCAGGTCTCCATGTTTTTCACTTACCTATTGGCTTTGGTCACCTGCCCCTGTCAAACCTAGTTTAAAGCCCTTCTCACTAGGCTAGCTAGTCTGTGCCCAAATACTCTCTTCCCCTGCCTCCAAAGGTGAAGCCGTCCCTGCTTAGCAGTCCTTCTTCTTGGAACAGCATCCTGTGGTCAAGGAAGCCAAAGTCCTCCTGGCAACACCATCTTCACCCCTCCAGATGCACCTGCCTCTGCCTGGGCCCCGACCTTTGACAGGAAGGAATGAAGAGAACACCACCGGCTCTCCAAACTCCTCCACCCGGGCTCCCAGAGCCCTGTAGTCACTCTTGGTCCACTCAGGGTCACACCTTGCAGGATCATTAGTGCCCACATGGAGGAGTAGCATGGGGTAGTGTTGCAAGAGGTTGTGGATTGCAACTGCTTGAAACACTAAGGAGAGGGGATCACCACACAGCAGTGTAAAGGGTTTGTTTATTCAGTTAAAACTGGGGCGGGAGAGGAATCTCACTCACACACTCAACCACACTGGCAGTCCCAGGCAGGATGATAAGGCGAGCAGAAGGCAGTTCATGTTGTTTGATCTTCCCAAGTTGGCTCCCAAGCAGGTCCACTGGCCAGGCGATCCAAGCGTAGGGCGTTCTGGGAGGCTGCACTTCGTGGTCAACCCACTGTGGGTACGTCTACACTACAGCGCTAATTTGAACTAACGTGTCTAGAACTAAAAACTAGTTCGAATTAGCATTTTGCTAATTCGAACTAGCATGTCCACATTAAGTGGACCCTGAACCGGGCTTAAGGATGGCCGGAAGCAGTGCCGGCAGGGCACCAGAGGAGGACTTAGAGCGTGGAGATGCTGTCTCAGGCTAGCCGAGGGCTGCGCTTAAAGGGACCCGACCCCCACCCCAGACAGACAGTTCTCAGGGTACCCTGCTTGCAAACCAGTCCTGGCTTGGAGTGCCCGGAGTGCCCACACTGGGCACATCACACCACTCGGCTATCAGACCAGCTGCACTTGCCGCAGGCTGCCATCTGGGGAGAGGGGGCAATTGGGGGGCTGCAGGAGAGCTTCCAACCCCAGAAGCCCGCAGAGCCAGCCCAGTCCTCCCCATCGGGGGCTCGTGCCCCATTCCTCCCTCACCTCCTTCCACTTACCCTTCCCTAGCTCCTCTTCTTGATGTACAAAATAAAGGACAATTGTGTTCAAAAATGGAATCTGTCTTTATTGAACAAAACTGGGGGAGACTGGGAAAAGGAGGTGGGAGAGGGGAAGAGAGAGGCTGGGAGAGGGGAGGGCAACTAAAATGATCAGGGGTTGGGAACAGGTCCCATATGAAGAGAAGCTAAAGAGACTGGGACTTTTCAGCTTAGAAAAGAGGAGACGGAGGGGGGACAGGATAGAGGTCTCTAAAAGCAGGAGTGGGGTGGAGAGTGTGCATACAGAAAAGTTCTTCATTAGTTCCCATAAAGAAGGACTAGAAGACACCAAAGGAAAGGAATGGGTAGCAGGCTTCAAACTAGTAAGAGAAAGTTTTTCTTCACAAAGCAAAGAGTCAACCTGTGGAACTCCTTGCTGCAGGAGGCTGTGAAGGCTACAACTAGAACAGAGTTTAAAGGGACGTGAGATCAAGTCATGGAGGTTGGGTCCATGGACTGCTATTACCCAGGGGGTAGGAGTGGTGTCCCTGCCCAAGGTTTGTGGAAGGCTGGAGAGGGATGGCACGAGACAAATGGCTTGGTCACTGTCTTCGGTCCATCCCCTCCAAGGTCCCTAGGGTTGGCCGCTGTCAGCAGACAGGCTACTGGGCTAAATGGACCTTTGGTCTGACCCAGGACAGCCATTGTAAGCTCAGGGCTCAGGGTCGGGGGTCTCAGTGGACCCCCTTGATTTTCATGCACACCTGCTCCTGGGTGGCCAGGCTGGCAGCTCTCCTGCCCAAGCCGGCCACTTTCCTGTGCCTAGTGCGGAGATCGTGGACGAGGTCCACGATGTCCGCACTAGCCCAGGTGGGTGCCCGCCTCTTGCGGTCCCGGGCAGGTAGTTCGAACTACCAGGCATTTAAATATGGTGGCGCCCGGGAACAAGTAAATCAAGCCTGGGATATTTAAATCCCGGGCTTCATTTGCAAGTTCGAATGACTACGTTAGCCACCCTGGTTCGAACTAGGGTGGCTAGTGTAGACCTACTCCAAAAGAGTAGTGAAAAAGCAATGCTCTCTTGTGCAAGAAGTTTTTGCAGACAATCTCTTCCACAAAAAGCTTCTTACGCAAGAAGCCTGTAGTCTAGACAAAGCTTAAGAGTAAATGTAGGATGAACTACAGCCACTTCTATAACAGCATTTCTGTAGAAAATCCCCTTTTTAAACACAAACAAGCAAACAGATAGACAGACCTCAGACAAAGCCCCTCCTATCGTATGAACAGAAACCTTCTCACCAGCACTTCAAGACAACTTTAGCGTCATCAGCTCCTAGAGTCCCAGGCTGTAAGGCCGGAAGGCACAGCCCTGCTCCCCGAGTTTCACCTCCTGCACAACACAGGCCCTAGAAATTCCCCACAAGAATCCCTGTGTCACTCCCGGCCCCATGTGTCTTCACCTTTGGCTGGGTTCTATGGACGAGCTCTGGCTCTTACACGAGTGGATGGGTTCAGGAGACCGCTCTTATGTGTGACTCCTGGGCAGACTATTTCCCTGCCTTTCTGGAAGGACAGAAAAACCCCATTGGCTCCTTCTTTTTCTTCCAGGCTGCGTTGCCTCTTGCGAAGACTCACCTCGAGGGAGCACAGACACAGCCAGGTGCTCAGGGTGGTGGTCCAACCTGCAGCAGCCGAGGCATGCTCCGGCCTCAGCCAGGAGGAGCAGGCCTTGCCAGAGGAGCCCAAGAAAACCAGAGGCTCCTGGAAGCTCCTATCTGGCCTGAAAAAACTCTGTGTCTGTGGCCAGTGTGGCAGCTCCCTGGCAGAGGCTGAGGAGGAGACAACAGCTTCCTCGCCCACAAGATGGACACACTTCTCCCTGAAGAAGACCAGGAAGACGAAGAACTCAGTGGAGGACCAGGAAGAGCGAGAGGAGGAGAAGCTGCAGGAGAGCCCAGACAACAGCCAGGAAGATCTCACAGGTGAGTCTACAACCCGCCCGGTGACTGGGGAGCATGTGAGGGACACTCCCACCAGTCACTCTACAAGCCTGGAGCGTTAGGGCTTCTCATGGGGCAGCCATGGGCTCCTCAGACGCTGGAATCCAGCGAGTGCCTGATGCTCTGGCAGAGAGGGGCTGGCCCCCTTGCACACCCTCCCTCCCAGCTGTCTCCTGCACCCTCTCGCCTGGTCAGACCTCACCCAAACTCCCAGCACGCTCCAGCACTCTACCTCCCACGCACGCCCGCCTGCACCACTGTCCTCATCCCATGCCCTGGCAGCCACCTCCCACTCACTGAACCCCTCATTTTGGCCTCACCCAAAGCCTAGGGAGCACAAAATCTACTATCCCCGGTCAAAAGAGTTAATCTGCCCCATGGGAAGCCTTGACGCTTGCTCCTCTCTTCTCTCCCCTGCTCCCCTTGGGGCTGGAGCGGCAGAGCAGTGAAGTGTTGCAGTGGTGGCCACAGCAGTGGGGGATGTTTTATTGCTTTTGTTGTTTGGAGGGTTTTTCCCTCTCACTTTTTTCTGGTCCCCGACTGATTTTTCTGGGGATCAATGGCCCCCAACCCCGAGAAGCTTCCCCACCCCTGCCATAAATAAAGAGAATATTGAAGCCACTTGTTTTGGACATAAATTAATATTGTAGTTATATAAATTGATGTTTGGTGAACTAACATGATAAAGTTAAAGCTCCTGATTTGGTTAATTATTTTGATTTTCATTAATAAAGTCTCCTTTCTTACCGGCTATACACCCCCCAACCCTCCCCCCCATATTATAGCTCCAGTCGTTTAATATGAATAATTGAGTATTTAAGGTTTTTAGAGCGAAGCGAAGGCATTTTGTTCCCCTGGGGGGTGGCTGGTGATCCAGGGAAAGTTGTGCGTTGAGGGGGATGGGTCCAGGGTCAAAACCTTTGAGAACCAATTGCCCTGTGGGGAGTGCGGGACACCTGGTAAAATCCCTCAAATTCAAGCGAGTTGAAGGAAATTAATAAAAATGATGCGGGTTCTTCCCCCTCCCCCCACCCCGTGTGCTGTAAAAACTGCCAGGCCCAGCGGGAGAAAGGGGGTCATGGGGGCCTGTCTAAGGGGTCCCCTCAGGTACAGGCGTAATCAGGGTGACCAGTGAGGGTGACACGGGGGCCACCAGCCACGTGACCTTTCCCCCAGCCTGTAAAAGGGACAGAACCGCCCTCTGCCCCAGGCCCCACCTCCTCCGTGACCTTGCCCTGCCCTTGCCCCACCGCTTTCTCCATCCGATGGGGCCTGGGGAACTAGTGGGGCAGGGTCCGGGGCTGGCAGCAGGGCCATGGCCCCCCACACTCACTGGCAGCGGCATCCCCAGCTCGGGCCCTTGGCCTCCCTGCCCAGGGTGCTTGGGGGACATGTGCTTCCCTTGCCACCCCATGCGGCACTTGTCAGGGGCTGCAGGTTGGATCGTGAGGGGCTCAGAGAGCAGAAAAGGGATTCGCGCCCGCGCAGGGACGCAACTTCCAGGGAACCTTGCATGGGAGCTGAGGGGCAGCTCCAACCCCTGCACCAGCAGCAGCTGCTGGAGAGGAGGGAACAGCCAGGCTGCCTGCACCAGGGCACCAGACAGAGGAGAAGCCGCCCTGCCCTGCCCGGCTCTGGCTTCCCGGCTCCAAACTGCCAGGGGCAGGGAGAGAGGAGGGTGGGTCTGTCCCTGCGACTGCCCTGCACTTCCACTGACGTTCGGGGGCACCATCCCCAGGTCTGCCCAGGGGCTCAGGCGGCTTCTGCTGCACGGTGAGCACTGGGGATTCGGGATCCAGCCCTGCCAATCCCAGCTCCCGTTTGGCTTCAGCCCCTCAACCTCTGCTTTGAGCCCCGAGGGGTTCCCAGGCCTTGGGACTTCAGCCAGTGCTGGGGATCGAGGCTTCAGCCTGGGGGTGCTGGGTATTGAGTGTGGACACCAGCAACTGAGCTTAGATAATGAACAAAACCATTACAAAGGAGCCAGAGGGTCACCCCATCCCAGTCTCAGCAGCTCACAGCTGGGAACTGGGCTGGGCTGGGCCATCACTTCCTGGGGGCTCACAGGCGAAATGAGGCCTGTTCCCGTCACTGCCAGGAAGGGGGCGAGGGCCAGGAGAGCAGAACACGCCATGGGAGAGACGCTGCCCCTAGGTTAGAGGAAGCCCAGTGGGGAGAGCACCCAGCTCAGAGTCATGAGAGCGGCGCTCTCTGCTCGGCCCTGCAAGCACCTTGTGTGTGACCCTGGGCAAGTCACGTCAGGGCTCTGGGCCCAGTTCCCTTCCCTGTCGCCCAGGGGTACCACATTCAAACCAGTGTTTCCTTCTGCTCCAGGGATGCAGACGGAGCTCTCCGAGACGACGAGGAACCAGGCAGACCAGAGCGAAGAGGAGGAACCAGCCCCCCAGCCCATCCCATTAGAAAGGAGCAGCTCCCACACGACTATGGTAAAAACTTAAAAAACAACAGAGTCCGGTAGCACGTTATAGACTCACAGACCATGTAGATGGGATCATGGGCTTTCGGGGCACAGCCCACTTGTTCAGATGACCAGCGTGTGGGAAGTTCAGAACCAAGAACAAAGAAGGGACGGAGCGGAGGAAAAAAATTGAGGGGTAGGGGGGAAGAGGACACTGGGTAGATAAGTCTCAAAGGGATAGCCGAGCCAGTCTGTAACAGGAAACACTTACAAATGAGGCTTGTGGCTGAGCCAGTGGAAAGCGTCCCCTGCGGGGCGTGTGACTATCTCCCCAGCCGGTGTCTCAGAGGAGAATCACCTGCCCCCCTCCGGCCCAGGGACCGAAAGGAAACACTCACCCTTGTGACCAGCTCCCCTGAATAAAGCCTTGTAAAACGGGGGATTTCTGGGGGTACCACACCGAGGGGCCAGTCAGGGCACTTTGCTCAGAGACACGGCTACTGAGAGCCCAGAACGGGGGGTTCTCCATTGCAAGGATCCAAACCAGCCCCAAACGGCACATCTGTTCCCCACCCTGGCTAGCAAGAAGCCCTGCAAGCAACCCCCTTAAACACTCCTGCCCTCTGGGCCACCACCCGCACCGCCCCTTCTGCAGCGTCGTATCTGCCAGGGCTCGTACTGCCAGCGTTCAGTGTCGTCTGGTCAGGGTTGTCCCGGGGCGCTCCTGACAGGTCTCCTTCTCTGTTGGTGATGACAAACTTTCGGCTGCGTGTGTGGGTGCCTGTGCTCCCGTCATCTAGACGTGAGTTCCCAAACTGCGGGGGCATGCCCTCCTAGGGGGGGGTGAAGAAATTCCAGGGGGGGTACAAGGCGACCCAGCCCCCCATCAACCTCTGCCCCCATAAGTTTTTCTGCTATTGGGGGGACGCATGAGGGTTTCTCAAAAATCAAAAAGAGGGCGTGATGCTGAAAACTTTGGGAACCACTAATCTAGAGCGTTAGACCCCGTGCACTTGGGTCAACACAGGAGATCTCCACGAGCCCCCAGAAACGACAGATGCAGGCAAGGTTTGCAATCAGACCAGCAGGTTTATTGTCAAATGCGACGCCCTCACAGTTAGTAGCCCTCACGTCACTTCTTTATGTACCAGGCTGCCACCCTTAAAGGTATTAGGTTGACACCTCCAGACGAACCTACTAGACACAACCAATTACCTTGTACCTGGTGGGGAGGCGGCGCCACACGCTGCCGGGTGGGGAAGGCAGAGGGGGTTTCCGGGTGGGCCCCGCTCTCAGTCCTTTCCACGCAGACATCGTGGGTGCTAGAGCCGCTGGACCCATCTGCTCAGGCCCGGGTGGGGGATGGAACATGGGGCATGTTCTCCAGTGGCCCCTCTGCTCACTCCACAAGCGCTGGAATGGGCTCTGCAGGGCTCTGCGGGTTTCTCAGCCAAAGCTCCCCTGGGTGCAGCGACCGTGAGCTCTAGGGGCCTGTGATACCTAGGATCCAACAACATTCCTGGCTCGTGGACCCGGCTCCACTAAAGTTTGAGGCTGGGGCTCTCTCCTGCCCCTTCCCCACTGCCTCCGGGTGTTTTACTCATAGACTCAAAGACTTTAAGGTCAGAAGGGACCATTATGATCATCTAGTCTGACCCCCTGCACAGTGCAGGCCACAGAATCTCACCCACCCCTCCCAGAATAATCCTCTCACCTATATCTCAGATATTGAAGCCTTCAAATACTTTGAAGGCCCCAAGATGCAGAGAATCCTCCAGCTGTGATCTGTGCCCCATGCTACAGAGGAAGGCGAAAAACCTCCAGGGCCTCTGCCAATCTATCCTGGAGGAAAATTCCTTCCCGACCCCAAATATGGCGACCAGCTAAACCCTGAGCATGTGGGCAAGACTCACCAGCCAGACACCCAGAAAGTTCTCTATAGTAACTCCTAAAAGAGCCCAGGTTCCCCTCCTGTCACCAGGGGCAAGGGGGCTAAAGGACCTTCCCACCCACCCTCACTCTGTGTGCGGCGGCAGCACGTCCCTGAGGCGCCTGGGTGGGAGGGGTGTCTCCTCAGGCTGCCACCACCTGAGCACCCCTGGGGCCAATGGGAGGTGCGGGGGCGACCCCAGTGGGCAGCAGCTCACGGAAACCCTCTGGCCTAAGAGCTGCTGCTGGAGGGGGGTGTGGGTCACTGTGACGGACCGGGCCGGGTCTGGTCACCACTGAGAGCGTCGGCTGAGGGCGAATTGCTCAGAACAAGAGCAAATTAGTCGAAACAATAGTTAAGAATAAAATTGTGAGGCATGTAGAAGAACATAATTTGTTGGACAAAAGTCAACGTGGCTTTCTGTAAAGGGAAATCCTGTCTTACTAATCTATTAGAGTTCTTTGAAGGGGTTAACAAACATGCAGACAAGGGGGATCCAGTAGATATAGTATACTTAGATTTTCAGAAAGTCTTTGACAAGGTCCCTCACCAAAGGCTCTTGTGTAAATTACAAGGCCATGGGATAAGAGGGAAGCTCCTTTCTTGGATTGAGAACTGGTTAAAAGACAGGAAACAAAGGGTAGGAATAAATGGTAAATTTTCAGAATGGAGAAGGGTAACTAGTGGTGTCCCCCAAGGGTCAATCCTGGGACCAATCCCTTTCAACTTATTCATAAATGATCTGGAGAAAGGGGTAAGCAGTGAGGTGGTAAAGTTTGTGGATGTTACAAAAATACGCCCAACTATAGGTACAGTATGATGGGGGCTAGTTTGGCTATGACAAATCAGGAAAGAGATCTTGGAGTTATCGTGGACAGTTCTCTGAAAACTTCCACACAGTGTGCAGCGGCGGTCAAAAAGGCAAATAGGATGCTAGGAATTATTAAGAAAGGGATAGAAAATAAGACACAGAATATCTTACTGGCCCTGTTTAAAACTATGGCACGCCCACATCTTGAATACTGTGTACAGATGTGGTCTCCTCACCTCAAAAAAGATATTTTGGCCTTGGAAAGGGTTCAAAAAATGGCAACTAAAATGATTAGGGGTTTGGAACAGGTCCCATATGAGGAGAGGTTAAAGCGACTGGGACTTTTCAGTTTGGAAAAGAAGAGATTGAGGGTATGTCTACACTACCCCCCTAGTTCGAACTAGGGGGTAATGTATGCATACCAAACTTGCTAATGAAGCCCGGGATTTGAATTTCCCGGGCTTCATTAGCATAAAGCCGGCTCCGCCATTTTTAAAAGCCGGCTTGTTCGAACCCCGTGCCGAGCTTCATTAGCAAGTTCGGTATGCATACATTACCCCCCTAGTTCGAACTAGGGGGGTAGTGTAGACATACCCTGAGGGAGGATATGATAGAGGTCTATAAAATCATGAGTGGTGTGGAGAGGGCCGATAAAGAAAAGTTATTTATTAGTTCCCATAATAGAAGAACTAGAGGACAGCAAATGAAATTAATGGGTAGCAGGTTTAAAACTAATAAAAGAAAGTTCTTCACACAGCACGTAGTCAACCTGTGGAACTCCTTGCCAGAGGAGGCTGTGAAGGCTAGGACTATAACAGAGTTTAAAGAGAAGCTAGATAATTTCATGGAGGTTAGGTCCATAAAAGGCTATTAGCCAGGGGATAGAATTGGTGTCCCTGGCCTCTATTTGTCAGAGGCTGGAGATGGATGGCAGGAGACAAATCGCTTGATCATTATCTTTGGTCCACCCTCTCTGGGGCACCTGGTGCTGGCCACTGTTGGCAGACAGGACACTGGGATAGATGGACCTTTGGTCTGACCCAGTACTGCCTGTGATGGACCGGGCCGTGTCTGGGCACAGCATCTGCCTCCCTCGCCTTTCGACGCACGTCGGCAAGGGCCTTCCCATGTTCCAGCTCGATTCCTTCAGTGCCTGCTGCTTTCTAATTTCATCTGCAACAGCATCCCTGGCACCGGGTGGGCACTGCTCCCTTCCCTGCTGGTCATTTCGTATTAGCAAAGACCTCAGTTCTGGCTTAAAAGCTTTTTCTCTGAATTCAGTGATTGTCTCCAATCACAAATCATCTAGAGCCTTTCGGTCAAGACTCTCATGTAGTTGCTGACTCATTGCAGCTGCTCTTTAACCAATCAAACTCTCTACACCCAAAAATAAAAATAAATAAAAATTTAGAACCGCTTGAGGGTCTGATCCAAAGCTTAATTGACCAAGATCTGAGGATCCTGCCGACTATACCACTGTGACGGACCAGGCCAGGTCTGTGCACTGCTAAGGGTGTTGGCTCAGGGTGAATTGCTCAACACAAGGACGCTTTACAGCCCCAGACCAGAGACCTTCCCAAACAGGTCACAAACCAGTCAGACCGCGCAAAACCCCTCAGACACCACAGTTCCCTCTGTGCCCCAATCAGCCCTGGGCCTAACACACAGGTGAGGGGATCTAGAACCCAATCCCACCTACCCCGAACGGGTCTTTCCAGTCCCAAAGAACCAGCCACAAATCCCCGGTCACTTAGGGGAGAAACCTGCCTAGGACAAGGGGCTCTATGGAGGGGGATGCAGGGAATGGAGGAAGTGGGGTGGCCCTTGGGGTCCCTGCCCCGCTGAGAGGCTCCCATCTCTCCTCAGGCAGAGGGGACCAGGGAAGGGCTGAGAGATGGGAGAACCCTCGGCACCGGGTGAGGCTGCTCCACAAAAGGTCTCAGGTGGCTCCTCCGTGCTCACTAGGCCCTGCCAGCCCCCAGGGAGTGAGTGTACCAGGGCAGCTGCCCAGTGGAAATGCTCAGTCCCAACAGGCTCTGTCCCTGTTCATTGCAGACCCTCGGGGAGCCGCCTGCCTCAGCCCAGCCCATAGCCCTGCTGCTGGAAGCCTTGAAGGCTCTGACGGTCCCCACCCTGGAGAGCTTTCAGGCGGCAGAGGAGGCGCCGAGAGCCACCGTGTCCCAGCACAGCGCCCGCATGGAGCGAGTAAGAGACGCCCGGCGAGGGGCAGGGCATGTGGAGAGAGGGGCTGGGAGAACTGGCTCTGTGGAAACCGGCCCTGGGGCACAGGGTCAGGGTGCGGGGCAGGTCGGCTCAGCCCCTTTCTAGGAGGCTCTGAGCATCAGTCGCTCCCCTGCTCAATTAAGCCCCATCGCCCGCCGGGGAGGCAGGAATTTGACCCGCGAGACACCCAGGAACTGGAGCCCAGAGCGGCTTGTTGACTTCCCAAGGCTGCGCTGGGGGCAGCGGCAGGGTCAGCAAATGACCCCAGGAGAAGGCCTTGTCCAGGGCCCCTAGAACCAACCTGCCTCGTGGGGCGTGCGGCCGCGTTGCTGCAGTTGGCTCTGCTGGGAATTCTCAGCCAGGCAGAGCCCTGGGCCCTTCGCCAGGCAGGTCTTTTGGGGAAAAGACTCAGGGGTCACGTTCCCGACAGGCCTCTCAACGGGGCCTTTTCTCCCTCGGCCCCACGCCGGTGACGCTCCTGCCCTTCCCCCAGCGCCGTCTACCAGGGGGGCGGCCTGGCAGGAGGCCGCTCTCGATCAATCCCCCCTCAGCTGTGTGGTTCCCTCCAGATTGGATACGTCGTGGGAAAGATTTTCAGCTGGCTGCGCGACGTCGGGGATCCCAGAGCCAGAGGAGCCGCGCTGGAGACCATCGCCCTGCTGGCTCGCGCCCACCCCCGGGACGTGGTTCCCGCCTGCGTGGCCCACGCGCTGCCATGGGACAGGTAGGGAGAGGCTGTTACCACCTCAGTCCCTGATTTCCCTTCCCCCCTCCTGCCAGGGCAGAGCGCAGGAAGGGCCTGACCGGAGACAGGGATGGATCCAGCTCCCTGCTGGGCACAGGGCTGCCCCAGCCTCCTAAGAGAAGATGCCCAGGCCCAGCTCCCGAGGGGACGGCTGCTAAGGGAAGGGAATAAATGCAGAGCTTGTGGAAGGAACTCTCCTGCCTCAGCTTCCCTGCCCCCCAGGGTCTCTTTTGAGAGCCCCTTTCCCTCCCCCTTCCCAGCCTCTCCCTGGGGAGGCAGGAGGGGGCCAAGCAGGGAGGCTCTGATTTTGGTTTCTGACCTTGCAGAGGTGCCAGGGAGCTGTGGAAGGCCGTGGGGGAAGAACCACAGCTCCCCCGGCAGGTGCTGCAGCAGCTGCTGGACGCGCTCCGGAAGAGCCACCGGGAGGAGAGGAGCCGCAGCGTGTCTCTGGCTGTAAGTGACACTGGAGCTGTCCCGCAGGGAACTCACCACTACAGGGAGGATGCTGCATCTGTGGGGGGGAAGGGGGCTTCAACCCCTCTTAGTGTCAGGCCACGGCCCCACTGCACACTGGGCACACAGCCGTGTCATGGGGAGAGCCCCCCTGCTCCCCTCCGGAGGGGGTGTCCGGCCTCTGAGGCCCCTCACTTCGTGGTCAACCCCGCATGCACCACGATGCTCCAAGTCAGCACTGCAGCTCCCTTCACACAGGGCAGTGCGGCCTAGCAGCTGGAGGCAATAACTCCTAGTGGGATTGGTGCGGAGGGGTAGGGGACCCAGGGCGCCCTCTCCACCGGGTCCCAGGCCAGCGCCCTGTCAGCATTGGAGGGGGCACCACTAGCTCTGGGGGTATCAAGTAGAAACTCGCCGAGCACCTGGGGTTCAACTCCCCGCCTGAGCTGCTTCCTGCCAGCTCCTCTCTTGTTGTCTGCGCCGTCTCTTTCCTCCAAACTGGGGCATCTGCTGCGGTTCCCTGCTGACTGGCGATGGCGTCTGGGTGCCCCTGCGCTGCTCCTCAGGAGCCCCAGCAGCACCTCCGTCCCCGTCCGTCAGCCCTGACTGAGCTCGCCACCGGCCTTTCTAGCCACCTCCAGCTGGCGCCTGCCCAGCAGGCCTGTGGGGTAGGACTGTCTCAGCCAGGTAGCCAGGCTGCACCTCTGCAGCTCTAGTGCAGAGATGGGACACTCCGTGTCAGGGGCTGATCCCCACTCGGAGTGCAGAATTTGGAGGCCGGAAAGAAAAAGTTGTCTCTACAGGCTCTGCTTCCAGAACTCCCCAGGGTCAAAGATTTACTAAGTGACAGAGACACAGACAGAGCTGCTGACCTTCCAGGACACAAGAAGCAAATATTGACCTAAAAAAAGTGATTTTTTTTTTACCAAAGAAAAGCTACACTGGATAACACAGACTTGCTTGTGCGCTGTGACAAAGCAAGTAAGGAAAACAAATGAAAACACAGAGAAAATCTCTAGGAACAGTTTTCAGAGGGGAAGCAGAGATTCAAACAGAGCAATTCAAACCGAAACAAAAAATAAAGAAAAATACCCAAGTTTTTCTGAAATAAGAACAGTTGGAGGGTGAGTTTGTAAGAAGCTCGAGTGTGTGAGAACGACCGATGTGTTTCTCGTTATTTGCAATTCACTTTGCTCTGCCCTTTCTCACCTGCAACCACTTAAATCCCACGGCGTGTACTTAATAAACTCACTTTTATTTACTAGCAAGCGTTGTGTGAACAATTGTGACCTGGGGAGCAATCAGTGTGTCCATCCTCCTTTCACTGTTAAAGGGGGCTCGCGGAAACATTTTATTTGGGGGTTGGGTTCCCAGAAGCTGTGCCTGAAACTGCACTCTCCTCAGACCCGCAGGGATTCAGTGTCTGTATTGCTCTTGGGTGGATGGGAGGGAGGGCTCCTGTGCCCTGGCTGGGTGAGACCAGGAGATGTGGCCCAGAGGACGGGGTGGTGAGAAACCCCATAGAGCCAAGAGGAAAGTGTCAGTGGCTTTGCCAGCACTCTGGGAAGCACCCAAGGAGTCCTCTGTCATAGAGGGATAAGGGATCTTTCGGAAAAGGCTTTATTTTCCACAAGATCAGCGTCTAGACTGGCGCTTTTTTCCGACAAAGCTCCTTGCGGCAAACAAAGCGGCAGCCATTTTTATGCTAATGAAACGGGGGAGAGTTAAATCCCCACTTCATTAGCAATTGCGAAACGTCTAATTTACATCCCTTTTACGAGAAAGGGATGTAGTCTAGACGTAGCCAAACTGTCTTCCTACTGAGGACTACATGGTGGCAGAGGAGCCAGGGAAGCCAGACCAGAAGCCGGAGCATCCGAGAGGGTGACACAAGCAGCACGGCCGGGGTCCCTACAACTGGGTCACGAGGATCGGAACTGACCCGACAGAAGTTCCCATTGACCCAGGTCAAGTAGTTTGGGATCTTGGGGGGATTTCGTGGAAGAGCAAAGGAGCGATCCAACCTTCGGAAGGCCTGAGAGCAAGTGACAGGCACGAGCCAGACAGATGGTCAACCCCAGAGCCGGACCCAGGGATCCCGGTTTCAGATCAGCAAGGACCTTCCTCATGAGCATTAGCCCAGAACGCACAAGCAGCCCAGTACGACGGGGGAGCGAAAACGAGGACCTGAAACCCGGGATGTGATGGAAAGCCAGTCGCCGGGAGCAACGTGGGGTCTGCACCGACACCGCTTCGACCTCCCGGCATCGCCCCGGCTCCCTGCTGCTTGTGGCGCTGGAGTTACGCAGGCGGCAGAGGGGCAGTGATGCCCCCCCGGTCACGTCTGGCAAGCTGAAGTGCGGGGCTAGGCCATGAAGACAGAGAACGGGAAATAACGTCACCCGGACTCTTCCGACCTTTCCAGGAGGTTCCCATCTGCCTCCATTCTAGGAACAGGAGACGGTTCAGGGGCCATCACATCTCCCTTCCCCCCAGAGGATCTCACCCTCCTTCCTCATAAGCCGCAAGGAAATGGAAAATGGAAGCAGGATGACAGCCAAAGCCATGGGAGCGGATGGGCAGGTGGGGACAGCTCAGTGACATTTCTGTCTCCTGTCTCCAGGCAATGGACACGCTGTACGAGATCCTTTTCCTCTGGGGATACCGAGAAGCCATCCTGGAAATGTTTCCCCAGCTCCTCCTCGTCTGCGTCAGGCAGGTGCAGTACGTGCTGGACCTGTGCCTGCCAGGGACTTGGAGGGCCCAGAAGACATCCAGCCCGGAGGGATCCAGCCGCCTCAGCCCCTTGAGGTAACGGCGGAAAGGAAGGGGAAGGACAGATTTGTTCTGCTCAGCCCCTGTGGGACCTGCCTGGCCCGCTGCTGTGCGTGTCCCTACAGCCCAGGGGCAGTTCTGGGCAGGTCTGTGTGGAGGGAGCGGTGCTGGGCGCCCGTGTGCGTGTGAGCCACACTTGCTCCTCTGACTCCGACCACAGGCCAGGGGCCACGTCGGCACGTCCCCATGTGCTCCCGGCCGAGGGGTCAGGGCTTTTCTCCGTGCCTGTTGAGCCCGCTGGGCCTCTGTCCCACAAGACCCCACCCCAGGACAGCGTGGCCAGAGCACACACAGAGTGCACAAGACCGGCGGGGGGGCCGTGTCACAGGCAGGCAGGACGAGGAGGGGCCTGTGACGCTGATTCCACGGGAACAACCAGGGAACCACTTGGCTAGAAACTCGATGAATCTGTGGCATGGCCAGGGCCCGTTGGGCAGGGCCGTGCCCTCACACGGTGCTGGGTCCATCCCGGGGGAGGCCGGCTGCTGCTGACCACGCCGGGTGCCCTAGGCCTTGTGCGGTTTGTGCTGCATGGGGCTGGGGTCGAATTCTGACACCCGGACTTTTTATTGCCTCTAGCACCTCCCTGGAGGCCGTGAAGACCCTTTTCTCCATGCCCAGATACTGGAAGGAATTTGCCAGTATCCAATTGAAGCAGGGCTGGGACATGATGGCCTCCCGCCAGCGCTTCTCCCAAGGGGTGGGCTTGATCGCAAGGTAGAGTCTGGGCAATGGGAGCTCAGTGGGAGACCCTCCTCTGCCCCCGCCGGCCCTCTCAGCCCCGCCATGGGAGAGCGACGCTCTCTCCCCTTGGTAACTCCGGGCATTTTCTCTGTCCTGTTCCAGGGCCATGGTGGAGCACCAGACCCCACAGCTCCCTGCGGTGCTCAGAGAGGCCATCGCCCTCATGCAGAGTCAGGAGGAGCAGCCCCAGAGAAATATCGCCCTGACTTTCTGCACCGAGGTGAGATTCCGCAGCCGCCAGGCACATGTGGGCTTGTGCAGAGCAGCTCAGTCCCGTCCCAGGCAGGCAGGCAGGCACCGGGGCCCATCGCCAGCAGCTCGGCAATGCCACAGCCAGCCGGCTCCTCTGCCCACGTGGATCCTAGTGGGGCCGGGCAGAGTGGTGGGGGGCAGGGTCAGATTGCTCCTGGCTGGATGTGCCTCCGTGGGACCATGTTTCTCCAGCGGCCTGAGGCCGGGCCTCTCTCCTCGCCTTTGCCTGGGGTTTCATTTTCTTCTGCCACGGCTTGCTCCAGGACACGCTGCGATGCCCAGAGATTCCCCTTTCCCTGGGCTTCATTAGGGGCTTGTGCATTAGTCGCCCCTCTGGGAATGGACCATCTCAAGCACCAGCCGCTGGCTCCTTACCCCCAGAGATTTTGTGTGGCAGGAAGTGACCAGCTGGCAAAGATGCTGGCGCACGAACAGACCGAGAGGCAGATTTCTGCTCCTGCAGCTGATGTTGATTTTCTCTTTCCAGTTTCTCCGGAGTCCTTCCATCCTCACCACAGTCACCAGATCGGAGCTCCAGGAACAGCTGATGGAATGGACCAAAGATCCCAATCCGGAGATACGGAGGCTCTGTCTGCAGGGCCTGGGCAGTATCATCTTCCAGCCAGAGAAGGTGAGGGGCAGGGCTTGCCCAGGTGAGACGTTGCTGCACTGGGAGATAACAGACACATCACTGTTGCAACCCCTGTTCTATGCCGTTACTGAGCAAGCCAGGCGTGAGGTGTCCCTGCTCCCTGGTGCGGGCAGAGCATGGTCAGTGGAGGCAGTGGGGGAGGGGAAGGAGACTCAGGGCGTCGCTCAGGGCAATGGGGGGAGAGTGTCGGCTGACAACAAGCCCAAGCTCGGCAAGGACAGACGAGTCGGGGGGCGGGGTCAGAGCTCGGGGGGCGGGGCCAGGGGTGCAAAGCACCTGCCAGAGCAGCAGGAGAACGACTTTCTCCCCCGCTGGGGGCTGGCCGATGGGGGGATGGTCCAGCCCCTGCCCAGGCTCTGTCCCAGGCCAGGCGTGAGCTGCCTTCTGCCTTCCTGCAGGGGCAGTTGTTACGGGACCAGCTGCCAGGGACCATCGCCATGTTCTGCGCCAGGAACGCATGGACTGTCCTGGAGGCCCTGAAGGACGCGGCAGACGCCAGCTACCTGCTCGCCAGGGAGGGGCTTGGCTCCATCTCCCAGGACATGGCAGTCAGCCTGCGCCCGCTCATTGACCACGTAAGGCTGGGACCCCGGAGAAGCACATACCCCCTCCCCTGATGTCCTGGTATGACCCTGCCCAGCCCCTCCCCGCCCCCCAGGCCAGCCACACAGCACCCAAGGGGGCCCCTGCCAAGGGTGGGGAGTCTCCTACTCAGCCCCTCCCTGACAGAGCCCTTCTGGGAAATGGGGGCGCCAAGCTCCCAGCCCTGCTGCAGCCTCCCCTCCCCCCCTCCTGTGCCCAGCCCCTCCCCGAGCCCCAAGGAGGCAGGCGGGAGCCTCAGGTCCCAGTGCCCCGGGAGGGGAGGCCAGAGCAGCCTCTGTGGCCAGGGACCTGGGCCTTCCCTCAGCCCCCTCAGGCCTTGCTGGGGCAGGAAGCAGGGAAGGGGCGATGGGAGGGGAGGGGAAGGGAGGGATGGGGAAGAGGGACGGGGACGGAGGGACCCGGGAAGTGCAGCAGGAATGAGGTGAGGATGGAGATTCCTCGTAACTTGCCCCTTTCCACCCTTCACCTCCCCCCCATGCTCAGTGGCTCCCCTGCCTGGCACTGCACAGGGGTGGGCTGGGTCTCTCCAGGCCGGGCGGACGGGGGAGAAGAACATGGAGAGATTGGCCCCTCTCTGGACTCCAGGCGGCTGGGGGGCTGGGTGCAGGAAGCTCTCCACACACATTGCACCATGGACGTCTGGGTCTCAGCCCTGGCCAGCGCACAGTGTCTGTGGGGCTGCCTGGTGGTTGCGGCTTCCGCGGGCCAGGGCGGGTCCCGGTCGGGGTGCTGGAGCCGTGTGCGATTTGCGGCCGTCAGGCCCCTGACCCTGGGACACGGCCTGACTCTCACGGGCTTCCCCGCCCCGCGTGTCCTTACCAGGAGAGGGGCAATGTCCGCTCAGCCGCCATCTCACTGCTGGGCACCATGCTGGGTGGGGTGAAGGGCCCGGACAGACCCCGCGTGCGGCAGGAACTCACCTGCTGCCTGCTCCCGCTGCTGCTCCACCTGGCAGACGAGGAGCAGAGAGTGATCCTGGTAAGTGCCCCCTCGGTATGTCCCGGAGAGCAAGGCGCCAGAGTCCCCCGGGCCCCACCCCTCTCCAGAGCCCCTGCCCAGCCAGGGCCATTGGGGACGTGCAGGGAGGCCTGAGGGGGCCCCTTGGTTCTGACTCTCTGGGATGCCGGAGCCCCAGCGCTGCCATCTCTGCGCAGAAGGGCCGAGCTGTGGAGATCCCGTCTGGCTCTCGCCAGCCAATGCTCAGCTCCCCCCCGAGCAGCGTCCCCTGCAGAACAAGGGGCAGGAGGCTCCCCAGGCAGAGCAGGAGCCCAAGTGGCAGGGAGGAGGGGACGCGCCCCAGACGCTCCCTCTCTCAGAGAGGCCCCTCTCGCTCTCCCCTCGTGCTGCAGAGCTGCAAAGCGACGCTCTTCCGCTGCGCCGTGTTCCTCGGCTGGGCCCATCTCAAGAGTCTCTTCTGCAGCCTGGCCTGGGATGGCTCCTCACAGCTCTTGCCCGGCGTCGGGAAGTGCCTGGTAGGTGAATTCTGTGGGCCCGGGGAGCGGTGACCGGGGAGCTCAGGGAGACATTTCTACCCCCACCCCGAGTGCCCAGGGGGATTCTCCCCCGCTCGTCACGCAGGGAGCAGAGGCAGCCCCCCCAGAGGGGCTCGGCATTTCCTCAGTTGTTATCCAATACCACCCTTTCCACTGCCCCCATCTCCCGAACTTAGCGCTGCCCCTGCCTCCTGCCCGTGGGCTCCTGCCCCTCTGCCTGTGCCCAGCTTGGAAATGCTCTTCCCCAAGGGCCCGACTCCGGACATCTGGGCTCCTACTGGCTCTTGCCCTGGCTTCCCTCTGTGCTTCAGCGACCCTGGCCTGTCAGCTGTAGGTTGATCACTTTGTCTGGTCTGAGCATGTCTCCTGCTCTGCTCCTAGATGAAGAATTACAAGAGGAACTTCCCCAGGTTCCTGTTCCAGGCCTTAGAGTATCTGGAAAGCTCCCAGGCATCCATCAGACATTCTGCAGCCCTCTTCATCGGTAAGCAAAGCAGCCCCCGGGAGCTGTTCCAGGGCTGTTAGAGTTAATCAAATCTGCACATGAACAAAAAGGGGTTTCAGGACAAGCATCAGCCAGAACTTCAGGCGCCTGCTGCAACTGCAGCTGTGAAACATGGATGGAACATAGACGAGTTAGTTGAATAAAATATCAGTGCTGTTGTGTTTGGGTGTGTGATTTCGTTCCTCCCGTCCCTGGCGTACTGCTGCTCGGTTTGCAGCTTGCCCAGGTAAGGAGTATCACGTGCTCTTTCCTGAATGACTAGAAGTAAAGTTGTCTAAAAGAATTGCACCCGGTGTGCCCTCTGGGACGGCGTGAAATGCTGCTCCGAGCTCTCAATGAACATTACGGGGGAGGGAGAGCTCAGTGCTCCGAGCATTGTCTTACTGAACGCTAAAGGACTGTCTTGAATTTCCCAAGGGCTGTCTTATGGGAATGGCTGACTCTTTAGTAATTTGCAGGGATGACACTGAAACAGTGTGAGCTCCATTCTATTCCTTGTCTGTGTAGGAGAAACCATCCACCATTACTGTGACCTGTTGTCAAAAAGAGTGACTGCAGCTGGTGTCACCCGCCTGTGTGAAGGTAAGGAAATACCTCTGGGCGTTTGGGCATCTGTGGGCAGTATGAGGCCTGAACACAGATGTCACAGTGTCCCTCTGGGTCTGAGGACAGTGCTGAAGGGAGAAGAGTGGTCTTGCTGGTAGGACATAAGAATGGGAGTCGGGAGCTTTGAGCCACCAGGAGCAACTCTGTGCCTCACCTTCCCCATCCGTGAAATGGGGGTAAGAACAGAAAGGCACTCAAGGACAGCTGGCCAGAATGGAAAAGGACCCTCACTATCACGAGGCATTAGTAGGAGGAGAAGGATTCTTACCCTGTGTCAGAAAAGTTTGCATTGTCTCCTCCCCAAGGACCTTCACCCAGAGATTGATTCTTAGCTCCTACGGTATCCTGCCAGGCCCCCTGGGAACTCCTTTCCCTGCCACCTCTGGAGCACTGAAGGCGGCACAAATGCACAAAGGGTTCAGTAGAAGTGAGGAGCCTAAACCCTTTCTGCGGATCGGCGCCTGAATGGCAGAGTCACGGTTGTTGTCGTGTTCCCGGGGCAAAGGCCATTGGGGAGCAGAGGTTTCCCAGGCATCAGTTACAGCAGCTCTGTGGTGTTTCCAACCTGTTTCCTCTTTGTTTCAGCTTTTCAGCAACAGCCTTTAAAATCGGACAGGGACACGTGGCTCATCCTGAAGGAACATCGGCAATGGCTGCAGAAGCTTGCGAGCCGCGTGTTGGGTGCTTCTTACGACTTGGGAGCGGCACCGACACAGAAGGACTCTTCCTCCTGCCACGGTAGGTACCACAGACGGGAGCAGCTCTTTGGAGCGGGGAGGCAGGTTCCGTGGGGCGAGAGGGGCCGTGAGGGGTGGCAGGAGCGACGCGGCGTCCTGGAGTCACCGGGGGCCACTCGCCTGGGGGCTGGAGCTGAGGGAAATTGTTCCTACCACGGCCCTGCCCCAAACGATCCCCCCCCCCCGCCTTTGGGCTCCATGCGCGATGGCCCAGGCCCCCAGCCACAGCTTCTCCATGGGATCCCCTCCGTCAGCAGCGCACGGAGAGAGGGGGATTCTCCAGGACTCCCTTCAGCCATCGCCAGCCCCAGGGGAGCAGCGGCCGGGGGAGGGGCTGGGCTCTCTCAGGGATGCCGGCTCTCAGGGAAATGGCAAAGGGGGAGGGAAGGGGAACCTGCCCTGGTCCAGATTCTCCCCCTTGACAATTGTGTCCTTCTCATCTGTGCTCCTGCCCTGTCTCCTCTGACAGACACCGGCTGAGCCCACCGCTCCCCGGCCTGGCCGGGAGACCAAGCAGCTGGGACACCACAAGGATCCGGAAGGGGCAGAGCTGCACGTGACGGGGAACCAGCCGCGACCGGGACCAGGAGCCGTTCAACCCACAGGCCAGAGGACGCCAAGCCCCTCCCCGGCCCTGCGGCGCGTCCACAAGAACCGAGGATCCGCTCCTGGCCCAGAGACTTGCAGCTGTCGTGGACTTTTGCTTGTTCCCCAACATTTGTCCTGCCCGACACCCCAGGACATGGCTTGTGAGTCACCATCAGACCCACCCATCTCCGGGCCCTTCCCACCGGCCTCTGCCCATCTGGGTGGGTCTCTCTCGTCGTCCGTCTGCCTTCCCACAAAGACCAGCGTGGGACCACTCTCCTGGGGGGCACTGGGACTGCACGCGTTCTGGGGTCCGCGGTGGGGGAGGGGTTGGGGTTGCGCGTTCTGGGGTCCGCGGTGGGGAGGGGATGGGGTTGCGCGTTCTGGGGTCCGCGGTGCGGGAGGGGTTGGGGTTGCGCGTTCTGGGGTCCGTGGTGGGGGAGGGGTTGGGGTTGCGCGTTCTGGGGTCCGTGGTGGGGGAGGGGCTGGGGATGCCCAGCATTCTGGGACTAGGGTGGGAAGCTGAGGCTGCCCGGCTGCTCTGGGGCTTGCGGGGATGCCAGGGCACCGGGCAGCCTGAGGGCTGGTGTGGGAGGGTAGAAATCTGGGTCTGGGCAGCCACCCGTGTGGGGAGGAGAGGGCAGGGCAGGGCAGGGGCAGCAGCCTGGGGGGTTGAGGGGGTGGAGCCTTGGGAAGAAGGGGCGGGGCTGAGGTTTGCCTTCCCTCGTCAGCCGTTCGCCCGCTGCCCATGCCTCCCACTGCTCTCTGCCAGTCGGTTAGAGGCCCTGGAGAGAGGGGACGTGCCCAGGCACAGAAGTGCTGTGGTCAGGTGCCCCGGCCACAAGAGACTCCTCTGACCCTCCAAGAAACCCCACAGAGCCCTCTGCCAACTGGGGCGGGTTTCACCCCTCCCCCATCTCAGAAGGCCACGTGGGGAATTCTTGGAGGGGTCTTGGACCCTCTTGTGGTTTTATCCCCGTGGATCTGCCTCGGGAATGGATTTCACCGATTGGTGACGGGTGCGGGGCAGGGACCCATCTGGAAGTGGGTCAGGGGACCCCTCTGAGGACTCCTCTCCCGCCCTCCACCAGTCACTGTGGCCCCTGCCCGTAGGACCAGCGAGGGAGGGGACTGCACCACATGGGGGAAGTGCCGCGGTCTGGGGCCCTGCCCGCAAGAGGGTCCTGTGACCCCTCCAAGGAGTCTCTCCACCGTCCCCTCCCTACCAGTGAGGGTCACCCCCTCCTCCCCGCCTCAGGCCAGCTCAGAAGGGAAACGTGCACCAGTCAGAGCAGCCAGTGCCCGACAGCCTAGGCCAGAAGACTCCATCTCTGGAGCTGAGCAGCCGGCCGGCACCATCGCCCTGGACGCCCCAGCGCAACAGTGCGAGGAAGAGCCCGTCTCGCTCCCTGGACGTCTTTCCAGAACTCAGCGCCTGGCCCTTCGGGCTGCCCCTCTGACTGGTGCACGTTTCCCTTCCGAGCTGGCGTGGGGGAGGGGGTGACCCTCACTGGTAGGGAGGGGACGGTGGAGAGACTCCTTGGAGGAGTCACAGGACCCTCTTGCAGGCAGGGCCCCAGACCACGGCACTTCCCCCATGTGGTGCAGTCCCCTCCCTCGCTGGTCCTACGGGCAGGGGCCACAGTGACTGGTGGAGGGTGGGGAGGAGTCCTCAGAGGGGTCCTGTGACCCACATCCCAATGGGACACTCTGCCCCCCGTCGGAGGGACAACTCCCAGCCTGGCTGCGTTACACCAGTCACTGGGGACAGACCCGCAGTCACGGCGCGCTCCGCTTAGACAGGGCTGACTCCCACGCACGACGCCGCAAATGGGTTAGGGTGGGAGCCAGTTAGGATCCGGCCCATCGGTCAAACCCACTCTCGGGGCGGCGCTACGGGGCCACGTTCCCTCTTAGGTGCAGAATGACCTTTGTTAGGTGCGGCAGGGGGCACAGGGCAGGGGCAGCGGTACTTGTTCTGGCTGGGGGCAGCCTCGGGGGCGCGGCCGGGGATGGAGGATATGCGGCGCGGGGGAATTATCTGAACTCCGGGACTAATAAATGTATCTCTGCTGTAGACCCTGCGTTGCTGTGAATTCCTCTGTCGCGACAAAGATTGTGTTTGATGTTTGTTTGTCTTGTGGGGTTTGTCTTATTGCTGCCTTGTGCTGTATTGTGTTAAACACAAATCCCGCGTTAGGCAGAAACGGATTAATAGGCATTGCTGACTGTATCTGCAGAAGCTATTGTCTCAGCAGGGCAGAGGCCCAGCAATGCCAGGCACAGCAGCTCCTGCGCGACGTGGGGACGCTTCTGCCCCAGGGAGGTGGGGGGGGGGGCAGCTCTCTGCCTGGGGACCCGCCCGGCCTGTCTCCTCAGGAACCTCTCAGCAGCTGTATCCTGCAACAAGCCGTGAGCAGCCGTGAGCGTGGGCAACGCAGCCTCTGGCCATAGGACAGGCAGCTCCCTCCTGCAGCCCCTGGCCAGCTCCCTCCCGGCCTGAGCCACACAGAACCCAGGCGTCCTGGGCCAGACAGCTGACCATGTGTGTGTGGGGGGGTGACATCTCCCAGCTCATGATCCCCCAGCACTTCACAGACGTTCCTAAAGTCTCCCACCCTGGGCCATGGGGACTGGAGAGCACCCAGCTCCCCCCAGGAACACCCAGTTCCCTTGCGCTCTCCAGACCTCAGCTGGCCGCTGCCAGTCCCTCTCTCTAGCCCGTTTCTGGGCAGACTGCAGTCCCTCCTGGCCACTCCTCCCTGGGAAAGGGTGCGGACCTGCTACCTCTGCAACCCTGCCTTCAGGCCTTACGGCCTGGGGCTTCCCCGGCCCAAGCCCTCCCAGCCTGCCAGGTCTGCTGTCGTACCTCGGTGCTTTATACCTCGGTACCTTCGGTGGTCTGGACTGTCAGTGTCAGCGTCGTCTGGTCAGGGTCGTCCTGGCGCGCTCCTGACAGGACCTCTACTCCGTCGGTGATAATAAACTCTCGGCTGCGTGCGTAACAGTCGGTACTCCCTTTATCTAGCGTGTTAGACCCCGTGCACTTGGGTCAACACAGGAGATCTCTGAGATGCCCCGGAAACGACAGATGCAGGCAAGGTTTGAAATCAGTCGAGCAGGTTTATTGTCAGATGCGAAGCTCTACCAGTTGGTAACAGAGATCAGTACAATGTGACACCACTGGGCACTATGGCCCGCGTTGACACGGTACCAACACCGGGCAGGCCTATTGCCATATAACAGATATTAACAGCACTTAGTCAAAGTTAAGTTACTGTGCACTCTGTAAGTTTAGGCAATGACACCTGCCGTTCAGGCACCTAGTGCGCCCCCCCCAAGGTCGGCCGGAGAGCACCCTCTGCGGTGTCCTTTTATAGACAGGTACAAACAACTTACATCATTTCTTACGTACCAGGTTACCACCCTCTGTTGCCTAGTTACCACCCCTCACTGTATGGAAGGGGGGCTCACTTACTATCCTTCATGCTGTCAGTTTTGACCCGGTCCTGAACCTAGGTCGGTCTGTGCATTAGTTTTTAGGGAGTTTTTGTACCAAGACATTTCTTATTCAGATGTTCCATTACTCCCCTTTGGCTCTCAGTCTGTACCCAGTGCCTCCCTGTGTCCTTCCATGCTCGACCTAACTTACACAATCCCACAGTTATCAATAGGGCTTCTTTCTTGGCTCCTGTGTTACTGAACCAAAGTCTTGCTCACTAGATTGCAGGCCTGTTGCTGTTTCCGTGTTGCAGGCCTTAGGCCTGCTGACTCCATATCACTGACCCTCAGCTTACTACATCTGCCTCTCACAGCCCCGCCCACCACGGCTGCCTCTCACAGATGCACAGACAGACCTTCCAGGACACAGGAATCAAATCCTCACCTTACAAGAATTGATTTTTGTTACAAAACAGGAGAGAAACGTGATAAAGAGTACTTGTTTCCTTGATGTTACAGAGCAACTGAGGAAACCGAATTAAAACAGAAAAAACCCTCTAGCACAATGCTCATTTTTTCGGGAAGAATGGCTCCTGCGCAAGAGGGGGGGTTTTCACATCTACACAGCTCCTTTTTGTGTAAAAGGCTCTCGTGAAAAAACTGTTGCTAATGAATTATGCAAATGAAGCGTGGTGATAGTCTACTCTGCGCTTCATTTGCACAAGCTTTTGCGGAGAAAGGTTGCGGTATGGACGTAGCCAAAGAGAGCAGGCAGGGAACCTAAATCCAATTCACATTTCAACCCTCTGTCTCGATTGGTTCTCCTGGCCCCCTGGCTGACACCTTTGCTAGGTACCTGAATTAACCCTTTAATCAGCGGGTGCTGGTCAGCACTCCTCCTGTTCATGACACCTTCCCATGGGCCCGCCTCCATGTCGTAGAGCTCAGCAGTTTGGCATTGGCCCCTTTCCTCTGGTGCAGCCAGGTGAGGGGAGAGTGGTCGGTTACACTGTCAGAGCCGCCCAATTAGCTATCTAAGGGCCCACACCCGGGCCAGGCAGTGCTTCTCTACGGCCGCACAGTGCAGCTCCCGGGGCAGCATCGTCCTGACGAAGTTCGCAGCGGGGCGCCTCTCCCCGTACAGTCAGTTTGCAACAGCACCACCCCGCCCTGTGACTGAGGCGTCAGTGAACAGCAGGAAGGGTTCCCTGACATCCGCATCCACCTACACCGGGCCAGGGATGAGTAGCCCCGGTCAGCACAGAGAGCCCTTCCGCACTGCTCGGTCCAGACCACGTGCTTGGGCCCTTCCTACATGGCTCTGTCCGGGGAGCTGCCAGGCTCTACAGCGCTACTGTCACGCGGCCGGGGAGAAGGCCCCGTTCAGGGTGGGGAGGTTAAATATCCGATATTTGAATAGTCGATTAACCTCGTGAATTCTTACCAGTTACTCGACTATTCTACAGTCCCGGGGGTGGGGAGCAGCAGCCAGTGCGCTCTGGCCCCCCTCCCGAGGAGCCCCCTGCCACTCTGCGCTGATGCCTCTGAATCACGGGGTACCAGGTGGGAACTGGTCTTCAAGGAGAGCCAGTTTACACCAGCATCATCCGGGACCACACTGTTGGCCCGCGCTGCTGGCCCTGATCTAGAGGCAGCCGTGCAGGGTGGCAGCAGCTCCTGTCCGGGAGAGCGGTCTGAGCTCCTGGACCCCACATAAGCCAGAACTCAGCCAGGCTCTCTGCCCGCCCACCTCCTAAGGTGTTTGTTCTGCTGCTGCTGCTTCCTTTCCTGCTCCTTCTGCTGCTGCCGCTACCTCTTCTGTTGCAGCTTCTTCTCCTGTCTCGATTTTTTTCTGCTTCTTCTACTGTTTCTTCGTCTGCTGCTTTAAACTGCTGCTGCTTTTTCTTCTGCTGTTTCTGCTGCTTCTGCTACTGCTGCTCCTATTTGTTTTTCTGTTTCTCCTTCTGCTTCAAACTGCTGATTCTTTTGCTGCTCCTGCCTCCTTTCTTCTGCTGCTTCTTCTACTGCCGTGGTCTCCAATCTTTTGAATCACAAGATCACTTTTTCAGTTTAAGTGCAAGGTAAGATCTACCTCAAACCCAAATGCTCTTGCCCCGCTTCCTTCCTGCTCCTTCTTTGAGGCCCTGGCCCTGTTCTACCCCCTTCTTCCAGGCCTCCCCCTGCTCACTCCATGCCCTTTCCTTGCCCATCCTCTCTTTCATCAGCGTTAGGTGGGAGAAGCGATGAAGCTGCTGTGGGGTCCCCTAACAATACTAACCCCTTTGTTCGACTCCTGTGACAGCCAGTGACTGTCTAGGAAGGAGTACGGCAGAAAGGGATCTAGGGGTTATAGTGGACAATATGCTGAATATGAGTCAGCAGTGTGATGCTGTTGCAAGAAAAGCAAACATGATTCTGGGATTTATTGTGAGCAAGATACGAGAAGTCATTCTTCCGCTCTACTCTGCGCTGGTTAGCCCCCGGTTGGAGTATTGTGTCCCGTTCTGGGCATCACATTTCAAGAAAGATGTGGAGAAATTGGAGAGGGTCTTGAGAAGAGCAACAAGAATAATTAAAGGTCTAGAGAACATGAGCTATGAGGGAAGGCTGAAAGAATTGGGTTTGTTTAGTTTAGAAAAGAGAAGATTGGGGGGGACAGGATAGCCGTTTTCAGGTATCTAAAAGGGTGTTATAAGGAGGAGAGAGAAAACTTGTTCATCTTTGCCTCTGAGGATAGGACAAGAAGCAATGGGCTTAAACTGCAGCAAGGCAGCTTTTAGTTGGACATTAGGAAAAAGTTCCTAGCTATCAGAGTGGTTAAACACTGGAATAAATTGCCCAGGGAGCTTGTGGAATCCCCATCTCTGGGAATATTTAAGAGTAGGTTAGATAAATGTCTATCAGGGATGGTTTAGACAGTATTTGGTCCTGCCACGAGGGCAGGGGACTGGACTCAATGACCTCTCGAGGTCCCTCCCAGTCCTAGTATTCTATGATTCTATCATCTGGTGGCGCGTTTTTATTCATCAAAAGGCCAATTAAGGTGAATCGAACATATGACCAATTTATGAAGGGTAATTTACAAAATAGGGGATTCAGCGGATATTAAAAAGTGGTTAACGACAACCAATAAACAGTACAGTAATCAATTCCCAAAAATCACAAGGAAACGGAAAATTTCGGCTGAGTCCAATTGGCATGGTCAGTGTAATAACCAAAGTTTATAGCAGCCTTCTTGAAAGTTCCCAGACTGTCGCTCAGGAGCTCAGATCTCGCAGCTCAGCGAGAGCTTTGAGAGGAGCCCTGAGAAGAGCCCTCCGAGTCCTCTTCCCTGCCGATGGTAAGTAGTTCTCAGGGTGGCTGGCGATGGTCTTCAGTGGAGTCTCCCGTAAGGCTGCAGTTGTCTTGATCCGGAGTCTGATGTCCTGTGAGGAAAACCCCGCGCACCCTGCCTCTGGGACGGACATCCCCAAACTGTCCAGCTATCGGCCTTTTATCCCGTCTCAGGCGGGAAATCCCTGCGAGGGAAACCCCTCAGAGTCTGCCCCTGCTAGGGAGACCCTGTGTGTGAACTTCTGAGGTAAAGCCAGGTCAGACTGGACAGTGTGTGTTTGTGAGAATGACAGACACACACACTGAGAGTGACAGAGATTTGTGCATTGCCGAGCTCCCTCCATCCCCTGCTCTCTGTGTGGAGATAGGGCATAAGAGTAGAGGGAGGGAGGAACACCCTGACATCAGAGCCCCCCCCTCTCCTTCCCACACCCTGCACAGCAAGCAGGAGGATACCAAGGGGGCAGCTTCAATGCAGAAGGCAGGAGCAGCATGAAAATGGGGAGAGGAGCAACTGAAGCGTTAGCCCTTGAGAGCTTCCTGGACAAACCAGCCAGGATCATCGGCCAGAGGCTCTGAGATCTGTCATTAGACCCCGATCCACTGCTCGGTGACCACTGCTCGACTATTTCTGCTGCTGCCGCTTCTTCTGTTGCTGCTCCTTCTCCTGCCCCTGCTTGTTTTCATGTTTCTTCTTCTGTTTGTGCTGCTGCTCTTTGGCTACTTTTTCTTCTGTTGTTTCTTTTGCTGATTCTTCTTCTGCTTTTGCTCCTTCTTCCTCTGTGGCTGCTACTTACTCTGCTGTTGCCTCTTCTGCTGCTGCTTTTCTTCTTCTTCTGGGCTGTCTCTACACTGCACCCCTTTTCCGGAAAGAGATGCAGATGAGACAAGTCGGAATTGCAAATGCAGCGGGGATTTAAATTTTCCCCGCTCCATTTGCATGAACATGGCTGCCGCTTTTTTCCGGCTCGGGGCTTTGCCGGAAAAAAGCTCCAGTCTAAACAGGGATCTTTTGGAAAATAAACCCTTTTCCGAAAGGTCCCTTATTCCTCTTAAAATCAGGACACAGCCCTGCTGCTGCTGCTAATTCCTCTTTCTTCTGCTGCTGCTTCTTCAGCTTCTCGTATTCCTGCCTCTGCTTCTGCTGTTCCTGCTGCTCTTTTCTTCTTCTGCTGCTGCTGCCTCTTTTCTTCTCTGTTTCCTCTACTGCTTCTGCAGCTGCTGCTGCTTCTCTGGCTGCTGCTGCTCCTTCTCTTTATGTGGATACTTCTGCTGTTGCTGCTATTGTGCTACTTCTTCTTCTCCATCTGGTGTTTGTTTCCTGCTGCTACTCTTTCTGCTGCTGCTACTTCTTTTTCTGTTCCTTCTTCTGCTGCTCCTGTTGCTTCTTCTGCAGTGCTGCTGTTTCTGCTGCTTCATCTGCTTCTATGGTTCCTTCTGTGGCTGCTCCTATTTGTTCTTCTGCTTCTCCTTCTTCTGTTTGTGCTTCTGCTTCTGCTGTGGCTGCTGCTGTTTTCTTTCTTCTGCTGCTGCTGTTTCTACTTCTCTCAGGGGATGTCTACATTTGCCCCCTAGTTCGGAGTAGGGAGGCAAATGAAGCATACCGAAGTAGCTAATGAAGTGTGGGATTTAAATATCCCGTGCTTGATTAGCATATTTGCAGCCGGTCGCCATTTTAAAATGCCAGTCGCCCGATTTAATCTCGCGCTTCATTAGCAACTTGGGTATGCTTCATTTGCCTCCCCTGTCCGAACTAGGGGACAAGTGTAGACACACCCCCACTCAATAAGGAGCAGCCAGAGATCATGACGCAGGGATGATCCCCAAAGCCTTATTCTGCCCCTCTAGTGGAGCTGGCGGGAAGTGGGGGGAGGGGTGACCCACAGAAATTAGGAGCCTGCTGGAAGTCTCCAGAGAGCTGTCACCTCTGCACCTGGGAAGGGAAGGGGGAGGGGCTGGCTCCTCAGGGCCTGGGCCTGGGCGTCTTCTCTCAGGAAGCAGGGGAAGCCTTGTGCCCGGCAGGGAGCTGGCTCCATCACTGTAGCCGGCTGGGCCCTTACCCCGCTCTGCCCTGTCAGGAGGAGGGGAAGGGAACTCGGGGGCTGAGGTGGTAACAGAGCATCTCCCTCCCTCCCATTTAACACTCCATTGGCATCCACAGCAAAGTGTGGGACACTTCCGGCCCACGCAGCCTCCTCAGCACCTGCCCTGCTATCGACAGGCACATTTGCCTTCCCTCTGCCTCCTCTGCCTGTTTCAGTGCGAGAGGAAACCGCAACATCCCCTGGGAGGAGGGTCCCAACTACGGGATGGTTTCCCTCTGCTCCCATTGAATGCTCTGTTCCCTTGAGACTTTCATCCTCC
This sequence comes from Pelodiscus sinensis, assembly GCF_052426305.1. Lineage (NCBI taxonomy): Eukaryota > Metazoa > Chordata > Testudines > Trionychidae > Pelodiscus > Pelodiscus sinensis. The sequence continues at coordinate 8,625,238 of NC_143063.1, read as the reverse complement.
TTAAGAGCACTGGGGCTCTCAGACTGGAGGTGGGACAGTACTACTGTGTCCCGGAAAGTCTCATCAGCATAGCTCTCTGCCTCCCTTAGCTCCTCCAGTTCAGCCACCCTGGCCTCCAAAGCACGAACTCGGTCTCTGAGGGTCAGGAGCTCCTTGCAACGGGTGCACACATACGCCACCCGCCCACAGGGCAGGTAATTATACATGTTACACTCGACGCAATAAACAGGATAGCCCCCACTCTGCTGCTGGGCTTCTGTCTCCATTTTTCTAATGAATAAGTTTAAGTATAAACTGGGATTCTTTTTAAACCTCTGGAATATAGATTATTATACAAGTTATGTTTTAAAGAAGGTCAGAAGTCACCAGTGCCCTCCAACCTCCCCCTCTAAACTCCCTGTTAGCTGTTCCTGTTGGCAAGCTCCCTGGGCGCTGAGTCACAGGCTTATATAGCTCCGGTAGCCCCTCCCCACTTTTACTCCTCTTTTACCTGGAGAACTCCCTCTCCAAACTCCCTGTTAGCTGTTCCTGGTCGCAAGCTGAACAGGACTTCACTTGACTGCGTACTGAAATGTTTCTGTGTTTTTTCAAGTAGCTTGCTAATGTTTTCAGTGCCAAAATCATCCCTGATTTCATGTGGGGGAAGTGAGGCAAAGAAAAAAGCTGCCCATTCATTTAGTTCATTCTCTGGAAACCTCTTACTCAGAGGCTCACACAGCAGGGAGATGAAATGTAGAATAGGTTCACAGCTGAACTGGTCATCAGTTGTGGTTGATTTGATTTGATTTTTCACACTGTTTCTCCAAGATCCTGCCCTCTCATCCTGCGGCTCTGGGCCCATGCTAACTGCACAGCCTCACGTGTTGTCAAAGAACCTTTCTGGGAGCATTTAGTCAGTTCTGCTAATTCATAAAATACAGGACTATGTAGCAGTTTAAAGACTAACAAGATGGTTTATTAGATGATGAGCTTTCGTGGGCCAGACCCACTTCCTCAGATCAAATAGTGGAAGAAAATAGTCACAGCATATATACCAAAGGATACAATTAAAAAAAATGAACACATATCAAAAGGACAAATCACATTTCAGAACAGAAGAGGGATGCGGGTGTGACAGACCGGGCCGTGTCTGGGCACAGCTAAGGGTGTCCGCTCAGGGCGAATTGCTCAAATCCGGGGTTCCTTACAGCCCCCGACTGGCGACCTCTCCACACAGGCCACAAACCAGTCCCACAGAGCGCTTCAGCTGCCTGCCTGAAGCCTCCCGAGCAAAACCCCTCCGACACCCCAGCAATATCCGTGCCCCAGATGGCCCCGGGCCTTATACACAGGTGGGGGGTCCTAGCACCCAATCCCACCTACCCCGAACAAGTCCTGTCCGGTTCCAAGAAACCAGCCACAGATCCCTGGTCAATTTACCCTCTGGATCTTACCCACAAATCACGCTGGGCCAATCCTTTAGAATCTAAAACTAAAGGTTTATTAACACAAGAAAGAAAAGCATGAGAGTAAGGTTATTAAAGTACAGTACGTTACATGCACCGAATTTCCCAGTTCTCGATGCAGGCTCTAGCAGAGGTGTTGCAGCTGCTGGTTTAAAAGTTCTTATTGCACATCCTGAGATCAGGATGGGTTCACAGGTCTTCCGGGCTCTTCAATCCCTGCAGTGCTGCCTCTGGGATGAAGTGCTGAGCTGAGAACAAAATGGCATCGACCACATGGCCTCTTTATACTCCTTCCTGGCCTCTTCTAGCCTGCAGCAAGTCACCTGGTCAGAAGCCAATTTCTATATTACTTGCTGGCTGCCCTCAGGTGACAAATCCCATTCTTTGGGTGTGTCCATAGCCTATTGAGAGCCATTGTTCCACAGGGCTTTGCTACTCAGCCTGTCCATAGCCATGCTTAAGCACATTCACAGAAATATTCAGCTTCCACACAGATGACAGATTCCTACCTACACACACAGACATTATACACTCACATAAATAGCGTACATAAGATCAACAAACAATAATCTCCCATTCAATACCCCACATGGCTCCCCCCACACCAATTTCTGGGGCCAACACCCCCACCTAGGGGTGCAGCAGCGATCTGGCTGCTTCCCTCCAATTCAGCAACGTGACAGCGGGGGAGGGGGGAAAGGAAGGTGAATGCCTGTGAGTTAATGATAATAGGGGATCTAATCTATCAAGATCTGGGGAGCTTGAGAAACATGCTGCAGTCAGCACCAGCCAGTGACCTATTAGCAGCAAGGGCAAATGAGAAGGAAGGAGAGGGATCCACTCCACCAAGAATATCAAAGCGTAATGTCTATGAAAAGTTATAAGGAGCTGAGATTAGAAACTGACAAGATCTCAGTAGTAGGCTGGAATTCTGGTTTCAGTCACCCCTGTGTAAATCCGCCTCCCCCGCCACACGGATACTCCTCACGTCAGTGTTTTTAAGATCAGATTCTGATCAGTCACACCAGAGTAAATCCCTGGTTATACAGGAGACGTGACCCTGGATTCACAAGGGTGTCAATGAGCAGGCTTTGAACCTAAAAATCCACATGCTCTGTCAGCACCAATTATATAGCCCCATCCATGCATAAGTTCTTATATAGTCAAGTCCTCTGATCTGAGAGCGCCAGAGAGGGTCCGCCACTCTGAGCAGGTGTAGTGCCATTGTGCTGGATGGGGAGAAGATGTGGTAAAATCATTCCAACGGCGGCGTTTGTCCCCACTTGCTATGTATTGGTGCTCCATGGGCAAGGATAGAGGTGGTGGATGCTGAGCACCAGAGATCTGCCACATTGGACAGGGGGATGCAGCTACTCTGGGGTCTCTGGGTACAAATAACTGATAGCAAAATCAATACCACTCTCCAGAAAACCCACTGACTGCTACACTTACCTCCACGCCTCCACCTTCCATCCAGCACACACTATTCCATCCATTGTCTATAGTCAAGCCCTTAGATACAATCACATCTGCTCCAACCCCACTGACAGACCAAAAACGTTAAGATATCTACCAAGCACTCGTAAAACTCAATTACCCAACGGTGGAATAGAAACAAATTGAAAGGGCCAGACACACTTGCAGAAACCATCTACTTCAAGATAGGCCCAAGAAAAGCTAGTTAAACTCCAACACATCAAGCACCTACAACCTACACTGGAACAGGATACTACACTCCGAGAGGCCCTGGGTGACAGACCTATACTCTCTAATAGACAACTACCTAACCTCAGGAAGATACTTACTAACAACCACAAGGCACAGCACATCAATACTAACTCTGGAACTTTCCCTTGTGACAAACCCCATTGCCAGCTTTGTCCACATATCTACTCTGGGGACACCATCACTGGACCTAACTATGTCAGTTATACGATTAAGGACTCATATTCCTGTTCATCCAGCAATGTGACTTATGCCATCATGTGTCAGCAGTGTCCCTCTGCAATGTATATTGACAAAGTGCTCAGTCACTTTGCCAAAGAATCAATGCCCACAAATCTGACATCTTCCAAGAGAAAATCGTATTCGTCTACATTTCAGTCTACCTGGGCATTCCCTTAGAGACCTGACAACATGCATCTTACTTCAGAAAGACTTTAACGCTAGATTACAGAGAGAAACTTCAGAACTTTCATTCATGCTTAAATTTGACAGGTTACAAATGGGCCTTAAGAAAGATGCTAGTTACCTACACATTACAAAGACAGCTTCCCCAACTATTGATAGTCCTAGTAACTGCTGATCAGCCACTCACTGACTTAAAATAAGCTATTTCCTCCTTCTCTCTCCCCCGCCCCACCTTTTGTTCTACAATCTGATTTGTTAGTTTATAATGTGCTCACCCTCTTTATTGTATTCCTTTGTTATATATGGTCACGCCAATTCTCTTTCAGAATAGGATTTGGAGAAGTGGGTCTGGCCCACGAAAGCTCACCACCTAACAACTATCTTGTTAGTCTTTAAAGTGCTATTATATTTTTCCTTTAGTTTTACCATGCTACCACAGTGCATTTGCTAGACCTGTGCCTAAGGGAAAAGAATTGACCCATAGTGATTCAAAAGTGACTTTGATTCCATTTCGCTTCCTGTACAAGTCAGTCACACTTTGTTTGGCTCCAGTAACCCTATGTCAAATATTTACTAGGCTCTCATCAGAATCAACATTACAGCTGGGCAAACCTCTCCATGCAAACCCTGTTTTTCACTTGCTTACAAGTTGTATGAAACATCCCGGGTTCAGCCAGTCATAGGAACAAGCCTCTATTGCCATCTGCCTCTTGTCTACACTTTTGCAGCTTCCTCAACAACGGCTGGTCTGAGTCCCATGCTGGCCACAATCTCCTGTCCCTCAGGATACTGATGCCCCCTCTATGGCCTCCTTGAGACCCCATCATTGAGATTCCCATCTAGATGTAGAGGCTGAAGGAGATGGACAATTACAGGGCTCTCCACTAATCTCCCCTTTCCAGACTCCAGCATATAGTACGCTCAAGGCTCCAGCTGACTTCTCAATTGTACACAGATCTACATCCAATGTATACCCATCCCCAGACAGAACCTGAAAAGGCCAGGTGCCAGGAGAGCTATTTCAGAGTCATCACCTGTGTGTTTCAAACCTCTGACTTCCTCTGCATCCCTTTGTACCTCTAGCAGTAACCATAATCGCAACACAGTTCTGCAAGAGCCTCTCTCGCTATCTTCTGTTTCTTTTTGTAACCTCTGTAGTTTATTACAGAATGTTAGTCTAATGCATACAGAATCATTTCATGATATAAAACAAAGTTACTTGTTTCCAACAGAGTATATGCTCAGTGCTGTATAATATCCAAAAATAAACTGAAAGCTCTTTAACTTGGGGATTCTCTACAAAATAGATATCCTGTGGATCATTGGCTTTTAAATTTAAAACAGTTTTGATGCTGTAATGCAAGCCCCAAACACTAGGTAGAGCAGCTAGCACAGAAATATTTTATTCAAAATAGCAGGTTGAAATGAACATGTTGCACTGTGGTGGAAAGAGAACAGCAAAAGATTTTTAGCATTTTAAGTTTTTCCATGAATCTGTTAGTTTTGCTTTATTCTACTTTACTATTGTTAAATTAGCACTCAACAAAAGAGGGAGAAAAGTAAAGAAGTAAATTGTACTTCCCTATGATTTCAAAGTAACACATTTCAAAAATTAACATTTGTTTTCAAACTTCAAGAGGAGGAAAACTTCAATGAAAATGGCATTTTTCAATCAGCTGAGAATAAATACAATATATTTATTCTCCATCTCAGATTGTTTAATTTGCAGATTATTGTGCAAATTACTAAATTTCTAATTATGCTACACAACTAAAAACATTAGCGCTAAGTGTGGCTGCTTCATATACCCTGTTTCTTGTTCCTTACATTGGTGTAATCTTTTTTGTCCTAGGACTCATGAATTAGAAAAAAAAAATCAGCTGGTGAAAAACCCTCAGAGATTATCATCTGCAAAAGAAATAAATAGAAATTGTTCCAAAAGACCTAGAAATTATCTTGGATGAATCAGTCTCCCAATCCAGTTTCACAGAGGAGGAATATGATCTCTTGGATAAAACAGAGGAGGACCCCAAGAGGAAACACTGTTGATTCTGATACAGGATGTTTTAATTCCAGTGAGTGAACAAGGTATCCAAATAGATGATGACAGCATGGAATGTCAGATTGCAAGCAACTGCATTAAAGAAATTGCCTCAGAGAAAGACATGCTAAAGCTCTTCAGGGATTTATGGAAAATCCTGGCTAATGTGGAAAAAGAACTGTGTCGAATGAGAGGTCAGGGAAGATATCCCTGCTGAGAAATATAAATCTCAGCTGAAAGATAAGATTTTGCAATTACACAGACAGAATAAATGTGATCTTATTAATGGTTTGACTAGACTCAAAGGTTGTACAACATCTACTTCCATTAGAGAAACACTATTTCCTGAAATGGATCAAATTTCAGCTGGATCACACTGATAGAAGGAATTGTTCTGAACCTACAGGCTGAATACAAAGAGAAATGCAAGTCTCAGATTAGTTCTGCCATTTCTTTACAGGTTGAGCATTCCATGTGAAAGTTGGGGAAGTCCCAGGAGGCTGTGCACCCCATGGTTAAAGGCTGCAATACCCTAAAAAAGTGGAAGGCAACTCACCCACCTCTCAGGCATCGCAATTGACCTCATGCTAAAAGAGCTTCCCGTTCACCTCATGAACGGACATGTTTGCAACCTCCCACTGCAATGGGTGACCGACATTCTGAACTCTGGGCCAAGCTGAGGCGAAGGACCAAAATGCTGGTTGTGATGATGCTGGGAGTGCAGAGCACTGGGAAATCCACCTTCCTGAACGCCACATTCCAGCGGCAGTTTGCAGTGAGAAGCGGCTGAGGTACGCAGGGAGCCTTCATGTTGCTCCTTCAAGCTAGAGCAATCTTAGAAAAGGAACAGGGCTGTGATTTCATCCTGGTGATGGACACAAAGTATGAAAGCCCCTGAACAGGCCAAGGTGGAAGAGAGTTATCAACATGACAACGAGTTGGCTATCCTGCTGACTGGACTGACCAACAGAACCATTGTTAACATGGTCATGGAGAATGCCACTGAAATGAAAGATTTTGAAAGCTGTGCTCCATGGATTTCTCAGAAAGCAAAGAGCGGGGCATAAATCCCACTGCTAATTTGCACATCAGAACGTCAGTGATCTTTCTGCATATGAACAAAACACGAGACACAGGAAACGCCTCCAGGAGATACTGGATTAAGTCATCAAAACTGCAGCAAAGATGAAAAATCTAAATGAGAAAATAAACTTTTCTGATATCATGGAGGATGATCTGGAAAAAAACACAGTTGGTACAAGTGTTGCCGGACTGCAATTAAGAATCTCTCTCTCCTGATGAATAGAAGCTAACAATCTGAAATGCAACAGAGACTACTGTGTGGAGAACAGAAAATTCTGGAGCTCTTACAATTTTCCCTGTACTATTCTACCAGATTCAGATTTGCTGCCCCACTTTCCAAATATTGTTGTATCAGAAGTGCAAAGAGCCTGAAGAAAAAACTGGAAAGTTGCTCACTCATTTAAGAAATGTAAGGAAGCCACACACATTAAAGAGGGTCGCCACCGCAATAAAGCCAATATTCAAGATGACAACATGGAAGTAATTGGAAGGACAGTGGACATGTTTTTCGAAGAAGGCTGGAGAAAAGAAAGTAAACTGGAAAACCATGAATTGGATATGCAATTTGAAAAAATTTGGAAAGAAAATTTCAGAATTGGTGCCCCTTTTTTTACAGAACCATGAAATTCATGAAAAAATTGAGTTCTATCTGCAAAAAGACTTGGATAACAAAGGGAGTTCAGTCAGAAGATACGAGCAGCAGAAAGCCTGAGGAATTCTAGAATTAACTCTGTCAACATGAGAACCAAACATTTAGACTTTTGATTGACCAACCAGTGAAACATTGGTTTACAAAAAAAACAAAAACGGTTACAGAAAACAGAAAAAACTGCTGAAACGCTGATGGCCAAATGTAATAGTTACATTGAAGAGGGTCTATTTCAAGGTAGACTGATGAACATTTTGCAGGAAATTGTTACATATGTTCAATGAGAAACTTTCTCCTCATTTAAGAGCCATTATTTGAAAAAAGATGCCCAACAACATAGAGCCAAGGACTTCAGTGATCAGTGTCTCCAGCTTGCCTTAATGGATTATGTTAGCAAAAAACTCAGGCTAGAAATAGTGAATGACTCAGCAGTGGACAGTCTATTGAATGTGCCAGCTGGACTTTTTCTTCAGTTCACTGTGCAGAAGAAGCTGTTTGAACATGAGAACTTCAACTATGTGAAGTTTGTCAAAGCTTGAATACAAAGGCACAGATTAGATTAGTACCAACAGGCTGAGGATTTGGAAGATCCTGAGGAAGAAGTCAAAGCACATGCTTTGGAGAGGATACAGGAAACATTTGCTATGAAATAAACACACAGATATACTCCTAAATGAGATACCGATAAGATCGGATGAAGTCACTGGATAGGCAAAAATGAACCATTTTCATCTACTCTTTGCCCCTTTTAACCTATAAAAGAGGGGCCCACAGTGCTTCACGTGGGCATTCTTGGGTGTGGAGATTGCACTTGAATAAATAGGGAATGAAATATGCAGCCACTACAGTTCTGCAGCCAAAGTCTCAAAAACTGCCCTTCCGTACAGGATCAGGGATTTGGTTTTAATTGCTATTTGTAATGTGCTAAGCAGGTGCTAGTATGATCGGATGAAGTCACTGGATTTCAAAACAGATTTGAAAAACCCAACTTCACACACACACACATGTAATTTCATCTATTAACACCATTCAGAACATCAGAATAAAAATCTATTTTGTGATACGAGAGAATTTGAGGTTTCTGGAGTGCTAAACCCAGTCGCATTTCACCAGAGCAGTGGTGACAGCCAATAACCATCTAAGTCACTCCAAGAACAGGGCAGCTCAACTCATTCAAGTATCAATACCCTCACCCAGACAACTAGTATCTCAGGGTAGCGAACACAATAGCCCAACAAAATGCACTTTATTAGAAGAGCTGGGACAGTCTCATTCCGGATAGAAGATTAGCTGCATTTCTGGCCCAGTTATAATTGGGACAGTGCACCATGATCAGAAGTTAGCAAATCCCACGCCATTAATGGTGTACTTGTAATGCTCCCTCTCCCCTTCCTCTGTCCTGACTCCACCCTTCACCTACAGTCTGTCTCCTCACCTCTGCTCCATTTGGCTCATGCCATCATCTCCTTTCCCTCATTCCCCTGTTCCTGACGACAAAGCTCTTCAGAGTGACTGGTGGAACTTGCCATCTAGACAGTAACTTGTAGCAGCTCAGGGTTCCAGTGCAGAAAGAAACCTACTGAAAAGAACCAGGATTCTAAAAGAAGCTGAAAGAAGGTGCTGCTGGCACAGAGCAGAGAGCAGAACCTCATTCTCTCCCCCATATCCATCAGGAAATAGATGGTCTTGGTGTCTAAAGACTAGGACAGGTGGGTTCTGTTCCTGGTTCTGAGATGAGCATGTGGGATAGTGGAACAGACGTGCTGGGAAGAAGATTTCTGGGTTCCATTTCCAGCTCTGCCACTGAATTGCTGTGTTAGTTGGGTAATTTCTCTTAACCTCCGTATGCTTCAGTTTGTCGTGTAAAAGAGGGGATCGAGAATCTGACCCACCTCTCAGCAGATTATGCTGCCTAATTCAAGAATGTTCATAACGTGCTCAGAAATACTCTGATTGGAAGACGTTTAGAAAGGGTAAGTTGTTAGGATTATTATTAAGTTGGTAAGAAGTGTGTTGGGGCAGGGCAGAAACGTTGGTTCCTACAAACACGAAGTTTACGTCCAGGGGCCAGATGTAGCCCACCTAACACTTCAATCTGGCCTCTGGACTGCATCTGGCTGCTTTCTGTTTATATCCTGCTGCCTCTGCCCCCGAGTTTCCAGGCAGTGGCTCAGGCAGCAGGATCCTTTTTAAAAGGCTTGTGGCTCACGGTTATAGGGCTAAACCAGCAGGAGTCAGAGCTGCGATGCCTTTAAATAGCCGCAGAAAACGTGGGCAGCTGCCAGGCACTGCAGTAGCAGTAAGGCCATGAGCCCTTTGCTGTGTTTTCATTCAAAGCCTCTGGCCCCAGACAACTCTGGGGAGAGACAAGTCTCCAGCCCTGCCCATTCTGCCCAAAGCCCCAGCCCTTCATGAGGTGGAGCCAGCCACGACCCCATCCCAAAATTTGTAAAGTGCCCCCCTGCAAAAGTTACTGGTCCCCCCAATAGACCAGCACCCTATTGTGAACAGCCTCATCTCTACAAGATGCCATATAAGAGTCACCAACGTCTGAAAGCTTGTTCCTAAATGAAAGTAAACCCTGCCTGTCCCCACTCACTAACACTGCGGTCTAGTGTTAAAGGGCCAGCCGGATCTGCATGATAGAAATCCTCTTCTTTCTTAGGGTACAGCCGCACTGCAAGCTTATTTTGGGAAAAGCTATTCCAGAAGATCTAGAAAGAGAGCTTCAGACAGTTCTGAAGTGGCCTGACACAGGGCAGACTCGTCACCATGTCGCCTCCAGTCTTGGGAATTAGCTTGCTTGGCTCTCCGGACACTTCCCTCTAGCTGGGGGCTCCCCATGTTTCTCTTTGTTCCTGGCATCCTCCCCAGGACACTGCCCTCCAGCAGGGCCCACTCCAGTGTCTGAGCCCCCTTCCAGAGGTTGGTGTTTATCCTGCTGCACTTCAGGGTTCTCCCTTCCCGGGGCACCCCAATCCCTTCACCCAGGTCCCCTGCACCCACCTTGCCTCAGTGAGCCACTGCCAGTCTTCATCTAGCCCTGAGGGGCAAACTACAGTCTGGAATGGCCACTCAGCGCTGGCAAAGCAGTGTGGACCTGCTGCCCCTGCCTAGCATGGCTGCCTCACTACCTCACAAGTAGCCTAAGGCCTTGCTTCAGGCTCTGCAGCCTGGGACCTTGCTTGACCACCACTTCCCCAGATCCGCCCTACCTCCAGGAAGCCACCTGCTTCCCTGGCAGTCAGGCCACTACTACTCTCTCTCCACACCCCCACTCAGTTCTCCCTCTGCCACCTGGAGTCCTCCTTTATATGGCCACCAGCTGGGCCCTGGTTAGCTAGAACTGCCTCAGCTGGGGCTTTGCTCGCAGCCCTTGCTCAAGGCTGGGGTTTTGCCCTTAAAGGGCAAGTGCAGGGCAAATGCCCCGTCAAAGGCCCACAGCAAAAAATTGTTATCCACCCCGTATTAATGCATCCCAGAATCATGTTTGCTTTTTTTGCAGCAGTGTCACATAGTTGACTCATGTTTAACTTGTGGTTCACTATGACCCCTAGATCCCTTTCAGCAGTGCTCCTTCCTAGATCCCTTTCAGCAGTACTCCTTCCCAGACAGTCACTTCCCGTTCTGTATGGCTATGTCTACACTGCACTGGTTTTGCGCAAGAAATATGCAAATGAGGCTAAGCGTGGAATATTGCTGAGCTTCATTTGCATGCCTAATGAGCGGCCACTTTTTGCGCAAGAGGCTTTTGTGCAAGAAGGAGCTGTCTACACTGCTCCTTCTTGTGGAAAAAAACCCTCTTGAGCAGAGCCGTTACACTGCTTATTTTCAGGAAGAACGTCTCGGTGCAAGAGGGGTTTTTTTGCACAAGAAGGAGCCGTGTACACAGCACTTTCTTGTGCAAAAGCCCTTTCTGCAAAAATGGCGGCTCATTGGGTATGCAAATGAGGCGCGGTGATATTCATCCCTGCGCCTCATTTGCATATCTTATTGCGCCACAATGCTCAGTGTAGACATAGCCTATGTGTGAAATGGATTGTTCCTTCTTAAGTGTAGCACTTCACAATTGTCCTTATTACACTTCCTCCTATTTACCTCAGACCATTTTGAATTATGACCCTATCCTCCAAAGCAGTTGAGACACCTCCCAGCTTAGTATCATCTGCAAACTTAATAAGCGTACGTTCTACGCCGATATCTAAATTGTTGATGAAGCTATTGAACAGAGCCAGTCCCAAGAACAGACCCTGCGGAATCCCACTTGTTCTGCCCTTTGGGAGTGATTGTGAACCATTAATAACTATTCTCTGGGAACGTTATCCAGCTAGTTAGGCACCCACCTTATAGAAGCCCCATCTAAGTAATATTTGCCTAGTTTATTGATAAGAAGATCATGCAAGAGCACATAAAATGCTTTACAAAATTCGAGATATACCATGTCCACCACTTCTCCCTTATCCAACAAATTCCTGCAGTCTAGAAGTAGCTTCAGTGCCCGCTGGACACCCACCGCCCTGTGCCAGGCATCACACACTCTGGGGGCCAAAAACACGTCCGAGGGGTGGACAGCATTTGGGAGCCAGCAGGAAGAGGGAAATGAGGACACACTTGTCATGCAGTTTGCCCTCTGATCCAGTTGGTAGCTGTGCTGCAGACAGGAACGTAACCTCAGCCACAGCCCTGGCACTGGGGGCCTCACGCTGGCCTCACGTCTTGTTGAGCTGTGGGGTGCCGACCAGCGCTATGCTGGAGAGCCCCTTCGCATCACACTGCACCCAGCACCCGTCCTGGTCCCGGTGGCTCTGTCCGGCTGTGGAGCGGTGGAGCTTAAATCAGGCTCAGCATCCTTGTGCTGGCCAGGCCCGGCTCCATGTGGCCGGTTGGCAGCTGCCTTCCAGAGTAACATCCTGTTCCTGCTTTAGCTGGCGGAGCTGCAGCTGGGCTTTGCCTGGGCTAGGGCCTGACAGGTGCAAACCAAGCTCCAGAGGCGACTCGGGCGGCTCCGTCCCTCCCAGCAGGGGAAAGTTTCAGGTTGGGCTTCGCTGGCTCCGCCCCGGAGCCTGAATGGAACCTTCTGGCCAGACAGAGCCTGGGGGCCGGGCGGCGCCCGAGAGCGACAGCCGCTCTCTGTGGGGGCGTGCGCTGGGCGGTGCGCTTGGAACCCGGCGCTGGCTGGCGCTGGGGGGTGAGCCAGCGGGGGGGTGAGCCACTGGCACCCAGCCGAGCACCGTGTGTTGGGCTGGACGGGGCGCGTCGGTCTCTGCTAAATGCCCCCCCACATTCACGCAGGCTGCAAACTGCGCAGGATCAGCATCCTCCCAACCTCCCCTCTCCGCCCCATGGCCGGCGGGTCCAGCAGCCTTCCTGCTTGTGGGGATTTGGCCCACCCCATGGCCACCCATGGACCCGGGGCCCATTGACCCAGCTGGGATCTGGCCCCCTGTCTCCAGTTGAGCTCCGGGTGCTTGGCACTGCCTGATTGCTGCTCCTCATTCCAGCCCGTGAGTGGAGCCCCCCCACCCTGTGCCTGGCTGGGGGTCTGTGCGGGAGGTGAAACGCTGCTGGGTCCATTTGCCCCGGGGTAAGAGACTGGGGCTTCCACAGTCCCGCCTGAGCAGGCAGCCACTCCAGCCCCATTTCCATGGGGCACTGGTCTGTGCCGCTGCCTGTGGCCTTGTGCAAATGGGCACGGAGCCCTCTCAACCTCCCTGGCACAGGATGATGGACGGTGACTCCCTGTACCCTGCTCTGGGGCCCAGCACCAAGAGGCAGGAGAGCAGGTTTCACACGGCAGGGAGAATTACTGCTCCTCGGCCTCGTCTTGTTCGGAGCCTTCCCTGTCTGCCGCAAGGGAAAGGACGGTCAGGGAGCGGTGGGAGCTGCAAAGTGCCCCAGTCACCTTTGTACTGCATTGCCGCTGACACACGTCTCCAGCAAGTACCAGATCCCCCCACGAACTGACAGAGCAGCTGGGTCTTGCTTAGTGGAGGTTGGTCAGAAAGGGCTTAGGCCCTGCAATGGGGTTCACTCCCCAGGGCAGCGCCACCTGCTGGTTGCCCCAGGAATTAGTTTGCAGAGCTCAGATGCCCTCTTCTGAGGGTGCCTTGTCTGTCAGGAGATCCCCGCCCCCACTCTACAGGTGCTGCAGGGTCTTCTTTATGACTCAGCCATGCCACAAACTGGGTGCCCCCTTTCGAGGGGAGGGGCACATATCTCACAATACTGCAAGATCCAGAACCCACCATTCTGGGTCCCACCCCAGGGCTATCAGATTTTGCTGCCTCGTCCTAACTCCCTCCACCATTATTAAGGGCAAAGCAGTAAACACAATAACAGTAGCTCAGCTGCAGAGTGGTGGACTGTAGGAGCGGCTCAGCAAGTTACCCCTGGGTGTCTGGTTCAACTCCTGCTCGAAGGAGAGTGTCTTTTTCCTCCCCTGCTCAGGCAGAGCGAGAGAAGAAAGGCAGCTTTTGTCTGCGTGAGGCTGCTCCCCGAAAAGCAGAGCGCCCTGAGCCCACCGCAGCCAGTTCCTCAACAGTCACAGCCCCCACCCCTGGGAATTTCTGTTGTCCCTCAGTGGGACCCACCGTGCATGGAGGGGAGGGGGCAGGGCTAGGCCAAGGGAAGGTTCTGCCTCCTGCCTTCCTTCCCAGTAGCTTTCCAGTACAAGCCAGCTATGGGTGTCCGCGCTGCCCCGGGCCTGGCTGTGGGATGGGAGAAGAGTTACCTGGGCGGGGGGGCTGGTCTCTGGATGGAGGCCTGAGTGTATTGTGATGTCATGTGTGACAGCAACAAAGACTGTGGCTGCAGCGTTCTTGTCCTGCCTCCAGTCCAACTGGCTGGCAACGGCCGGCGCCCAAGGATCCGAGAGACGAGAACTGAGCCTCTGTCAAGAACCTCAGGCAGCCGCTGTCCCCGCGGGCGCTGGAGAGAGGATGAGTCTGTACAGAAGGTAATTCCCGGAGCCTTTCCCAGCCCACCGCAGAGATTGGTGCCTCCTCGGCCTAGGGACGGGTGGGGGCTGGGGATGCAACAGGCGCTTCCCAACACTCCGTTTTGATTTGACTCAGAGCATCTTCCCCTCTCCTCCTGCTTCAGCCTTTCCCGCGCTCCTGAGGCAGATGGGGATGATTTTCTCTCACTGCTGACTCGTGGGGGCGAATTTCCATGTTTCTTACCTAAAGGGAACATCACAAAACTTGAGTAGAATTTGGGTTTATGTCTCCATGACGCTTATTCCTCTTGGAGGTGCCCCTAATGCATCCCCGGCCTTCAGGGTGGGCAGAGAAATGTTTGGTCTCAAGTAATGATTGTCCAATATCCGTGTGTTCGGACAACATCCAGCTCAGAATGTGCAGACTTGAAATAACAAAGTGCCATTTGAATGATAGTGAAAATGATACCGCTCTACTGCCAGGGCCAGGCTCTCATGTGGGTAGTTCTCTCAGAAATGCAAAACTCCATACAAATTCCTCTCTACCCCCTCCAGACTATAAAATATCTCTGTAAATAACCAGTGAGGTTCCATTCCAGGAAACGGATTTAAATAAACTGCTACCTCATTTTGTCATGAGTCTTGGCTGTGATTTCTTTATCATTTTTTTGGTGACCTACGTTCTGATTTGATGTTCTAAGTAGTGTGTAAAGCTCTTCATTGAATGTTCACTGGTTCTTTCCCCCATGCTAATAGGTTCCAGATTTTGAAATACTTGACAGGAATGAAATGTCTGTTCAGCTGATAATCCGTCCTTCCGGTGCTTCAAAGCTGCTACTTAACAAGCTTTTATTTCTCTTACTGGCTGTGACGGACAGGGCCATGTCTGGGCACAGCTAAGGGCGTCCGCTTAGGGCGAATTGCTCAAATCCGGGGTTCCTTACAGCCCCCGACTGGCGACCTCTCCACACAGGCCACGAACCAGTCTCACCGAGCGCTTCAGCTGCCTGCCTGAAGCCTCCCGAGCAAAACCCCTCCGACACCCCAGCAATATCCGTGCCCCAGGTGGCCCCGGGCCTATACACAGGTGGGGGGTCCTAGCACCCAATCTCACCTACCCCGAACAAGTTCTGTCCGGTTCCCAGAAACCAGCCACAGATCCCTGGTCAATTTACCCTCTGGACCTTACCCACAAATCACGCTGGGCCAATCCTTTAGAATCTATATCTAAAGGTTTATTATTACAAGAAAGAAAAGCCTGAGAGTAAGGTTATTAAAGTACAGTACGTTACATGCACCGAATCTCCCAGTTCTCGATGCAGGCTCTAGCAGAGATGTTGCAGCTGCTGGTTTAAAAGTTCTTATTGCACATCCTACGATCAGGATGGGTTCACAGGTCTTCCGGGCTCTTCAATCCTTGCAGTGCTGCCTCTGGGATGAAGTGCTGAGCTGAGAACAAAATGGCATCGACCACATGGCCTCTTTAAACTCCTTCCTGGCCTCTTCTTGTATGCAGCAAGTCACCTGGTCAGAGGCCAATCTCTATGTTTCCTGCTGGCTGCCCTCAGGTGACAAATCCCATTCTTAGGCTATGGACACACCCAATTGAGAGTCATTGTTCCACAGGGCTTTGCTACTCAGCCTGTCCATAGCCATGCTTAACCACATTCAGAGAAATATTCAGCTTCCACACAGATTACAGATTCCTACCTACACACACAGACATTATACACTCACATAAATAGCGTACATAAGATCAACAAACAATAATCTCCCATTCAATACCCCACATGGCTCCCCCCACACCAATTTCTGGGGCCAACACCCCCACCTAGGGGTGCAGCAGCGATCTGGCTGCTTCCCTCCAATTCAGCAACGTGACATAACCTCCCTGATAGATTATGAGTGTCCACAGTGTCCAGAGATGGGAGCATAACTGCCATCTCCTGCATCCTAGGGAGAGTGACCACACAGCTGTTCTGCTCTGCATACTTGGCTACACAGTCCTTCTCCTGAATCTGAGACACTAAGTTCCCACTCTCCTCATTCACCTGGGAACAATCCTGTCCCCCACACACTGACTTCCCAGCAAGCTGGTCACCCACAGTCACTGGGTTAGCAGCCTGCTCCAGTTCTCTGGCTGTTCCTGCCTCATCTGGAACAACCCTCAGTCCCTCTGAGACCTCTCCAACACCATCCACACTGGGTTTCCCTAAACCCAAGTCATTGGAGTCACTGCTAACAGACAAATTCTGTCTGTCAGGCACCAAAACAAGTGCCTCACACAAGAAGCTGCTGCCGTTTACAGGCAGAGCTTTCTCCTGAATGCCTTCTCCCAGCAAGGCCCTGTCACCTCCCTCAGTCACAGCAAACTGCTTGCTACAAGCACTGCCAGGACTCTCCTCCCTATGAGCTTCCTTAAGCAGCAGTTCACCCTTCCCTGGCTCTGCAGCAGCCTTGCCCTGCTGAGCCACAACCAATTCCTCCTGCAATTCCCTTACTCCCTGGGTCATCTCTGGCCCCTCTGGTGGATTCACAGACAATCCCCTCTCAGGCACACAGACAGACCCACAAGAGACAGGGTCGGAAGCACCTTCACTCCCTGTGCAACTCTCTAGATGGCTGTAAACGTCCACACCATCATTAGGCACCAGAGTTAACACACCCTCATTCTCTTCTTGTGCCCGGGCTAAGGGGTCTCTCTGCTCCCACAGAGTCGCTCCCCCCTCTGCCAGCAACACAGCAGCATCAGGCACAATATCAGGGTCACCACTGTCTGGTCTCTGGGGTTCTGGTAAAACACTGACTGACTCTACCTGAGTCACCTCATCCCTCTCCCCAGCAGACACAAACCTTGGGCCACCCCCTTCCTGGGCCTTAGCCATATCCAGACCCAACTCTGGGACCACAACACTGCTCTCAGCCTTCACAGGCTGTGGGGCACCTTCCTCAGACACAGGAAGAAACTCTTCCCCACACACAGCCAGACAACCAGAGACAGCTTCTCCCTTGTCCCAACACCCCTGGCTAATCTCAGGCATACAGCTAGCCACTGAGACAGCTTCCTTTACTGCCCCACTGCTACTTCCACCAGCCAAATTGCCAGCTTGCACACACTGTGCTTCACACAAGTCAATTTCAGCTTGTGCAGGTTCAATTCCACAAACCTCACCAGCCACCAACTCCTCAACTAAAACTTCACTCTGGCCAGCCACTCCAGGCTGCCCCAGAGAAACATTTCCCTGATTTCTGGGCTCTTCTTGCCCTGGTTCTGATTCTAGCCTCACCTCTGAGGCATCAGACGGGCCCTCACCCACAGGCTCACATATAGAGACACTTTCCCCTTGGTTACAGGGAGACTGACCAGCTTCAGGAAACTTTCCACACCCACATGCACCCCCTTCCCAAAACTCCCTGTTAGCTACAGGTAACACAAAAGGTTTGCATTCATACATGCTTTGGGGTTGGGTCATCACATCAGCTGGGTAAAATACGTCTGCCATATCATAAGCATACCCCATACCCACAGAGTTATACATTGAACCTTCAGGAGGATACAGTCTCTCTTGTTCTTTTAGTCTCTTAAGCTGGAGGTCAAGTCTAGCATTTTCCTCCTTGGCTAGGGCCATCTTCTTTGCATGCTCTGCCTCTTCCCTCCTCTGTCTCTCAGCATATTCTGCCTTTTTCTCCTCAAGTTCCCAATCCATCTCCTTCTGTCTCTTAGCAATTTCTTCATCTGCCTTCCGCCTTCTTTCAGCAGCCTCCTTGCCTTGCTTCTGCTCCTTTTCATCCACATCTCTGGTTAATAACAGCACTACCAGATCTAGTTTAGACGCCCTTTTCCTAAAGGCAATGCCTCTTCCCAAGCACAAATCCTTCAGAGCACTTTTGCTCAGACTCTCATATAGTTCCGGGATCATCGCAGTGGCTCTTTAATCAACCAAACTCTCAACACCAAAAATCAAATTTAGACAGCGTGGGGTCCTGATCCCAAAGCTCAATTGACCAAGATCTGTGGATCCTGCCGACTACTCCACTGTGACGGACCGGGCCATGTCTGGGCACAGCTAAGGGCGTCCGCTTAGGGCGAATTGCTCAAATCCGGGGCTCCTTACAGCCCCCTTGACTGGTGACCTCTCCAAACAGGCCACGAACCAGTCTCACCGAGCGCTTCAGCTGCCTGCCTGAAGCCTCCCGAGCAAAACCCCTCCGACACCCCAGCAATATCCGTGCCCCAGATGGCCCCGGGCCTATACACAGGTGGGTGGTCCTAGCACCCAATCCCACCTACCCCGAACAAGTCCTGTCCGGTTCCAAGAAACCAGCCACAGATCCCTGGTCAATTTACCCGCTGGACCTTACCCACAAATCACGCTGGGCCAATCCTTTAGAATCTAAAACTAAAGGTTTATTAACACAAGAAAGAAAAGCATGAGAGTAAGATTATTAAAGTACAGTACGTTACATGCACCGAATCTCCCAGTTCTCGATGCAGGCTCTAGCAGAGGTGTTGCAGCTGCTGGTTTAAAAGTTCTTATTGCACATCCTGAGATCAGGATGGGTTCACAGGTCTTCCGGGCTCTTCAATCCCTGCAGTGCTGCCTCTGGGATGAAGTGCTGAGCTGAGAACCAAAATGGCATCGACCACATGGCCTCTTTATACCTCCTTCCTGGCCTCTTCTTGTATGCAGCAAGTCACCTGGTCAGAGGCCAATCTCTATGTTTCCTGCTGGCTGCCCTTAGGTGACAAATCCCATTCTTTGGGTGTGTCCATAGCCTATTGAGAGTCATTGTTCCACAGGGCTTTGCTACTCAGCCTGTCCATAGCCATGCTTAACCACATTCAGAGAAATATTCAGCTTCCACACAGATTACAGATTCCTACCTACACACACAGACATTATACACTTACATAAATAGCGTACATAAGATCAACAAACAACAATCTCCCACTCAACACCCCACATGGCTCCCCCCACACCAATTTCTGGGGCCAACACCCCCTACCTAGGGGTGCACCAGCGATCTGGCTGCTTCCCTCCAATTCAGCAACGTGACACTGGCTTTGATGGGAGCAGAGGGTTACTCATTCTCAACTGGGCCCCTGTCTGTAGCCAGAGTCCCAACGTTCTGAGCACAAAGCTGTGGGGTTTAAGAGCAGGCCCCGCTAAGAAGCATAGAAAATAGATGGTGACCAGTGTTTCTGCTAAGACAGTCCTGGGCAAAATACGGCCTGTGCACTGGGTCTGGCCCACGGAGGCAGCAGGGAGCCCCAGCCAGGCTCCCCAGTTAGCCACGTGAACCAGGCAGAAACACAGAGAGGAGGGGGGATGTTTTAGGAGCCTCCCCGCCCTCAGCATATTCCCATTTGCCAGTTACTGGCAGAAACTAGCCAATGCAAAGTGCTTGTTGGAATATCATGCAGCTAATAATACCCCACCCCCCGGCTCAGTTATCCATGAAGCACATGGCCAGGTAGGCAGGCTAGTCTCTTGGCCACAGCCTGCTTCTGGCACCACAGCCCTTTCCTGCCCCCACTCTGTGCCCCTTCCTCTCAACATACCCAAACTCCCTGTCCCCCTTTGCATCCATCCCCACTCCCAATC
The DNA here is from genome assembly GCF_052426305.1 of Pelodiscus sinensis. Lineage (NCBI taxonomy): Eukaryota > Metazoa > Chordata > Testudines > Trionychidae > Pelodiscus > Pelodiscus sinensis. The sequence goes on along the minus strand of NC_143063.1, from coordinate 8,605,347 downwards.
TCCTTCCCCAGATCACAATCCCCTCCTACCCAGGTCACATCCCAAAGCCCTGCACTCCAGTCCCCTGCCCAAGGTCACAATTTTTTGGTAACCTAACTTCTGATTCAATGATAGCGTGTCAAACTTCTCATTGAATGGTCACTGGTTCTTTCCCCCATGCTAATGAGGTCCAGATTTTGAAATGCTTGACAGGAATTACATGGATTTTCATCTGATAATCCGTCCTTCCGGTGCTTCAAACCTGATACTTAACAAGCTTTTATTTCTTTTATTGGGTTTGATGGGAACAAAGAGTTACTCACTTTGACCTTGGCCCCTCGCTGGCTGTGGGGTTTGAGGTCAATATTGAGGTCATGGGCACTTGTTCAGATGTGTGGCACCCACAGGTTACTAACAAATATCTTAGATATATTTAAAATATTACGGAAGAAAGAATACTACAGGAAGGGAAAATTGACAAGGTGCCTGAATTTAAATGTTTGTTGAATATGAAATTAAAACCAAAGAAAATAAATATTGCAAAATGTTCAGTAGCCATTTGGTATCTTAGAAGTTTCTCTTCCTTTGAGACATAAATCAAAATTAACCTTTTTCGTGACATACCAAACAAATTCTGTTATCATTCCTATTAACACGTGAAAAGAAATAGTTGTTACAGTTTATGCTTGAAATTAAAGATTATGTCTCTTGGCTTTACACATGTGAAAAAAAACATGAGCATCTTTCTATGGGCAAAAAGTGCATCGAGAGTCTGTTGCTGTGACTTGTGAAACATAAAATTAAACTTTTGGTTTTGACACAGAAAATTCCTTCTTTTCTTTGCTCTATTTAGAAGACCACTAATCACAGCTTCTAGCTGATGATGGGAAGTTAGTTGCTGCTAGTCATCATGACGAACCTTTTCTTTTCTGCCGTTCCAATTCTTCCAGTGTTGCTACACAGCGTCAGGGTTTCCATCTCCCTCAGGGTATGTCTACACTACAGCGTTATTTCGAATTAACTTAATTCAATTAGTTCATGAGAATTAAGGTAATTCGAAATAACGCATCTAGACACAAAAACTAATTCGAATTGGAATTTTTCTAATTTGAAATAGCACGTCCACATTGAGTGGACCCTGAATCGAAGGTAAGGCTGGCTGGAACCAGTGCCAGCAGGGCATCAGGGTCGGACTTAGTGTGTGGGGCTGCTGCCTCAGGTTAGCCGAGGGCTGTGCTTAAAGGGACCCGACCCCCCATCCTGGACAGACAGTTCTCAGGTTTCTCTGCTTGCTGGTCTACCTCGCTGAGGGACAGCAAAGCATTTGTGTCTCCGAGTGCTCTGCCTGCCCTCACCCGGGACACCACGGCACTCTGCAACATGGAACCAGACCTGCCCCCGGGGACTCTGCTGCGTCTCGCGGACACGTTGACAGCAGCCTGGCTGCACTGTCTGCAGGCTGCCATCCGGGAGGACCATCGAGGGGCTGTCAGGATCCAGGGGGCCCTGCGGGAGAGCTTCCACCCTGAGGAGCGCTGACAGTCTCCCTGTTCTGCCCCACCGGGGGCTTGTGCCCCATTCCCCCCTCTCGTCCTTCCACTTACCCTTCCCTATCCCGCCCTTCCTGATGTCAAATAAAAGACACGTATTTTCAAAAATAACAACTCTCTTTATTGAACACAACTGGGGAGGGGAAATGAAACTGTGGGGAGACGATGGAAAGGAGGCGGGAGAGGACAGGAGAGAGGGTAGGAGAGGGGAGGGAGAAAACTGGGAGGAGGGAACTGGAAGGGGGAAGCAAGGGGAAGAAGGGGGAGGGGAAGCTCAGGGATCTGGGGTGGGGGTCTCACTGGGCCAACCGCCTCCCAGCATGGCGAGGGAGGGGGCCTCGGCATCCCCGGGGCAATGGGAAGGAGGGTGCAGAGGTTGAGGTGGGGGGTGTGGATATTGAGGAGGAGGGTGTAGAGGTTGAGGAGGAAGAGGTGGGAGGGGGGCAGGAGTGGGAGAAGGGACAGTAGTTGGGGGGCAGCAGGCGCAGGACCGGCACGGGGCACCATGCTCTGCAGCAGGACCTGCAGGTGACAGTTCCTCGCTCGGTCCTCTGCAAGCTGCTCCCGGTGGAGCTTCAGGTCCTTCAGCATCCAGGCCTGGACGGTGCGGTGCAGGGCTCGCAGGGCCCCCAGGGGCTGGTCCCAGTACTCCTGCCGTGTGGTGGTGGCCCAGAGCAGGCTGCAGGTGCGGGAGCATGTCCCGGGCGGGCTGGTATGAGCAGCTGGTGCAGCTGCAGAGAAAGAAAAGAAGTGGTCAGTTCTCCCTGGGGACACAGTGGATGATGTGACCGTGCCCTGCACCGTCAGAGCCGCTGTGCTTGCACAGAGGCCATGGTCAGGATGTCTGGCTCTCCCCGGGACTGGGAGCTGCCCCAAGACGGCACCCAGGCCCCTGTGCCGTGTATAGTGTGGCCGGGGTGGGGGGGAGATGTCCCCTGCTTCTGTGCAGAGGGGGCGTGTGAAGGGAGAGCGTCCTGCTGGGTCCCACCCCGGGGTTGGGAGCGTGTCAGGTCTCTTCACACACGCATGTGCCTATTGGGCCATGGCCCCTGGGTGTCATGCAGCTGGAGCCACCTGCCCAAGGGTGGCATGGCGCGTGCTTGCACATGCACAGGTGGCTGTGTGATCCCTGGGAGGCATGGCCCACATGCGCCGTCCCTGGTCTCCCCCCGCCTGCCGTCCCCCCCGGGCAGGGGACAGTGCTAGCACTTACGTGGTATGGCCTCCCTGGACGACCCTGCCGACTGCGGTGCCGGAACAGCTGGTGGTGGCCCCTCCGGTGTGCCCGGGTCAGGGCCCTCCAGCCCCGGCTTGCTGCCTCCTGGGCTGGCGTGGACTGCCCCGCCCCCACGAGTTGGTCGAGGGTGGGGAAATAGGGGCAGGTGGCAGCCCCTGCTGCGTCGCCGCCCCTGGTGGCCCTAGCGTACCCTGCTGCAGCTCTTTGACTTTCAGGCGCACCTGCCCCTGGGTGCGCCTGTGTCCCTTTCGGGCCAGGGTGGCCGCTATGTGGCCATAGATGGCCGCGTTCCTCTGCCTAGTGCAGAGATCATGGACGTTGGGGGCCTGCCCCAAACCTCAATGAGGTCCATGACCTCTGCACTAGTCCAGGAGGGCGCTCACCGTCTACGGCCCCTGGCTGGCCCGTGGGTGCTGGGGGACTGGGCCTGGGAGAGCTGGCTGGCACTGGCTGCCTGGCTCATCCTGGGGCCACTGGGTCAGGGGCAGAGACTGCTGGCAGGCCTGGCTCCGGTAAGTGCCATCTGGCAAGAGTCTACCTCTTTAAGGGCCCCGGGGCCGGGGGAGAGGAGAGGAGTTTTCCTGGTTTGGCCCAGAGTGGCCACCAGGGGGAACTGGGAAGGGCTGGAGGCCCTGTAATTCAAAATAAGTGTCTACACAGCACTTATTTTGAGTTAGCTATTTCGAATTAGGCATTATTCCCCATAGAACGAGGTTTACCACGTTCGAATTAAGCAGTTTGTATGTATAGATGCTATGAAAGTTAATTCGAACTAACGGCCATTAGTTCGAATTAACTTTGTAGTGTAGACATATCCTCACTGGCAGAGAGAAAATTGATCCTTGTTAGCATACCCAGGTGATCTTTCTATCTGGTTCATAATTTAGTTTCAATATTCTCCACAAGACTAAAGCCACATTCACAGTCAGCACTGGAAAACTGCTCTCCTGTCCCCTCTCAGACTACTCTTTTCTAAACAAAACAAGACCAATTCTTTCAGTCTTCCCACGTGAATCACATTTTCTAGACATTTGGGCTGTGTCTAGACTACATCCCTTTTCTCAAAGGGGTGTAAATTTAAATCCCGCCTTCATTTGCAGTTTCGAAGTGTCTAATTTTCATCCCTTTTTAGAGGGATCACTCTCTTACTCCTAACATGCCTGGAGAAACCTTTCTTGTTACCCTTCACATCCCTTGCTAGCCACAAATCCAGTTGTGATTTTGAATTCCTGATTGCTCCCTGCATTCTCGAGCCTTTTATTCCTGAGCAAGCTGGTTGTATCATGCAAGCAAGGTAGTAACACACTTCCACAGGCCTTTATTTAACAAAGGTGAAACCTCTTTCCAAAGCTGCTGCTGCTCCCCTCTGCAGCTCTCACTCAGGCTTGGCCCATCTCCTCCCCTCTCCTTCCTGTTTCCTGGGCTTCCAGATTCCCAACAGCCAGTGCTCCCAGTCTAATAATTACAAGCAGCATCTAAAACACCACATTCCCTCCTCTCTTAAGAAGCTCTCCCAATTATAAAATAAACATTGTTGTTCTAACCACAGCAACAAATTGGAACAAGCCACTATACTGTTTACATTGAAAACACTGTAAATACGACATAACAGTCTCTAGTCCAGACAGGTGGTTGTCTATGTCTGACAGACCATCTCTCAAACCCCGGGTCCAGTGCAATGTCTTCTTGTGTTGGTGCTATGGTGAAGTCATACAATGCGGGCTGTGTGTTGGCATCGTCTCCTCTAGGTGCAAGAGAAGAAGCATTCCATAGCTGCCCATCAGAAAGTCGATAGGCGTAAGGTCCTTTCTTCTCTATGATTTTAAGAGGAGATGTGAATTTATGGTCCCCTTTGCGTGAAATTCCAGGTTTTCTTACTCTAACAATGGAACCACGCTCAAACTTCGGTTCCTTAGCACCCCGTCGTTTGTCTGTGAAAGCCTTATGCTTTGCTTGCTTCTGTTCAACTGTTTTTCTCATAGCATCCTCATTTGGTGCATCAGGCCTTGCCTTTAATAATTCAGCAATGTTCAATTTAGTATTCATCTGTTTTCCATGCAGTAACTCTGCAGGTGATCTACGCGTTGTGACACGTCGTGTGGCCCTGTAAGCTTGCAAGAAATCAGTAGTGAAGGTTACCCACGAGCGCCCTTCCAGTTTAGCTGTTTGCAAACTCTCTTTCAAACTTCTGTTAAACATTTTGATTTCCTCATTGGCTTGAGGGTAATACAGGGACGATCTTCTATGTAAAATGTTTCTCTCTGCTAGAAAAGTTTCAAATTCCATGGAAGTAAATTGACTACCGTTATCTGAAACCAGTTCTTTGGGGTTACCTTCCCTGCTAAAAACTGTAGAGAGGAACTTAATTACTGTAGCAGAAGAAACTTGCGATGTAAACGCTACCTCAGGCCATTTACTGAAATAGTCTATTAAAGTGATGGCATAATGACAGTCAATGAGAGCAGTTTCAAAGGGTCATACGATGTCAATCGCAACTTTTCCCCATGCAGAATCAGGAAGAGGAACAGGCTGCAACGGTGGGGTACATGTCACTGCTGTCTTTTCATGCATTTGGCAAGTGACAGAGGATTTTATGATTGCTTCAGTTTGGGAGTCCATCCCTGGCCACCAATACAGATCTCGTAGTTGGTGTTTCGTTCTGACAATACCTTGATGAGTATCGTGTGAGAGGTGTATGAGTTTTGGCTGTAATTCTTCTGGCACAAGTAGCCAGTGTGTACCTCGTAGCACACAGCCATCAAGCAAAGAAAGTTCATCCCGAATTCTAAAATAAGGCAGCAAAACTGGGTCAAGGCTTTTAGGGTTACTGGGCCATTTCTTTGTCAGAAATTCCTGTAGCTTTTGTTGAATTGGACATGCTGAACAAGCAGCTTGGAATTGCTCTCTTGTAACTGCAGTAAGAGTGCTTGTAATAAGCGCAACTGCTTCATCCTCATCCTCCGGTGGACCATCTGTAAAGACAAAGGCAGGCAAGAAAGGCAATAAGCTCCCACATTTTGGTTTCCAGGCTTATATTCCAGTTCATAATTGAAAGAGAGTAGTCTTGCCGACCCTGCTCTTCCCAGTCCTTTTGTGGTTAGCAATGTTGTCAAAGGGCTGTGGTCTGTGCACAACTTGAACGTGCGGCCCCACAAGTAAGTTCTCCATTTTTCAGTAGCTCAGACACAGGCAAGTGCTTCTTTTTCAACTGAGAATATTTTCTCTCAGCATCACTCAGTGTCCTTGAAGCAAATGCAACAGTCCTCTGTGTTGTCCTCATGAAGTTGTGTGAGGACAGCCCCAAGTCCATAATCAGAAGCATCAGTAGTCACAATTGTGGGCAATGCAGGACTGAATAGTGCAAGTACTGGACTATGTACAATCAAGTTGTCCACACCAAGGTTGAACTTCTCCATAGTAATTCTTGTAAGGGTTCAATGACAGAAGCATAATTGGGAATGAATTTTGCATACCAGGAGGTTGCACCCAAGAAGGAACGTAAGGTTTGAAAATCAGTTGGAGGAGGAACATTGAAATTGCTAGGATATGATCTGGATCAGGTTTTAGTCCAGCCGGTGAAATTGTATGCCCCAGAAAGGAGAGTTCTGTTTGTCTAAATTTGCATTTAGACATATTGAGCTTGAGGCCTGCTGTGCTGATGCAATTTAGTACAGATTGCAGATTATTGTCATGCTCCTCAGAAGTATTGCCAAACACGATACTATCATCCAGATAGCACTGAACTCCATGTTGATTCTTCCCTTACTGAAAATGGTAAGTACTGTACCTTCTGTCGTACAGGCATCACACTCTGTCGCATTTTAACTTTATGCACAAACCCGTAAGCACAGCCAAGTTTCTCCCCAACCTGGTCTTGGGGCCCAGCTGAAACTGGTGAGTGTACTGCAAGAGTGCTTTGCTGAGAAAGATCCATTAACTACCCTGAGGTTTAAAGCAGCCAATAAATCTCTGCCAAGTATAGGAGTGCCTTGGTGGACAATGTACAGCTCTGCATTTAAATAGCAATCACCAAAAGTCACTGTTGTGACCGGCAGCCATGCACTGGAATTTGATTTTTCAAATAGCACACCAAGTGAAGTTTGGGTTCAGTAAGAGGCACATCTTTAAAGTAATGCAAATAGATGGAAACAGGGAGCATAAATACTGCTGAACCAGTGTCCAACATAGCTGAATAGGATGTGATTTGCCTGAAGGTGCGACAGAAACATTTACAGTGCACCTTATCTGTTCTGGAATATGTGCAATAGTGACTTTGTCCACACTCAGCACAGTCACATCTTGTATTGTAACTACATGTGCCTGTTGATTAGACTGGCTACTGTGGCAGACCTTAGCAAAATGGTCACCCCCGCGGAGAGTGTCGAATTTTAGCATGAATGACAGTCCAGAGGATTCCCTTTCAAGTGCAGATTTGGGGGGCTGAACAAAGACTCCAACTACCTTACCCATTACAAAGATAGCTTCCCCAATTATCACCTCTAATATCATTAGCTCACAGACATTTACCTTCCTTCCCCCCCCCCCCCACATCCCCCTTCTGTTCTGAAATGTGATTTGTCCTTTTCATATGTGTTCATTTTTTTAAATTGTATCCTTTGGTATATATGGTTGTGACTATTTTCTTCCACTATTTGATCTGAGGAAGTGGGTCTGGCCCACGAAAGCTCATCACCTAATAAACCATCTTGTTAGTCTTTAAAGTGCTGCATAGTCCTGTATTTTGTTTCAGCCACACCAGACTAACACGGCTACATCTCTATCACTATTCCAATCATGTGTGTTATCCCACCAAGGCTCTGTGATACCGACTGTGTCATAGTTGTGTTTATTTACTAGCACTTCAAGTTCTTCCTGCCTATTCCCCTGTTCCTTGCATTTGTACACAGGCATCTAAGATACAGATTTGATTTTGTCCCCCGTTCTGCCCTTGTGCCTCCTTTACCTCTGCTATTGCAGCCCATGCTCCCTCCCATTTCCGACCCATCTCCCAGGTCTCCATGTTTTTCACTTACCTATGGGCTTTGGTCACCTGCCCCCGTCAAACCTAGTTTAAAGCCCTTCTCACTAGGCTAGCTAGTCTGTGCCCAAATACTCTCTTCCCCTTCCTCCAAAGGTGAACCCGTCCCTGCTTAGCAGTCCTTCTTCTTGGAACAGCATCCTGTGGTCAAGGAAGCCAAAGCCCTCCTGGCAACACCATCTTCACCCCTCCAGATGCACCTGCCTCTGCCTGGGCCCTGACCTCTGACAGGAAGGAATGAAGAGAACACCACCGGCTCTCCAAACTCCTCCACCCGGGCTCCCAGAGCCCTGTAGTCACTCTTGGTCCACTCAGGGTCACACCTTGCAGGATCATTAGTGCCCACATGGAGAAGTAGCATGGGGTAGTGTTGCAAGAGGTTGTGGATTGCAACTGCTTGAAACACTGAGGAGAGGGGATCACCACATAGCAGTGTAAAGGGTTTGTTTATTCAGTTAAAACTGGGGAGGGAGGGGAATCTCACTCACACACTCAACCTCACTGGCAGTCCCAGGCAGGATGATAAGGCGAGCAGAAGGCAGTTCATGTTGTTTGATCTTCCCAAGTTGGCTCCCAAGCAGGTCCACTGGCCAGGCGATCCGAGCGCAGGGCGTTCTGGGAGGCTCCGCTTGGTGGTCAACCCACTGTGTGTCTGTCCCTCTCTCCTTTTAGGATCAGCCACATGCAGCTTCTGTGTCTCTGCGCCTCTCGGGCCCTGTGCACTGTTGTTTACTCCTGCTGTTTACCTCAGAGTTTTCCCGCCTCTGTGTCCACCTTAGACATTCTTCTGCACTCACCCAGGGAAGGGAGAGGGGGTTAACAGATAACACTTTAACAGTTTAGGGAACCGAATGACATCATTAACGGGTGAGAAAGAGAACAACGTCCATTTTAACTCTCCCCTTGCTCCTCTTTTGCCTCCAACAGTAGTAGTCAGAGGGCCGGATTGTCCTAGACAATGCCTCTGTAATGTCTCAGATACGGGCCCCTGGCAGGCAGCATACCTCCCGAGATGACTTGTCAGGGTGACAGATGGGTGCCTCCGTCCCCCTCAGAAAGGAGTCTCCAACCACTGAGGAAGATTTCACAAAGCAAAACTGATTCCAAAATGATCAGTCTCTGAGGCCCAGTGAGAGTCAGAACTGCTCAAGAAAAAGCTGCAATACATCTGGTTTCACTGAATAATTACTATTGGCTGTGGTAGCTTCTAAAAGATAGTGAACTACCTGGATTTCATCCACTGTAGCCCAGTCCATCACAGCTAGAATCCAAACTCATTCCAGTTAAATAGGCAAGTTTCTTCTGGCTCTTTACCGACTTCCCAAAACAAGGAATACAATTCATGGACAGTTTAATGTTAAACCAGTCAACCCACGTGGCCCTGTCCCAGGAGCAGCTGGACAGCCACCATGCGATTCTGGCCCCACTACCAGCCCTAGGGACAGCAAACACCTGCCTGGATCAGCCCGTGTCCCCCTACCAAACCCGCCACCAGCAGCAGCTTCCCTGCTACCGGTAGGATGGTGAGTGCTGCCTAGATCTACACTGCAGAGTTTTTGGTCAAAAACGTCCGTCCACATCTCAAGCACTTTTTTGCACAAGTAAAACCAAAGAACAGAGGGGTTTTCCCGGTGTAGGTATTCCTCAGTCTACGAGGAATAATGCCTTTTCACAAAAAAGTTTTTTGCAAAAAGGTGTGTGAGGACAGGCTAGAGGGGTATTTTGTGCAAGAAAAGGGAAGAGGAAAAACCACGGGTGCCCTGGTAGCCATTCTATCCATAGTAATCACTGCTTACTTACAAGAGAACATCCAGGCAGTTTGGACGCTCTCGTTCCCAAAAGCGCGTTGCTTTTTCAATACTCTTTTTCGGTGTGTCCACACTACGAGTAGTAATGTGGAGTAATGGTAGTTCGAATTAGGAGCTTTAATTCAAACTACCTAGCCCGTGCCGCGTGTAGCCGCGGGCAGGTAGTTCGAACTACCGGGCATTTAAATATGGCGGCGCCCGGGAACATGTAAATCAAGCCTGGGATATTTAAATCCCGGGCTTCATTTGCAAGTTCGAATGACTACATTAGCCACCTGGTTCGAACTAGGGTGGCTAGTGTAGACATACTCCAAAAGAGTAGTGAAAAAGCAATGCTCTCTTGTGCAAGAAGTTTTTGCAGACAATCTCTTCCACAAAAAGCTTCTTACGCAAGAAGCCTGTCGTCTAGACAAAGCTTAAGAGTAAATGTAGGATGAACTTCAGCCACTTGTATAACAGCATTTCTGTAGAAAATCCCCTTTTTATAAACAAACAAACAAACAAGCAAACGAACAAACAAACAAACAGATAGACAGATCTCAGACAAAGCCCCTCCTATCGTATGAACAGCAACCTTCTCACCAGCAGTTCAAGACAACTTTAGGGTCATCAGCTCCTAGAGTCCCAGGCTGTAAGGCCGGAAGGCACAGCCCTGCTCCCCGAGTTTCACCTCCTGCACAACACAGGCCCTAGAAATTCCCCACAAGAATCCCTGTGTCACTGCCGGCCCCATGTGTCTTCACCTTTGGCTGGGTTCTATGGACGAGCTCTGGCTCTTACAGGAGCGGATGGGTTCAGGAGACCGCTCTTATGTGTGACTCCTGGGCAGACTATTCCCTGCCTTTCCGGAAGGACAAAAAAACCCCACTGGCTCCTTCTTTTTCTTCCAGGCTGCGTTCCCTCTTGCGAAGACTCACCTCAAGGGAGCACAGACACAGCCAGGTGCTCAGGGTGGTGGTCCAACCAGCAGCAGCCGAGGCATGCTCCGGCCTCAGCCAGGAGGAGCAGGCCTTGCCAGAGGAGCCCAAGAAAACCAGAGGCTCCTGGAAGCTCCTATCTGGCCTGAAAAAACTCTGTGTCTGTGGCCAGTGTGGCAGTTCCCTGGCAGAGGCTGAGGAGGAGACAACAGCTTCCTCGCCCACAAGATGGACACACTTCTCCCTGAAGAAGACCAAGAAAATGAAGAACTCGGTGGAGGACCAGGAAGAGCGAGAGGAGGAGAAGCTGCAGGAGAGCCCAGACAACAGCCAGGAAGATCTCACAGGTGAGTCTACAACCCGCCCGGTGACTGGGGAGCATGTGAGGGACACTCCCACCAGTCACTCTACAAGCCTGGAGCGTTAGGGCTTCTCATGGGGCAGCCATGGGCTCCTCAGACGCTGGAATCCAGCGAGTGCCTGATGCTCTGGCAGAGAGGGGCTGGCCCCCTTGCACACCCTCCCTCCCAGCTGTCTCCTGCACCCTCTCGCCTGGTCAGACCTCACCCAAACTCCCAGCCCGCTCCAGCACTCTACCTCCCACGCCCGCCCGCCTGCACCACTGTCCTCATCCCATGCCCTGGCAGCCACCTCCCACTCACTGAACCCCTCATTTTGGCCTCACCCAAAGCCTAGGGAGCAAAAAATCTACTATCCCCGGTCAAAAGAGTTAATCTGCCCCATGGGAAGCCTTGACTCTTGCTCCTCTCTTCTCTCCCCTGCTCCCCTTGGGGCTGGAGCGGCAGAGGAGTGAAGTGTTGCAGTGGTGGCCACAGCAGTGGGGGATGTTTTATTGCTTTTGTTGTTTGGAGGTTTTTTCCCTCTCACTTTTTTCTGGTCCCCGACTGATTTTTCTGGGGATCAATCGCCCCCAACCCAGAGAAGTTTCCCCACCCCTGCCATAAATAAAGAGAATATTGAAGCCAGTTGTTTTGGACATAAATTAATATTTTAATTATATAAATTGATGTTTGGTGAACAAACATGATAAAGTTAAAGCTCCTGATTTGGTTAATTATTTGATTTTCATTAATAAAGTCTCCTTTCTTACCGGTTATACACCCCCCAGCCCTCCCCCCCATATTATAGCTCCAGTCGTTTAATATGAATAATTGAGTATTTAAGGTTTTTAGAGCGAAGCGAAGGCATTTTGTTCCCCTGGGGGGGGTGGCTGGTGATCCAGGGAAAGTTGTGCGTTGAGGGGGATGGGTCCAGGGTCAAAACCTTTGAGAACCAATTGCCCTGTGGGGAGTGTGGGACACCTGGTAAAATCGCTCAAATTCAAGCGAGTTGAAGGAAATTAATAAAAATGATGCGGGTTCTTCCCCCTCCCCCCACCCCGTGTGCTGTAAAAACTGCCAGGCCCAGCGGGAGAAAGGGGGTCATGGGGGCCTGGCTAAGGGGTCCCCTCAGGTAGAGGCGTAATCAGGGTTGACCAGTGAGGGTGACACGGGGGCCACCAGCCACGTGACCTTTCCCCCAGCCTGTAAAAGGGACAGAACCGCCCTCTGCCCCAGGCCCCACCTCCTCCGTGACCTTGCCCTGCCCTTGCCCCACCGCTTTCTCCATCCGATGGGGCCTGGGGAACTAGTGGGGCAGGGTCCGGGGCTGGCAGCAGGGCCATAGCCCCCCACACTCACTGGCAGCGGCATCCCCAGCTCGGGCCCTTGGCCTCCCTGCCCAGGGTGCTTGGGGGACATGTGCTTCTCTTGCCACCCCATGCGGCACTTGTCAGGGGCTGCAGGTTGGATCGTGAGGGGCTCAGAGAGCAGAAAAGGGATTCGCGCCCGCGCAGGGACGCGACTTCCAGGGAACCTTGCATGGGAGCTGAGGGGCAGCTCCAACCCCTGCACCAGCAGCAGCTGCTGGAGAGGAGGGAACAGCCAGGCTGCCTGCACCATGGCACCAGACAGAGGAGAAGCCGCCCTGCCCTGCCCGGCTCTGGCTTCCCGGCTCCAAACTGCCAGGGGCAGGGAGAGAGGAGGGTGGGTCTGTCCCTGCGACTGCCCTGCACTTCCACTGACGTTCGGGGGCACCATCCCCAGGACTGCCCAGGGGCTCAGGCGGCTTCTGCTGCACGGTGAGCACTGGGGATTCGGGATCCAGCCCTGCCAATCCCAGCTCCCGTTTGGCTTCAGCCCCTCAACCTCTGCTTTGAGCCCCGAGGGGTTCCCAGGCCTTGGGACTTCAGCCCGTGCTGGGGATCGAGGCTTCAGCCTGGGGGTGCTGGGTATTGAGTGTGGACACCAGCAACTGAGCTTATTTAATAAACAAAACCATTACAAAGGAGCCAGAGGGTCTCCCCATCCCACAGTCTCAGCAACTCACAGCTGGGAATTGGGCTGGGCTGGGCCATCACTTCCTGGGGGCTCACAGGCAAAATGAGGCCTGTTACCGTCACTGCCAGGAAGGGGGCGAGACCGGGGAGAGCAGAACACGCCATGGGAGAGACGCTGCCCCTAGGTTAGAGGAAGCCCAGTGGGGAGAGCACCCAGCTCAGAGTCATGAGAGCGGCGCTCTCTGCTCGGCCCTCCAAGCACCTTGGCTACGTCTACACTGGCCCCTTTTCCGGAAGGGGCATGTAAATTTCACTAGTCGTCGTAGGGAAATCCGCGGGGGATTTAAATATCCCCCGCGGCATTTAAATAAAAATGTCCGCCGCTTTTTTCCGGCTGTTAAAAAAGCCGGAAAAGAGCGTCTAGACTGGCCCCGATCCTCCGGAAAAAGTGCCCTTTTCCGGAGGGTCTTATTCCTACTTCAAAGTAGGAATAAGACCCTCCGGAAAAGGGCTATTTTCCGGAGGATCGGGGCCAGTCTAGACGCTCTTTTCCGGCTTTTTTAAAAGCCGGAAAAAGCGGCGGACATTTTTATTTAAATGCCGCGGGGGATATTTAAATCCCCCGCGGATTTCCCTACGACGACTAGTGAAATTTACATGCCCCTTCCGGAAAAGGGGCCAGTGTAGACGTAGCCCACGTGTGTGACCCTGGGCAAGTCACGTCAGGGCTCTGGGCCCAGTTCCCTTCCCTGTCGCCCAGGGATACCACATTCAAACCAGTGTTTCCTTCTGCTCCAGGGATGCAGACGGAGCTCTCCGAGACGACGAGGAACCAGGCAGACCAGAGCGAAGAGGAGGAACCAGCCCCCCAGCCCATCCCTTTAGAAAGGAGCAGCTCCCACACGACCATGGTAAAAACTTAAATACCAACAAAGAGTCCGGTAGCACATTATAGACTCACAAACCACGTAGATGGGATCATGGGCTTTCGGGGCACAGCCCACTTGTTCAGATGACCAGCGTGTGGGAAGTCCAGAACCAAGAACAAATAAGGGACGGAGCGGAGGAAAAAAACTTGAGGGGTTGGGGGGAAGAGGACACTGGGTAGATAAGTCTCAAAGGGATAGCCGAGCCAGTCTGTAACAGGAAACACTTACAAATGAGGCTTGTGGCTGAGCCAGTGGAAAGCGTCCCCTGCGGGGCGTGTGACTATCTCCCCAGCCGGTGTCTCTCAGAGGAGAATGACCTGCCCCCCTCCGGCCCAGGGACCGAAAGGAAACACTCACCCTTGTGACCAGCTCCCCTGAATAAAGCCTTGTAACATGGGGGATTTCTGGGGGCACCACACCGAGGGGCCAGTCAGGGCACTTTGCTCAGAGACAGGGCTACTGAGAGCCCAGAACGGGGGGTTCTCCACTGCAAGGATCCAAACCAGCCCCAAACGGCACTTCTGTTCCCCACCCTGGCTAGCAAGAAGCCCTGCAAGCAACCCCCTTAGACACTCCTGCCCTCTGGGCCACCACCCGCACAGCCCCTTCTGCAGCGTCGTATGTGCCAGGGCTCGTACTGCCAGCGTTCAGTGTCGTCTGGTCAGGGTTGTCCCGGGGTGCTCCTGACAGGTCCCCTTCTCCGTTGGTGATGTCAAACTTCCGGCTGCGTGTGTGGGTGCCTGTGCTCCCGTCATCTAGACGTGAGTTCCCAAACTGCGGGGGCATGCCCTCCTAGGGGGGGTGAAGAAATTCCAGGGGGGGCACGAGGCGACCCAGCCCTCCATCAACCTCTGCCCCCATAAGTTTTTCTGCTATTGGGGGGGACGCATGAGGGTTCCTCAAAAATCAATAAGAGGGCGTGATGCTGAAAAGTTTGGGAACCACTAATCTAAGGCGGTAGACCCCGTGCACTTGGGTCAACACAGGAGATCTCCACGAGCCCCCAGAAACGACAGATGCAGGCAAGGTTTGCAATCAGACCAGCAGGTTTATTGTCAAATGCGACGCCCTCACAGTTAGTAGCCCTCACGTCACTTCTTTATGTACCAGGCTGCCACCCTTAAAGGTATTAGGTTGACACCTCCAGACGAACCTACTAGACACAACCAATTACCTTGTACCTGGTGGTTTGATCCAAACATCCCTATCCATAGTGCTGTCATCCCGACCCTGAGCTGAACCTGGGTCGGTAAGTCCCTTGTCTACGGGGAGTGTGCTGGGACCGAGCTGTTTCTGCAGGGAAATGTTCTGTTACCATCCTCCCGGCATGTTTGCGGGCATGGCCTGTGCCTCGGACCTCTGCAATATCGGCAGCCCTGTCCTTCCCAAGCTTCTGTCTGCAGGACCTACCTTTTGCTCACTGCTTAGCTTTGCTTTATGTTAGCAAAGCACTGACGGTTGCTCAGGCCTTAGGCCTCACACTAGGCCTCCACGGTCAGGCCCTTTTGTTACTACATACAGGTGAGAGGTTATGAAAACAAATCCCATCAAATCCAAACAGGTTCCTCTGATCCTTAAGAGCCAGTCACCCGCCCAGGTCAATTGAAACCTCAGAGCTTACCGAAAAGAGCTTGCAGTGCCCATCCCATAGAATTGAAAATAGGAAGGTTTATTTATAAAAGAAAGAAAAAAAATGTTGAGCCTAATATTGTTAAAAGACTCAAATTACATTCACCGACTGTAAAGCTCTTTGTGCCGGCGTGTAGGAGATGAAATGAACGGCTGTCTTAGGGCAAGTTTCAGGAATACGTCCTCTCCTAGGCTGGATGTATTTCTGAAGCGCCCTCTGCCTTCCCCACCCGGCAGCGTGTGGCGCTACCACCGAACTGGCAGGAATCACGGGCAGGATAGGAAGTAGTTGAGACCGAAGGAGCGAGTCTCCCTGCCGACCACTCAGGGGCCACTTCAGGCTTCAGTTTGTGGCCGAGATCCTTCATAGTGGATTTGCCAGAGTGAAGACAGGAATGAAGACGAAAATGGAGGAACCCTCAGAGCCCCTTTATCCCCCTGCCCATGGGGTGGGAATCCCATTGTTCTCCTGTGAAAGTCTGTCCCAAGATGGAGTCTGTCCCATGAGCAAGTCACCGCTCCAGGCCTGACTCAGTTCTTTTTAGGCAGCAGCCACGGCTTGCATGCTGAACATTCACAGCAAAGCTCATCAGCTGTGATTGGCACTACCTGAGGTCAGTGAAGTGCTGCTACTCACTTGACTAGCAACCCTGTCAAGGCTGTTCCCCACTCCGGCAGGATGAATGCAGAAGTTGGGGGCCTGCAATAGCACTCCAAAACCTTGCCTCTACAAGCTCTGGTACAAAAACTTCCCGCCCCAATCCTAATACCCAGATTTTGGGGAATCCACTGCTCACATCGAGTGCTTTGAACCCACAAACAGGGGCGGACACTTGAAACCAACCAGGGGTACCCCAAGCTCTTTTCCCTCAAAGAAGCTTGAAAAAAGAAAAGAGAAAATCAAGCTGCAGTCTCTGGTGGCTGACCCCTCAGTCAGAGGCCTGCAGGTCCACAGAGACAGACCTTCCAGGTCACAAAAATCAACCAATACCGGTTAATTAGAAAACAGAACAAACTCTTACTGTGAAAACAAAGCTACAGTTGCAAGCATAGTAATTTGGCTAGCTGGAAAGAGCCACCATTTGACACAGGTACTCAGGGAAAGTCCCTGGTCTGAAGACTTAGTTAGAAAAGTGGGAGGAAAAAGCACTAAGAAGCTCAGACATTATTTCCATGTCCCCAAACAAGGAAAACAAGAAATCCTGACAGACTAGCTAAACTCTTCCCTGCTTACACATTGTAAGAAGTCGCTTTTTGGACAGCGGAGCGTTTCCTGTCTCCCTTGATACTTGGAAGAAACTGGTCGGTACTTGGAAGAAAATTCCTACCTGCGTTGTTATTGGCTGACCACCCCATACCGGGCTAGGAACAGGAGACATTAGTTCACGTCTTAGTCACCGGATGTTCCTGTTCTGATAATGAAAGACCCTGTCACGGGGGTTGGCCAAGCCTCCAGCTGAGCTCTCCCAGTAGCCCACGTTTGAAATACAAGCGCAGCGCCCGGGTGGTAACTTCCAGCACCGACATCACACCTGCCTGTGAGCAGCAGAAGCAGAATGGGCCTGGCACTGGGGACTGGCCCGGAGCCCTCGGTCTGGGGTTCTCGTCGGCAGGGAGACTCACTCCTTCAGTCTCAGCTACTTCCTGCCCTGCGCGTGGTTCCTGCCAGTGGGGAGGCGGCGCCACACGCTGCCGGATGGGAAAGGCAGAGGGGGTTTCCGGGTGGGTCCCGCTCTCAGTCCTTTCCGCGCAGACATCGTGGGTGCTAGAGCCGCTGGACCCATCTGCTCAGGCCCGGGTGGGGGATGGAACATGGGGCATGTTCTCCAGTGGCCCCTCTGCTCACCCCACAAGTGCTGGAATGGGCTCTGCAGGGTTCCAAGAAACCAGCCACAGATCCCTGGTCAATGCCCCCCGCCCTACCCCTCTTCCCGGGACCAGACTAGCGGCTCCCGGGAGCTTGCCCGGGACCGCAAGAGGCGGGCACCCGCCTGGGCTAGTGCGGACATCGTGGACCTCGTCCACGATCTCCGCACTAGACACAGGAAAGTGGCCGGCTTGGGCAGGAGAGCTGCCAGCCTGGCCACCCAGAAGCAGGTGTGCAAGAGAATCAAGGGGGTCCACTGAGACCCCCGACCCTGAGCCCTGAGTTTACAATGGCTGTCCTAGGTCAGACCAAAGGTCCATCTAGCCCAGTAGCCTGTCTGCCGACAGCGGCCAACCCTAGGGACCCTGGAGGGGATGGACCGAAGACAGTGACCAAGCCTTTTGTCTCGTGCCATCCCTCTCCAGCCTTCCACAAACCTTGGGCAGGGACACCACTCCTACCCCCTGGTTAATAGCACTCCATGGACCCAAGCTTCATGACTTGATCTCACTTCCCTTTAAACACTGTCCCAGTTCTAGCCTTCACAGCCTCCTGCAGCAAGGAGTTCCACAGGTTGACTCTTTGCTTTGTGAAGAACAACTTTCTGTTACTAGTTTGAAGCCTGCTACCCATTCCTTTCCTTTGGTGTCCTTTAGTCCTTCTTTATGGGAACTAATGAAGAACTTTTCTGTATGCACCCTCTCCACCCAACTCCTGCTTTTAGAGACCTCTATCCTGTCCCTGCTCCGTCTCCTCTTTTCTAAGCTGAAAAGTCCCAGTCTCTTTAGCCTCTCTTCATATGGGACCTGTTCCCAACCCCTGATCATTTTAGTTGCCCTCCCCTCTCCCACACCCTTTTCCCAGTCTCCCCCAGTTTTGTTCAATAAAGACAGATTCCATTTTTTAACACAATTGTCCTTCATTTTGTACATCAAGAAGAGGGGCTAGGGAAGGGTAAGTGGAAGGAGGTGAGGGAGGAATGGGGTACGAGCCCCCGATGGGGAGGACTGGGCTGGCTCTGCGGGCTTCTGGGGGTGGAAGCTCTCCTGCAGTCCCCCAATTGCCCCCTCTCTCCAGATCGCAGCCTGTGGCAAGCGCAGCCGGGCTGATGGCCGAGTGGTGCGATGTGCCAAGTTTGGGTACTCCGGGCAATCCAAGCCAGGACTGCTTTGCAAGGGGGGCACCCCTAAGAACAGTTGGTCCGGGGTGGGGGTCGGGACCCTTTAAGCACAGCCCTCGGCTAGCCTGAGACAGCATCTCCATGCTCTAAGTCCTCCTCTCATGCCCTGCCGGCACTGTCTACACTACAACGCTAATTCGAACTAGTTATTTAGTCTGGATTCGTTAGTTCGAATTAACGTAGTAGTGTAGACGTACCCAGAGAGCCTTATCCCTGGAGACTTGCTAATTAGCATAGTCACTGACTGACCATTTCTGGCCCACTGTTCTTTCTCAGAGAATCTTCCAGCATCAACACAGGTTACATATTTATAAATCCACTTACAGATATCACACAAGTAGATGAATAACATAAACACAATCAGTAGAGCACAAGCTTTCATTTGACATCTCACATGGCCTCCTTGGTACAGACTTTGGGACAACCCCTCCCCCCTACACTTGGGTGCAACAGTGACCTGTCTGATCCTGTTAAAATCCAGTAACGTGACACCCCCAACACAAAACTGATGCAGGAAGTGATGCCAGTAACATCAGTGAGGGCATCACATGGGTACCCCAGCCTTAGACAAGGCATCTGCCACAGTATTCTCCTTCCCGTTTACGTGGACTATGTCCGTGTCGTACTCCTGAAGGATCAGACTCCAGTGGAGCATCCTGGAGTTGGTGCCGTTGGCCTTCTGCAGGCAAGCCAGCGAGGCATGGCCGCTCAGCACAGTGAACCTCCTGTTGTCCAGATAGGGTTTGAGCTGCTTGACAGCCCACACGATGGCATAACACTCCTTCTCAATTGTAGCATAATGCTTCTCCGGGGGGCACAGCTTTTTGCTGAGGAAGGTCACGAGGTGCCTTTTGTCACCTACCCCATCCTGCATCAGCACCGCCCCCAGCCCGATGTCGGATGTTGAAATCCGGGCTGGCCAGCACAGGTTCCTTGGCCAAGACATTCTTTATGCTTTGGAACCCCTGTTCACGGGCCTCCGACCACACCACCCAGTCCGGCCTCTCCTGCTTTGTGAGGTCTGTGATCAGAGCTATGACGTCTCTGACCCCTCTCACAAACCTCCTGTAGTAGCTAGCCAGGCTCACAAATGACTGGAGCTGCGTTTTCATTTGGGGGATAGGCCAGTTGTTAATGGCCTCCACCCTCAGGGGTTCAGGGCGCACCAACTCACTGCCCACCCTGTGCCTAAACAGTCACTTCGGCATCCCCCATCCTGCATTTGGACACCTTGACAATCAGGTTGGCTTCCCCGAGCCGCTGCAGCACCACCCCTGTGTGACTGAGGTGATCCCGCCAGGAGTTACTAAAGATGGCCAGGTCATCAAAATAAGTGCTGGAATGGGCTCTGCAGGATCTCCGTGATCAGCCCCAGGAAGGTGGCCCTGGAATTCCGCATGCCAAAGGGCAGCACCTTGAACTCACACAGGCCCGACTCCACTATGAGCGCAGATTTGTCCCATGCATCAGCATCTAGGGGAATCTGCCAGTACCCCTAGTCAGGACCAGAGTACTTATAAACACAGTCCCCTCCCCCCAGCGTGTCCAACAGATCCTCTATTCTGAGTGTGGGGAAGGGGTCAGGCTGCGTGACAGCATTCAGCTTCCTCTAGTCCATGCAGAGCCTCGTGGTCCTGTCCTTTTTAGGAACCATCACAATAGGGGATGCCCATGGCCAGCATGCTCCCCACAGCCTCCTGAATCTGCCTCTGCATCTCCCCCTTGGCCCCATAGGCTCTGCTAGGCGCTGGGCGAGGCAGGGCCTAGTGAGGATGGAATGCGATGTCCTGTCAGCGAGCCCTGGCCTCCTTCACCTTTCGCTCCCTCTCAGCATCCGCCTCCTTCACCTTTCGCTCCACTTCGGCATCTGCCTCCCTCGCCTTTCGACGCACGTCGGCATCCGCCTCCCTCGCCTTTCGACGCACGTCGGCAAGGGCCTTCCCATGTTCCAGCTCGATTCCTTCAATGCCTGCTGCTTTCTAATTTCATCTGCAACAGCATCCCTGGCACCGGGTGGGCACTGCTCCCTTCCCTGCTGGTCATTTCGTATTAGCAAAGACCTCAGTTCCGGCTTAAAAGCTTTCTCTCTGAATTCAGTGATTGTCTCCAATCACAAATCTTCTAGAGCCTTTCGGTCAAGACTCGCATTTAGTTGCTGACTCATTGCAGCTGCTCTTTAACCAATCAAACTCTCTACACCCAAAAATAAAATTTAGAACCGCTTGAGGTTCTGATCCAAAGCTTAATTGACCAAGATCTGAGGATCCTGCCGACTATACCACTGTGACGGACCAGGCCAGGTCTGTGCACTGCTAAGGGTGTTGGCTCAGGGTGAATTGCTCAACACAAGGACACTTTACAGCCCCAGACCAGAGACCTTCCCAAACAGGTCACAAACCAGTCAGACCACGCAAAACCCCTCAGACACCACAGTTCCCTCTGTGCCCCAATCAGCCCTGGGCCTAACACACAGGTGAGGGGATCTAGAACCCAATCCCACCTACCCCGAACGGGTCTTTCCCGTCCCAAAGAACCAGCCACAAATCCCCGGTCACTTAGGGGAGAAACCTGCCTAGGACAAGGGGCTCTATGGAGGGGGATGCAGGGAATGGAGGAAGTGGGGTGGCCCTTGGGGTCCCTGCCCCGGCTGAGAGGCTCCCATCTCTCCTCAGGCAGAGGGGACCAGGGAAGGGCTGAGAGATGGGAGAACCCTCGGCACCGGGTGAGGCTGCTCCACAAAAGGTCTCAGGTGGCTCCTCCGTGCTCACTAGGCCCTGCCAGTCCCCAGGGAGCGCGTGTCCCAGGGCAGCTGCCCAGTGGAAATGCTCAGTCCCAACAGGCTCTGTCCCTGTTCATTGCAGACCCTTGGGGAGCTGCCTGCCTCAGCCCAGCCCACAGCCCTGCTGCTGGAAGCCTTGAAGGCTCTGACGTCCCCCGCCCTAGAGAGTTTTCAGGCAGCAGAGGAGGCGCCGAGAGCCACCGTGTCCCAGCACAGCGCCCGCATGGAGCGAGTAAGAGACGCCCGGCGAGGGGCAGGGCGTGTGGAGACAGGGGCTGGGAGAACTGGCTCTGAGGAAACCGGCCCTGGGGCACAGGGTCAGGGTGCGGGGCAGGTCGGCTCAGCCCCTTTCTAGGAGGCTCTGAGCATCAGTCGCTCCCCTGCTCAATTAAGCCCCATCGCCCGCCGGGGAGGCAGGAATTCGACCCGCGAGACACCCGGGAACTGGAGCCCAGAGCGGCTTGTTGACTTCCCAAGGCTGCGCTGGGGGCAGCGGCAGGGTCAGCAAATAACCCCAGGAGAAGGCCTTTTCCAGGGCCCCTAGAACCAACCTGCCTCGTGGGGCGTGCGGCCGCGTTGCTGCCGTTGGCTCTGCTGGGAATCCTCAGCCAGGCAGAGCCCTGGGCCCTTCGCCAGGCAGGTCTCTTGGGGAAAAGACTCAGGGGTCACGTTCCCGACAGGCCTCTCAACGGGGCCTTTTCTCCCTCGGCCCCACGCCGGCAACGCTCCTGCCCTTCCCCCAGCGCCGTCTGCCGGGGGGGGTGGCCTGGCAGGAGGCCGCTCTCGATCAATCCCCCCTCAGCTGTGTGGCTCCCTCCAGATTGGATACGTCGTGGGAAAGATTTTCAGCTGGCTGCGCGACGTCGGGGATCCCAGAGCCAGAGGAGCCGCGCTGGGGACCATCGCCCTGCTGGCTCGCGCCCACCCCCGGGACGTGGTTCCCGCCTGCGTGGCCCACGCGCTGCCATGGGACAGGTAGGGAGAGGCTGTTACCACCTCAGTCCCTGATTTCCCTCCCCCCCTCCTGCCACAGAGCGCAGGAAGGGCCTGGCCAGAGACAGGGATGGATCCAGATCCCTGCTGGGCACAGGGCTGCCCCGGCCTCCTAAGAGAAGATGCCCAGGCCCAGCTCCCGAGGGGACGGCTGCTAAGGGAAGGGAATAAATGCAGAGCTTGTGGAAGGAACTCTCCTGCCTCAGCTTCCCTGCCCCCCAGGGTCTCTTTTGAGAGCCCCTTTCCCGCCCCCTTCCCAGCCTCTCCCTGGGGAGGCAGGAGGGGGCCAAGCAGGGAGGCTCTGATTTTGGTTTCTCACCTTGCAGAGGTGCCAGGGAGCTGTGGAAGGCCGTGGGGGAAGAACCACAGCTCCCCCGGCAGGTGCTGCAGCAGCTGCTGGACGCGCTCCGGAAGAGCCACCGGGAGGAGAGGAGCCGCAGCGTGTCTCTGGCTGTAAGTGACACTGGAGCTGTCCCGCAGGGAACTCACCACTACAGGGAGGATGCTGCATCTGTGGGGGGGAAGGGGGCTTCAACCCCTCTTAGTGTCAGGCCACGGCCCCACTGCACACTGGGCACACAGCCGTGTCACGGGGAGAGCCCCCCTGCTCCCCTCCGGAGAGGGTGTCTGGCCTCTGAGGCCCCTCACTTCGTGGTCAACCCCGCATGCACCACGATGCTCCAAGTCAGCACTGCAGCTCCCTTCACACAGGGCAGTGCGGCCTAGCAGCCGGAGGCAATAACTCCTAGTGGGATTGGTGCGGAGGGGTAGGGGACCCAGGGTGCCCTCTCCACCGGGTCCCAGTCCAGCGCCCTGTCAGCATTGGAGGGGGCACCACTAGCTCTGGGGGAATCAAGTAGAAACTCGCCGAGCACCTGGGGTTCAACTCCCCGCCTGAGCTGCTTTCTGCCAGCTCCTCTCTTGTTGTCTGCGCCGTCTCTTTCCTCCAAACTGGGGCATCTGCTGCGGTTCCCTGCTGACTGGCGATGGCGTCTGGGTGCCCCTGCGCTGCTCCTCAGGAGCCCCAGCAGCACCTCCGTCCCCGTCCGTCAGCCCTGACTGAGCTCGCCACCGGCCTTTCTAGCCACCTCCAGCTGGCGCCTGCCCAGCAGGCCTGTGGGGTAGGACTGTCTCAGCCAGGTAGCCAGGCTGCACCGCTGCAGCTCTAGTGCAGAGATGGGACACTCCGTGTCAGGGGCTGATCCCCACTCGGAGTGCAGAATTTGGAGGCCGGAAAGAAAAAGTTGTCTCTACAGGCTCTGCTTCCAGAACTCCCCAGGGTCAAAGATTTACTAACTGACAGAGACACAGACAGAGCTGCTGACCTTCCAGGACACAAGAAGCAAATATTGACCTGAAAAAAGTGATTTTTTTTACCAAAGAAAAGCTACACTGGATAACACAGACTTGGTTGCGCTGTGACAGAGCAAGTAAGGAAAACAAATGAAAACACAGAGAAAATCTCTAGGAACAGTTTTCAGAGGGGAAGCAGAGCAATTCAAACCGAAACAAAAAATAAAGAAAAATACCCAAGTTTTTCTGAAATAAGAAAAGTTGGAGGGTGAGTTTGTAAGAAGCTCGAGTGTGTGAGAACGACCGATGTGCTTCTCGTTATTTGCAATTCCCTTTGCTCTGCCCTTTCTCACCTGCAACCACTTAGATCCCATGGCGTGTACTTAATAAACTCACTTTTATTTACTAGCAAGCGTTGTGTCAACAATTGTGACCTGGGGAGCAATCAGTGTGTCCATCCTCCTTTCACTGTTAAAGGGGGCTCACGGGAACAATTTATTTGGGGGTTGGGTTCCCAGAAGCTGTGCCTGAAACTGCACTCTCCTCAGACCCACAGGGATTCAGTGTCTGTATTGCTCTTGGGTGGATGGGAGGGAGGGCTCCTGTGCCCTGGCTGGGCGAGACCAGGAGATCTGGCCCAGAGGACGGGGTGGTGAGAAACCCCATAGGGCCAAGAGGAAGGTGTCAGTGGCTTTGCCAGCACTCTGGGAAGCACCCAAGGAGTCCTCTGTCATAGAGGGATAAGGGATCTTTCGGAAAAGGCTTTATTTTCCACAAGATCAGCGTCTAGACTGGCGCTTTTTTCCGACAAAGCTCCGTGCGGAAAAAAAGCGGCAGCCATTTTTATGCTAATGAAACGGGGGAGAGTTAAATCCCCACTTCATTAGCAATTGCGATACGTCTAATTTACATCCCTTTTACGAAAAAGGGATGTAGTCTAGACGTAGCCAAACTGTCTCCCTACTGAGGACTACATGGTGGCAGAGGAGCCAGGGAAGCCAGAGCCGAAGCCGGAGCATCCGAGAGAGTGACACAAGCAGCACGGCCGGGGTCCCTACAACTGGGTCACGAGGATCGGAACTGACCCGACAGAAGTTCCCATTGACCCAGGTCAAGTAGTTTGGGATCTTGGGGGGATTTCGTGGAAGAGCAAAGGAGCGATCCAACCTTCGGAAGGCCTGGGAGCAAGTGACAGGCACGAGCCAGACAGATGGTCAACCCCAGAGCCAGACCCAGGGATCCCGGTTTCAGATCAGCAAGGACCTTCCTCATGAGCATTAGCCCAGAACGCACAAGCAGCCCAGTACGACGGGGGAGCGAAAACGAGGACCTGAAACCCGGGATGTGATGGAAAGCCAGTCGCCGGGAGCAACGTGGGGTCTGCACCGACACCGCTTCGACCTCCCGGCATCGCCCCGGCTCCCTGCTGCTTGTGGCGCTGGAGTTACTCAGGCGGCAGAGGGGCAGTGATGCCCCCCCGGTCACGTCTGGCAAGCTGAAGGGCGGGGCTAGGCAATGAAGACAGAGAACGGGAAATAACGTCACCCGGACTCTTCCGCCCTTTCCAGGAGGTTCCCATCTGCGTCCATGCTAGGAGCAGGAGACGGTTCAGGGGCCATCACATCTCCCTTCCCCCCAGAGGATCTCACCCTCCTTCCTCATAAGCCGCAAGGAAATGGAAAATGGAAGCAGGATGACAGCCAAAGCCATGGGAGCGGATGGGCAGGTGGGGACAGCTCAGTGACATTTCTGTCTCCTGTCTCCAGGCAATGGACACGCTGTACGAGATCTTTTTCCTCTGGGGATACCGAGAAGCCATCCTGGAAATGTTTCCCCAGCTCCTCCTCGTCTGCGTCAGGCAGGTGCAGTACGTGCTGGACCTGTGCCTGCCAGGGACTTGGAGGGCCCAGAAGACATCCAGCCCGGAGGGATCCAGCCGCCTCAGCCCCTTGAGGTAACGGCGGAAAGGAAGGGGAAGAACAGATTTGTTCTGCTCAGCCCCTGTGGGACCTGCCTGGCCCTCTGCTGTGCGCGTCCCTACAGCCCAGGGGCAGTTCTGGGCAGGTCTGTGTGGAGGGAGCGGTGCTGGGCGCCCGTGTGCGTGAGCCACACTTGCTCCTCTGACTCCGACCACAGGCCAGGGGCCACGTCGGCACGTCCCCATGTGCTCCCGGCTGAGGGGTCAGGGCTTTTCTCCGTGCCTGTTGAGCCCGCTGGGCCTCTGTCCCACAAGACCCCACCCCAGGACAGCGTGGCCAGAGCACACACAGAGTGCACAAGACCGGCGGGGGGGGCCGTGTCACAGGCAGGCAGGACGAGGAGGGGCCCGTGACGCTGATTCCACGGGAACAACCAGGGAACCACTTGGCTAGACACTCGATGAGTAGGTGGCATGGCCAGGGCCCGTTGGGCAGGGCCGTGCCCTCACACGGTGCTGGGTCCATCCCGGGTGAGGCCGGCTGCTGCTGACCACGCCGGGTGTCCCAGGCCTTGTGCGGTTTGCACTGGGTGGGGCTGGGTTCGAATTCTGACACCCGGACTTTTTATTGCCTCTAGCACCTCCCTGGAGGCCGTGAAGACCCTTTTCTCCATGCCCAGATACTGGAAGGAATTTGCCAGTATCCAGTTGCAGCAGGGCTGGGACATGATGGCCTCCCGCCAGCGCTTCTCCCAAGGGGTGGGCTTGATCGCAAGGTAGTGTCTGGGCAATGGGAACTCAGTGGGAGACCCTCCTCTGCCCCCGCCGGCCCTCTCAGCCCCGCCATGGGAGAGCGACGCTCTCTCCCCTTGGTAACTCCGGGCATTTTCTCTGTCCTGTTCCAGGGCCATGGTGGAGCACCAGACCCCACAGCTCCCTGCGGTGCTCACAGAGGCCATCACCGTCATGCAGAGTCAGGAGGAGCAGCCCCAGAGAAATATCGCCCTGACTTTCTGCACCGAGGTGAGATTCCGCAGCCGCCAGGCACATGTGGGCTTGTGCAGAGCAGCTCAGTCCCGTCCCAGGCAGGCAGGCAGGCACCGGGGCCCATCGCCAGCAGCTCGGCAACGCCACAGCCAGCCGTCTCCTCTGCCCACGTGGATCCTAGTGGGGCCGGGCAGAGTGGTGGGGGGCAGGGTGAGATTGCTCCTGGCTGGATGTGCCTCCGTGGGACCATGTTTCTCCAGCGGCCTGAGGCCGGGCCTCTCTCCTCGCCTTTGCCTGGGGTTTCATTTTCTTCTGCCACGGCTCGCTCCAGGACACGTTGCGATGCCCAGAGATTCCCCTTTCCCTGGGCTTCATTAGGGGCTTGTGCATTAGTCGCCCCTCTGGGAATGGACCATCTCAAACACCAGCCGCTGGCTCCTTACCCCCAGGGATTTTGTGTGGCAGGAAGTGACCAGCTGGCAAAGATGCTGGCGCACGAACAGACCGAGAGGCAGATTTCTGCTCCTGCAGCTGATGTTGATTTTCTCTTTCCAGTTTCTCCGGAGTCCTTCCATCCTCACCACAGTCACCAGATCGGAGCTCCAGGAACAGCTGATGGAATGGACCAAAGATCCCAATCCGGAGATACGGAGGCTCTGTCTGCAGGGCCTGGGCAGTATCATCTTCCAGCCAGAGAAGGTGAGGGCAGGGCTTGCCCAGGTGAGACGTTGCTGCACTGGGAGATAACAGACACATCACTGTTGCAACCCCTGTTCTATGCCGTTACTGAGCAAGCCAGGCGTGAGGTGTCCCTGCTCCCTGGTGCGGGCAGAGCATGGTCGGTGGAGGCAGTGGGGGAGGGGAAGGAGACTCAGGGCGTCGCTCAGGGCAATGGGGGAGAGTGTCGGCTGACAACAAGCCCAAGCTCGGCAAGGACAGACGAGTCGGGGGGCGGGGTCAGAGCTCGGGGGGCGGGGCCTGGAGCGGCTCCAGGCAGGCGACAGGGCAACTCTGCCCAAGGGCCAGGGGTGCAAAGCACCTGCCAGAGCGGCAGGAGAACGACTTTCTCCCCCGCTGGGGGCTGGCCGATGGGGGGATGGTCCAGCCCCTGCCCAGGCTCTGTCCCAGGCCAGGCGTGAGCTGCCTTCTGCCTTCCTGCAGGGGCAGCTGTTACGGGCCCAGCTGCCAGGGACCATCGCCATGTTCTGCGCCACGAACGCATGGACTGTCCTGGAGGCCCTGAAGGACGCGGCAGACGCCATCTACCTGCTCGCCGGGGAGGGGCTTGGCTCCATCTCCCAGGACATGGCAGTCAGCCTGCGCCCGCTCATTGACCACGTAAGGCCGGGACCCCGGAGAAGCACATTCCCCCTCCCCTGATGTCCTGCTATGACCCTGCCCAGCCCCTCCCCGCCCCCCAGGCCAGCCACACAGCACCCAAGCGGGCCCCTGCCAAGGGTGCGGAGTCTCCTACTCAGCCCCCTCCCTGGCAGAGCCCTTCTGGGAAATGGGGGCGCCAAGCTCCCAGCCCTGCTGCAGCCTCCCCTCCCACCCTCCTGTGCCCAGCCCCTCCCCGAGCCCCAAGGAGGCAGGCGGGAGCCTCAGGTCCCAGCGCCCCGGGAGGGGAGGCCAGAGCAGCCTCTGTGGCCAGGGACCTGGGCCTTCCCTCAGCCCCCTCAGGCCTTGCTGGGGAAGGAAGCAGGGAAGGGGCGATGGGAGGGGAGGGGAGGGATGCGGAAGACGGACGGAAGGAGGGACCCGGGAAGTGCAGCAGGAATGAGGTGAGGATGGAGATTCCTCGTAACTTGCCCCTTTCCACCCTTCACCCCCCCATGCTCAGTGGCTCCCCTGCCTGGCACTGCACAGGGGTGGGCTGGGTCTCTCCAGGCCGGGCGGACGGGGGAGAAGAACATGGAGAGATTGGCCCCTCTCTGGACTCCAGGCGGCTGGGGGGCTGGGTGCAGGAAGCTCTCCACACACATTGCACCATGGACCTCTGGGTCTCAGCCCTGGCCAGCGCACAGTGTCTGTGGGGCTGCCTGGTGGTTGCAGCTTCCGCGGGCCAGGGCGGGTCCCGGTCGGGGTGCTGGAGCCGTGTGCGATTTGCGGCCGTCAGGCCCCAGACCCTGGGACACGGCCTGGCTCTCACGGGCTTCCCCGCCCCACGTGTCCTTACCAGGAGAGGGGCAATGTCCGCTCAGCCGCCATCTCACTGCTGGGCACCATGCTGGGCGGGGTGAAGGGCCCGGACAGACCCCGCGTGCGGCAGGAACTCACCCGCTGCCTGCTCCCGCTGCTGCTCCACCTGGCAGACGAGGAGCAGAGAGTGATCCTGGTAAGTGCCCCCTCGGTATGTCCCGGAGAGCAAAGCGCCAGAGTCCCCCGGGCCCCACCCCTCTCCAGAGCCCCTGCCCAGCCAGGGCCATTGGGGACGTGCAGGGAGGCCTGAGGGGGGCCCCTTGGCTCTGACTCTCTGGGATCCCGGAGCCCCGGCGCTGCCGTCTCTGCGTAGAAGGGCCGAGCTGTGGAGATCCCGTCTGGCTCTCGCCAGCCAATGCTCAGCTCCCCCCTGAGCAGCGTCCCCTGCAGAACAAGGGGCAGGAGGCTCCCCAGGCAGGAAGAGCAGGAGCCCATGGGGCAAGGAGGAGGGGACGCGCCCGAGACGCTCCCTCTCTCAGCGAGGCCCCTCTCGCTCTCCCCTCGTGCTGCAGAGCTGCAAAGCGACGCTCTTCCGCTGCGCCGTGTTCCTCGGCTGGGCCCATCTCAAGAGTCTCTTCTGCAGCCTGGCCTGGGATGGCTCCTCGCGGCTCTTGCCCGGTGTCGGGAAGTGCCTGGTAGGTGAATTCTGTTGGCCCGGGGAGCGGTGACCGGGGAGCTCAGGGAGACCTTTCTACCCCCACCCCGAGTGCCCAGGGGGATTCTCCCCCGCTCGTCACGCAGGGAGCAGAGGCAGCCCCCCCAGAGGGGCTCGGCATTTCCTCAGTTGTTTTCCAATCCCACCCTTTCCACTGCCCCCATCTCCCGAACTTAGCGCTGCCCCTGCCTCCTGCCCTTGGGCTCCTGCCCCTCTGCCTGTGCCCAGCTTGGAAATGCTCTTCCCCAAGGGCCCGACTCCAGACATCTGGGCTCCTACTGGCTCTTGCCCTGGCTTCCCTCTGTGCTTCAGCGACCCTGGCCTATCAGCTGTAGGTCGATCACTTTGTCTGGTCTGAGCATGTCTCCTGCTCTGCTCCTAGATGAAGAATTACAAGAGGAACTTCCCCAGGTTCCTGTTCCAGGCCTTAGAGTATCTGGAAAGCTCCCAGGCGTCCATCAGACATTCTGCAGCCCTCTTCATCGGTAAGCAAAGCAGCCCCCGGGAGCTGTTCCAGGGCTGTTAGAGTTAATAAAATCTGCACATGAACAAAAAGGGGTTTCAGGACAAGCATCAGCCAGCACCTCAGGTGCCTGCTGCAACTGCAGCTGTGAAACATGGATGGAACATAGACGAAATAGTTGAATAAAACATCAGTGCTATTGTGTTTGGGTGTGTGATTTCGTTCCTCCCGTCCCTGGCGTACTGCTGCTCGGTCTGCAGCTTGCCCAGGTAAGGAGTATCACGTGCTCTTTCCTAAATGACTAAAAGTCAAGTTGTCTAAAAGAATTGCACCCGGTGTGCCCTCTGGGACGGCGTGAAATGCTGCTCCGAGCTCTCAATGAACATTACGGTGGAGGGAGAGCTCAGTGCTTCGAGCATTGTCTAACTGAACCCAGGGTTATGAGTCAGTCTTTGAGGGGACCGTTTAGGAATCTGGGGCAAATCTGTCAGGGATGGTGCTTGGTCCTGCTGCGAGGGCAGGGGGCCGGACCTGATGGCGTCTCAAGGTCCCTTTGAATTCCAAAGTTCTCTGTTTTACTGCTCAGATTTGCACTCTTGTTTGAAGAAATATGGGAACGATTAAAAAATTCAATGGCGATTAATCGCAGGCTTAACCGTGTGCACCTCCCCTTTGAGTTCAATCTCCTTCCCCAATCGGCCTTTCAGTGATTCCTGGGGTCGGATGCTTTCTCCATTGTCTTTTGCATCACAGTGAGGGATTGTATTGAATTTCCCAAGGGCTGTCTTATGGGAATGGCTGACTCTTTAGTAATTTGCAGGGATGACACTGAAACAGTGTGAGCGCCATTCTATTCCTTGTCTGTGTAGGAGAAACCATCCACCATTACTGTGACCTGTTGTCGAAAAGAGTGACTGCAGCTGGTGTCACCCGCCTGTGTGAAGGTAAGGAAATACCTCTGGGCGTTGGGGCATCTGTGGGCAGTAGGAGGCCTGAACACAGATGTCACAGTGTCCCTCTGGGTCTGAGGACAGTGCTGAAGGGAGAAGAGTGGTCTTGCTGGTAGGACATAAGAATGGGAGTCGGGAGCTTTGAGCCACCAGGAGCAACTCTGTGCCTCACCTTCCCCATCCGTGAAATGGGGGTAAGAACAGAAAGGCTCTCAAGGACAGCTGGCCAGAACGGAAAAGGACCCTCACTATGACGAGGCATTAGTAGGAGGAGAAGGATTCTTACCCTGTGTCAGAAAAGTTTGCATTGTCTCCTCCCCAAGGACCTCCACCCAGAGATTGATTCTTAGCTCCTACGGTATCCTGCCAGGCCCCCTGGGAACTCCTTTCCCTGCCACCTCTGGAGCACTGAAGGCGGCACAAATGCACAAAGGGTTCAGTAGAAGTGAGGAGCCTAAACCCTTTCTGCAGATCGGCGCCTGAATGTCAGAGTCACGGTTGTTGTCGTGTTCCCGGGGCAAAGGCCATTGGGAAGCAGAGGTTTCCCAGACATCAGTTACAGCAGCTCTGTGGGGTTTCCAACCTGTTTCCTCTTTGTTTCAGCTTTTCAGCAACAGCCTTTAAAATCGGACAGGGACACGTGGCTCATCCTGAAGGAACATCGGCAATGGCTGCAGAAGATTGCGAACCGCGTGTTGGGTGCTTCTTACGACTTGGGAGCGGCACGGACACAGAAGGACTCTTCCTCCTGCCATGGTAGGTACCACAGACGGGAGCAGCTCTTTGGAGCAGGGAGGCAGGTTCCGTGGGGCGAGAGGGGCCGTGAGGGGTGGCAGGAGCGACGCGGCGTCCTGGAGTCACCGGGGGCCTCTCGCGTGGGGGCTGGAGCTGAGGGAAATTGTTCCTACCACAGCCCTGCCCCAAACGGCCCCCCCCCGCCTTTGGGTTCCATGCGCGATGGCCCAGCCCCCAGCCACAGCTTCTCCATGGGATCCCCTCCGTCAGCAGCGCGCGGAGAGAGGGGGATTCTCCAGGACTCCCTTCGGCCATCGCCAGCCCCAGGGGAGCATCGGCCGGGGGAGGGGCCTGGCTCTCTCAGGGATGCCGGCTCTCAGGGAAATGGCAATGGGGGAGGGAAGGGGAACCTGCCCTGGTCCAGATTCTCCCCCTTGACAATTGTGTCCTTCTCATCCGTGCTCCTGCCCTGTCTCCTCTGACAGACACCGGCTGAGCCCACCGCTCCCCGGCCTGGCCGGGAGACCAAGCAGCACAAGGATCCGGAAGAGGCAGAGCTGCACGTAACGGGGAACAAGCCGCGACCGGGACCAGGAGCCGTTCAACCCACAGGCCAGAGGACGCCAAGCCCCTCCCCGGCCCTGCGGCGCGTCCACAAGAACCGAGGATCCGCTCCTGGCCCAGAGACTTGCAGCTGTCGTGGACTTTTGCTTGTTTCCCAACATTTGTCCTGCCCGACACCCCAGGACATGGCTTGTGAGTCACCATCAGACCCACCCATCTCCGGGCCCTTCCCACTGGCCTCTGCCCATCTGGGTGGGTCTCTCTCGCCGTCCGTCTGCCTTCCCACAAACACCAGCGTGGGACCACTCTCCTGGGGGGCACTGAGACTGCGCGTTCTGGGGTCCGCGGTGGGGAGGGGTTGGGGTTGCGCGTTCTGGGGTCCGCGGTGGGGGAGGGGTTGGGGTTGCGCGTTCTGGGGTCCGCGGTGGGGGAGGGGTTGAGGTTGCGTGTTCTGGGGTCCACGGTGGGGGAGGGGCTGGGGCTGCCCAGCATTCTGGGACTGGGGTGGGAAGCTGAGGCTGCCCGGCTGCTCTGGGGCTTGCGGGGATGCCAGGGCACCGGGCGGCCTGAGGGCTGGTGTGGGAGGGTAGAAATCTGGGGCTGGGCAGCCACCAGTGTGGGGAGGAGAGGGCAGGGCAGGGCAGGGGCAATAGTCTTGGGGATTGGGGGGGGCGGAGCCTTAGGAAGAAGGGGCGGGGCTGAGGTTTGCCTTCCCTCGTCAGCCGTTCGCCCGCTGCCCATGCCTCCCACTGCTCTCTGCCAGTCGGGTAGAGGCCCTGGAGAGAGGGGACTTGCCCAAGCACAGAAGTGCTGTGGTCAGGTGCCCCGGCCACAAGAGACTCCTCTGACCCTCCAAGAAACCCCACAGAGCCCTCTGCCAAGTGTGGCGGGTTTCACCCCTCCCCCATCTCAGAAGGCCCCGTGGGGAATTCTTGGAGGGGTCTTGGACCCTCTTGTGGTTTTATCCCCATGAATCTGCCTCGGGAATGGATTTCACCGATTGGTGACGGGTGCGGGGCAGGGACCCATCTGGAAGTGGGTCAGGGGACCCCTCTGAGGACTCCTCTCCCGCCCTCCACCAGTTACTGTGGCCCCTGCCCGTAGGACCAGCGAGGGAGGGGACTGCACCACATGGGGGAAGTGCCGCAGTCTGGGGCCCTGCCCGCAAGAGGGTCCTGTGACCCCTCCAAGGAGTCTCTCCACCGTCCCCTCCCTACCAGTGAGGGTCACCCCCTCCCCCCGCCTCAGGCCAGCTCAGAAGGGAAACGTGCACCAGTCAGAGCAGCCAGTGCCCGACAGCCTAGGCCAGAAGCCTCCATCTCTGGAGCTGAGCAGCCGGCCGGCACCATCGCCCTGGACGCCCCAGCGCAACAGTGCGAGGAAGAGCCCGTCTCGATCCCTGGACGTCTTTCCAGAACTCAGCGCCTGGCCCTTCAGGCTGCCCCTCTGACTGGTGCACGTTTCCCTTCCGAGCTGGCGTGGGGAGGGGGGTGACCCTCACTGGTAGGGAGGGGACAGTGGAGAGACTCCTTGGAGGGGTCACAGGACCCTATTGCGGGCAGGGCCCCAGACCGTGGCACTTCCCCCATGTGGTGCAGTCCCCTCCCTCGCTGGTCCTACGGGCAGGGTCCACAGTGACTGGTGGAGGGTGGGAGAGGAGTCCTCAGAGGTGTCCTGTGACCCACTTCCCAATGGGACACTCTGCCCCCCGTCGGAGGGACAACTCCCAGCCTGGCTGCGTTGCACCAGTCACTGGGGACAGACCCGCAGTCACGGCGCGCTCCGCTTAGACAGGGCTGACTCCCACGCACGACGCCGCAAAGGGGTTAGGGTGGGAGCCAGTTAGGATCCGGCCCATCGGTCAAACCCACTCTCGGGGCGGCGCTACGGGGCCACGTTCCCTCTCAGGTGCAGAATGACCTTTGTTAGGTGCGGCAGGGGGCACAGGGCAGGGGCAGTGGTACTTGTTCTGGCTGGGGGCAGCCTCGGGGGCGCGGCCGGGGATGGAGGATATGCGGCGCGGGGGAATTATCTGAACTCCTGGACTAATAAATGTATCTCTGCTGTAGACCCTGCGTTGCTGTGAATTCCTCTGTCGCGACAAAGATTGTGTTTGATGTTTGTTTGTCTTGTGGGGTTTGTCTTATTGCTGGCCTTGTGCTGTATTGTGTTAAAAAACAAATCCCGCGTTAGGCAGAAACGGATTAATAGGCATTGCTGACTGTATCTGCAGAAGCTATTGTCTCAGCAGGGCAGAGGCCCAGCAATGCCAGGCACAGCAGCTCCTGCGCAACGTGGGGACGCTTCTGCCCCAGGGAGGTGGGGGGGGGGGGCAGCTCTCTGCCTGGGGACCCACCCGGCCTGTCTCCTCAGGAACCTCTCAGCAGCTGTATCCTGCCACAAGCTGTGAGCAGCCGTGAGCGTGGGCAACGCAGCCTCTGGCAATAGGACAGGCAGCTCCCTCCTGCAGCCCCTGGCTAGCTCCCTCCCGGCCTGAGCCACACAAGAACCCAGGCGTCCTGGGCCAGACAGCTGACCATGTGTGTGGGGGGGGGGGGGTGACATCTCCCAGCTCATGATCCCCCGGCACTTCACAGACGTTCCTGAAGCCTCCCACCCTGGGCCGTGGGGACTGGAGAGCACCCAGCTCCCCCCAGGAACACCCAGTTCCCTTGCACTCTCCAGACCTCAGCTGGCCGCTGCCAGTCCCTCTCTCTAGCCCGTTTCTGGGCAGACTGCAGTCCCTCCTGGCCACTCCTCCCTGGCAAAGGGTGCGGACCTGCTACCTCTGCAACCCTGCCTTCAGGCCTTACGGCCTGGGGCTTCCCCGGCCCAAGCCCTCCCAGCCTGCCATGTCTGCTGTCCTACCTCGGTGTTTTGTACCTCGGTACCTTCGGTGGTCTGGACTGTCAGTGTCAGCGTCGTCTGGTCAGGGTCGTCCTGGCGCGCTCCTGACAGGACCTCTACTCCGTCGGTGATAATAAACTCACGGCTGCGTGCGTAACAATCGGTACTCCCTTTATCTAGAGTGTTAGACCCCGTGCACTTGGGTCAACACAAGAGATCTCTGAGAGGCCCTGGAAACGACAGATGCTGGCAAGGTTTGAAATCAGTCGAGAGGGGTTTTTGTCAGATGCGAAGCTCTACCAGTTGGTAACACAGATCAGTACAATGTGACACCACTGGGCACTATGGCCCGCGTTGACACGGTACCAACACCGGGCAGGCCTATTGCCATATATCAGATATTAACAGCACTTAGTCAAAGTTAAGTTACTGTGCACTCTGTAAGTTTAGGCAATGACACCTGCCGTTCAGGCGCCTAGTGTACCCCCCCCAAGGTCGGCCGGAGAGCACCCTCTGCGGTGTCCTTTTATAGACAGGTACAAACAACTTACATCATTTCTTTACGTACCAGGTTACCACCCTCTGTTGCCTAGTTACCACCCCTCACTGTATGGAAGGGGGGCTCACTTACTATCCTTCATGCTGTCAATTTTGACCCGGTCCTGAACCTAGGTCGGTCTGTGCATTAATTTTTAGGGAGTTTTTGTACCAAGACATTTCTTATTCAGATGTTCCATTACTCCCCTTTGGCTCACAGTCTGTACCCAGTGCCTCCCTGTGTCCTTCCATGGCCGACCTAACTTACACAATCCCACAGTTATCAATAGGGCTTCTTTCTTGGCTCCTGTGTTACTGAACCAAAGTCTTGCTCACTAGATTGCAGGCCTGTTGCTGTTTCCGTGTTGCAGGCCTTAGGCCTGCTGACTCCATATCACTGACCCTCAGCTTACTACATCTGCCTCTCACAGCCCCTCCCACCATGGCTGCCTCTCGCAGATCCACAGACAGACCTTCCAGGACACAGGAATCAAATCCTCACCTTACAAGAAGTGATTTTTGTTTCAAAACAGGAGAGAAACGTGATAAAGAGTACTTGTTTCCTTGATGTTACAGAGCAACTGAGGAAACCAAATTAAAACAAAAAACCCTCTGGCACAATGCTCATTTTTTCGGGAAGAATGGCTCTTGCGCAAGAGGGGGGGTTTTCACATCTACACAGCTCCTTTTTGTGTAAAAGCCTCTCGTGCAACTACTGTTGCTAATTAATTACGCAAATGAAGCGTGGCGATAGTCTATTCTGTGCTTCATTTGCACAAGCTTTTGCGGAAAAAGGTTGCGGTATGGACGTAGCCAAAGAGAGCAGGCAGGGAACCTAAATCCAATTCACATTTCAACCCTCTGTCTCGATTGGTTCTCCTGGCCCGCTGGCTGACACCTTTGCTAGGTACCTGAATTAACCCTTTAATCAGCGGGTGCTGGTCAGCACTCCTCCTGTTCATGACACCTTCCCATGGGCCCGCCTCCATGTCGTAGAGCTCAGCAGTTTGGCATTGGCCCCTTTCCTCTGGTGCAGCCAGGTGAGGGGAGAGTGGTCGGTTACACTGTCAGAGCCGCCCAAATAGCTATCTAAGGGTTGGAGTCTTGTGTCCAGTTCTGGGCATCACATTTCAAGAAAGATGTGGAGAAATTGGAGAGGGTCTTGAGAAGAGCAACAAGAATAGTTAAAGGTCTAGAGAACATGACCTATGAGGGAAGGCTGAAAGAATTGGGTTTGTTTAGTTTAGAAAAGAGAAGATTGTGGGGGGGACAGGATAGCCGTTTTCAGGTATCTAAAAGGGTGTCATAAGGAGGAGAGAGAAAACTTGTTCATCTTTGCCTCTGAGGCTAGAACAAGAAGCAATGGGCTTAAACTGCAGCAAGGCAGCTTTTAGTTGGACATTAGGAAAAAGTTCCTAGCTATCAGAGTGGTTAAACACTGGAATAAATTGCCCAGGGAGGTTGTGGAATCCCCATCTCTGGGAATATTTAAGAGTAGGTTAGATAAATGTCTATCAGGGATGGTTTAGACAGTATTTGGTCCTGCCATGAGGGCAGGGGACTGGACTCACTGACCTCTCGAGGTCCCTCCCAGTCCTTGTATTCTATGATACTATCATCTAGTGGCGTGTTTTTATTCATCAAAGGGCCAATTAAGGTGAATTGAACATATGACCAATTTATGAAGGGTAAATTTACAAAATAGGGGATTCAGCGGATATTAAAAAATGGTTAACGACAACCAATAAACAGTACAAGCGACGAGGAGTCCTGTGACACCTTATAGACTAACTGAAGTGTAGGAGCATAAGCTTTCGTGGGCAAAGACCCACTTCATCAGATGCAAACAGTACAGTAATCAATTCCCAAAAATCACAAGGAAAAGGAAAATTTTGGCTGAGTCCAATTGGCATGGTCCGTGTGTAGCCCTTCTGCCGGGTAGGCCTGGCAGGAACCAGGGCTGGGTTCAATATCTTGGGGTCAATCTCACAAAGAACCGGCTTGAGCCCCCACCCAGTGATCTGGGAAATTCACGCACCCCTGGGCGCCTCTGAGAGGCAATGCTTCCCCACTCGCAAGCACTGAGTCTGAGTGTAGGAAAAGAACATTTAATGAAACAGAGGAAGAATTCATATGGCATTAGCTTGGGGAAAACACCACAAACAGAGTTCATAACCCAAACATGAGCCCCCACCCCGGCCAAGATTCGCCCGAAGTCCACCGACTCCCCAAAAGTCTCTGTCCCCACAAGTCTCTGTGCCACCCAGAGTCCCAAAGTTCACCCGCAGGGTTTCACCTCCCAACCTGGGTAGAAATGGGGGTGGGGAGATAGATAGGGGGCACCTTATACGAAACTCCGCTACGCTTCACCAGCTGTCTCGTCCCACACCTCTGGATGCTCCGCTGGGCACCTGTCGCCGCTTCTCGCCTGCTGCCGCTCCACGCCACGGCGCTGGTCGCCGCTCCTCGCCTGCCGCCGCGCCATGCCACGCCGCTAATGGCCGCTCCTCGCCTGCCACCGCGCCACGCCGCTAATGGCCGCTCCTCGCCTGCCGCCACTCCACGCCACGCCGCTGATGGCCGCTCTTCGCCTGCTGTCACTCTACTGGCTGCAGTAGGTCTGGCTCTCAGCCAAACCAGTGATTTCAGCTTAGTGATTTCAACTCTCAGCCAAACCAGTGATTTCAGCTCTCAAATGAATCCAGCTTTCACTGGACTAGCAAACAAAAAGACTCCTCAGGGAGTCTGCTTTAGGTCTGTCCTTAAAACAAAGGGGGAAAGGTGCAGGCTGGGCCAGTCTTATAGCTCACACCTGGTAGGTGTGAAGCAGGCTAACTCAAGTCCTTTAACCCTTTCCACCAGCTCTGTCCACTCAACTCTGGAAGGGGGGAGGCTTGTTCTTCCGAGACCTCTTACCATGATGGTGGTGTCTCTCCTGCAAGCACTGGTGGCATGTTTGACAGTTCCCACATTTAGGGGTAGTATGATTAGTGACCCCCACAACAGTCCCAAATTATATACAATT
This sequence comes from Pelodiscus sinensis, assembly GCF_052426305.1. Taxonomy (NCBI): domain Eukaryota; kingdom Metazoa; phylum Chordata; order Testudines; family Trionychidae; genus Pelodiscus; species Pelodiscus sinensis. Next base: position 8,566,930 of record NC_143063.1, on the reverse strand, counting down.
CTCCACATTCCATTCCAACACTGACCCTCCATCAGCCCTGGCTGAATGGGATTTACATAGCCACACCTTGGATTCTCTCCTGAGCAGTATTTACATGTCAACAGTTAACAGTTAATTACCTTGTAGAGCTAAACAACTGTAGTGGGCACACCCACCCCTCCTTTCAACTGGCTGACAGCAAGCAGCAGTTCAGCCCCTGCTTACACGTGTAATAACCAAAGTTTATAGCAGCCTTCTTGAAAGTTCCCAGACTGTCGCTCAGGAGCTCAAATCTCGCAGCTCACCGAGAGCTTTGAGAGGAGCCCTGAGAAGAGCCCTCGGAGTCCTCTTCTCTGCCGATGGTAAGTAGTTCTCAGGGTGGCTGGCGATGGTCTTCAGTGGAGTCTCCCGTAAGGCTGCAGTTGTCTTGATCCGGAGTCTGATGTCCTGTGAGGAAAACCCCGCGCACCCTGCCTCTGGGACGGACATCCCCAAACTGTCCAGCTATCGGCCTTTTATCCCGTCTCAGGCGGGAAATCCCTGCGAGGGAAACCCTCGGAGTCTGCCCCTGCTAGGGAGACCCCGTGTGTGAACTTCTGAGGTAAAGCCAGGTCAGACTGGACAGTGTGTGTTTGTGAGAATGACAGACACACACACTGAGAGTGACAGAGATTTGTGCATTGCCGAGCTCCCTCCATCCCCTGCTCTCTGTGTGGAGATAGGGCATAAGAGTAGAGGGAGGGAGGAACACCCTGACATCAGAGCCCCCCCCTTCTCCTTCCCACACCCTGCACAGCAAGCAGGAGGATACCAAGGGGGCAGCTTCAATGCAGAAGGCAGGAGCAGCATGAAAATGGGTAGAGGAGCAACTGAAGCGTTAGCCCTTGAGAGCTTCCTGGACAAACCAGCCAGGATCATCGGCCAGAGGCTCTGAGATCTGTCATTAGACCCCCGATCCACTGCTCGGTGACCACTGCTCTACTATTTCTGCTGCTGCCGCTTCTTCTGTTGCTGCTCCTTCTCCTGCCCCTGCTTGTTTTCATGTTTCTTCTTCTGTTTGTGCTGCTGCTTCTTTGGCTACTTTTTCTTCTGTTGTTTCTTTTGCTGATTCTTCTTCTGCTTTTGCTCCTTCTTCCTCTGTGGCTGCTACTTACTCTGTTGTTGCTTCTTCTGCTGCTGCTTTTCTTCTTCTTCTGGGCTGTGTCTACACTGCACCCCTTTTCCGGAAAGGGATGCAGATGAGACAAGTCGGAATTGCAAATGCAGCGGGGATTTAAATTTTCCCCGCTCCATTTGCATGAACATCGCTGCCGCTTTTTTCCGGCTCGGGGCTCTGCCGGAAAAAAGCTCCAGTGTAGACAGGGATCTTTTGGAAAATAAAGCCTTTTCTGAAAGGTCCCTTATTCCTCTTAAAATCAGGACACAGCCCTGCTGCTGCTGCTAATTCCTCTTTCTTCTGCTGCTGCTTCTTCAGCTTCTCCTATTCCTGCCTCTGCTTCTGCTGTTCCTGCTGCTCTTTTCTTCTTCTGCTGCTGCTGCCTCTTTTCTTCTCTGTTTCTTCTACTGCTTCTTCAGCTGCTGCTTCTTCTCTGGCTGCTGCTGCTCCTTCTTTTTCTGTGGATACTTCTGCTGTTGCTGCTATTGTGCTACTTCTTCTTCTCCATCTGGTGTTTGTTTCCTGTTACTACTCTTTCTGCTGCTGCTACTTCTTTTTCTGTTCCTTCTTCTGCTGCTCCTTCTGCTGCTGCTGTTGCTTCTTCTGCAGTGCTGCTGTTTCTGCTGCTTCATCTGCTTCTATGGTTCCTTCTGTGGCTGCTCCTATTTGTTTTTCTGCTTCTCCTTCTTCTGTTTGTGCTTCTGCTTCTTCTGTGGCTGCTGCTGTTTTCTTTCTTCTGCTGCTGCTGTTTCTACTTCTCTCAGGGGATGTCTACATTTGCCCCCTAGTTCGGAGTAGGGAGGCAAATGAAGCATACCGAAGTTGCTAATGAAGTGTGGGATTTAAATATCCCGTGCTCGATTAGCATATTTGCAGCCGGTCCCCATTTTAAAATGCCAGTCGCCCGATTTAACTCACCGTGTGTAGACACAGTAGTCCGATTTAAAACCCTTCCCTCGATTTAACTGTTACTCCTCATTGCACGAGGAGTAACAGTTAAATCTCGCGCTTCATTAGCAACTTGGGTATGCTTCATTTGCCTCCCCCGTCCGAACTAGGGGACAAGTGTAGACACACCCCCACTCAATAAGGAGCAGCCAGACATCATGACGCAGGGATGATCCCCAAAGCCTTATTCTGCCCCTCTAATAGAGCTGGCGGGAAGTGTGTGTGTGGGGGGGTAACCCACAGAAATTAGGAGCCTGCTGGAAGTCTCCAGAGAGCTGTCACCTCTGCACCTAGGAAGGGAAGGGGGAGGGACTGGCTCCTCAGAGGCTGGGACTGGGCATCTTCTCTCAGGAAGCAGGGGAAGCCTTGTGCCCGGCAGGGAGCTGGCTCCATCGCTGTAGCCGGCTGGTCCCTTACCCCGCTCTGCCCTGTCAGGAGGAGGGGAAGGGAACTCGGGGGCTGAGGTGGTAACAGAGCATCTCCCTCCCTTCCATTTAACACTCCATTGACATCCACAGCAAAGTGTGGGACACTTCCGGCCCACGCAGCCTCCTCAGCACCTGCCCTGCTATCGACAGGCACATTTGCCTTCCCTCTGCCTCCTCTGCCTGTTCCAGTGCGAGAGGAAACCGCAACATCCTCTGGGAGGAGGGTCCCAACTACGGGATGGTTTCCCTCTGCTCCCATTGAATGCTCTGTTCCCTTGAGACTTTCATCCTCCTTAAGAGCACTGGGGCTCTCAGACTGGAGGTGGGACAGTACTACTTCTTTGATAAGATAACGAGCCTTGTGGATAAGGGAGAAGCGGTGGATGTCATATACCTAGACTTTAGTAAGGCATTTGATACGGTCTCGCATGATATTCTTATTGATAAACTAGGCAAATATAACTTAGATAGGGCCACGATAAGGTGGGTGCATAATTGGCTGGATAACCGTAGTCAGAGAGTTGTTGTTAACGGTTCTAAATCCTGCTGGAAAGGGATAACAAGTGGAGTTCCTCAAGGGTCTGTTTTGGGACCCGTACTATTCAATATCTTCATCAATGATGTAGATATTGGGATAGAGAGTACTCTTATTAAGTTTTCAGATGATACCAAACTGGGTGGGGTTGCGACTTCTTTGGAGGATAGGGACATAATTCAAAATGACCTTAGCAAGTTAGAGAAATGGTCAGAGGTAAACAGGATGAGGTTTAATAAAGAGAAATGCAAAGTGCTCCACTTAGGAAGGAACAATCAGTTCCATACATACAAGATGGGAAGCGACTGTCTAGGAAGGAGCATGGCGGAAAGGGATCTAGGGGTCATAGTGGACCACAAGTTGAATATGAGTCAACAGTGTGATGCTGTTGCAAAAAAAGCAAATATGATTCTAGGTTGTATCAACAGGTGTGTTGTAAGCAAAACTCGTGAAGTCATTCTGCCGCTCTATTCTGCACTAGTTAGGCCTCAGCTGGAGTACTGTGTCCAGTTCTGGGCGCCACATTTCAAGAAAGATGTGGAGAAATTGGAAAGGGTACAGAGAAGAGCGACAAGAATGATTAAAGGTCTAGAGAACATGACCTATGAAGCCAGGCTTCATGAACTGGGCTTGTTTAGTTTGGAAAAAAGAAGATTAAGGGGGGACATGATAGCGGTTTTCAAATATCTAAAAGGGTGTCACAAGGAGGAAGGCGAAAATTTGTTCCTCTTGGTTTCTGAGGACAGGACAAGGAGTAATGGGCTTAAAGTGCAGCAGGGGAGGTTTAGATTGGACATTAGGAAAAAATTCCTAACTGTCAGGGTGGTCAAATATTGGAATAAATTGCCAAGGGAGGTGGTGGAAACTCCCTCTCTGGAGATATTTAAGAACAGGTTAGATAGACATCTGTCAGGGATGGTGTAGACGGAGCTTGGTCCTGCCTTGAGGGCGGGGGGCTGGACTCGATGACCTCTTGAGGTCCCTTCCAGTCCTATTATTCTATGATTCTATGATTCTATACTGTGTCCCAGAAAGTCTCATCAGCATAGCTCTCTGCCTCCCTTAGCTCCTCCAGTTCAGGCACCCTGGCCTCCAAAGCACGAACTCGGTCTCTGAGGGTCAGGCGCTCCTTGCAACGGGTGCACACATACGCCACCCGCCCACAGGGCAGGTAATTATACGTGTTACACTCGACGCAATAAACAGGATAGCCCCCACTCTGCTGCTGGGCTTCTGTCTCCATTTTTCTAATGAATAAATTTAAGTATAAACTGGGATTCTTTTTAAACCTCTGGAATATAGATTATTATACAAGTTACGTTTTAAAGAAGGCCAGAAGTCACTAGTGCCCTCTAACCTCCCCCTCTAAACTCCCTGTTAGCTGTTCCTGTTCACAAGCTCCCTGGGCGCTGAGTCACAGGCTTATATAGCTCTGGTAGCCCCTCCCCCTGACTGAGGCTCAGCCAATTAACAGAGGCTTCTAGATTTCAAACCTTTTAGAAGCTCCTTCAAACAAACAGACAGACAGACAAACACAAGCTCAGCACACAGCAAATAACTCCCCCCCCCACACAAACACACACTCCAGACAGCCACTTACCACAAGGGTCCCGCTTTTACTCCTCTTTTACCTGGAGAACTCCCTCTCCAAACTCCCTGTTAGCTATTCCTGGTCGCAAGCAGAACAGGACTTCACTTGACTGCGTACTGAAATGTTTCTGTGTTTGTCAAGTAGCTTGCTAATGTTTTCAGTGCCAAAATCATCCCTGATTTCATGTGGGGGAAGTGAGGCAAAGAAAAAAGCTGCCCATTCATTTAGTTCATTCTCTGGAAACCTCTTACTCAGAGGATCACACAGCAGGGAGATGAAACGTAGAATAGGTTCACAGCTGAACTGGTCATCGGTTGTGGTTGATTTGATTTGATTTTTCACGCTGTTTCTCCAAGATCCTGCCCTCTCATCCTGCGGCTCTGGGCCCTTGCTAACTGCACAGCCTCACGCTTTGTCAAAGAACCTTTCTGGGAGCATTTAGTCAGTTCTGCTAATTCACGTGAGACCTCATTTAATACAGCTGCAGTGACGTGGCAATTAGTGTCATGGAATTTAGTCAGGCAGCACTTTGCTATTGGGTCATTTTTTTTTGAGATTTCCTGTTCCAAATAGTTAAGAAGGGGCTCCTAATTACACAGCAAAGCACTTCCAGCAAAATGTCTAGGTGGCTACCTCACTTCAGTTGGAGGTTTCAATGATACAGTCTCATTTTCTGTGACATTTGCTATTTCCTCAAATTGTCCTCTTTGGACTGAGGATCTGCAAAAGATTCTATAAACGGTCTTCAAAAGGGTCTGTCCTGTCTTCAGCACTGGCACTTGGTTCCACACATCAGCTAAACCCAGGTCTTCTCCATGGGCCAGGCAGTGTTTTGCTGTTAAATGTGGGATGCTCTGCTTGAGTTGTCTGGCAACACCATTGTTTTTCCCCCAGCACGACTGAAGCACCATCTGAAGTGAACATCGCTGTTTTCATCAGATCCCGCTTATTCAGGGTGTCAAAGGCTTTGAGAGCAGCTGTAACAGCTTGTGCATTCCAAGCAGATAACTGAATCGTTCCACCAAACACAGTCTTCTGCCCTGCACATGCTGCAGCTCTGAACTTGAAGTCAATGAAAAGCAAATTGGTGACAGAAATACCTGTGCTCTCATCAGTAATAAGTGTATGGTAGGAAGACAGGCTAATAGCTGACTTGATTTCTGCACAGACAACACTGATGATTGACTCCAAAACTGCAAAAGCAGAGTTTTTCTATGCCAGCTTGTGCATACTGGTGCTTTCCCATGTGGTCATTTATATTTTGCGCATTTCTATTCGGGAGCTGTTCATTTGTACGGGAAGCAGAAAGTCATCTGTGAGAATTTTTATTTTTTCTGGCTTGAAATGTTTTCTGTCCTTCAGTTCCAGCCTCTTCTGTTTCTTATTTGTGTTTCTAAGAGCATCCTTCACAACTCACATCCCAGGGGAGGAGAATTCCTGCTCCTAAGAATATGTGCAGCAGATTCACGACTTTTGCTTGAGGAATCCTCTTCATGTTGTCCAAGGGCTTCCCCCTTCCCACTTGTGGCCTGCGGAGAAGTGGCTGCATATTCTAGTCTGAGTCCAAATTTAGCAGGTCAAGCCCACATCAGCACTGTACTGGAATATGTCCCCGCTCTGTACACAGATCTGGCCTTGAGATTGTTGAGATTCTGCTTCAACTCTTTCATTCACCCATTCTCCTTTGACCGTGGGGCAGCATTTCTTCTTAGGGTTTGCTCCTGTGTTGGTTGATGCTCTTTGTCTTCATTAACACATGACTGTTAAAAGGTGCAGAAGGGCTGGGGGTCATGTAATATCACGTATTGTGCTCTTAATTAAAAATCCTGTAGTCCATGAGATATGTACAGCTTGTATTAAAAAGAGTCTGCCCGAGAGTGCTGCTGTGATAACTAACTCTATTGCAGGCAATGATTAGAGTCATTGAACACTAGGACTGGAAGTGACTCGGGAGATCAAGTCCCTGCCCTGCACTCACGGCAGGACCAAGCACTGTCTAGATCATACCTGACAGCTGTATGTCCAACCTGCTCTTCGGTATCTCCAGTGATGGAGACTCCACAACCTCCCTCAGCAATTTATTCTAGTGTTTAACCACCCTGACAGGTAGGAAGTTTTTCCTAATGTCCAACCTAAACCTCCCCTGCTGGAATTTAAGTCCATTGCTTCTTGTCCTATCCTCAGAGGCCCAGGAGAACAGTCTTTCTACTTGCTCCTCCTGGTAACACCCTTTTAGATACTTGAAAACCGCTATCATGTCCCCTCTCAGTCTATTCTTTTCTAAAGTAAACAAGACCAATTCTTTCAGTCTTCCCACATGAATCATATTTTCTAGACATTTGGTCTGTGTCTAGAATACATCCCTTTTCTCGAAAAAGGAATGTAAATCAACCACAGGAAATTTAAATCAACTTCATTTGCAATTTCGAAGTGTCTAATTTACATCCCTTTTTCGAGAAAAAGGATGTAGTTTAGACACATCCTTAGTCATTTTTGTGGCTCTTCTATGGACCTTCTTCAATTTCTCTGCATCTTTCTTGAAATGTGGTGCCCAGAATTAGACACAATACTCCAGTTGAGGCCTGATCAGTGCCGCGTAGAGTAGAAGAATAACTTCTGGTCTCCTGCTCACAACACTCCTGTTAATGCATTCCAGAATCATGTTTGCTTTTCTTCCCCAACAGCATCACACTGTTTAGTTTCTGATCCAGTATGACCCCCTAGATCCCTTTCTGCAGTGCTCCTTCCTAGACAGTCGCTTCCCATTCTGTATGTATGAAACTGAGTGTTCCTTTCAAAGTGGAGCACTTTGCATTTGCCCTTATCAAACTTCATCCTGTTTACCTCAGACCAGTTCTCTAGTTTATCCAGATCATTCTGAATTCTGATTCTGTCATCCAAAGCACTTGCAACCCCTCCCAGCTTGGTATAATGTGCAAACATAATACGCGTACTCTCTATGCCATTATCTAAATTGATGATGAAGATATTGAACAGAATTGGTCCCAAAACAGACCCCTGAAGAACCCCACTTGTTATGCCCTTCCAGTATGACAAGTGAACTATTAGTAATTACTTTCTGAGAACAGTTATCCTGCCAGTTTTGCACCCACTTACGTTGTATTTCATCTTTTTGGTAGTTGCCCCATCTAGGTTGTATTTCCCTAGTTTATTGATAAGCAGGTCATGCGATACCGTATCAAATGCCCACCTCCTTCCCATACTGCATTGCCTAGTGCAGTAGTCTGGGAGCTGAATTTGTTTGTGAAGACAGAGGCAAAATAAGCATTGAGTACTTCAGCTTTCTCCACATCATCTGTCACTAGTTTACCTCCCTCATTCAGTAAGGGCCCCACACCCTCTCTAATAACCCTCTTAATGCTAACATGCCTGGAGGAACCTTTCTTACCCGTCACATCCCTTGCTAGCTGCAAACCAGTTGTGCTTTTGAATTCCTGACTGCTCCCCTGCATTCTTGATCCTATCATTCCAGAGCAAGCTGTACCCTTCTCTATCAATATTCCAATCACGTGTATTATCCCACCAAGTCTCTGTGATACAGACTGTGTCACAGTTGTGTTTATTTACTAGCACTTCAAGTTCTTCCTGCCTATTCCCCGCCCTCCTTGCATTTGTACACAGGCATCTAAGGGTATGTCTACACTACAGCAGTAATTCGAATTAACTTAGTTAATTAATTAATTCGAACTAAGCTAATTCGAACTAATGCATCCACACTAAAAAACTAGTTCAAATTAGCATTTTGCTAATTCGAACTAGCATGTCCACACAGAGTGGACCCTGAACTGGGGTAAAGGATGGCCGGAAGCAGTGCCAGCAGGGCATCAGATGAGGACTTAGAGCGTGGAGCTGCTGTCTCAGGCTAGCCGAGGGCTGTGCTTAAAGGAACCCGACCCCCACCCCAGACAGACAGTTCTCAGGGGTTCCCCACTTGCAAAGCAGTCCTGGCTTGGATTGCCCAGAGTACCCACACTGGGCACATCACAGCACTCGGCCACCAGCCCGGCTGCACTTGCCGCAGGCTGCCATCCGGGGAGAGGGGACAACTGGGGGGCTGTATGAGAGGTTCCACCCCCAGAAGCCTGCAGAGCCAGCCCAGTCCTCCCCATCGGGGGCTCGTACCCCATTCATCCCTCACCTCCTTCCGCTTATCCCTCCCTAGCCCCCCTTTCCTGATGTACAAAATAAAGGACACGTGTGTTCAAAAATAGAATCTCTCTTTATTGAACAAAACTGGAGGAGACTGGGAAAAGGAGGTGGGAGAGGGGAAGAGAGAGGGTGGGAGGGAGAGGGCAACTACAATGATGAGGGGTTTGGAACAGGTCCCATATGAAGAGAGGCTAAAGAGACTGGGACTTTTCAGCTTAAAAGAGAGGAGATGGAGGGGGGATATGATAGAGGTCTATAAAAGCATGAGTGGTGTGGAGAGGGTGCATACAGAAAAGTTCTTCATTAGTTCCCATAACAGAAGGACTAGAGGACACCAAAGGAAAGGAATGGGTAGCAGGCTTCAAACTAGTAACAGAAAGTTGTACTTCACAAAGCAAAGAGTCTACCTGTGGAACTCCTTGCTGCAGGAGGCTGTGAAGGTTAGAACTAGAACAGAGTTTAAAGAAAAGTGAGATCAATTCATGGAGGTTGGGTCCATGGAGTGGTATTAGTCAGGGGGTAGGAGTGGTGTCCCTGCCCGAAGTTTGTGGAAGGCTGGACAGGGATGGCACGAGACAAATGGCTTGGTCATGGTCTTCGGTCCATCCCCTCCAGGGTCCCTAGGGTTGGCCGCTGTCGGCAGACAGGCTACTGGGCTAGATGGACCTTTGGTCTGACCCAGTATGGCCATTCTAAGCTCAGGGTCGGGGGTCTCAGTGGACCCCCTTGATTTTCATGCACACCTGCTCCTGGGTGGCCAGGCTGGCAGCTCTCCTGCCCTAGACGGCCACTTTCCTGTGCCTAGTGCGGAGGTCGTGGACGAGGTCCACGATGTCTGCACTAGACCAGGCGGGTGCCCGCCTCTTGCGATCCTGGGCAAGCTCCGTGGCGCCGCCAGCCTGGTCCCGGGAAGAGGGGGAGGGCTGGGGGGCATCGAGTGGGTGGCTTGCACCTGGCATGGGCACCGTAGCCAGCCCGTGCCCCTTTAAGGGGTCCAGGGCCGGGAGGGGGGCAGTAGAGTTTCTCTGGTGTTGGACAGAGTGGCCACCAGGGAAAGCTGGGGAGGGCTAGCTACACAGGGCTAGCTACACAGCCCTTAATTCGAACTAGTAAGTTCAAACTAGGCTTAGTCCTCGTACAATGAGGTTTACCTAGTTCGAACTAAGCGCTATGCTAATTCGAATTAAGTTCGAACTAGCGGAGCGCTAGTTTAGCGCCTATCAAAGTTAATTCAAACTAACGTCCGTTAGTTCGAATTAACTTTGTAGTGTAGACATACCCAAAGATACAGATTTGATTTTGCCCCCCAGTTCTGCTTTGTCCCTCTTTTACCTCTGCTATTGCAGCCCATGGTCCCTCCCATTTCTGACCCATCTTCCAGGTCTCCATGTTCTTCACTTGCCTATGAGCTTTGGTCACCTGCCACCGTCAAACCTAGTTGAAGGCCCTTTTCACTAGTTTAGCCAGTCTGTGCCCAAATACTCTCTTCCCCTTCCTCCAAAGGTGAACCCCATCCCTGCTTAGCAGTCCTTCTTCTTGGAACAGCATCCTGTGGTCAAGGAAGCCAAAGCCCTCCTGGCAACACCATCTTCGCAGCCAGGCATTCCCCTCCATGATGCACCTCTCTCTGCCTGGGCCCCGACCTTTAACAGGAAGGACTGAACAGAACACCACCAGCTCTCCAAACTCCTTCACCCATACTCCCAGAGCCCTGTAGTCACTCTTGGTCTGCTCAAGGTCACACCTTGCAGTATCATTAGTGCCCACATGGATGAGTAGCATGGGGTAGTAGTCAGAGGGGTGGATATTCCTCGCCAATGCCTCTGTAATGTCTCAGATACGGGCCCCTGGCAGGCAGCACCTCCCGAGATGACTTGTCAGGGTGACAGATGGGTGCCTCCATCCCCCTCAGAAAGGAGTCTCCAACCACTGAGGAAGATTTCACAAAGCAAAACTGATTCCAAAATGATCAGTCTCTGAGGCCCAGTGAGAGTCAGAACTCCTCAAGAAAAAGCTACAATACATCTGGTTTCACTCAATAATTGCTGCCTGCTGTTGTAGCTTCTAAAAGATGGTGAACTACCTGGATTTCATCCACTGTAGCCCAGTCCATCACAGCTAGAATCCAAACTAATTCCAGTTAGATAGGCAAGTTTCTTCTGGCTCTTTGTCGACTTTTCAAAATACGGAATACAGTTCATACAGTTTACAGAGTAGTAATGTTAACCCAGTTAACCCACGTGGCCCTGACCCAGGAGCAGCTTGGCAGCCACCATGTGATCTTGGCCCCAACACCAGCATTGGGGACAGCAGAGAGCTGCCCAGATCAGCACCCACTCCCCCACCAAACCCAGCACCACCAGCAGCTTCCTTGCCACCGGTAGGATGGCGAGTGCAGGCTAGGTCTACACTACAGAGATTTTGCTCAAAAACGGCCGTCCACATCTCAAGCCCTTTTTTGCGCAAGTAAAACCAAAGAACAGAGGGGTTTTCCCGGGGAAGGTATTCCTCAGTCTACGAGAAATAATTCCTTTTTGCAAAACAGTTTTTCACAAAAAGGTGTATGTGGACGGGCAAAAGGGGTTTTTTTGCACAAGAAAAGGGAAGAGGAAAAAGCACAGGTGCCCTGGTGGCCATTCTAGCCATAGTAATCACTGCTCACTTCAAGAAAGCATCCAGGCAGTCTGGACGCTCTCTTTCGCAAAAGTGCATCCCTTTTTTGAGGCGCTTTTGCAGTGTGGATGCTCTCTTGTTTAAGAAGTTTTTGCAGATGAAAAGCTTCTTGTGCAAGAAGCCTGTAGTCTACACTTAGCTTTAAGAGAAAATGTAGGATGAACTTCAGCCACTTCTATAACAGCATTTCTGTAGAAAATCCCCTTTTTATAAACAAACAAACAGACCTCAGACAAAGCCTCTCCTATCATAAGAACAGCAACCTTCTCATTAGCACTTTAAGCCAACTTTAGGGTCATCGGCTCCCACAGTCCCAGGCTGTAAGGCCAGAAGGGACAGCCCTGCTCCCCGAGTTTCACCTCCTTCACAACAGAGGCCTGAGATATTCCTCACAACAGTTCCTGTGTCACTCCCAGCCCCATGTCTCTTCACCTTTGCCTGGGTTCTATGGACCAGCTCTGGCTCTTACAAGAGCGGATGGTTTCAAGAGACCGTTCTTGTGTGTGAATCCTGGGCAGACTATTCCCCGGCCTTTCCGGAAGGACAGACAAACCCACTGGCTCCTTCTTTTTATTCTAGGCTGCATTTCTTCTTGCGAAGACTCACCTCAAGGGAGCACAGACACAGCCAGGTGCTCAGGGTGGTGGGCCTCAGCCAGCAGGAGCAGGCCTTGCCAGAGGAGCCCAAGAAAACCAGAGGCTCTTGAAAGCTCCTATCAGGCATAAGAAGACTCTGTCTGTAGCAAGTGTGGCAGCTCCATGGCAGAGGCTGATGAGGAGACAACAGCTTCCTCGCCCACAAGCTAGTTTTACTAGCTAGGAGCTTACAAATTAGAAAGGGAAAGAAGCTGCAGTATTAGATACACCAGAGCACAACACATCTTCAGGGAAAGGGAACAGAGCCAAGAGCCCAGACACTGCTGCATGCAGAGAGAAAGGAAATGGAGTGGAGAGCCCAGAAGCCCAACAGAACACATCTACGCACACTGTGGGCTAGCAAACACCTACGCTGAACAGTGGAGTGTCTGACTGGGACATGCTTGGGAATCTCTTCTTTTCTGTTCTCAATAAACCTACTGTGACTCACACGTCTCATGCCCTGTTCTCATCCTGCTAGTGTTCCCTCCTTCCAGGCCATTGGACAAGATAGTTTCCAGCGCGGGAGCTTAAAGAGGTCATGGACTATAGGCATTGGGTAGGTGTTTGAGGATATATTAAGAATCTTTAAGATTCATAAACTGTCAGTCTGGAATGTAACCCTTTGCTTTCCAGAACCAGAGCGATTATTCCCACAAGCCCAAAATGAAAAAATCAGACCAGGGAGCCTGAGAAACATGCTGCAGTCAGCACCAGCCAGTGACCTATTGGCAGCAAGGGCAAATGAGAAGGAAGCGGAGGGATCCACTCCACCAAGAATATCAAAGCGTAATGTCTATGAAAAGTTATAAGGAGCTGAGATTAGAAACTGACGAGATCTCAGTAGTAGGCTGGAATTCTGGTTTCAGTCATCCCTGTGTAAATCCGCCTCCCCCGCCACACGGATACTCCTCACGTCAGTGTTTTTAAGATCAGATTCTGATCAGTCACACCACAGTAAATCCCTGGTTATACAGGAGACGTGACCCTGGATTCACAAGGGTGTCAATGAGCAGGCTTTGAACCTAAAAATCCACATGCTCTGTCAGCACCAATTATATAGCCCCATCCATGCATAAGTTCTTATATAGCCAAGTCCTCTGATCTGAGAGCGCCAGAGAAGGTCCACCACTCTGAGCAGGTGTAGTGCCATTGTGCTGGATGGGGAGAAGATGTGGTAAAACCATTCCAACGGCGGCGTTTGTCCCCACTTGCTATGTATTGGTGCTCCATGAGCAAGGATAGAGGTGGTGGATGCTGAGCAACAGAGATCTGCCACATTGGACAAGGGGGTGCAGCTACTCCGGGGTCTCTGGGTACAAATAACTGATAGCAAAATCAATACCACTCTCCAGAAAACCCACTGACTGCTACACTTACCTACACGCCTCCACCTTCTATCCAGCACACACCATTCCATCCATTGTCTATAGTCAAGCCCTTAGATACAATCACATCTGCTCCAACCCCACTAACAGACCAAAAACTTTAAGATCTCTACCAAGCATTCGTAAAACTCAATTACCCACCGGTGGAATAGAAACAAATTGAAAGGGCCAGACAAACTTGCAGAAACCATCTACTTCAAGATAGGCCCAAGAAAAGCTAGTTAAACTCCAGCACATCAGCCACCTACAATCTACACTGGAACAGGATACTACACTCCGAGAGGCCCTGGGTGACAGACCTATACTCTCTAATAGACAACCACCTAACCTCAGGAAGATACTAACAACCACAAGGCACAGCACATCAATACTAACTCTGGAACTTTCCCTTGTGACAAACCCCATTGCCAACTTTGTCCACATATCTACTCTGGTGACACCATCACTGGACCTAACTATGTCAGTTATACGATCAAGGACTCATATTCCTGTTCATCCAGCAATGTGACTTATGTCATCATGTGTCAGCAGTGTCCCTCTTACAGTTTTCCCTGTACTATTCTACCAGATTCAGATTTGCTGCCCCACTTTCCAAATATTGTTGTATCAGAAGTGCAAAGAGCCTGAAGAAAAAACTGGAAAGTTGCTCACTCATTTAAGAAATGTTAGGAAGCCACTCACATTAAAGAGGGTCGCCACCGCAATATAGCCAATATTCAAGATGACAACATGAAAGTAATTGGAAGGACAGTGGACATGTTTTTCGAAGAAGGCTGGAGAAAAGAAAGTAAACTGGAAAACCATGAATTGGATATGCAATTTGAAATAATTTGGAAAGAAAATTTCAGAATTGGTGCCCCTTTTTTATAGAACCATGAAATTCATGAAAAAATTGAGTTCTATCTGCAAAAAGACTTGGATAACAAAGGGAGTTCAGTCAGAAGATACGAGCAGCAAAAAGCCTGAGGAATTCTAGAATTAACTCTGTCAACATGAGAACCAAACATTTAGACTTTTGATTGACCAACCAGTGAAACATTGGTTTACAAAAAAAAAAAAAAAAAAAAACGGTTACAGAAAACAGAAAAAACTGTGGAAACGCTGATGGCCAAATGTAATAGTTACATTGAAGAGGGTCTATTTCAAGGTAGACTGATGAACATTTTGCAGGAAGTTGTTACATATGTTCAATGAGAAACTTTAATAGGAGGAATTGAAAACACTTCAGACTCCAGTTTGCTCTGAAGTTGATCTGAAGCTTCACATTTTGGGGGAAGCCGCTCACACATTTCCGAAGATGCATGATGATTTTCCCCAAAGAAAATGATCCTCAGCAATGGCTGGAACAACTGATGCTTCAATATTTCTCTATATTTAAGAGCCATTATTTGAAAAAAGATGGCCAACAACATAGAGCCAAGGACTTCAGTGATCAGTGTCTCCAGCTTGCCTTAATGGCTTATGTTAGCAAAAAACTCGGGCTAGAAATAGTGAATGACTCAGCAGTGGACAGTCTATTGAATGTGCCAGCTGGACTTTTTCTTCAGTTCACTGTGCAGAAGAAGCTGTTTGAACATGAGAACTTCAACTATGTGAAGTTTGTCAAAGCTTGAATACAAAGGCACAGATTAGATTGGTACCAACAGGCTGAGGATTTGGAACATTCCGAGGAAGAAGTCAAAGCACATGTGTGACGTAGTGGGGGTACTTGCTGGGCTGTGGTGACCCCTGCTGGCTGGAGCAAGACCCAGCAGGGAAAACCTGGCTAGGCAGAGATAAGGCCAAACTGGTTGAACCAGTGGCCAGACACCCCCCATGGAGAGGAACAAAGGAAGGTGGAATGCTGCCCTGACTGCGGGGGCAGGGCTGGAGGGGAATTTAGTTAGACTGTGGAAGAGCATGGAGGAGAGCCTAGGGGAAGGGGCTGGAGTTTAGGGGCCCAGTCTCCCCCATCTCAAGGGGGCCTGAGGCATCCTAGCCCAGTTCCTGTAACCAGATTACATCTGTGCTGCGCTGTGCTGGAGGAGCAATAAACCACCCTCTATTCCACCGGCTGGTGCAGTCTGTTTGTGCCATTTCGGGGTGCAGGAGACGGGGAACCCCCAACGCGCCGTCACACTGGTGTCAGGAGCGGGATCCATGGCACCCCGTGGATGAAGCTTCCAGCGGCGAGCGACAAGGCGCAGTAGAAGCAAAAGCCCTGGAGCCAGGCGTGCTGGAGACAGAGCGAAGCGGTTCCTGGGAATCGTGGGGCGCTGCAGCACTAGACTGGTGAGTCTGCACCGAGGGGCCCAGCGGGCAGATGGCCTACGCCCGACTCTTGAAGGCAGAGCTGGTGGGGCTGTGCAGAGAGAGGGGCTTGCCTGTGCAGAAAGCAACCAAGGCCCAGCTGATTGCTCAGCTAGAAGAGAACGACCAGCCACAGGGCCAGGATCTTGTCCCCAGGGGAAGCAGCCAGACCCCCCCTGAGAGTGTGTCAGGCTCAGAGAGGGGGAGGAGCGCTGGAACCCACAGGAGAGATGAGACAGCTTCCCCCAGGAGGCCTGCAAGCTGCAGCCCATCTAGGGCAGGGGCCAGCCAAGCAGAGCTGCGGCGGCTGGAGATCCAGCTGCGGATCAAGGAATTAGAAGTAGAGGACCGAGAGAGGGACCGCCAGGACCGAGAAAGGGACCGCCAGGACCGAGAGAGGCAGCGACAGCATGAGCTGGCCATGGCAGAGCGGAGAACCGGCGGGGCACCGGCTATGCCAAGAGTGGATGGGCCCCAGGGTCCCAGGACTGCCAGGCGCTTGGAGAGGCTTGTGGTGGCCCAACTGAAGGACATGGGCGACATAGACGGGTTCCTCAGTGCCTTTGAGAGGGCCTGTGGACTGCAACGGGTTCCCCCAGCTGACTGGCTGCAGGAGCTCATCCCCGCACTGAACCAGGAGGCGGCCGGAGTGCTCAGTCAGCTGGAGGACCTACAGCCAGGGGATTACAACCGAGTCAAGGAGGCCCTGCTGCACAAGTTCGGGCTGACCCCCGAGATGTACAGGAAGAAGTTCCGGGGGGTACAGAAAGGGCCACGGGAGACCTATGTGGATCTGGCCTCCCGCCTGGCGCAATACTGCCGCAAGTGGGTGTCTGGAGTCGGAGCCCAGACCGCAGAGGAGCTGCTCAAGCTGGTCATGATGGAGCAGTTCTATGAAGCGTGCCCACCCAAACTGAGGCTGTGGCTCAAGGACCGGAGACCAGAGAACCCCCAGGAGGCCGGGAGACTGGCGGATGAGTTCACGGAGAGCCGGTCCGGGTGTGAACGGGAGTCCCGGAGAGAGAGGGAACCGCGCAGAGACCGGATCTCGGCTGAGCGACGGAGGGAGTCAACTACGGGGCGAGACCAAGGAACAGGTCGTCTGCGCCCCGGAGAACCAGCCAGGGCCTGGACAGAGACAGCCCAAAGCCTAACTTGCCATCGCTGTGGGCAAAAAGGCCACAAGAGGGCTCAGTGCACCAGGTCCCAGGACCGGGGACTTTCCAGGGTTAACTGGCTGGGGCGGGAGGAAGGACTCCTGGCAGCGTCCTCAGGGTCCCATCCCAGTGGACACGGGGTCCAGCCAGGCTGGGACTCCGGACCTAGGCAGAGGTGGGGGACAGATCCCGATCCCTGCCTCAGCAGCTGATTTCCAGGCTGAGGTGCAGGCAGACCCCTCCTTGCAGAGGCTGAGGGACCAGGCTGGCCTCCATGCAGCTCAGCCCCGGGGGAGAGGTGGCCAGGAGAGATTCCTGCGGGAGCGTGGGCTCCTGTTCCGTGAGTGGCTCCCCCCCAGGAAGGCGAGGGCATGGGGTGTCCAGCGGCAGCTGGTCGTCCCCCGAAAGTATCGCCTCAAGCTGCTGTATTTGGCCCACGATGTCCCCGTTGGGGGCCACCGGGGGATCCGGAGCACCCGGCTGAGGCTGCTCCAGCACTTCTATTGGCCGGGAATCTTTACAGCCGTGCAGCGGTACTGCCGGTCCTGTGACTCCTGCCAGAGGGGCGGGAAGGCCCAAGACAGGAGGAAAGCGGCTTGGGGGTCTCTACCCCAGATAGAGGACCCTCTGGGCTTGCTGAGAGAGTTATGGGAGGGGAAGACCTCCCTGGATGGAGCTTCGGGGGTGGAAGCCGCCCTGGCTGTCCAGAGAAGGCTCGCTGGGCTCATGGCCCCGGCCCGAGAGACCCTGGCCAGAGATCAAGGCCAGCGGAAGGGTGGGTGTGACCCCCGAGGACAGGCCTGGGCCAGTCACCCTGGAGCGGGGCGGCGAGTGGACAGAGGGAAGCCAGCTCATGTGGGGCCTCGCCACGGCCGGCCTGAGTCAAGGGGAGCACCCATGTCCCCAGGGCGGGTTCCCACGCAGAGGACCCGAACTTCCCTAGGTCACGAGCGGAGTGACCCTGCTCAGTTCGCTCTCGGAGGGGGGAGAACTGTGACGTAGTGGGGGTACTTGCTGGGCTGTGGTGACCCCTGCTGGCTGGAGCAAGACCCAGCAGGGAAAACCTGGCTAGGCAGAGATAAGGCCAAACTGGTTGAACCAGTGGCCAGACACCCCCCATGGAGAGGAACAAAGGAAGGTGGAATGCTGCCCTGACTGCGGGGGCAGGGCTGGAGGGGAATTTAGTTAGACTGTGGAAGAGCATGGAGGAGAGCCTAGGGGAAGGGGCTGGAGTTTAGGGGCCCAGTCTCCCCCATCTCAAGGGGGCCTGAGGCATCCTAGCCCAGTTCCTGTAACCAGATTACATCTGTGCTGCGCTGTGCTGGAGGAGCAATAAACCACCCTCTATTCCACCGGCTGGTGCAGTCTGTTTGTGCCATTTCGGGGTGCAGGAGACGGGGAACCCCCAACGCGCCGTCACAACATGCTTTGGAGAGGATACAGGAAACATTTGCTATGAAATAAACACACAGATATACTCCTAAATGAGATACCGATATGATCGGATGAAGTCACTGGATGGGCAAAAATGAACCATTTTCATCTACTCTTTGCCCCTTTTAGCCTATAGAAGAGGGGCCCACAGTGCTTCACGTGGGCATTCTTGGGTGTGGAGATTGCACTTGAATAAATAGGGAATGAAATATGCAGCCACTACAGTTCTGCAGCCAAAGTCTCAAAAACTGCCCTTCCGTACAGGATCAGGGATTTGGTTTTAATTGCTATTTTTAATGTGCTAAGCAGGTGCTAGTATGATCGGATGAAGTCACTGGATTTCAAAACAGATTTGAAAAACCCAACTTCAAACACACATGTACTTTCATCTATTAACACCATTCATAAAATCAGAATAAAAATCTATTTTGTGATGCGAGAGAATTTGAGGTTTCTGGAGTGCTAAACCCAGTCGCATTTCACCAGAGCAGTGGTGACAGCCAATAACCATCTAATTCACTTCAAGAACAGGGCAGCTCAACTCATTCAAGTATCAATACCCTCACCCAGACAACTAGTATCTCAGGGTAGTGTACACAATAGCCCAACAAAATGCACTTTATTAGAAGAGCTGGGACAATCTCATTCCGGATAGAAGATTAGCTGCATTTCTGGCCCAGTTATAATTGGGACAGTGCACCATGATCAGAAGTTAGCAAATCCCATGCCATTAATGCTGCACTTGTAATGCTCCCTCTCCCCTTCCTCTGTCCTGACTCCACCCTTCACCTACAGTCTGTCTCCTCACCTCTGCTCCATTTGGCTCATGCCATCATCTCCTTTCCCTCATTCCCCTGTTCCTGACGACAAAGCTCTTCAGAGTGGCTGGTGGAACTTGCCATCTAGACAGTAACTTGTAGCAGCTCAGGGTTCCAGTGCAGAAAGAAACCTACTGAAAAGAACCAGGATTCTAAAAGAAGCTGAAAGAAGGTGCTGCTGGCACAGAGCAGAGAGCAGAACCTCATTCTCTCCCCCATATCCATCAGGAAATAGATGGTCTTGGTGTCTAAAGACTAGGACAGGTAGGTTCTGTTCCTGGTTCTGACATGAGCATGTGGGATAGTGGATCAGACGTGCTGGGAAGAAGATTTCTGGGTTCCATTTCCAGCTCTGCCACTGAACTGCTGTGTTAGTTGGGTAATTTCTCTTAACCTCCGTATGCTTCAGTTTGTCGTGTAAAAGAGGGGATCGAGAATCTGACCCACCTCTCAGCACATTATGCTGCCTAATTCAAGAATGTTCATAACGTGCTCAGAAATACTCTGATTGAAAGACGTTTAGAAAGGGTAAGTTATTACGATTAATTTGGTAAGAAGTGTGTTGGGGCAGGGCAGAAACGTTGGTTCCTACAAACATGAAGGGTACGTCCAGGGGCCAGATGTAGCCCACCTAACACTTCAATCCGGCCTGTGGACTGCATCTGGCTGCTTTCTGTTTATATCCTGCTGCCTCTGCCCCCGAGTTTCCAGGCAGTGGCTCAGGCAGCAGGATCCTTTTTAAAAGGCTTGTGGCTCACGGCTATAGTGCTAAACGAGCAGGAGTCAGAGCTGCGATGCCTTTAAATAGCTGCAGAAATCGTGGGCAGCTGCCAGGCACTGCAGTAGCCGTAAGGCCATAAGCCCTTTGCTGTGTTTTCATTCAAAGCCTCTGGGGAGAGACAAGTCTCCAGCCCTGCCCATTCTGCCCAAAGCCCCAGCCCTTCATGAGGTGGAGCCACCCATGACCCCATCCCAAAATTTGTAAAGTAACCCCCTGCAAAAATTACTGGTCCCCCCAATAGACCACCACCCTATTGTGAACAGCCTCATCTCTACAAGATGCCATATAAGAGTCACCAACTTCTGAAAGCTTGTTCCTAAATGAAAGTAAACCCTGCCTCTCCCCACTCACTAACACTGCGGTCTAGTGTTAAAGGGCCAGCCGGCTCTGCATGATAGAAATCCTCTTCTTTCTTAGGGTACAGCTGCACTGCAAGCTTATTTTGGGAAAAGCTATTCCAGAAGATCTAGAAAGAGAGCTTCAAACAGTTCTGAAGTGGCCTGACACAGGGCAGACTCATCACCATGATGCCTCCAGTCTTGGGAATTAGCTTGCTTGGCTCTCCGGACACTTCCCTCTAGCTGGGGTCTCCCCATGTTTCTCTTTGTTCCTGGCATCCTCCCCAGGACACTGCCCTCCAGCAGGGCCCACTCCAGTGTCTGAGCCCCCTTCCAGAGGTTGGTGTTTATCCTGCTTGCACTTCAGGGTTCTCCCTTCCCAGGGCACCCCAATCCCTTCACCCAGGTCCCCTGCACCCACCTTGCCTCAGTGACCCACTGCCAGTCTGCATCTAGCCCTGAGGGGCAAACTACAGTCTGGAATGGCCACTCAGCGCTGGCAAAGCAGTGTGGACCTGCTGCCCCTGCCTACCATGGCTGCCTCACTACCTCACAAGTAGCCTAAGGCCTTGCTTCAGGCTCTGCAGCCTGGGACCTTGCTTGGCCACCTCTTCCCCAGATCTGCCCTACCTCCAGGAAGCCACCTGCTACCCTGGCAGTCAGGCCCCTACTACTCTCTCTCCACACCACCACTCAGTTCTCCCTCTGCCACCTGGAGTCCTCCTTTATATGGCCACCAGCTGGGCCCTGGTTAGCTAGAACTGCCTCAGCTGGGGCTTTGCTCGCAGCCCTTGCTGAAGGCTGGGGTTTTGCCCTTAAAGGGCAAGTGCAGGGCAAATGCCCTGTCACAGGCCCACAGCAAAAAATTATTATCCACCCCGTATTAATGCATCCCAGAATCATGTTTGCTTTTTTGGCAGCAGTATCACATAGTTGACTCATGTTTAACTTGTGGTTCACTATGACCCCTAGATCCCTTTCAGCAGTACTCCTTCCTAGACAGTCACTTCCCGTTCTGTATGGCTATGTCTACACTGCACTGGTTTTGCACAAGAAATATGCAAATGAGGCTAAGCGTGGAATATTGCTGAGCTTCATTTGCATGCCTAATGAGCGGCCACTTTTTGCACAAGAGGCTTTTGTGCAAGAAGGAGCTGTCTACACTGCTCCTTCCTGTGCAAAATAACCCTCTTGTGCAGAGCCATTACACTGCTTATTTTCAGGAAGAATGTCTCTGTGCAAGAGGGGTTTTTTGCACAAGAAGGAGCCGTGTAGAGAGCACTTTATTGTGCAAAAGCACTTTCTGCAAAAATGGCGGCTCATTGGGTATGCAATCCCTGCACCTCATTTGCATATCTTATTGCGCAACAATGCTCAGTGTAGACATAGCCTATGTGTGAAATGGAATTTGCATTCCTTTCTTAAAAGAGGAATGAAGTGAAGACATACCCCATGACTCCCAGCTCTGTGAGGACACCGGCTTCTATGTTTGCCTGTTAGCACAGCTGGAGTTGGATTGTCAGTTGTGCCCGAGGTCTGACAGGGAATGTCCCGAGTTGCTGGAGCTGCTGAACTGTGGCTGTGTTGCAGGGTTTGGCTGTCCTGGGCTCCCTCAGGCTATGCCTAGACTGCAGGAATTTGTTGGAGAGACAATGCAAATGAAGTGCTCCTTACTCCTGCTGTCATTCCCAGTGTACACAGGGCCATTTTGCACAAAAAAATCCCTTTTGCACAAGATCCCATATGCCTCAAAAAAGGAGGTACAGTATAGGGGATCTTGCATAAAAGGGGTTTTGCGCTGAATGGCCCTGTCTACACAGCTTTTTTTTCAGCAAAGACTTCTTCCACAAAAAGGATCAGAAGAGACTCTGCAAATGACAGCGGGAGAAATGCTAATGAACGCTTCACTTGCATTGCCTCTCCAACAAATTCCTGCAGTCTAGAAGTAGCTTCAGTGCCCGCTGGACACCCACCGCCCTGTGCCAGGCATCACACACTCTGGGGGCCAAAGACACGTCCGAGGGGTGGGCAGCATTTGGGAGCCAGCAGGAAGAGGGAAATGAGGACACACTTGTCATGCAGTTTGCCCTCTCATCCAGTTGGTAGCTGTGCTGCAGACAGGAACGTAACCTCAGCCACAGCCCTGGCACTGGGGGCCCCACGCTGGCCTCACGTCTTGTTGAGCTGTGGGGTGCCGACCAGCGCTATGCTGGAGAGCCCCTTCGCATCACACTGAACCCAGCACCCATCCTGGTCCCGGTGGCTCTGTCCGGCTGTGGAGCGGTGGAGCTTAGATCAGGCTCAGCATCCTTGTGCTGGCCAGGCCCGGCTCCATGTGGCCTGCCTGGGGGCCGGGCAGCGCCCGAGAGCGACAGCCGCTCTCTGGGGGGGCGTGTGCTGGGCGGTGCGCTTGGAACCCGGCGCTGGCTGGCGCTGGGGGTGAGCCAGCGGGTGGGTGAGCCACTGGGACCCAGCCGAGCACCGTGTGTTGGGCTGGACGGGGCGCGTCGGTCTCTGCTAAATGCCCCCCCACATTCACGCAGGCTGTAAACTGCGCAGGATCAGCATCCTCCCAACCTCCCCTCTCCGCCCCATGGCCGGCGGGTCCAGCAGCCTTCCTGCTTGTGGGGATTTGGCCCCACCCCATGGCCACCCATGGACCCGGGGCACATTGACCCAGCTGGGATCTGTTCCCCTGTCTCCTGTTGAGCCCCGGGTGCTTGGCACTGCCTGATTGCTGCTCCTCATTCCAGGGTGTGGTGGGAGCTGCAAAGTGCCCCAGTCACCTCTGTACTGCATTGCCGCTGACACACGTCTCCAGCAAGTACCAGATCCCCCCACGAACTGACAGAGCAGCTGGGTCTTGCTTAGTGGAGGTTGGTCAGAAAGGGCTTAGGCCCTGCAATGGGGTTCACTCCCCAGGGCAGCGCCACCTGCTGGTTGCCCCAGGAATTAGTTTGCAGAGCTCAGATGCCCTCTTCTGAGGGTGCTTTGTCTGTCAGGAGATCCCCGCCCCCACTATACAGGTGCTGCAGGGTCTTCTTTATGACTCAGCCATGCCACAAACTGGGTGCCCCCTTTCGAGGGGAGGGGCACATATCTCACAATACTGCAAGACCCAGAACCCACCATTCTGGGTCCCACCCCAGGGCTATCAGATTTTGCTGCCTCGTCCTAACTCCCTCCACCATTATTAAGGGCAAAGCAGTAAACACAATAACAGTAGCTCAGCTGCAGAGTGGTGGACTCAGCAAGTTACTCCTGGGTGTCTGGTTCAACTCCTGCTCGAAGGAGAGTGTCTTTTTCCTCCCCTGCTCAGGCAGAGCGAGAGAAGAAAGGCAGCTTTTGTCTGCGTGAGGCTGCTCCCCGAAAAGCAGAGCGCCCTGAGCCCACCGCAGCCAGCTCCAAACAGTCACAGCCCCCACCCCTGGGAATTTCTGTTGTCCCTCAGTGGGACCCACCGTGCATGGAGGGGAGGGGGCAGGGCTAGGCCAAGGGAAGGTTCTGCCTCCTGCCTTCCTTCCCAGTAGCTTTCCAGTACAAGCCAGCTGTGGGTGTCCGCGCTGCCCCGGGCCTGGCTGTGGGATGGGAGAAGAGTTACCTGGGCGGGGGGGCTGGTCTCTGGATGGAGGCCTGAGTGTATTGTGATGTCATGTGTGACAGCAACAAAGACTGTGGCTGCAGCGTTCTTGTCCTGCCTCCAGTCCAACTGGCTGGCAACGGCCGGCGCCCAAGGATCCGAGAGACGAGAACTGAGCCTCTGTCAAGAACCTCAGGCAGCCGCTGTCCCCGCGGGCGCTGGAGAGAGGATGAGTCTGTACAGAAGGTAATTCCCGGAGCCTTTCCCAGCCCACCTCAGAGATTGGTGCCTCCTCGGCCTAGGGACGGGTGGGGGCTGGGGCTGCAACAGGCGCTTCCCAACACTCCGTTTTGATTTGATTCAGAGCATCTTCCCCTCTCCTCCTGCTTCAGCCTTTCCCGCGCTCCTGAGGCAGATGGGGATGATTTTCTCTCACTGCTGACTCGTGGGGGCGAATTTCCATGTTTCTTACCTAAAGGGAACATCACAAAACTTGAGTAGAATTTGGGTTTATGTCTCCATGACGCTTATTCATCTTGGAGGTGCCCCTAACGCATCCCCGGGCTTCAGGGTGGGCAGAGAAATGTTTGGTCTCAAGTAATGATTGTCCAATATCCGTGTGTTCGGACAACATCCAGCTCAGAATGTGCAGACTTGAAAAAACAAAGTGCCATTTGAATTCTAGTGAAAATGATACCGCTCTACTGACAGGGCCAGGCTCTCATGTGGGTAGTTCTCTCAGAAATGCAAAACTCCATACAAATTCCTCTCTACCCCCTCCAGACTATAAAATATCTCTGTAAATATCCATTGAGGTTCCATTTTAGGAAACGGATTGAAATAAACTGCTACCTCATTTTGTCATGAGTCTTGGGTGTGATTTCTTTATCATTTTTTTGGTGACCTACGTTCTGGTTTGATGTTCTAAGTAGCGTGTAAAGCTCTTCATTGAATGTTCTCTGGTTCCTTCCCCCATGCTAATAGGTTCCAGATTTTGAAATACTTGACAGGAATGAAATGTCTTTTCAGCTGATAATCCGTCCTTCCGGTGCTTCAAAGCTGCTACTTAACAAGCTTTTATTTCTCTTCCTGGCTTTGATGGGAGCAGAGGGTTACTCATTCTCAACTGGGCCCCTGTCTGTAGCCAGAGTCCCAACGTTCTGAGCACAAAGCTGTGGGGTTTAAGAGCAGGCCCCGCTAAGAAGCATAGAAAATAGATGGTGACCAGTGTTTCTGCTAAGACAGTCCTGGGCAAAATACGGCCTGTGCACTGGATCTGGCCCACGGAGGCAGCAGGGAGCCCCAGCCAGGCTCTCCAGTTAGCCACGTGAACCAGGCAGAAACACGGAGGGGAGGGGGGATGTTTTAGGAGCCTCCCCGCCCTCAGCATATTCCCATTTGCCAGTTTCTGGCAGAAACTAGCCAATGCAAACTGCTTGTTGGAATATCATGCAGCTAATAATAACCCCCCCCTCCTGGCTCAGTTATTCATGGAACAGTGGCCAGGTAGGCAGGCTAGTCTCTTGGCCACAGCCTGCTTCTGGCACCACAGCCCTTTCCTGCCCCAACTCTCTGCCCCTTCCTCTCAACATACCCAAACTCCCTATCCCCCTTTGCATCCATCCCCCCTCCCAATCTCCTGCCCCAGATCACAATCCCCTCCTACCCAGGTCACATCCCAAAGCCCTGCACTCCAGTCCCCTGCCCTAGGTCACAATTTTTTGGTAACCTAACTTCTGATTCAATGATAGCGTGTCAAACTTCTCATTGAATGGTCACTGGTTCTTTTCCCCATGCTAATGAGGTCCAGATTTTGAAATGCTTGACAGGAATTACATGGATTTTCATCTGATAATCCGTCCTTCCGGTGCTTCAAACCTGCTACTTAACAAGCTTTTATTTCTCTTACTGGGTTTGATGGGAACAAAGAGTTACTCACTTTGACCTTGGCCCCTCGCTGGCTGTGGGGTTTAAGGTTAATATTGAGGTCATGGGCACTTGAGGTCATGGGACAACTGCCTCAGGTTAGCTGAGGGCTGTGCTTAAAGGGACCCGACCCCCCATCTTGGACAGACAGTTCTCAGGTTTCTCTGCTTGCTGGTCTACCTTGCTGAGGGACAGCAAAGAGGACAGGAGAGAGGGTAGGAGAGGGGAGGGAGAAAACTGGGAGGAGGGAACTGGAAGGGGGAAGCAAGGGGAAGAAGGGGGAGGGGAAGCTCAGGGATCAGGGGTGGGGGTCTCACTGGGCCAACCGCCTCCCAGCATGGCGAGGGAGGGGGCCTCGGCATCCCTGGGGCGATGGGAAGGAGGGTGCAGAGGTTGAGGTGGGGGGTGTGGATATTGAGGAGGAGGGTGTAGAGGTTGAGGAGGAAGAGGTGGGAGGGGGGCAGGAGTGGGAGGAGGGACAGTAGTTGGGGGGCAGCAGGAGCAGGACCGGCACGGGGCACCATGCTCTGCAGCAGGACCTGCAGGTTAGCATTTCTGGCTCAGTCCTCTGCAAGCTGCTCCCGGTGGAGCTTCAGGTCCTCCAGCATCCAGGCCTGGACGGTGCGGTGCAGGGCTCGCAGGACCCCCAGGTGCTGGTCCCAGTACTCCTGCCGTGTGGTGGTGGCCCAGAGCAGGCTGCAGGTGTGGGAGCATGTCCCGGGCGGAGTGGTAAGAGCAGCTGGTGCAGCTGTAGAGAAAGAAAAGAAGTGGTCAGTTCTCCCTGGGGACACAGTGGATGATGTGACCGTGCCCTGCACCGTCAGAGCCGCTGTGCTTGCACAGAGGCCATGGTCAGGATGTCTGGCTCTCCCCGGGACTGGGAGCTGCCCCAAGACGGCACCCAGGCCCCTGTGCCGTGTATAGTGTGGCCGGGGTGGGGGGGAGATGTCCCCTGCTTCTGTGCAGAGGGGGCGTGTGAAGGGAGAGCGTCCTGCTGGGTCCCACCCCGGGGTTGGGAGCGTGTCAGGTCTCTTCACACACGCATGTGCCTATTGGGCCATGGCCCCTGGGTGTCATGCAGCTAGAGCCACCTGCCCAAGGGTGGCATGGCGCGTGCTTGCACGTGCACAGGTGGCTGTGTGATCCGTGGGAGGCATGGCCCACATGCGCCGTCCCTGGTCTCCCCCCCGCCTGCCGTCCCCCCTCGGGCAGGGGACAGTGCTAGCACTTACGTGGTACGGCCTCCCTGGACGACCCTGCCGACTGCGGTGCCGGAACAGCTGGTGGTGGCCCCTCCGGTGTGCCCGGGTCAGGGCCCTCCAGCCCCGGCTCGCTGCCTCCTGGGCTGGCGTGGACTGCCCCGCCCCCCACGAGTTGGTCGAGGGTGGGGAAATAGGGGCAGGTGGCAGCCCCTGCTGCGGCGCCGCCCCTGGTGGCCCTAGCGTACCCTGCTGCAGCTCTTTGACTTTCAGGCGCACCTGCCCCTGGGTGCGCCTGTGTCCCTTTCGGGCCAGGGTGGCCGCTATGTGGCCATAGATGGCCGCGTTCCTCTGCCTAGTGCAGAGATCATGGACGTTGGGGGCCTGCCCCAAACCTCAATGAGGTCCATGACCTCTGCACTAGGCCAGGAGGGCGCTCACCGTCTACGGCCCCTGGCTGGCCCCTGGGTGCTGGGGGACTGGGCCTGGGAGAGCTGGCTGGCACTGGCTGCCTGGCTCATCCTGGGGCCACTGGGTCAGGGGCAGAGACTGCTGGCAGGCCTGGCTCTGGTAAGTGCCATCTGGCAAGAGTCTACCTCTTTAAGGGCCCCGGGGCCGGGGGAGAGGAGAGGAGTTTTCCTGGTTTGGCCCAGAGTGGCCACCAGGGGGAAGAGGGAAGGGCTGGAGGCCCTGTAATTCAAAATAAGTGTCTACACAGCACTTATTTTGAGTTAGGGTACGTCTACACTACAGCGCTAGTTCGAACTAACTTAGTTCGAATTAGTTAATTCGAACTAAGCTAATTCGAACTGACGTGTCTAGAACTAAAAACTAGTTCGAATTAGCGTTTTGCTAATTCGAACTAGCAAGTCCACATTGAGTGGACTCTGAACAGGGCTTAAGGATGGCCGGAAGCAGTGCCGGCAGGGCATCAGAGGAGGACTTAGAGCATGGAGATGCTGTCTCAGGCTAGCCGAGGGCTGCGCTTAAAGGGTCCCGACCCCCACCCCGGACAGACAGTTCTAAGGGGTGCCCCGCTTGCAAAGAAGTTCTGGCTTGGAGTGCCCAGAGTACCCACACTGGGCACATCACACCACTCGGCTATCTGACCGGCTGCACTTGCCGCAGGCTGCCATCTGGGGAGAGGGGGTAATCGGGGGGCTGCAGGAGAGCTTCCACCCCCAGAAGCCCACAGAGCCAGCCCAGTCCTCCCCATCGGGGGCTCGTACCCCATTCCTCCCTCACCTCCTTCCACTTACCCTTCCCTAGCCCCCCTTCTTATTGATGTACAAAATAAAGATAACGTTTCTTCCAACATTGACTCTGTCTTTATTGAACAAAACTGGGGGAGACTGGGAAAAGGAGGTGGGAGAGGGGAAGAGAAAGGCTGGGAGAAGGGAGGGCAACTAACACGATCAGGGGTTGGGAACAGGTCCCATATGAAGAGAGGCTACAGAGACTGGGACTGTTCAGCTTAGAAAAGAGGAAGCGGAGGGGGGACAGGATAGAGGTCTCTAAAAGCAGGGGTTGGGTGGAGAGGGTGCATTCCGAAAAGTTCTTCCTGAGTTCCCATAAAGAAGGACTAGAGGACACCAAAGGAAAGGAATGGGTAGCAGGCTTGAAACTAGTAAGAGAAAGTTGTTCTTCACAAAGCAAATAGTTAACCTGCAGAACTCCTTCCTGCAGGAGGCTGTGAAGGCTAGAACTAGAACAGAGTTGAAAGGGAAGTGAGATCAAGTCATGGAGGTGGGTCCATGGAGTGGTATTAGCCAGGGGGTAGGAGTGGTGTCCCTGCCCAAAGTTTGTGGAAGGCTGGAGAGGGATGGCACGAGACAAATGGCTTGGTCACTGTCTTCGGTCCATCCCCTCCAGGGTCCCTAGGGTTGGCCGCTGTCAGCAGACAGGCTACTGGGCTAGATGGACCTTTGGTCTGACCCAGGACAGCCATTGTAAGTGGACCCCCTTGATTTTCATGCACACCTGCTCCTGGGTGGCCAGACTGGCAGCTCTCCTGCCCTAGACAGCCACTTTCCTGTGCCTAGTGCGGAGATCGTGGACGAGGTTCACGATGTCCGCACTAGCCCAGGAAGGTGCCCGCCTCTTGCGGTCCAGGGCAAGCTCCCGGGAGCCGCCAGCCTGGTCCCGGCAAGAGGGGGTGGGCTGGGGGACATCGGGTGGGTGGTTCTGTGCCGTGCCAGGTGCAGGGTCTGCTAGCTGGGTGCTGGCAGGCTTGCACCTGGCACGGGCACCGTAGCCAGCCTGTGCCCCTTTAAGGGGTCCGGGGCCGGGAGGGGGGCATAGAGTTTCCCTGGTGTTGGCCAGAGTGGCCACCAGGCAAACCTGGGGAGGGCTAGCCTCCCACTAGTTCGAACTAAAGGGCTACACAGCCCTTAGTTCGAACTAGCTAGTTCGAACTAGGCGTTAGTCCTCGTAAAATGAGGTTTACCTAGTTCGAACTAAGCGCTCCGCTAGTTCGATTCAAATTCGAACTAGCGGAGCGCTAGTGTAGCACCTATTAAAGTTAGTTCGAACTAACTTTGTAGTGTAGACATACCCTGAGCTATTTCGAATTAGGCATTATTCCCCATAGAATGAGGTTTACCAAGTTCGAATTAAGCAGTTTGTATGTATAGATGCTATGAAAGTTAATTCGAACTAACGGCCATTAGTTCGAATTAACTTTGTAGTGTAGACATATCCTCACTGGCAGAGAGAAAATTGATCCTCGTTAGCATACCCAGGTGATCTTTCTATCTGGTTCCGCTCAAACTTCGGTTACTTAGCACCCCATCGTTTGTCTGTGAAAGCCTTATACAGGCAGTCCCCGACTTACGCGGATCCGACTTACGTCGGATTCGCACTTACGAACGGAGCTTTCTCACCCCGGAAGTCGGGGCGAGAAAGCCCCGTTCGTAAGCTGCTCTGGTGCCCCTGGTCTGCTGGAGACCGTCTCCAGCAGACCAGGGGCACCGGGCGGGTTCCCGTGCTTCTGAGGCTTTGCCAGAGCAAAGCCTCAGAAGCGCGGGAACCGCTGCTGCTGCCCCTTGAGACCCGGTGCCTGTGGTCTGCTGGGGACGGTCCCCAGCAGACCACAGGCACCCAGACTGAAGCCGCAGCCGCGGGGGGGTCCCGCGCCTCTGAGGCTTTGCCAGAGCAAAGCCTCAGAGGCGCGGGGAACCGCCGCTGCTGCCGCTTTGACTGAAGCGGCAGCAGCGGCGGTTCCCCGCGCCTCTGAGGCTTTGCTCTGGCAAAGCCTCAGAGGCGCGGGACCCCCCGCGGCTGCGGCTTCAGTCCGGGTGCCTGTGGTCTGCTGGGGACCGTCCCCAGCAGACCACAGGCACCCAGACTGGAGCGGCAGCAGCGGCGGTTCCCCGCGCCTCTGAGGCTTTGCTCTGGCAAAGCCTCAGAGGCGCGGGACCCCCCGTGGCTGCGGCTTCAGTCCGGGTGCCTGTGGTCTGCTGGGGACCGTCCCCAGCAGACCACAGGCACCCAGACTGAAGCCGCAGCCGCGGGGGGGTCCCGCGCCTCTGAGGCTTTGCCAGAGCAAAGCCTCAGAGGCGCGGGGAACCGCCGCTGCTGCCGCTTTGACTGAAGCGGCAGCAGCGGCGGTTCCCCGCGCCTCTGAGGCTTTGCTCTGGCAAAGCCTCAGAGGCGCGGGACCCCCCGCGGCTGCGGCTTCAGTCCGGGTGCCTGTGGTCTGCTGGGGACCGTCCCCAGCAGACCACAGGCACCCAGACTGAAGCCGCAGCCGTGGCGGGGTCCCTCACCTCTGAGGCTTTGCCAGAGCAAAGCCTCAGAGGTGCGGCACCCCGCTGCCGCTGTGGCTCTGCTCCCCGTGTCCCTGGTCTGCTGGGGGGGGGGCGCAGCTAGTGTGCTCCCCCCCGCCAGCAGACCAGGCTTTTGTTTTGGACTCTGGGGCAGAGCAGCTGGGGCGCTGCCGATTGGTCCTGTAGCGCCCGTGGGCACTACTGGACCAACCCGGCAGCACCCCAGCTGCTCTGCCCCAGGTCCTGATTCAGCCGCTGCTGGTCAGTTTCAGCAGCGGCTGAATCAGGACGTCTGGGACAGAGCAGATGGGGTGCTGCTGGGTTGGTCCAGTAGCACCCCAGCTGCTCTGCCCCAGGCGTCCCCAAGTCAGCTTCTGCTGAAACTGACCAGCGCTGACTACAGGAAGCCCCAGGCAGAGTTGCTCTGCCCCGGGCTTCCTTGAATCAGCTGCTGATCAGTTTCAGCAGCAGCTGACTTGGGGACGCCTGGGGTTCTTAAGTTGATTCTGTATGTAAGTCAGAACTGGCGGTCAGTTTCAGCAGTGTCTGAATCTGGACGCCAGTTCCGACTTACATACAGATTCAACTTAAGAACAAACCTACAGTCCCTATCTTGTACGTAACCCGGGGACTGCCTGTACTTTGCTTGCTTCTGTTCAACTGTTTTTCTCATAGCATCCTCATTTGGTGCATCAGGCCTTGCCTTTAATAATTCAGCAATGTTCAATTTAGTATTCATCTGTTTTCCATGCAGTAACTCTGCAGGTGATCTTTGCGTTGTGGCACGTCGTGTGGCCCTGTAAGCTTGCAAGAAATCAGTAGTGAAGGTTACCCATGAGCGCCCTTCCAGTTTAGCTGTTTGCAAACTCTCTTTCAAACTTCTGTTAAACCTTTTGCTTTCCTCATTGGCTTGAGGGCAATACAGGGACGTTCTTCTATGTAAAATGTTTCTCTCTGCTAGAAAAGTTTCAAATTCCATGGAAATAAATTGACTACCGTTATCTGAAACCAGTTCTTTGGGGTTACCTTCCCTGCTAAAAACTGTAGAGAGGAACTTAATTACTGTAGCAGAAGAAACTTGCAAAGTAAACGCTACCTCAGGCCATTTACTGAAATAGTCTATTAAAGTGATGGCATATGACAGTCAATGAGAGAAGTTTCAAAGGGTCATACGATGTCAATCGCAACTTTTCCCCATGCAGAATCAGGAAGAGGAACAGGCTGTAATGGTGGGGTACATGTCACTGCTGTCTTATCATGCATTTGGCAAGTGACAGAGGATTTTATGATTGCTTCAGTTTGGGAGTCCATCCCTGGCCACCAATACAGATCTCGTAGTCGGTGTTTCGTTCTGACAATACCTTGATGAGTATCATGTGAGAGGTGTATGAGTTTTGGCTGTAATTCTTCTGGCACAAGTAGCCAGTGTGTACCTCGTAGCACACAGCCATCAAGCAAAGAAAGTTCATCCCGAATTCTAAGATAAGGCAGCAAAACTGGGTCAAGGCTTTTAGGGTTACTGGGCCATTTCTTTGTCAGAAATTCCTGTAGCTTTTGTTGAATTGGACATGCTGAACAAGCAGCTTGGAATTGCTCTCTTGTAACTGCAGTAAGAGTGCTTGTAATAAGCGCAACTGCTTCATCCTCATCCTCCGGTGGACCATCTGTAAAGACAAAGGCAGGCTAGAAAGGCAATAAGCTCCCACATTTTGGTTTCCAGGCTTATATTCCAGTTCATCATTGAAAGAGAGTAGTCTTGCCGACCCTGCTCTTCCCAGTCCTTTTGTGGTTAGCAATGTTGTCAAAGGGCTGTGGTCTGTGCACAACTTGAACGTGCGGCCCCACAAGTAAGTTCTCCATTTTTCACTAGCCCAGACACAGGCAAGTGCTTCTTTTTCAACTGTAGAATATTTTCTCTCAGCATCACTCAGTGTCCTTGAAGCAAATGCAACAGTCCTCTGTGTTGTCCTCATGAAGTTGTGTGAGGACAGCCCCAAGTCCATAATCAGAAGCATCAGTAGTCACAATTGTGGGCAATGCAGGACTGAATAGTGCAAGTACTGGACTATGTACAATCAAGTTGTCCACACCAAGGTTGAACTTCTCCGTAGTAATTCTTGTAAGGTTTCAATGACAGAAGCATAATTGGGAATGAATTTTACATACCAGGAGGTTGCACCCAAGAAGGAACGTAAGGTTTGCAAATCAGTTGGAGGAGGAGCATTTGAAATTGCTAGGATATGATCTGGATCAGGTTTTAGTCCAGCCGGTGAAATTGTATGCTCCAGAAAGGAGAGTTCTGTTTGTCTAAATTTGCATTTAGACATATTGAGCTTGAGGCCTGCTGTGCTGATGCAGTTTAGTACAGATTGCAGATTATTGTCATGCTCCTCAGAAGTATTGCCAAACACGATACTATCATCCAGATAGCACTGAACTCCATGTTGATTCTTCAGAATCAATTACATCATTTTTTGGAAGGCCCTTGGGGCAGATGCAAGACCGTATGGAACCTGTTTAAAACGAAATAGTCCCTCATGTTTAATAAATGCTGTGAGGTCTCTGCTATCTTCATGCAACATAACCTGGTGGTACGCGCTCTGCAAATCAAAAGTAGAAAACATCTTTGCTCCAGGGAGTTCTGCAAATACTTCTTCAATGTGAGGTATTCAATGTCAATCACAATAGCTTTCTTTGGCTCCCTGGAGTCCACACAAAGGCGAATGCCTCCATCCTTCTTCTGTGTCACTACTATAGGTGAAATCCATTCCGAGGAGTCAATCTCTTCAATAACGTCTTTCTGAACAAGCTTTTTAAGTTTCTCTGAAACGGCTTCCCTGACTGAAAATGGTAAGCACCGTACCTTCTGTCGTACAGGCATCACACTCTGTCGCATTTTAACTTTATGCACAAACCCATAAGCACAGCCAAGTTTCTCCCCAACCTGGTCTTGGGGCCCAGCTGAAACTGGTGTGTGTACTGCCAGAGTGCTTTGCTGAGAAAGATCCATTAACTACCCTGAGGTTTAAAGCAGCCAATAAATCTCTGCCAAGGATAGGAGTGCCTTGGTGGACAATGTAGAGCTCTGCATTTACACAGCAATCACCAAAAGTCACTGTTGTGACAGGCAGCCATGCACTGGAATTTGATTTTTCAAATAGCACACCAAGTGAAGTTTGGGTTCAGTAAGAGGCACATCTTTAAAGTAATGCAAATAGATGGAATCAGGTAGCATAAATACTGCTGAACCAGTGTCCAACAGAGCTGAATAGGATGTGATTTGCCTGAAGGTGCGACAGAAACATTTACAGTGCACCTTATCTGCTCTGGAATATGTGCAATAGTGACTTTGTCCACACTCAGCACAGTAACATCTGGTATTGTAACTACATGCACCTGTTGATTGGACTGGCTACTGTGGCAGACCTTAGCAAAATGGTCACCCCCGCGGAGAGTGTCGAATTTTAGCATGAATGACAGTTCAGAGGATTCCCTTTCAAGTGCAGATTTGGGGAGCTGAACAAAGACTCCAACTACCTTACCCATTACAAAGATAGCTTCCCCAATTATCACCTCTAATATCATTAGCTCACAGACATTTACCTTCCTTCCCCCCCCCCCCCCTCCACATCCCGCTTCTGTTCTGAAATGTGATTTGTCCTTTTCATATGTGTTCATTTTTTAAAATTGTATCCTTTGGTATATATGGCTGTGACTATTTTCTTCCACTATTTGATCTGAGGAAGTGGGTCTGGCCCACGAAAGCTCATCACCTAATAAACCATCTTGTTAGTCTTTAAAGCGCTGCATAGTCCTGTATTTTGTTTCAGCTACACCAGACTAACACGGCTACATCTCTATCACTATTCCAATCATGTGTGTTATCCCACCAAGACTCTGCGATACCGACTGTGTCATAGTTGTGTTTATTTACTAGCACTTCAAGTTCTTCCTGCCTATTCCCCTGTTCCTTGCATTTGTACACAGGCATCTAAGATACAGATTTGATTTTGTCCCCAGTTCTGCCCTTGTGCCTCCTTTACCTCTGCTACTGCAGCCCATGCTCCCTCCCATTTCCGACCCATCTCCCAGGTCTCCATGTTTTTCACTTACCTATGGGCTTTGGTCACCTGCCCCCGTCAAACCTAGTTTAAAGCCCTTCTCACTAGGCTAGCTAGTCTGTGCCCAAATACTCTCTTCCCCTGCCTCCAAAGGTGAACCCGTCCCTGCTTAGCAGTCCTTCTTCTTGGAACAGCATCCTGTGGTCAAGGAAGCCAAAGTCCTCCTGGCAACACCATCTTCACCCCTCCAGATGTACCTGCCTCTGCCTGGGCCCCGACCTTTGACAGGAAGGAATGAAGAGAACACCACCGGCTCTCCAAACTCCTCCACCCGGGCTCCCAGAGCCCTGTAGTCACTCTTGGTCCACTCAGGGTCACACCTTGCAGGATCATTAGTGCCCACATGGAGGAGTAGCATGGGGTAGTGTTGCAAGAGGTTGTGGATTGCAACTGCTTGAAACACTAAGGAGAGGGGATCACCACACAGCAGTGTAAAGGGTTTGTTTATTCAGTTAAAACTGGGGAGGGAGGGGAATCTCACTCACACACTCAACCTCACTGGCAGTCCACGGCAGGATGATAAGGCGAGCAGAAGGCAGTTCATGTTGTTTGATCTTCCCAAGTTGGCTCCCAAGCAGGTCCACTGGCCAGGCGATCCGAGCGCAGGGCGTTCTGGGAGGCTCCACTTAGTGGTCAACCCACTGTGGGTACGTCTACACTACAGCGCTAATTCGAACTAACGTGTCTAGAACTAAAAACTAGTTCAAATTAGCATTTTGCTAATTCGAACTAGCATGTCCACATTAAGTGGACCCTGAACCGGGCTTAAGGATGGCCAGAAGCAGTGCCGGCAGGGCACCAGAGGAGGACTTAGAGCATGGAGATGCTGTCTCAGGCTAGCCGAGGGCTGCGCTTAAAGGGACCCGACCCCCACCCCAGACAGACAGTTCTCAGGGTACCCTGCTTGCAAACCAGTCCTGGCTTGGAGTGCCCGGAGTGCCCACACTTGGCACATCACACCACTCGGCTATCAGACCGGCTGCACTTGCCGCAGGCTGCCATCTGGGGAGAGGGGGCAATTGGGGGGCTGCAGGAGAGCTTCCAACCCCAGAAGCAAGCAGAGCCAGCCCAGTCCTCCCCATCGGGGGCTCGTACCCCATTCCTCCCTCACCTCCTTCCACTTACCCTTCCCTAGCTCCTCTTCTTGATGTACAAAATAAAGGACAATTGTGTTCAAAAATGGAATCTGTCTTTATTGAACAAAAATGGGGGAGACTGGGAAAAGGAGGTGGGAGAGGGGAAGAGAGAGGCTGGGAGAGGGGAGGGGAACTAAAATGATCAGGGGTTGGGAACAGGTCCCATATGAAGAGAGGCTAAAGAGACTGGGACTTTTCAGCTTAGAAAAGAGGAGATGGAGGGGGGACAGGATAGATGTCTCTAAAAGCAGGAGTTGGGTGGAGAGGGTGCATACAGAAAAGTTCTTCATTAGTTCCCATAAAGAAGGACTAGAGGACACCGAAGGAAAGGAATGGGTAGCAGGCTTCAAACTAGTAAGAGAAAGTTTTTCTTCACAAAGCAAAGAGTCAACCTGTGGAACTCCTTGCTGCAGGAGGCTGTGAAGGCTACAACTAGAACAGAGTTTAAAGGGATGTGAGATCAAGTCATGGAGGTTGGGTCCATGGAGTGCTATTAGCCAGGGGGTAGGAGTGGTGTCCCTGCCCAAGGTTTGTGGAAGGCTGGAGAGGGATGGCACGAGACAAATGGCTTGGTCACTGTCTTCGGTCCATCCCCTCCAGGGTCCCTAGGGTTGGCCGCTGTCAGCAGACAGGCTACTGGGCTAAATGGACCTTTGGTCTGACCCAGGACAACCATTGTAAGCTCAGGGCTCAGGGTCGGGGGTCTCAGTGGACCCCCTTGATTTTCATGCACACCTGGTCCTGGGTGGCCAGGCTGGCAGCTCTCCTGCCCTAGACAGCCACTTTCCTGTGCCTAGTGCGGAGATCGTGGACGAGGTCCACGATGTCCGCACTAGCCCAGGTGGGTGCCCGCCTCTTGCGGTCCTGGGCAGGTAGTTCGAACTACCGGGCATTTAAATATGGCGGCGCCCGGGAACATGTAAATCAAGCCTGGGATATTTAAATCCCGGGCTTCATTTGCAAGTTCGAATGACTACATTAGCCACCCTGGTTCGAACTAGGGTGGCTAGTGTAGACATACTCCAAAAGAGTAGTGAAAAAGCAATGCTCTCTTGTGCAAGAAGTTTTTGCAGACAATCTCTTCCACAAAAAGCTTCTTACGCAAGAAGCCTGTACTCTAGACAAAGCTTAAGAATAAATGTAGGATGAACTTCAGCCACTTCTATAACGGCATTTCTGTAGAAAATCCCCTTTTCATAAACAAACAAACAAACAAGCAAACAAACAAACAGATAGACAGACCTCAGACAAAGCCCCTCCTCTCTTATGAACAGCAACCTTCTCACCAGCACTTCAAGACAACTTTAGGGTCATCAGCTCCTAGAGTCCCAGGCTGTAAGGCCGGAAGGCACAGCCCTGCTTCCCGAGTTTCACCTCCTGCACAACACAGGCCCTAGAAATTCCCCACAAGAATCCCTGTGTCACTCCCGGCCCCATGTGTCTTCACCTTTGGCTGGGTTCTATGGACGAGTTCTGGCTCTTACACGAGTGGATGGGTTCAGGAGACCGCTCTTATGTGTGACTCCTGGGCAGACTATTTCCCTGCCTTTCCGGAAGGACAGAAAAACCCCATTGGCTCCTTCTTTTTCTTCCAGGCTGCGTTGCCTCTTGCGAAGACTCACCTCAAGGGAGCACAGACACAGCCAGGTGCTCAGGGTGGTGGTCCAACCTGCAGCAGCCGAGGCATGCTCCAGCCTCAGCCAGGAGGAGCAGGCCTTGCCAGAGGAGCCCAAGAAAACCAGAGGCTCCTGGAAGCTCCTATCTGGCCTGAAAAAACTCTGTGTCTGTGGCCAGTGTGGCAGCTCCCTGGCAGAGGCTAAGGAGGAGACAACAGCTTCCTCGCCCACAAGATGGACACACTTCTCCCTGAAGAAGACCAGGAAGACGAAGAACTCAGTGGAGGACCAGGAAGAGCGAGAGGAGGAGAAGCTGCAGGAGAGCCCAGACAACAGCCAGGAAGATCTCACAGGTGAGTCTACAACCCGCCCGGTGACTGGGGAGCATGTGAGGGACACTCCCACCAGTCACTCTACAAGCCTAGAGCGTTAGGGCTTCTCCTGGGGCGGCCATGGGCTCCTCAGACGCTGGAATCCAGCGAGTGTCTGATGCTCTGGCAGAGAGGGGCTGGCCCCCTTGCACACCCTCCCTCCCAGCTGTCTCCTGCACCCTCTCGCCTGGTCAGACCTCACCCAAACTCCCAGCCCGCTCCAGCACTCTACCTCCCACGCCCGCCTGCCTGCACTACTGTCCTTATCCCATGCCCTGGCAGCCACCTCCCACTCACTGAACCCCTCATTTTGGCCTCACCCAAAGCCTAGGGAGCACAAAATCTACTATCCCCGGTCAAAAGAGTTAATCTGCCCCATGGGAAGCCTTGACTCTTGCTCCTCTCTTCTCTCCCCTGCTCCCCTTGGGGCTGGAGTGGCAGAGCAGTGAAGTGATGCAGTGGTGGCCACAGCAGTGGGGGATGTTTTATTGCTTTTGTTGTTTGGAGGTTTTTTCCCTCTCACTTTTTTCTGGTCCCCGACTGATTTTTCTGGGGATCAATGGCCCCCAACCCAGAGAAGTTTCCCCACCCCTGCCATAAATCAAGAGAATATTGAAGCCACTTGATTTGGACATAAATTAATATTTTAGTTATATAAATTGATGTTTGGTGAACTAACATGATAAAGTTAAAGCTCCTGATTTGGTTAATTATGTTGATTTTCATTAATAAAGTCTCCTTTCTTACCGGTTATACACCCCCCAACCCTCCCCCCCATATTATAGCTCCAGTCGTTTAATATGAATAATTGAGTATTTAAGGTTTTTAGAGCGAAGCGAAGGCATTTTGTTCCCCTGGGGGGGTGCCTGGTGATCCAGGGAAAGTTGTGCGTTGAGGGGGATGGATCCAGGGTCAAAACCTTTGAGAACCAATTGCCCTGTGGGGAGTGCGGGACACCTGGTAAAATCCCTCAAATTCAAGCGAGTTGAAGGAAATTAATAAAAATGATGCGGGTTCTTCCCCCTCCCCCCCACCCCGTGTGCTGTAAAAACTGCCAGGCCCAGCGGGAGAAAGGGGGTCATGGGGGCCTGGCTAAGGGGGTCCCCTCAGGTACAGGCGTAATCAGGGTTGACCAGTGAGGGTGACACGGGGGCCACCAGCCACGTGACCTTTCCCCCAGCCTGTAAAAGGGACAGAACTGCCCTCTGCCCCAGGCCCCACCTCCGCCGTGCCCTTGCCCTGCCCTTGCCCCACCGCTTTCTCCATCCGATGGGGCCTGGGAACTAGTGGGGCAGGGTCCGGGGCTGGCAGCAGGGCCATGGCCCCCCACACTCACTGGCAGCGGCATCCCCAGCTCGGGCCCTTGGCCTCCCTGCCCAGGGTGCTTGGGGGACATGTGCTTCTCTTGCCACCCCATGCGGCACTTGTCAGGGGCTGCAGGTTGGATCGTGAGGGGCTCAGAGAGCAGAAAAGGGATTCGCGCCCGCGCAGGGACGCAACTTCCAGGGAACCTTGCATGGGAGCTGAGGGGCAGCTCCAACCCCTGCACCAGCAGCAGCTGCTGGAGAGGAGGGAACAGCCAGGCTGCCTGCACCAGGGCACCAGACAGAGGAGAAGCCGCCCTGCCCTGCCCGGCTCTGGCTTCCCGGCTCCAAACTGCCAGGGGCAGGGAGAGAGGAGGGTGGGTCTGTCCCTGCCACTGCCCTGCACTTCCACTGACGTTCCGGGGCACCATCCCCAGGTCTGCCCAGGGGCTCAGGCGGCTTCTGCTGCACGGTGAGCACTGGGGATTCGGGATCCAGCCCTGCCAATCCCAGCTCCCGTTTGGCTTCAGCCCCTCAACCTCTGCTTTGAGCCCCGAGGGGTTCCCAGGCCTTGGGACTTCAGCCCGTGCTGGGGATCGAGGCTTCAGCCTGGGGGTGCTGGGTATTGAGTGTGAACACCAGGAACTGAGCTTAGATAATGAACAAAACCATTACAAAGGAGCCAGAGGGTCACCCCATCCCACAGTCTCAGCAGCTCACAGCTGGGAACTGGGCTGGGCTGGGCCATCACTTCCTGGGGCTCTCAGGCGAAATGAGGCCTGTTCCCGTCACTGCCAGGAAGGGGGCGAGACCGGGGAGAGCAGAACACGCCATGGGAGAGACGCTGCCCCTAAGTTAGAGGAAGCCCAGTGGGGAGAGCACCCAGCTCAGAGTCATGAGAGCGGCGCTCTCTGCTCGGCCCTGCAAGCACCTTGTGTCTGACCCTGGGCAAGTCACGTCAGGGCTCTGGGCCCAGTTCCCTTCCCTGTCGCCCAGGGGTACCACATTCAAACCAGTGTTGCCTTCTGCTCCAGGGATGCAGACAGAGCTCTCCGAGACGACGAGGAGCCAGGCAGACCAGAGCGAAGAGGAGGAACCAGCCCCCCAGCCCATCCCATTAGAAAGGAGCAGCTCCCACACGACTATGGTAAAAACTTAAAAAACAACAGAGTCCGGTAGCACGTTATAGACTCACAAACCATGTAGATGGGATCATGGGCTTTCGGGGCACAGCCCACTTGTTCAGATGACCAGCGTGTGGGAAGTTCAGAACCAAGAACAAATAAGGGACGGAGCGGAGGAAAAAAATTGAGGTGTTGGGGGGAAGAGGACACTGGGTAGATAAGTCTCAAAGGGATAGCCGAGCCAGTCTGTAACAGGAAACACTTACAAATGAGGCTTGTGGCTGAGCCAGTGGAAAGCGTCCCCTGCGGGGCGTGTGACTATCTCCCCAGCCGGTGTCTCTCAGAGGAGAATGACCTGCCCCCCTCCGGCCCAGGGACCGAAAGGAAACACTCACCCTTGTGACCAGCTCCCCTGAATAAACCCTTGTAACACGGGGGATTTCTGGGGGCACCACACCGAGGGGCCAGTCAGGGCACTTTGCACAGAGACAGGGCTACTGAGAGCCCAGAACGGGGGGTTCTCCACTGCAAGGATCCAAACCAGCCCCAAACGGCACTTCTGTTCCTCACCCTGGCTAGTAAGAAGCCCTGCAAGCAACCCCCTTAGACACTCCTGCCCTCTGGGCCACCACCCGCACCGCCCCTTCTACAGCGTCGTA
Organism: Pelodiscus sinensis; assembly: GCF_052426305.1. Classification (NCBI taxonomy): domain Eukaryota; kingdom Metazoa; phylum Chordata; order Testudines; family Trionychidae; genus Pelodiscus; species Pelodiscus sinensis. The sequence continues at coordinate 8,525,807 of NC_143063.1, read as the reverse complement.
TCTGCCAGGGCTCGTACTGCCAGCGTTCAGTGTCGTCTGGTCAGGGTTGTCCTGGGGTGCTCCTGACAGGTCCCCTTCTCCGTTGGTGATGACAAACTTTCGGCTGCGTGTGTGGGTGCCTGTGCTCCCGTCATCTAGACGTGAGTTCCCAAACTGCGGGGGCATGCCCTCCGGGGGGGGGGGGGTGAAGAAATTCCAGGGAGGGCACGAGGGGACCCAGCCCCCCATCAACCTCTGCCCCCATAAGTTTTTCTGCTATTGGGGGGACGCATGAGGGTTTCTCAAAAATCAGTAAGAGGGCGTGATGCTGAAAAGTTTGGGAACCACTAATCTAGAGCGGTAGACCCCGTGCACTTGGGTCAACACAGGAGATCTCCACGAGCCCCCAGAAACGACAGATGCAGGCAAGGTTTGCAATCAGCCCAGCAGGTTTATTGTCAAATGCGACGCCCTCACAGTTAGTAGCCCTCACGTCACTTCTTTATGTACCAGGCTGCCACCCTTAAAGGTATTAGGATGACACCTCCAGATGAACCTACTAGACACAACCAATTACCTTGTAGCTGGTGGTTTGATCCAAACATCCCTATCCATAGTGCTGTCATCCCGACCCTGTGCTGAACCTGGGTCGGTAAGTCCATTGTCTACAGGGAGTGTGCTGGGACCGAGCTGTTTCTGCAGGGAAATGTTCTGTTACCATCCTCCCGGAATGTTTGCGGGCATGGCCTGTGCCTCGGACCTCTGCAATATCGGCAGCCCTGTCCTTCCCAAGCTTCTGTCTGCAGGACCTGCCTTTTGCTCACTGCTTAGCTTTGCTTTATGTTAGCAAAGCATTGACGGTTGCTCAGGCCTTAGGCCTCACACTGGGCCTCCACGGTCAGGCCCTTTTGTTACTACATACAGGTGAGAGGTTATGAAAACAAATCCCATCAAATCCAAACAGGTTCCTCTGATCCTTAAGAGCCAGTCACCCGCCCAGGTCAATTGAAACCTCAGAGCTTACCGAAAAGAGCTTGCAGTGCCCATCCCATAGAATTGAAAATAGGAAGGTTTATTAATAAAAGAAAGAAAAAAAAAGGTTGAGCCTAATATTCATAGAATCATAGAATCATAGAATAATAGGACTGGAAGGGACCTCGAGAGGTCATCGAGTCCAGCCCCCCGCCCTCAAGGCAGGATCAAGCTCCGTCTACACCATCCCTGACAGATGTCTATCTAACCTGTTCTTAAATATCTCCAGAGAGGGAGATTCCACCACCTCCCTTGGCAATTTATTCCAATATTTGACCACCCTGACAGTTAGGAATTTTTTCCTAATGTCCAATCTAAACCTCCCCTGCTGCACTTTAAGCCCATTACTCCTTGTCCTGTCCTCAGAAACCAAGAGGAACAAATTTTCGCCTTCCTCCTTGTGACACCCTTTTAGATATTTGAAAACCGCTATCATGTCCCCCCTTAATCTTCTTTTTTCCAAACTAAACAAGCCCAGTTCATGAAGCCTGGCTTCATAGGTCATGTTCTCTAGACCTTTAATCATTCTTGTCGCTCTTCTCTGTACCCTTTCCAATTTCTCCACATCTTTCTTGAAATGTGGCGCCCAGAACTGGACACAGTACTCCAGCTGAGGCCTAACTAGTGCAGAGTAGAGCGGCAGAATGACTTCACGAGTTTTGCTTACAACACACCTGTTGATACAACCTAGAATCATATTTGCTTTTTTTGCAACAGCATCACACTGTTGACTCATATTCAACTTGTGGTCCACTATGACCCCTAGATCCCTTTCCGCCATGCTCCTTCCTAGACAGTCGCTTCCCATCTTGTATGTATGGAACTGATTGTTCCTTCCTAATATTGTTAAAGGACTCAAATTACATTCACCGACTGCAAAGCTCTTTGTGCCGACGTGTAGGAGATGAAATGAACGGCTGTCTTAGGGCAAGTTTCAGGAATACGTCCTCTCCTAGGCTGGATGTATTTCTGAAGCGCCCTCTGCCTTCCCCACCCGGCAGCGTGTGGCGCTACCACCGAACTGGCACGAACGGGCAGGACAGGAAGTAGTTGAGACTGAAGGAGCGAGTCTCCCTGCCGACCACTCTGGGGCCACTTCAGGCTTCAGTTTGTGGCCGAGATCCTTCATAGTGGATTTGCCAGAGTGAAGACAGGAATGAAGATGAAAATGGAGGAACCCTCAGAGCCCCTTTATCCCCCTGCCTATGGGGTGGGAATCCCATTGTTCTCCTGTGAAAGTCTGTCCCAAGATGGAGTCTGTCCCATGAGCAAGTCACCGCTCCAGGCCTGACTCAGTTCTTTTTAGGCAGCAGCCACGGCTTGCATGCTGAACATTCACAGCAAAGCTCATCAGCTGTGATTGGCACTACCTGAGGTCAGTGAAGTGCTGCTACTCACTTGACTAGCAACCCTGTCAAGGCTGTTCCCCACTCCGGCAGGATGAATGCAGAAGTTGGGGGCCTGCAATAGCACTCCAAAACCTTGCCTCTACAAGCGCTGGTACAAAAACTTCCCGCCCCAATCCTAATACCCAGATTTTGGGGAATCCACTGCTCACATCAAGTGCTTTGAACCCACAAACAGGGGCAGACACTTGAAACCAGCCAGGGGTACCCCAAGCTCTTTTCCTTCAAAGAAGCTTGAAAAAAGAAAAGAGAAAATCAAGCTGCAGTCTCTGGCGGCTGACCCCTCAGTCAGAGGCCTGCAGGTCCACAGAGACAGACCTTCCAGGACACAAAAATCAACCAATACCGGTTAATTAGAAAACAGAACAAACTCTTACTGTGAAAACAAAGCTACAGTTGCAAGCATAGTAATTTGGCTAGCTGGAAAGAGCCACCATTTGACACAGGTACTCAGGGAAAGTCCCTGGTCTGAAGACTTAGTTAGAAAAGTGGGAGGAAAAAGCACTAAGAAGCTCAGACATTATTTCCATATCCCCAAACAAGGAAAACAAGAAATCCTGACAGACTAGCTAAACTCTTCCCTGCTTACACATTGTAAGAAGTCGCTTTTTGGACAGCGGAGCGTTTCCTGTCTCCTTTGATACTTGGAAGAAACTGGTCGGTACTTGGAAGAAACTTGGAAGAAAATTCCTACCTGCGTTGTTATTGGCTGACCACCCCATACTGGGCTAGGAACAGGAGACATTAGCTCACGTCTTAGTCACCGGATGTTCCTGTCCTGATTATGAAAGACCCTGTCACGGGGGTTGGCCAAGCCTCCAGCTGAGCTCTCCCAGTAGCCCACGTTTGAAATACAAGCACAGCACCCGGGTGGTAACTTCCAGCACCAACATCACACCTCCCTGTGAGCAGCAGAAGCAGAATCGGCCTGGCACTGGGGACTGGCCCGGAGCCCTCGGCCTGGAGGACCGGGCCGGGTCAGGTCACCACTGAGCGCGTCGGCTGAGGGCGAATTGCTCAGAACAAGAGCAAATTAATCGAAACAATAGTTAAGAATAAAATTGTGAGGCATGTAGAAGAACATAATTTGTGGGACAAATGTCCAATCCCACCTACCCTGAATGGGTCTTCCTCTCTCAGGGAACCAGCCACAAATCCCCAGTCAATTTACACTTTGGATCTACCCACAAGATCGCACTGGGCCAATCCTTTAGAATCTAAAGCACGAGCGTAAGGCTGTGAAGGAGAATACATGACATGCACTGAATCACCAAGTTCTCGACGCAGGCTCTTAGCAGAGATGTTACAAACTGCTATCTTAAAAGTCTCTGGAGTACATCCTATGTCAGGATGGGCCAACGATTTTCCCGGCGCGCTGTTCCTCGCAAGGCTGCATCTGGAATTAGTAGCACAATTGAAGGCAAGATGGAGTCTGCCTCATAGCACTTTATATCCATTCCTGGTCTCTTCCAAGCTGGAGCAGGTCAGATGGCCCAGTGACCTGTCCCTGTGTCCCATGTCAGCAGTCATGATATTGGCTGGTTTGCAGACACATTCCTCAGGTGTGTATTAGCCTCTCTGAGAGCCTTATCCCTGGAGACTTGCTAATTAGCATAGTCACTGACTGACCATTTCTGGCCCACTGTTCTTTCTCAGACAGAGTATCTTCCGGCATCAACACAGGTTACATATTTATAAATCCACTTACAAATATCACACAAGAGGATGAATAACACATACACAATCAGTAGAGCACAAGCTTTCATTTGACATCTCACATGGCCTCCTTGGTACAGACTTTGGGACAACCCCTCCCCTCCGCCCTTGGGTGCAACAGTGACCTGTCTGATCCCCTTAAAATCCAGTAACGTGACACCCCCAACACAAAACTGATGCAGGAAGTGATGCCAGTAACATCAGTGAGGGCATCACATGGGTCCCCCCGCCTTAGACAAGGCATCTGCCACAGTATTCTCCTTCCCGTTTACGTGGACTATGTCCGTGTCGTACTCCTGAAGGATCAGACTCCAGTGGAGCAACCTGGAGTTGGTGCCGTTGGCCTTCTGCAGGCAAGCCAGCGAGGCATGGCTGCTCAGCACAGTGAACCTCCTGTTGTCCAGATAGGGTTTGAGCTGCTTGACAGCCCACACGATGGCATAACATTCCTTCTCAATTGTAGCATAATGCTTCTCCGGGGGGCACAGCTTTTTGCTGAGGAAGGTCACGAGGTGCCTTTTGTCACCTACCCCATCCTGTATCAGCACCGCCCCCAGCCCGATGTCGGATGTTGAAATCCGGGCTGGCCAGCACAGGTTCCTTGGCCAAGACATTCTTTATGCTTTGGAACCCCTGTTCACGGGCCTCCGACCACACCACCCGGTCCGGCCTCTCCTGCTTTGTGAGGTCTGTGATCGGAACTATGACGTCTCTGACCCCTCTCACAAACCTCCTGTAGTAGCTGGCCAGGCTCACAAATGACTGGAGCTGCGTTTTCATTTGGGGGATAGGCCAGTTCTTAATGGCCTCCACCCTCAGGGGTTCAGGGCGCTCCAACTCACTGCCCACCCTGTGCCTAGACAGTCACTTCAGCAGCCCCCATCCTGCATTTGGACACCTTGACAATCAGGTTGGCTTCCCCGAGCCGCCGCAGCATCGCCCCTGTGTGACTGAGGTGATCCTGCCAGGAGTTACTCAAGATGGCCAGGTCATCAAAATAAGTGCTGGAATGGGCTCTGCAGGACCTCCGTGATCAGCCCCAGGAAGGTGGCCCTGGAATTCCGCATGCCAAAGGGCAGCACCTTGAACTCACACAGGCCCGACTCCACTATGAGCGCAGATTTGTCCCATGCATCAGCATCTAGGGGACTCTGCCAGTACCCCCTAGTCAGGACCAGAGTACTTATAAACACAGTCCCCTCCCCCCAGCGTGTCCAACAGATCCTCTATTCTGAGTGTGGGGAAGGGGTCAGGCTGCGTGACAGCATTCAGCTTCTTCTAGTCCATGCAGAGCCTCGTGGTCCTGTCCATTTTAGGCACCAACACAATAGGGGATGCCCATGGCCAGCATGCTCTCCACAGCCTCCTGAATCTGCCTCTGCATCTCCCCCTTGGCCCCATAGGCTCTGCTAGGCGCTGGGCGAGGCAGGGCCTAGTGAGGATGGAATGCGATGACCTGTCAGCGAGCCCTGGCCTCCTTCACCTTTCGCTCCCTCTCAGCATCTGCCTCCTTCACCTTTCGCTCCACTTCGGCATCCTCCTCCCTCGCCCTTCGACGCACGTTGGCAAGGGCCTTCCCATGTTCCAGCTCTATTCCTTCAATGCCTGCTGCTTTCTAATTTCATCTGCAACAGCATCCCTGGCACCGGGTGGGCACTGCTCCCTTCCCTGCTGGTCATTTCGTATTAGCAAAGACCTCAGTTCCAGCTTGTCTCCAATCACAAATCTTCTAGAGCCTTTCGGTCAAGACTCTCATGTAGTTGCTGACTCATTGCAGCTGCTCTTTAACCAATCAAACTCTCTACACCCAAAAATAAAAATAAATAAAAATTTAGAACCGCTTGAGGGTCTGATCCAAAGCTTAATTGACCAAGATCTGAGGATCCTGCCGACTATACCACTGTGACGGACCGGGCCAGGTCTGTGCACTGCTAAGGGTGTTGGCTCAGGGTGAATTGCTCAACACAAGGACACTTTACAGCCCCAGGCCAGAGACCTTCCCAAACAGGTCACAAACCAGTCAGACCGCGCAAAACCCCTCAGACACCACAGTTCCCTCTGTGCCCCAATCAGCCCTGGGCCTAACACACAGGTGAGGGGATCTAGAACCCAATCCCACCTACCCCGAATGGGTCTTTCCGGTCCCAAAGAACCAGCCACAAATCCCCGGTCACTTAGGGGAGAAACCTGCCTAGGACAAGGGGCTCTATGGAGGGGGATGCAGGGAATGGAGGAAGTGGGGTGGCCCTTGGGGTCCCTGCCCCGCTGAGAGGCTCCCATCTCTCTTCAGGCAGAGGGGACCAGGGAAGGGCTGAGAGATGGGAGAACCCTCGGCACCGGGTGAGGCTGCTCCACAAAAGGTCTCAGGTGGCTCCTCCGTGCTCACTAGGCCCTGCCAGCCCCCAGGGAGCGAGTGTCCCAGGGCAGCTTCCCAGTGGAAATGCTCAGTCCCAACAGGCTCTGTCCCTGTTCATTGCAGACCCTCGGGGAGCCGCCTGCCTCAGCCCAGCCCACAGCCCTGCTGCTGGAAGCCTTGAAGGGTCTGACGGCCCCCGCCCTGGAGAGCTTTCAGGCGGCAGAGGAGGCGCCGAGAGCCACCGTGTCCCAGCACAGCACCCGCATGGAGCGAGTAAGAGACGCCCGATGAGGGGCAGGGCGTGTGGAGACAGGGGCTGGGAGAACTGGCTCTGAGGAAACCGGCCCTGGGGCACAGGGTCAGGGTGAGGGGCAGGTCGGCTCAGCCCCTTTCTAGAAGGCTCTGAGCATCAGTCGCTCCCCTGCTCAATTAAGCCCCATCGCCCGCCGGGGAGGCAGGAATTTGACCCGCGAGACACCCGGGAACTGGAGCCCAGAGCGGCTTGTTGACTTCCCAAGGCTGCGCTGGGGGCAGCGGCAGGGTCAGCAAATGACCCCAGGAGAAGGCCTTGTCCAGGGCCCCTAGAACCAACCTGCCTCGTGGGGCGTGCGGCCACGTTGCTGCAGTTGGCTCTGCTGGGAATTCTCAGCCAGGCAGAGCCCTGGGCCCTTCGCCAGGCAGGTCTCTTGGGGAAAAGACTCAGGGGTCACGTTCCCGACAGGCCTCTCAACGGGGCCTTTTCTCCCTTGGCCCCACGCCGGTGACGCTCCTGCCCTTCCCCCAGCGCCATCTGCCGGGGTGGCGGCCTGGCAGGAGGCTGCTCTCGATCAATCCCCCCTCAGCTGTGTGGCTCCCTCCAGATTGGATACGTCGTGGGAAAGATTTTCAGCTGGCTGCGCGACGTCGGGGATCCCAGAGCCAGAGGAGCCGCGCTGGGGACCATCGCCCTCTTGGCTCGCGCCCACCCCCTGGACGTGGTTCCCGCCTGCGTGGCCCACGCGCTGCCATGGGACAGGTAGGGAGAGGCTGTTACCACCTCAGTCCCTGATTTCCCTTCCCCCCTCCTGCCAGGGCAGAGCACAGGAAGGGCCTGGCCGGAGACAGGGATGGATCCAGCTCCCTGCTGGGCACAGGGCTGCCCCGGCCTCCTAAGAGAAGATGCCCAGGCCCAGCTCCTGAGGGGACGGCTGCTAAGGGAAGGGAATAAATGCAGAGCTTGTGGAAGGAACTCTCCTGCCTCAGCTTCCCTGCCCCCCAGGGTCTCTTTTGAGAGCCCCTTTCCCGCCCCCTTCCCAGCCTCTCTCTGGGGAGGCAGGAGGGGGCCAAGCAGGGAGGCTCTGATTTTGGTTTCTCACCTTGCAGAGGTGCCAGGGAGCTGTGGAAGGCCGTGGGAGAAGAACCACAGCTCCCCCGGCAGGTGCTGCAGCAGCTGCTGGACGCGCTCCGGAAGAGCCACCGGGAGGAGAGGAGCCGCAGCGTGTCTCTGGCTGTAAGTGACACTGGAGCTGTCCCGTAGGGAACTCACCACTACAGGGAGGATGCTGCATCTGTGGGGGGGAAGGGGGCTTCAACCCCTCTTAGTGTCAGGCCACGGCCCCACTGCACACTGGGCACACAGCCGTGTCACGGGGAGAGCCCCCCTGCTCCCCTCCGGAGGGGGTGTCCGGCCTCTGAGGCCCCTCACTTCGTGGTCAACCCCGCATGCACCACGATGCTCCAAGTCAGCACTGCAGCTCCCTTCACACAGGGCAGTGCGGCCTAGCAGCCGGAGGCAATAACTCCTAGTGGGATTGGTGAGGAGGGGTAGGGGACCCAGGGCGCCCTCTCCACCGGGTCCCAGGCCAGCGCCCTGTCAGCATTGGAGGGGGCACCACTAGTTCTGGGGGAATCAAGTAGAAACTCGCCGAGCACCTGGGGTTCAACTCCCCGCCTGAGCTGCTTTCTGCCAGCTCCTCTCTTGTTGTCTGCGCCGTCTCTTTCCTCCAAACTGGGGCATCTGCTGCGGTTCCCTGCTGACTGGCGATGGCGTCTGGGTGCCCCTGCGCTGCTCCTCAGGAGCCCCAGCAGCACCTCCGTCCCCATCCGTCAGCCCTGACTGAGCTCGCCACCGGCCTTTCTAGCCACCTCCAGCTGGCGCCTGCCCAGCAGGCCTGTGGGGTAGGACTGTCTCAGCCAGGTAGCCAGGCTGCACCTCTGCAGCTCTAGTGCAGAGATGGGACACTCTGTGTCAGGGGCTGATCCCCACTCTGAGTGCAGAATTTGGAGGCCGGAAGGAAAAAGTTGTCTCTACAGGCTCTGCTTCCAGAACTCCCCAGGGTCAAAGATTTACTAACTGACAGAGACACAGACAGAGCTGCTGACCTTCCAGGACACAAGAAGCAAATATTGACCTGAAAAAAGTGATTTTTTTTTACCAAAGAAAAGCTACACTGGATAACACAGACTTGGTTGCGCGCTGTGACAGAGCAAGTAAGGAAAACAAATGAAAACACAGAGAAAATCTCTAGGAACAGTTTTCAGAGGGGAAGCAGAGATTCCCACAGAGCAATTCAAACCGAAACGAAAAATAAAGAAAAATACCCAAGTTTTTCTGAAATAAGAACAGTTGCAGGGTGAGTTTGTAAGAAGCTCGAGTGTGTGAGAATGACCGATGTGCTTCTCGTTATTTGCAATTCACCTTGCTCTGCCCTTTCTCACCTGCAACCACTTAAATCCCACGGCGTGTACTTAATAAAATCACTTGTATTTACTAGCAAGCGTTGTGTGAACAATTGTGACCTGGGGAGCAATCAGTGTGTCCATCCTCCTTTCACTGTTAAAGGGGGCTCACGGGAACAATTTATTTGGGGGTTGGGTTCCCAGAAGCTGTGCCTGAAACTGCACTCTCCTCAGACCCGCAGGGATTCAGTGTCTGTATTGCTCTTGGGTGGATGGGAGGGAGGGCTCCTGTGCCCTGGCTGGGCGAGACCAGGAGATCTGGCCCAGAGGACGGGGTGGTGAGAAACCCCATAGAGCCAGGAGGAAGGTGTCAGTGGCTTTGCCAGCACTCTGGGAAGCACCCCAAGGAGTCCTCTGTCATAGAGGGATAAGGGATCTTTCGGAAAAGCCTTTATTTTCCACAAGATCAGCGTCTAGACTGGCGCTTTTTTCCGACAAAGCTCCGTGCGGAAAAAAAGCGGCAGCCATTTTTATGCTAATGAAACGGGGGAGAGTTAAATCCACACTTCATTAGCAATTGCGATACGTCTAATTTACATCCCTTTTACGAAAAAGGGATGTAGTCTAGACGTAGCCAAACTGTCTCCCTAACTGAGGACTACATGGTGACAGAGGAGCCAGGGAAGCCAGACCCGAAGCCGGAGCATCCGAGAGAGTGACACAAGCAGCACGGCCGGGGTCCCTACAACTGGGTCACGAGGATCGGAACTGACCCGACAGAAGTTCCCATTGACCCAGGTCAAGTAGTTTGGGATCTTGGGGGGATTTCGTGGAAGAGCAAAGGAGTGATCCAACCTTCGGAAAGCCTGGAAGCAAGTGACAGGCACGAGCCAGACAGATGGTCAACCCCAGAGCCGGACCCAGGGATCCCGGTTTCAGATCAGCAAGGACCTTCCCCATGAGCATTATCCCAGAACGCACAAGAAGCCCAGTACGACGGGGGAGCGAAAACGAGGACCTGAAACCCGGGATGTGATGGAAAGCCAGTCGCCGGGAGCAACGTGGGGTCTGCACCGACACCGCTTCGACCTCCCGGCATCGCCCCGGCTCCCTGCTGCTTGTGGCGCTGGAGTTACTCAGGCGGCAGAGGGGCAGTGATGCCCCCCCGGTCACGTCTGGCAAGCTGAAGGGCGGGGCTAGGCAATGAAGACAGAGAACGGGAAATAACGTCACCCGGACTCTTCCGCCCTTTCCAGGAGGTTCCCATCTGCGTCCATTCTAGGAACAGGAGACGGTTCAGGGGCCATCACATCTCCCTTCCCCCCAGAGGATCTCACCCTCCTTCCTCATAAGCCGCAAGGAAATGGAAAATGGAACCAGGATGGCAGCCAAAGCCATGGGAGCGGATGGGCAGGTGGGGACAGCTCAGTGACATTTCTGTCTCCTGTCTCCAGGCAATGGACACGCTGTACGAGATCTTTTTCCTCTGGGGATACCGAGAAGCCATCCTCGAAATGTTTCCCCAGCTCCTCCTCGTCTGCGTCAGGCAGGTGCAGTACGTGCTGGACCTGTGCCTGCCAGGGACTTGGAGGGCCCAGAAGACATCCAGCCCGGAGGGATCCGGCCGCCTCAGCCCCTTGAGGTAACGGCGGAAAGGAAGGGGAAGGACAGATTTGTTCTGCTCAGCCCCTGTGGGACCTGCCTGGCCCTCTGCTGTGCGTGTCCCTACAGCCCAGGGGCAGTTCTGGGCAGGTCTGTGTGGAGGGAGCGGTGCTGGGCGCCCGTGTGCGTGTGAGCCACACTTGCTCCTCTGACTCCGACCACAGGCCAGGGGCCACGTCGGCACGTCCCCATGTGCTCCCAGCCGAGGAGTCAGGGCTTTTCTCCGTGCCTGTTGAGCCCGCTGGGCCTCTGTCCCACAAAACCCCACCCCAGGACAGCGTGGTCAGAGCACACACAGAGTGCACAAGACCAGCGGGGGGGCCGTGTCACAGGCAGGCAGGACGAGGAGGGGCCCGTGACGCTGATTCCACGGGGACAACCAGGGAACCACCTGGCTAGAAACTCGATGAGTCTGTGGCATGGCCAGGGCCCGTTGGGCAGGGCCGTGCCCTCACACGGAGCTGGGTCCATCCCGGGGGAGGCCGGCTGCTGCTGACCACGCCGGGTGTCCCAGGCCTTGTGCGGTTTGCGCTGCGTGGGGCTGGGGTCGAATTCTGACACCCGGACTTTTTATTGCCTCTAGCACATCCCTGGAGGCCGTGAAGACCCTTTTCTCCATGCCCAGATACTGGAAGGAATTTGCCAGTATCCAGTTGCAGCAGGGCTGGGACATGATGGCCTCCCGCCAGCGCTTCTCCCAAGGAGTGGGCTTGATCGCAAGGTAGAGTCTGGGCAATGGGAGCTCAGTGGGAGACCCTCCTCTGCCCCCGCCGGCCCTCTCAGCCCCGCCATGGGAGAGCGACGCTCTCTCCCCTTGGTAACTCCGGGCATTTTCTCTGTCCTGTTCCAGGGCCATGGTGGAGCACCAGACCCCACAGCTCCCTGCGGTGCTCAGAGAGGCCATCGCCGTCATGCAGAGTCAGGAGGAGCAGCCCCAGAGAAATATAGCCCTGACTTTCTGCACCGAGGTGAGATTCCGGTGCCGCCAGGCACATGTGGGCTTGTGCAGAGCAGCTCAGTCCCGTCCCAGCAGGCAGGCAGGCACCGGGGCCCATCGCCAGCAGCTCGGCAACGCCACAGCCAGCTGGCTCCTCTGCTCACATGAATCCTAGTGGGGCCGAGGAGAGTGGTGGGGGGCAGGGTGAGATTGCTCCTGGCTGGATGTGCCTCCGTGGGACCATGTGACAAGAGACGATGTTTCTCCAGCGCCCTGAGGCCGGGCCTCTCTCCTCGCCTTTGCCTGGGGTTTCATTTTCTTCTGCCACGGCTCGCTCCAGGACACGCTGCGATGCCCAGAGATTCCCCTTTCCCTGGGCTTCATTAGGGGCTTGTGCATTAGTCGCCCTTCTGGGAATGGATCTCAAACACCAGCCGCTGACTCCTTACCCCCAGGGATTTTGTGTGGCAGGAAGTGACCAGCTGGCAAAGATGCTGGCGCACGAACAGACCGAGAGGCAGATTTCTGCTCCTGCAGCTGATGTTGATTTTCTCTTTCCAGTTTCTCCGGAGTCCTTCCATCCTCACCACAGTCACCAGATCGGAGCTCCAGGAACAGCTGATGGAATGGACCAAAGATCCCAATCCGGAGATACGGAGGCTCTGTCTGCAGGGCCTGGGCAGTATCATCTTCCAGCCAGAGAAGGTGAGGGGCAGGGCTTGCCCAGGTGAGACGTTGCTGCACTGGGAGATAACAGACACATCACTGTTGCAACCCCTGTTCTATGCCATTACTGAGCAAGCCAGGCGTGAGGTGTCCCTGCTCCCTGGTGCGGGCAGAGCATGGTCGGTGGGAGGCAGTGGGGGAGGGGAAGGAGACTCAGGGCGTCGCTCAGGGCAATGGGGGGAGAGTGTCGGCTGACAACAAGCCCAAGCTCGGCAAGGACAGACGAGTCGGGGGGCGGGGTCAGAGCTCGGGGGGCGGGGCCTGGAGCGGCTCCAGGCAGGCGACAGGGTGACTCTGCCCAAGGGCCAGGGGTGCAAGCACCTGCCAGAGCGGCAGGAGAACGACTTTCTCCCCCGCTGGGGGCTGGCCGATGGGGGGATGGTCCAGCCCCTGCCCAGGCTCTGTCCCAGGCCAGGCGTGAGCTGCCTTCTGCCTTCCTGCAGGGGCAGTTGTTACGGGCCCAGCTGCCAGGGACCATCGCCATGTTCTGCGCCAGGAACGCATGGACTGTCCTGGAGGCCCTGAAGGACGCGGCAGACGCCATCTACCTACTCGCCGGGGAGGGGCTTGGCTCCATCTCCCAGGACATGGCAGTCAGCCTGCGCCCGCTCATTGACCACGTAAGGCCGGGACCCCGGAGAAGCACATTCCCCCTCCCCTTATGTCCTGGTATGACCCTGCCCAGCCCCTCCCCGCCCCCCAGGCCAGCCACACAGCACCCAAGGGGGCCCCTGCCAAGGGTGGGGAGTCTCCTACTCAGCCCCCTCCCTGGCAGAGCCTTTCTGGGAAATGGGGGCGCCAAGCTCCCAGCCCTGCTGCAGCCTCCCCTCCCCCCCTCCTGTGCCCAGCCCCTCCCCGAACCCCAAGGAGGCAGGCGGGAGCCTCAGGTCCCAGTGCCCCGGGAGGGGAGGCCAGAGCAGCCTCTGTGGCCAGGGACCTGGGCCTTCCCTCAGCCCCCTCAGGCCTTGCTGGGGAAGGAAGCAGGGAAGGGGCGATGGGAGGGGAGGGGAGGGATGGGGAAGAGGGACGGGGACGGAGGGACCCAGGAAGTGCAGCAGGAATGAGGTGAGGATGGAGATTCCTCGTAACTTGCCCCTTTCCACCCTTCACCCCCCCATGCTCAGTGGCTCCCCTGCCTGGCACTGCACAGGGGTGGGCTGGGTCTCTCCAGGCCGGGCGGACGGGGGAGAAGAACATGGAGAGATTGGCCCCTCTCTGGACTCCAGGCGGCTGGGGGGCTGGGTGCAGGAAGCTCTCCACACACATTGCACCATGGACCTCTGGGTCTCAGCCCTGGCCAGCGCACAGTGTCTGTGGGGCTGCCTGGTGGTTGCGGCTTCCGTGGGCCAGGGCGGGTCCCGGTCGGGGTGCTGGAGCCGTGTGCGATTTGCGGCCGTCAGGCCCCTGACCCTGGGACACGGCCTGGCTCTCACGGGCTTCCCCGCCCCGCGTGTCCTTACCAGGAGAGGGGCAATGTCCGCTCAGCCGCCATCTCACTGCTGGGCACCATGCTGGGCGGGGTGAAGGGCCCGGACAGACCCCGCGTGCGGCAGGAACTCACCCGCTGCCTGCTCCCGCTGCTGCTCCACCTGGCAGACGAGGAGCAGAGAGTGATCCTGGTAAGTGCCCCCTCGGTATGTCCCAGAGAGCAAAGCGCCACAGTCCCCCGGGCCCCACCCCTCTCCAGAGCCCTTGCCCAGCCAGGGCCATTGGGGACGTGCAGGGAGGCCTGAGGGGGGCCCCTTGGCTCTGACTCTCTGGGATCCCGGAGCCCCGGCGCTGCCGTCTCTGCGTAGAAGGGCCGAGCTGTGGAGATCCCGTCTGGCTCTCGCCAGCCAATGCTCAGCCCCGCCCCCCCCCCCCCCCCCCGAGCAGCGTCCCCTGCAGAACAAGGGGCAGGAGGCTCACTAGGCAGGGAGAGCAGGAGCCCAAGGGGCAGGGAGGAGGGGACGCGCCCCAGACGCTCCCTCTCTCAGCGAGGCCCCTCTCGCTCTCCCCTCGTGCTGCAGAGCTGCAAAGCGACGCTCTTCCGCTGCGCCGTGTTCCTCGGCTGGGCCCATCTCAAGAGTCTCTTCTGCAGCCTGGCCTGGGATGGCTCCTCGCGGCTCTTGCCCGGTGTCGGGAAGTGCCTGGTAGGTGAATTCTGTGGGCCCGGGGAGCGGTGACCGGGGAGCTCAGGGAGACCTCTCTACCCCCATCCCGAGTGCCCAGGGGGATTCTCCCCCGCTTGTCACGCAGGGAGCAGAGGCAGCCCCCCCAGAGGGGCTCGGCATTTCCTCAGTTGTTTTCCAATCCCACCCTTTCCACTGCCCCCATCTCCCGAACTTAGCGCTGCCCCTGCCTCCTGCCCGTGGGCTCCTGCCCCTCTGCCTGTGCGCAGGTTGGAAATGCTCTTACCCAAGGGCCCGACTCCAGACATCTGGGCTCCTACTGGTTCTTGCCCTGGCTTCCCTCTGTGCTTCAGCGACCCTGGCCTGTCAGCTGTAGGTTGATCACTTTGTCTGGTCTGAGCATGTCTCCTGCTCTGCTCCTAGATGAAGAATTACAAGAGGAACTTCCCCAGGTTCCTGTTCCAGGCCTTAGAGTATCTGGAAAGCTCCCAGGCGTCCATCAGACATTCTGCAGCCCTGTTCATCGGTAAGCAAAGCAGCCCCCGGGAGCTGTTCCAGGGCTGTTAGAGTTAATAAAATCTGCACAGGAACAAAAAGGGGTTTCAGGACAAGCATCAGCCAGCACCTCAGGCGCCTGCTGCAACTGCAGCTGTGAAACATGGATGGAACATAGACGAGTTAGTTGAATAAAATATCAGTGCTATTGTGTTTGGGTGTGTGATTTCGTTCCTCCCGTCCCTGGCGTACTGCTGCTCGGTCTGCAGCTTGACCCAGGTAAGGAGTATCACGTGCTCTTTCCTAAATGACTAGAAGTCAAGTTGTCTAAAAGAATTGCACCCGGTGTGCCCTCTGAGACGGCGTGAAATGCTGCTCCGAGCTCTCAATGAACATTACGGGGGAGGGAGAGCTCAGTGCTTCGAGCATTGTCTTACTGAACCCAGGGTTATGAGTCAGTCTTTGAGGGGACCGTTTAGGAATCTGGGGCAAATCTGTCAGGGATGGTGCTTGGTCCTGCTGCGAGGGCAGGGGGCCGGACCTGATGGCGTCTCAAGGTCCCTTTGAATTCCAAAGTTCTCTGTTTTAGTGCTCAGATTTGCACTCTTGTTTGACGAAATATGGGAACGATTAAAAAATTCAGTGACGATTAATCGCAGGCTTAACCATGTGCACCTCCCCTTTGAGTTCAATCTCCTTCGCCAATCGGTCTTTCAGTGATTCCTGGGGTCGGATGCTTTCTCCATTGTGTTTTGCATCACACTGAAGGACTGTCTTGAATTTCCCAAGGGCTGTCTTATGGGAATGGCTGACTCTTTAGTAATTTGCAGGGATGACACCGAAACAGTGTGAGCTCCATTCTATTCCTTGTCTGTGTAGGAGAAACCATCCACCATTACTGTGACCTGTTGTCAAAAAGAGTGACTGCAGCTGGTGTCATCCGCCTGTGTGAAGGTAAGAAAATACCTCTGGGCGTTTGGGCATCTGTGGGCAGTATGAGGCCTGAACACAGATGTCACAGTGTCCCTCTGGGTCTGAGGACAGTGCCGAAGGGAGAAGAGTGGTCTTGCTGGTAGGACATAAGAATGGGAGTCGGGAGCTTTGAGCCACCAGGAGCAACTCTGTGCCTCACCTTCCCCATCCGTGAAATGGGGGTAAGAACAGAAAGGCTCTCAAGGACAGCTGGCCAGAACGGAAAAGGACCCTCACTATGACGAGGCATTAGTAGGAGGAGAAGGATTCTTACCCTGTGTCAGAAAAGTTTGCATTGTCTCCTCCCCAAGGACCTCCACCCAGAGATTGATTCTTAGCTCCTACGGTATCCTGCCAAGCCCCCTGGGAACTCCTTTCCCTGCCACCTCTGGAGCACTGAAGGCGGCACAAATGCACAAAGGGTTCAGTAGAAGTGAGGAGCCTAAACCCTTTCTGCGGATCGGCGCCTGAATGTCAGAGTCACGGTTGTTGTCGTGTTCCCGGGGCAAAGGCCATTGGGAAGCAGAGGTTTCCCAGACATCAGTTACAGCAGCTCTGTGGGGTTTCCAACCTGTTTCCTCTTTGTTTCAGCTTTTCAGCAACAGCCTTTAAAATCGGACAGGGACACGTGGCTCATCCTGAACGAACATCGGCAATGGCTGCAGAAGATTGCGAACCGCGTGTTGGGTGCTTCTTATGACTTGGGAGCGGCACCGACACAGAAGGACTCTTCCTCCTGCCACGGTAGGTACCACAGACGGGAGCAGCTCTTTGGAGCAGGGAGGCAGGTTCCGTGGGGCGAGAGGGGCCGTGAGGGGTGGCAGGAGCGACGCGGCATCCTGGAGTCACAGGGGGCCACTCGCCTGGGGGCTGGAGCTGAGGGAAATTGTTCCTACCACGGCTCTGCCCCAAACGACCCCCCTCCCCGCCTTTGGGCTCCATGCGTGATGGCCCAGGCCCCCAGGGAGCCCCCCCCAGCCTTTGGGCTCCATGCGCAATGGCCCAGCCCCCCAGCCACAGCTTCTCTATGGCATCCCCTCCGTCAGCAGCGCACGGAGAGAGGGGGATTCTCCAGCACTCACTTCGGCCATCGCCAGCCCCAGGGGAGCATCGGCCGGGGGAGGGACTGGGCTCTCTCAGGGATGCCGGCTCTCAGGGAAATGGCAAAGGGGGAGGGAAGGGGAACCTGCCCTGGTCCAGATTCTCCCCCTTGACAATTGTGTCCTTCTCATCTGTGCTCCTGCCCTGTCTCCTCTGACAGACACCGGCTGAGCCCACCGCTCCCCGGCCTGGCCGGGAGACCAAGCAGCTGGGACACCACAAGGATCCGGAAGAGGCAGAGCTGCACGTAACGGGGAACCAGCCACGACCGGGACCAGGAGCCGTTCAACCCACAGGCCAGAGGACGCCAAGCCCCTCCCCGGCCCTGCGGCGCGTCCACAAGAACCGAGGATCCGCTCCTGGCCCAGAGACTTGCAGCTGTCATGGACTTTTGCTTGTTCCCCAACATTTGTCCTGCCTGACACCCCAGGACATGGCTTGTGAGTCACCATCAGACCCACCCATCTCCGGGCCCTTCCCACCGGCCTCTGCCCATCTGGGTGGGTCTCTCTCGCCGTCCGTCTGCCTTCCCACAAACACCAGCGTGGGACCACTCTCCTGGGGGGCACTGGGACTGCGCGCGTTCTGGGGTCCGCGGTGGGGGAGGGGTTGGGGTTGCGCGTTCTGGGGTCCGCGGTGGGGGAGGGGTTGGGGTTGCACGAGTTCTGGGGTCCGTGGTGGGGGAGGGGCTGGGGCTGCCCAGCATTCTGGGACTGGGGTGGGAAGCTGAGGCTGCCCGGCTGCTCTGGGGCTTGCGGGGATGCCAGGGCACCGGGCGGCCTGAGGGCTGGTGTGGGAGGGTAGAAATCTGGGGCTGGGCAGCCACCAGTGTGGGGAGGAGAGGCCAGGGCAGGGCAGGGGCAGCAGCCTGGTGGGCTTGGGGGGGCGGAGCCTTGGGAAGAAGGGGCGGGGCTGAGGTTTGCCTTCCCTCGTCAGCCGTTCGCCCGCTGCCCATGCCTCCCACTGCTCTCTGCCAGTCGGGTAGAGGCCCTGGAGAGAGGGGACGTGCCCAAGCACAGAAGTGCTGTGGTCAGGTGCCCCGGCCAGAAGAGACTCCTCTGACCCTCCAAGAAACCCCACAGAGCCCTCTGCCAACTGGGGCGGGTTTCACCCCTCCCCCATCTCAGAAGGCCACGTGGGGAATTTTTGGAGGGGTCTTGGACCCTCTTGTGGTTTTATCCCCGTGGATCTGCCTCGGGAATGGATTTCACCGATTGGTGACGGGTGCGGGGCAGGGACCCATCTGGAAGTGGGGCAGGGGACCCCTCTGAGGACTCCTCTCCCGCCCTCCACCAATTACTGTGGCCCCTGCCCGTAGGACCAGCGAGGGAGGGGACTGCACCACATGGGGGAAGTGCCGCGGTCTGGGGCCCTGCCCGCAAGAGGGTCCTGTGACCCCTCCAAGGAATCTCTCCACCGTCCCCTCCCTACCAGTGAGGGTCACCCCCTCCCCCCCGCCTCAGGCCAGCTCAGAAGGGAAACGTTCACCAGTCACAGCAGCCAGTGCCCGACAGCCTAGGCCAGAAGCCTCCATCTCTGGAGCTGAGCAGCCGGCCGGCACCATCGCCCTGGACGCCCCAGCGCAACAGTGCGAGGAAGAGCCCGTCTCGCTCCCTGGACGTCTTTCCAGAACTCAGCGCCTGGCCCTTCGGGCTGCCCCTCTGACTGGTGCACGTTTCCCTTCCGAGCTGGCGTGGGGGAGGGGGTGACCCTCACTGGTAGGGAGTGGACGGTGGAGAGACTCCTTGGAGGGGTCACAGGACCCTCTTGTGGGCAGGGCCCCAGACCGTGGCACTTCCCCCATGTGGTGCAGTCCCCTCCCTCGCTGGTCCTACAGGCAGGGGCCACAGTGACTGGTGGAGGGGGGAGAGGAGTCCTCAGAGGGGTCCCGTGACCCACTTCCCAATGGGACACTCTGCCCCCCGTCGGAGGGACAACTCCCAGCCTGGCTGCGTTACACCAGTCGCTGGGGACAGACCCGCAGTCACGGCGCACTCCGCTTAGACAGGGCTGACTCCCACGCACGACGCCACAAAGGGGTTAGGGTGGGAGCCAGTTAGGATCCGGCCCATCGGTCAAACCCACTCTTGGGGCGGTGCTACGGGGCCACGTTCCCTCTCAGGTGCAGAATGACCTTTGTTAGGTGCAGCAGGGGGCACAGGGCAAGGGCAGTGGTACTTGTTCTGGCTGGGGGCAGCCTCGGGGGCGCGGCCGGGGATGGAGGATATGCGGCGCGGGGGAATTATCTGAACTCCTGGACTAATAAATGTATCTCCGCTGTAGACCCTGCATTGCTGTGAATTCCTCGGTCGCGACAAAGATTGTGTTTGATGTTTGTTTGTCTTGTGGGGTTTGTCTTATTGCTGGCCTTGTGCTGTATTGTGTTAAAACACAAATCCCGCGTTAGGCAGAAACGGATTAATAGGCATTGCTGACTGTATCTGCAGAAGCTATCGTCTCAGCAGGGCAGAGGCCCAGCAATGCCAGGCACAGCAGCTCCTGCACTTCTGCCCCAGTGAGGGGGGGGGGCAGATCTCTGCCTGGGGACCCGCCCGGCCTGTCTCCTCAGGAACCTCTCAGCAGCTGTATCCTGCCACAATCCATGAGCAGCCGTGAGCGTGGGCATCGCAGCCTCTCAGCATAGGACAGGCAGCTCCCTCCTGCAGCCCCTGGCCAACTCCCTCCCAGCCTGAGCCACACAAGAACCCAGGCGTCCTGGGCCAGACAGCTGAACATGTGTGTGTGGGGGGTGGGGGGTGACATCTCCCAGCTCATGATCCCCCAGCACTTCACAGACGTTCCTGAAGCCTCCCACGCTGGGCCGTGGGGACTGGAGAGCACCCAGCTACCCCCAGGAACACCCAGTTCCCTTGCACTCTCCAGACCTCAGCTGGCCGCTGCCAGTCCCTCTCTCTAGCCCGTTTCTGGGCAGACTGCAGTCCCTCCTGGCCACTCCTCCCTGGCAATGGTTGCAGACCTGCTACCTCTGCAACCCTGCCTTCAGGCCTTACGGCCTGGGGCTTCCCCGGCCCAAGCCCTCCCAGCCTGCCAGGTCTGCTGTCGTACCTCGGTGTTTTGTACCTCGGTACCTTCGGTGGTCTGGACTGTCAGTGTCAGCGTCGTCTGGTCAGGGTCATCCTGGCGCGCTCCTGACAGGACCTCTACTCCGTCGGTGATAATAAACTCACGGCTGCGTGCGTAACTGTCGGTACTCCCTTTATCTAGCGTGTTAGACCCCGAGCACTTGGGTCAACACAAGAGATCTCTGAGAGGCCCCGGAAACGACAGATGCAGGCAAGGTTTGAAATCAGTCGAGCGGGTTTATTGTCAGATGCGAAGCTCTACCAGTTGGTAACACAGATCAGTACAATGTGACACCACTGGGCACTATGGCCCGCGTTGACACGGTACCAACACCGGGCAGGCCTATTGTCATATATCAGATATTAACAGCACTTAGTCAAAGTTAAGTTACTGTGCACTCTGTAAGTTTAGGCAATGACACCTGCCGTTCAGGCGCCTAGTGCGCCCCCCCCAAGGTCGGCCGGAGAGCACCCTCTGCGGTGTCCTTTTATAGACAGGTACAAACAACTTACATCATTTCTTTACGTACCAGGTTAACACCCTCTGTTGCCTAGTTACCACCCCTCACTGTATGGAAGGGGGGCTCACTTACTATCCTTCATGCTGTCAGTCTCGACCCGGTCCTGAACCTAGGTCAGTCTGTGCATTAGTTTTTAGGGAGTTTTTGTACCAAGACATTTCTTATTAAGATGTTCCATTACTCCCCTTTGGCTCACAGTCTGTACCCAGTGCCTCCCTGTGTCCTTCCATGCTCGACCTAACTTACACAATCACACAGTTATCAATAGGGCTTCTTTCTTGGCTCCTGTGTTACTGAACCAAAGTCTTGCTCACTAGATTGCAGGCCTGTTGCTGTTTCCGTGTTGCAGGCCTTAGGCCTGCTGACTCCATATCACTGACCCTCAGCTTACTACATCTGCCTCTCACAGCCCCGCCCACCACGGCTGCCTCTCGCAGATCCACAGACAGACCTTCCAGGACACAGGAATCAAATCCTCACCTTACAAGAAGTGATTTTTGGTATAAAACAGGAGAGAAACGTGATAAAGAGTACTTGTTTCCTTGATGTTACAGAGCAACTGAGGAAACCGAATTAAAACAGAAAAAACCCTCTGGCACAATGCTCATTTTTTCGGGAAGAATGGCTCTTGCGCAGGGGGGGGGCATTTCACATCTACACAGCTCCTTTTTGTGTAAAAGCCTCTCGTGCAACAACTGTTGCTAATTAATTATGCAAATGAAGCGTGGCGATAGTCTACTCTGCGCTTCATTTGCACAAGCTTTTGCGGAAAAAGGTTGCGGTATGGACGTAGCCAAAGAGAGCAGGCAGGGAACCTAAATCCAATTCACATTTCAACCCTCTGTCTCGATTGGTTCTCCTGGCCCCCTGGCTGACACCTTTGCTAGGTACCTGAATTAACCCTTTAATCAGCGGGTGCTGGTCAGCACTCCTCCTGTTCATGACACCTTCCCGTGGGCCCGCCTCCATGTCGTAGAGCTCAGCAGTTTGGCATTGGCCCCTTTCCTCTGGTGCAGCCAGGTGAAGGGAGAGTGGTCGGTTACACTGTCAGAGCCGCCCGAATAGCTATCTAAGGGTTGGAGTATTGTGTCCAGTTCTGGGCATCACATTTCAAGAAAGATGTGGAGAAATTGGAGAGGGTCTTGAGAAGAGCAACAAGAATAGTTAAAGGTCTAGAGAACATGACCTATGAGGGAAGGCTGAAAGAATTGGGTTTGTTTAGTTTAGAAAAGAGAAGATTGTGGGGGGGACAGGATAGCCGTTTTCAGGTATCTAAAAGGGTGTCATAAGGAGGAGAGAGAAAACTTGTTCATCTTTGCCTCTGAGGATAGAACAAGAAGCAATGGGCTTAAACTAAAGCAAGGCAGCTTTTAGTTGGACATTAGGAAAAAGTTCCTAGCTATCAGAGTGGTTAAACACTGGAATAAATTGCCCAGGGAGGTTGGAATCCCCATCTCTGGGTATATTTAAGAGTAGGTTAGATAAATGTCTATCAGGGATGGTTTAGACAGTATTTGGTCCTGCCATGAGGGCAGGGGACTGGACTCAATGACCTCTCGAAGTCCCTCCCAGTCCTTGTATTCTATGATACTATCATCTGGTGGCGTGTTTTTATTCATCAAAGGGCCAATTAAGGTGAATCGAACATATGACCAATTTATGAAGGGTAAATTTACAAAATAGGGGATTCAGAGGATATTAAAAAATGGTTATCGACAACCAATAAACAGTACAAGCGACGAGGAGTCCTGTGGAACCTTATAGACTAACTGAAGTGTAGGAGCATAAGCTTTTGTGGGCAAAGACCCACTTCATCAGATGCAAACAGTACAGTAATCAATTCCAAAAATCACAAGGAAAAGGAAAAGGAAAATTTCGGCTGAGTCCAATTGGCATGGTCTGTGTAATAACCAAAGTTTATAGCAGCCTTCTTGAAAGTTCCCACACTGTCGCTCAGGAGCTCAAATCTCGCAGCTCACCGAGAGCTTTGAGAGGAGGCCTGAGAAGAGCCCTCCGAGTCCTCTTCCCTGCCGATGGTAAGTAGTTCTCAGGGTGGCTGGCGATGGTCTTCAGTGGAGTCTCCCGTAAGGCTGCAGTTGTCTTGATCCGGAGTCTGATGTCCTGTGAGGAAAACCCCGCGCACCCTGCCTCTGGGACGGACATCCCCAAACTGTCCAGCTATCGGCCTTTTATCCCGTCTCAGGCGGGAAATCCCTGCGAGGGAAACCCCTCAGAGTCTGCCCCTGCTAGGGAGACCCTGTGTGTGAACTTCTGAGGTAAAGCCAGGTCAGACCGGACAGTGTGTGTTTGTGAGAATGTCAGAGACACACACACTGAGAGTGACAGAGATTTGTGCATTGCCGAGCTCCCTCCATCCCCTGCTCTCTGTGTGGAGATAGGGCATAAGAGTAGAGGGAGGGAGGAACACCCTGACATCAGAGCCCCCCCCCTTCTCCTTCCCACACCCTGCACAGCAAGCAGGATACCAAGGGGGCAGCTTCAATGCAGAAGGCAGGAGCAGCATGAAAATGGGTAGAGGAGCAACTGAAGCGTTAGCCCTTGAGAGCTTCCTGGACAAACCAGCCAGGATCATCGGCCAGAGGCTCTGAGATCTGTCATTCGATCCCGATCCACTGCTCGGTGAGCACTGCTCGACTATTTCTGCTGCTGCCGCTTCTTCTGTTGCTGCTCCTTCTCCTGCCCCTGCTTGTTTTCATGTTTCTTCTTCTGTTTGTGCTGCTGCTTCTTTGGCTACTTTTTCTTCTGTTGTTTCTTTTGCTGATTCTTCTTCTGCTTTTGCTTCTTCTTCCTCTGTGGCTGCTACTTACTCTGCTGTTGCCTCTTCTGCTGCTGCTTTTCTTCTTCTTCTGGGCTGTGTCTACACCGCACCCCTTTTCCGGAAAGGGATGCAGATGAGACAAGTCGGAATTGCAAATGCAGCGGGGATTTAAATTTTCCCCACTCCATTTGCATGAACATGGCTGCCGCTTTTTTCCGGCTCGGTGCTTTGCCGGAAAAAAGCGCCAGTTTAGACAGGGATCTTTCGGGAAAAAAAGCCTTTTCCGAAAGGTCCCTTATTCCTCTTAAAATCAGGACACAGCCCTGCTGCTGCTGCTGCTATTTCCTCTTTCTTCGGCTGCTGCTTCTTCAGCTTCTCCTATTCCTGCCTCTGCTTCTGCTGTTCCTGCTGCTCTTTTCTTCTTCTGCTGCTGCTGCCTCTTTTCTTCTCTGTTTCTTCTACTGCTTCTGCAGCTGCTGCTGCTTCTCTGGCTGCTGCTGCTCCTTCTTTTTCTGTGGATACTTCTGCTGTTGCTGCTATTGTGCTGCTACTTCTTCTCCATCTGGTGTTTGTTTCCTGTTGCTACTCTTTCTGCTGCTGCTACTTCTTTTTCTGTTCCTTCTTCTGCTGCTCCTTCTGCTGCTGTTGTTGCTTCTTCTGCAGTGCTGCTGTTTCTGCTGCTTCATCTGCTTCTATGGTTCTTTCTGTGGCTGCTCCTATTTGTTTTTCTGCTTCTCCTTCTTCTGTTTGTGCTTCTGCTTCTTCTGTGGCTGCTGCTGTTTTCTTTCTTCTCCTGCTGCTGTTTCTACTTCTCTCAGGTATGTCTACACTTACCCCCTAGTTCGGAGTAGGGAGGCAAATGAAGCATACCAAAGTTGCTAATGAAGTGTGGGATTTAAATATCCCGTGCTTGATTAGCATATTTGCAGCCGGTGGCCATTTTAAAATGCCAGTCGCCCGATTTAACTCACCGTGTGTAGACACAGTAGTCCGATTTAAAACCCTTCCCTCGATTTAACTGTTACTCCTCATTGCACGAGGAGTAACAGTTAAATCTCGCGCTTCATTAGCAACTTGGGTATGCTTCATTTGCCTCCCCCGTCCGAACTAGGGGACAAGTGTAGACACACCCCCACTCAATAAGGAGCAGCCAGAGATCATGACGCAGGGATGATCCCCAAAGCCTTATTCTGCCCCTCTAGTGGAGCTGGTGGGAAGTGGGGGGGGGAGGGGTGACCCACAGAAATTAGGAGCCTGCTGGAAGTCTCCAGAGAGCTGTCACCTCTGCACCTGGGAAGGGAAGGAGGAGGGGCTCGCTCCTCAGGAAGCAGGGGAAGCCTTGTGCCCGGTAGGGAGCTGGCTCCATCACTGTAGCCGGCTGGGCCCTTACCTCGCTCTGCCCTGTCAGGAGGAGGGGAAGGGAACTCGGGGGCTGAGGTGGTAACAGAGCATCTCCCTCCCTCCCATTTAACACTCCATTGACATCCACAGCAAAGTGTGGGACACTTCCGGCCCACGCAGCCTCCTCAGCACCTGCCCTGCTATCGACAGGCACATTTGCCTTCCCTCTGCCTCCTGCCTGTTCCAGTGCGAGAGGAAACCGCAACATCCTCTGGGAGGAGGGTCCCAACTACGGGATGGTTTCCCTCTGCTCCCATTGAATGCTCTGTTCCCTTGAGACTTTCATCCTCCTTAAGAGCACTGGGGCTCTCAGACTGGAGGTGGGACAGTACTACTGTGTCCCGGAAAGTCTCATCAGCATAGCTCTCTGCCTCCCTTAGCTCCTCCAGTTCAGACACCCTGGCCTCCAAAGCACGAACTCGGTCTCTGAGGGTCAGGAGCTCCTTGCAACGGGTGCACACATACGCCACCCGCCCACAGGGCAGGTAATTATACATGTTACACTCGACGCAATAAACAGGATCGCCCCCACTCTGCTGCTGGGCTTCTGTCTCCATTTTTCTAATGAATAAGTTTAAGTATAAACTGGGATTCTTTTTAAACCTCTGGAATATAGATTATTATACAAGTTACGTTTTAAAGAAGGTCAGAAGTCACTAGTGCCCTCTAACCTCCCCCTCTAAACTCCCTGTTAGCTGTTCCTGTTCACAAGCTCCCTGGGCGCTGAGTCACAGGCTTATATAGCTCCGGTAGCCCCTCCCCCTGACTGAGGCTCAGCCAATTAACAGAGGCTTCTAGATTTCAAACCTTTTAGAAGCTCCTTCAAACAAACAGACAGACAGACAAACACAAGCTCAGTACACAGCAAATAACTCCCTCCCCCCCCCCACAAACACACACTCCAGACTGCCACTTACCACAAGGGTCCCACTTTTACTCCTCTTTTACCTGGAGAACTCCCTCTCCAAACTCCCTGTTAGCTGTTCCTGGTCGCAAGCGGAACAGGACTTCACTTGACTGCGTACTGAAATGTTTCTCTGTTTGTCAAGTAGCTTGCTAATGTTTTCAGTGCCAAAATCATCCCTGATTTCATGTGGGGGAAGAGAGGCAAAGAAAAAAGCTGCCCATTCATTTAGTACATTCTCTGGAAACCTCTTACTCAGAGGCTCACACAGCAGGGAGATGAAACGTAGAATAGGTTCACAGCTGAACTGGTCATCGGTTGTGGTTGATTTGATTTGATTTGATTTTTCACACTGTTTCTCCAAGATCCTGCTCTCTCATCCTGTGGCTCTGGGCCCTTGCTAACTGCACAGCCTCACACGTTGTCAAAGAACCTTTCTGGGAGCATTTAGTCAGTTCTGTTAATTCACGTGAGACCTCATTTAATACAGCTGCAGTGACGTGGCAATTGGTGTCATGGAACTTAGTCAGGCAGCACTTTGCTATTGGGTCATTATTTTTTGAGATTTCCTGTTCCAAATAGTTAAGAAGGGGCTCCTAATTACACAGCAAAGCACTTCCAGCAAAATGTCTAGGTGGCCACCTCACTTCAGTTGGAGGTTTCAATGATACAGTCTCATTTTCTGTGACATTTGCTATTTCCTCCAATTGTCCTCTTCGGACTGAGGATCTGCAAAAGATTCTATAAACGGTCTTCAAAAGGGTCTCTACTGTCTTCAGCACTGGCACTTGGTTCCACACATCAGGTCTTCTCCATGGGCCAGGCAGTGTTGTGCTGTTAAATGTGGGATGCTTTGCTTGAGTTGTCTGGCAACACCATTGTTTTTCCCCCAGCACGACTGAAGCACCATCTGAAGTGAACATCACTGTTTTCATCAGATCCCGCTTATTCAGGTTGTCAAAGGCTTTGAGAGCAGCTGTAACAGCTTGTGCATTCCAAGCAGATAACTGAATCGTTCCACCAAACGCAGTCTTCTGCCCTGCACATGCTGCAGCTCTGAACTTGAAGTCAATGAAAAGCAAGTTGGTGACAGAAATACCTGTGCTCTCATCAGTAATAAGTGTATGGTAGGAAGACAGGCAAATAGCTGACTTGATTTCTGCACAGACAACACTGATGATTGACTCCAAAACCACAAAAGCAGAGTTTTTCTATGCCAGCTTGTACATACTGGTGCTTTCCCATGTGCTCATTTATATTTTGCGCATTTCTATTCTGGAGCTGTTCTTTTGTACGGGAAGCAGAAAGTTATCTGTGAGAATTTTTATTTTTATTTTTATTTTTTCTGGCTTTAAATGTTTTCTGTCCTTCAGTTCCAGCCTCTTCTGTTTCTTATTTGTGTTTCTAAGAGCATCCTTCACAACTCACATCCCAGGGAAGGAGAATTCCTGCTCCTAAGAATATGTGCAGCAGATTCACGGCTTTTGCTTGATGAATCCTCTTCATGTTGTCCAAGGGCTTCCCCCGTCCCACTTGTGGCCTGCGGAGAAGTGGCTGCATATTCTAGTCTGAGTCCAAATTTAGCAGGTCAAGCCCACATCAGCACTGTACTGGAATATGTCCCCGCTCTGTACACAGATCTGGCCTTGAGATTGTTGAGATTTTGCTTCAACTCTTTCATTCACCCATTCTCCTTTGACCGTGGGGCAGCATTTCTTCTTAGGGTTTGCTCCTGTGCTGGTTGATGCTCTTTGCCTTCATTAACACATGGCTGTTAACAGGTTCAGAAGGGCTGGGGGTCATGTAATATCACGTATTGTGCTCTTAATTAAAAATCCTGTAGTCCATGAGATATATTCAGCTTGTATTAAAAAGAGTCTGCCCGAGAGTGCTGCTGTGATAACTAACTCTGTTGCAGGCAATGATTAGAGTCATTTAACACTAGGACAGGAAGTGACTCAGGGGATCAAGTCCCTCCCCTGCACTCACGGCAGGACCAAGCACTGTCTAGATCATCCCTGGCAGGCGTCTGTCCAACCTGCTCTTCAGTATCTCCAGTGATGGAGACTCCACAACCTCCCTCAGCAATTTATTCCAGTGTTTAACCACCCTGACAGTTAGGAAGTTTTTCCTTATGTCCAATCTAAACCTCCCCTGCTGGAATTTAAGTTCATTGCTTCTTGTCCTATCCTCAGAGGTCCAAGAGAACAGTCTTTCTACCTGCTCCTCCTGGTAACACCCTTTTAGATACTTGAAAACCGCTATCATGTCCCCTCTCAGTCTATTCTTTTTTAAAGTAAACAAGACCAATTCTCACTTATTATGCCCTTCCAGTATGACAAGTGAACCATTAGTAATTACTTTCTGAGAACAGTTATCCAGCCAGTTTTGCACCCACTTACGTTGTATTTCATCTTTTTGGTAGTTGCCCCATCTAGGTTGTATTTCCCTAGTTTATTGATAAGCAGGTCATGCGATACCGTATCAAATGCCCACCTCCTTCCCATACTGCATTGCCTAGTGCAGTAGTCTGGGAGCTGAATTTGTTTGTGAACACAGAGGCAAAATAAGCATTGAGTACTTCAGCTTTCTCCACATAATCTGTCACTAGTTTACCCCACCAAACCAAGCACCACCAGCAGCTTCCTTGCAACCGGTAGGATGGCGAGTGCAGGCTAGGTCTACACTACAGAGTTTTTGCTCAAAAACGGCCGTCCATATCTCAAGTGCTTTTTTGCGCAAGTAAAACCAAAGAACAGAGGGGTTTTCCCGGTGTAGGTATTCCTCAGTCTCCGAGGAATAATTCCTTTTTCAAAACAGTTTTTCGCAAAAAGGTGTATGTGGACGGGCAAAAGGGGTTTTTTTGCACAAGAAAAGGGAAGAGGAAAAAGCACAGGTGCCCTGGTGGCCATGCTAGCCATAGTAATCACTGCTCACTTCAAGAAAGCATCCAGGCAGTCTGGACGCTCTCTTTCGCAAAAGTGCATCCCTTTTTTGATGGGCTTTTGCAGTGTGGATGCTCTCTTGTTTAAGAAGTTTTTGCAGATGAAAAGCTTCTTGTGCAAGAAGCCTGTAGTCTACACTTAGCTTTAAGAGAAAATGTAGGATGAACTTCAGCCACTTCTATAACAGCATTTCTGTAGAAAATCCCCTTTTTATAAACAAACAAACAGACCTCAGACAAAGCCTCTCCTATCATATGAACAGCAACCTTCTCATTAGCACTTTAAGCCAACTTTAGGGTCATCGGCTCCCACCGTCCCAGGCTGTAAGGCCAGAAGGGACAGCCCTGCTCCCCGAGTTTCACCTCCTTCACAACACAGGCCTGAGATATTCCTCACAACAGTTCCTGTGTCACTCCCGGCCCCATGTCTCTTCACCTTTGCCTGGGTTCTGTGGACAAGCTCTGGCTCTTACAGGAGCGGATGGTTTCAAGAGACCGCTCTTGTGTGTGAATCCTGGGCAGACTATTCCCCTGCCTTTCCGGAAGGACAGAAAAACCCATTGGCTCCTTCTTTTTATTCTAGGCTGCATTTCTTCTTGCGAAGACTCACCTCAAGGGAGCACAGACACAGCCAGGTGCTCAGGGTGGTGGTCCAACCTGCAGCAGCCGAGGTATGCTCCGGCCTCAGCCAGCAGGAGCAGGCCTTGCCAGAGGAGCCCAAGAGAACCAGAGGCTCTTGAAAGCTCCTATCAGGCATAAGAAGACTCTGTCTGTAGCCAGTGTGGCAGCTCCATGGCAGAAGCTGATGAGGAGACAACAGCTTCCTCACCCACAAGCTAGTTTTACTAGCTAGGAGCTTACAAATTAGAAAGGGAAAGAAGCTGCAGTATTAAATACGCCAGAGCACAACACATCTTCAGGGAAAGGGAACAGAGCCAAGAGCCCAGACACTGCTGCATGCAGAGAGAAAGGAAATGGAGTTGAGAGCCCAGAAGCCCAACAGAACACATCTACGCACACTGTGGGCTAGCAAATACCTACGCTAAACAGTGGAGTGTCTGACTGGGACATGCTTGGGAATCTCTTCTTTTCTGGTCTCAATAAACCTACTGTGACTAACACGTCTCATGCCCTGTTCTCATCCTGCTAGTGTTCCCTCCTTCCAGGCCATTGGACAGGATAGTTTCCAGCGCGGGAGCTTAAAGAGGTCATGGACTATAGGCATTGGGTAGGTGTTTGAGGATATATTAAGAATCTTTAAGATTCATAAACTGTCAATCTGGAATGTAACCCTTTGCTTTCCAGAACCAGAGCGATTATTCCCACAAGCCCAAAATGAAAAAATCAGACCGGGGAGCCTGAGAAACATGCTGCAGTCAGCACCAGCCAGTGACCTATTGGCAGCAAGGGCAAATGAGAAGGAAGCGGAGGGATCCACTCCACCAAGAATATCAAAGCGTAATGTCTATGAAAAGTTATAAGGAGCTGAGATTAGAAACTGACAAGATCTCAGTAGTAGGCTGGAATTCTGGTTTCAGTCACCCCTGTGTAAATCCGCCTCCCCCGCCACACGGATACTCCTCACGTCACTGTTTTTAAGATCAGATTCTGATCAGTCACACCACAGTAAATCCTTGGTTATACAGGAGACGTGACCCTGGATTCACAAGGGTGTCAATGAGCAGGCTTTGAACCTAAAAATCCACATGCTCTGTCAGCACCAATTATATAGCCCCATCCATGCATAAGTTCTTATATAGCCAAGTCCTCTGATCTGAGAGCGCCAGAGAAGGTCCGCCTCTCTGAGCAGGTGTAGTGCCATTGTGCTGGATGGGGAGAAGATGTGGTAAAATCATTCCAACGGCGGCGTTTGTCCCCACTTGCTATGTATTGGTGCTCCATGGGCAAGGATAGAGGTGGTGGATGCTGAGCACCAGAGATCTGCCACATTGGACAGGGGGATGCAGCTACTCTGGGGTCTCTGGGTACAAATAACTGATAGCAAAATCAATACCACTCTCCAGAAAACCCACTGACTGCTACACTTACCTACACGCCTCCACCTTCCATCCAGCACACACCATTTCCATCCATTGTCTATAGTCAAGCCCTTAGATACAATCACATCTGCTCCAACCCCACTGACAGACCAAAAACTTTAAGATCTCTACCAAGCATTCGTAAAACTCAATTACCCACCGGTGGAATAGAAATAAATTGAAAGGGCCAGACAAACTTGCAGAAACCATCTACTTCAAGATAGGCCCAAGAAAAGCTAGTTAAACTCCAACACATCAACCACCTACAACCTACACTGGAACAGGATACTACACTCCGAGAGGCCCTGGGTAACAGACCTATACTCTCTAATAGACAACCACCTAACCTCAGGAAGATACTTACTAACAACCACAAGGCACAGCACATCAATACTAACTCTGGAACTTTCCCTTGTGACAAACCCCATTGCCAACTTTGTCCACATATCTACTCTGGGGACACCATCACTGGACCTAACTATGTCAGTTATACGATCAAGGACTCATATTCCTGTTCATCCAGCAATGTGACTTATGCCATCATGTGTCAGCAGTGTCCCTCTGCAATGTATATTGACAGACTGCTCAGTCACTTTGCCAAAGAAGCAATGCCCACAAATCTGACATCTTCCAAGAGAAAATCCTATTAGTCTACATTTCAGTCTACCTGGGCATTCCCTTAGAGACCTGACAACATGCATCTTACTTCAGAAAGACTTTAACACTAGATTACAGAGAGAAACTTCAGAACTTTCATTCATGCTGAAATTTGACAGGTTACAAATGGGCCTTAAGAAAGATGCTACTTACCTACACATTACAAAGACAGCTTCCCCAACTATTGATAGTCCTAGTAACTGCTGATTAGCCACTCACTGACTTAAAATAAGCTATTTCCTCCTTCCCTCTCCCCCGCCCCACCTTTTGTTCTACAATCTGATTTGTTAGTTTATAATGTGCTCACCCTCTTCATTGTATTCCGTTGTTATATATGGTCACGCCAATTCTCTTTCAGAATAGGATTTGGAGAAGTGGGTCTGGCCTAGGAAAGCTCACCACCTAACAACTATCTTGTTAGTCTTTAAAGTGCTATTATATTTTTCCTTTTGTTTTACCATGTTACCACAGTGCATTTGCTAGACCTGTGCCTTAGGGAAAAGAATTGACCCATAGTGATTCAAAAGTGACTGATTCCATTTCGCTTCCTGTACAAGTCAGTCACACTTTGTTTGGCTCCAGTAACCCTATGTCAAATATTTACTAGGCTCTCATCAGAATCAACATTACAGCTGGGCAAACCTCTCCATGCAAACCCTGTTTTTCACTTGCTTACAAGTTGTATGAAACATCCCGGGTTCAGCCAGGCATAGGAACAAGCCTCTATTGCCGTCTGCCTCTTGTCTACACTTTTGCAGCTTCCTAACAACGGCTGGTCTGAGTCCCATGCTGGCCACAA
Organism: Pelodiscus sinensis; assembly: GCF_052426305.1. Taxonomy (NCBI): domain Eukaryota; kingdom Metazoa; phylum Chordata; order Testudines; family Trionychidae; genus Pelodiscus; species Pelodiscus sinensis. The sequence continues at coordinate 8,493,529 of NC_143063.1, read as the reverse complement.
TCTCCTGTCCCTTAGGATACTGATGCCCCCTCTATGGCCTCCTTGAGACCCCATCATTGAGATTCCCATCTAGATGTAGAGGCTGAAGGAGATGGACAATTACAGGGCTCTCCACTAATCTCCCCTTTCCAGACTCCAGCATATAGTACGCTCAAGGCTCCAGCTGACTTCTCAATTGTACACAGATCTACATCCAATGTATACCCATCCCCAGACAGAGCCTGAAAAGGCCAGGTGCCAGGAGAGCTATTTCAGAGTCATCACCTATGTGTTTCAAACCTCTGACTTCCTCTGCATCCCTTTGTACCTCTAGCAGTAACCATAATCGCAACACAGTTCTGCAAGAGCCTCTCTCGCTATCTTCTGTTTCTTTTTGTGACCTCTGTAGTTTATTACAGAATGTTAGTCTAATGCATACAGGATCACTTCATGATATAAAACATAGTTACATGTTTCCAACAGAGTATATGCTCAGTGCTGTATAATATCCAAAAATAAACTGAAAGCTCTTTAACTTGGGGATTCTCTACAAAATAGATATCCTGTGGATCATTGGCTTTTAAATTTAAAACAGTTTTGATGCTGTAATGCAAGCCCCAAACACTAGGTAGAGCAGCTAGCACAGAAATATTCTGTTCAAAATAGCAGGTTGAAATGAACATGTTGCACTGTGGTGGAAGGAGAACAGCAAAAGATTTTTAGCATTTTAAGATTTTCCATGAATCTGTTAGTTTTGCTTTATTCTACTTCACTATTTCTACATTAGCACTCAACAAAAGAGGGAGAAAAGTAAAGAAGTAAATTGTACTTCCCCATGATTTCAAAGTAACACATTTCAAAAATTAACATTTGTTTTCAAACTTCAAGAGGAGGAAAACGTCAATGAAAATAGCACTTTTCAATCAGCTGAGAATAAATACAATATATTTATTCTCCATCTCAGATTGTTTAATTTGCAGATTACTGTGCAAATTACTAAATTTCTAATTATGCTACACAACTAAAAACATTAGCATTAAGTGTGGCTGCTTCACATACCCTGTTTCTTGTTCCTTACATTGGTCTCATCTTTTCTGTCCTAGGACTCATGAATTAGAAAAAAAAAATCAGCTGGTGAAAAACCCTCAGAGATTATCATCTGCAAAGGAAGTTAATAGAAATTCTTCCAAAAGACCTAGAAATTATCTTGGATGAATCAGTCTCCCAATCCAGTTTCATAGAGGAGGAATATGATCTCTTGGATAAAACAGAGGAGGACCCCAAGAGGAAACACTGTTGATTCTGATGCAGGAAGTTTTATTTCCAGTGAGTGAACAAGGCATCCAAATAGATGATGACAGCATGGAATGCCAGATTGCAATAACTGCATTAAAAAAATTGCCTCAGAGAAAGAAATGCTAAAGCTCTTCAGGGATTTATGGAAAATCCTGGCTAATGTGGAAAAAGAACTGTGTCGAATGAGAGGTCAGGGAAGATATCCCTGCTGAGAAATATAAATCTCAGCTGAAAGATAAGATTTTGCAATTACACAGACAGAATAAATGTGATCTTATTAATGGTTTGACTAGACTCAAATGCTGTACAACATCTACTTGCATTAGAGAAACACTATTTTCTGAAATGGATCAAATTTCAGCTGGATCACACTGATAGAAGGAATTGTTCTGAACCTACAGGCTGAATACAAAGAGAAATGCAAGTCTCTCAGATTAGTTCTGCCACTTCTTTACAGGTTGAGCATTCCATGTGAAAGTTGGGGAAGTCTCAGGAGGCTGTGCACCCTATGGTTAAAGGCTGCAATACCCTAAAAAGTGGAAGGCAACTCAACCACCTCTCAGGCATCGCAATCAACCTCATGCTAAAAGAGCTTCCTGTTCACCTGATGAACGGACATGTCTGCAACCTCCCACAGCAATGGGTGACCGACATTCTGAACTCTGGGCCAAGCTGAGGCGAAGGACCAAAATGCTGGTTGTGATGATGCTGGGAGTGCAGAGCACTGGGAAATCCACCTTCCTGAACGCCACATTCCAGCAGCAGTTTGCAGTGAGTAGCGGCTGAGGTATGCAGGGAGCCTTCATGTTGCTCCTTCAAGCTAGAGCAATCTTAGAAAAGGAACAGGGCTGTGATTTCATCCTGGTGATGGACACAAAGTATGAAAGCCCCTGAACAGGCCAAGGTGGAAAAGAGTTATCAACATGACAACTGTCATGATTATGAGGGTTAGCCAGCAGCCTGGGGATTAAGGGGTTAACTACACCTAGCCAGGTGGAGTGACAAATAGGAATGTAGGTGGGATTTTTCAAACTGGGACAAAGGAATTTGGGTTTCTCTCTTTTCTCCCTTTTGTCTCTCTGAGAGAGTTCTCTGCAGCTACAGAGAGGGACAAGCATGTCTCTCTCTCTCTCCAAGGCACCATTCTCATTTTCTGTAAGTAGGGTAAAGTTTAGGCAGCTTCGTTAGGTTTTATTGTTTTAAGGATTGGGTATGGGATCTGAGATCTGGCACTGTTTAAAAGATGTTTTGGCTTTTCTTTGTAACTAAGTTCTAGGCCCATGGAGTTTCTCCATGAGTATATTTTGTTACCTCCCTATCTAGTCATTATGGTTGCAACAGGAATATTGTTGTAATAATAAAAGTTCTTTCTTTTCTTTTTATTAAGCTGGCAGTGGTTAATTGTGTGCCTTGATTTTTATTTTAGGGGTAAGATTTCCCAAATGATCTTTCCCCTGATTTCTTTATCAACATTTGGGTGGTGGCAGCGAAAGTTTTAGTCCCAAGATCTAGGTTTTTAAGATCTTGGGGGAATTTTTATACCAAAGCCTGGTAGATAAGGCTTTGGGGTGCACTTGCTGGCCCCCACTTCTGCATTTATCATGCCAGAGTGGGGAAGGAGCCATGACATGGTGGCATAGCGGTGGGATTATTTGGAGAACCCAGGATTTTTAAAAGGGCACAAGTTTCTTTTGAGTTGCAAGCTTTGCAGTTTTTCCTTTTGTTTTTTCTTTTGTTGCTGGGCTGCCTCAGGGAGGGGCAGACCTTTAGCCAGACACAGACCTACCCAAACAGTTTGTTTTTTTGTTAGCTTTCGGGACAACTGGATAGCTAGGCTAGTTAAGACAGGATGTCCAACTCCAGGACAGATTCATTCCCCAAGGAGAGAGCAGGAGCAATGTATAGCAGCGCTTCTCCCCCCTCACCAATGCCTTCTACATGGGAAGTTGCCTGTAAGATCGGCAGGCCTCTAACTGACAAGGAGATGGAGTTTTTCCTACAGCTTGAGGACAGGCGTGCACGAGAGGCCGAAAACAGGCGTGCACGAGAGGCCGAGGAGAAGCGTGCCCAGCAAGAACATCTGGAGAGGCTAGCAGCAATAAAAGCAGAAACAAAGGCAAAGCGTGCACAACGTGAGGCCGAGGAGGAGCGCAACGAACGAGAATACCAGGCGAGGCTAGCAGCAGCACAGGCGGGGCTAGCAGCAGCACAGGCAAGGCTAGCAGCAGCACAGGCAAGACTAGTGGAAACAAAGACTGAGACCAGGCGAATAGAAGTGAAAACACAGGAGAGGATTGCTAAAGCGAAGGCCCCATCAACTGACCATCTTGCTCCCATGAATGTTCCAGTCCCTGTTCAATATCCCAGGAAACTCCAGATCCAGGGAGTGGAAGAACAACAGAGACTGTATCCTCATGGGGGTTCAGTGGAGAACCATGTGGGGATGGGGTGTGATTATGGCATGAATAGTATGTATAATCAGGCAGATACCTTAACCCAGCCCCAGAACATGCATGAGGTTTGGGAAGGGGGTGAGTGAATCTGGGAAGTTGTCTGTGACTAGTCTGTCCTGGGAGCAAGGTAAAAGTTTCTCTGAGTGTTTGCCTGAGGGAGATAGTTGTGTGTCTGTGAGCGAGGCCCCTACATGTCTGCCTGGAGCCTCAGAGGAGAGGCTGGAGTCAGATTTTTGGGCTCTCTCTGCCCTGTTCCGGGAAAGGGTCCCTCTGGTGCAGTCTGGAGTGGCTGGCCAGAGTGAAAGTTTAGTTGGGGAAAAAGATCAAATTCTGGAGGGTGTTAAGTGTGAGCAACCTCTGTGTGTGGAGCCTGGCAGTTTGGTTGCTGAGGAGGGCAGTATGCATGTGGGGGAAGGGTTTCTTCCCAGGTCTTTGTCTACAGGAGGTGCCTGTCAGCCTGGATTGGCTGAGGAGATTGCTGTGGGCCCAGATTTAGCTCTGGGGGAAGCTGAAGCCCAGAAAGGGGAGGGGGAGGTCTCTGATCTCCCCCCAGAGGAGTCTGTGTGTTTTCCTGAAGGGGGGCTGTGTGAAAACCTGCCTGTTCAGGGGATAGAGGGATCACAGGAGGAGTTGGTGGTGGCTCAGCAGGGTGATGCTGCTGTAGAGCCAGGGGAAGATGAGCGTTTGCTTGCAGAAAGTCATAAGGAAAAGGATCCTTATGGTGAGGCTGGCCAGCAGGTTGCTGTGCCTGAGGGGGGTAAAAGTGACTTGGGGATAGAAAGATCCTGTGAGGTGCAAAGGAATTCCATAGCCATTGTGAACAGGGGAGCCACACCCAGCCAGGCCTATGTCTTTGGAAGAGGGAGTTTTGAACTTAACCCCACAGGGCATGGGGGAGGGGCAAGACTTGTGTTTGCCCAAGAAGGTTGCAACTTTTTAAATGTAAAAAACCAGAATTGTCAATGTACACTTGGGGTGGATTTGTTCCTACTGCTTATGTTAACTTGCATAACCACTGTACTGCTGTTACTAAGAATGGTAACGATGTCCACTATGCATGATTTTGTACCAAAACCCTGGAAACTGTTACAAGATGTACCCAAGGACACACTGATGTTCAAAAGCTTTGGGACCCTGGTATTTCACTGTTAATACTTGTAATTAGTGTTGAAGCTTCTCACCTGAGAAGGGACATTCCAAAATTGATATGCTGTATGGGAAGGGAAACTGAGGCACAGCAACATTTTGTGCAAAGGGACCCATGTAAGGTGTCTAATAAAAGCTTGTTCACTGTTGATTCTATGTATGAGACATGTGTACAGGTGTGATGTTTATATATGAAGGTTCTCATTAACAATCTTACTCTCGACATTTTCTTCCTTTCAGTAATGTATCTTTAGAGTTTAGATTCTAAAGGATTGGCCCAGCGTGATCTTGTGGGTAAAATCTAAAGTGAAAATTGGCTTGGTACTGTGGCTGAGTCCTTTGGACCAGGAGGATCTGTTTGGAGTTGGTGAGTGGGTTTTGGTAACCTCTCACCTGTGTATGGAGGCCTAAGTCTGGTGATGGCACCGGGAAGCTGAAGTGTCTAAGGGGTTTTGCTGGTGAGGCTTCCGGCTGACTGGGGAGGCAGCTGAAGTGCTCGGTGTAATTTGAGGGGTGCCTGGGAAAGGACCCCGGTTGAGGGCGGTAAGTAGCCCTGGTTTTTAGCAATTCACCCTGAGCTGACACTCTCAGTGGTGCCAAAACCTGGCCTGGTGTATTATAGTGGTGTATTTCGCAAGAGACACAGAACCTGGTCAATTGAACTTTAGATCAAGACCCCACGCTATTCTAAATTTGATTTTGAGACTGAGAGTTTGATTGGTTAATGAGGCATTTCTGGACTCAACTACTTAATATTCTCTGTATAGCTGTGATGGTACTCTATGGACATGGAAGCATTTGTTTACTTTTCATGTCTTCAAGTGTTTAGTGAAGTGTGCATAAGGTATTTACTATGTTTTATCTTAGACCTACAGGAAGAAATCACAGCCAGTGTGGCCAGAGGCTGTCCAGCCCCGTCTGTGATTTGGTGGGCATGTCAAGATTATGAGGGTTAGCCAGCAGCCTGGGGATTAAGGGGTTAACTACACCTAGCCAGGTGGAGTGACCAGTAGGAATGTAGGTGGGATTTTTCAAACTGGGACAAAGGAATTTGGGTTTCTCTCTTTTCTCCCTTTTGTCTCTCTGAGAGAGTTCTCTGCAGCTACAGAGAGGGACAAGCATGTCTCTCTCTCTCTCCAAGGCACCATTCTCATTTTCTGTAAGTAGGGTAAAGTTTAGGCAGCTTCGTTAGGTTTTATTGTTTTAAGGATTGGGTATGGGATCTGAGATCTGGCACTGTTTAAAAGATGTTTTGGCTTTTCTTTGTAACTAAGTTCTAGGCCCATGGAGTTTCTCCATGAGTATATTTTGTTACCTCCCTATCTAGTCATTATGGTTGCAACAGGAATATTGTTGTAATAATAAAAGTTCTTTCTTTTCTTTTTATTAAGCTGGCAGTGGTTAATTGTGTGCCTTGATTTTTATTTTAGGGGTAAGATTTCCCAAATGATCTTTCCCCTGATTTCTTTATCAACATTTGGGTGGTGGCAGCGAAAGTTTTAGTCCCAAGATCTAGGTTTTTAAGATCTTGGGGGAATTTTTATACCAAAGCCTGGTAGATAAGGCTTTGGGGTGCACTTGCTGGCCCCCACTTCTGCATTTATCATGCCAGAGTGGGGAAGGAGCCATGACAACAACGAGTTGGCTATCCTGGTGACTGGACTGAACAACAGAACCATTGTTAACATGGTCATGGAGAATGCCACTGAAATGAAAGATTTTGAAAGCTGTGCTCCATGGATTTCTCAGAAAGCAAAGAGCGGGGCATAAATCCTACTGCTAATTTGCGCATCAGAACGTCAGTGATCTTTCTGCATGTGAACAAAACACGAGACACAGGAAACGCCTCCAGGAGCTACTGGATTAAGTGATCAAAACTGCAGCAAAGATAAAAAATCTAAATGAGAAAATAAACTTTTCTGATATCATTGAGGATGATCTGAAAAAAACACAGTTGGTACAAGTGTTGCCGGACTGCAATTAAGAATCTCTCTCTCCTGATGAATAACAGCTAACAATCTGAAATGCAACAGAGACTACTGTGTGGAGAACAGAAAATTCTGGAGCTCTTACAATTTTCCCTGTACTATTCTACCAGATTCAGATTTGCTGCCCCACTTTCCAAATATTGTTGTATCAGAAGCGCAAAGAGCCTGAAGAAAAAACTGGAAAGTTGCTCACTCATTTAAGAAATGTAAGGAAGCCACTCACATTAAAGAGGGTCGCCACCGCAATATAGCCAATATTCAAGATGACAACATGAAAGTAATTGGAAGGACAGTGGACATGTTTTTCGAAGAAGGCTGGAGAAAAGAAAGTAAACTGGAAAACCATGAATTGGATATGCAATTTGAAAAAATGTGGAAAGAAAATTTCAGAATTGGTGCCCCTTTTTTAGAGAACCATGAAATTCATGAAAAAATTGAGTTCTATCTACAAAAAGACTTGGATAACAAAGGGAGTTCAGTCAGAAGATACGAGCAGCAAAAAGCTTGAGGAATTCTAGAATTAACTCTGTCAACATGAGAACCAAACATTTAGACTTTTGATTGACCAACCAGTGAAACATTGGTTTACAAAAAAAACAAAAACGGTTACAGAAAACAGAAAAAACTGCTGAAACGCTGATGGCCAAATGTAATAGTTACATTGAAGAGGGTCTATTTCAAGGTAGAGTGATGAACATTTTGCAGGAAATTGTTACATATGTTCAATGAGAAACTTCAATAGGAGGAATTGAAAACACTTCAGACTCCAGTTTGCTCTGAAGTTGATCTGAAGCTTCACATTTTGGGGGAAGCCGCTCACACATTTCCGAAGATGCATGATGATTTTCCCCAAAGAAAATGATCCTCAGCAGTGGCTGGAACAACTGATACTTCAATATTTCTCTATATTTAAGAGCCATTATTTGAAAAAAGATGGCCAACAACACAGAGCCAAGGACTTCAGCGAACAGTGTCTCCAGCTTGCCTTAATGGCTTATGTTAGCAAAAAACTCGGGCTAGAAATAGTGAATGACTCAGCAGTGGACAGTCTATTGAATGTGCCAGCTGGACTTTTTCTTCAGTTCACCGTGCAGAAGAAGCTGTTTGAACATGAGAACTTCAACTATGTGAAGTTTGTCAAAGCTTGAATACAAAGGCACAGATTAGATTGGTACCAACAGGCTGAGGATTTGGAAGATCCTGAGGAAGAAGTCAAAGCACATGCTTTGGAGAGGATACAGGAAACATTTGCTATGAAATAAACACACAGATATACTCCTAAATGAGATACCGATATGATGGGATGAAGTCACTGGATGGGCAAAAGTGAACCATTTTCATCTACTCTTTGCCCCTTTTAACCTATAGAAGAGGGGCCCACAGTGCTTCACGTGGGCATTCTTGGGTGTGGAGATTGCACTTGAATAAATAGGGAATGAAATATGCAGCCACTACAGTTCTGCAGCCAAAGTCTCAAAAACTGCCCTTCCGTACAGGATCAGGGATTTGGTTTTAATTGCTATTTTTAATGTGCTAAGCAGGTGCTAGTATGATCGGATGAAGTCACTGGATTTCAAAACAGATTTGAAAAACCCAACTTCACACACATGTACTTTCATCTATTAACACCATTCATAACATCAGAATAAAAATCTATTTTGTGATGCGAGCGAATTTGAGGTTTCTGGAGTGCTAAACCCAGTCGCATTTCACCAGAGCAGTGGTGACAGCCAATACCCATCTAATTCACTCCAAGAACAGGGCAGCTCAACTCATTCAAGTATCAATACCCTCACCCAGACAACTAGTATCTCAGGGTAGCGTACACAATAGCCCAACAAAATGCACTTTATTAGAAGAGCTGGGACAGTCTCATTCCAGATAGATTAGCTGCATTTCTGGCCCAGTTATAATTGGGACAGTGCACCATGATCAGAAGTTAGCAAATCCCATGCCATTAATGGTGCACTTGTAATGCTCCCTCTCCCCTTCCTCTGTCCTGACTCCACACTTCACCTACAGTCTGTCTCCTCACCTCTGCTCCATTTGGCTCATGCCATCATCTCCTTTCCCTCATTCCCTTGTTCCTGACGACAAAGCTCTTCAGAGTGGCTGGTGGAACTTGCCATCTAGACAGTAACTTGTAGAGCAGCTCAGGGTTCCAGTGCAGAAAGAAACCTACTGAAAAGAACCAGGATTCTAAAAGAAGCTGAAAGAAGGTGCTGCTGGCACAGAGCAGAACCTCATTCTCTCTCCCATATCCATCAGGAAATAGATGGTCTTGGTGGCTAAAGACTAGGACAGGTGGGTTCTGTTCCTGGTTCTGAGATGAGCATGTGGGATAGTGGAACAGACGTGCTGGGAAGAAGATTTCTGGGTTCCATTTCCAGCTCTGCCACTGAACTGCTGTATTAGTTGGGTAATTTCTCTTAACCTCCGTATGCTTCAGTTTGTTGTGTAAAAGAGGGGATCGAGAATCTGACCCACCTCTCAGCAGATTATGCTGCCTAATTCAAGAACGTTCATAACGTGCTCAGAAATACCCTTTCTAAACGTCTTCCAATCAGAGTAAGTTGTTAGGATTATTATTAATTTGGTAAGAAGTGTGTTGGGGCAGGGCAGAAACGTCGGTTCCTACAAACATGAAGGGTACGTCCAGGGGCCAGATGTAGCCCACCTAACACTTCAATCCGGCCTGTGGACTGCATCTGGCTGCTTTCTATTTATATCCTGCTGCCTCTGCCCCCGAGTTTCCAGGCAGTGGCTCAGGCAGCAGGACCCTTTTTAAAAGGCTTGTGGCTCACGGCTATAGTGCTAAACCAGCAGGAGTCAGAGCTGCGATGCCTTTAAATAGCCGCAGAAAACGTGGGCAGCTGCCAGGCACTGCAGTAGCCGTAAGGCCATGAGCCCTTTGCTGTGTTTTCATTCAAAGCCTCTGGCCCCAGACAACTCTGGGGAGAGACAAGTCTCCAGCCCTGCCCATTCTGCCCAAAGCCCCAGCCCTTCATGAGGTGGAGCCAGCCACGACCCCATCCCAAAATTTGTAAAGTGCCCCCCTGCAAAAATTACTGGTCCCCCCAATAGACCACCACCCTATTGTGAACAGCCTCATCTCTACAAGATGCCATATAAGAGTCACCAACGTCTGAAAGCTTGTTCCTAAATGAAAGTAAACCCTGCCTCTCCCCACTCACTAACACTGCGGTCTAGTGCTAAAGGGCCAGCCGGCTCTGCAGGATAGAAATCCTCTTCTTTCTTAGGGTACAGCCGCACTGCAAGCTTATTTTGGGAAAAGCTATTCCAGAAGATCTAGAAAGAGAGCTTCAAACAGTTCTGAAGTGGCCTGACACAGGGCAGACTCATCACCATGATGCCTCCAGTCTTGGGAATTAGCTTGCTTGGCTCTGCGGACACTTCCCTCTAGCTGGGGTCTCCCCATGTTTCTCTTTGTTCCTGGCATCCTCCCCAGGACACTGCCCTCCAGCAGGGCCCACTCCAGTGTCTGAGCCCCCTTTCAAAGGTTGGTGTTTATCCTGCTTGCACTTCAGGGTTCTCCCTTCCCAGGGCACCCCAATCCCTTCACCCAGGTCCCCTGCATCCACCTTGCCTCAGTGACCCACTGCCAGTCTGCATCTAGCCCTGAGGGGCAAACTACAGTCTGGAATGGCCACTCAGCGCTGGCAAAGCAGTGTGGACCTGCTGCTCCTGCCTAGCATGGCTGCCTCACTACCTCACAAGTAGCCTAAGGCCTTGCTTCAGGCTCTGCAGCCTGGGACCTTGCTTGGCCACCGCTTCCCCAGATCTGCCCTACCTCCAGGAAGCCACCTGCTTCCCTGGCAGTCAGGCCCCTACTACTCTCTCTCCACACCACCACTCAGTTCTCCCTCTGCCTCCTGGAGTCTTCCTTTATATAGCCACCAGCTGGGCCCTGGTTAGCTAGAACTGCCTCAGCTGGGGCTTTGCTCGCAGCCCTTGCTCAAGGCTAGATCCCTTTCAGCAGTACTCCTTCCTAGACAGTCACTTCCCGTTCTGTATGGCTATGTCTACACTGCACTGGTTTTGCGCAAGAAATATGCAAATGAGGCTAAGCGTGGAATATTTCTGAGCTTCATTTGCATGCCTAATGAGCGGCCACTTTTTGCGCAAGAGGCTTTTGTGCAAGAAGGAGCTGTCTACACTGCTCCTTCCTGTGCAAAAAAACCCTCTTGCGCAGAGCCGTTACACTGCTTATTTTCAGGAAGAACGTCTCGGTGCAAGAGGGGTTTTTTTGCACAAGAAGGAGCCGTGTAGACAGCACTTTCTTGTGGAAAAGACCTTTCTGCAAAATGGCGGCTCATTGGGTATGCAAATGAGGCGCGGTGATATTCATCCCTGCGCCTCATTTGCATATCTTATTGCGCCACAATGCTCAGTGTGTGAAATGGATTGATCCTTCTTAAGTGTAGCACTTCACAATTGTCCTTATTACACTTCATCCTATTTACCTCAGACCATTTTGAATTATGACCCTATCCTCCAAAGCAGTTGAGACGCCTCCCAGCTTAGTATCATCTGCAAACTTAATAAGCGTACGTTCTATGCCGATATCTAAATTGTTGATGAAGCTATTGAACAGAGCCAGTCCCAAGAACAGACCCTGCGGAATCCCACTTGTTCTGCCCTTCGGGCGTGATTGTGAACCATTAATAACTATTCTCTGGGAACGTTATCCAGCTAGTTAGGCACCCACCTTATAGAAGCCCCATCTAAGTAATATTTGCCTAGTTTACTGATAAGAAGATCATGCAAGAGCACATCAAATGCCTTACAAAATTCTAGATATACCATGTCCACCACTTCTCCCTTATCCAACAAATTCCTGCAGTCTAGAAGTAGCTTCAGTGCCCGCTGGACACCCACCGCCCTGTGCCAGGCATCACACACTCTGGGGGCCAAAGACACGTCCGAGGGGTGGGCAGCATTTGGGAGCCAGCAGGAAGAGGGAAATGAGGACACACTTGTCATGCAGTTTGCCCTCTGATCCAGTTGGTAGCTGTGCTGCAGACAGGAACGTAACCTCAGCCACAGCCCTGGCACTGGGGGCCCCACGCTGACCTCACGTGTTGTTGAGCTATGGGGTGCCGACCAGCGCTATGCTGGAGAGCCCCTTCGCATCACACTGCACCCAGCACCCGTCCTGGTCCCGGTGGCTCTGTCCGGCTGTAGAGCGGTGGAGCTTAGATCAGGCTCAGCATCCTTGTGCTGGCCAGGCCCGGCTCCATGTGGCCTGTTGGCAGCTGCCTTACAGAGTAACATCCTGTTCCTGCTTTAGCTGGCGGAGCTGCAGCTGGGCTTTGCCTGGGCTAGGGCCTGACAGGTGCAAACCAAGCTCCAGAAGCGACTCGGGCGGCTCCGTCCCTCCCAGCAGGGGAAAGTTTCAGGTTGGGCTTCGCTGGCTCCGCCCCGGAGCCTGAATGGAACCTTCTGGCCAGACAGAGCCTGGGGGCCGGGCGGCGCCCGAGAGCGACAGCCGCTCTCTGGGGGGGGGGCGTGCGCTGGGCGGTGCGCTTGGAACCCGGCGCTGGCTGGCGCTGGGGGGTGAGCCAGCGGGGGGGTGAGCCACTGGCACCCAGCCGAGCACCGTGTGTTGGGCTGGACGGGGCGCGTCGGTCTCTGCTAAATGCCCCCCCACATTCACGCAGGCTGTAAACTGCGCAGGATCAGCATCCTCCCAACCTCCCCTCTCCGCCCCATGGCCGGCGGGTCCAGCAGCCTTCCTGCTTGTGGGGATTTGGCCCCACCCCATGGCCACCCATGGACCCGGGGCACATTGACCCAGCTGGGATCTGTTCCCCTGTCTCCTGTTGAGCCCCGGGTGCTTGGCACTGCCTGATTGCTGCTCCTCATTCCAGGGTGTGGTGGGAGCTGCAAAGTGCCCCAGTCACCTTTGTACTGCATTGCCGCTGACACACGTCTCCAGCAAGTACCAGATCCCCCCACGAACTGACAGAGCAGCTGGGTCTTGCTTAGTGGAGGTTGGTCAGAAAGGGCTTAGGCCCTGCAATGGGGTTCACGCCCCAGGGCAGCGCCACCTGCTGGTTGCCCCAGGAATTAGTTTGCAGAGCTCAGATGCCCTCTTCTGAGGGTGCCTTGTCTGTCAGGAGATCCCCGCCCCCACTCTACAGGTGCTGCAGGGTCTTCTTTATGACTCAGCCATGCCACAAACTGGGTGCCCCCTTTCGAGGGGAGGGGCACATATCTCACAATACTGCAAGACCCAGAACCCACCATTCTGGGTCCCACCCCAGGGCTATCAGATTTTGCTGCCTCGTCCTAACTCCCTCCACCATTATTAAGGGCAAAGCAGTAAACACAATAACAGTAGCTCAGCTGCAGAGTGGTGGACTCAGCAAGTTACCCCTGGGTGTCTGGTTCAACTCCTGCTCGAAGGAGAGTGTCTTTTTCCTCCCCTGCTCAGGCAGAGCGAGAGAAGAAAGGCAGCTTTTGTCTGCGTGAGGCTGCTCCCCGAAAAGCAGAGCGCCCTGAGCCCACCGCAGCCAGCTCCTCAACAGTCACAGCCCCCACCCCTGGGAATTTCTGTTGTCCCTCAGTGGGACCCACCGTGCATGGAGGGGAGGGGGCAGGGCTAGGCCAAGGGAAGGTTCTGCCTCCTGCCTTCCTTCCCAGTAGCTTTCCAGTACAAGCCAGCTGTGGGTGTCCGCGCTGCCCCGGGCCTGGCTGTGGGATGGGAGAAGAGTTACCTGGGCGGGGGGGCTGGTCTCTGGATGGAGGCCTGAGTGTATTGTGATGTCATGTGTGACAGCAACAAAGACTGTGGCTGCAGCGTTCTTGTCCTGCCTCCAGTCCAACTGGCTGGCAACGGCCGGCGCCCAAGGATCCGAGAGACGAAAACTGAGCCTCTGTCAAGAACCTCAGGCAGCCGCTGTCCCCGCGGGCGCTAGAGAGAGGATGAGTCTGCACAGAAGGTAATTCCCGGAGCCTTTCCCAGCCCACCTCAGAGATTGGTGCCTCCTCGGCCTAGGGACGGGTGGGGGCTGGGGCTGCAACAGGCGCTTCCCAACACTCCGTTTTGATTTGACTCAGAGCATCTTCCCCTCTCCTCCTGCTTCAGCCTTTCCCGCGCTCCTGAGGCAGATGGGGATGATTTTCTCTCACTGCTGACTCGTGGGGGCGAATTTCCATGTTTCTTACCTAAAGGGAACATCACAAAACTTGAGTAGAATTTGGGTTTATGTCTCCATGACGCTTATTCCTCTTGGAGGTGCCCCTAATGCATCCCCGGCCTTCAGGGTGGGCAGAGAAATGTTTGGTCTCAAGTAATGATTGTCCAATATCCGTGTGTTCGGACAACATCCAGCTCAGAATGTGCAGACTTGAAATAACAAAGTGCCATTTGAATTCTAGTGAAAATGATACCACTCTACTGCCAGGGCCAGGCTCTCATGTGGGTAGTTCTCTCAGAAATGCAAAACTCCATACAAATTCCTCTCTACCCCCTCCAGACTATAAAATATCTCTGTAAATAACCAGTGAGGTTCCATTCTAGGAAACGGATTGAAATAAACTGCTACCTCATTTTGTCATGAGTCTTGGCTGTGATTTCTTTATAATTTTTTTGGTGACCTACGTTCTGATTTGATGTTCTAAGTAGCGTGTAAAGCTCTTCATTGAATGTTCTCTGGTTCTTTCCCCCATGCTAATAGGTTCCAGATTTTGAAATACTTGACAGGAATGAAATGTCTTTTCAGCTGATAATCCGTCCTTCCGGTGCTTCAAAGCTGCTACTTAACAAGCTTTTATTTCTCTTACTGGCTTTGATGGGAGCAGAGGGTTACTCATTCTCAACTGGGCCCCTGTCTGTAGCCAGAGTCCCAACGTTCTGAGCACAAAGCTGTGGGGTTTAAGAGCAGGCCCCGCTAAGAAGCATAGAAAATAGATGGTGACCAGTGTTTCTGCTAAGACAGTCCTGGGCAAAATACGGCCTGTGCACTGGATCTGGCCCACGGAGGCAGCAGGGAGCCCCAGCCAGGCTCCCCAGTTAGCCACGTGAACCAGGCAGAAACACGGAGGGGAGGGGGGATGTTTTAGGAGCCTCCCCGCCCTCAGCATATTCCCATTTGCCAGTTTCTGGCAGAAACTAGCCAAGGCAAACTGCTTGTTGGAATATCATGCAGCTAATAATAACCACCCCCCCTCTCCTGGCTCAGTTATTCATGGAACACGTGGCCAGGTAGGCAGGCTAGTCTCTTGGCCACAGCCTGCTTCTGGCACCACAGCCCTTTCCTGCCCCAACTCTCTGCCCCTTCCTCTCAACATACCCAAACTCCCTATCCCCCTTTGCATCCATCCCCCCTCCCAATCTCCTGCCCCAGATCACAATCCCCTCCTACCCAGGTCACATCCCAAAGCCCTGCACTCCAGTCCCCTCCCCTAGGTCACAATTTTTTGGTAACCAACTTCTGATTCAATGATAGCGTGTCAAACTTCTCATTGAATGGTCACTGGTTCTTTTCCCCATGCTAATGAGGTCCAGATTTTGAAATGCTTGACAGGAATTACATGGATTTTCATCTGATAATCCGTCCTTCCGGTGCTTCAAACCTGGTACTTAACAATCTTTTATTTCTCTTACTGGGTTTGATGGGAACAAAGAGTTACTCACTTTGACCTTGGCCCCTCGCTGGCTGTGGGGTTTGAGGTCAATATTGAGGTCATGGGCACTTGTTCGGATGTGTGGCACCCACAGGTTACTAACAAATATCTTAGATATATTTAAAATATTATGGAAGAAAGAATACTACAGCAAGGGAAAATTGACAAGGTGCCTGAATTTAAATGTTTGTTGAATATGAAATCAAAACCAAAGAAAATAAATATTGCAAAATTTTCAGTAGCCATTTGGTATCTTAGAAGTTTTTCTTCCTTTGAGACATAACTCAAAATTAACCTTTTTCGTGACATACCAAACAAATTCTGTTATCATTCGTATTAACACGTGTAAAGAAATAGTTGTTACAGTTTATGCTTGAAATTAAAGATTATGTCTCTTGGCTTTACACATGTGAAAAGAAACCTGAGCATCTTTCTATGGGCAAAAAGTGCATCGAGAGTCTGTTGTTGTTGTGACTTGTGAAACATAAAATTAAACTTTTGGTTTTGACACAAAAAATTCGTTCTTTTCTTTGCTCTATTTAGAAGACCACTAATCACAGCTTCTAGCTGATGATAGGAAGTTAGTTGCTGCTAATCATCATGACGAACCTTTTCTTTTCTGCCGTTCCAATTCTTCCAGTGTTCCTACACAGCGTCAGGGTTTCCATCTCCCTCAGGGTATGTCTACACTACAGCGTTATTTTGAATTAACTTAATTCAATTAGTTAATGCGAATTAAGGTAATTCGAAATAACGCATCTAGACACAAAAACTAACTCGAATTAGCATTTTTCTAATTCGAAATAGCACGTCCACATTGAGTGGACCCTGAATCGAAGGTAAGGCTGGCTGGAACCAGTACCAGGAGGGCATCAGGGTCGGACTTAGTGTGTGGGGCTGCTGCCTCAGGTTAGCCGAGGTCTGTGCTTAAAGGGACCCGACCCCCCATCTTCGACAGACAGTTCTCAGGTTTCTCTGCTTGCTGGTCTACCTCGCTGAGGGACAGCAAAGCATTTGTGTCTCCGAGTGCTCTGCCTGCCCTCACTCGGGACACCACGGCACTCTGCAACATGGAACCAGACCTGCCCCCGAGGACTCTGCTGCGTCTCGCGGACACGTTGACAGCTGCCTGGCTGCACTGTCTGCAGGCTGCCATCCGGGAGGACCATCGAGGGGCTGTCAGGATCCAGGGGGCCCTGCGGGACAGCTTCCACCCTGAGGAATGCTAACAGTCTCCCTGTTCTGCCCCACCGGGGGCTTGTGCACATTCCCCCCCTCGTCCTTCCACTTACCCTTCCCTAGCCCGCCCCTCCTGATGTCAAATAAAAGACGCGTATTTTCAAAAATAACAGCTCTCTTTATTGAACACAACTGGGGAGGGGGAATGAAACTGTGGGGAGACGGGGGAAAGGAGGCGGGAGAGGACAGGAGAGAGGGTAGGAGAGGGGAGGGAGAAAACTGGGAGGAGGGAACTGGAAGGGGGAAGCAAGGGGAAGAAGGGGGAGGGAAACTCAGGGATCAGGGGTGGGGGTCTCACTGGACCAACCGCCTCCCAGCATGGTGAGGGAGGGGGCCTCGGCATCCCCGGGGCGATGGGAAGGAGGGTGCAGAGGTTGAGGTGGGGGGTGTGGATATTGAGGAGGAGGGTGTAGAGGTTGAGAAGGAAGAGGTGGGAGGGGGCAGGAGTGGGAGGAGGGACAGTAGTTGGGGGGCAGCAGGCGCAGGACTGGCACGGGGCACCATGCTCTGCAGCAGGACCTGCAGGTGACAGTTCCTCGCTCGGTCCTCTGCAAGCTGCTCCCGGTGGAGCTTCAGGTCCTTCAGCATCCAGGCCTGGAGCCACCTGCCCAAGGGTGGCATGGCACGTGCTTGCACATGCACAGGTGGCTGTGTGATCCGTGGGAGGCATGGCCCACATGCGCCGTCCCTGGTCTCCCCCCCTCCTGCCGTCCCCCCCCCGGGCAGGGGACAGTGCTAGCACTTACGTGGTATGGCCTCCCTGGACGACCCTGCCGACTGCGGTGCTGGAACAGCTGGTGGTGGCCCCTCCAGTGTACCCGGGTCAGGGCCCTCCAGTCCCGGCTCGCTGCCTCCTGGGCTGGCGTGGACTGCCCCGCCCCCCACGAGTTGGTTGGTTTACACAGCACTTATTTTGAGTTAGCTATTTCGAATTAGGCATTATTACCCACTGGGTCAGGGGCAGAGAGGGCGCACACCGTCTACGGCCCCTGGCTGGCCCCTGGGTGCTGGGGGACTGGGCCTGGGAGAGCTGGCTGGAACTGGCTGCCTGGCTCATCCTGGGGCCACTGGGTCAGGGGCAGAGACTGCTGGCAGGCCTGGCTCTGGTAAGTGCCATCTGGCAAGAGTCTACCTCTTTAAGGGTCCCGGGGCCGGGGGAGAGGAGAGGAGTTTTCCTGGTTTGGCCCAGAGTGGCCACCAGGTGGAACCGGGAAGGGCTGGAGGCCCTGTAATTCAAAATAAGTGTCTACACAGCACTTATTTTGAGTTAGCTATTTCGAATTAGGCATTATTCCCCATAGAATGAGGTTTACCAAGTTCGAATTAAGCAGTTTGTATGTATAGATGCTATGAAAGTTAATTCGAACTAACGGCCATTAGTTCAAATTAACTTTGTAGTGTAGACATATCCTCACTGGCAGAGTGAACATTGATCCTCGTTAGCATACCCAGGTGATCTTTCTATCTGGTTCATAATTTAGTTTCAATATTCTCCACAAGACTAAAGCCACATTCACAGTCAGCACTGGAAAACTGCTCTCATGTCCCCTCTCAGTCTACTCTTTTCTAAACAAAACAAGACCAATTCTTTCAGTCTTCCCACGTGAATCACATTTTCTAGACATTTGGGCTGTGTCTAGACTACATCCCTTTTCTCAAAGGGGTGTAAATTTAAATCCCGCCTTCATTTGCAGTTCCGAAGTGTCTAATTTACATCCCTTTTTAGAGGGATCACTCTCTTAATCCGAACATGCCTGGAGAAACCTTTCTTGTTACCCTTCACATCCCTTGCTAGCTACAAATCCAGTTGTGATTTTGAATTCCTGATTGCTCCCTGCATTCTCGAGCCTATTATTCCTGAGCAAGCTTGTTGTATCATGCAAGCAAGGTAGTAACACACTTCCACAGGCCTTTATTTAACAAAGGTGAAACCTCTTTCCAAAGCTGCTGCTGCTCCCCTCTGTAGCTCTCACTCAGGCTTGGCCCATCTCCTCCCCCCTCCTTCCTGTTTCCTGGGCTTCCAGATTCCCAACAGCCAGTGCTCCCAGTTCTAAGAATTACAAGCAGCATCTAAAACACCACATTCCCTCCTCTCTTAAGAAGCTCTCCCAATTATAAAAGAAACATTGTTGTTCTAACCACAGCAACAAATATGGAACAAGCCACTATACTGTTTACATTGAAAACACTGTAAATACGACATAACAGTCTCTAGTCCAGACAGGTGGTTGTCTATGTCTGACAGACCATCTCTCAAACCCCGGGTCCAGTGCAGTGTCTTCTTGTGTTGGTGCTATGGTGAAGTCATACAATGCGGGCTGTGTGTTGGCATCGTCTCCTCTAGGTGCAAGAGAAGAAGCATTCCATACCCGCCCATCAGAAAGTCGATAGGCGTAAGGTCCTTTCTTCTCTATGATTTTAAGAGGAGATGTGAATTTATGGTCCCCTTTGCTTAAAATTCCAGGTTTTCTTACTCTAACAAAGGAACCACGCTCAAACTTCGGGTCCTTAGCACCCCGTCGTTTGTCTGTGAAAGCCTTATACTTTGCTTGCTTCTGTTCAACTGTTTTTCTCATAGCATCCTCATTTGGTGCATCAGGCCTTGCCTTTAATAATTCAGCAATGTTCAATTTAGTATTCATCTGTTTTCCATGCAGTAACTCTGCAGGTGATCTTTGCGTTGTGGCACGTTGTGTGGCCCTGTAAGCTTGCAAGAAATCAGTAGTGAAGGTTATCCACGAGCGCCCTTCCAGTTTAGCTGTTTGCAAACTCTCTTTCAAACTTCTGTTAAACCTTTTGATATCCTCATTGGCTTGAGGGCAATACAGGGATGATCTTCTATGTAAAATGTTTCTCTCTGCTAGAAAAGTTTCAAATTCCATGGAAATAAATTGACTACCGTTATCTGAAACCAGTTCTTTGGGGTTACCTTCCCTGCTAAAAACTGTAGAGAGGAACTTAATTACTGTAGCAGAAGAAACTTGCGATGTAAACGCTACCTCAGGCCATTTACTGAAATAGTCTATTAAAGTGATGGCATAATGACAGTCAATGAGAGCAGTTTCAAAGGGTCATACGATGTCAATCGCAACTTTTCCCCATGCAGAATCAGGAAGAGGAACAGGCTGTAATGGTGGGGTACATGTCACTGCTGTCTTATCATGCATTTGGCAAGTAACAGAGGATTTTAGGATTGCTTCAGTTTGGGAGTCCATCCCTGGCCACCAATACAGATCTCGTAGTCGGTGTTTCGTTCTGACAATACCTTGATGAGTATCGTGTGCCAGGTGTATGAGTTTTGGCTGTAATTCTTCTGGCACAAGTAGCCAGTGTGTACCTCGTAGCACACAGCCATCAAGCAAAGAAAGTTCATCCCGAATTCTAAGATAAGGCAGCAAAACTGGGTCAAGGCTTTTAGGGTTACTGGGCCATTTCTTTGTCAGAAAATCCTGTAGCTTTTGTTGAATTGGACATACTGAACAAGCAGCTTGGAATTGCTCTCTTGTAACTGCAGTAAGAGTGCTTGTAATAAGCGCAACTGCTTCATCCTCATCCTCCGGTGGACCATCTGGTAAAGAAAAAGGCAGTCAAGAAAGGCAATAAGCTCCCACATTTTGGTTTCCAGGCTTATATTCCAGTTCATAATTGAAAGAGAGTAGTCTTGCCGACCCTGCTCTTCCCAGTCCTTTTGTGGTTAGCAATGTTGTCAAAGGGCTGTGGTCTGTGCACAACTTGAACGTGCGGCCCCACAAGTAAGTTCTCCATTTTTCAGTAGCCCAGACACAGGCAAGTGCTTCTTTTTCAACTGTAGAATATTTTCTCTCAGCATCACTCAGTGTCCTTGAAGCAAATGCAACAGTCCTCTGTGTTGTCCTCATGAAGTTGTGTGAGGACAGCCCCAAGTCCATAATCAGAAGCATCAGTAGTCACAATTGTGGGCAACGCAGGACTGAATAGTGCAAGTACTGGACTATGTACAATCAAGTTGTCCACACCAAGGTTGAACTTCTCCGTAGTAATTCTTGACTGAAAATGGTAAGCACCGTACCTTCAGTCGTACAGGCATCACACTCTGTCGCATTTTAACTTTATGCACAAACCCATAAGCATAGCCAAGTTTCTCCCCAACCTGGTCTTGGGGCCCAGCTGAAACTGGTGTGTGTACTGCAAGAGTGCTTTGCTGAGAAAGATCCATTAACTACCCTGAGGTTTAAAGCAGCCAATAAATCTCTGCCAAGGATAGGAGTGCCTTGGTGGACAATGTAGAGCTCTGCATTTACACAGCAATCACCAAAAGTCACTGTTGTGACCGGCAGCCATGCACTGGAATTTGATTTTTCAAATAGCACACCAAGTGAAGTTTGGGTTCAGTAAGAGGCACATCTTTAAAGTAATGCAAATAGATGGAATCAGGTAGCATAAATACTGCTGAACCAGTGTCCAACATAGCTGAATAGGATGTGATTTGCCTGAAGGTGCGACACAAACATTTACAGTGCACCTTATCTGCTCTGGAATATGTGCAATAGTGACTTTGTCCACACTCAGCACAGTAACATCTGGTATTGTAACTACATGCACCTGTTGATTGGACTGGCTACTGTGGCAGACCTTAGCAAAATGCCCAATCTTTTTGCAGTGATTGCATTGAGCTTCTTTTGCAGGACATCTTGTGCAGCTTGCAAGGTGTCGTGTGACGCCACAGCGAAAGCATGCTTTTGCTGTGCTTTGAATTTGCTGATTCTTTGGTTTTTCATTAGTTTTCCCTTTGTGATTGTTTGTCTGCAGCAATAGTGGACTATTCTACAAAGGAGTCACAGCCTGGACTGGGCCTCCTGTATCCATGCTCATTATTTTGGCTTCTGCAATGGCTGACTCAGTGTGGGTAGCAATGGTTATTGCTTTTTCCAGTGTAAGTTGTGGTTCTAGCAGCAAGCGTTCTCTTACACGAAGCATGGTTGTTTTCTCAATGAACTGCTCTCTAATCATCTCATCTGCCATATTCCCAAAGTCACAAGTTACAATCAGACTCCTCAGAGAAGCAACATACTACAGTATAGTTTCCCCTGGTTTCTGCTCATGCTGGCGATATCTATAGCGATTAGCTACTACATTCACTTTTGGCACAAAAAAGTTCTTTAATGCAATGAGTGCAGTCTCATATTTATCATCTGCAAGGGGGAAAGTGTAAAATATACGCCGCCCTTCTGCTCCAAGGCAGTGGATTAGCAGAGCACGCTTTCTTACTTCAGAAATCTCTGTAGCCCTGATTGCAAGCAGATAGGTTTCAAACATATGGATCCAGGCAGTAAAAGCAATTGGAGGCTCACCTGGCCTTTGCAGAAAGGGTGCAAGTGGGTTCAGAGGCAGAAGATCCATCCTCATCACCAAAATGTTGTATCATGCAAGCAAGGTACTAACAAACTTCCACAGGCCTTTATTTACCAAAGGTGAAATCTCTTTACAAAGCTGCTGCTGCTGCTCCCGACTGTAGCTCTCACTTAGGCCTGGCCCATCTCTTCTCCCCTCCTTCCTGTTTCCTGGGCTTTCAGATTCCCAACACCCAGTGCTCCCAGTTCTAATAAGTACAAGCAGCATCTAAAACACCACAAAGCTGTACCCTTCTCTGTCAATATCCCAATCATGTGTATGTAGCACTTTAAAGACTAACAAGATGGTTTATTAGATGATGAGCTTTCGTGGGCCAGACCCACTTCCTCAGATCAAATAGTGGAAGAAAATAGTCACAACCATATATACCAAAGGATACAATTTAAAAAAATGAACACATATGAAAAAGACAAATCACATTTCAGAACAGAAGAGCGATGCGGGGGGGGGGAGGGAGGAGAAAGGTAAATGTCTGTGAGCTAATGGTATTAGAGGTGATAATTGGGGAAGCAAACTTTGTAATGGGTAAGGTAGTTGGGGTCTTTGTTCAGCCCCACGTGGAGAATGTCGAATTTTAGCATGAATGACAGTTCAGAGGATTCCCTTTCAGGTGCAGATTTGGGGGGGCTGAACAAAGACTCCAACTACCTTACCCATTACAAAGATAGCTTCCCCAATTATCACCTCTAATATCATTAGCTCACAGACATTTACCTTTATTCCCCCTCCCCCTCCCGCTACATTCCCCTTCTGTTCTGAAATGTGATTTGTCCTTTTGATATGTGTTCATTTTTTTAATTGTATCCTTTGGTATATATGGTTGTGACTATTTTCTTCCACTATTTGATCTGAGGAAGTGGGTCTGGCCCACGAAAGCTCATCACCTAATAAACCATCTTGTTAGTCTTTAAAGTGCTGCATAGTCCTGTATTTTGTTTCAGCTACACCAGACTAACACGGCTACATCTCTATCACTATTCCAATCATGTGTGTTATCCCACCAAGTCTCTGTGATACCGACTGTGTCATAGTTGTGTTTATTTACTAGCACTTCAAGTTCTTCCTGCCTATTCTCCTGTTCTTGCATTTGTACACAGGCATCTAAGATACAGATCTGATTTTGTCCCCCCTTCTGCCCTTGTGCCTCCTTTATCTCTGCTACTGCAGCCCATGCTCCCTCCCATTTCCGACCCATCTCCCAGGTCTCCATGTTTTTCACTTACCTATGGGCTTTGGTCACCTGCCCTCGTCAAACCTAGTTTAAAGCCCTTCTCACTAGGCTAGCTAGTCTGTGCCCAAATACTCTCTTCCCCTTCCTCCAAAGGTGAACCCGTCCCTGCTTAGCAGTCCTTCTTCTTGGAACAGCATCCTGTGGTCAAGGAAGCCAAAGTCCTCCTGGCAACACCATCTTCACCCCTCCAGATGCACCTGCCTCTGCCTGGGCCCCGACCTTTGACAGGAAGGAATGAAGAGAACACCACCGGCTCTCCAAACTCCTCCACCCGGGCTCCCAGAGCCCTGTAGTCACTCTTGGTCCACTCAGGGTCACACCTTGCAGGATCATTAGTGCCCACATGGAGGAGTAGCATGGGGTAGTGTTGCAAGAGGTTGTGGATTGCAACTGCTTGAAACACTAAGGAGAGGGGATCACCACATAGCAGTGTAAAGGGTTTGTTTATTCAGTTAAAACTGGGGAGGGAGGGGAATCTCACTCACACACTCAACCTCACTGGCAGTCCCAGGCAGGATGATAAGGCGAGCAGAAGGCAGTTCATGTTGTTTGATCTTCCCAAGTTGGCTCCCAAGCAGGTCCACTGGCCAGGCGATCCGAGCGCAGGGCGTTCTGGGAGGCTCCGCTTGATGGTCAACCCACTGTGTGTCTGTCCCTCTCTCCTTTTAGGATCAGCCACATGCAGCTTCTGTGTCTCTGGGCCTCAAAGCCCCTCCTATCGTATGAACAGCAACCTTCTCACCAGCACTTCAAGACAACTTTAGGGTCATCAGCTCCTAGAGTCCCAGGCTGTAAGGCCGGAAGGCACAGCCCTGCTCCCCGAGTTTCACCTCCTGCACAACACAGGCCCTAGAAATTCCCCACAAGAATCCCTGTGTCACTCCCGGCCCCATGTGTCTTCACCTTTGGCTGGGTTCTATGGACGAGCTCTGGCTCTTACAGGAGCGGATGGGTTCAGGAGACCGCTCTTATGTGTGACTCCTGGGCAGAATATTTCCCTGCCTTTCCGGAAGGACAAAAAAACCCCACTGGCTCCTTCTTTTTCTTCCAGGCTGCGTTGCCTCTTGCGAAGACTCACCTCGAGGGAGCACAGACACAGCCAGGTGCTCAGGGTGGTGGTCCAACCTGCAGCAGCCGAGGCGTGCTCCGGCCTCAGCCAGGAGGAGCAGGCCTTGCCAGAGGAGCCCAAGAAAACCAGAGGCTCCTGGAAGCTCCTATCTGGCCTGAAAAAAC
Source organism: Pelodiscus sinensis (assembly GCF_052426305.1). Classification (NCBI taxonomy): domain Eukaryota; kingdom Metazoa; phylum Chordata; order Testudines; family Trionychidae; genus Pelodiscus; species Pelodiscus sinensis. Next base: position 8,468,921 of record NC_143063.1, on the reverse strand, counting down.
TCTGTGTCTGTGGCCAGTGTGGCAGCTCCCTGGCAGAGGCTGAGGAGGAGACAACAGCTTCCTCGCCCACAAGATGGACACACTTCTCCCTGAAGAAGACCAGGAAGACGAAGAACTCAGTGGAGGACCAGGAAGAGCGAGAGGAGGAGAAGCTGCAGGAGAGCCCAGACAACAGCCAGGAAGATCTCACAGGTGAGTCTACAACCCGCCCGGTGACTGGGGAGCATGTGAGGGACACTCCCACCAGTCACTCTACAAGCCTGGAGCGTTAGGGCTTCTCATGGGGCAGCCATGGGCTCCTCAGACGCTGGAATCCAGCGAGTGTCTGATGCTCTGGCAGAGAGGGGCTGGCCCCCTTGCACACCCTCCCTCCCAGCTGTCTCCTGCACCCTCTCGCCTGGTCAGACCTCACCCAAACTCCCAGCCCGCTCCAGCACTCTACCTCCCACGCCCGCCTGCCCGCACCACTGTCCTTATCCCATGCCCTGGCAGCCACCTCCCACTCACTGAACCCCTCATTTTGGCCTCACCCAAAGCCTAGGGAGCACAAAATCTACTATCCCCGGTCAAAAGAGTTAATCTGCCCCATGGGAAGCCTTGACTCTTGCTCCTCTCTTCTCTCCCCTGCTCCCCTTGGGGCTGGAGCAGCAGAGGAGTGAAGTGTTGCAGTGGTGGCCACAGCAGTGGGGGATGTTTTATTGCTTTTGTTGTTTGGAGGTTTTTTCCCTCTCACTTTTTTCTGGCCCCCGACTGATTTTTCTGGGGATCAATGGCCCCCAACCCAGAGAAGTTTCCCCACCCCTGCCATAAATAAAGAGAATATTGAAGCCACTTGATTTGGACATAAATTAATATTTTAGTTATATAAATTGATGTTTGGTGAACTAACATGATAAAGTTAAAGCTCCTGATTTGGTTACTTATTTTGATTTTCATTAATAAAGTCTCCTTTCTTACCGGTTATACTCCCCCCAACACTCCCCCCCATATTATAGCTCCAGTCGTTTAATATGAATAATTGAGTATTTAAGGTTTTTAGAGCGAAGCGAAGGCATTTTGTTCCCCTGGGGGGGTGCCTGGTGATCCAGGGAAAGTTGTGCGTTGAGGGGGATGGGTCCAGGGTCAAAACCTTTGAGAACCAATTGCCCTGTGGGGAGTGCGGGACACCTGGTAAAATCGCTCAAATTCAAGCGAGTCAAGGAAATTAATAAAAATGATGCGGGTTCTTCCCCCTCCCCCACCCCGTGTGCTGTAAAAACTGCCAGGCCCAGCGGGAGAAAGGGGGTCGTGGGGGCCTGGCTAAGGGGGTCCCTCAGGTACTGGCGTAATCAGGGTGACCAGTGAGGGTGACACGGGGGCCACCAGCCACGTGACCTTTCCCCAGCCTGTAAAAGGGACAGAACCGCCCTCTGCCCCAGGCCCCACCTCCTCCATGACCTTGCCCTGCCCTTGCCCCACCGCTTTCTCCATCCGATGGGGCCTGGGGAACTAGTGGGGCAGGGTCCGGGGCTGGCAGCAGGGCCATGGCCCCCCACACTCACTGGCAGCGGCATCCCCAGCTCGGGCCCTTGGCCTCCCTGCCCAGGGTGCTTGGGGGACATGTGCTTCTCTTGGCAGCCCATGCGGCACTTGTCAGGGGCTGCAGGTTGGATCGTGAGGGGCTCAGAGAGCAGAAAAGGGATTCGCGCCCGCGCAGGGACGCGACTTCCAGGGAACCTTGCATGGGAGCTGAGGGGCAGCTCCAACCCCTGCACCAGCAGCAGCTGCTGGAGAGGAGGGAACAGCCAGGCTGCCTGCACCATGGCACCAGACAGAGGAGAAGCCGCCCTGCCCTGCCCGGCTCTGGCTTCCCGGCTCCAAACTGCCAGGGGCAGGGAGAGAGGAGGGTGGGTCTGTCCCTGCGACTGCCCTGCACTTCCACTGACGTTCGGGGGCACCATCCCCAGGTCTGCCCAGGGGCTCAGGCGGCTTCTGCTGCACGGTGAGCACTGGGGATTCGGGATCCAGCCCTGCCAATCCCAGCTCCCGTTTGGCTTCAGCCCCTCAACCTCTGCTTTGAGCCCCGAGGGGTTCCCAGGCCTTGGGACTTCAGCCCGTGCTGGGGATCGAGGCTTCAGCCTGGGGGTGCTGGGTATTGAGTGTGAACACCAGGAACTGAGCGTAGATAATGAACAAAACCATTACAAAGGAGCCAGAGGGTCACCCCATCCCACAGCTCAGCAGCTCACAGCTGGGAACTGGGCTGGGCTGGGCCATCACTTCCTGGGGGCTCACAGGCGAAATGAGGCCTGTTCCCGTCACTGCCAGGAAGGGGGCGAGGGCCGGGAGAGCAGAACACGCCATGGGAGAGACGCTGCCCCTAGGTTAGAGGAAGCCCAGTGGGGAGAGCACCCAGCTCAGAGTCATGAGAGCGGCGCTCTCTGCTCGGCCCTGCAAGCACCTTGTGTGTGACCCTGGGCAAGTCACGTCAGGGCTCTGGGCCCAGGTCCCTTCCCTGTCGCCCAGGGGTACCACATTCAAACCAGTGTTTCCTTCTGCTCCAGGGATGCAGACGGAGCTCTCCGAGACGACGAGGAGCCAGGCAGACCAGAGCGAAGAGGAGGAACCAGCCCCCCAGCAGATCCCATTAGAAAGGAGCAGCTCCCACACGACTATGGTAAAAACTTAAAAAACAACAGAGTCCGGTAGCACGTTATAGACTCACAAACCATGTAGATGGGATCATGGGCTTTCGGGGCACAGCCCACTTGTTCAGATGACCAGCCTGTGGGAAGTCCAGAACCAAGAACAAATAAGGGACGGAGCGGAGGAAAAAAATTGAGTGGTAGGGGGGAAGAGGACACTGGGTAGATAAGTCTCAAAGGGATAGCCGAGCCAGTCTGTAACAGGAAACACTTACAAATGAGGCTTGTGGCTGAGCCAGTGGAAAGCGTCCCCTGCGGGGCGTGTGACTATCTCCCCAGCCGGTGTCTCTCAGAGGAGAATGACCTGCCCCCCTCCGGCCCAGGGACCGAAAGGAAACACTCACCCTTGTGACCAGCTCCCCTGAATAAAGCCTTGTAACACGGGGGATTTCTGGGGGCACCGCACCGAGGGGCCAGTCAGGGCACTTTGCTCAAAGACAGGGCTACTGAGAGCCCAGAACGGGGGGTTCTCCACTGCAAGGATCCAAACCAGCCCCAAACGGCACTTCTGTTCCCCACCCTGGCTAGCAAGAAGCCCTGCAAGCAACCCCCTTAGACACTCCTGCCCTCTGGGCCACCACCCGCACCGCCCCTTCTACAGCGTCGTATCTGCCAGGGCTCGTACTGCCAGCGTTCAGTGTCCTCTGGTCAGGGTTGTCCCGGGGCGCTCCTGACAGGTCCCCTTCTCCATCGGTGATGACAAACTTTCGGCTGCGTGTGTGGGTGCCTGTTCTCCCGTCATCTAGACGTGAGTTCCCAAACTGCGGGGGCATGCCCTCCTAGGGGGGGTGAAGAAATTCCAGGGGGGGCACAAGGCGACCCAGCCCCCCATCAACCTCTGCCCCCATAAGTTTTTCTGCTATTGGGGGGACACACGAGGGTTTCTCAAAAATCAAAAAGATGCTGAAAAGTTTGGGAACCACTAATCTAGAGCGTTAGACCCCGTGCACTTGGGTCAACACAGAAGATCTCCACGAGCCCCCAGAAACAACAGATGCAGGCAAGGTTTGCAATCAGCCCAGCAGGTTTATTGTCAAATGCGACACCCTCACAGTTAGTAGCCCTCACGTCACTTCTTTATGTACCAGGCTGCCACCCTTAAAGGTATTAGGTTGACACCTCCAGACGAACCTACTAGACACAACCAATTACCTTGTAGCTGGTGGTTTGATCCAAACATCCCTATCCATAGTGCTGTCATCCCGACCCTGTGCTGAACCTGGGTCGGTAAGTCCCTTGTCTACGGGGAGTGTGCTGGGACCGAGCTGTTTCTGCAGGGAAATGTTCTGTTACCATCCTCCCGGAATGTTTGCGTGCATGGCCTGTGCCTCGGACCTCTGCAATATCGGCAGCCCTGTCCTTCCCAAGCTTCTGTCTGCAGGACCTGCCTTTTGCTCACTGCTTAGCTTTGCTTTATGTTAGCAAAGCATTGACGGTTGCTCAGGTCTTAGGCCTCACACTAGGCCTCCACGGTCAGGCCCTTTTGTTACTACATACAGGTGAGAGGTTATGAAAACAAATCCCATCAAATCCAAACAGGTTCCTCTGATCCTTAAGAGCCAGTCACCTGCCCAGGTCAATTGAAACCTCAGAGCTTACCGAAAAGAGCTTGCAGTGCCCATCCCATAGAATTGAAAATAGGAAGGTTTATTAATAAAAGAAAGAAAAAAAAGGTTGAGCCTAATATTGTTAAAGGACTCAAATTACATTCACCGACTGCAAAGCTCTTTGTGCCGGCGTGTAGGAGATGAAATGAACGGCTGTCTTAGGGCAAGTTTCAGGAATACGTCCTCTCCTAGGCTGGATGTATTTCTGAAGCGCCCTCTGCCTTCCCCACCCGGCAGCGTGTGGCGCTACCACCGAACTGGCAGGAATCACGGGCAGGACAGGAAGTAGTTGAGACTGAAGGAGCGAGTCTCCCTGCCGACCACTCTGGGGCCACTTCAGGCTTCAGTTTGTGGCCGAGATCCTTCATAGTGGATTTGCCAGAGTGAAGACAGGAATGAAGATGAAAATGGAGGAACCCTCAGAGCCCCTTTATCCCCCTGCCCATGGGGTGGGAATCCCATTGTTCTCCTGTGAAAGTCTGTCCCAAGATGGAGTCTGTCCCATGAGCAAGTCACCGCTCCAGGCCTGACTCAGTTCTTTTTAGGCAGCAGCCACGGCTTGCATGCTGAACATTCACAGCAAAGCTCATCAGCTGTGATTGGCACTACCTGAGGTCAGTGAAGTGCTGCTACTCACTTGACTAGCAACCCTGTCAAGGCTGTTCCCCACTCCGGCAGGATGAATGCAGAAGTTGGGGGCCTGCAATAGCACTCCAAAACCTTGCCTCTACAAGCTCTGGTACAAAAACTTCCCGCCTCAATCCTAATACCCAGAATTTGGGGAATCCACTGCTCACATCGAGTGCTTTGAACCCACAAACAGGGGCGGACACTTGAAACCAACCAGGGGCACCCCAAGCTCTTTTCCTTCAAAGAAGCTTGAAAAAAGAAAAGAGAAAATCAAGCTGCAGTCTCTGGTGGCTGACCCCTCAGTCAGAGGCCTGCAGGTCCACAGAGACAGACCTTCCAGGACACAAAAATCAACCAATACCGGTTAATTAGAAAACAGAACAAACTCTTACTGTGAAAACAAAGCTACAGTTGCAAGCATAGTAATTTGGCTAGCTGGAAAGAGCCACCATTTGACACAGGTACTCAGGGAAAGTCCCTGGTCTGAAGACTTAGTTAGAAAAGTGGGAGGAAAAAGCACTAAGAAGCTCAGACATTATTTCCATATCCCCAAACAAGGAAAACAAGAAATCCTGACAGACTAGCTAAACTCTTCCCTGCTTACACATTGTAAGAAGTCGCTTTTTGGACAGCGGAGCGTTTCCTGTCTCCCTTGATACTTGGAAGAAACTGGTCGGTACTTGGAAGAAACTTGGAAGAAAATTCCTACCTGCGTTGTTATTGGCTGACCACCCCATACCGGGCTAGGAACAGGAGACATTAGTTCACGTCTTAGTCACCGGATGTTCCTGTCCTGATTATGAAAGACCCTGTCACGGGGGTTGGCCAAGCCTCCAGCTGAGCTCTCCCAGTAGCCCACGTTTGAAATACAAGCGTAGCGCCCGGGTGGTAACTTCCAGCACCAACATCACACCTGCCTGTGAGCAGCAGAAGCAGAATGGGCCTGGCACTGGGGACTGGCCCGGAGCCCTCGGTCTGGGGTTCTCGTCGGCAGGGAGACTCACTCCTTCAGTCTCAGCTACTTCCTGCCCTGCGCATGGTTCCTGCCAGTGGGGAGGCGGCGCCACACGCTGCCGGGTGGGGAAGGCAGAGGGGGTTTCCGGGTGGGCCCCGCTCTCAGTCCTTTCCGCGCAGACATCGTGGCTGCTAGAGCCGCTGGACTGAGGAGTACAGCTAGTTCAGATTAGGAAGCCTAATCCGAACTAGCTACTCTGTGCCGCGTGTAGCCGCGCGGCACGGGGTTCGAACTAGCCGGGATTTAAAAATGTCGGCGCCCGGCTTATGCAAATGAAGCCCGGGAAATTCAGATCCCGGGCTTCATTTGCAAGTGCGGTATGCCTACATTACCCCGCTAGTTCCAACTAGCGGGGTAATGTAGACATACCCTTAGAGTTCTTTGAAGGGGTTAACAAACATGCAGACAAGGGGGATTCAGTAGATATAGTATACTTAGATTTTCAGAAAGCCTTTGACAAGGTCCCTCACCAAAGGCTCTTTTATATATTAGGGTAACTAGTGGTGTCCCCCAAGGGTCAATCCTGGGACCAATCCTTTTCAACTTATTCATAAATGATCTGGAGAAAGGGGTAAGCAGTGAGGTGGTAAAGTTTGTGGATGATACAAAAATAACCCCAACTAAAGGTACAGTATGATGGGGGCTAATTTGGCTATGACAAATCAGGAAAGAGATCTTGGAGTTATCGTGGACAGTTCTCTGAAAACTTCCACACAGAGTGCAGCGGCGGTCAAAAAGGCAAATAGGAGGCTAGGAATTATTAAGAAAGGGATAGAAAATAAGACACAGAATATCTTACTGCCCCTGTATAAAACTATGGCACGCCCACATCTTGAATACTGTGTACAGATGTGGTCTCCTCACCTCCAGAAAGATATTTTGGCCTTGGAAAGGGTTCAGAAAAGGGCAACTAAAATGATTAGGGGTTTGGAACAGGTACCATGTGAGGAGAGGTTAAAGCGACTGGGACTTTTCAGTTTGGAAAAGAGGAGACTGAGGGAGGATATGATAGAGGTATATAAAATGATGAGTGGTGTGGAGAGGGCCGATAAAGGAAAGTTATTTATTAGTTCCCGTAATAGAAGACCTAGAGGACAGCAAATGAAATTAATGGGTAGCAGGTTTAAAACTAATAAAAGAAAGTTCTTCACACAGCACGTAGTCAACCTGTGGAACTCCTTGCCAGAGGAGGCTGTGAAGGCTAGGACTATAACAGAGTTTAAAGAGAAGCTAGATAATTTAATGGAGGTTAGGTCCATAAAAGGCTATTAGCCAGGGGATAGAATTGGTGTCCCTGGCCTCTATTTGTCAGAGGCTGGAGAAGGATGGCATGAGACAAATCGCTTGATCATTGTCTTCGGTCCACCCTCTCTGGGGCACCTGGTGCTGGCCACTGTTGGCAGACAGGATACCGGGCTAGATGGACCTTTGGTCTGACCCAGTACGGCCGTTCTTATGTTCTTATATGTTCTTATGTTCTTTACAACCCCAGACCAGAGACCTTCCCAAACAGGTCACAAACTGGTCACACTGTACAAAACCCCTCAGTGCCCCAATGAGCACCAGGCCTAACACACAGGTGAGGGGTTACAGTATCCAATCCCACCTACCCTGAATGGGTCTTCCTCTCTCAAGGAACCAGCCACAAATCCCCAGTCAATTTAAACTTTGGATCTACCCACAAGATCGCACTGGGCCAATCCTTTAGATTCTAAAGCACGGGCGTAAGGCTGTGAAGGAGAATACATGACATGCACTGAATCACCAAGTTCTCGACACAGGCTCTTAGCAGAGATGTTACAAACTGCTATCTTAAAAGTCTCTGGAGTACATCCTATGTCAGGATGGGCCAACGATTTTCCCAGAGCGCTGTTCCTCGCAAGGCTGCATCTGGAATTAGTAGCAGAACTGAAGGCAAGATGGAGTCTGCCTCATAGCACTTTATATCCATTCCTGGTCTCTTCCAAGCTGGAGCAGGTCACATGGCCCAGTGACCTATCCCTGTGTCCCACGTCAGCAGTCATGATATTGGCTGGTTTGCAGACACATTCCTCAGGTGTGTATTAGCCTCTCTGAGAGCCTTATCCCTGGAGACTTGCTAATTAGCATAGTCACTAACTGACCATTTCTGGCCCACTGTTCTTTCTCAGACAGAGAATCTTCCGGCATCAACACAGGTTACATATTTATAAATCCACTTACAGATATCACACAAGTAGATGAATAACACACACACAATAAGTAGAGCACAAGCTTTCATTTGACATCTCACATGGCCTCCTTGGTACAGACTTTGGGACAACCCCTCCCCCCCGCCCTTGGGTGCAACAGTGACCTGTCTGATCCCCTTAAAATCCAGTAACGTGACACCCCCAACACAAAACTGATGCAGGAAGTGATGCCAGTAACATCAGTGAGGGCATCACATGGGTCCCCCCGCCTTAGACAAGGCATCTGCCACAGTATTCTCCTTCCCGTTTACGTGGACTATGTCCGTGTCGTACTGCTGAAGGACCAGACTCCAGTGGAGCAACCTGGAGTTGGTGCCGTTGGCCTTCTGCAGGCAAGCCAGCGAGGCATGGCTGCTCAGCACAGTGCACCTCCTGTTGTCCAGATAGGGTTTGAGCTCCTTGACAGCCCACATGATGGCACAACACTCCTTCTCAATTGTAGCATAATGCTTCTCCGGGGGGCACAGCTTTTTGCTGAGGAAGCTCACGAGGTGCCTTTTGTCACCTAACCTACCCTGTATCAGCACCGCCCCCAGCCAGATGTCGGATGTTGAAGTCCGGGCTGGCCAGAACAGGTTCCTTGGCCAAGACATTCTTTATGCTTTGGGGGATAGGCCAGTTCTTAATGGCCTCCACCCTCAGGGGTTCAGGGCGCACCAACTCACTGCCCACCCTGTGCCCTAGACAGTCACTTTGGCAGCCCCCATCCTGCATTTGGACACCTTGACAATCAGGTTGGCTTCCCCGAGCCGCCACAGCACCGCCCCTGTGTGACTGAGGTGATCCCGCCAGGAGTTACTAAAGATGGCCAGGTCATCAAAATAAGTGCTGGAATGGGCTCTGCAGGACCTCCGTGATCAGCCCCAGGAAGGTGGCCCTGGAATTCCGCATGCCAAAGGGCAGCACCTTGAACTCACACAGGCCCGACTCCACTATGAACGCAGATTTGTCCCATGCATCAGCATCTAGGGGACTCTGCCAGTACCCCTAGTCAGGACCAGAGTACTTATAAACACAGTCCCCTCCCTGCAGCGTGTCCAACAGATCCTCTATTCTGAGTGTGGGGAAGGGGTCAGGCTGCGTGACAGCATTCAGCTCCCTCTAGTCCATGCAGAGCCTCGTGGTCCTGTCCTTTTTAGGCACCATCACAATAGGGGATGCCCATGGCCAGCATGCTCTCCACAGCCTCCTGAATCTGCCTCTGCATCACCCCCTTGGCCCCATAAGCTCTGCTAGGCGCTGGGCGAGGCAGGGCCTAGTGAGGATGGAATGCCATGTCCTGTCAGCGAGCCCTGGCCTCCTTCACCTTTCGCTCCCTCTCAGCATCTGCCTCCTTCACCTTTCGCTCCACTTCGGCATCCGCCTCCCTCGCCTTTCGACGCACGTCGGCAAGGGCCTTCCCATGTTCCAGCTCGATTCCTTCAATGCCTGCTGCTTTCTAATTTCATCTGCAACAGCATCCCTGGCACCGGGTGGGCACTGCTCCCTTCCCTGCTGGTCATTTCGTATTAGCAAAGACCTCAGTTCCGGCTTAAAAGCTTTCTCTCTGAATTCAGTGATTGGCTCCAATCACAAATCTTCTAGAGCCTTTCGGTCAAGACTCTCATGTAGTTGCTGACTCATTGCAGCTGCTCTTTAACCAATCAAACTCTCTACACCCAAAAATCAAATTTAGAACCGCTTGAGGTTCTGATCCAAAGCTTAATTGACCAAGATCTGAGGATCCTGCCGACTATCCCACTGTGACGGACCGGGCCAGGTCTGTGCACTGCTAAGGGTGTTGGCTCAGGGTGAATTGCTCAACACAAGGATGCTTTACAGCCCCAGACCAGAGACCTTCCCAAACAGGTCACAAACCAGTCAGACCACGCAAAACCCCTCAGACACCACAGTTCCCTCTGTGCCCCAATCAGCCCTGGGCCTAATACACAGGTGAGGGGATCTAGAACCCTATCTCACCTACCCCGAACGGGTCTTTCCAGTCCCAAAGAACCAGCCACAATTCCCCGGTCACTTAGGGGAGAAACCTGCCTAGGACAAGGGGCTCTATGGAGGGGGATGCAGGGAATGGAGGAAGTGGGGTGGCCCTTGGGGTCCCTTCCCTGGCTGAGAGGCTCCCATCTCTCCTCAGGCAGAGGGGACCAGGGAAGGGCTGAGAGATGGGAGAACCCTCGGCACCGGGTAAGGCTGCTCCACAAAAGGTCTCAGGTGGCTCCTCCGTGCTCACTAGGCCCTGCCAGCCCCCAGGGAGCGAGTGTCCCAGGGCAGCTGCCCAGTGGAAATGCTCAGTCCCAACAGGCTCTGTCCCTGTTCATTGCAGACCCTCGGGGAGCCGCCTGCCTCAGCCCAGCCCACAGCCCTGCTGCTGGAAGCCTTGAAGGCTCTGACGGCCCCCGCCCTGGAGAGTTTTCAGGCGGCAGAGGAGGCGCCGAGAGCCACCGTGTCCCAGCACAGCACCCGCATGGAGCGAGTAAGAGACGCCCGGTGAGGGGCAGGGCGTGTGGAGACAGGGGCTGGGAGAACTGGCTCTCAGGAAACCGGCCCTGGGGCACAGGGTCAGGGTGCGGGGCAGGTCGGCTCAGCCCCTTTCTAGGAGGCTCTGAGCATCAGTCGCTCCCCTGCTCAATTAAGCCCCATCGCCCGCCGGGGAGGCAGGAATTGGACCCGCGAGACACCCGGGAACTGGAGCCAGAGCGGCTTGTTGACTTCCCAAGGCTGCGCTGGGGGCAGCGGCAGGGTCAGCAAATGACCCCAGGAGAAGGCCTTGTCCAGGGCCCCTAGAACCAACCTGCCTCGTGGGGCGTGCAGCCGCGTTGCTGCATTGGCTGTGCTGGGAATTCTCAGCCAGACAGAGCCCTGGGCCCTTTGCCAGGCAGGTCTCTTGGGGAAAGGACTCAGGGGTCACGTTCCCGACAGGCCTCTCAATGGGGCCTTTTCTCCCTCGGCCCCACGCTGGTGACACTCCCGCCCTTCCCCCAGCGCCATCTGCCGGGGGGGCGGCCTGGCAGGAGGCCGCTCTCGATCAATCCCCCCTCAGCTGTGTGGCTCCCTCCAGATTGGATACGTCGTGGGAAAGATTTTCAGCTGGCTGCGCGACGTCGGGGATCCCAGAGCCAGAGGAGCCGCGCTAGGGACCATCGCCCTGCTGGCTCGCGCCCACCCCCGGGACGTGGTTCCCGCCTGTGTGGCCCACGCGCTGCCATGGGACAGGTAGGGAGAGGCTGTTACCACCTCAGTCCCTGATTTCCCTTCCCCCCCCTCCTGCCAGGGCAGAGCGCAGGAAGGGCCTGGCCGGAGACAGGGATGGATCCAGCTCCCTGCTGGGCACAGGGCTGCCCCGGCCTCCTAAGAGAAGATGCCCAGGCCCAGCTCCCGAGGGGACGGCTGCTAAGGGAAGGGAATAAATGCAGAGCTTGTGGAAGGAACTCTCCTGCCTCAGCTTCCCTGCCCCCCAGGGTCTCTTTTGAGAGCCCCTTTCTCGCCCCCTTCCCAGCCTCTCCCTGGGGAGGCAGGAGGGGGCCAAGCAGGGAGGCTCTGATTTTGGTTTCTCACCTTGCAGAGGTGCCAGGGAGCTGTGGAAGGCCGTGGGGGAAGAACCACAGCTCCCCCGGCAGGTGCTGCAGCAGCTGCTGGACGCGCTCCGGAAGAGCCACCGGGAGGAGAGGAGCCGCAGCGTGTCTCTGGCTGTAAGTGACACTGGAGCTGTCCCGTGGGGAACTCACCACTACAGGGAGGATGCTGCATCTGTGGGGGGGAAGGGGGCTTCAACCCCTCTTAGTGTCAGGCCACGGCCCCACTGCACACTGGGCACACAGCCGTGTCACGGGGAGAGCCCCCCTGCTCCCCTCCGGAGGGGGTGTCCGGCCTCTGAGGCCCCTCACTTCGTGGTCAACCCCGCATGCACCACGATGATCCAAGTCAGCACTGCAGCTCCCTTCACACAGGGCAGTGCGGCCTAGCAGCCGGAGGCAATAACTCCTAGTGGGATTGGTGCGGAGAGGTAGGGGACCCAGGGCGCCCTCTCCACCGGGTCCCAGTCCAGCGCCTTGTCAACATTGGAGGGGGCACCACTAGCTCTGGGGGAATCAAGTAGAAACTCGCCGAGCACCTGGGGTTCAACTCCCCGCCTGAGCTGCTTTCTGCCAGCTCCTCTCTTGTTGTCTGCGCCGTCTCTTTCCTCCAAACTGGGTGGATGGGAGGGAGGGCTCCTGTGCCCTGGCTGGGCGAGACCAGGAGATCTGGCCCAGAGGACGGGGTGGTGAGAAACCCCATAGAGCCAAGAGGAAGGTGTCAGTGGCTTTGCCAGCACTCTGGGAAGCACCCCAAGGAGTCCTCTGTCATAGAGGGATAAGGGATCTTTCAGAAAAGGCTTTATTTTCCACAAGATCAGCGTCTAGACTGGCGCTTTTTTCCGACAAAGCTCCGTGCGGAAAAAAAGCGGCAGCCATTTTTATGCTAATGAAACGGGGGAGAGTTAAATCCCCACTTCATTAGCAATTGCTATACGTCTAATTTGCATCCCTTTTACGAAAAAGGGATGTAGTCTAGACGTAGCCAAACTGTCTCCCTACTGAGGACTACATGGTGGCAGAGGAGCCAGGGAAGCCAGACCCGAAGCCGGAGCATCCGAGAGAGTGACACAAGCGGCACGGACGGGGTCCCTACAACTGGGTCACGAGGATCGGAACTGACCCGACAGAAGTTCCCATTGACCCAGGTCAAGTAGTTTGGGATCTTGGGGGGATTTCGTGGAAGAGCAAAGGAGCGATCCAACCTTCGGAAGGCCTGGGAGCAAGTGACAGGCACAAGCCAGACAGATGGTCAACCCCAGAGCCGGACCCAGGGATCCCGGTTTCAGATCAGCAAGGACCTTCCTCATGAGCATTAGCCCAGAACGCACAAGCAGCCCAGTACGACAGGGGAGCGAAAACGAGGACCTGAAACCCAGGATGTGATGGAAAGCCAGTCGCCGGGAGCAACGTGGGGTCTGCACCGACACCGCTTCGACCTCCCGGCATCGCCCCGGCTCCCTGCTGCTTGTGGCGCTGGAGTTACTCAGGCGGCAGAGGGGCAGTGATGCCCCCACGCTCACGTCTGGCAAGCTGAAGGGCGGGGCTAGGCCATGAAGACAGAGAACGGGAAATAACGTCACCCGGACTCTTCCGCCCTTTCCAGGAGGTTCCCATCTGCGTCCATTCTAGCAACAGGAGACGGTTCAGGGGCCATCACATCTCCCTTCCCCCCAGAGGATCTCACCCTCCTTCCTCATAAGCCGCAAGGAAATGGAAAATGGAACCAGGATGACAGCCAAAGCCATGGGAGCGGATGGGCAGGTGGGGACAGCTCAGTGACATTTCTGTCTCCTGTCTCCAGGCAATGGACACGCTGTACGAGATCTTTTTCCTCTGGGGATACCGAGAAGCCATCCTCGAAATGTTTCCCCAGCTCCTCCTCGTCTGCGTCAGGCAGGTGCAGTACGTGCTGGACCTGTGCCTGCCAGGGACTTGGAGGGCCCAGAAAACATCCAGCCCTGAGGGATCCAGCTGCCTCAGCCCCTTGAGGTAACGGCGGAAAGGAAGGGGAAGAACAGATTTGTTCGGCTCAGCCCCTGTGGGACCTGCCTGGCCCTCTGCTGTGCGTGTCCCTACAGCCCAGGGGCAGGTCTGGGCAGGTCTGTGTGGAGGGAGCGGTGCTGGGCGCCCGTGTGCGTGTGAGCCACACTTGCTCCTCTGACTCCGACCACAGGCCAGGGGCCACGTCGGCATGTCCTCATGTGCTCCCAGCCGAGGAGTCAGGGCTTTTCTCCGTGCCTGTTGAGCCCGCTGGGCCTCTGTCCCACAAAACCCCACCCCAGGACAGCGTGGTCAGAGCACACACAGAGTGCACAAGACCAGCGGGGGGGCCGTGTCACAGGCAGGCAGGACGAGGAGGGGCCCGTGACGCTGATTCCACGGGGACAACCAGGGAACCACCTGGCTAGAAACTCGATGAGTCTGTGGCATGGCCAGGGCCCGTTGGGCAGGGCCGTGCCCTCACACGGAGCTGGGTCCATCCCGGGGGAGGCCGGCTGCTGCTGACCACGCCGGGTGTCCCAGGCCTTGTGCGGTTTGCGCTGCGTGGGGCTGGGGCCGAGTTCTGACACCCGGACTTTTTATTGCCTCTAGCACCTCCCTGGAGGCCTTGAAGACCCTTTTCTCCATGCCCAGATACTGGAAGGAATTTGCCAGTATCCAGTTGCAGCAGGGCTGGGACATGATGGCCTCCCGCCAGCGCTTCTCCCAAGGAGTGGGCTTGATCGCAAGGTAGAGTCTGGGCAATGGGAGCTCAGTGGGAGACCCTCCTCTGCCCCCGCCGGCCCTCTCAGCCCCGCCATGGGAGAGCGACGCTCTCTCCCCTTGGTAACTCCGGGCATTTTCTCTGTCCTGTTCCAGGGTCATGGTGGAGCACGAGACCCCACAGCTCCCTGCGGTGCTCAGAGAGGCCATCGCCGTCATGCAGAGTCAGGAGGAGCAGCCCCAGAGAAATATCGCCCTGACTTTCTGCACCGAGGTGAGATTCTGGAGCCGCCAGGCACATGTGGGCTTGTGCAGAGCAGCTCAGTCCCGTCCCAGCAGGCAGGCAGGCACCGGGGCCCATCGCCAGCAGCTCGGCAACGCCACAGACAGCTGGCTCCTCTGCTCACGTGAATCCTAGTGGGGCCGAGGAGAGTGGTGGGGGGCAGGGTGAGATTGCTCCTGGCTGGATGTGCCTCCGTGGGACCATGTGACAAGAGACGATGTTTCTCCAGCGCCCTGAGGCCGGGCCTCTCTCCTCGCCTTTGCCTGGGGTTTCATTTTCTTCTGCCACGGCTCGCTCCAGGACACGCTGCGATGCCCAGAGATTCCCCTTTCCCTGGGCTTCATTAGGGGCTTGTGCATTAGTCGCCCTTCTGGGAATGGATCTCAAACACCAGCCGCTGACTCCTTACCCCCAGGGATTTTGTGTGGCAGGAAGTGACCAGCTGGCAAAGATGCTGGCGCACGAACAGACCGAGAGGCAGATTTCTGCTCCTGCAGCTGATGTTGATTTTCTCTTTCCAGTTTCTCCGGAGTCCTTCCATCCTCACCACAGTCACCAGATCGGAGCTCCAGGAACAGCTGATGGAATGGACCAAAGATCCCAATCCGGAGATACGGAGGCTCTGTCTGCAGGGCCTGGGCAGTATCATCTTCCAGCCAGAGAAGGTGAGGGGCAGGGCTTGCCCAGGTGAGACGTTGCTGCACTGGGAGATAACAGACACATCACTGTTGCAACCCCTGTTCTATACCGTTACTGAGCAAGCCAGGCGTGAGGTGTCCCTGCTCCCTGGTGCGGGCAGAGCATGGTCGGTGGAGGCAGTGGGGGAGGGGAAGGAGACTCAGGGCGTCGCTCAGGGCAATGGGGGAGAGTGTCGGCTGACAACATGCCCAAGCTCGGCAAGGACAGACGAGTCGGGGGGCGGGGTCAGAGCTCGGGGGGCGGGGCCTGGAGCGGCTCCAGGCAGGCGACAGGGTGACTCTGCCCAAGGGCCAGGGGTGCAAGCACCTGCCAGAGCGGCAGGAGAACGACTTTCTCCCCTGCTGGGGGCTGGCCGATGGGGGGATGGTCCAGCCCCTGCCCAGGCTCTGTCCCAGGCCAGGCGTGAGCTGCCTTCTGCCTTCCTGCAGGGGCAGTTGTTACGGGCCCAGCTGCCAGGGACCATCGCCATGTTCTGCGCCACGAACGCATGGACTGTCCTGGAGGCCTTGAAGGACGCGGCAGACGCCAGCTACCTGCTCGCTGGGGAGGGGCTTGGCTCCATCTCCCAGGACATGGCAGTCAGCCTGCGCCCGCTCATTGACCACGTAAGGCCAGGACCCCGGAGAAGCACATTCCCCCTCCCCTGATGTCCTGGTATGACCCTGCCCAGCCCCTCCCCGCCCCCCAGGCCAGCCACACAGCACCCAAGGGGGCCCCTGCCAAGGGTGGGGAGTCTCCTACTCAGCCCCCTCCCTGGCAGAGCCCTTCTGGGAAATGGAGGCGCCAAGCTCCCAGCCCTGCTGCAGCCTCCCCTCCCCCCCTCCTGTGCCCAGCCCCTCCCCGAACCCCAAGGAGGCAGGCGGGAGCCTCAGGTCCCAGTGCCCCAGGAGGGGAGGCCAGAGCAGCCTCTGTGGCCAGGGACCTGGGCCTTCCCTCAGCCCCGTCAGGCCTTGCTGGGGAAGGAAGCAGGGAAGGGGCAATGGGAGGGGA
Organism: Pelodiscus sinensis; assembly: GCF_052426305.1. NCBI lineage: Eukaryota > Metazoa > Chordata > Testudines > Trionychidae > Pelodiscus > Pelodiscus sinensis. The sequence goes on along the minus strand of NC_143063.1, from coordinate 8,452,507 downwards.
GGTGAGGGATGGGGAAGAGGGACGGGGATGGAGGGACAGGGGTGGGCTGGGTCTCTCCAGGCCGGGCGGACGGGGGAGAAGAACATGGAGAGATTGGCCCCTCTCTGGACTCCAGGCGGCTGGGGGGCTGGGTGCAGGAAGCTCTCCACACACATTGCACCATGGACCTCTGGGTCTCAGCCCTGGCCAGCGCACAGTGTCTGTGGGGCTGCCTGGTGGTTGCGGCTTCCGCGGGCCAGGGCGGGTCCCGGTCGGGGTGCTGGAGCCGTGTGCGATTTGCGGCCGTCAGGCCCCTGAGCCTGGGACACGGCCTGGCTCTCACGGGCTTCCCCGCCCCGCGTGTCCTTACCAGGAGAGGGGCAATGTCCGCTCAGCCGCCATCTCACTGCTGGGCACCATGCTGGGCGGGGTGAAGGGCCCGGACAGACCCCGCGTGCGGCAGGAACTCACCCGCTGCCTGCTCCCGCTGCTGCTCCACCTGGCAGACGAGGAGCAGAGAGTGATCCTGGTAAGTGCCCCCTCGGTATGTCCCAGAGAGCAAAGCGCCACAGTCCCCCGGGCCCCACCCCTCTCCAGAGCCCTTGCCCAGCCAGGGCCATTGGGGACGTGCAGGGAGGCCTGAGGGGGGCCCTTGGCTCTGACTCTCTGGGATCCCGGAGCCCCGGCGCTGCCGTCTCTGCGTAGAAGGGCCGAGCTGTGGAGATCCTGTCTGGCTCTCGCCAGCCAATGCTCAGCTCCCCCCCAAGCAGCGTCCCCTGCAGAACAAGGGGCAGGAGGCTCACTAGGCAGGGAGAGCAGGAGCCCAAGGGGCAGGGAGGAGGGGACGCGCCCCAGACGCTCCCTCTCTCAGCGAGGCCCCTCTCGCTCTCCCCTCGTGCTGCAGAGCTGCAAAGCGACGCTCTTCCACTGCGCCGTGTTCCTCGGCTGGGCCCATCTCAAGAGTCTCTTCTGCAGCCTGGCCTGGGATGGCTCCTCGCGGCTCTTGCCCGGTGTCGGGAAGTGCCTGGTAGGTGAATTCTGTGGGCCCGGGGAGCGGTGACCGGGGAGCTCAGGGAGACCTTTCTACCCCACCCCGAGTGCCCAGGGGGATTCTCCCCCGCTCGTCACGCAGGGAGCAGAGGCAGCCCCCCCAGAGGGGCTCGGCATTTCCTCAGTTGTTTTCCAATCCCACCCTTTCCACTGCCCCCATCTCCCGAACTTAGCGCTGCCCCTGCCTCCTGCCCGTGGGCTCCTGCCCCTCTGCCTGTGCGCAGGTTGGAAATGCTCTTCCCCAAGGGCCCGACTCCAGACATCTGGGCTCCTACTGGCTCTTGCCCTGGCTTCCCTCTGTGCTTCAGCGACCCTGGCCTGTCAGCTGTAGGTTGATCACTTTGTCTGGTCTGAGCATGTCTCCTGCTCTGCTCCTAGATGAAGAATTACAAGAGGAACTTCCCCAGGTTCCTGTTCCAGGCCTTAGAGTATCTGGAAAGCTCCCAGGCGTCCATCAGACATTCTGCAGCCCTCTTCATCGGTAAGCAAAGCAGCCCCCGGGAGCTGTTCCAGGGCTGTTAGAGTTAATAAAATCTGCACAGGAACAAAAAGGGGTTTCAGGACAAGCATCAGCCAGCACCTCAGGCGCCTGCTGCAACTGCAGCTGTGAAACATGGATGGAACATAGACGAGTTAGTTGAATAAAATATCAGTGCTATTGTGTTTGGGTGTGTGATTTCGTTCCTCCCGTCCCTGGCGTACTGCTGCTCGGTCTGCAGCTTGACCCAGGTAAGGAGTATCACGTGCTCTTTCCTAAATGACTAGAAGTCAAGTTGTCTAAAAGAATTGCACCCGGTGTGCCCTCTGAGACGGCGTGAAATGCTGCTCCGAGCTCTCAATGAACATTACGGGGGAGGGAGAGCTCAGTGCTTCGAGCATTGTCTTACTGAACCCAGGATTATGAGTCAGTCTTTGAGGGGACCGTTTAGGAATCTGGGGCAAATCTGTCAGGGATGGTGCTTGGTCCTGCTGCGAGGGCAGGGGGCCGGACCTGATGGCGTCTCAAGGTCCCTTTGAATTCCAAAGTTCTCTGTTTTACTGCTCAGATTTGCACTCTTGTTTGACGAAATATGGGAACGATTAAAAAATTCAGTGACGATTAATCGCAGGCTTAACCATGTGCACCTCCCCTTTGAGTTCAATCTCCTTCGCCAATCGGCCTTTCAGTGATTCCTGGGGTCGGATGCTTTCTCCATTGTGTTTTGCATCACACTGAAGGACTGTCTTGAATTTCCCAAGGGCTGTCTTATGGGAATGGCTGACTCTTTAGTAATTTGCAGGGATGACACCGAAACAGTGTGAGCTCCATTCTATTCCTTGTCTGTGTAGGAGAAACCATCCACCATTACTGTGACCTGTTGTCAAAAAGAGTGACTGCAGCTGGTGTCATCCGCCTGTGTGAAGGTAAGAAAATACCTCTGGGCGTTTGGGCATCTGTGGGCAGTATGAGGCCTGAACACAGATGTCACAGTGTCCCTCTGGGTCTGAGGACAGTGCCGAAGGGAGAAGAGTGGTCTTGCTGGTAGGACATAAGAATGGGAGTCGGGAGCTTTGAGCCACCAGGAGCAACTCTGTGCCTCACCTTCCCCATCCGTGAAATGGGGGTAAGAACAGAAAGGCTCTCAAGGACAGCTGGCCAGAACGGAAAAGGACCCTCACTATGACGAGGCATTAGTAGGAGGAGAAGGATTCTTACCCTGTGTCAGAAAAGTTTGCATTGTCTCCTCCCCAAGGACCTCCACCCAGAGATTGATTCTTAGCTCCTACGGTATCCTGCCAGGCCCCCTGGGAACTCCTTTCCCTGCCACCTCTGGAGCACTGAAGGCGGCACAAATGCACAAAGGGTTCAGTAGAAGTGAGGAGCCTAAACCCTTTCTGCGGATCGGCGCCTGAATGTCAGAGTCACGGTTGTTGTCGTGTTCCCGGGGCAAAGGCCATTGGGAAGCAGAGGTTTCCCAGACATCAGTTACAGCAGCTCTGTGGGGTTTCCAACCTGTTTCCTCTTTGTTTCAGCTTTTCAGCAACAGCCTTTAAAATCGGACAGGGACACGTGGCTCATCCTGAACGAACATCGGCAATGGCTGCAGAAGATTGCGAACCGCGTGTTGGGTGCTTCTTACGACTTGGGAGCGGCACCGACACAGAAGGACTCTTCCTCCTGCCACGGTAGGTACCACAGACGGGAGCAGCTCTTTGGAGCAGGGAGGCAGGTTCCGTGGGGCGAGAGGGGCCGTGAGGGGTGGCAGGAGCGACGCGGCATCCTGGAGTCACAGGGGGCCACTCGCCTGGGGGCTGGAGCTGAGGGAAATTGTTCCTACCACGGCTCTGCCCCAAATGACCCCCCTCCCCGCCTTTGGGCTCCATTCGTGATGGCCCAGGCCCCCAGGGAGCCCCCCCCAGCCTTTGGGCTCCATGCGCAATGGCCCAGCCCCCCAGCCACAGCTTCTCTATGGCATCCCCTCCGTCAGCAGCGCACGGAGAGAGGGGGATTCTCCAGCACTCACTTCGGCCATCGCCAGCCCCAGGGGAGCATCGGCCGGGGGAGGGACTGGGCTCTCTCAGGGATGCCGGCTCTCAGGGAAATGGCAAAGGGGGAGGGAAGGGGAACCTGCCCTGGTCCAGATTCTCCCCCTTGACAATTGTGTCCTTCTCATCTGTGCTCCTGCCCTGTCTCCTCTGACAGACACCGGCTGAGCCCACCGCTCCCCGGCCTGGCCGGGAGACCAAGCAGCTGGGACACCACAAGGATCCGGAAGAGGCAGAGCTGCACGTAACGGGGAACCAGCCACGACTGGGACCAGGAGCCGTTCAACCCACAGGCCAGAGGACGCCAAGCCCCTCCCCGGCCCTGCGGCGCGTCCACAAGAACCGAGGATCCGCTCCTGGCCCAGAGACTTGCAGCTGTCGTGGACTTTTGCTTGTTCCCCAACATTTGTCCTGCCCGACACCCCAGGACATGGCTTGTGAGTCACCATCAGACCCACCCATCTCCGGGCCCTTCCCACCGGCCTCTGCCCATCTGGGTGGGTCTCTCTCGCCGTCCTTCTGCCTTCCCACAAACACCAGCGTGGGACCACTCTCCTGGGGGGCACTGGGACTGCGCGCGTTCTGGGGTCCGCGGTGGGGGAGGGGTTGGGGTTGCGCGTTCTGGGGTCCGCGGTGGGGGAGGGGTTGGGGTTGCGCGTTCTGGGGTCCGCGGTGGGGAGGGGTTGGGGTTGTGTGTTCTGGGGTCCGCGGTGGGAGAGGGGTTGGGGTTGCGCGTTCTGGGGTCCGCGGTGGGGGAGGGGTTGGGGTTGCACGAGTTCTGGGGTCCGTGGTGGGGGAGGGGCTGGGGCTGCCCAGCATTCTGGGACTGGGGTGGGAAGCTGAGGCTGCCCGGCTGCTCTGGGGCTTGCGGGGATGCCAGGGCACCGGGCGGCCTGAGGGCTGGTGTGGGAGGGTAGAAATCTGGGGCTGGGCAGCCACCAGTGTGGGGAGGAGAGGCCAGGGCAGGGCAGGGGCAGCAGCCTGGTGGGCTTGGGGGGGCGGAGCCTTGGGAAGAAGGGGCGGGGCTGAGGTTTGCCTTCCCTCGTCAGCCGTTCGCCCGCTGCCCATGCCTCCCACTGCTCTCTGCCAGTCGGGTAGAGGCCCTGGAGAGAGGGGACGTGCCCAAGCACAGAAGTGCTGTGGTCAGGTGCCCCGGCCAGAAGAGACTCCTCTGACCCTCCAAGAAACCCCACAGAGCCCTCTGCCAACTGGGGCGGGTTTCACCCCTCCCCCATCTCAGAAGGCCACGTGGGGAATTTTTGGAGGGGTCTTGGACCCTCTTGTGGTTTTATCCCCGTGGATCTGCCTCGGGAATGGATTTCACCGATTGGTGACGGGTGCGGGGCAGGGACCCATCTGGAAGTGGGTCAGGGGACCCCTCTGAGGACTCCTCTCCCGCCCTCCACCAGTCACTGTGGCCCCTGCCCGTAGGACCAGCGAGGGAGGGGACTGCACCACATGGGGGAAGTGCCACGGTCTGGGGCCCTGCCTGCAAGAGGGTCCTGTGACCCCTCCAAGGAGTCTCTCCACCGTCCCCTCCCTACCAGTGAGGGTCACCCCCTCCCCCCGCCTCAGGCCAGCTCAGAAGGGAAACGTGCACCAGTCAGAGCAGCCAGTGCCCGACAGCCTAGGCCAGAAGCCTCCATCTCTGGAGCTGAGCAGCCGGCCGGCACCATCGCCCTGGACGCCCCATCGCAACAGTGCGAGGAAGAGCCCGTCTCGCTCCCTGGACGTCTTTCCAGAACTCAGCGCCTGGCCCTTCGGGCTGCCCCTCTGACTGGTGCACGTTTCCCTTCCGAGCTGGCGGGGGGGAGGGGGTGACCCTCACTGGTAGTGAGGGGACGGTGAAGAGACTCCTTGGAGGGGTCACAGGACCCTTTTGCAGGCAGGGCCCCAGACCGTGGCACTTCCCCCATGTGGTGCAGTCCCCTCCCTCGCTGGTCCTACGGGCAGGGGCCACAGTGACTGATGGAGGGGGGGAGAGGAGTCCTCAGAGGGGTCCCGTGACCCACTTCCCAATGGGACACTCTGCCCCCCGTCGGAGGGCCAACTCCCAGCCTGGCTGCGTTACACCAGTCACTGGGGATAGACCCGCAGTCACGGCGCGCTCCGCTTAGACAGGGCTGACTCCCACGCACGACGCCGCAAAGGGGTTAGGGTGGGAGCCAGTTAGGATCCGGCCCATCGGTCAAACCCACTCTCGGGGCGGCACTACGGGGCCACGTTCCCTCTCAGGTGCAGAATGACCTTTGTTAGGTGCGGCAGGGGGCACAGGGCAGGGGCAGCGGTACTTGTTCTGGCTGGGGGCAGCCTCGGGGGCGCGGCTGGGGATGGAGGATACGCGGCGCGGGGGAATTATCTGAACTCCTGGACTAATAAATGTATCTCTGCTGTAGACCCTGCGTTGCTGTGAATTCCTCTGTCGCGACAAAGATTGTGTTTGATGTTTGTTTGTCTTGTGGGGTTTGTCTTATTGCTGCCTTGTGCTGTGTTGTGTTAAACACAAATCCCGCGTTAGGCAGAAACGGATTAATACGCATTGCTGACTGTATCTGCAGAAGCTATTGTCTTAGCAGGGCAGAGGCCCAGCAATGCCAGGCACAGCAGCTCCTGCGCGATGTGGGGACGCTTCTGCCCCAGGGAGGTGGTGGGGGGGCAGCTCTCTGCCTGGGGACCCGCCCGGCCTGTCTCCTCAGGAACCTCTCAGCAGCTGTATCCTGCAACAAGCCGTGAGCAGCCGTGAGCGTGGGCAACGCAGCCTCTGGCCATAGGACAGGCAGCTCCCTCCTGCAGCCCCTGGCCAACTCCCTCCCGGCCTGAGCCACACAAGAACCCACGTGTCCTGGGCCAGACAGCTGAACATGTGTGTGTGGGGGGTGGGGGGGTGACATCTCCCAGCTCATGATCCCCCAGCACTTCACAGACGTTCCTAAAGCCTCCCACCCTGGGCCGTGGGGACTGGAGAGCACCTAGCTCCCCCCAGGAACACCCAGTTCCCTTGCACTCTCCAGACCTCAGCTGGCCGCTGCCAGTCCCTCTCTCTAGCCCGTTTCTGGGCAGACTGCAGTCCCTCCTGGCCACTCCTCCCTGGCAAAGGGTGCGGACCTGCTACCTCTGCAACCCTGCCTTCAGGCCTTACGGCCTGGGGCTTCCCCGGCCCAAGCCCTCCCAGCCTGCCATGTCTGCTGTCGTATCTCGGTGTTTTGTACCTCGATACCTTCGGTGGTCTGGACTGTCAGTGTCAGCGTCGTCCTGGCGCGCTCCTGACAGGACCTCTACTCCGTCGGTGATGATAAACTCTCGGCTGCGTGCGTAACAATCGGTACTCCCTTTATCTAGCGTGTTAGACCCCGTGCACTTGGGTCAACACAAGAGATCTCTGAGAGGCCCCGGAAACGACACATGCAGGCAAGGTTTGAAATCAGTCGAGCAGGTTTATTGTCAAATGCGAAGCTCTACCAGTTGGTAACACAGATCAGTACAATGTGACACCACTGGGCACTATGGCCCGCGTTGACACGGTACCAACACCGGGCAGGCCTATTGCCATATATCAGATATTAACAGCACTTAGTCAAAGTTAAGTTACTGCGCACTCTGTAAGTTTAGGCAATGACACCTGCCGTTCAGGCGCCTAGTGCGCCTCCCCCAAGGTCGGCCGGAGAGCACCCTCTGCGGTGTCCTTTTATAGACAGGTACAAACAACTTACATCATTTCTTTACGTACCAGGTTACCACCCTCTGTTGCCTAGTTACCACCCCTCACTGTATGGAAGGGGGGCTCACTTACTATCCTTCATGCTGTCAATTTTGACCCGGTCCTGAACCTAGGTCGGTCTGTGCATTAGTTTTTAGGGAGTTTTTGTACCAAGACATTTCTTATTAAGATGTTCCATTACTCCCCTTTGGCTCACAGTCTGTACCCAGTGCCTCCCTGTGTCCTTCAATGCTCGACCTAACTTACACAATCCCACAGTTATCAATAGGGCTTCTTTCTTGGCTCCTGTGTTACTGAACCAAAGTCTTGCTCACTAGATTGCAGGCCTGTTGCTGTTTCCGTGTTGCAGGCCTTAGGCCTGCTGACTCCATATCACTGACCCTCAGCTTACTACATCTGCCTCTCACAGCCCCGCCCACCACGGCTGCCTCTCGCAGATCCACAGACAGACCTTCCAGGACACAGGAATCAAATCCTCACCTTACAAGAAGTGATTTTTGGTACAAAACAGGAGAGAAACGTGATAAAGAGTACTTGTTTCCTTGATGTTACAGAGCAACTGAGGAAACCGAATTAAAACAGAAAAAACCCTCTGGCACAATGCTCATTTTTTCGGGAAGAATGGCTCCTGCGCAAGAGGGGGGTTTTCCACATCTACACAGCTCCTTTTTGTGTAAAAGCCTCTCGTGCAAAAACTGTTGCTAATTAATTATGCAAATGAAGCGTGGCGATAGTCTACTCTGCGCTTCATTTGCACAAGCTTTTGCGGAAAAAGGTTGCGGTATGGACGTAGCCAAAGAGAGCAGGCAGGGAACCTAAATCCAATTCACATTTCAACCCTCTGTCTCGATTGGTTCTCCTGGCCCCCTGGCTGACACCTTTGCTAGGTACCTGAATTAACCCTTTAATCAGCGGGTGCTGGTCAGCACTCCTCCTGTTCATGACACCTTCCCATGGGCCTGCCTCCATATCGTAGAGCTCAGCAGTTTGGCATTGGCCCCTTTCCTCTGGTGCAGCCAGGTGAGGGGAGAGTGGTCGGTTACACTGTCAGAGCCGCCCAATTAGCTATCTAAGGGCCCACACCCGGGCCAGGCAGTGCTTCTCTACGGCCGCACAGTGCAGCTCCCGGGGCAGCAAAGTCCTGACGAAGTTCACAGCGGGGCGCCTCTCCCCGTACAGTCAGTTTGCAACAGCACCACCCCGCCCGGTGTCTGAGGCGTCAGTGAACAGCAGGAAGGGTTCGCTGACGTCCGCATCCACCTGCACCGGGCCAGGGATGAGTAGCCCCGGTCAGCACAGAGAGCCCTTCCGCACTGCTCGGTCCAGACCACGTGCTTGGGCCCTTCCTACATGGCTCTGTCCGGGGAGCTGCCAGGCTCTACAGCGCTACTGTCACGCGGCCGGGGAGAAGGCCCCGTTCAGGGTGGGGAGGTTAAATATCCGATATTTGAATAGTCGATTAACCTCGTGAATTCTTACCAGTTACTCGACTATTCTACAGTCCCGGGGGTGGGGAGCAGCAGCCAGTGCTGCTGTCGTAGCTTCTAAAAGATGGTGAACTACCTGGATTTCATCCACTGTAGCCTAGTCCATCACAGCTAGAATCCAAACTAATTCCAGTTAGATAGGCAAGTTTCTTCTGGCTCTTTGTCATACACAGTTTACAGAGTAGTAATGTTAACCCAGTTAACCCATGTGGCCCTGACTCAGGAGCAGCTTGGCAGCCACCATGTGATCCTGGCCCCAACACCAGCCCTGGGGACAGCAGAGAGCTGCCCAGATCAGCACCCACTCCCCCACCAAACCCAGCACCACCAGCAGCTTCCTTGCCACCGGTAGGATGGCGAGTGCAGGCTAGGTCTACACTACAGAGTTTTTGCTCAAAAACGGCCGTCCACATCTCAAGTGCTTTTTTGCGCAAGTAAAACCAAAGAACAGAGGGGTTTTCCCGGTGAAGGTATTCCTCAGTCTACGAGGAATAATTCCTTTTTGAAAAACACTTTTTCACAAAAAGGTGTATGTGGACAGGCAAAAGGGGTTTTTTGCACAAGAAAAGAGAAGAGGAAAAAGCACAGGTGCCCTGGTGGCCATTCTAGCCATAGTAATCACTGCTCACTTCAAGAAAGCATCCAGGCAGTCTGGATGCTCTCTTTCGCAAAAGTGCATCCCTTTTTTGATGCACTTTTGCAGTGTGGATGCTCTCTTGTTTAAGAAGTTTTTGCAGATGAAAAGCTTCTTGTGCAAGAAGCCTGTAGTCTACACTTAGCTTTAAGAGAAAATGTAGGATGAACTTCAGCCACTTCTATAACAGCATTTCTGTAGAAAATCCCCTTTTTATAAACAAACAAACAGACCTCAGACAAAGCCTCTCCTATCATAAGAACAGCAACCTTCTCATTAGCACTTTAAGCCAACTTTAGGGTCATCGGCTCCCACAGTCCCAGACTGTAAGGCCAGAAGGGACAGCCCTGCTCCCCGAGTTTCACCTCCTTCACAACACAGGCCTGAGATATTCCTCACAACAGTTCCTGTGTCACTCCTGGCCCTATGTGTCTTCACCTTTGCCTGGGTTCTATGGACAAGCTCTGGCTCTTAGAGGAGCGGATGATTTCAAGAGACCGCTCTTGTGTGTGAATCCTGGGCAGACTATTCCCCTGCCTTTCCGGAAGGACAGAAAAACCCACTGGCTCCTTCTTTTTATTCTAGGCTGCATTTCTTCTTGCGAAGACTCACCTCAAGGGAGCACAGACACAGCCAGGTGCTCAGGGTGGTGGTCCAACCTGCAGCAGCCGAGGCATGCTCCGGCCTCAGCCAGCAGGAGCAGGCCTTGCCAGAGGAGCCCAAGAAAACCAGAGGCTCTTGAAAGCTCCTATCAGGCATAAGAAGACTCTGTCTGTAGCCAGTGTGGAAGCTCCATGGCAAAGGCTGATGAGGAGACAACAGCTTCCTCGCCCACAAGCTAGTTTTACTAGCTAGGAGCTTACAAATTAGAAAGTGAAAGAAGCTGCAGTATTAGACACAGCCAGAGCACAACACATCTTCAGGGAAAGGGAACAGAGCCAAGAGCCCAGACACCGCTGCATGCAGAGAGAAAGGAAATGGGAGTGGAGAGCCCAGAAGCCCAACAGAACACATCTACGCACACTATGGGCTAGCAAACACCTACACTGAACAGTGGAGTGTCTGACTGGGACATGCTTGGGAATCTCTTCTTTTCTGGTCTCAATAAACCTACTGTGACTCACACGTCTCATGCCCTGTTCTCATCCTGCTAGTGTTCCCTCCTTCCAGGCCATTGGACAGGATAGTTTCCAGCGCGGGAGCTTAAAGAGGTCATGGACTATAGGCATTGGGTAGGTGTTTGAGGATATATTAAGAATCTTTAAGAATCATAAACTGTCAGTCTGGAATGTAACCCTTTGCTTTCCAGAACCAGAGCGATTATTCCCACAAGCCCAAAATGAAAAAATCAGACCGGGGAGCCTGAGAAACATGCTGCAGTCAGCACCAGCCAGTGACCTATTGGCAGCAAGGGCAAATGAGAAGGAAGCGGAGGGATCCACTCCACCAAGAATATCAAAGCGTAATGTCTATGAAAACTTATAAGGAGCTGAGATTAGAAACTGACAAGATCTCAGTAGTAGGCTGGAATTCTGGTTTCAGTCACCCCTGTGTAAATCCGCCTCCCCCGCCACACGGATACTCCTCATGTCAGTGTTTTTAAGATCAGATTCTGATCAGTCACACCACAGTAAATCCTTGGTTATACAGGAGACGTGACCCTGGATTCACCAGGGTGTCAATGAGCAGGCTTTGAACCTAAAAATCCACATGCTCTGTCAGCACCAATTATATAGCCCCATCCATGCACAAGTTCTTATATAGCCAAGTCCTCTGATCTGAGAGCGCCAGGGAAGGTCCGCCACTCTGAGCAGGTGTAGTGCTATTGTCCTGGATGGGGAGAAGATGTGGTAAAATCATTCCAACGGCGGCGTTTGTCCCCACTTGCTATGTATTGGTGCTCCATGGGCAAGGATAGAGGTGGTGGATGCTGAGCACCAGAGATCTGCCACATTGGACAGGGGGATGCAGCTACTCTGGGGTCTCTGGGTACAAATAACTGATTGCAAAATCAATACCACTCTCCAGAAAACCCACTGACTGCTACACTTACCTACACGCCTCCACCTTCCATCCAGCACACACCATTCCATCCATTGTCTATAGTCAAGCCCTTAGATACAATCACATCTGCTCCAACCCCACTGACAGACCAAAAACTTTAAGATCTCTACCAAGCATTCGTAAAACTCAATTACCCACCGGTGGAATAGAAACAAATTGAAAGGGCCAGACAAACTTGCAGAAACCATCTACTTCAAGATAGGCCCAAGAAAAGCTAGTTAAACTCCAACACATCAGCCACCAACAACCTACACTAGAACAGGATACTACACTCCGAGAGGCCCTGGGTGACAGACCTATACTCTCTAATAGACAACCACCTAGCCTCAGGAAGATACTTACTAACAACCACAAGGCACAGCACATCAATACTACCTCTGGAACTTTCCCTTGTGACAAACCCCATTGCCAACTTTGTCCACATATCTACTCTGGGGACACCATCACTGGACCTAACTATGTCAGTTATACGATCAAGGACTCATATTCCTGTTCATCCAGCAATGTGACTTATGCCATCATGTGTCAGCAGTGTCCCTCTGCAATGTATATTGACAGACTGCTCAGTCACTTTGCCAATGAATCAATGCCCACAAATCTGACATCTTCCAAGAGAAAATCCTATTAGTCTACATTTCAGTCTACCTGGGCATTCCCTTAGAGACCTGACAACATGCATCTTACTTCAGAAAGACTTTAACACTAGATTACAGAGAGAAACTTCAGAACTTTCATTCATGCTTAAATTTGACAGGTTACAAATGGGCCTTAAGAAAGATGCTAGTTACCTACACATTACAAAGACAGCTTCCCCAACTATTGATAGTCCTAGTAACTGCTGATTAGCCACTCACTGACTTAAAATAAGCTATTTCCTCCTTCCCTCTCCCCCGCCGCACCTTTTGTTCTACAATCTGATTTGTTAGTTTATAATGTGCTCACCGTCTTCATTGTATTCCTTTGTTATATATGGTCACGCCAATTCTCTTTCAGAATAGGATTTGGAGAAGTGGGTCTGGCCTAGGAAAGCTCACCACCTAACAACTATGGTGTTAGTCTTTAAAGTGCTATTATATGTTTCCTTTTGTTTTACCATGCTACCACAGTGCATTTGCTAGACCTGTGCCTTAGGGAAAAGAATTGACCCATAGTGATTCAAAAGTGACTTTGATTCCATTTCGCTTCCTGTACAAGTTAGTCACACTTTGTTTGGCTCCAGTAACCCTATGTCAAATATTTACTAGGCTCTCATCAGAATCAACATTACAGCTGGGCAAACCTCTCCATGCAAACCCTGTTTTTCACTTGCTTACAAGTTGTATGAAACATCCCGGGTTCAGCCAGGCATAGGAACAAGCCTCTATTGCCGTCTGCCTCTTGTCTACACTTTTGCAGCTTCCTCAACAACGGCTGGTCTGAGTCCCATGCTGGCCACAATCTCCTGTCCCTCAGGATACTGATGCCCCCTCTATGGCCTCCTTGAGACCCCATCATTGAGATTCCCATCTAGATGTAGAGGCTGAAGGAGATGGACAATTACAGGGCTCTCCACTAATCTCCCCTTTCCAGACTCCAGCATATAGTACGCTCAAGGCTCCAGCTGACTTCTCAATTGTACACAGATCTACATCCAATGTATACCCATCCCCAGACAGAACCTGAAAAGGCCAGGTGCCAGGAGAGCTATTTCAGAGTCATCACCTGTGTGTTTCAAACCTCTGACTTCCTCTGCATCCCTTTGTACCTCTAGCAGTAACCATAATCGCAACACAGTTCTGCAAGAGCCTCTCTCGCTATCTTCTGTTTCTTTTTGTAACCTCTGTAGTTTATTACAGAATTTTAGTCTAATGCATACAGAATCATTTCATGATATAAAACAAAGTTACTTGTTTCCAACAGAGTATATGCTCAGTGCTGTATAATATCCAAAAATAAACTGAAAGCTCTTTAACTTGGGGATTCTCTACAAAATAGATATCCTGTGGATCATTGGCTTTTAAATTTAAAACAGTTTTGATGCTGTAATGCAAGACCCAAACACTAGGTAGAGCAGCTAGCACAGAAATATTCTGTTCAAAATAGCAGGTTGAAATGAACATGTTGCACTGTGGTGGAAAGAGAACAGCAAAAGATTTTTAGCATTTTACGTTTTTCCACGAATCTGTTAGTTTTGCTTTATTCTACTTTACTATTGTTAAATTAGCACTCAACACAAGTGGGAGAAAAGTAAAGAAGTAAATTGTACTTCCCCCTGATTTCAAAGTAACACATTTCAAAAATTAACAATTGTTTTCAAACTTCAAGAGGAGGAAAACTTCAATGAAAATGGCATTTTTCAATCAGCTGAGAATAAATACAATATATTTATTCTCTATCTCAGATTGTTTAATTTGCAGATTACTGTGCAAATTACTAAACTTCTAATTATGCTACAAAACTAAAAACATTAGCATTAAGTGTGGCTGCTTTATATACCCTGTTTCTTGTTCCTTACATTAGTCTCATCTTTTCTGTCCTAGGACTCATGAATTAGAAAAAAAAATCAGCTGGTGAAAAACCCTCAGAGATTATCATCTGCAAAAGAAGTTAATAGAAATTCTTCCAAAAGACCTAGAAATTATCTTGGATGAATCAGTCTCCCAATCCAGTTTCATAGACGAGGAATATGATGTCTTGGATAAAACAGAGGAGGACCCCAAGAGGAAACACTGTTGATTCTGATGCAGGAAGTTTTATTTCCAGTGAGTGAACAAGGCATCCAAATAGATGATGACAGCATGGAATGTCAGATTGCAATAACTGCATTAAAAAAATTGCCTCAGAGAAAGAAATGCTAAAGCTCTTCAGGGATTTATGGAAAATCCTGGCTAATGTGGAAAAAGAACTGTGTCGAATGAGAGGTCAGGGAAGATATCCCTGCTGAGAAATATAAATCTCAGCTGAAAGATAAGATTTTGCAATTACACAGACAGAATAAATGTGATCTTAGTAATGGTTTGACTAGACTCAAATGCTGTACAACATCTACTTGCATTAGAGAAACACTATTTTCTGAAATGGATCAAATTTCAGCTGGCTCACACTGATAGAAGGAATTGTTCTGAACCTACAGGCTGAATACAAAGAGAAATGCAAGTCTCTCCGATTAGTTCTGCCACTTCTTTACAGGTTGAGCATTCCATGTGAAAGTTGGGGAAGTCCCAGGAAGCTGTGCACCCCATGGTTAAAGGCTGCAATACCCTAAAAAGTGGAAGGCAACTCACCCACCTCTCAGGCATCGCAATTGACCTCTTGCTAAAAGAGCTTCCCGTTCACCTGATGAACAGACATGTCTGCAACCTCTCACTGCAATGGGTGACCGACATTCTGAACTCTGGGCCAAGCTGAGGGGAAGGACCAAAATGCTGGTTGTGATGATGCTGGGAGTGCAGAGCACTGGGAAATCCACCTTCCTGAACGCCACATTCCAGCGGCAGTTTGCAGTGAGTAGCGGCTGAGGTACGCAGGGAGCCTTCATGTTGCTCCTTCAAGCTAGAGCAATCTTAGAAAAGGAACAGGGCTGTGATTTCATCCTGGTGATGGACACAAAGTATGAAAGCCCCTGAACAGGCCAAGGTGGAAGAGAGTTATCAACATGACAACGAGTTGGCTATCCTGGTGACCGGACTGACCAACAGAACCATTGTTAACATGCTCATGGAGAATGCCACTGAAATGAAGGATTTTGAAAGCTGTGCTCCATGGATTTCTCAGAAAGCAAAGAGCGGGGCATAAATCCCACTGCTAATTTGCGCATCAGAACGTCAGTGATCTTTCTGCATGTGAACAAAACAAGAGACACAGGAAACGCCTCCAGGAGCTACTGGATTAAGTCATCAAAACTGCAGCAAAGATGAAAAATCTAAATGAGAAAATAAACTTTTCTGATATCATGGAGGATGATCTGGAAAAAACACAGTTGGTACAAGTGTTGCCAGACTGCAATTAAGAATCTCTCTCTCCTGATGAATAGAAGCTAAGAATCTGAAATGCAACAGAGACTACTGTGTGGAGAACAGAAAATTCTGGAGCTCTTACAATTTTCCCTGTACTATTCTACCAGATTCAGATTTGCTGCCCCACTTTCCAAATATTGTTGTATCAGAAGTGCAAAGAGCCTGAAGAAAAAACTGGAAAGTTGCTCACTCATTTAAGAAATGTAAGGAAGCCACTCACATTAAAGAGGGTCGCCACCGCAATATAGCCAATATTCAAGATGACAACATGGAAGTAATTGGAAGGACAGTGGACATGTTTTTCGAAGAAGACTGGAGAAAATAAAGTAAACTGGAAAACCATGAATTGGATATGCAATTTGAAAAAATTTGGAAAGAAAATTTCAGAATTGGTGCCCCTTTTTTTACAGAACCATGAAATTCATGAAAAAATTGAGTTCTATCTGCAAAAAGACTTGGATAACAAAGGGAGTTCAGTCACAAGATACGAGCAGCAGAAAGCCTGAGGAATTCTAGAATTAACTCTGTCAACATGAGAACCAAACATTTAGACTTTTGATTGACCAACCAGTGAAACATTGGTTTACAAAAAACCCAAAAACGGTTACAGAAAACAGAAAAAACTGCTGAAACGCTGATGGCCAAATGTAATAGTTACATTGAAGAGGGTCTATTTCAAGGTAGACTGATGAACATTTTGCAGGAAATTGTTACATATGTTCAATGAGAAACTTTCTCTATATTTAAGAGCCATTATTTGAAAAAAGATGCCCAACAACATAGAGCCAAGGACTTCAGTGATCAGTGTCTCCAGCATGACTTAATGGATTATGTTAGCAAAAAACTCGGGCTAGAAATAGCGAATGACTCAGCAGTGGACAGTCTATTGAATGTGCCAGCTGGACTTTTTCTTCAGTTCACTGTGCAGAAGAAGCTGTTTGAACATGAGAACTTCAACTATGTGAAGTTTGTCACAGCTTGAATACAAAGGCACAGATTAGATTAGTACCAACAGGCTGAGGATTTGGAAGATCCTGAGGAAGAAGTCAAAGCACATGCTTTGGAGAGGATACAGGAAACATTTGCTATGAAATAAACACACAGATATACTCCTAAATGAGATACCGATACGATGGGATGAAGTCACTGGATGGGCAAAAATGAACCATTTTCATCTATTCTTTGCCCCTTTTAACCTATAGAAGAGGGGCCCACAGTGCTTCACGTGGGCATTCTTGGCTGTGGAGATTGCACTTGAATAAATAGGGAATGAAATATGCAGCCACTACAGTTCTGCAGCCAAAGTCTCAAAAACTGCCCTTCCGTACAGGATCAGGGATTTGGTTTTAATTGCTAGTTTTAATGTGCTAGGCAGGTGCTAGTATGATCGGATGAAGTCACTGGATTTCAAAACAGATTTGAAAAACCCAACTTCACACACACATGTAATTTCATCTATTAACACCATTCAGAACATCAGAATAAAAATCTATTTTGTGATACGAGAGAATTTGAGGTTTCTGGAGTGCTAAACCCAGTCGCATTTCACCAGAGCAGTGGTGACAGCCAATACCCATCTAAGTCACTCCAAGAACAGGGCAGCTCAACTCATTCAAGTATCAATACCCTCACCCAGACAACTAGTATCTCAGGGTAGCAAACACAATAGCCCAACAAAATGCACTTTATTAAAAGAGCTGGGACAGTCTCATTCTGGATAGAAGATTAGCTGCATTTCTGGCCCAGTTATAATTGGGACAGTGCACCATGATCAGAAGTTAGCAAATCCCATGCCATTAATGGTGCACTTGTAATGCTCCCTCTCCCCTTCCTCTGCCCTGACTCCACCCTTCACCTACAGTCTGTCTCCTCACCTCTGCTCCATTTGGCTCATGCCATCATCTCCTTTCCCTCATTCCCCTGTTCCTGACGACAAAGCTCTTCAGAGTGACGAGTGGAACTTGCCATCTAGACAGTAACTTGTAGCAGCTCAGGGTTCCAGTGCAGAAAGAAACCTACTGAAAAGAACCAGGATTCTAAAAGAAGCTGAAAGAAGGCGCTGCTGGAACAGAGCAGAGAGCAGTACCTCATTCTCTCCCCCATATCCATCAGGAAATGGATGATCTTGGTGGCTAAAGACTAGGACAGGTGGGTTCTGTCCCTGGTTCTGAGATGAGCATGTGGGATAGTGGATCAGACGTGCTGGGAAGAAGATTTCTGGGTTCCATTTCCAGCTCTGCCACTGAACTGCTGTGTTAGTTGGGTAATTTCTCTTAACCTCTGTATGCTTCAGTTTGTCGTGTAAAAGAGGGGATCGAGAATCTGACCCACCTCTCAGCAGATTATGCTGCCTAATTCAAGAACGTTCATAACGTGCTCAGAAATACTCTGATTGGAAGACGTTTAGAAAGGGTAAGTTGTTAGGATTATTATTAATTTGGTAAGAAGTGTGTTGGGGCGGGGCAGGGCAGAAACGTTGGTTCCTACAAACATGAAGGGTACGTCCAGGGGCCAGATGTAGCCCACCTAACATTTCAATCCGGCCTGTGGACTGCATCTGGCTGCTTTCTATTTATATCCTGCTGCCTCTGCCCCCGAGTTTCCAGGCAGTGGCTCAGGCAGCAGGATCCTTTTTAAAAGGCTTGTGGCTCACGGCTATAGTGCTAAACCAGCAGGAGTCGGAGCTGCGATGCCTTTAAATAGCTGCAGAAATCGTGGGCAGCTGCCAGGCACTGCAGTAGCAGTAAGGCCATGAGCCCTTTGCTGTGTTTTCATTCAAAGCCTCTGGCCCCAGACAACTCTGGGGAGAGACAAGTCTCCAGCCCTGCCCATTCTGCCCAAAGCCCCAGGCCTTCAGGAGGTGGAGCCAGCCATGACCCCATCCCAAAATTTGTAAAGTGCCCCCCTGCAAAAATTACTGGTCCCCCCAATAGACCACCACCCTATTGTGAACAGCCTCATCTCTACAAGATGCCATATAAGAATCACCAACGTCTGAAAGCTTGTTCCTAAATGAAAGTAAACCCTGCCTCTCCCCACTCACTAACACTGCGGTCTAGTGTTAAAGGGCCAGCAGATCTGCATGATAGAAATCCTCTTCTTTCTTAGGGCACAGCCGCACTACAAGCTTA
This sequence comes from Pelodiscus sinensis, assembly GCF_052426305.1. Lineage (NCBI taxonomy): Eukaryota > Metazoa > Chordata > Testudines > Trionychidae > Pelodiscus > Pelodiscus sinensis. Next base: position 8,433,923 of record NC_143063.1, on the reverse strand, counting down.
TTTTGGGAAAAGCTATTCCAGAAGATCTAGAAAGAGAGCTTCAAACAGTTCTGAAGTGGCCTGACACAGGGCAGACTCGTCACCATGATGCCTCCAGTCTTGGGAATTAGCTTGCTTGGCTCTCCGGACACTTCCCTCTAGCTGGGTCTCCCCATGTTTCTCTTTGTTCCTGGCATCCTCCCCAGGACACTGCCCTCCAGCAGGGCCCACTCCAGTGTCTGAGCCCCCTTTCAGAGGTTGGTGTTTATCCTGCTTGCACTTCAGGGTTCTCCCTTCCCAGGGCACCCCAATCCCTTCACCCAGTTCCCCTGCACCCACCTTGCCTCAGTGACCCACTGCCAGTCTGCATCTAGCCCTGAGGGGCAAACTACAGTCTGGAATGGCCACTCAGCGCTGGCAAAGCAGTGTGGACCTGCTGCCCCTGCCTAGCATGGCTGCCTCACTACCTCACAAGTAGCCTAAGGCCTTGCTTCAGGCTCTGCAGCCTGGGGCCTTGCTTGGCCACCTCTTCCCCAGATCTGCCCTACCTCCAGGAAGCCACCTGCTTCCCTGGCAGTCAGGCCCCTACTACTCTGTCTCCACACCACCACTCAGTTCTCCCTCTGCCACCTGGAGTCCTCCTTTATATGGTCACCAGCTGGGCCCTGGTTAGCTAGAACTGCCTCAGCTGGGGCTTTGCTCGCAGAAGGCTGGGGTTTTGCCCTTAAAGGGCAAGTGCAGGGCAAATGCCCCGTCACAGGCCCACAGCAAAAAAATTATTATCCACCCCGTATTAATGCATCCCAGAATCATGTTTGCTTTTTTTGCAGCAGTGTCACATAGTTGACTCATGTTTAACTTGTGGTTCACTGTGACCCCTAGATCCCTTTCAGCAGTGCTCCTTCCTAGATCCCTTTCAGCAGCATTGCTTCTCCAACAAATTCCTGCAGTCTAGAAGTAGCTTCAGTGCCCGCTGGACACCCACCGGCCTGTGCCAGGCATCACACACTCTGGGGGCCAAAGACACGTCCGAGGAGTGGGCAGCATTTGGGAGCCAGCAGGAAGAGGGAAATGAGGACACACTTGTCATGCAGTTTGCCCTCTGATCCAGTTGGTAGCTGTGCTGCAGACAGGAACGTAACCTCAGCCACAGCCCTGGCCCTGGGGGCCTCACGCTGGCCTCACGTGTTGTTGAGCTGTGGGGTGCCGACCAGCGCTATGCTGGAAAGCCCCTTCGCATCACACTGCACCCAGCACCCGTCCTGGTCCCAGTGGCTCTGTCCGGCTGTGGAGCAGTGGAGCTTAAATCAGGCTCAGCATCCTTGTGGTGGCCAGGCCCGGCTCCATGTGGCCTGTTGGCAGCTGCCTTCCAGAGTAACATCCTGTTCCTGCTTTAGCTGGCGGAGCTGCAGCTGGGCTTTGCCTGGGCTAGGGCCTGACAGGTGCAAACCAAGCTCCAGAGGCGACTTGGGCGGCTCCGTCCCTCCCAGCAGGGGAAAGTTTCAGGTTGGGCTTCGCTGGCTCCGCCCCGGAGCCTGAATGGAACCTTCTGGCCAGACAGAGCCTGGGGGCCGGGCGGCGCCCAAGAGCGACAGCCGCTCTCTGGGGGGGCGTGCGCTGGGCGGTGCGCTTGGAACCCGGCGCTGGCTGGCGCTGGGGGTGAGCCAGCGGGTGGGTGAGCCACTGGCACCCAGCCGAGCACCGTGTGTTGGGCTGGACGGGGCGCGTCGGTCTCTGCTAAATGCCCCCCCACATTCACGCAGGCTGCAAACTGCGCAGGATCAGCATCCTCCCAACCTCCCCTCTCCGCCCCATGGCCGGCGGGTCCAGCAGCCTTCCTGCTTGTGGGGATTTGGCCCACCCCATGGCCACCCAGCTGGGATCTGGCCCCCTGTCTCCAGATCCCCCCACGAACTGACAGAGCAGCTGGGTCTTGCTTAGTGGAGGTTGGTCAGAAAGGGCTTAGGCCCTGCAATGGGGTTCACTCCCCAGGGCAGCGCCACCTGCTGGTTGCCCCAGGAATTAGTTTGCAGAGCTCAGATGCCCTCTTCTGAGGGTGCCTTGTCTGTCAGGAGATCCCCACCCCCACTCTACAGGTGCTGCAGGGTCTTCTTTATGACTCAGCCATGCCACAAACTGGGTGCCCCCTTTCGAGGGGAGGGGCACATATCTCACAATACTGCAAGACCCAGAACCCACCATTCTGGGTCCCACCCCAGGGCTATCAGATTTTGCTGCCTCGTCCTAACTCCCTCCACCATTATTAAGGGCAAAGCAGTAAACACAATAACAGTAGCTCAGCTGCCGAGTGGTGGACTGTAGGAGCGGCTCAGCAAGTTACCCCTGGGTGTCTGGTTCAACTCCTGCTCGAAGGAGAGTGTCTTTTTCCTCCCCTGCTCAGGCAGAGCGAGAGAAGAAAGGCAGCTTTTGTCTGCGTGAGGCTGCTCCCCGAAAAGCAGAGCGCCCTGAGCCCACCGCAGCCAGCTCCTCAACAGTCACAGCCCCCACCCCTGGGAATTTCTGTTGTCCCTCAGTGGGACCCACCGTGCATGGAGGGGAGGGGGCAGGGCTAGGCCAAGGGAAGGTTCTGCCTCCTGCCTTCCTTCCCAGTAGCTTTCCAGTACAAGCCAGCTGTGGGTGTCCGCGCTGCCCCGGGCCTGGCTGTGGGATGGGAGAAGAGTTACCTGGGCGGGGGGGCTGGTCTCTGGATGGAGGCCTGAGTGTATTGTGATGTCATGTGTGACAGCAACAAAGACTGTGGCTGCAGCGTTCTTGTCCTGCCTCCAGTCCAACTGGCTGGCAACGGCCGGCGCCCAAGGATCCGAGAGACGAGAACTGAGCCTCTGTCAAGAGCCTCAGGCAGCCGCTGTCCCCGCGGGCGCTGGACAGAGGATGAGTCTGTACAGAAGGTAATTCCCGGAGCCTTTCCCAGCCCACCGCAGAGATTGGTGCCTCCTCGGCCTAGGGACGGGTGGGGGCTGGGGCTGCAACAGGCGCTTCCCAACACTCCGTTTTGATTTGACTCAGAGCATCTTCCCCTCTCCTCCTGCTTCAGCCTTTCCCGCGCTCCTGAGGCAGATGGGGATGATTTTCTCTCACTGCTGACTCGTGGGGGCGAATTTCCATGTTTCTTACCTAAAGGGAACATCACAAAACTTGAGTAGAATTTGGGTTTATGTCTCCATGACGCTTATTCCTCTTGGAGGTGCCCCTAATGCATCCCCGGCCTTCAGGGTGGGCAGAGAAATGTTTGGTCTCAAGTAATGATTGTCCAATATCCGTGTGTTCGGACAACATCCAGCTCAGAATGTGCAGACTTGAAATAACAAAGTGCCATTTGAATGAAAGTGAAAATGATACCGCTCTACTGCCAGGGCCAGGCTCTCATGTGGGTAGTTCTCTCAGAAATGCAAAACTCCATACAAATTCCTCTCTACCCCCTCCAGACTATAAAATATCTCTGTAAATATCCAGTGAGGTTCCATTCTAGGAAACGGATTTAAATAAACTGCTACCTCATTTTGTCATGAGTCTTGGGTGTGATTTCTTTATCATTTTTTTGGTGACCTATGTTCTGATTTGATGTTCTAAGTAGTGTGTAAAGCTCTTCATTGAATGTTCACTGGTTCTTTCCCCCATGCTAATAGGTTCCAGATTTTGAAATACTTGACAGGAATGAAATGTCTGTTCAGCTGATAATCCGTCCTTCCGGTGCTTCAAAGCTGCTACTTAACAAGCTTTTATTTCTCTTACTGGCTGTGACGGACCGGGCCATGTCTGGGCACAGCTAAGGGCGTCCGCTTAGGGCGAATTGCTCAAATCCGGGGTTCCTTACAGCCCCCGACTGGCGACCTCTCCACACAGGCCACGATCCAGTCTCACCGAGCGCTTCAGCTGCCTGCCTGAAGCGTCCCGAGCAAAACCCCTCCGACACCCCAGCAATATCCGTGCCCCAGATGGCCCCGGGCCTATACACAGGTGGGGGGTCCTAGCACCCAATCCCACCTACCCCGAACAAGTCCTGTCCGGTTCCAAGAAACCAGCCACAGATCCCTGGTCAATTTACCCTCTGGATCTTACCCACAAATCACGCTGGGCCAATCCTTTAGAATCTAAAACTAAAGGTTTATTAACACAAGAAAGAAAAGCCTGAGAGTAAGGTTATTAAAGTACAGTACGTTACATGCACCGAATCTCCCAGTTCTCGATGCAGGCTCTAGCAGAGGTGTTGCAGCTGCTGGTTTAAAAGTTCTTATTGCACATCCTGAGATCAGGATGGGTTCACAGGTCTTCCGGGCTCTTCAATCCCTGCAGTGCTGCCTCTGGGATGAAGTGCTGAGCTGAGAACCAAAATGGCATCGACCACATGGCCTCTTTATACTCCTTCCTGGCCTCTTCTTGTATGCAGCAAGTCACCTGGTCAGAGGCCAATCTCTATGTTTCCTGCTGGCTGCCCTCAGGTGACAAATCCCATTCTTTGGGTGTGTCCATAGCCTATTGAGAGTCATTGTTCCACAGGGCTTTGCTACTCAGCCTGTCCATAGCCATGCTTAACCACATTCACAGAAATATTCACCTTCCACACAGATTACAGATTCCTACCTACACACATAGACATTAAACACTCACATAAATAGCGTACGTAAGATCAACAAACAACAATCTCCCACTCAACACCCCACATGGCTCCCCCCACACCAATTTCTGGGGCCAACACCCCCACCTAGGGGTGCACCAGCGATCTGGCTGCTTCCCTCCAATTCAGCAACGTGACACCCCCAACGCAAAATTGATGCAGGAAGTGATGCCAGTAACATCACTGAGGGCATCACAGGCCTCCCCCGTCAAAATGGTGGTGTGCCTCAGTTTCCTTCTTACACAGGACCTTCTGGCTGGAACCCTTTTTGTCCTGTAAGACGTTCCAAAACCAGTTACAAGTGTTAACCACGAAATAGCAACATCACAATGTCCCCTTACATACCGTCTGTCGTTTGGTACATCTCCAGACAGATTACATGGTATTTTCATAAGCTCATGCACACTGTATACCGTTACAATTCTCTGCAACAATAATACATTGGTTACAAGAATTAACATCAGTAACAAAAACAATCCTATATCAGGTGTATATTGACATTCCCCATCATGCCCCTTCTTTGGCTCCACACCATTGCAGTTTTTTCCCTTCAGGTTCAACCTGCAAATCTTCTTGGCCAAAGCAAGTCCTGCCCCTCCCCCTTGTCCTCTGGGCTCCAGGCCTGAAACCTCTGGCCTGACCAAGACAAAGGGCTGGCTGGGCGTGACTCCCTGGCTCACAATGGCCCTGGAATTCTCCCCCTTCCCCCACTCAGTGGGGTAACAGCAGTAAGCTGTAGACTCCCAAGTCTCTCCTCTGTCCCTCTCTAACCTCTGTTTCCACATGGAACCAGATATCAACCTCCCTGATTGAGTATGAGTGTCCACAGTGTCCAGAGATGGGAGCATAACTGCCATCTCCGGCATCCTAGGGAGAGTGACCACACAGCCGTTCTGCTCTGCATACTTGGCTACCCAGCCCTTCTCCTGAATCTGAGACACTAAGTTCCCACTCTCCTCATTCACCTGGGAACAATCCTGTCCCACACACACTGACTTCCCAGCAAGCTGGTCACCCACAGTCACTGGGTTAGCAGCCTGCTCCAGTTCTCTGGCTGTTCCTGCCTCATCTGGAACAACCCTCAGTCCCTCTGAGACCTCTCCAACACCATCCACACTGGGTTTCCCTAAACCCAAGTCATTGGAGTCACTGCTAACAGACAAATTCTGTCTGTCAGGCACCAAAACAAGTGCCTCACACAAGAAGCTGCTGCCGTTTACAGGCAGAGCTTTCTCCTGAATGCCTTCTCCCAGCAAGGCCCTGTCACCTCCCTCAGTCACAGCAAACTGCTTGCTACAAGCACTGCCAGGACTCTCCTCCCTATGAGCTTCCTTAAGCAGCAGTTCACCCTTCCCTGGCTCTGCAGCAGCCTTGCCCTGCTGAGCCACAACCAATTCCTCCTGCAATTCCCTTACTCCCTGGGTCATCTCTGGCCCCTCTGGTGGATTCACAGACAATCCCCTCTCAGGCACACAGACAGACCCACAAGAGACAGGGTCGGAAGCACCTTCACTCCCTGTGCAACTCTCTAGATGGCTGTAAACGTCCACGCCATCATTAGGCACCAGAGTTAACACACCCTCATTCTCTTCTTGTGCCCGGGCTAAGGGGTCTCTCTGCTCCCACAGAGTCGCTCCCCCCTCTGCCAGCAACACAGCAGCATCAGGCACAATATCAGGGTCACCACTGTCTGGTCTCTGGGGTTCTGGTAAAACACTGACTGACTCTACCTGAGTCACCTCATCCCTCTCCCCAGCAGACACAAACCTTGGGCCACCCCCTTCCTGGGCCTTAGCCATATCCAGACCCAACTCTGGGACCACAACACTGCTCTCAGCCTTCACAGGCTGTGGGGCACCTTCCTCAGACACAGGAAGAAACTCTTCCCCACGCACAGCCAGACAACCAGAGACAGCTTCTCCCTTGTCCCAACACCCCTGGCTAATCTCAGGCATACAGCTAGCCACTGAGACAGCTTCCTTTACTGCCCCACTGCTACTTCCACCAGCCAAATTGCCAGCTTGCACACACTGTGCTTCACACAAGTCAATTTCATCTTGTGCAGGTTCAATTCCACAAACCTCACCAGCCACCAACTCCTCAACTAAAACTTCACTCTGGCCAGCCACTCCAGGCTGCCCCAGAGAAACATTTCCCTGATTTCTGGGCTCTTCTTGCCCTGGTTCTGATTTTAGCCTCACCTCTGAGGCATCAGACGGGCCCTCACCCACAGGCTCACATATAGAGACACTTTCCCCTTGGTTACAGGGAGACTGACCAGCTTCAGGAAACTTTCCACACCCACATGCACCCCCTTCCCAAAACTCCCTGTTAGCTACAGGTAACACAAAAGGTTTGAATTCATACATGCTTTGGGGTTGGGTCATCACATCAGCTGGGTAAAATACGTCTGCCATATCATAAGCATACCCCATACCCACAGAGTTATACATTGAACCTTCAGGAGAATGCAGTCTCTCTTGTTCTTTTAGTCTCTGAAGCTGGAGGTCAAGTCTAGCATTTTCCTCCTTGGCTAGGGCCATCTTCTTTGCATGCTCTGCCTCTTCCCTCCTCTGTCTCTCAGCATATTCTGCCTTTTTCTCCTCAAGTTCCCAATCCATCTCCTTCTGTCTCTTAGCAATTTCTTCATCTGCCTTCCGCCTTCTTTCAGCAGCCTCCTTGCCTTGCTTCTGCTCCTTTTCATCCACATCTCTGGTTAATAACAGCACTACCAGATCTAGTTTAGACGCCCTTTTCCTAAAGGCAATGCCTCTTCCCAAGCACAAATCCTTCAGAGCACTTTTGCTCAGACTCTCATATAGTTCCGGGATCATCGCAGCGGCTCTTTAATCACCCAAACTCTCAACACCAAAAATCAAATTTAGACAGCGTGGGGTCCTGATCCCAAAGATCAATTGACCAAGATCTGTGGATCCTGCCGACTACGCCACTGTGACGGACCGGGCCATGTCTGGGCACAGCTAAGGGCGTCCGCTTAGGGCGAATTGCTCAAATCCGGGGCTCCTTACAGCCCCCGACTGGTGACCTCTCCAAACAGGCCACGAACCAGTCTCACCGAGCGCTTCAGCTGCCTGCCTGAAGCCTCCCGAGCAAAACCCCTCTGACACCCCAGCAATATCCGTGCCCCAGATGGCCCCGGGCCTGTACACAGGTGGGGGGTCCTAGCACCCAATCCCACCTACCCCGAACAAGTTTTGTCCGGTCCAAGAAACCAGCCACAGATCCCTGGTCAATTTACCCTCTGGATCTTACCCACAAATCACGCTGGGCCAATCCTTTAGAATCTAAAACTAAAGGTTTATTAACAAAAGAAAGTAAAGCCTGAGAGTAAGGTTATTAAAGTACAGTACGTTACACGCACTGAATCTCCCAGTTCTCGATGCAGGCTCTAGCAGAGGTGTTGCAGCTGCTGGTTTAAAAGTTCTTATTGCACATCCTACGATCAGGATGGGTTCACAGGTCTTCCGGGCTCTTCAATCCCTGCAGTGCTGCCTCTGGGATGAAGTGCTGAGCTGAGAACCAAAATGGCATCGACCACATGGCCTCTTTATACCTCCTTCCTGGCCTCTTCTTGTATGCAGCAAGTCACCTGGTCAGAGGCCAATCTCTATGTTTCCTGCTGGCTGCCCTCAGGTGACAAATCCCATTCTTTGGGTGTGTCCATAGCCTATTGAGAGTCATTGTTCCACAGGGCTTTGCTACTCAGCCTGTCCATAGCCATGCTTAACCACATTCAGAGAAATATTCAGCTTCCACACAGATTACAGATTCCTACCTACACACACAGACATTATACACTCACATAAATAGCGTACGTAAGATCAACAAACAACAATCTCCCACTCAACACCCCACATGGCTCCCCCCACACCAATTTCTGGGGCCAACACCCCCACCTAGGGGTGCACCAGCGATCTGGCTGCTTCCCTCCAATTCAGCAACGTGACACTGGCTTTGATGGGAGCAGAGGGTTACTCATTCTCAACTGGACCCCTGTCTGTAGCCAGAGTCCCAACGTTCTGAGCACAAAGCTGTGGGGTTTAAGAGCAGGCCCCACTTAGAAGCATAGAAAATAGATGGTGACCAGCCAGGCTCCCCAGTTAGCCACGCGAACCAGGCAGAAACACGGAGGGGAGGGGAGATGTTTTAGGAGCCTCCCCGCCCTCAGCATATTCCCATTTCCCAGTTTCTGGCAGAAACTAGCCAATGCAAACTGCTTGTTGGAATATCATGCAGCTAATAATACCCCACCCCCCCACCCCCCGGCTCAGTTATCCATGAAGCACATGGCCAGGTAGGCAGGCTAGTCTCTTGGCCACAGCCTGCTTCTGGCACCACAGCCCTTTCCTGCCCCAACTCTCTGCCCCTTCCTCTCAACATACCCAAACTCCCTGTCCCCCTTTGCATCCATCCCCCCTCCCAATCTCCTGCCCCGGATCACAATCCCCTCCTACCCAGGTCACATCCCAAAGCCCTGCACTCCAGTCCCCTGCCCTAGGTCACAATTTTTTGGTAACCAACTTCTGATTCAATGATAGCGTGTCAAACTTCTCATTGAATGGTCACTGGTTCTTTTCCACATGCTAATGAGGTCCAGATTTTGAAATGCTTGACAGGAATTACATGGATTTTCATCTGATAATCCGTCCTTCCGGTGCTTCAAACCTGCTACTTAACAATCTTTTATTTCTTTTACTTGGTTTGATGGGAACAAAGAGTTACTCACTTTGACCTTGGCCCCTCACTGGCTGTGGGGTTTGAGGTCAATATTGAGGTCATGGGCACTTGTTCAGATGTGTGGCACCCACAGGTTACTAACAAATATCTTAGATATATTTAAAATATTACGGAAGAAAGAATACTACAGGAAGGGAAAATTGACAAGGTGCCTGAATTTAAATGTTTGTTGAACCAGTGCCAGCAGGGTCGGACTTAGTGTGTGGGGCTGCTGCCTCAGGTTAGCCGAGGGCTGTGCTTAAAGGGACCAGACCACATATCTTGGACAGACAGTTCTCAGGTTTCTCTGCTTGCTGGTCTACCTCGCTGAGGGACAGCAAAGCATTTGTGTCTCGGAGTGCTCTGCCTGCCCTATCTCGGGACACCACGGCACTCTGCAACATGGAACCAGACCTGCCCCCGGGGACTCTGCTGCGTCTGGCGGACACGTTGACAGCAGCCTGGCTGTACTGTCTGCAGGCTGCCATCCGGGAGGACCATCGAGGGGCTGTCAGGATCCAGGGGGCCCTGCGGGAGAGCTTCCACCCTGAGGAGCGCTAACAGTCTCCCTGGTCTGCCCCACCGGGGGCTTGTGCACATTCCCCCCTCTCGTCCTTCCACTTACCCTTCCCTAGCCCCCCTTCCTGATGTCAAATAAAAGACACGTATTTTCAAAAATAACAACTCTCTTTATTGAACAAAACTGAGGAGGGGGAATGAAACTGTGGGGAGACGGGGGAAAGGAGGCGGGAGAGGACAGGAGAGAGGGTAGGAGAGGGGAGGGAGAAAACTGGGAGGAGGGAACTGGAAGGGGGAAGCAAGGGGAAGAAGGAGGAGGGGAAGCTCAGGGATCAGGGGTGGGGGTCTCACTGGGCCAACCGCCTCCCAGCATGGCGAGGGAGGGGGCCTCGGCATCCCCGGGGTGATGGGGAGGAGGGTGCAGAGGTTGAGGTGGGGGGTGTGGATATTGAGAAGGAGGGTGTAGAGGTTGAGGAGGAAGAGGTGGGAGGGGGGCAGGAGTGGGAGAAGGGACAGTAGTTGGGGTGCAGCAGGCGCAGGACCGGCACGGGGCACCATGCTCTGCAGCAGGACCTGCAGGTGACAGTTCCGCGCTCGGTCCTCTGCAAGCTGCTCCCGGTGGAGCTTCAGGTCCTTCAGCATCCAGGCCTGGATGGGGCGGTGCAGGGCTCGCAGGGCCCCCAGGTGCTGGTCCCTGTACTCCTGCCGTGTGGTGGTGGCCCAGAGCAGGCTGCAGGTGCGGGAGCATGTCCCGGGCGGAGTGGTATGAGCAGCTGGTGCAGCTGCAGAGAAAGAAAAGAAGTGGTCAGTTCTCCCTGGGGACACAGTGGATGATGTGACCGTGCCCTGTACCGTCAGAGCCGCTGTGCTTGCACAGAGGCCATGGTCAGGTTGTCTGGCTCTGCCCGGGACTGGGAGCTGCCCCAAGACGGCACCCAGGCCCCTGTGCCGTGTATAGTGTGGCCGGGGTGGGGGGGAGATGTCCCCTGCTTCTGTGCAGAGGGGGCGTGTGAAGGGAGAGCGTCCTGCTGGGTCCCACCCCGGGGTTGGGAGCGTGTCAGGTCTCTTCACACACGCATGTGCCTATTGGGCCATGGCCCCTGGATGTCATGCAGCTGGAGCCACCTGCCCAAGGGTGGCATGGCGCGTGCTTGCACGTGCACAGGTGGCTGTGTGATCCGTGGTGGCCCTCGCGTACCCTGCTGAAGCTCTTTGACTTTCAGGCGCACCTGCTCCTGGGTGCGCCTGTGTCCCTTTCGGGCCAGGGTGGCCGCTATGTGGCCATAGATGGCCACGTTCCTCTGCCTAGTGCAGAGATAATGGACGTTGGAGGCCTGCCCCAAACCTCAATGAGGTCCATGACCTCTGCACTAGTCCAGGAGGGCGCACACCGTCTACGGCCCCTGGCTGGCCCCTGGGTGCTGGGGGACTGGGCCTGGGAGAGCTGGCTGGCACTGGCTGCCTGGCTCATCCTGGGGCCACTGGGTCAGGGGCAGAGACTGCTGGCAGGCCTGGCTCTGGTAAGTGCCATCTGGCAAGAGTCTACCTCTTTAAGGGCCCCGGGGCCGGGGGAGAGGAGAGGAGTTTTCCTGGTTTGGCCCAGAGTGGCCACCAGGGGGAACTGGGAAGGGCTGGAGGCCCTGTAATTCAAAATAAGTGTCTACACAGCACTTATTTTGAATTAGGGATTTCGAATTAGGCATTATTCCCCATAGAACGAGGTTTACCAAGTTCGAATTAAGCAGTTTGTATGTATAGATGCTATGAAAGTTAATTCGAACTAACGGCCATTAGTTCGAATTAACTTTGTAGTGTAGACATATCCTCACTGGCAGAGAGAAAATTGATCCTCGTTAGCATACCCAGGTGATCTTTCTATCTGGTTCATAATTTAGTTTCAATATTCTCCACAAGACTAAAGCCACATTCACAGTCAGCACTGGAAAACTGCTCTCATGTCCCCTCTCAGTCTACTCTTTTCTAAACAAAACAAGACCAATTCTTTCAGTCTTCCCACGTGAATCACATTTTCTAGACATTAGGGCTGTGTCTAGACTACATCCCTTTTCTCAAAGGGGTGTAAATTTAAATCCCGCCTTCATTTGCAGTTCCGAAGTGTTTAATTTTACATCCCTTTTTAGAGGGATCACTCTCTTACTCCTAACATGCCTGGAGAAACCTTTCTTGTTACCCTTCACATCCCTTGCTAGCCACAAATCCAGTTGTGATTTTGAATTCCTGATTGCTCCCTGCATTCTCGAGCCTATTATTCCTGAGCAAGCTTGTTGTATCATGCAAGCAAGGTAGTAACACACTTCCACAGGCCTTTATTTAACAAAGGTGAAACCTCTTTCCAAAGCTGCTGCTGCTCCCCTCTGTAGCTCTCACTCAGGCTTGGCCCATCTCCTCCCCCCTCCTTCCTGTTTCCTGGGCTTCCAGATTCCCAACAGCCAGTGCTCCCAGTTCTAATCATTACAAGCAGCATCTAAAACACCACATTCCCTCCTCTCTTAAGAAGCTCTCCCAATTATAAAAGAAACATTGTTGTTCTAACCACAGCAACAAATATGGAACAAGCCACTATACTGTTTACATTGAAAACACTGTAAATACGACATAACACAGTCTCTAGTCCAGACAGGTGGTTGTCTATGTCTGACAGACCATCTCTCAAACCCCGGGTCCAGTGCAGTGTCTTCTTGTGTTGGTGCTATGGTGAAGTCATACAATGCGGGCTGTGTGTTGGCATCGTCTCCTCTAGGTGCAAGGGAAGAAGCATTCCATACCCGCCCATCATAAAGTCGATAGGCGTAAGGTCCTTTCTTCTCTATGATTTTAAGAGGAGATGTGAATTTATGGTCCCCTTTGCGTAAAATTCCAGGTTTTCGTACTCTTACAAAGCAACCTTAGCACCCTGTCATTTGTCTGTGAAAGCCTTATACTTTGCTTGCTTCTCTTCAACTGTTTTTCTCATAGCATCCTCATTTGGCGCATCAGGCCTTGCCTTTAATAATTCAGCAATGTTCAATTTAGTATTCATCTGTTTTCCATGAAGTAACTCTGCAGGTGATCTTTGCGTTGTGGCACGTCGTGTGGCCCTGTAAGCTTGCAAGAAATCAGTAGAGAAGGTTATCCACGAGCGCCCCTCCAGTTTAGCTGTTTGCAAACTCTCTTTCAAACTTCTGTTAAACCATTTGATTTCCTCATTGGCTTGAGAGTAATACAGGGACAATCTTCTATGTAAAATGTTTCTCTCTGCTAGAAAAGTTTCAAATTCCATGGAAGTAAATTGACTACTGTTATCTGAAACCAGTTCTTTGGGGTTACCTTCCCTACTAAAAACTGTAGAGAGGAACTTAATTACTGTAGCAGAAGAAACTTGCGATGTAAACACTACCTCAGGCCATTTACTGAAATAGTCTATTAAAGTGATGGCATAATGACAGTCAATTAGAGCAGTTTCAAAGGGTCATACGATGTCAATCGCAAGTTTTTCCCATGCAGAATCAGGAAGAGGAACAGGCTCTAATGGTGGGGTACATGTCACTGCTGTCTTATCATGCATTTGGCAAGTGACAGAGGATTTTAGGATTGCTTCAGTTTGGGAATCCAGCCCTGGCACCAATACAGATCTCCTAGTCGGTGTTTCGTTCTGACAATACCTTGATGAGTATCATGTGAGAGGTGTATGAGTTTTGGCTGTAATTCTTCTGGCACAAGTAGCCAGTGTGTACCTCGTAGCACACAGCCATCAAGCAAAGAAAGTTCATCCCGAATTCTAAGATAAGGCAGCAAAACTGGGTCAAGGCTTTTAGGGTTACTGGGCCATTTCTTTGTCAGAAATTCCTGTAGCTTTTGTTGAATTGGACATGCTGAACAAGCAGCTTGGAATTGCTCTCTTGTAACTGCAGTAAGAGTGCTTGTAATAAGCGCAACTGCTTCATCCTCATCCTCCGGTGGACCATCTGTAAAGACAAAGGCAGGCAAGAAAGGCAATAAGCTCCCACATTTTGGTTTCCAGGCTTATATTCCAGTTCATCATTGAAAGAGAGTAGTCTTGCCGACCCTGCTCTTCCCAGTCCTTTTGTGGTTAGCAATGTTGTCAAAGGGCTGTGGTCTGTGCACAACTTGAACGTGCGGCCCCACAAGTAAGTTCTCCATTTTTCAGTAGCCCAGACACAGGCAAGTGCTTCTTTTTCAACTGTAGAATATTTTCTCTCAGCATCACTCAGTGTCCTTGAAGCAAATGCAACAGTCCTCTGTGTTGTCCTCATGAAGTTGTGTGAGGACAGCCCCAAGTCCATAATCAGAAGCATCAGTAGTCACAATTGTGGGCAACGCAGGACTGAATAGTGCAAGTACTGGACTATGTACAATCAAGTTGTCCACACCAAGGTGGAACTTCTCCGTAGTAATTCTTGTAAGGGTTCAATGACAGAAGCATAATTGGGAATGAATTTTACATACCAGGAGGTTGCACCCAAGAAGGAACGTAAGGTTTGCAAATCAGTTGGAGGAGGAGCATTTGAAATTGCTAGGATATGATCTGGATCAGGTTTTAGTCCAGCCGGTGAAATTGTATGCCCCAGAAAGGAGAGTTCTGTTTGTCTAAATTTGCATTTAGACATATTGAGCTTGAGGCCTGCTGTGCTGATGCTATCTTCATGCAACATAACCTGGTGATACGCGCTCTGCAAATCAAAAGTAGAAAACATCTTTGCTCCAGGGAGTTCTGCAAATACTTCTTCAAGGTGAGGTATTCAATGTCAATCACAATAGCTTTATTTGGCTCCCTGAAGTCCACACAAAGGCGAATGCCTCCATCCTTCTTCTGTGTCAGTACTATAGGTGAAATCCATTCCGAGGAGTCAATCTCTTCAATAATGTCTTTCTGAACAAGCTTTTTAAGTTCCTCTGAAATGACTTCCCTGACTGAAAATGGTAAGCACCGTACCTTCTGTCGTACAGGCATCACACTCTGTCGCATTTTAACTTTATGCACAAACCCATAAGCACAGCCAAGTTTCTCCCCAACCTGGTCTTGGGGCCCAGCTGAAACTGGTGTGTGTACTGCAAGAGTGCTTTGCTGAGAAAGATCCATTAACTACCCTGAAGTTTAAAGCAGCCCATAAATCTCTGCCAAGGATAGGAGTGCCTTGGTGGACAATGTAGAGCTCTGCATTTACACAGCAATCACCAAAAGTCACTGTTGTGACCAGCAGCCATGCACTGGAATTTGATTTTTCAAATAGCACACCAAGTGAAGTTTGGGTTCAGTAAGAGGCACATCTTTAAAGTAATGCAAATAGATGGAATCAGGTAGCATAAATACTGCTGAACCAGTGTCCAACATAGCTGAATAGGATGTGATTTGCCTGAAGGTGCGACAGAAACATTTACAGTGCACCTTATCTGTTCTGGAATATGTGCAATAGTGACTTTGTCCACACTCAGCACAGTAACATCTGGTATTGTAACTACATGCACCTGTTGATTGGACTGGCTACTGTGGCAGACCTTAGCAAAATGGTCACCCCCGCGGAGAGTGTCGAATTTTATCATGAATGACAGTTCAGAGGATTCCCTTTCAAGTGCAGATTTGGGGGGCTGAACAAAGACTCCAACTACCTTACCCATTACAAAGATAGCTTCCCCAATTATCACCTCTAATATCATTAGCTCACAGATATTTACCTTTCTTCCCCACACCCCTGCATCCCCCTTCTGTTCTGAAATGTGATTTGTCCTTTTGATATGTGTTCACTTTTTTAAATTGTATCCTTTGGTATATATGGTTGTGACTATTTTCTTCCACTATTTGATCTGAGGAAGTGGGTCTGGCCCACGAAAGCTCATCATCTAATAAACCATCTTGTTAGTCTTTAAAGTGCTGCATAGTCCTGTATTTTGTTTCAGCTACACCAGACTAACACGGCTACATCTCTATCACTATTCCAATCATGTGTGTTATCCCACCAAGTCTCTGCGATACCGACTGTGTCATAGTTGTGTTTATTTACTAGCACTTCAAGTTCTTCCTGCCTATTCCCCTGTTCCTTGCATTTGTACACAGGCATCTAAGATACAGATTTGATTTTGTCCCCACTTCTGCCCTTGTGCCTCCTTTATCTCTGCTACTGCAGCCCATGCTCCCTCCCATTTCCGACCCATCTCCCAGGTCTCCATGTTTTTCACTTACCTATGGGCTTTGGTCACCTGCCCCCGTCAAACCTAGTTTAAAGCCCTTCTCACTAGGCTAGCTAGTCTGTGCCCAAATACTCTCTTCCCCTGCCTCCAAAGGTGAACCCGTCCCTGCTTAGCAGTCCTTCTTCTTGGAACAGCATCCTGTGGTCAAGGAAGCCAAAGCCCTCCTGGCAACACCATCTTCACCCCTCCAGATGCACCTGCCTCTGCCTGGGCCCCGACCTTTGACAGGAAGGAATGAAGAGAACACCACCGGCTCTCCAAACTCCTCCACCCGGGCTCCCAGAGCCCTGTAGTCACTCTTGGTCCACTCAGGGTCACACCTTGCAGGATCATTAGTGCCCACATGGAGGAGTAGCATGGGGTAGTGTTGCAAGAGGTTGTGGATTGCAACTGCTTGAAACACTAAGGAGAGGGGCTCACCACACAGCAGTGTAAAGGGTTTGTTTATTCAGTTAAAACTGGGGCGGGAGGGGAATCTCACTCACACACTCAACCTCACTGGCAGTCCCCGGCAGGATGATAAGGCGAGCAGAAGGCAGTTCATGTTGTTTGATCTTCCCAAGTTGGCTCCCAAGCAGGTCCACTGGCCAGGCGATCCGAGCGCAGGGCATTCTGGGAGGCTCCGCTTGGTGGTCAACCCACTGTGTGTCTGTCCCTCTCTCCTTTTAGGATCAGCCACATGCAGCTTCTGTGTCTCTAGGCCTCAAAGCCCCTCCTATCGTATGAACAGCAACCTTCTCACCAGCACTTCAAGACAACTTTAGGGTCATCAGCTCCTAGAGTCCCAGGCTGTAAGGCCGGAAGGCACAGCCCTGCTCCCCGAGTTTCACCTCCTGCACAACACAGGCCCTAGAAATTCCCCACAAGAATCCCTGTGTCACTCCCGGCCCCATGTGTCTTCACCTTTGGCTGGGTTCTATGGACGAGCTCTGGCTCTTATAGGAGCGGATGGGTTCAGGAGACCGCTCTTATGTGTGACTCCTGGGCAGACTATTTCCCTGCCTTTCCGGAAGGACAGAAAAACCCCACTGGCTCCTTCTTTTTCTTCCAGGCTGCGTTGCCTCTTGCGAAGACTCACCTCAAGGGAGCACAGACACAGCCAGGTGCTCAGGGTGGTGGTCCAACCTGCAGCAGCCGAGGCATGCTCCGGCCTCAGCCAGCGGGAGCAGGACTTGCCAGAGGAGCCCAAGAAAACCAGAGGCTCCTGGAAGCTCCTATCTGGCCTGAAAAAACTCTGTGTCTGTGGCCAGTGTGGCAGCTCCCTGGCAGAGGCTGAGGAGGAGACAACAGCTTCCTCGCCCACAAGATGGACACACTTCTCCCTGAAGAAGACCAGGAAGATGAAGAACTCAGTGGAGGACCGGGAAGAGCGAGAGGAGGAGAAGCTGCAGGAGAGCCCAGACAACAGCCAGGAAGATCTCACAGGTGAGTCTACAACCCGCCCGGTGACTGGGGACCATGTGAGGGACACTCCCACCAGTCACTCTACAAGCCTGGAGCGTTAGGGCTTCTCCTGGGGCAGCCATGGGCTCCTCAGACGCTGGAATCCAGCGAGTGCCTGATGCTCTGGCAGAGAGGGGCTGGCCCCCTTGCACACCCTCCCTCCCAGCTGTCTCCTGCACCCTCTCGCCTGGTCAGACCTCACCCAAACTCCCAGCCCGCTCCAGCACTCTACCTCCCACGCACACCCGCCTGCACCACTGTCCTCATCCCATGCCCTGGCAGCCACCTCCCACTCACTGAACCCCTCATTTTGGCCTCACCCAAAGCCTAGGGAGCACAAAATCTACTATCCCCGGTCAAAAGAGTTAATCTGCCCCATGGGAAGCCTTGACTCTTGCTCCTCTCTTCTCTCCCCTGCTCCCCTTGGGGCTGGAGCGGCAGAGGAGTGAAGTGTTGCAGTGGTGGCCACAGCAGTGGGGGATGTTTTATTGCTTTTGTTGTTTGGAGGGTTTTTCCCTCTCACTTTTTTCTGGTCCCCGACTGATTTTTCTGGGGATCAATGGCCCCCACCCCAGAGAACTTTCCCCACCCCTGCCATAAATAAAGAGAATATTGAAGCCACTTGTTTTGGACATAAATTAATTTTTTAGTTATATAAATTGATGTTTGGTGAACTAACATGATAAAGTTAAAGCTCCTGATTTGGTTAATTATTTTG
Source organism: Pelodiscus sinensis (assembly GCF_052426305.1). Lineage (NCBI taxonomy): Eukaryota > Metazoa > Chordata > Testudines > Trionychidae > Pelodiscus > Pelodiscus sinensis. Next base: position 8,415,684 of record NC_143063.1, on the reverse strand, counting down.
ATTTTCATTAATAAAGTCTCCTTTCTTACCGGTTATACACCCCCCAACCCTCCCCCCATATTATAGCTCCAGTCGTTTAATATGAATAATTGAGTATTTAAGGTTTTTAGAGCGAAGCGAAGGCATTTTGTTCCCCTGGGGGTGGCTGGTGATCCAGGGAAAGTTGTGCGTTGAGGGGGATGGGTCCAGGGTCAAAACCTTTGAGAACCAATTGCCCCGTGGGGAGTGCGGGACACCTGGTAAAATCCCTCAAATTCAAGCGAGTTGAAGGAAATTAATAAAAATGATGCGGGTTCTTCGCCCTCCCCCTCCACCCCGTGTGCTGTAAAAACTGCCAGGCCCAGCGGGAGAAAGGGGGTCATGGGGGCCTGGCTAAGGGGGTCCCCTCAGGTACAGGCGTAAGCAGGGTTGACCAGTGAGGGTGACACGGGGGCCACCAGCCACGTTACCTTCCCCCAGCCTGTAAAAGGGACAGAACCGCCCTCTGCCCCAGGCCCCACCTCCTCCGTGACCTTGCCCTGCCCTTGCCCCACCGCTTTCTCCATCCGATGGGGCCTGGGGAACTAGTGGGGCAGGGTCCGGGGCTGGCAGCAGGGCCATGGCCCCCCACACTCACTGGCAGCGGCATCCCCAGCTCGGGCCCTTGGCCTCCCTGCCCATGGTGCTTGGGGGACATGTGCTTCTCTTGCCACCCCATGCGGCACTTGTCAGGGGCTGCAGGTTGGATCGTGAGGGGCTCAGAGAGCAGAAAAGGGATTCGCGCCCGCGCAGGGACGCAACTTCCAGGGAACCTTGCATGGGAGCTGAGGGGCAGCTCCAACCCCTGCACCAGCAGCAGCTGCTGGAGAGGAGGGAACAGCCAGGCTGCCTGCACCAGGGCACCAGACAGAGGAGAAGCCGCCCTGCCCTGCCCGGCTCTGGCTTCCCGGCTCCAAACTGCCAGGGGCAGGGAGAGAGGAGGGTGGGTCTGTCCCTGCGACTGCCCTGCACTTCCACTGACGTTCGGGGGCACCATCCCCAGGTCTGCCCAGGGGCTCAGGCGGCTTCTGCTGCACGGTGAGCACTGGGGATTCGGGATCCAGCCCTGCCAATCCCAGCTCCCGTTTGGCTTCAGCCCCTCAACCTCTGCTTTGAGCCCCGAGGGGTTCCCAGGCCTTGGGACTTCAGTCCGTGCTGGGGATCGAGGCTTCAGCCTGGGGGTGCTGGGTATTGAGTGTGGACACCAGCAACTGAGCTTAGATAATGAACAAAACCATTACAAAGGAGCCAGAGGGTCACCCCATCCCACAGTCTCAGCAGCTCACAGCTGGGAACTGGGCTGGGCTGGGCCATCACTTCCTGGGGGCTCACAGGCGAAATGAGGCCTGTTCCCGTCACTGCCAGGAAGGGGGCGAGGGCCGGGAGAGCAGAACACGCCATGGGAGAGACGCTGCCCCTAGGTCAGAGGAAGCCCAGTGGGGAGAGCACCCAGCTCAGAGTCATGAGAGCGGCGCTCTCTGCTCGGCCCTGCAAGCACCTTGTGTGTGACCCTGGGCAAGTCACGTCAGGGCTCTGGGCCCAGTTCCCTTCCCTGTCGCCCAGGGGTACCACATTCAAACCAGTGTTTCCTTCTGCTCCAGGGATGCAGACGGAGCTCTCCGAGACGACGAGGAACCAGGCAGACCAGAGCGAAGAGGAGGAACCAGCCCCCCAGCCCATCCCATTAGAAAGGAGCAGCTCCCACATGACTATGGTAAAAACTTAAAAACCAACAAAGAGTCCGGTAGCACATTCTAGTCTCACAAACCATGTAGATGGGATCATGGGCTTTCGGAGCACAGCCCACTTGTTCAGATGACCAGCGTGTGGGAAAACCAGAACCAAGAACAAATAAGGGACGGACCTGCCCCCCTCTGGCCCAGGGACCGAAAGGAAACACTCACCCTTGTGACCAGCTCCCCTGAATAAAGCCTTGTAACACGGGGGATTTCTGGGGGCACCGCACCGAGGGGCCAGTCAGGGCACTTTGCTCAGAGACAGGGCTACTGAGAGCCCAGAATGGGGCGTTCTCCACTGCAAGGATCCAAACCAGCCCCAAACGGCACTTCTGTTCCCCACCCTGGCTAGCAAGAAGCCCTGCAAGCAACCCCCTTAGACACTCCTGCCCTCTGGGCCACCACCCGCACCGCCCCTTCTGCAGCGTCGTATCTGCCAGGGCTCGTACTGCCAGCGTTCAGTGTCGTCTGGTCAGGGTTGTCCCGGGGCGCTCCTGACAGGTCCCCTTCTCCGTTGGTGATGACAAACTTTCGGCTGCGTGTGTGGGTGCCTGTGCTCCCGTCATCTAGACGTGAGTTCCCAAACTGCGGGGGCATGCCCTCCTGGGGGGGGGGGGTGAAGAAATTCCAGGGGGGGCACAAGGCGACCCAGCCCCCCATCAACCTCTGCCCCCATAAGTTTTTCTGCTATTGGGGGGACGCATGAGGGTTTCTCAAAAATCAAAAAGAGGGCGTGATGCTGAAAAGTTTGGGAACCACTAATCTAGAGCGGTAGACCCCGTGCACTTGGGTCAACACAGGAGATCTCCACAAGCCCCCAGAAACGACAGATGCAGGCAAGGTTTGCAATCAGACCAGCAGGTTTATTGTCAAATGCGACGCCCTCACAGTTAGTACCACCGAACTGGCAGGAATCACGGGCAGGACAGGAAGTAGTTGAGACTGAAGGAGCGAGTCTCCCTGCCGACGACTCTGGGGCCACTTCAGGCTTCAGTTTGTGGCTGAGATCCTTCATAGTGGATTTGCCAGAGTGAAGACAGGAATGAAGACAAAAATGGAGGACCGGGCCGGGTCTGGTCACCACTGAGAGCGTCGGCTGAGGGCGAATTGCTCAGAACAAGAGCAAATTAGTCGAAACAATAGTTAAGAATAAAATTGTGAGGCATGTAGAAGAACATAATTTGTTGGACAAATGTCAACGTGGCTTTCTGTAAAGGGAAATCCTGTCTTACTAATCTATTAGAGTTCTTTGAAGGGGTTAACAAACATGCAGACAAGGGGGATCCAGTAGATATAGTTTACTTAGGTTTTCAGAAAGCCTTTGACAAGGTCCCTCACCAAAGGCTCTTGTGTAATTTACAAGACCATGGGATAAGAGGGAAGGTCCTTTCTTGGACTGAGAACTGGTTAAAAGACAGGAAACAAAGGGTAGGAATAAATGGTAAATTTTCAGATTGGAGAAGGGTAACTAGTGGTGTCCCCCAAGGGTCAATCCTGGGACCAATCCCTTTCAACTTATTCATAAATGATCTGGAGAAAGGGGTAAGCAGTGAGGTGGTAAAGTTTGTGGATGATACAAAAATACAAAAAATAGGTACAGTATGAGGGGGGCTAATTTGGCTATGACAAATCAGGAAAGAGATCTGGGAGTTATCGTGGACAGTTCTCTGAAAACTTCCACACAGTGTGTAGCGGCGGTCAAAAAGGCAAATAAGATGCTAGGAATGATTAAGAAAGGGATAGAAAATAAGACACAGAATATCTTACTACCCCTGAATAAAGCTATGGTACGCCCACATCTTGAATACTGTGTACAGATATGGTCTCCTCACCTCAAAAAAGATATTTTGGCCTTGGAAAGGGTTCAGAAAAGGGCAACTAAAATGATTAGGGGTTTGGAACAGGTCCCATATGAGGAGAGGTTAAATCGACTGGGACTTTTCAATTTGGAAAAGAGGAGACTGAGGGAGGATATGATAGAGGTCTATAAAATCATGAGTGGTGTGGAGAGGGCCGATAAAGAAAAGTTATTTATTAGTTCCCATAATAGAAGAACTAGAGGACACCAAATGAAATGAATGGGTAGCAGGTTTAAAACTAATAAAAGAAAGTTCTTCACACAGCACGTAGTCAACCTGTGGAACTCCTTGCCAGAGGAGGCTGTGAAGGCTAGGAGTATAAAAGAGTTTAAAGAGAAGCTAGATAATTTCATGGAGGTTAGGTCCATAAAAGGCTATTAACCAGGGGATAGAATTGGTGTCCCTGGCCTCTATTTGTCAGAGGGATGGCATGAGACAAATCGCTTGGTCATTATCTTCGGTCCACCCTCTCTGGGGCACCTGGTGCTGGCCACTGTTGGCAGACAGGATACCGGGCTAGATGGACCTTTGGTCTGACCCAGTACGGCCGTTCTTATGTTCTTATATGTTCTTATGTTCTTTACAGCCCCAGACCGGAGACCTTCCCAAACAGGTCACAAACTGGTCACACTGTGCAAAAGCCCTCAGATATCCCTCCTCCCCCTGTGCCCCAGTGAGCACCGGGCCTAACACACAGGTGAGGGGTTACAGTATCCAATCCCACCTATCCTGAATGGGTCTTCCTCTCTCAAGGAACCAGCCACAAATCCCCAGTCAATTTACACTTTGGATCTACCCACAAGATCGCACTGGGCCAATCCTTTAGAATATAAAGCACGAGAGTAAGGCTGTGAAGGAGAATACATGACATGCACTGAATCACCAAATTCTCGACGCAGGCTCTTAGTAGAGATGTTACAAACTGCTATCTTAGAAGTCTCTGGAGTACATCCTATGTCAGGAAGAGCCAACGATTTTCCCAGCGCGCTGTTCCTCGCAAGGCTGCATCTGGAATTAGTAGCAGAATTGAAGGCAAGATGGAGTCTGCCTCATAGCACTTTATATCCATTCCTGGTCTCTTCCAAGCTGGAGCAGGTCACATGGCCCAGTGACCTATCCCTGTGTCCCATGTCAGCAGTCATGATATTGGCTGGTTTGCAGACACATTCCTCAGGTGTGTATTAGCCTCTCTGAGAGCCTTATCCCTGGAGACTTGCTAATTAGCATAGTCATTGACTGACCATTTATGGCCCATTGTTCTTTCTCAGACAGAGAACCTTCCGGCATCAACACAGCTTACATATTTATAAATCCACTTACAGATATCACACAAGTAGATGAATAACACACACACAATCAGTAGAGCACAAGCTTTCATTTGACATCTCACATGGCCTTCTTGGTACAGACTTTGGGACAACCCCTCCCCCCGCCCTTGGGTGTAACAGTAACCTGTCTGATCCCCTTAAAATCCAGTAACGTGACACCCCCAACACAAAACTGATGCAGGAAGTGATGCCAGTAACATCAGTGAGGGTATCACATGGGTCCCCCAGCCTTAGACAAGGCATCTGCCACAGTATTCTCCTTCCCGTGGAGGAGTATTCTCCTTGTCCGTGTCGTACTCCTGAAGGACCAGACTCCAGTGGAGCAAACTGGAGTCGGTGCCGTTGGCCTTCTGCAGGCAAGCCAGCGATGCATGGCTGCTCAGCACAGTGAACCTCCTGTTGTCCAGATAGGGTTTGAGCTGCTTGACAGCCCACACGATGGCATAACTCTCCTTCTCAATTGTAGCATAATGCTTCTCCGGGGGGCGCAGCTTTTTGCTGAGGAAGGTCACGAGGTGCCTTTTGTCACTTACCCCATCCTGCATCAGCACCGCCCCCAGCCCGATGTCGGATGTTGAAATCCAGCACAGGTTCCTTGGCCAAGACATTCTTTATGCTTTGGAACCCCTGTTCACCGGCCTCCGACCACACCACCCGGTCCGGCCTCTCCTGCTTTGTGAGGTCTGTGATCGGAGCTATGACGTCTCTGACCCCTCTCACAAACCTCCTGTAGTAGCTGGCCAGGCTCACAAATGACTGGAGCTGCGTTTTCATTTGGGAGATAGGCCAGTTCTTAATGGCCTCCACCCTCAGGGGTTCAGGGCGCACCAACTCACTGCCCACCCTGTGCCCTAGACAGTCACTTCGGCAGCCCCCATCCTGCATTTGGACACCTTGACAATCAGGTTGGCTTCCCCGAGCCGCTGCAGCACCGCCCCTGTGTGACTGAGGTGATCCCGCCAGGAGTTACTAAAGATGGCCAGGTCATCAAAATAAGTGCTGGAATGGGCTCTGCAGGACCTCCGTGATCAGCCCCAGCATGCCAAAGGGCAGCACCTTGAACTCACACAGGCCCGACTCCACTATGAACGCAGATTTGTCCCATGCATCAGCATCTAGGGGACTCTGCCAGTACCCCCTAGTCAGGACCAGAGTACTTATAAACACAGTCCCCTCCCCCAGCGTGTCCAACAGATCCTCTATTCTGAGTGTGGGGAAGGGGTCAGGCTGCGTGACAGCATTCAGCTTCCTCTAGTCCATGCAGAGCCTCATGGTCCTGTCCTTTTTAGGCACCATCACAATAGGGGATGCCCATGGCCAGCATGCTCTCCACAGCCTCCTGAATCTGCCCCCATAGGCTCTGCTAGGCGCTGGGCGAGGCAGGGCCTAGTGAGGATGGAACGCGATGTCCTGTCAGCGAGCCCTGGCCTCCTTCACCTTTCGCTCCCTCTCAACATCTGCCTCCTTCACCTTTTGCTCCACTTCGGCATCCACCTCCCTCGCCTTTCGACGCACGTCGGCAAGGGCCTTCCCATGTTCCAGCTCGATTCCTTCAATGCCTGCTGCTTTCTAATTTCATCTGCAACAGCATCCCTGGCACCGGGTGGGCACTGCTCCCTTCCCTTCTGGTCATTTCGCATTAGCAAAGACCTCAGTTCCGGCTTAAAAGCTTTCTCTCTGAATTCAGTGATTGTCTCCAATCACAAATCTTCTAGAGCCTCTCGGTCAAGACTCTCATGTAGTTGCTGACTCATTGCAGCTGCTCTTTAACCAATCAAACTCTCTACACCCAAAAATAAAATTTAGAACCGCTTGAGAGTCAGAACCAAAGCTTAATTGACCAAGCTCTGAGGATCCTGCCGACTTTCCGACTGAGACAGACCGGGCCAGGTCTGTGCACTGCTAAGGGTGTTGGCTCAGGGTGAATGGCTCAACACAAGGACGCTTTACAGCCCCAGACCAGAGACCTTCCCAAACAGGTCACAAACCAGTCAGACCGCGCAAAACCCCTCAGACACCACAGTTCCCTCTGTGCCCCAATCAGCCCTGGGCCTAACACACAGGTGAGGGGATCTAGAACACAATCCCACCTACCCCGAACGGGTCTTTCCGGTCCCAAAGAACCAGCCACAAATCCCCGGTCACTTAGGGGAGAAACCTGCCTAGGACAAGGGACTCTATGGAGGGGGATGCAGGGAATGGAGGAAGTGGGGTGGCCCTTGGGGTCCCTGCCCCGGCTGAGAGGCTCCCATCTCTCCTCAGGCAGAGGGGACCAGGGAAGGGCTGAGAGATGGGAGAACCCTCGGCACCGGGTGAGGCTGCTCCACAAAAGGTCTCAGGTGGCTCCTCCGTGCTCACTAGGCCCTGCCAGCCCCCAGGGAGCGAGTGTCCCAGGGCAGCTGCCCAGTGGAAATGCTCAGTCCCAACAGGCTCTGTCCCTGTTCATTGCAGACCCTCGGGGAGCCGCCTGCCTCAGCCCAGCCCACAGCCCTGCTGCTGGAAGCCTTGAAGGCTCTGACGGCCCCCGCCCTGGAGAGCTTTCAGGCGGCAGAGGAGGCGCCGAGAGCCACCGTGTCCCAGCACAGCGCCCGCATGAAGCGAGTAAGAGACGCCCGGCGAGGGGCAGGGCATGTGGAGAGAGGGGCTGGGAGAACTGGCTCTGAGGAAACCGGCCCTGGGGCACAGGGTCAGGGTGCGGGGCAGGTCGGCTCAGCCCCTTTCTAGCAGGCTCTGAGCATCAGTCGCTCCCCTGCTCAATTAAGCCCCATCGCCCGCCGGGGAGGCAGGAATTTGGCCCGTGAGACATCCGGGAACTGGAGCCCAGAGCGGCTTGTTGACTTCCCAAGGCTGCGCTGGGGGCAGCGGCAGGGTCAGCAAATGACCCCAGGAGAAGGCCTTGTCCAGGGCCCCTAGAACCAACCTGCCTCGTGGGGCGTGCGGCCGTGTTGCTGCAGTTGGCTCTGCTGGGAATTCTCAGCCAGGCAGAGCCCTGGGCCCTTCGCCAGGCAGGTCTCTTGGGGAAAAGACTCAGGGGTCACGTTCCCGACAGGCCTCTCAACGGGGCCTTTTCTCCCTCGGCCCCACGCCGGCGACGCTCCTGCCCTTCCCCCAGCGCCGTCAGCCCGGGGGGTGGCCTGGCAGGAGGCCGCTCTCGATCAATCCCCCCTCAGCTGTGTGGCTCCCTCCAGATTGGATACGTCGTGGGAAAGATTTTCAGCTGGCTGCGCGACGTCGGGGATCCCAGAGCCAGAGGAGCCGCGCTGGGGACCATCGCCCTGCTGGCTCGCGCCCACCCCCGGGACGTGGTTCCCGCCTGCGTGGCCCACGCGCTGCCATGGGACAGGTAGGGAGAGGCTGTTACCACCTCAGTCCCTGATTTCCCTTCCCCCCTCCTGCCAGGGCAGAGCACAGGAAGGGCCTGGCCGGAGACAGGGATGGATCCAGCTCCCTGCTGGGCACAGGGCTGCCCCGGCCTCCTAAGAGAAGATGCCCAGGCCCAGCTCCCGAGGGGACGGCTGCTAAGGGAAGGGAATAAATGCAGAGCTTGTGGAAGGAACTCTCCTGCCTCAGCTTCCCTGCCCCCCAGGGTCTCTTTTGAGAGCCCCTTTCCCGCCCCCTTCCCATCCTCTCCCTGGGGAGGCAGGCGGAGGCCAAGCAGGGAGGCTCTGATTTTGGTTTCTGATCTTGCAGAGGTGCCAGGGAGCTGTGGAAGGCCGTGGGGGAAGAACCACAGCTCCCCCGGCAGGTGCTGCAGCAGCTGCTGGACGCGCTCCGGAAGAGCCACCGGGAGGAGAGGAGCCGCAGCGTGTCTCTGGCTGTAAGTGACACTGGAGCTGTCCCGCAGGGAACTCACCACTACAGGGAGGATGCTGCATCTGTGGGGGGGAAGGGGGCTTCAACCCCTCTTAGTGTCAGGCCACGGCCCCACTGCACACTGGGCACACAGCCGTGTCACGGGGAGAGCCCCCCTGCTCCCCTCCGGAGGGGGTGTCCGGCCTCTGAGGCCCCTCACTTCGTGGTCAACCCCGCATGCACCACGATGCTCCAAGTCAGCACTGTAGCTCCCTTCACACAGGGCAGTGCGGCCTAGCAGCCGGAGGCAATAACTCCTAGTGGGATTGGTGCGGAGGGGTAGGGGACCCAGGGCGCCCTCTCCACCGGGTCCCAGTCCAGCGCCCTGTCAGCATTGGAGGGGGCACCACTAGCTCTGGGGGAATCAAGTAGAAACTCGCCGAGCACCTGGGGTTCAACTCCCCGCCTGAGCTGCTTTCTGCCAGCTCCTCTCTTGTTGTCTGCGCCGTCTCTTTCCTCCAAACTGGGGCATCTGCTGCGGTTCCCTGCTGACTGGCGATGGCGTCTGGGTGCCCCTGCGCTGCTCCTCAGGAGCCCCAGCAGCACCTCCGTCCCCGCCCGTCAGCCCTGACTGAGCTCGCCACCGGCCTTTCTAGCCACCTCCAGCTGGCGCCTGCCCAGCAGGCCTGTGGGGTAGGACTGTCTCAGCCAGGTAGCCAGGCTGCACCTCTGCAGCTCTAGTGCAGAGATGGGACACTCCGTGTCAGGGGCTGATCCCCACTCTGAGTGCAGAATTTGGAGGCCGGAAAGAAAAAGTTGTCTCTATAGGCTCTTCTTCCACAACTCCCCAGGGTCAAAGATTTACTAACTGACAGAGACACAGACAGAGCTGCTGACCTTCCAGGACACAAGAAGCAAATATTGACCTCAAAAAAGTGATTTTTTTTACCAAAGAAAAGCTACACTGGATAACACAGACTTGGTTGCGCTGTGACAGAGCAAGTAAGGAAAACAAATGAAAACACAGAGAAAATCTCTAGGAACAGTTTTCAGAGGGGAAGCAGAGATTCACACAGAGCAATTCAAACCGAAATAAAAAATAAAGAAAAATACCCAAGTTTTTCTGAAATAAGAACAGTTGGAGGGTGAGTTTGTAAGAAGCTCGTGTGTGTGAGAACGACCGATGTGCTTCTCGTTATTTGCAATTCCCTTTGCTCTGCCCTTTCTCACCTGCAACCACTTAAATCCCACGGCGTGTACTTAATAAACTCACTTGTATTTACTAGCAAGCGTTGTGTGAACAATTGTGACCTGGGGAGCAATCAGTGTGTCCATCCTCCTTTCACTGTTAAAGGGGGCTCACGGGAACAATTTATTTGGGGGTTGGGTTCCCAGAAGCTGTGCCTGAAACTGCACTCTCCTCAGACCCGCAGGGATTGAGTGTCTGTATTGCTCTTGGGTGGATGGGAGGGAGGGCTCCTGTGCCCTGGCTGGGCGAGACCAGGAGATCTGGCCCAGAGGACGGGGTGGTGAGAAACCCCATAGAGCCAAGAGGAAAGTGTCAGTGGCTTTGCCAGCACTCTGGGAAGCACCCCAAGGAGTCCTCTGTCATAGAGGGATAAGGGATCTTTCGGAAAAGGCTTTATTTTCCACAAGATCAGGGTCTAGACTGGTGCTTTTTTCCGACAAAGCTCTGTGTGGAAAAAAAGCGGCAGCCATTTTTATGCTAATGAAACGGGGGAGAGTTAAATCCCCACCTCATTAGCAATTGCGATACGTCTAATTTACATCCCTTTTACGAAAAAGGGATGTAGTCTAGACGTAGCCAAACTGTCTCCCTACTGAGGACTACATGGTGGCAGGGAGCCAGGGAAGCCAGACCCGAAGCCGGAGCATCCGAGAGAGTGACACAAGCAGCACGGCCGGGGACCCTACAACTGGGTCACGAGGATCGGAACTGACCCGACAGAAGTTCCCATTGACCCAGGTCAAGTAGTTTGGGATCTTGGGGGGATTTCGTGGAAGAGAAAAGGAGTGATCCAACCTTCGGAAAGCCTGGAAGCAAGTGACAGGCACGAGCCAGACAGATGGTCAACCCCAGAGCCGGACCCAGGGATCCCGGTTTCAGATCAGCAAGGACCTTCCTCATGAGCATTAGCCCAGAACGCACAAGCAGCCCAGTACGACGGGGGAGCGAAAACGAGGACCTGAAACCCGGGATGTGATGGAAAGCCAGTCGCCGGGAGCAACGTGGGGTCTGCACCGACACCGCTTCGACCTCCCGGCATCGCCCCGGCTCCCTGCTGCTTGTGGCGCTGGAGTTACTCAGGCGGCAGAGGGGCAGTGATGCCCCCCCGGTCACGTCTGGCAAGCTGAAGGGCGGGGCTAGGCCATGAAGACAGAGAACGGGAAATAACGTCACCCGGACTCTTCCGCCCTTTCCAGGAGGTTCCCATCTGCGTCCATTCTAGGAACAGGAGACGGTTCAGGGGCCATCACATCTCCCTTCCCCCCAGAGGATCTCACCCTCCTTCCTCATAAGCCGCAAGGAAATGGAAAATGGAAGCAGGATGACAGCCAAAGCCATGGGAGCGGATGGGCAGGTGGGGACAGCTCAGTGACATTTCTGTCTCCTGTCTCCAGGCAATGGACACGCTGTACGAGATCCTTTTCCTCTGGGGATACCGAGAAGCCATCCTGGAAATGTTTCCCCAGCTCCTCCTCGTCTGCGTCAGGCAGGTGCAGTACGTGCTGGACCTGTGCCTGCCAGGGACTTGGAGGGCCCAGAAGACATCCAGCCCGGAGGGATCCAGCCGCCTCAGCCCCTTGAGGTAACGGCGGAAAGGAAGGGGAAGAACAGATTTGTTCTGCTCAGCCCCTGTGGGACCTGCCTGGCCCTCTGCTGTGCGTGTCCCTACAGCCCAGGGGCAGCTCTGGGCAGGTCTGTGTGGAGGGAGCGGTGCTGGGCGCCCGTGTGCGTGTGAGCCACACTTGCTCCTCTGACTCCGACCACAGGCCAGGGGCCACATCGGCACGTCCCCATGTGCTCCCGGCCAAGGGGTCAGGGCTTTTCTCCGTGCCTGTTGAGCCCGCTGGGCCTCTGTCCCACAAGACCCCACCCCAGGACAGCGTGGCCAGAGCACACACAGAGTGCACAAGACCGGCAGGGGGGCCATGTCACAGGCAGGCAGGACGAGGAGGGGCCCGTGACGCTGATTCCACGGGGACAACCAGGGAACCACCTGGCTAGAAACTCGATGAGTCTGTGGAATGGCCAGGGCCCGTTGGGCAGGGCCGTGCCCTCACACGGAGCTGGGTCCATCCCGGGGGAGGCCGGCAGCTGCTGACCACGCCGGGTGTCCCAGGCCTTGTGCGGTTTGCGCTACGTGGGGCTGGGGTCGAGTTCTGACACCCGGACTTTTTATTGCCTCTAGCACCTCCCTGGAGGCCGTGAAGACCCTTTTCTCCATGCCCAGATACTGGAAGGAATTTGCCAGTATCCAGTTGCAGCAGGGCTGGGACATGATGGCCTCCCGCCAGCGCTTCTCCCAAGGGGTGGGCTTGATCGCAAGGTAGAGTCTGGGCAATGGGAGCTCAGTGGGAGACCCTCCCCTGCCCCCGCCGGCCCTCTCAGCCCCGCCATGGGAGAGCGACGCTCTCTCCTCTTGGTAACTCTGGGCATTTTCTCTGTCCTGTTCCAGGGCCATGGTGGAGCACCAGACCCCACAGCTCCCTGCGGTGCTCAGAGAGGCCATCGCCATCATGCAGAGTCAGGAGGAGCAGCCCCAGAGAAATATCGCCCTGACTTTCTGCACCGAGGTGAGATTCCGGAGCCGCCAGGCACATGTGGGCTTGTGCAGAGCAGCTCAGTCCCGTCCCAGGCAGGCAGGTAGGCAGGCACCGGGGACCATCGCCAGCAGCTCGGCAACGCCACAGCCAGCCGGCTCCTCTGCCCACGTGGATCCTAGTGGGGCCGGGCAGAGTGGTGGGGGGCAGGGTGAGATTGCTCCTGGCTGGATGTGCCTCCGTGGGACCATGTGACAAGAGAAGATGTTTCTCCAGCGCCCTGAGGCCGGGCCTCTCTCCTCGCCTTTGCCTGGGGTTTCATTTTCTTCTGCCATGGCTCGCTCCAGGACACGCTGCGATGCCCAGAGATTCCCCTTTCCCTGGGCTTCATTAGGGGCTTGTGCATTAGTCTCAAACACCAGCCGCTGGCTCCTTACCCCCAGAGATTTTGTGTGGCAGGAAGTGACCAGCTGGCAAAGATGCTGGCGCACGAACAGACCGAGAGGCAGATTTCTGCTCCTGCAGCTGATGTTGATTTTCTCTTTCCAGTTTCTCCGGAGTCCTTCCATCCTCACCACAGTCACCAGATCGGAGCTCCAGGAACAGCTGATGGAATGGACCAAAGATCCCAATCCGGAGATACGGAGGCTCTGTCTGCAGGGCCTGGGCAGTATCATCTTCCAGCCAGAGAAGGTGAGGGGCAGGGCTTGCCCAGGTGAGACGTTGCTGCACTGGGAGATAACAGACACATCACTGTTGCAACCCCTGTTCTATGCCGTTACTGAGCAAGCCAGGCGTGAGGTGTCCCTGCTCCCTGGTGCGGGCAGAGCATGGTCGGTGGGAGGCAGTGGGGGAGGGGAAGGAGACTCAGGGCGTCGCTCAGGGCAATGGGGGGAGAGTGTCGGCTGACAACAAGCCCAAGCTCGGCAAGGACAGACGAGTCGGGGGGTGGGGTCAGAGCTCGGGGGGCGGGGCCTGGAGCGGCTCCAGGCAGGCGACAGGGCGACTCTGCCCAATGGCCAGGGGTGCAAAGCACCTGCCAGAGCGGCAGGAGAACGACTTTCTCCCCCGCTGGGGGCTGGCCGATGGGGGGATGGTCCAGCCCCTGCCCAGGCTCTGTCCCAGGCCAGGCGTGAGCTGCCTTCTGCCTTCCTGCAGGGGCAGTTGTTACGGGCCCAGCTGCCAGGGACCATCGCCATGTTCTGCGCCAGGAACGCATGGACTGTCCTGGAGGCCCTGAAGGACGCGGCAGACGCCATCTACCTGCTCGCCGGGGAGGGGCTTGGCTCCATCTCCCAGGACATGGCAGTCAGCCTGCGCCCGCTCATTGACCACGTAAGGCCGGGACCCCGGAGATGCACATTCCCCCTCCCCTGATGTCCTGGTATGACCCTGCCCAGCCCCTCCCCGCCCCCCAGGCCAGCCACGCAGCACCCAAGGGGGCCTCTGCCAAGGGTGGGGAGTCTCCTACTCAGCCCCCTCCCTGTCAGAGCCCTTCTGGGAAATGGGGGCGCCAAGCTCCCAGCCCTGCTGCAGCCTCCCCTCCCCCCCTCCTGTGCCCAGCCCCTCCCCGAGCCCCAAGGAGGCAGGCGGGAGCCTCAGGTCCCAGTGCCCCGGGAGGGGAGGCCAGAGCAGCCTCTGTGGCCAGGGACCTGGGCCTTCCCTCAGCCCCCTCAGGCCTTGCTGGGGAAGGAAGCAGGGAAGGGGTGATGGGAGGGGAGGGGAGGTGAGGGATGGGGAAGAGGGACGGGGGGGGAGGGACCCGGGAAGTGCAGCAGGAATGAGGTGAGGATGGAGATTCCTCGTAACTTGCCCCTTTCCACCCTTCACCCCCCCCATGCTCAGTGGCTCCCCTGCCTGGCACTGCACAGGGGTGGGCTGGGTCTCTCCAGGCTGGGCGGACGGGGGAGAAGAACATGGAGAGATTGGCCCCTCTCTGGACTCCAGGCGGCTGGGGGGCTGGGTGTAGGAAGCTCTCCACACACATTGCACCATGGACCTCTGGGTCTGAGCCCTGGCCAGCGCACAGTGTCTGTGGGGCTGCCTGGTGGTTGCGGCTTCCGCGGGCCAGGGCGGGTCCCTGTCGGGGTGCTGGAGCCGTGTGCAATTTGCGGCCGTCAGGCCCCTGAGCCTGGGACATGGCCTGGCTCTCACGGGCTTCCCCGCCCCGCGTGTCCTTACCAGGAGAGGGGCAATGTCCGCACAGCCGCAATCTCACTGCTGGGCACCATGCTGGGCGGGGTGAAGGGCCCGGACAGACCCCGCGTGCGGCAGGAACTCACCCGCTGCCTGCTCCCGCTGCTGCTCCACCTGGCAGACGAGGAGCAGAGAGTGATCCTGGTAAGTGCCCCCTCGCTATGTCCTGGAGAGCAAAGCAACAGAGTCCCCCGGGCCCCACCCCTCTCCAGAGCCTCTGCCCAGCCAGGGCCATTGGGGACGTGCAGGGAGGCCTGAGGGGGCCCCTTGGCTCTGACTCTCTGGGATCCCGGAGCCCCGGCGCTACCGTCTCAACGCGCAAAAGGGCCGAGCTGTGGAGATCCTGTCTGGCTCTCGCCAGCCAATGCTCAGCTCCCCCCCAAGCAGCGTCCCCTGCAGAACAAGGGGCAGGAGGCTCCCCAGGCAGGGAGAGCAGGAGCCCAAGGGGCAGGGAGGAGGGGACGCGCCCCAGACGCTCCCTCTCTCAGCGAGGCCCCTCTCGCTCTCCCCTCGTGCTGCAGAGCTGCAAAGCGACGCTCTTCCGCTGCGCCGTGTTCCTCGGCTGGGCCCATCTCAAGAGTCTCTTCTGCAGCCTGGCCTGGGATGGCTCCTCGCGCCTCTTGCCCGGCGTCGGGAAGTGCCTGGTAGGTGAATTCTGTGGGCCCGGGGAGCGGTGACCGGGGAGCTCAGGGAGACCTTTCTACCCCACCCCGAGTGCCCAGGGGGATTCTCCCCCGCTCGTCACGCAGGGAGCAGAGGCAGCCCCCCCGGAGGGGCTCGGCATTTCCTCAGTAGTAGTTATAAGCTCGATACCTTTCGTCACCATGCAATTTTGACAGGTGCCCCGCCCCCTGACGTCACCTAATCCCGCCCTCCTCATGACGTCAGGATGACGTCAGGCCCTGACGTCACCTCCGCCCTCCCGCCCCCCGAGACGTCACCTCCGCCCTCCCGCCCCCCGACGACGTCACCAAGCGCCGCCCTCCCCCAACGTCACCAAGCGCCGCCCCCCTGATGAGATTACCTATCCCCGCCCCTTTATACAGAGCGGGGTTCAAGATGGCGGGGCCGTCATTTTTCCGGGGTTCTGGGGGTCCTCCTGCGAAAAATAAAAAAGAAAAGGGAGCTCTCGGGCGGCCCCCCTTTAATAAAAACAAAAAATCTTAGTGTACACACAGTAGCAAAAAACCCTAGCGGTTTCACATACAACCACCCCCAACCAGGCAATAATAAAATAATAAAAAGAAAAATCCTAGCGGCATAAAAAAAGGGAAAAAACCTATCACACAAACACCCCAAACAGGCAAAAATAAAAAAACTAGCAGTTCCACACACACCCCCAAACCCAAACAGCGGTAAAAATAAAAAAAAAGAAAAAGCCCTAGCAACAAACAAACAAAAAAAGCCTTAGCTGCATAAAAAAAGGGAAAAAACCTATCACACAAACACCCCAAACAGGCAAAAATAAAAAAACTAACAGTTCCACACACACACCAAGCAGGCAAAAATAAAATTAATAAAAAATCTAGCAGTTCCATACAAACCCAAACCCCCAAGCAGGCAAACAGCAGCAAAAATAAAAAAAAAAAAAGCCTGTTACACAGTAGCAAAAAAGCCCTAGCAAAAAAGCCCTAGCTGCAAAAAAAAAAAAAAAAAAAGGGGAAAAAAGCCTATTACACATACACACAGTAGCAAAAAAGCCCTAAAGGTTCCACATACCCCCGCCACAGTCAGGCAAAAATAAAAGTAAAAAGAAAAAGCCTAGCTGCAAAAAAAAAAAGAAAAAACCTATCACACAACCACCCCAAACAGGCAAAAATAAAAAAACTAGCAGTTCCACACATACCAGCCCCCAAACCCAAACAGGTAAACGGCAGCAAAACAAAAAAACCCTAGCACACCAAAAAAAGAAAAGGGGTAAAAGTCGCATTACACACAGTAGCAAAAAAGCCCTAAAGGTTCCACACACATCCACACCAAGCAGGCAAAAATAAAATTAATAAAAAATCTAGCAGTTCCATACAAACCCAAACCCCCAAGCAGGCAAACAGCGGCAAAAATAAAAGAAAAAAAAAAGTCAGTAGCAAAAAACCCTAGCTGCAAAAAAAAAAAAAAGGGGAAAAAAGCCTATTACACATACACACAGTAGCAAAAAAGCCCTAAAGGTTCCACACACATCCACACCAAGCAGGCAAAAATAAAATTAATAAAAAATCTAGCAGTTCCATACAAACCCAAACCCCCAAGCAGGCAAACATCAGCAAAAATAAAAGAAAAAAAAAGCCTGTTACACAGTAGCAAAAAAGCCCTAGCTGCAAAAAAAAAAAAAGGGGAAAAAAGCCTATTACACATACACACAGTAGCAAAAAAGCCCTAAAGGTTCCACACACATCCACACCAAGCAGGCAAAAATAAAATTAATAAAAAATCTAGCAGTTCCATACAAACCCAAACCCCCAAGCAGGCAAACAGCGGCAAAAATAAAAGAAAAAAAAAAGTCAGTAGCAAAAAACCCTAGCTGCAAAAAAAAAAAAAAGGGGAAAAAAGCCTATTACACATACACACAGTAGCAAAAAAGCCCTAAAGGTTCCACACACATCCACACCAAGCAGGCAAAAATAAAATTAATAAAAAATCTAGCAGTTTCATACAAACCCAAACCCCCAAGCAGGCAAACAGCGGCAAAAATAAAAGAAAAAAAAAAGTCAGTAGCAAAAAACCCTAACAGTTCCACACCAAGCAGGCAAAAATAAAATTAATAAAAAATCTAGCAGTTTCATACAAACCCAAACCCCCAAGCAGGCAAACAGCAGCAAAAATAAAAGAAAAAAAAAAGCCTGTTACACATACACACACAGTAGCAAAAAAGTCCTAGCGGCTCCACACCCAACCACCCCAAACAGGCAAACGGCAGCAAAAAATAAAATCCCTAGCACGCCCCGGCACAACAAGCCCCCCAAAAAACCACCCCCCACCCCAAAAATACAAAAAGCCCTAGCAGTTCCACACATACCACCCCAATCAGGCAAACGGCAGCAAAACAAAAAAACCCTAACACACCAAACAAAGAAAAGAAGTAAAAGTTGCCAGGGGAAAAAAGTTAACTTTACTCACCCAGCGCCCGCAGCAAAAAGAAAGAAGCTACAGTTTGCGAGCCTCCTCGCCCCCAGGCGGGCGCATCAGCTGACCGGGAATAACCAATTACAAATAACTATGGTTTGACCAATGAGAGCCCGTGTTCGGGGCAGCCAATTAGAAAAGCGGTAGGCGGGTTCACGGGCCAATAAAACAAACCTTAACCCCCCAGCCCGGCACACCGGCTTTTTTTAAAAATTAAAAAGCTTGTTTTGTACTATCAACCCCGTTTAAAGCGGTTGGTAATTTTCAGGCTAAAAAGAATAAAAGGCAAAGCCAAAACACGGTTCTAAGCAAAAATAAGAAAGATAAACACCAACCGGTGGGTAAATTCTTAGGTTAAAATGGGGAAGGAAAAAAGGCATAGCCGAAACGCGGCTCTAAGCAAAAAATAAAAAAGATAAACACCAAGCGGCGGGTAAAGCCTTAGGCTAAAATGGGGAAGGAATAGCCGAAACGTAACTTTCAACAGCGGTGTAAAACGTTCTGTAACTCAAGGACACAACAAAAGTAAAAAAAAAAATAAACACGCAATTAAAAAAAGTATAAAGTTTTACGCCAACAAGCTTTAAAAAAATCGGGGGGTAAAGCAGCCCCCTCAAAAGAAAAAAAGGGGCAAAGCAGCCTAAAAATTAAAAAGAAACACCGAACAAAGAAAAAAACGGCGGGAAAACTCCTATAAAAGGGGGGCAGGAATAACCCAGCATAGCTTTCAGCGGCGGTAAAACAACCCCGTCACACAAAACCAAAACCACATGCGTGACAAAAGTAGGGGAAAGAAACCGTCACACAAAACCAAAGCCACATGCGTAACAAAAGTAGGGGATAAAAAATTAACACGCGCTGAAAAACGACCCGTCACACAAAATCCGGCATAGCTTTCAGCGACGGAAAAACAACCCCGTCACACAAAGCCATAGCCACAGGCGTAACAAAAGTAAAAAAAAAAAAAATAAACGGCGGGGTAGCGCAAGCAATTAAAAAAAGTATAAAGTTTACGCCTTTAAGCAAAAATAAACACCAAGCGGCGGGTAAAGCCTTAGGCTAAAATGGGGAAGGAATAGCCGAAACGTAACGTTCAACAGCGGTGTAAAACGTTCTGTAACTCAAGGACACAACAAAAGTAAAAAAAATAAAATAAACACGCAATTAAAAAAAGTATAAAGTTTTACGCCAACAAGCTTTAAAAAAATCGGGGGGTAAAGCAGCGCCCTCAAAAGAAAAAAAGGGGCAAAGCAGCCTAAAAATTAAAAAGAAATACCGAACAAAGAAAAAAGCGGCGGAAAACCCCTAAAAAAGGGGGGCAAAGCAATAACCCAGCATAGCTTTCAGCGGCTGAAAAACAACCCCGTCACACAAAACCAAAGCCACAGGCGTAACAAAAGTAAAAAAAAAAAATAAACGGCGGGGTAGCGCAAGCAATTAAAAAAAGTATAAAGTTTACGCCTTTAAGCAAAAATAAACACCAAGCGGCGGGTAAAGCCTTAGGCTAAAATGGGGAAGAAATAGCCAAAACGTAACTTTCAACAGCGGTGTAAAACGTTCTGTAACTCAAGGACACAACAAAAGTAAAAAAAAAAATAAACACGCAATTAAAAAAAGTATAAAGTTTTACGCCAACAAGCTTTAAAAAAATCGGGGGGTAAAGCAGCCCCCTCAAAAGAAAAAAAAGGGGCAAAGCAGCCTAAAAATTAAAAAGAAACACCGAACAAAGAAAAAAACGGCGGGAAAACTCCTAAAAAAGGGGGGCAGGAATAACCCAGCATAGCTTTCAGCGGCGGTAAAACAACCCCGTCACACAAAACCAAAACCACATGCGTGACAAAAGTAGGGGAAAGAAACCGTCACACAAAACCAAAGCCACATGCGTAACAAAAGTAGGGGATAAAAAATTAACACGCGCTGAAAAACGGCCCGTCACGCAAAAGCAAAAAACACAGGCCCAGCAAAAAAGGGGGGCTATACACGGAACGTAACTTTTAGCAAACATAAACTTATAAATGTCTTTTTTTTAAAAAAAAGGATATGAGCAACTGCTGTTTTTGTAACCCCCCCACCTGGTAATAAACAAAATCTTATACCCCCTACCACACACACACATAAGGCGCCCCGACTTTTTTTGTAAAAAATTTAGGGGTATAAAAAGAGAGAAATTTTGGGACCCTTTAGGACGGCTTAAAACTTTGACTATGGAAAGCAACACGATGGTAAGAGCTTTTTAATTTGCGCGGGCGACTACGCTTTGTATGCTTGGGGTTTAAAAGTTAATATTAGCTTTTAACTGGGATATATGTTATGCCCGGTGTTGTTAGGACTTAAAAGCTAACAACCGCTTTTTAACAGGAGGACGCCTTTTTACTGGATTTGTCCGAGGCCGCCCTGGCCGCCTTACATTTTGGTAAGTTTGGGGCAGCGGCCGTCGGTAAAACCTAAGGAGAGGGGGTAGGCTTGTTTTACAAATGTTACAGGCGCGGTTTGCAAAATTAAAAAGGTTTGTTTGTTTTATTTAGATTCGGCGGGGGAGCAACCCGGCGCTTTATCCGCTATTCCTGACCAAGAGGCCGTGCGAGGTGGGGTGTGCGGGGGAGAAGGGGAGGGGGAATTACTTTGTAACAGACGGGGCCGCTTTACAGCTTTGTTTCTTTTTATGGCTTGATTTTTAACGGCTAGTAAAGGGCCGGTGTTAAAGCAGGTTGTTTGTTTGTTTATGTGTTGATAGATAACCCCGCGGCCCTTTTAGAAAAAGAAGAAAGGGTGCAGAGATCCCTGAAAAAAACCAAGAAAGCCGCTTTCAAGAGCAACAACACGGAGATCGGAGCCCCGGGTCTCGAGCAACCCGGCACGTCCAAGGCCGGGTTCCGACAAAGCGAGCTGGGGGTTAAAAGGGCCGGGGTTGTCGCGCCGGGGATCGGGGGTAAGCGTTGTAAGGGGGATAGCCCTCAGCAGCCGGTGTCGGGCAAGCCGGCCGACGCGCAAAAAAAGGTTTTTGTAAACGGGGGTAATAACAAAACACCTAAAGGCAGGGACCTAAAGGACCTGTCGCAATGCGTTATGGAGTTATACGATCTTAGCGTTCGACTGAGAAGCATTCACGAGTTTATGAGGGAGCTGACAGAGAAAAAGTTTCCCAGGCTGGCTTTTGAAGTGATGCAAAAGCAGTACTATGTAGGAGAATTCCAAAATTTAGCTCGAAAGCTGCTAGCTACGAGACGGGAGGTGGAGATAATGGAAAATTGGATGCAGGGGGGAGGGCTTGAGTGACTAACCATGAAAGCTAAAAAACGGGGGCAGGGGGGGAGGAGGGAAAAGTGGGAAAAAGCTAAAAGGCTAAGAAGGGTTATGGTAAAAAAGATTAAAAAAGCCAAAGCGTTTTTACGAAAAGGCACCCCGAACTCGGAAGGGCCGCGGAGCGCCACCCCCCGCCCGAGCCCGGAAGGGGCGCGGAGCGTCATACCCTTTCCGAGCCCGGAAGGGGATTGGGCCGCCGCCTCCCTCCCGAGCCCGGAAGGGGCTTTGCCCGTAAACCCCCCAACCCCCGGATCTGAGGAGGTAGAGGTTCCCGAACACCCCCAGGTGTATTTGGAACGGGTGAGGCACTGGATAAGACAGCGTAGAGGCTTTAACGCTTACGAATATTACCAGGAATTTCGGTTTGCTAACCTGGACAGAATAGCGGGGTTCGCAGAGGCCATGGTTGCTATCGACGCCGCTATTCAAAATTTGCTAGACGATATTAACGCCCAGGCGGGCCCCGAGGATTTCGTACAGCTGCGCTTAGATGCCCAAGGCCTTAATCAGCCCCTGTTTTCTTTGAGGAGGCCTCGGGAAGATTTAAACACCGCAAATTTTTTGAATAACCTGGTTTCGGTGTTGCAAAGTAATGCGGAGCTCGTGGGAACGGGGGTTTTAAGACTAGTCGTGACAATTATCAGAAACAGGGCGGGCGGGGCGGCGAGGTCCTTAAAAACCCTTACGTACAGTAAAATCATAGAAAAAAAAAAAAAACATTTAATTGACCTACGTAACCGGGGAAATAACTTGTGCTTTGCCGGCAGCGTGCTGGGCCTGTTATCGAGTGAAAAACTTACAGACGACCAATTGCTAGAAGGGGCCAGGCGTCTTCACCGGGAGCTGGGGTTTTCGGCCCAAAAAATGATTAGTTTTACAGACGTGGGCTCTTTCGAGGAGCGCTTAGGCGTAACGATCGCCGTGCTGTGTCACGAGAAGGGTAATTGGCGCTTTTTTACAACCGGGGGCGCGCGACACCCCAAAACCGTATTTGTGTTGTTGCACGACAAGCACTATTACGGCATTTTAAATATTAAAGCCTTTATAGGGGCCTCGTATTTGTGCAACCACTGTTACGCCACGTACAGTCACAAACACCAACACGCCTGTAAAGGGCACTGTCGTACTTGTGACGGCGCCGAGTGTTGCGAGGTGGCTGCCGAAAGAAAGCGCTGCCCCAGCTGTAAGCTCTTTTGCCGTTCCGAGGCCTGCTTAGACAGACACAGGGCGCTGGCGGCGGCCGGTAAAGTCGATTGTAACACCAGAAGCCTGTGCGATAAGTGCGGCTTCTACGCGGCTAAAAATCACCGGTGTAAAAGCAAAAAGTGTCCTCAGTGTTACCAAAAGACAGAGGCCGAGGGGGGTCACGAGTGTTACATGCGTAACATCTCGTCTCCGGAGGAGGGGAAGGACTATGTTTTTTACGACTTCGAATGTATGCAAGAAACGGGGGTGCATGTGCCAAATTATGTGTATGCCTTACACTTGAATAAAAAAGACAGCTGGGAGTTTAAGGGCATAGATTGCGTCAGCGAGTTTGTACGAACCTTTATAGACAAGCGCTTTAAGAACTACACTTTTATCGCGCATAACGCTAAAGGTTACGACGGTTATTTTATCCTGAGACAGCTGATTAAGGAAAAAATGCCCGTCAGCCCCGTCACGCAAGGCGGGAAACTTATGTGCGTTACGGTAACGAATTTAAACATCAGGTTTATAGACTCTTTAAATTTTTTGCCCATGAAACTTAGCAAGTTACCCAAAGCTATGGGGTTCCAGGGTGTTAAGGGTTATTTTCCGCATTTTTTTAACAAGGTCGAAAATCAAAACTACGTGGGCCCCATGCCCGACGTAGAAGCCTTCGGCGTAGAGTACATGATGCCCGAAGAACAAAAGGACTTTCTGAACTGGCACCGGCACCACCGCCAAAGCACGTTCGATCTGCAAAAAGAACTGCGCTATTATTGTCAAAAAGACGTTGAGATTTTGCGCGAGGCCTGTGACCGGTTCAGAAAAGAAGTCATGAGGATGACAAAAAAACAAGGGGGGTTTGGGTTTGTATGGAACTGCTAGATTTTTTATTAATTTTATTTTTGCCTGCTTGGTGTGTGTGTGGAACTGTTAGTTTTTTTATTTTTGCCTGTTTGGGGTGTTTGTGTGATAGGTTTTTTCCCTTTTTTTATGCAGCTAAGGCTTTTTTTGTTTGTTTGTTGCTAGGGCTTTTTCTTTTTTTTTATTTTTACCGCTGTTTGGGTTTGGGGGTGTGTGTGGAACTGCTAGTTTTTTTATTTTTGCCTGTTTGGGGTGTTTGTGTGATAGGTTTTTTCCCTTTTTTTATGCCGCTAGGATTTTTCTTTTTATTATTTTATTATTGCCTGGTTGGGGGTGGTTGTATGTGAAACCGCTAGGGTTTTTTGCTACTGTGTGTACACTAAGATTTTTTGTTTTTATTAAAGGGGGGCCGCCCGAGAGCTCCCTTTTCTTTTTTATTTTTCGCAGGAGGACCCCCAGAACCCCGGAAAAATGACGGCCCCGCCATCTTGAACCCCGCTCTGTATAAAGGGGCGGGGATAGGTAATCTCATCAGGGGGGCGGCGCTTGGTGACGTTGGGGGAGGGCGGCGCTTGGTGACGTCGTCGGGGGGCGGGAGGGCGGAGGTGACGTCTCGGGGGGCGGGAGGGCGGAGGTGACGTCAGGGCCTGACGTCATCCTGACGTCATGAGGAGGGCGGGATTAGGTGACGTCAGGGGGCGGGGCACCTGTCAAAATTGCATGGTGACGAAAGGTATCGAGCTTATAACTACTCTCAGTTGTTTTCCAATCCCACCCTTTCCACTGCCCCCATCTCCCGAACTTAGCGCTGCCCCTGCCTCCTGCCCTTGGGCTCCTGCCCCTCTGCCTGTGCCCAGCTTGGAAATGCTCTTCCCCAAGGGCCCGACTCCGGACATCTGGGCTCCTACTGGCTCTTGCCCTGGCTTCCCTCTGTGCTTCAGCGACCCTGGCCTGTCAGCTGTAGGTTGATCACTTTGTCTGGTCTGAGCATGTCTCCTGCTCTGCTCCTAGATGAAGAATTACAAGAGGAACTTCCCCAGGTTCCTGTTCCAGGCTTTAGAGTATCTGGAAAGCTCCCAGGCGTCCATCAGACATTCTGCAGCCCTCTTCATCGGTAAGTAAAGCAGCCCCGGGGAGCTGTTCCAGGGCTGTTAGAGTTAATAAAATCTGCACACGAACAAAAAGGGGTTTCAGGACAAGCATCAGCTAGCACCTCAGGCGCCTGCTGCAACTGCAGCTGTGAAACATGGAGGGAACATAGACGAGCTAGTTGAATAAAATATCAGTGCTATTGTGTTTGGGTGTGTGATTTCGTTCCTCCCGTCCCTGGCGTGCTGCTGCTCGGTCTGCAGTTTGTCCAGGTAAGGAGTATCACGTGCTCTTTCCTAAATGACTAGAAGTCAAGTTGTCTAAAAGAATTGCACCCGGTGTGCCCTCTGAGACGGCCTGAAATGCTGCTCCGAGCTCTCAATGAACATTAGGGGGGTGGGAGAGCTCAGTGCTTTGAGCATTGTCTTAGTGAACCCAGGGTTATGAGTCAGTCTTTGAGGGGACCGTTTAGGAATCTGGGGCAAATCTGTCAGGGATGGTGCTTGGTCCTGCTGCGCGGGCAGGGGGCCGGACCTGATGGCGTCTCAAGGTCCCTTTGAATTCCAAAGTTCTCTGTTTTACTGCTCAGATTTGCACTCTTGTTTGAAGAAATATGGGAACAATTAAAAAATTCAATGGCGATTAATCGCAGGCTTAACCGTGTGCACCACCCCTTTGAGTTCAATCTCCTTCGCCAATCGGCCTTTCAGTGATTCCTGGGGTCGGATGCTTTCTCCATTGTGTTTTGCATCACACTGAAGGACTGTCTTGAATTTCCCAAGGGCTGTCTTATGGGAATGGCTGACTCTTTAGTAATTTGCAGGGATGACACTGAAACAGTGTGAGCTCCATTCTATTCCTTGTCTGTGTAGGAGAAACCATCCACCATTACTGTGACCTGTTGTCAAGAAGAGTGACTGCAGCTGGTGTCACCCGCCTGTGTGAAGGTAAGGAAATACCTCTGGGCGTTTGGGCATCTGTGGGCAGTATGAGGCCTGAACACAGATGTCACAGTGTCCCTCTGGGTCTGAGGACAGTGCTGAAGGGAGAAGAGTGGTCTTGCTGGTAGGACATAAGAATGGGAGTCGGGAGCTTTGAGCCACCAGGAGCAACTCTGTGCCTCAACTTCCCCATCCGTGAAATGGGGGTAAGAACAGAAAGGCACTCAAGGACAGCTGGCCAGAACGGAAAAGGACCCTCACTATGACGAGGCATTAGTAGGAGGAGAAGGATTCTTACCCTGTGTCAGAAAAGTTTGAATTGTCTCCTCCCCAAGGACCTTCACCCAGAGATTGATTCTTAGCTCCTACGGTATCCTGCCAGGCCCCCTGGGAACTCCTTTCCCTGCCACCTCTGGAGCACTGAAGGCGGCACAAATGCACAAAGGGTTCAGTAGAAGTGAGGAGCCTAAACCCTTTCTGCGGATCGGCGCCTGAATGTCAGAGTCACGGTTGTTGTCGTGTTCCCGGGGCAAAGGCCATTGGGGAGCAGAGGTTTCCCAGGCCTCAGTTACAGCAGCTCTGTGGGGTTTCCAACCTGTTTCCTCTTTGTTTCAGCTTTTCAGCAACAGCCTTTAAAATCGGACAGGGACACGTGGCTCATCCTGAATGAACATCGGCAATGGCTGCAGAAGCTTGCGAACCGCGTGTTGGGTGCTTCTTACGACTTGGGAGCGGCACCGACACAGAAGGACCCTTCCTCCTGCCACGGTAGGTACCACAGACGGGAGCAGCTCTTTGGAGCAGGGAGGCAGGTTCCGTGGGGCGAGAGGGGCCGTGAGGGGTGGAAGGAGCGACGCGGCGTCCTGGAGTCACCGGGGGCCACTCGCCTGGGGGCTGGAGCAGAGGGAAATTGTTCCTACCACGGCCCTGCCCCAAACGACTCCCCCCCCCCCCGCCTTTGGGTTCCATGCGCGATGGCCCAGCCCCCCAGCCACACCTTCTCCATGGGATCCCCTCCGTCAGCAGCGCGCGGAGAGAGGGGGATTCTCCAGGACTCCCTTTGGCCATCGCCAGCCCCAGGGGAGCAGCTGCCAGGGGAGGGGCTGGTCTCTCTCAGGGATGCCGGCTCTCAGGGAAATGGCAAAGGGGGAGGAAGGGGAACCTGCCCTGGTCCAGATTCTCCCCCTTGACAATTGTGTCCTTCTCATCTGTGCTCCTGCCCTGTCTCCTCTGACAGACACCGGCTGAGCCCACCGCTCCCCGGCCTGGCCGGGAGACCAAGCAGCTGGAACACCACAAGGATCCGGAAGAGGCAGAGCTGCACGCGACGGGGAACCAGCCGCGACCGGGACCAGGAGCCGTTCAACCCACAGGCCAGAGGACGCCAAGCCCCTCCCCGGCCCTGCGGCGCGTCCACAAGAACCGAGGATCCGCTCCTGGCCCAGAGACTTGCAGCTGTCGTGGACTTTTGCTTGTTCCCCAACATTTGTCCTGCCCGACACCCCAGGACATGGCTTGTGAGTCACCATCAGACCCACCCATCTCCGGGCCCTTCCCACTGGCCTCTGCCCATCTGGGTGGGTCTCTCTCGTCATCCGTCTGCCTTCCCACAAACACCAGCGTGGGACCACTCTCCTGGGGGGCACTGGGAGTGCGCGCGTTCTGGGGTCCGCGGTGGGGAGGGGTTGGGGCTGCCCAGCATTCTGGGGTCCGCGGTGGGGGAGGGGTTGGGGTTGCACGATCTGGGGTCCGCGGTGGGGAGGGGTTGGGGTTGCGCGTTCTGGGGTGCGCGGTGGGGGAGGGGCTGGGGCTGCCCAGCATTCTGGGACTGGGGTGGGAAGCTGAGGCTGCCCGGCTGCTCTGGGGCTTGTGGGGATGCCAGGGCACCGGGCAGCCTGAGGGCTGGTGTGGGAGGGTAGAAATCTGGGGCTGGGCAGCCACCAGTGTGGGGAGGAGAGGGCAGAGGAGGGGCAGTAGCCTGGTGGGCTTGGGGGGCGGAGCCTTGGGAAAAAGGGGCGGGGCTGAGGTTTGCCTTCCCTCGTCAGCCGTTCGCCCGCTGCCCATGCCTCCCACTGCTCTCTGCCAGTCGGGTAGAGGCCCTGGAAAGAGGGGACGTGCCCAGGCACAGAAGTGCTGTGGTCAGGTGCCCCGGCCACAAGAGACTCCTCTGACCCTCCAAGAAACCCCACAGAGCCCTCTGCCAACTGGGGCGGGTTTCACCCCTCCCCCATCTCAGAAGGCCACGTGGGGAATTCTTGGAGGGGTCTTGGACACTCTTGTGGTTTTATCCCCGTGGATCTGCCTCGGGAATGGATTTCACCGATTGGTGACGGGTGCGGGACAGGGACCCATCTGGAAGTGGGTCAGGGGACCCCTCTGAGGACTCCTCTCCCGCCCTCCACCAGTCACTGTGGCCCCTGCCCGTAGGACCAGCGAGGGAGGGGACTGCACCACATGGGGGAAGTGCCGCGGTCTGGGGCCCTGCCCGCAAGAGGGTCCTGTGACCCCTCCAAGGAGTCTCTCCACCGTCCCCTCCCTACCAGTGAGGGTCACCCCCCTCCCCCCCGCCTCAGGCCAGCTGAGAAGGGAAACGTGCACCAGTCAGAGCAGCCAGTGCCCGACAGCCTAGGCCAGAAGCCTCCATCTCTGGAGCTGAGCAGCCGGCCGGCACCATCGCCCTGGACGCCCCAGCGCAACAGTGCGAGGAAGAGCCCGTCTCGCTCCCTGGACGTCTTTCCAGAACTCAGCGCCTGGCCCTTCGGGCTGCCCCTCTGACTGGTGCACGTTTCCCTTCCGAGCTGGCGTGGGGGAGGGGGTGACCCTCACTGGTAGGGAGGGGACGGTGGAGAGACTCCTTGGAGGGGTCACAGGACCCTCTTGCGGGCAGGGCCCCAGCCTGTGGCACTTCCCCCATGTGGTGCAGTCCCCTCC
This sequence comes from Pelodiscus sinensis, assembly GCF_052426305.1. Taxonomy (NCBI): domain Eukaryota; kingdom Metazoa; phylum Chordata; order Testudines; family Trionychidae; genus Pelodiscus; species Pelodiscus sinensis. The sequence goes on along the minus strand of NC_143063.1, from coordinate 8,387,533 downwards.
CTCGCTGGTCCTACGGGCAGGGGCCACAGTGACTGGTGGAGGGCGGGAGAGGAGTCCTCAGAGGGGTCCCGTGACCCACTTCCCAATGGGACACTCTGCCCCCCGTCGGAGGGACAACTCCCAGCCTGGCTGCGTTACACCAGTCACTGGGGACAGACCCGCAGTCACGGCGCGCTCCGCTTAGACAGGGCTGACTCCCACGCACGACGCCGCAAAGGGGTTAGGGTGGGAGCCAGTTAGGATCCGGCCCATCGTTCAAACCCACTCTCGGGGCGGCGCTACGGGGCCACGTTCCCTCTCAGGTGCGGAATGACCTTTTTTAGGTGCGGCAGGGGGCACAGGGCAGGGGCAGCGGTACTTGTTCTGGCTGGGGGCAGCCTCGGGGCCGCGGCCGGGGATGGAGGATATGCGGCGCGGGGGAATTATCTGAACTCCTGGACTAATAAATGTATCTCTGCTGTAGACCCTGCGTTGCTGTGAATTCCTCTGTCGCGACAAAGATTGTGTTTGATGTTTGTTTGTCTTGTGGGGTTTGTCTTATTGCTGCCTTGTGCTGTGTTGTGTTAAACACAAATCCCGCGTTAGGCAGAAACGGATTAATAGGCATTGCTGACTGTATCTGCAGAAGCTATTGTCTCAGCAGGGCAGAGGCCCAGCAATGCCAGGCACAGCAGCTCCTGCGCGACGTGGGGACGCTTCTGCCCCAGGGAGGTGGGGGGGGGGGCAGCTCTCTGCCTGGGGACCCGCCCGGCCTGTCTCCTCAGGAACCTCTCAGCAGCTGTATCCTGCCACAAGCCGTGAGCAGCCGTGAGCGTGGGCAACGCAGCCTCTGGCCATAGGACAGGCAGCTCCCTCCTGCAGCCCCTGGCAAACTCCCTCCCGGCCTGAGCCACACAGAACCCAGGCGTCCTGGGCCAGACAGCTGACCATGCGTGTGTGGGGGGGGTGACATCTCCCAGCTCATGATCCCTCAGCACTTCACAGACGTTCCTGAAGCCTCCCACCCTGGGCCGTGGGGACTGGAGAGCACCCAGCTCCCCCCAGGAACACCCAGTTCCCTTGCACTCTCCAGACCTCAGCTGGCCGCTGCCAGTCCCTCTCTCTAGCCCGTTTCTGGGCAGACTGCAGTCCCTCCTGGCCACTCCTCCCTGGCAAAGGGTGCGGACCTGCTACATCTGGAACCCTGCCTTCAGGCCTTACGGCCTGTGGCTTCCCCGGCCCAAGCCCTCCCAGCCTGCCATGTCTGCTGTCGTATCTCGGTGTTTTGTACCTCGGTACCTTCGGTGGTCTGGACTGTCAGTGTCAGCGTCGTCTGGTCAGGGTCGTCCTGGCGCGCTCCTGACAGGACCTCTACTCCGTCGGTGATAATAAACTCTCGGCTGCGTGCGTAACAGTCGGTACTCCCTTTATCTAGAGTGTTAGACCCCGTGCACTTGGGTCAACACAAGAGATCTCTGAGAGGCCCCGGAAACGACAGACGCAGGCAAGGTTTGAAATCAGTCGAGCAGGTTTATTGTCAAATGCGAAGCTCTACCAGTTGGTAACAGAGATCAGTACAATGTGACACCACTGGGCACTATGGCCCGCGTTGACACGGTACCAACGCCGGGCAGGCCTATTGTCATATAACAGATATTAACAGCACTTAGTCAAAGTTAAGTTACTGTGCACTCTGTAAGTTTAGGCAATGACACCTGCCGTTCAGGCACCTAGTGCGCCCCCCCCCCCCCGAAGGTCGGCCAGAGAGCACCCTCTGCGGTGTCCTTTTATAGACAGGTACAAACAACTTACATCATTTCTTTACGTACCAGGTTACCACCCTCTGTTGCCTAGTTACCACCCCTCACTGTATGGAAGGGGGGCTCACTTACTATCCTTCATGCTGTCAATCTCGACCCGGTCCTGAACCTAGGTCCGTCTGTGCATTAGTTTTCAGGGAGTTTTTGTACCAAGACATTTCTTATTCAGATGTTCCATTACTCCCCTTTGGCTCTCAGTCTGTACCCAGTGCCTCCCTGTGTCCTTCCATGCTCGACCTAACTTACACAATCACACAGTTATCAATAGGGCTTCTTTCTTGGCTCCTGTGTTACTGAACCAAAGTCTTGCTCACTAGATTGCAGGCCTGTTGCTGTTTCCGTGTTGCAGGCCTTAGGCCTGCTGACTCCATATCACTGACCCTCAGCTTACTACATCTGCCTCTCACAGCCCCGCCCACCACGGCTGCCTCTCGCAGATCCACAGACAGACCTTCCAGGATACAGGAATCAAATCCTCACCTTACAAGAAGTGATTTTTGTTACAAAACAGGAGAGAAACGTGATAAAGAGTACTTGTTTCCTTGATGTTACAGAGCAAGGGTACGTCTACACTACAGCGCTAGTTCGAACTAACTTAGTTCGAATTAGTTAATTCGAACTAAGCTAATTCGAACTAACGCGTCTAGAACTAAAAACTAGTTCGAATTAGCGTTTTGCTAATTCGAACTAGCAAGTCCACATTGAGTGGACTCTGAACAGGGCTTAAGGATGGCCGGAAGCAGTGCCAGCAGGGCATCAGAGGAGTACTTAGAGCGTGGAGATGCTGTCTCAGGCTAGCTGAGGGCTGCGCTTAAAGTGTCCCGACCCCCACCCCGGACACACAGTTCTAAGGGGTGCCCCGCTTGAAAACCAGTCCTGGCTTGGAGTGCCCGGAGTGCCCACACTGGGCACATCACACCACTCGGCCATCAGCCCGGCTGCACTTGCCGCAGGCTGCCATCTGGGGAGAGGGGGCAATTGGGGGGCTGCAGGAGAGCTTCCACCCCCAGAAGCCCGCAGAGCCAGCCCAGTCCTCCCCATCGGGGGCTCGTACCCCATTCCTCCCTCACCTCCTTCCACTTAGCCTTCCCTAGCCCCTTTTCTTGATGTACAAAATAAAGGACAATTGTATTCAAAAAAGGAATCTGTCTTTATTGAACAAAACTGGGGGAGACTGGGAAAAGGAGGTGGGAGAGGGGAAGAGAAAGGCTGGGAGAGGGGAGGGCAACTAACATGATCAGGGGTTGGGAACAGGTCCCAGATGAAGAGAGGCTACAGAGACTGGGACTGTTCAGCTTAGAAAAGAGGAGACAGAGGGGGGACAGAATAGAGGTCTCTAAAAGCAGGGGTTGGGTGGAGAGGGTGCATTCCGAAAAGTTCTTCCTGAGTTCCCATAAAGAAGGACTAGAGGACACCAAAGGAAAGGAATGGGTAGCAGGCTTGAAACTAGTAAGAGAAAGTTGTTGTTCTTGACAAAGCAAATAGTTAACCTGCGGAACTCCTTGCTGCAGGAGGCTGTGAAGGCTGGAACTAGAACAGAGTTGAAAGGGAAGTGAGATCAAGTCATGGAGGTTGGGTCCATGGAGTAGTCTTAGCCAGGGGGTAGGAGTGGTGTCCCTGCCCAAAGTTTGTGGAAGGCTGGAGAGGGATGGCACGAGACAAATGGCTTGGTCACTGTCTTCGGTCCATCCCCTCCAGGGTCCCTAGGGTTGGCCGCTGTCGGCAGACAGGCTACTGGGCTAGATGGACCTTTGGTCTGACCCAGGACGGCCATTGTAAGCTCAGGGCTCAGGGTCGGGGGTCTCAGTGGACCCCCTTGATTTTCATGCACAGCTGCTCCTGGGTGGCCAGGCTGGCAGCTCTCCTGCCCTAGATGGCCACTTTCCTGTGCCTAGTGCGGAGATCGTGGACGAGGTCCACGATGTCCGCATTAGCCCAGGAAGGTGCCCGCCTCTTGCGGTCCAGGGCAAGCTCCCGGGAGCCGCCAGCCTGCTCCCGGGAAGAGGGGGTGGGCTGGGGGACATCGGGTGGGTGGCTCTGTGCCATGCCAGGTGCAGGGTCTGCTGGCTGGGTGCTGGCAGGCTTGCACCTGGCACGGGCACCGTAGCCAGCCCGTGCCCCTTTAAGGGGTCCGGGGCCAGGAGGGGGGCATAGAGTTTCCCTGGTGTTGGCCAGAGTGGCCACCAGGGAAACCTGGGGAGGGCTAGCCTCCCACTAGTTCGAATTAAGGGGCTATACACCCCTTAATTCGAACTAGCTAGTTCGAACTAGGCTTAATCCTCGTAAAATGAGGTTTACCTAGTTCGAACTAAGCGCTCCGCTAGTTCGATTCAAATTCGAACTAGCGGAGCGCTAGTGTAGCGGCTATGAATGTTAGTTCGAACTAACGTCCGTTAGTTCGAACTAACATTGTAGTGTAGACATACCCCGACTGAGGAAACCGAATTAAAACAGAAAAAACCCTCTGGCACAATGCTCATTTTTTCGGGAAGAATGGCTCTTGCGCAAGGGGGGGGGGGGTTCACATCTACACAGCTCCTTTTTGTGTAAAAGCCTCTCGTGCAAAAACTGTTGCTAATTAATTATGCAAATGAAGCGTGGTGATAGTCTACCCTGCGCTTCATTTGCACAAGCTTTTGCGGAAAAAGGTTGCGGTATGGACGTTGCCAAAGAGAGCAGGCAGGGAACCTAAATCCAATTCACATTTCAACCCTCTGTCTCGATTGGTTCTCCTGGCCCCCTGGCTGACACCTTTGCTAGGTACCTGAATTAACCCTTTAATCAGCGGGTGCTGGTCAGCACTCCTCCTGTTCATGACACCTTCCCATGGGCCCGCCTCCATGTCGTAGAGCTCAGCAGTTTGGCATTGGCCCCTTTCCTCTGGTGCAGCCAGGTGAGGGGAGAGTGGTCGGTTACACTGTCAGAGCCGCCCAAATAGCTATCTAAGGGCCCACACCCGGGCCAGGCAGTGCTTCTGTACGGCCGCACAGTGCAGCTCCCGGGGCAGCATCGTCCTGACGAAGTTCACAGCGGGGCGCCTCTCCCCGTACAGTCAGTTTGCAACAGCACCACCCCGCCCGGTGTCTGAGGCGTCAGTGAACAGCAGGAAGGGTTCGCTGACGTCCGCATCCACCTGCACCGGGCCAGGGATGAGTAGCCCCGGTCAGCACAGAGAGCCCTTCCGCACTGCTCGGTCCAGACCACGTGCTTGGGCCCTTCCTACATGGCTCTGTCCGGGGAGCTGCCAGGCTCTACAGCGCTACTGTCACGCGGCCGGGGAGAAGGCCCCGTTCAGGGTGGGGAGGTTAAATATCCGATATTTGAATAGTCGATTAACCTCGTGAATTCTTACCAGTTACTCGACTATTCTACAGTCCCGGGGGTGGGGAGCAGCAGCCAGTGCGCTCTGGCCCCCCTCCCGAGGAGCCCCCTGCCACTCTGCGCTGATGCCTCTGAATCACGGGGTACCAGGTGGGAACTGGTCTTCAAGGAGAGCCAGTTTAAACCAGCATCATCCGGGACCACGCTGTTGGCCCGCGCTGCTGGCCCTGATCTAGAGGCAGCCGTGCAGGGTGGCAGCAGCTCCTGTCCGGGAGAGCGGTCTGAGCTCCTGGACCCCACATAAGCCAGAACTCAGCCAGGCTCTCTGCCCGCCCACCTCCTAAGGTGTTTGTTCTGCTGCTGCTGCTTCCTTTCCTGCTCCTTCTGCTGCTGCCGCTACCTCTTCTGTTGCAGCTTCTTCTCCTGTCTCGATTTTTTTCTGCTTCTTCTACTGTTTCTTCGTCTGCTGCTTTAAACTGCTGCTGCTTTTTCTTCTGCTGTTTCTGCTGCTTCTGCTACTGCTGCTCCTGTTTGTTTTTCTGTTTCTCCTTCTGCTTCAAACTGCTGATTCTTTTGCTGCTCCTGCCTCCTTTCTTCTGCTGCTTCTTCTACTGCCGTGGTCTCCAATCTTTTGAATCACAAGATCACTTTTTCAGTTTAAGTGCAAGGTAAGATCTACCTCAAACCCAAATGCTCTTGCCCCGCTTCCTTCCTGCTCCTTCTTTGAGGCCCTGGCCCTGTTCTACCCCCTTCTTCCAGGCCTCCCCCTGCTCACTTCATGCCCTTTCCTTGCCCATCCTCTCTTTCATCAGCGTTAGGTGGGAGAAGCGATGAAGCTGCTGTGGGGTCCCCTAACAATACTAACCCCTTTGTTCGACTCCTGTGACAGCCAGTGACTGTCTAGGAAGGAGTACGGCAGAAAGGGATCTAGGGGTTATAGTGGACAATATGCTGAATATGAATCAGCAGTGGGATGCTGTTGCAAGAAAAGCAAACATGATTCTGGGATGTGTTGTGAGGAAGACACGAGAAGTCATTCTTCCGCTCTACTCTGCGCTGGTTAGCCCCCGGTTGGAGTATTGAGTCCAGTTCTGGGCATCACATTTCAAGAAAGATGTGGAGAAATTGGAGAGGGTCTTGAGAAGAGCAACAAGAATAATTAAAGGTCTAGAGAACATGACCTATGAGGGAAGGCTGAAAGAATTGGGTTTGTTTAGTTTAGAAAAGAGAAGACTGGGGGGGACAGGATAGCCATTTTCGGGTATCTAAAAGGGTGTTATAAGGAGGAGAGAGAAAACTTGTTCATCTTTGCCTCTGAGGATAGGACAAGAAGCAATGGGCTTAAACTGCAGCAAGGCAGCTTTTAGTTGGACATTAGGAAAAAGTTCCTAGCTATCAGAGTGATTAAACACTGGAATAAATTGCCCAGGGAGGTTGTGGAATCCCCATCTCTGGGAATATTTAAGAGTAGGTTAGATAAATGTCTATCAGGGATGGTTTAGACAGTATTTGGTCCTGCCTTAAGGGCAGGGGACTGGACTCAATGACCTCTCGAGGTCCCTCCCAGTCCTAGTATTCTATGATTCTATCATCTGGTGGCGCGTTATTATTCATCAAAAGGCCAATTAAGGTGAATCGAACATATGCCCAATTTATGAAGGGTAAATTTACAAAATAGGGGATTCAGCGGATATTAAAAAGTGGTTAACGACAACCAATAAACAGTACAGTAATCAATTCCCAAAAATCACAAGGAAAAGGAAAATTTCGGCTGAGTCCAATTGGCATGGTCCGTGTAATAACCAAAGTTTATAGCAGCCTTCTTGAAAGTTCCCAGACTGTCGCTCAGGAGCTCAAATCTCGCAGCTCACCGAGAGCTTTGAGAGGAGCCCTGAGAAGAGCCCTCCGAGTCCTCTTCCCTGCCGATGGTAAGTAGTTCTCAGGGTGGCTGGCGATGGTCTTCAGTGGAGTCTCCCGTAAGGCTGCAGTTGTCTTGATCCGGAGTCTGATGTCCTGTGAGGAAAACCCCGCGCACCCTGCCTCTGGGACGGACATCCCCAAACTGTCCAGCTATCGGCCTTTTATCCCGTCTCAGGCGGGAAATCCCTGCGAGGGAAACCCCTCAGAGTCTGCCCCTGCTAGGGAGACCCTGTGTGTGAACTTCTGAGGTAAAGCCAGGTCAGACTGGACAGTGTGTGTTTGTGAGAATGACAGACACACACACTGAGAGTGACAGAGATTTGTGCATTGCCGAGCTCCCTCCATCCCCTGCTCTCTGTGTGGAGATAGGGCATAAGAGTAGAGGGAGGGAGGAACACCCTGACATCAGAGCCCCCCCTTCTCCTTCCCACACCCTGCACAGCAAGCAGGAGGATACCAAGGGGGCAGCTTCAATGCAGAAGGCAGGAGCAGCATGAAAATGGGGAGAGGAGCAACTGAAGCGTTAGCCCTTGAGAGCTTCCTGGACAAACCAGCCAGGATCATCGGCCAGAGGCTCTGAGATCTGTCATTAGACCCCGATCCACTGCTCGGTGACCACTGCTCGACTATTTCTGCTGCTGCCGCTTCTTCTGTTGCTGCTCCTTCTCCTGCCCCTGCTTGTTTTCATGTTTCTTCTGTTTGTGTTGCTGCTTCTTTGGCTACTTTTTCTTCTGTTGTTTCTTTTGCTGATTCTTCTTCTGCTTTTGCTCCTTCTTCCTCTGTGGCTGCTACTTACTCTGCTGTTGCCTCTTCTGCTGCTGCTTTTCTTCTTCTTCTGGGCTGTGTCTACACCCCACCCCTTTTCCGGAAAGGGATGCAGATGAGACAAGTCGGAATTGCAAATGCAGCGGGTATTTAAATTTTCCCCGCTCCATTTGCATGAACATGGCTGCCGCTTTTTTCTGGCTCGGGGCTCTGCCGGAAAAAAGGGCCAGTCTAGACAGGGATCTTTTGGGGAAAAAAGCCTTTTCCGAAAGGTCCCTTATTCCTCTTAAAATCAGGACACAGCCCTGCTGCTGCTGCTAATTCCTCTTTCTTCTGCTGCTGCTTCTTCAGCTTCTCCTATTCCTGCCTCTGCTTCTGCTGTTCCTGCTGCTCTTTTCTTCTTCTGCTGCTGCCGCTGCCTCTTTTCTTCTCTGTTTCCTCTACTGCTTCTGCAGCTGCTGCTGCTTCTCTGGCTGCTGCTGCTCCTTTTTCTGTGGATACTTCTGCTGTTGCTGCTATTGTGCTACTTCTTCTTCTCCATCTGGTGTTTGTTTCCTGTTGCTACTCTTTCTGCTGCTGCTACTTCTTTTTCTGTTCCTTCTTCTGCTGCTCCTTCTGCTGCTGCTGCTTCTTCTGCAGTGCTGCTGTTTCTGCTGCTTCATCTGCTTCTATGGTTCCTTCTGTGGCTGCTCCTATTTGTTTTTCTGCTTCTCCTTCTTCTGTTTGTGCTTCTGCTTCTTCTGTGGCTGCTGCTGTTTTCTTTCTTTCTTCTGCTGCTGCTGTTTCTACTTCTCTCAGGGGATGTCTACATTTGCCCCCTAGTTCGGAGTAGGGAGGCAAATGAAGTGTGGGATTTAAATATCCCATGCTTGATTAGCATATTTGCAGCCGGTCGCCATTTTAAAATGCCAGTCGCCCGATTTAACTCACCGTATGTAGACACAGTAGTCCGATTTAAAACCCTTCCCTCGATTTAACTGTTACTCCTCATTGCACGAGGAGTAACAGTTAAATCTCGCGCTTCATTAGCAACTTGGGTATGCTTCATTTGCCTCCCTCGTCCGAACTAGGGGACAAGTGTAGACACACCCCCACTCAATAAGGAGCAGCCAGAGATCATGACGCAGGGATGATCCCCAAAGCCTTATACTGCCCCTCTAGTGGAGCAGGCGGGAAGTGGGGGGGGAGGGGTGACCCACAGAAATTAGGAGCCTGCTGGAAGTCTCCAGAGAGCTGTCACCTCTGCACCTGGGAAGGGAAGGGGGAGGGGCTGGCTCCTCAGGGGCTGGGCCTGGGCATCTTCTCTCAGGAAGCAGGGGAAGCCTTGTGCCCGGTAGGGAGCTGGTTCCATCACTGTAGCCGGCTGGGCCCTTACCCCGCTCTGCCCTGTCAGGAGGAGGGGAACGGAACTCGGGGGCTGAGGTGGTAACAGAGCATCTCCCTCCCTCCCATTTAACACTCCATTGGCATCCACAGCAAAGTGTGGGACACTTCCGGCCCACGCCGCCTCCTCAGCACCTGCCCTGCTATCGACAGGCACATTTGCCTTCCCTCTGCCTCCTCTGCCTGTTCCAGTGCGAGAGGAAACCGCAACATCCTCTGGGAGGAGGGTCCCAACTACGGGATGGTTTCCCTCTGCTCCCATTGAATGCTCTGTTCCCTTGAGACTTTCATCCTCCTTAAGAGCACTGGGGCTCTCAGACTGGAGGTGGGACAGTACTACTGTGTCCCGGAAAGTCTCATCAACATAGCTCTCTGCCTCCCTTAGCTCCTCCAGTTCAGGCACCCTGGCCTCTCTGAGGGTCAGGCGCTCCTTGCAACGGGTGCACACATACGCCACCCGCCCACAGGGCAGGTAATTATACATGTTACACTCGACGCAATAAACAGGATAGCCCCCACTCTGCTGCTGGGCTTCTGTCTCCATTTTTCTAATGAATAAGTTTAAGTATAAACTGGGATTCTTTTTAAACCTCTGGAATATAGATTATAATACAAGTTATGTTTTAAAGAAGGTCAGAATTCACTAGTGCCCTCTAACCTCCCCCTCTAAACTCCCTGTTAGCTGTTCCTGTTCGCAAGCTCCCTGGGCGCTGAGTCACAGGCTTATATAGCTCCGGTAGCCCCTCCCCCTGACTGAGGCTCAGCCAATTAACAGAGGCTTCTAGGTTTCAAACCTTTTAGAAGCTCGTTCAAACAAACAAACAGACAAACAGACAAACACAAGCTCAGCACACAGCAAATAACTCCCCCCCACACAAACACACACTCCAGACAGCCACTTACCACAAGGGTCCCCCTTTTACACCTCTTTTATCTGGAGAACTCCCTCTCCAAACTCCCTGTTAGCTGTTCCTGGTCGCAAGCTGAACAGGACTTCACTTGACTGCGTACTGAAATGTTTCTGTGTTTGTCAAGTAGCTTGCTAATGTTTTCAGTGCCAAAATCATCCCTGATTTCATGTGGGGGAAGTGAGGCAAAGAAAAAAGTTGCCCGTTCATTAGTTCATTCTCTGGAAACCTCTTACTCAGAGGCTCACACAGCAGGGAGATGAAACGTAGAATAGGTTCACTGCTGAACTGGTCATCGGTTGTGGTTGATTTGATTTGATTTTTCACACTGTTTCTCCAAGATCCTGCCCTCTCATCCTGCGGCTCTGGGCCCTTGCTAACTGCACAGCCTCACGTGTTGTCAAAGAACCTTTCTGGGAGCATTTAGTCAGTTCTGCTAATTCATAAAATACAGGACTATGTAGCACTTTAAAGACTAACAAGATGGTTTATTAGATGATGAGCTTTCGTGGGCCAGACCCACTTCCTCAGATCAAATAGTGGAAGAAAATAGTCACAGCATATATACCAAAGGATACAATTAAAAAAAAATGAACACATATCAAAAGGACAAATCACATTTCAGAACAGAAGAGGGATGCGGGGGGGGGGGGGGGGAAAGGAAGGTGAATGCCTGTGAGTTAATGATATTAGGGGATCTAATCTATCAAGATCTGGGGAGCTTGAGAAACATGCTGCAGTCAGCACCAGCCAGTGACCTATTTGCAGCAAGGGCAAATGAGAAGGAAGGAGAGGGATCCACTCCACCAAGAATATCAAAGCGTAATGTCTATGAAAAGTTATAAGGAGCTGAGATTAGAAACTGTCGAGATCTCAGTAGTAGGCTGGAATTCTGGTTTCAGTCACCCCTGTGTAAATCCGCCTCCCCCGCCACATGGATACTCCTCACGTCAGTGTTTTTAAGATCAGATTCTGATCAGTCACACCACAGTAAATCCTTGGTTATACAGGAGACGTGACCCTGGATTCACAAGGGTGTCAATGAGCAGGCTTTGAACCATTGTTAACATGGTCATGGAGAATGCCACTGAAATGAAAGATTTTGAAAGCTGTGCTCCATGGATTTCTCAGAAAGCAAAGAGCGGGGCATAAATCCCACTGCTAATTTGTGCATCAGAACGTCAGTGATGTTTCCGCATGTGAACAAAACACGAGACACAGGAAACGACTCCAGGAGCTACTGGATTAAGTGATCAAAACTGCAGCAAAGATGAAAAATCTAAATGAGAAAATAAACTTTTCTGATATCATGGAGGATGATCTGGAAAAAAACACAGTTGGTACAAGTGTTGCCGGACTGCAATTAAGAATCTCTCTCTCCTGATGAATAGAAGCTAACAATGTGAAATGCAACAGAGACTACTGTGGGGAGAACAGAAAATTCTGGAGCTCTTACAATTTTCCCTGTACTATTCTACCAGATTCAGATTTGCTGCCCCACTTTCCAAATATTGTTGTATCAGAAGTGCAAAGAGCCTGAAGAAAAAACTGGAAAGTTGCTCACTCATTTAAGAAATGTAAGGAAGCCACTCACATTAAAGAGGGTCGCCACCGCAATATAGCCAATATTCAAAATGACAACATGGAAGTAATTGGAAGGACAGTGGACATGTTTTTCGAAGAAGGCTGGAGAAAAGAAAGTAAACTGGAAAACCATGAATTGGATATGCAATTTGAAAAAATTTGGAAAGAAAATTTCAGAATTGGTGCCCCTTTTTTTACAAAACCATGAAATTCATGAAAAAATTGAGTTCTATCTGCAAAAAGACTTGGATAACAAAGGGAGTTCAGTCAGAAGATACGAGCAGCAAAAAGCCTGAGGAATTCTAGAATTAACTCTGTCAAAATGAGAACCAAACATTTAGACTTTTGATTGACCAACCAGTGAAACATTGGTTTAAAAAAAAAACAAAAACGGTTACAGAAAACAGAAAAAACTGCTGAAACGCTGATGGCCAAATGTAATAGTTACATTGAAGAGGGTCTATTTCAAGGTAGACTGATGAACATTTTGCAGGAAATTGTTACATATGTTCAATGAGAAACTTTCTCTATATTTAAGAGCCATTATTTGAAAAAAGATGCCCAACAACATAGAGCCAAGGACTTCAGTGATCAGTGTCTCCAGCTTGCCTTAATGGATTATGTTAGCAAAAAACTCGGGCTAGAAATAGCGAATGACTCAGCAGTGGACAGTCTATTGAATGTGCCAGCTGGACTTTTTCTTCAGTTCACTGTGCAGAAGAAGCTGTTTGAACATGAGAACTTCAACTATGTGAAGTTTGTCAAAGCTTGAATACAAAGGCACAGATTAGATTAGTACCAACAGGCTGAGGATTTGGAAGATCCTGAGGAAGAAGTCAAAGCACATGCTTTGGAGAGGATACAGGAAACATTTGCTATGAAATAAACACACAGATATACTCCTAAATGAGATACCGATATGATCGGATGAAGTCACTGGATGGGCAAAAATGAACCATTTTCATCTACTCTTTGCCCCTTTTAGCCTATAGAAGAGGGGCCCACAGTGCTTCACGTGGGCATTCTTGGGTGTGGAGATTGCACTTGAATAAATAGGAAATGAAATATGCAGCCACTACAGTTCTGCAGCCAAAGTCTTAAAAACTGCCCTTCCGTACAGGATCAGGGATTTGGTTTTAATTGCTATTCTTAATGTGCTAAGCAAGTGCTAGTATGATCGGATGAAGTCACTGGATTTCAAAACAGATTTGAAAAATCCAACTTCACACACACATGTAATTTCATCTATTAACACCATTCATAACATCAGAATAAAAATCTATTTTGTAATACGAGACAATTTGAGGTTTCTGGAGTGCTAAACCCAGTCGCATTTCACCAGAGCAGTGGTGACAGCCAATAACCATCTAATTCACTCCAAGAACAGGGCAGCTCAACTCATTTAAGTATCAATACCCTCACCCAGACAACTAGTATCTCAGGGTAGCGTACACAATAGCCCAATAAAATGCACTTTCTTAGAAGAGCTGGGACAGTCTCATTCCGGATAGAAGATTAGCTGCATTTCTGGCCCAGTTATAATTGGGACAGTGCACCGTGATCAGAAGTTAGCAAATCCCATGCCATTAATGGTGCACTTGTAATGCTCCCTCTCCCCTTCCTCTGTCCTGACTCCACCCTTCACCTACAGTCTGTCTCCTCAGCTCTGCTCCATTTGGCTCATGCCATCATCTCCTTTCCCTCATTCCCCTGTTCCTGACGACAAAGCTCTTCAGAGTGACTGGTGGATCTTGCCATCTAGACAGTAACTTGTAGCAGCTCAGGGTTGCAGTGCAGAAAGAAACCTACTGAAAAGAACCAGGATTCTAAAAGAAGCTGAAAGAAGGTGCTGCTGGCACAGAGCAGAGAGCAGAACCTCATTCTCTCCCCCATATCCATCAGGAAATAGATGGTCTTGGTGGCTAAAGACTAGGACAGGTGGGTTCTGTTCCTGGTTCTGAGATGAGCATGTGGGATAGTGGATCAGACATGCTGGGAAGAAGATTTCTGGGTTCCATTTCCAGCTCTGCCACTGAATTGCTGTGTTAGTTGGGTAATTTCTCTTAACCTCTGTATGCTTCAGTTTGTCGTGTAAAAGAGGGGATCGAGAATCTGACCCACCTCTCAGCAGATTATGCTGCCTAATTCAAGAACGTTCATAACGTGCTCAGAAATACTCTGATTGGAAGACGTTTAGAAAGGGTAAGTTGTTAGGATTATTATTAATTTGGTAAGAAGTGTGTTGGGGCAGGGCAGAAACGTTGGTTCCTACAAACACGAAGGGTACGTCCAGGGGCCAGATGTAGCCCACCTAACACTTCAATCTGGCCTATGGACTGCATCTGGCTGCTTTCTGTTTATATCCTGCTGCCTCTGCCCCCGAGTTTCCAGGCAGTGGCTCACGCAGCAGGATCCTTTTTAAAAGGCTTGTGGCTCATGGCTATAGTGCTAAACCAGCAGGAGTCAGAGCTGCGATGCCTTTAAATAGCCGCAGAAATCGTGGGCAGGTGCCAGGCACTGCAGTAGCAGTAAGGCCATGAGCCCTTTGCTGTGTTTTCATTCAAAGCCTCTGGCCCCAGACAACTCTGGGGAGAGACAAGTCTCCAGCCCTGCCCATTCTGCCCAAAGCCCCAGCCCTTCATGAGGTGGAGCCAGCCACGACCCCATCCCAAAATTTGTAAAGTGCCCCCCTGCAAGTGTTACTGGTCCCCCCAATAGACCACCACCCTATTGTGAACAGCCTCATCTCTACAAGATGCCATATAAGAGTCACCAACGTCTGAAAGCTTGTTCCTAAATGAAAGTAAACCCTGCCACTCCCCACTCACTAACACTGCGGTCTAGTGTTAAAGGGCCAGCCGGCTCTGCAGGATAGAAATCCTCTTCTTTCTTAGGGTACAGCCGCACTGCAAGCTTATTTTGGGAAAAGCTATTCCAGAAGATCTAGAAAGAGAGCTTCAAACAGTTCTGAAGTGGCCTGACACAGGGCAGACTCATCACCATGTCGCCTCCAGTCTTGGGAATTAGCTTGCTTGGCTCTCCGGACACTTCCCTCTAGCTGGGGGCTCCCCATGTTTCTCTTTGCTCCTGGCATCCTCCCCAGGACACTGCCCTCCAGCAGGGCCCACTCCAGTGTCTGAGCCCCCTTCCAGAGGTTGGTGTTTATCCTGCTTGCACTTCAGGGTTCTCCCTTCCCAGGGCACCCCAATGCCTTCACCCAGGTCCCCTGAACCCCCTTGCCTCAGTGACCCACTGCCAGTCTGCATCTAGCCCTGAGGGGCAAACTACAGTCTGGAATGGCCACTCAGCGCTGGCAAAGCAGTGTGGACCTGCTGCCCCTGCCTAGCATGGCTGCCTCACTACCTCACAAGTAGCCTAAGGCCTTGCTTCAGGCTCTGCAGCCTGGGACCTTGCTTGGCCACCACTTCCCCAGATCTGCCCTACCTCCAGGAAGCCACCTGCTTCCCTAGCAGTCAGGCCCCTACTACTCTCTCTCCACACCCCCACTCAGTTCTCCCTCTGCCTCCTGGAGTCCTCCTTTATATGGCCACCAGCTGGGCCCTGGTTAGCTAGAACTGCCTCAGCTGGGGCTTTGCTCGCAGCCCTTGCTCAAGGCTGGGGTTTTGCCCGTAAAGGGCAAGTGCAGGGCAAATGCCCCGTCACAGGCCCACAGCAAAAAATTATTATCCACCCCGTATTAATGCATCCCAGAATCATGTTTGCTTTTTTGGCAGCAGTGTCACATAGTTGACTCATGTTTAACTTGTGGTTCACTATGACCCCTATATCCCTTTCAGCAGTACTCCTTCCTAGAGTCACTTCCCGTTCTGTATGGCTATGTCTACACTGCACTGGTTTTGCGCAAGAAATATGCGAATGAGGCTAAGCGTGGAATATTGCTGAGCTTCATTTGCATGCCTAATGAGCAGCCACTTTTTGCTCAAGAGGCTTTTGTGCAAGAAGGAGCTGTCTACACTGCTCCTTCCTGTGCAAGAAAACCCTCTTGCGCAGAGCCGTTAAACTGCTTATTTTCAGGAAGAACGTCTCGGTGCAAGAGGGGTTTTTCTGCACAAGAAGGAGCCGAATAGACAGCACTTTCTTGTGCAAAAGCCCTTTCTGCAAAAATGGTGGCCAATTGGGTATGCAAATGAGGCACGGTGATATTCATCCCTGCGCCTCATTTGCATATCTTATTGCGCAACAATGCTCAGTGTAGACATAGCCTATGTGTGAAATGGATTGTTCCTTCTTAAGTGTAGCACTTCACAATTGTCCTTATTAAACTTCATCCTATTTACCTCAGACCATTTTGAATTATGACCCTATCCTCCAAAGCAGTTGAGACCCCTCTCAGCTTAGTATCATCTGCAAACATAATAAGCGTACGTTCTATGCCGATATCTAAATTGTTGATGAAGCTATTGAACAGAGCCAGTCCCAAGAACAGACCCTGCGGAATCCCACTTGTTCTGCCCTTCGGACGTGATAACTATTCTCTGGGAACGTTATCCAGCTAGTTAGGCACCCACCTTATAGAAGCCCCATCTAAGTTATATTTGCCTAGTTTACTGATAAGAAGATCATGCAAGAACATATCAAATGCCTTACAAAATTCTAGCTATACCATGTCCACCACTCTCCCTTATCCAACAAATTCCTGCAGTCTAGAAGTAGCTTCAGTGCCCGCTGGACACCCACTGCCCTGTGCCAGGCATCACACACTCTGGGGGCAAAAGACACGTCCGAGGGGTGGGCAGCATTTGGGAGCCAGCAGGAAGAGGGAAATGAGGACACACTTGTCATGCAGTTTGCCCTCTGATCCAGTTGGTAGCTGTGCTGAAGACAGGAACGTAACCTCAGCCACAGCCCTGGCACTGGGGGCCCCACGCTGGCCTCACGTCTTGTTGAGCTGTGGGGTGCCGACCAGCGCTATGCTGGAGAGCCCCTTCGCATCACCCAGCACCCGTCCTGGTCCCGGTGGCTCTGTCCGGCTGTGGAGCGGTGGAGCTTAGATCAGGCTCAGCATCCTTGTGCTGGCCAGGCCCGGCTCCATGTGGCCTGTTGGCAGCTGCCTTACAGAGTAACATCCTGGTCCTGCTTTAGCTGGCGGAGCTGCAGCTGGGCTTTGCCTGGGCTAGGGCCTGACAGGTGCAAACCAAGCTCCAGAGGCGACTCGGGTGGCTCCGTCCCTCCCAGCAGGGGAAAGTTTCAGGTTGGGCTTCGCTGGCTCCGCCCCGGAGCCTGAATGGAACCTTCTGGCCAGACAGAGCCTGGGGGCCGGGCGGCGCCCGAGAGCGACAGCCGCTCTCTGGGGGGGCGTGCGCGGGGCGGTGCGCTTGGAACCCGGCGCTGGCTGGCGCTGGGGGGAGACAGCGGGTGGGTGAGCCACTGGCACCCAGCCGAGCACCGTGTGTTGGGCTGGACGGGGCGCGTCGGTCTCTGCTAAATGCCCCCCCACATTCACGCAGGCTGTAAACTGCGCAGGATCAGCATCCTCCCAACCTCCCCTCTCCGCCCCATGGCCGGCGGGTCCAGCAGCCTTCCTGCTTGTGGGGATTTGGCCCCACCCCATGGCCACCCAGCTGGGATCTGGCCCCCTGTCTCCAGTTGAGCCCCGGGTGCTTGGCACTGCCTGATTGCTGCTCCTCATTCCAGGGTGTGGTGGGAGCTGCAAAGTGCCCCAGTCACCTTTGTACTGCATTGCCGCTGACACACGTCTCCAGCAAGTACCAGATCCCCCCACGAACTGACAGAGCAGCTGGGTCTTGCTTAGTGGAGGTTGGTCAGAAAGGGCTTAGGCCCTGCAATGGGGTTCACTCCCCAGGGCAGCGCCACCTGCTGGTTGCCCCAGGAATTAGTTTGCAGAGCTCAGATGCCCTCTTCTGAGGGTGCCTTGTCTGTCAGGAGATCCCCGCCCCCACTCTACAGGTGCTGCAGGGTCTTCTTTATGACTCAGCCATGCCACAAACTGGGTGCCCCCTTTCGAGGGGAGGGGCACATATCTCACAATACTGCAAGACCCAGAACCCACCATTCTGGGTCCCACCCCAGGGCTATCAGATTTTGCTGCCTCGTCCTAACTCCCTCCACCATTATTAAGGGCAAAGCAGTAAACACAATAACAGTAGCTCAGCTGCAGAGTGCTGGACTGTAGGAGTGGCTCAGCAAGTTACCCCGGGGTGTCTGGTTCAACGCCTGCTCGAAGGAGAGTGTCTTTTTCCTCCCCTGCTCAGGCAGAGCGAGAGAAGAAAGGCAGCTTTTGTCTGCGTGAGGCTGCTCCCCGAAAAGCAGAGCGCCCTGAGCCCACCGCAGCCAGCTCCTCAACAGTCACAGCCCCCACCCCTGGGAATTTCTGTTGTCCCTCAGTGGGACCCACCGTGCATGGAGGGGAGGGGGCAGGGCTAGGCCAAGGGAAGGTTCTGCCTCCTGCCTTCCTTCCCAGTAGCTTTCCAGTACAAGCCAGCTGTGGGTGTCCGCGCTGCCCCGGGCCTGGCTGTGGGATGGGAGAAGAGTTACCTGGGCGGGGGGGCTGGTCTCTGGATGGAGGCCTGAGTGTATTGTGATGTCATGTGTGACAGCAACAAAGACTGTGGCTGCAGCGTTCTTGTCCTGCCTCCAGTCCAACTGGCTGGCAACGGCCGGCGCCCAAGGATCCGAGAGACGAGAACTGAGCCTCTGTCAAGAACCTCAGGCAGCCGCTGTCCCCGCGGGCGCTGGAGAGAGGATGAGTCTGTACAGAAGGTAATTCCCGGAGCCTTTCCCAGCCCACCTCAGAGATTGGTGCCTCCTCGGCCTAGGGACGGGTGGGGGCTGGGGCTGCAACAGGCGCTTCCCAACACTCCGTTTTGATTTGACTCAGGGCATCTTCCCCTCTCCTCCTGCTTCAGCCTTTCCCGTGCTCCTGAGGCAGATGGGGATGATTTTCTCTCACTGCTGACTCGTGGGGGCGAATTTCCATGTTTCTTACCTAAAGGGAACATCACAAAACTTGAGTAGAATTTGGGTTTATGTCTCCATGACGCTTATTCCTCTTGGAGGTGCCCCTAATGCATCCCCGGCCTTCAGGGTGGGCAGAGAAATGTTTGGTCTCAAGTAATGATTGTCCAATAGCCGTGTGTTCGGACAACATCCAGCTCAGAATGTGCAGACTTGAAATAACAAAGTGCCATTTGAATTCTAGTGAAAATGATACCGCTCTACTGCCAGGGCCAGGCTCTCATGTGGGTAGTTCTCTCAGAAATGCAAAACTCCATACAAATTCCTCTCTACCCCCTCCAGACTATAAAATATCTCTGTAAATATCCAGTGAGGTTCCATTCTAGGAAACGGATTTAAATAAACTGCTACCTCATTTTGTCATGAGTCTTGGCTGTGATTTCTTTATCATTTTTGTGGTGACCTACGTTCTGATTTGATGTTCTAAGTAGTGTGTAAAGCTCTTCATTGAATGTTCACTGGTTCTTTCCCCCATGCTAATGGGTTCCAGGTTTTGAAATACTTGACAGGAATGAAATGTCTGTTCAGCTGATAATCCGTCCTTCCGGTGCTTCAAAGCTGCTACTTAACAAGCTTTTATTTCTCTTACTGGCTGTGACGGACCGGGCCATGTCTGGGCACAGCTAAGGGCGTCCACTTAGGGCGAATTGCTCAAATCCGGGGTTCCTTACAGCCCCCGACTGGCGACCTCTCCACACAGGCCACGAACCAGTCTCACCGAGCGCTTCAGCTGCCTGCCTGAAGCCTCCCGAGCAAAACCCCTCCGACACCCCAGCAATATCCGTGCCCCAGATGGCCCCGGGCCTATACACAGGTGGGGGGTCCTAGCACCCAATCCCATTTACCCCGAACAACTCCTGTCCGGTTCCAAGAAACCAGCCACAGATCCCTGGTCAATTTACCCTCTGGATCTTACCCACAAATCACGCTGGGCCAATCCTTTAGAATCTAAAACTAAAGGTTTATTAACACAAGAAAGAAAAGCCTGAGAGTAAGGTTATTAAAGTACAGTACGTTACATGCACCGAATCTCCCAGTTCTCGATGCAGGCTCTAGCAGAGGTGTTGCAGCTGCTGGTTTAAAAGTTCTTATTGCACATCCTGAGATCAGGATGGGTTCCCAGGTCTTCCGGGCTCTTCAATCCCTGCAATGCTGCTTCTGGGATGAAGTGCTGAGCTGAGAACCAAAATGGCATCGACCACATGGCCTCTTTATACTCCTTCCTGGCCTCTTCTTGTATGCAGCAAGTCACCTGGTCAGAGGCCAATCTCTATGTTTCCTGCTGGCTGCCCTCAGGTGACAAATCCCATTCTTTGGGTGTGTCCATAGCCTATTGAGAGTCATTGTTCCACAGGGCTTTGCTACTCAGCCTGTCCATAGCCATGCTTAACCACATTCACAGAAATATTCAGCTTCCACACAGATTACAGATTCCTACCTACACACATAGACATTAAACACTCACATAAATAGCGTACGTAAGATCAACAAACAACAATCTCCCACTCAACACCCCACATGGCTCCCCCCACACCAATTTCTGGGGCCAACACCCCCACCTAGGGGTGCACCAGCGATCTGGCTGCTTCCCTCCAATTCAGCAACGTGACACCCCCAACGCAAAATTGATGCAGGAAGTGATGCCAGTAACTTCACTGAGGGCATCACAGGCCTCCCCCGTCAAAATGGTGGTGTGCCTCAGTTTCCCTTCTTACACAGGACCTTCTGGCTGGAACCCTTTTTGTCCTGTAAGAAGTTCCAAGACCAGTTACAAGTGTTAACCACGAAATAGCAACATCACAATGTCCCCTTACATACCGTCTGTCGTTTGGTACATCTCCAGACAGATTACATGGTATTTTCATAAGCTCATGCACCCTGTATACCGTTACAATTCTCTGCAACAATAACACATTGGTTACAAGAATTAACATCAGTAACAAGAACAATCCTATACCAGGTGTATACTGAAATTCTCCATCAGGCCCCTTCTCTGGCCCCACACCATTGCAGTTTTGGCCCCTCAGGTTTAAACTGCAAATCTTCTTGGCCAAAGCAAGTCCTGCCCCTCCCCCTTGTCCTCAGGGCCCCAGGCCTGAAACCTCTGGCCAGACCAAGACAAGGGGCTGGCTGGGCGTGACTCCCTGGCTCACAACGGCCCTGGAATTCTCCCCCTTCCCCCACTCAGTGGGGTAACAGCAGTAAGCTGTAGACTCCCAAGTCTCTCCTCTGTCCACCTCCAACCTCTGTTTCCACATGGAACCAGATATCAACTTCCCTGATTGAGTATGAGTGTCCACAGTGTCCAGAGATGGGAGCATAACTGCCATCTCCTGCATCCTAGGGAGAGTGACCACACAGCTGTTCTGCTCTGCATACTTAGCTACCCAGCCCTTCTCCTGAATCTGAGACACTAAGTTCCCACTCTCCTCATTCACCTGGGAACAATCCTGTCCCACACACACTGACTTCCCAGCAAGCTGGTCACCCACAGTCACTGGGTTAGCAGCCTGCTCCAGTTCTTTGGCTGTTCCTGCCTCATCTGGAACAACCCTCAGTCCCTCTGAGACCTCTCCAACACCATCCACACTAGGTTTCCCTAAACCCAAGTCATTGGAGTCACTGCTAACAGACAAATTCTGTCTGTCAGGCACCAAAACAAGTGCCTCACACAAGAAGCTGCTGCCGTTTACAGGCAGAGCTTTCTCCTGAATGCCTTCTCCCAGCAAGGCCCTGTCACCTCCCTCAGTCACAGCAAACTGCTTGCTACAAGCACTGCCAGGACTCTCCTCCCTATGAGCTTCCTTAAGCAGCAGTTCACCCTTCCCTGGCTCTGCAGCAGCCTTGCCCTGCTGAGCCACAACCAATTCCTCCTGCAATTCCCTTACTCCCTGGGTCATCTCTGGCCCCTCTGGTGGATTCACAGACAATCCCCTCTCAGGCACACAGACAGACCCACAAGAGACAGGGTCGGAAGCACCTTCACTCCCTGTGCAACTCTCTAGATGGCTGTAAACGTCCACACCATCATTAGGCACCAGAGTTAACACACCCTCATTCTCTTCTTGTGCCCGGGCTAAGGGGTCTCTCTGCTCCCACAGAGTCGCTCCCCCCTCTGCCAGCAACACAGCAGCATCAGGCACAATATCAGGGTCACCACTGTCTGGTCTCTGGGGTTCTGGTAAAACACTGACTGACTCTACCTGAGTCGCCTCATCCCTCTCCCCAGCAGACACAAACCTTGGGCCACCCCCTTCCTGGGCCTTAGCCATATCCAGACCCAACTCTGGGACCACAACACTGCTCTCAGCCTTCACAGGCTGTGGGGCACCTTCCTCAGACACAGGAAGAAACTCTTCCCCACACACAGCCAGACAACCAGAGACAGCTTCTCCCTTGTCCCAACACCCCTGGCTAATCTCAGGCATATAGCTAGCCACTGAGACAGCTTCCTTTACTGCCCCACTGCTACTTCCACCAGCCAAATTGCCAGCTTGCACACACTGTGCTTCACACAAGTCAATTTCAGCTTGTGCAGGTTCAATTCCACAAACCTCACCAACCACCAACTCCTCAACTAAAACTTCACTCTGGCCAGCCACTCCAGGCTGCCCCAGAGAAACATTTCCCTGATTTCTGGGCTCTTCCTGCCCTGGTTCTGATTCCAGCCTCACCTCTGAGGCATCAGACGGGCCCTCACCCACAGGCTCACATATAGAGACACTTTCCCCTTGGTTACAGGGAGACTGACCAGCTTCAGGAAACTTTCCACACCCACATGCACCCCCTTCCCAAACCTCCCTGTTAGCTACAGGTAACACAAAAGGTTTGCATTCATACATGCTTTGGGGTTGGGTCATCACATCAGCTGGGTAAAATACGTCTGCCATATCATAAGCATACCCCATACCCAAAGAGTTATACATTGAACCTTCAGGAGGATACAGTCTCTCTTGTTCTTTTAGTCTCTTAAGCTGGAGGTCAAGTCTAGCATTTTCCTCCTTGGCTAGGGCCATCTTCTTTGCATGCTCTGCCTCTTCCCTCCTCTGTCTCTCAGCATATTCTGCCTTTTTCTCCTCAAGTTCCCAATCCATCTCCTTCTGTCTCTTAGCAATTTCTTCATCTGCCTTCCGCCTTCTTTCAGCAGCCTCCTTGCCTTGCTTCTGCTCCTTTTCATCCACATCTCTGGTTAATAACAGCACTACCAGATCTAGTTTAGACGCCCTTTTCCTAAAGGCAATGCCTCTCCCCGAGCACAAATCCTTCAGAGCACTTTTGCTCAGACTCTCATATAGTTCCGGGATCATCGCAGCGGCTCTTTAATCACCCAAACTCTCAACACCAAAAATCAAATTTAGACAGCGTGGGGTCCTGATCCCAAAGCTCAATTGACCAAGATCTGTGGATCCTGCCGACTACGCCACTGTGACGGACCGGGCCATGTCTGGGCACAGCTAAGGGCGTCCGCTTAGGGCGAATTGCTCAAATCCGGGGCTCCTTACAGCCCCCGACTGGTGACCTCTCCAAACAGGCCACGAACCAGTCTCACCGAGCGCTTCAGCTGCCTGCCTGAAGCCTCCCGAGCAAAACCCCTCCGACACCTCAGCAATATCCGTGCCCCAGATGGCCCCGGGCCTATACACAGGTGGGGGGTCCTAGCACCCAATCCCACCTACCCCGAACAAGTTCTGTCCGGTTCCAAGAAACCAGCCACAGATCCCTGGTCAATTTACCCTCTGGACCTTACCCACAAATCACGCTGGGCCAATCCTTTAGAATCTAAAACTAAAGGTTTATTAACACAAGAAAGAAAAGCATGAGAGTAAGGTTATTAAAGTACAGTACGTTACATGCACCGAATCTCCCAGTTCTCGATGCAGGCTCTAGCAGAGGTGTTGCAGCTGCTGGTTTAAAAGTTCTTATTGCACATCCTGAGATCAGGATGGGTTCACAGGTCTTCTGGGCTCTTCAATCCCTGCAGTGCTGCCTCTGGGATGAAGTGCTGAGCTGAGAACCAAAATGGCATCGACCACATGGCCTCTTTATACCTCCTTCCTGGCATCTTCTTGTATGCAGCAAGTCACCTGGTCAGAGGCCAATCTCTATGTTTCCTGCTGGCTGCCCTTAGGTGACAAATCCCATTCTTTGGGTGTGTCCATAGCCTATTGAGAGTCATTGTTCCACAGGGCTTTGCTACTCAGCCTGTCCATAGACATGCTTAACCACATTCAGAGAAATATTCAGCTTCCACACAGATTACAGATTCCTACCTACACACACAGACATTATACACTCACATAAATAGCGTACGTAAGATCAACAAACAACAATCTCCCACTCAACACCCCACATGGCTCCCCCCACACCAATTTCTGGGGCCAACACCCCCACCTAGGGGTGCACCAGCAATCTGGCTGCTTCCCTCCAATTCAGCAACGTGACACTGGCTTTGATGGGAGCAGAGGGTTACTCATTCTCAACTGGACACCTGTCTCTAGCCAGAGTCCCAACGTTCTGAGCACAAAGCTGTGGGGTTTAAGAGCAGGCCCCACTAAGAAGCATAGAAAATAGATGGTGACCAGTGTTTCTGCTAAGACAGTCCTGGGCAAAATACGGCCTGTGCACTGGGTCTGGCCCACGGAGGCAGCAGGGAGCCCCAGCCAGGCTCCCCAGTTAGCCACGTGAACCAGGCAGAAACACAGAGAGGAGGGGGGATGTTTTAGGAGCCTCCCCGCCCTCAGCATATTCCCATTTGCCAGTTTCTGGCAGAAACTAGCCAATGCAAAGTGCTTGTTGGAATATCATGCAGCTAATAATACCCCACCCTCCCACCCCCCGGCTCAGTTATCCATGAAGCACATGGCCTGGTAGGCAGGCTAGTCTCTTGGCCACAGCCTGCTTCTGGCACCACAGCCCTTTCCTGCCCCAACTCTCTGCCCCTTCCTCTCAACATACCCAAACTCCCTGTCCCCCTTTGCATCCATCCCCCCTCCCAATCTCCTTCCCCAGATCACAATCCCCTCCTACCCAGGTCACATCCCAAAGCCCTGCACTCCAGTCCCCTGCCCAAGGTCACAATTTTTTGGTAACCTAACTTCTGATTCAATGATAGCGTGTCAAACTTCTCATTGAATGGTCACTGGTTCTTTTCCCCATGCTAATGAGGTCCAGATTTTGAAATGCTTGACAGGAATTACATGGATTTTCATCTGATAATCCGTCCTTCCGGTGCTTCAAACCTGCTACTTAACAATCTTTTATTTCTTTTACTTGGTTTGATGGGAACAAAGAATTACTCACTTTGACCTTGGCCCCTCGCTGGCTGTGGGGTTTGAGGTCAATATTGAGGTCATGGGCACTTGTTCGGATGTGTGGCACCCACAGGTTACTAACAAATATCTTAGATATATTTAAAATATTACGGAAGAAAGAATACGGCAGCAAGGGAAAATTGACAAGGTGCCTGAATTTAAATGTTTGTTGAATATGAAATCAAAACCAAAGAAAATAAATATTGCAAAATTTTCAGTAGCCATTTGGTATCTTAGAAGTTTCTCTTCCTTTGAGACATAACTCAAAATTAACCTTTTTCGTGACATACCAAACAAATTCTGTTATCATTCGTATTAACACGTGAAAAGAAATAGTTGTTACAGTTTATGCTTGAAATTAAAGATTATGTCTCTTGGCTTTACACATGTGAAAAAAAACATGAGCATCTTTCTATGGGCAAAAAGTGCATCGAGAGTCTGTTGTTGTTGTGACTTGTGAAACATAAAATTAAACTTTTGGTTTTGACACAGAAAATTCCTTCTTTTCTTTGCTCTATTTAGAAGACCACTAATCACAGCTTCTAGCTCATGATGGGAAGTTAGTTGCTGCTAGTCATCATGATGAACCTTTTCTTTTCTGCCGTTCCAATTCTTCCAGTGTTGCTACACAGCGTCAGGGTTTCCATCTCCCTCAGGGTATGTCTACACTACAGCGTTATTTCGAATTAACTTAATTCAATTAGTTCATGAGAATTAAGGTAATTCGAAATAACGCATCTAGACACAAAAACTAATTCGAATTGGAATTTTTCTAATTTGAAATAGCACGTCCACATTGAGTGGACCCTGAATCGAAGGTAAGGCTGGCTGGAACCAGTGCCAGCAGGGCATCAGGGTCGGACTTAGTGTGTGGGGCTGCTGCCTCAGGTTAGCCGAGGGCTGTGCTTAAAGGGACCCGACCCCCCATCTTGGACAGACAGTTCTCAGGTTTCTCTGCTTGCTGGTCTACCTCGCTGAGGGACAGCAAAGCATTTGTGTCTCCGAGTGCTCTGCCTGCCCTCACTCGGGACACCACGGCACTCTGCAACATGGAACCAGACCTGCCCCCGGGGACTCTGCTGCGTCTCGCGGACACGTTGACAGCAGCCTGGCTGCACTGTCTGCAGGCTGCCATCCGGGAAGACCATCGAGGGGCTGTCAGGATCCAGGGGGCCCTGCGGGACAGCTTCCACCCTGAGGAGCGCTAACAGTCTCCCCGGTCTGCCCCACCGGGGGCTTGTGCACATTCCCCCCTCTCGTCCTTCCACTTACCCTTCCCTATCCCGCCCTTCCTGATGTCAAATAAAAGACACGTATTTTCAAAAATAACAACTCTCTTTATTGAAGAAAACTGAGGAGGGGGAATGAAACTGTGGGGAGACTGGGGAAAGGAGGCGGGAGAGGACAGGAGAGAGGGTGGGAGAGGGGAGGGAGAAAACTGGGAGGAGGGAACTGGAAGGGGGAAGCAAGGGGAAGAAGGGGGAGGGGAAGCTCAGGGATCAGGGGTGGGGGTCTCACTGGGCCAACCGCCTCCCAGCATGGCGAGGGAGGGGGCCTCGGCATCCCCGGGGCGATGGGAAGGAGGCAGAGGTTGAGGTGGGGGGTGTGGATATTGAGGAGGAGGGTGTAAAGGTTGAGGAGGAAGAGGTGGGAGGGGGGCAGGAGTGGGAGAAGGGACAGTAGTTGGGGTACAGCAGGCGCAGGACCGGCACGGGGCACCATGCTCTGCAGCAGGACCTGCAGGTTAGCATTTCTGGCTCAGTCCTCTGCAAGCTGCTCCCGGTGGAGCTTCAGGTCCTTCAGCATCCAGGCCTGGACGGTGCGGTGCATGGCTCGCAGGGCCCCCAGGTGCTGGTCCCTGTACTCCTGCCGTGTGGTGGTGGCCCAGAGCAGGCTGCAGGTGCGGGAGCATGTCCCGGGCGGAGTGGTATGAGCAGCTGGTGCAGCTGTAGAGAAAGAAAAGAAGTGGTCAGTTCTCCCTGGGGACACAGTGGATGATGTGACCGTGCCCTGCACCGTCAGAGCCGCTGTGCTTGCACAGAGGCCATGGTCAGGATGTCTGGCTCTCCCCGGGACCGGGAGCTGCCCCAAGACGGCACCCAGGCCCCTGTGCCGTGTATAGTGTGGCCGGGGTGGGGGGGAGATGTCCCCTGCTTCTGTGCAGAGGGGGCGTGTGAAGGGAGAGCGTCCTGCTGGGTCCCACCCCGGGGTTGGGAGCGTGTCAGGTCTCTTCACACACGCATGTGCCTATTGGGCCATGGCCCCTGGGTATCATGCAGCTGGAGCCACCTGCCCAAGGGTGGCATGGCGCGTGCTTGCACGTGCACAGGTGGCTGTGTGATCCGTGGGAGGCATGGCCCACATGCGCCGTCCCTGGTCTCCCCCCCGCCTGCCGTCCCCCCCGGGCAGGGGACAGTGCTAGCACTTACGTGGTATGGCCTCCCTGGACGACCCTGCCGACTGCGGTGCCAGAACAGCTGGTGGTGGCCCCTCCGGTGTGCCCGGGTCAGGGCCCTCCAGTCCCGGCTCGCTGCCTCCTGGGCTGGCGTGGACTGCCCCGCCCCCCACGAGTTGGTCGAGGCTGGGGAAATAGGGGCAGGTGGCAGCCCCTGCTGCGGCGCCGCCCCTGGTGGCCCTCGCGTACCCTGCTGCAGCTCTTTGACTTTCAGGCGCACCTGCTCCTGGGTGCGCCTGTGTCCCTTTCGGGCCAGGGTGGCCGCTATGTGGCCATAGATGGCCACGTTCCTCTGCCTAGTGCAGAGATCATGGACGTTGGGGGCCTGCCCCAAACCTCAATGAGGTCCATGACCTCTGCACTAGTCCAGGAGGGCGCACACCGTCTACGGCCCCTGGCTGGCCCCTGGGTGCTGGGGGACTGGGCCTGGGAGAGCTGGCTGGCACTGGCTGCCTGGCTCATCCTGGGGGCACTGGGTCAGGGGCAGAGACTGCTGGCAGGCCTGGCTCTGGTATGTGCCATCTGGCAATAGTCTACCTCTTTAAGGGCCCCGGGGCCGGGGGAGAGGAGAGGAGTTTCCTGGTTTGGCCCAGAGTGGCCACCAGGGGGAACTGGGAAGGGCTGGAGGCCCTGTAATTCAAAATAAGTGTCTACACAGCACTTATTTTGAGTTAGCTATTTCGAATTAGGCATTATTCCCCATAGAACGAGGTTTACCAAGTTCGAATTAAGCAGTTTGTATGTATAGATGCTATGAAAGTTAATTCGAACTAACGGCCATTCGTTCAAATTAACTTTGTAGTGTAGACATATCCTCACTGGCAGAGTGAAAATTGATCCTCGTTAGCATACCCAGGTGATCTTTCTATCTGGTTCATAATTTAGTTTCAATATTCTCCACAAGACTAAAGCCACATTCACAGTCAGCACTGGAAAACTGCTCTCATGTCCCCTCTCAGTCTACTCTTTTCTAAACAAAACAAGACCAATTCTTTCAGTCTCCCCACGTGAATCACATTTTCTAGACATTTGGGCTGTGTCTAGACTACATCCCTTTTCTCAAAGGGGTGTAAATTTAAATCCCGCCTTCATTTGCAGTTCGGAAGTGTCTAATTTACATCCCTTTTTAGAGGGATCACTCTCTTACTCCTAACATGCCTGGAGAAACCTTTCTTGTTACCCTTCACATCCCTTGCTAGCTACAAATCCAGTTGTGATTTTGAATTCCTGATTGCTCCCTGCATTCTCGAGCATATTATTCCTGAGCAAGCTTGTTTTATCATGCAAGCAAGGTAGTAACACACTTCCACAGGCCTTTATTTAACAAAGGTGAAACCTCTTTCCAAAGCTGCTGCTGCTCCCCTCTGTAGCTCTCACTCAGGCTTGGCCCATCTCCTCCCCCCTCCTTCCTGTTTCCTGGGCTTCCAGATTCCCAACAGCCAGTGCTCCCAGTCCTAATAATTACAAGCAGCATCTAAAACACCACATTCCCTCCTCTCTTAAGAAGCTCTCCCAATTATAAAAGAAACATTGTTGTTCTAACCACAGCAACAAATATGGAAGAAGCCACTATACTGTTTACATTGGAAACACTGTAAATACGACATAACATTCTCTAGTCCAGACAGGTGGTTGTCTATGTCTGACAGACCATCTCTCAAACCCCGGGTCCAGTGCAGTGTCTTCTTGTGTTGGTGCTATGGTGAAGTCATACAATGCGGGCTGTGTGTTGGCATCGTCTCCTCTAGGTGCAAGAGAAGAAGCATTCCATACCCGCCCATCAGAAAGTCGATAGGCGTAAGGTCCTTTCTTCCCTATGATTTTAAGAGATGTGAATTTATGGTCCCCTTTGCGTAAAATTCCAGGTTTTCTTACTCTAACAAAGGAACCACGCTCAAACTTCGGTTCCTTTGCACCCCGTCGTTTGTCTGTGAAAGCCTTATACTTTGCTTGCTTCTGTTGAACTGTTTTTTCTCATAGCATCCTCATTTGGTGCATCAGGCCTTGCCTTTAATAATTCAGCAATGTTCAATTTAGTATTCATCTGTTTTCCATGCAGTAACTCTGCAGGTGATCTTTGCGTTGTGGCACGTCGTGTGGCCCTGTAAGCTTGCAAGAAATCAGTAGTGAAGGTTACCCACGAGCGCCCTTCCAGTTTAGCTGTTTGCAAACTCTCTTTCAAACTTCTGTTAAACCTTTTGATTTCCTCATTGGCTTGAGGGCAATACAGGGACGATCTTCTATGTAAAATGTTTCTCTCTGCCAGAAAAGTTTCAAATTCCATGGAAGTAAATTGACTACCGTTATCTGAAACCAGTTCTTTGGGGTTACCTTCCCTGCTAAAAACTGTAGAGAGGAACTTAATTACTGTAGCAGAAGAAACTTGCTATGTAAACGCTACCTCAGGCCATTTGCTGAAATAGTCTATTAAAGTGATGGCATAATGACAGTCAATGAGAGCAGTTTCAAAGGGTCATACGATGTCAATCACAACTTTTTCCCATGCAGAATCGGGAAGAGGAACAGGCTGTAATGGTGGGGTACATGTCACTGCTGTCTTATCATGCATTTGACAAGTGACAGAGGATTTTAGGATTGCTTCAGTTTGGGAGTCCATCCCTGGCCACCAATACAGATCTCGTAGTCGGCGTTTCGTTCTGACAATACCTTGATGAGGATCGTGTGCCAGGTGTATGAGTTTTGGCTGTAATTCTTCTGGCACAAGTAGCCAGTGTGTACCTCGTAGCACACAGCCATCAAGCAAAGAAAGTTCATCCCGAATTCTAAGATAAGGCAGCAAAACTGGGTCAAGGCTTTTAGGGTTACTGGGCCATTTCTTTGTCAGAAATTCCTGTAGCTTTTGTTGAATTGGACATGCTGAACAAGCAGCTTGGAATTGCTCTCTTGTAACTGCAGTAAGAGTGCTTGTAATAAGCGCAACTGCTTCATCCTCATCCTCCGGTGGACCATCTGTAAAGACAAAGGCAGGCAAGAAAGGCAATAAGCTCCCACATTTTGGTTTCCAGGCTTATATTCCAGTTCATCATTGAAAGAGAGTAGTCTTGCCGACCCTGCTCCTCCCAGTCCTTTTGTGGTTAGCAATGTTGTCAAAGGGCTGTGGTCTGTGCACAACTTGAACGTGCGGCCCCACAAGTAAGTTCTCCATTTTTCAGTAGCCCAGACACAGGCAAGTGCTTCTTTTTCAACTGAGAATATTTTCTCTCAGCATCACTCAGTGTCCTTGAAGCAAATGCAACAGTCCTCTGTGTTGTCCTCATGAAGTTGTGTGAGGACAGCCCCAAGTCCATAATCAGAAGCATCAGTAGTCACAATTGTGGGCAACGCAGGACTGAATAGTGCAAGTACTGGACTATGTACAATCAAGTTGTCCACACCAAGGTTGAACTTCTCCGTAGTAATTCCTGTAAGGGTTCAATGACAGAAGCATAATTGGGAATGAATTTTGCATACCAGGAGGTTGCACCCAAGAAGGAACGTAAGGTTTGCAAATCAGTTGGAGGAGGAGCATTTGAAATTGCTAGGATATGATGTGGATCAGGTTTTAGTCCAGCCGGTGAAATTGTATGCCCCAGCAAGGAGAGTTCTGTTTGTCTAAATTTGCATTTAGACATATTGAGCTTGAGGCCTGCTGTGCTGATGCATTTTAGTATAGATTGCAGATTATTGTCATGCTCCTCAGAAGTATTGCCAAACACGATACTATCATCCATATAGCACTGAACTCCATGTTGATTCTTCAGAATCAATTACATCATTTTTTGGAAAGCCCTTGGGGTAGATGCAAGACCGTATGGAACCTGTTTAAAACAAAATAGTCCCTCATGTTTAATAAATGCTGTGAGGTCTCTGCTATCTTCATGCAACATAACCTGGTGGTACGCGCTCTGCAAATCAAAAGTAGAAAACATCTTTGCTCCATGGAGTTCTGCAAATACTTCTTCAAGGTGAAGTATTCAATGTCAATCACAATAGCTTTATTTGGCTCCCTGAAGTCCACACAAAGGCGAATGTCTGTGTCACTACTATAGGTGAAATCCATTCCGAGGAGTCAATCTCTTCAATAATGTCTTTCTGAACAAGCTTTTTAAGTTTCTCTGAAACGGCTTCCCTGACTGAAAATGGTAAGCACCGTACCTTCTGTCGTACAGGCATCACACTCTGTCGCATTTTAACTTTATGCACAAACCCATAAGCACAGCCAAGTTTCTCCCCAACCTGGTCTTGGGGCCCAGCTGAAACTGGTGTGTGTACTGCAAGAGTGCTTTGCTGAGAAAGATCCATTAACTACCCTGAGGTTTAAAGCAGCCAATAAATCTCTGCCAAGGATAGGAGTGCCTTTGTGGACAATGTAGAGCTCTGCATTTACACAGCAATCACCAAAAGTCACTGTTGTGACCGGCAGCCATGCACTGGAATTTGATTTTTCAAATAGCACACCAAGTGAAGTTTGGGTTCAGTAAGAGGCACATCTTTAAAGTAATGCAAATAGATGGAATCAGGTAACATAAATACTGCTGAACCAGTGTCCAGCATAGCTGAATAGGATGTGATTTGCCTGAAGGTGCGACACAAACATTTACAGTGCACCTTATCTGCTCTGGAATATGTGCAATAGTGACTTTGTCCACACTCAGCACAGTAACATCTGGTATTGTAACTACATGCACCTGTTGATTGGACTGGCTACTGTGGCAGACCTTAGCAAAATGGTCACCCCCGCGGAGAGTGTCGAATTTTAGCACGAATGACAGTTCAGAGGATTCCCTTTCAAGTGCAGATTTGGGGGGCTGAACAAAGACTCCATCTACCTTACCCATTACAAAGATAGCTTCCCCAATTATCACCTCTAATATCATTAGCTCACAGATATTTACCTTTCTTCCCCCCACCCCTTGCATCCCCCTTCTGTTCTGAAATGTGATTTGTCCTTTTCATATGTGTTCATTTTTTTAAATTGTATCCTTTGGTATATATGGTTGTGACTATTTTCTTCCACTATTTGATCTGAGGAAGTGGGTCTGGCCCACGAAAGCTCATCACCTAATAAACCATCTTGTTAGTCTTTAAAGTGCTGCATAGTCCTGTATTTTGTTTCAGCTACACCAGACTACACGGCTACATCTCTATCACTATTCCAATCATGTGTGTTATCCCACCAAGTCTCTGCGATACCGACTGTGTCATAGTTGTGTTTATTTACTAGCACTTCAAGTTCTTCCTGCCTATTCCCCTGTTCCTTGCATTTGTACACAGGCATCTAAGATACAGATTTGATTTTGTCCCCCGTTCTGCCCTTGTGCCTCCTTTATCTCTGCTATTGCAGCCCATGCTCCCTCCCATTTCCGACCCATCTCCCAGGTCTCCATGTTTTTCACTTACCTATGGGCTTTGGTCACCTGCCCCCGTCAAACCTAGTTTAAAGCCCTTCTCACTAGGCTAGCTAGTCTGTGCCCAAATACTCTCTTCCGCTGCCTCCAAAGGTGAACCCGTCCCTGCTTAGCAGTCCTTCTTCTTGGAACAGCATCCTGTGGTCAAGGAAGCCAAAGTCCTCCTGGCAACACCATCTTCACCCCTCCAGATGCACCTGCCTCTGCCTGGGCCCCGACCTTTGACAGGAAGGAATGAAGAGAACACCACCGGCTCTTCAAACTCCTGCACCCGGGCTCCCAGCGCCCTGTAGTCACTCTTGGTCACTCAGGGTCACACCTTGCAGGATCATTAGTGCCCACATGGAGGAGTAGCATGGGGTAGTGTTGCAAGAGGTTGTGGATTGCAACTGCTTGAAACACTAAGGAGAGGGGATCACCACACAGCAGTGTAAAGGGTTTGTTTATTCAGTTAAAACTGGGGCGGGAGGGGAATCTCACTCACACACTCAACCACACTGGCAGTCCCAGGCTTGATGATAAGGCGAGCAGAAGGCAGTTCATGTTGTTTGATATTCCCAAGTTGGCTCCCAAGCAGGTCCACTAGCCAGGCGATCCGAGCGCAGGGCGTTCTGGGAGGCTCCACTTGATGGTCAACCCACTGTGTGTCTGTTCCTCTCTCCTTTTAGGATCAGCCACATGCAGCTTCTGTGTCTCTGGGCCTCAAAGCCCCTCCTATCGTATGAACAGCAACCTTCTCACCAGCACTTTGAGAAAACTTTAGGGTCATCAGCTCCTAGAGTCCCAGGCTGTAAGGCCAGAAGGCACAGCCCTGCTCCCCGAGTTTCACCTCCTGCACAACACAGGCCCTAGAAATTCCCCACAAGAATCCCTGTGTCACTCCCGGCCCCATGTGTCTTCCCCTTTGGCTGGGTTCTATGGACGAGTTCTGGCTCTTACAGGAGCGGATGGGTTCAGGAGACCGCTCTTATGTGTGACTCCTGGGCAGAATATTTCCCTGCCTTTCTGGAAGGACAGAAAAACCCACTGGCTCCTTCTTTTTCTTCCAGGCTGCATTGCCTCTTGCGAAGACTCACCTCAAGGGAGCACAGACACAGCCAGGTGCTCAGGGTGGTGGTCCAACCTGCAGCAGCCGAGGCATGCTCCGGCCTCAGCCAGCAGGAGCAGGCCTTACCAGAGGAGCCCAAGAAAACCAGAGGCTCCTGGAAGCTCCTATCTGGCCTGAAAAAACTCTGTGTCTGTGGCCAGTGTGGCAGCTCCCTGGCAGAGGCTGAGGAGGAGACAACAGCTTCCTCGCCCACAAGATGGACACACTTCTCCCTGAAGAAGACCAGGAAGACGAAGAACTCAGTGGAGGACCAGGAAGAGCGAGAGGAGGAGAAGCTGCAGGAGAGCCCAGACAACAGCCAGGAAGATCTCACAGGTGAGTCTACAACCCGCCCGGTGACTGGGGAGCATGTGAGGGACACTCCCACCAGTCACTCTACAAGCCTGGAGCGTTAGGGCTTCTCATGGGGCAGCCATGGGCTCCTCAGATGCTGGAATCCAGCGAGTGCCTGATGCTCTGGCAGAGAGGGGCTGGCCCCCTTGCACACCCTCCCTCCCAGCTGTCTCCTGCACCCTCTCGCCTGCTCAGACCTCACCCAAACTTCCAGCCCGCTCTAGCACTCTACCTCCCACGCCCGCCTGCCCGCACCACTGTCCTCATCCCATGCCCTGGCAGCCACCTCCCACTCACTGAACCCCTCATTTTGGCCTCACCCAAAGCCTAGGGAGCACAAAATCTACTATCCCCGGTCAAAAGAGTTAATCTGCCCCATGGGAAGCCTTGACTCTTGCTCCTCTCTTCTCTCCCCTGCTCCCCTTGGGGCTGGAGCGGCAGAGGAGTGAAGTGTTGCAGTGGTGGCCACAGCAGTGGGGGATGTTTTATTGCTTTTGTTGTTTGGAGGGTTTTTCCCTCTCACTTTTTTCTGGTCCCCGACTGATTTTTCTGGGGATCAATGGCCCCCAACCCAGAGAAGTTTCCCCACCCCTGCCATAAATAAAGAGAATATTGAAGCCACTTGTTTTGGACATAAATTAATATTTTAGTTATATAAATTGATGTTTGGTGAACTAACATGATAGAGTTAAAGCTCCTGATTTGGTTAATTATTTTGATTTTCATTAATAAAGTCTCCTTTCTTACCGGCTATACTCCCCCCAACCCTCCCCCCATATTATAGCTCCAGTCGTTTAATATGAATAATTGAGTATTTAAGGTTTTAGAGCGAAGCGAAGGCATTTTGTTCCCCTGGGGGTGGCTGGTGATCCAGGGAAAGTTGTGCGTTGAGGGGGATGGGTCCAGGGTCAAAACCTTTGAGAACCAATTGCCCTGTGGGGAGTGCGGGACACCTGGTAAAATCGCTCAAATTCAAGCGAGTTGAAGGAAATTAATAAAAATGATGCGGGTCCTTCCCCCTCCCCCCTCCCCGTGTGCTGTAAAAACTGCCAGGCCCAGCGGGAGAAAGGGGGTCATGGGGGCCTGGCTAAGGGGTCCCCTCAGGTACAGGCATAATCAGGGTGACCAGTGAGGGTGACACGGGGGCCACCAGCCACGTGACCTTTCCCCCAGCCTGTAAAAGGAACAGAACCGCCCTCTGCCCCAGGCCCCACCTCCTCCGTGACCTTGCCCTGCCCTTGCCCCACCGCTTTCTCCATCCGATGGGGCCTGGTGAACTAGTGGGGCAGGGTCCGGGGCTGGCAGCAGGGCCATGGCCCCCCACACTCACTGGCAGCGGCATCCCCAGCTCGGGCCCTTGGCCTCCCTGCCCAGGGTGCTTGGGGGACATGTGCTTCTCTTGGCAGCCCATGCGGCACTTGTCAGGGGCTGCAGGTTGGATCGTGAGGGGCTCAGAGAGCAGAAAAGGGATTCGCGCCCGCGCAGGGACGCGACTTCCAGGGAACCTTGCATGGGAGCTGAGGGGCAGCTCCAACCCCTGCACCAGCAGCAGCTGCTGGAGAGGAGGGAACAGCCAGGCTGCCTGCACCAGGGCACCAGACAGAGGAGAAGCCGCCCTGCCCTGCCCGGCTCTGGCTTCCCGGCTCCAAACTGCCAGGGGCAGAGAGAGAGGAGGGTGGGTCTGTCCCTGCGACTGCCCTGCACTTCCACTGACGTTCGGGGGCACCATCCCCAGGTCTGCCCAGGGGCTCAGGCGGCTTCTGCTGCACGGTGAGCACTGGGGATTCGGGATCCAGCCCTGCCAATCCCAGCTCCCGTTTGGCTTCAGCCCCTCAACCTCTGCTTTGAGCCCCGAGGGGTTCCCAGGCCTTGGGACTTCAGCCCGTGCTGGGGATCGAGGCTTCAGCCTGGGGGTGCTGGGTATTGAGTGTGGACACCAGTAACTGAGCTTAGATAATGAACAAAACCATTACAAAGGAGCCAGAGGGTCACCCCATCCCACAGTCTCAGCAGCTCACAGCTGGGAACTGGGCTGGGCTGGGCCATCACTTCCTGGGGGCTCACAGGCGAAATGAGGCCTGTTCCCGTCACTGCCAGGAAGGGGGTGAGACCGGGGAGAGCAGAACACGCTATGGGAGAGACGCTGCCCCTAGGTTAGAGGAAGCCCAGTGGGGAGAGCACCCAGCTCAGAGTCATGAGAGCGGCGCTCTCTGCTCGGCCCTGCAAGCACCTTGTGTGTGACCCTGGGCAAGTCACGTCAGGGCTCTGGGCCCAGGTCCCTTCCCTGTCGCCCAGGGATACCACATTCAAACCAGTGTTTCCTTCTGCTCCAGGGATGCAGACGGAGCTCTCCGAGACGACGAGGAGCCAGGCAGAGCAGAGCGAAGAGGAGGAACCAGCCCCCCAGCCCATCCCATTAGAAAGGAGCAGCTCCCACACGACTATGGTAAAAACTTAAAAAACAACAGAGTCCGGTAGCACGTTATAGACTCACAAACCATGTAGATGGGATCATGGGCTTTCGGGGCACAGCCCACTTGTTCAGATGACCAGCGTGTGGGAAGTCCAGAACCAAGAACAAAGAAGGGACGGAGCGGAGGAAAAAAATTGAGGGGTAGGGGGGAGAGGACACTGGGTAGATAAGTCTCAAAGGGATAGCCGAGCCAATCTGTAACAGGAAACACTTACAAATGAGGCTTGTGGCTGAGCCAGTGGAAAGCGTCCCCTGCGGGGCGTGTGACTATCTCCCCAGCCGGTGTCTCTCAGAGGAGAATGACCTGCCCCCCTCCGGCCCAGGGACCGAAAGGAAACACTCACCCTTGTGACCAGCTCCCCTGAATAAAGCCTTGTAACACGGGGGATTTCTGGGGGCACCGCACCGAGGGGCCAGTCAGGGCACTTTGCTCAGAGACAGGGCTACTGAGAGCCCAGAACGGGGGGTTCTCCACTGCAAGGATCCAAACCAGCCCCAAACGGCACTTCTGTTCCCCACCCTGGCTAGCAAGAAGCCCTGCAAGCAACCCCGTTAGACACTCCTGCCCTCTGGGCCACCACCCGCACCGCCCCTTTTACAGCGTCGTATCTGCCAGGGCTCGTACTGCCAGCGTTCAGTGTCCTCTGGTCAGGGTTGTCCCGGGGCGCTCCTGACAGGTCCCCTTCTCCGTTGGTGATGACAAACTTTCGGCTGCGTGTGTGGGTGCCTGTGCTCCCGTCATCTAGACGTGAGTTCCCAAACTGCGGGGGCATGCCCTCCTAGGGGGGGGTGAAGAAATTCCGGGGGGGGTACTAGGCGACCCAGCCCCCCATCAACCTCTGCCCCCATAAGTTTTTCTGCTATTGGGGGGACGCATGAGGGTTTCTCAAAAATCAAAAAGAGGGCGTGATGCTGAAAAGTTTGGGAACCACTAATCTAGAGAGGTAGACCCCGTGCACTTGGGTCAACACAGGAGATCTCCAAGAGCGCCCAGAAACGACAGATGCAGGCAAGGTTTGGAATCAGACCAGCAGGTTTATTGTCAAATGCGACGCCCTCACAGTTAGTAGCCCTCACGTCACTTCTTTATGTACCAGGCTGCCACCCTTAAAGGTATTAGGTTGACACCTCCAGACGAACCTACTAGACACAACCAATTACCTTGTACCTGGTGGGGAGGCGGCGCCACACGCTGCCGGGTGGGGAAGGCAGAGGGGGTTTCCGGGTGGGCCCCGCTCTCAGTCCTTTCCACGCAGACATCGTGGGTGCTAGAGCCGCTGGACCCATCTGCTCAGGCCCGGGTGGGGGATGGAACATGGGGCATGTTCTCCAGTGGCCCCTCTGCTCACGTCACAAGCGCTGGAAAGGGCTCTGCAGGGCTCTGCGGGTTTCTCAGCCAAAGCTCCCCTGGGTGCAGCGGCCGTGAGCTCTAGGGGCCTGTGATACCTAGGATCCAACAACATTCCTGGCTCGTGGACCTGGCTCCACTAAAGTTTGAGGCTGGGGCTCTCTCCTGCCCCTTCCCCACTGCCTCCGGGTGTTTTACTCATAGACTCATAGACTTTAAGGTCAGAAGGGACCATTATGATCATCTAGTCTGACCCCCTGCACAGTGCAGGCCACAGAATCTCACCCACCCCTCCCAGAATAATCCTCTCACCTATATCTCAGATATTGAAGCCTTCAAATACTTTGAAGGCCCCAAGATGCAGAGAATCCTCCAGCTGTGATCTGTGCCCCATGCTACAGAGGAAGGCGAAAAACCTCCAGGGCCTCTGCCAATCTATCCTGGAGGAAAATTCCTTCCCGACCCCAAATATGGCGACCAGCTAAACCCTGAGCATGTGGGCAAGACTCACCAGCCAGACACCCAGAAAGTTCTCTATAGTAACTCCTAAAAGAGCCCAGGTTCCCCTCCTGTCACCAGGGGCAAGGGGGCTAAAGGACCTTCCCACCCACCCTCACTCTGTGTGCGGCGGCAGCACGTCCCTGAGGCGCCTGGGTGGGAGGGGTGTCTCCTCAGGCTGCCACCACCTGAGCACCC
Organism: Pelodiscus sinensis; assembly: GCF_052426305.1. Lineage (NCBI taxonomy): Eukaryota > Metazoa > Chordata > Testudines > Trionychidae > Pelodiscus > Pelodiscus sinensis. The sequence goes on along the minus strand of NC_143063.1, from coordinate 8,348,725 downwards.
CTGGGGCCAATGGGAGGTGCGGGGGCGACCCCAGTGGGCAACAGCTCACGGAAACCCTCTGGCCTAGGAGCTGCTGCTGGAGGGGGGTGTGGGTCACTGTGACGGACCGGGCCGGGTCTGGTCACCACTGAGAGCGTCGGCTGAGGGCGAATTGCTCAGAACAAGAGCAAATTAGTCGAAACAATAGTTAAGAATAAAATTGTGAGGCATGTAGAAGAACATAATTTGTTGGACAAATGTCAACGTGGCTTTCTGTAAAGGGAAATCCTGTCTTACTAATTTATTAGGATATGTCTACACTACAGAGGTAGTTCGAACTAACTTTCCTAGGCGCTACACTAGCGCTCTGCTAGTTCGAACTTAATTCGAACTAGCGGAGCGCTTAGTTCGAACTAGGAAAACCTCTTTTTACGAGGATTAATCCTAGTTCGAACTAGCTAGTTCGAATTAAGGGGTGTGTAGCCCCTTAATTCGAACTAGTGGGAGGCTAGCCCTCCCCAGGTTTCCCTGGTGGCCACTCTGGCCAACACCAGAGAAACTCTATGTCCCCCTCCCGGCCCTGGACCCCTGCCCGTGCCAGGTGCAAGCCTGCCAGCACCCAGCCAGCAGATCCTGCACCTGGCACGGCTCGAGCCAGCCACCCGCTGCCCCCCCAGCCCTCCCCCTCTTCCCGGGACCAGGCTGGCGGCTCCCGGGAGCTTGCCCGGGACCGCAAGAGGCGAGCACGCGCCTGTGCTAGTGCGGACATCGTGGACTTTGTCCACGATCTCTGCAGTAGGCACAGGAAAGTGGCCGTCTAGGGCAGGAGAGCTGCCAGCTTGGCCACCCAGGAGCAGGTGTGCATGAAAATCAAGGGGGTCCACTGAGACCCCCGACCCTGAGCCCTGAGCTTACAATGGCCGTCCTGGGTCAGACCAAAGGTCCATCTAGCCCAGTAGCCTGTCTGCCGACAGCGGCCAACCCCAGGGACTCTGGAGGGGATGGATCGAAGACAGTGACCAAGCCATTTGTCTCGTGCCATCCCTCTCCAGCCTTCCACAAAACTTGGGCAGGGACACCACTCCTACCCACTGGCTTATAGCACTCCATGGACCCAACCTCCATGACTTGATTTCACGTCCCTTTAAACTCTGTTCCAGTTCTAGCCTTCAGAGCCTCCTGCAGCCAGGAGTTCCACAGGTTGACTCTTTGCTTTGTGAAGAACAACTTTCTTTTACTAGTCTGAAGCCTGCTACTCATTCCTTTCCTTTGGTGTCCTCTAGTCCTTCTTTATGGGAACTAATGAAGAACTTTTCTGTATGCACCCTCTCCACCCCACTCCTGCTTTTAGAGACCTCTGTCCTGTCCCCCCTCCGTCTCCTCTTTTCTAAGCTGAAAAGTCCCAGTCTCTTTAGCCTCTCTTCATATGGGACCTGTTCCCAACCCCTGATCATTGTAGTTGCCCTCCCCTCTCCCACCTCCTTTTCCCAGTCTCCCCCAGTTTTGTTCAATAAAGACAGATTCCATTTTTGAACACAATTGTCCTTTATTTTGTACATCAAGAAAAGGGGCTAGGAAAGGGTAAGTGGAAGGAGGTGAGGGAGGAATGGGGTACGAGCCCCCGATGGGGACGACTGGGCTGGCTCTGCGGGCTTCTGGGGGTGGAAGCTCTCCTGCAGTCCCCCAATTGCCCCCTCTCTCCAGATCGCAGCCTGCGGCAAGTGCAGCCGGTCTGATAGCCGAGTGGTGTGATGTGCCCAGTGTGGGTACTCCGGGCAATCCAAGCCAGGACTGCTTTGCAAGGGGGGCACCCCTGAGAACTGTCGGTCCGGGGTGGGGGTCAGGACCCTTTAAGCACAGCCCTCGGCTAGCCTGAGACAGCATCTCCATGCTCTAAGTCCTCCTCTCATGTCCTGCCAGCACTGTCTACACTACAACGCTAATTCGAACTAGTTATTTAGTCTGGATTCGTTAGTTCGAATTAACGTAGTAGTGTAGACGTACCCAGAGAGCCTTACCCCTGGAGACTTGCTAATTAGCATAGTCACTGACTGACCATTTCTGGCCCACTGTTCTTTCTCAGAGAATCTTCCAGCATCAACACAGGTTACATATTTATAAATCCACTTACAGATATCACACAAGTAGATGAATAACACAAACACAATCAGTAGAGCACAAGCTTTCATTTGACATCTCACATGGCCTCCTTGGTACAGACTTTGGGACAACCCCTCCCCCCTACACTTGGGTGCAACAGTGACCTGTCTGATCCCCTTAAAATCCAGTAACGTGACACCCCCAACACAAAACTGATGCAGGAAGTGATGCCAGTAACATCAGTGAGGGCATCACATGGGTCCTCCCGCCTTAGACAAGGCATCTGCCACAGTATTCTCCTTCCCGTTTACGTGGACTATGTCCGTGTCGTACTCCTGAAGGACCAGACTCCAGTGGAGTAACCTGGAGTTGGTGCCGTTGGCCTTCTGCAGGCAAGCCAGCGAGGCATGGCTGCTCAGCACAGTGAACCTCCTGTTGTCCAGATAGGGTTTGAGCTGCTTGACAGCCCACACGATGGCATAACACTCCTTCTCAATTGTAGCATAATGCTTCTCCGGGGGGCACAGCTTTTTGCTGAGGAAGGTCACGAGGTGCCTTTTGTCACCTACCCCATCCTGCATCAGCACCGCCCCCAGCCCGATGTCGGATGTTGAAATCCGGGCTGGCCAGCACAGGTTCCTTGGCCAAGACATTCTTTATGCTTTGGAACCCCTGTTCACCGGCCTCCGACCACACCACCCGGTCCGGCCTCTCCTGCTTTGTGAGGTCTGTGATCGGAGCTATGACGTCTCTGACCCCTCTCACAAACCTCCGGTAGTAGCTAGCCAGGCTCACAAATGACTGGAGCTGCATTTTCATTTGGGGGATAGGCCAGTTCTTAATGGCCTCCACCCTCAGGGGTTCAGGACGCACCAACTCACTGCCCACCCTGTGCCCTAGACAGTCACTTCGGCAGCCCCCATCCTGCATTTGGACACCTTGACAATCAGGTTGGCTTCCCCGAGCCGCCGCAGCACCACCCCTATGTGACTGAGGTGATCCCGCCAGGAGTTACTAAAGATGGCCAGGTCATCAAAATAAGTGCTGGAATGGGCTCTGCAGGACCTCCGTGATCAGCCCCAGGAAGGTGGCCCTGGAATTCCGCATGCCAAAGGGCAGCACCTTGAACTCACACAGGCCCGACTCCACTATGAGCGCAGATTTGTCCCATGCATCAGCATCTAGGGGACTCTGCCAGTACCCCCTAGTCAGGACCAGAGTACTTATAAACACAGTCCCCTCCCCCCAGCGTGTCCAACAGATCCTCTATTCTGAGTGTGGGGAAGGGGTCAGGCTGCGTGACAGCATTCAGCTTCCTCTCGTCCATGCAGAGCCTCGTGGTCCTGTCCTTTTTAGGAACCATCACAATAGGGGATGCCCATGGCCAGCATGCTCTCCACAGCCTCCTGAATCTGCCTCTGCATCTCCCCCTTGGCCCCATAGGCTCTGCTAGGCGCTGGGCGAGGCAGGGCCTAGTGAGGATGGAATGCGATGTCCTGTCAGCGAGCCCTGGCCTCCTTCACCTTTCGCTCCCTCTCAGCATCCGCCTCCCTCGCCTTTCGACGCACGTCGGCAAGGGCCTTCCCATGTTCCAGCTCGATTCCTTCAATGCCTGCTGCTTTCTAATTTCATCTGCAACAGCATCCCTGGCACCGGGTGGGCACTGCTCCCTTCCCTGCTGGTCATTTCGTATTAGCAAAGACCTCAGTTCCGGCTTAAAAGCTTTCTCTCTGAATTCAGTGATTGTCTCCAATCACAAATCTTCTAGAGCCTTTCGGTCAAGACTCGCATGTAGTTGCTGACTCATTGCAGCTGCTCTTTAACCAATCAAACTCTCTACACCCAAAAATAAAATTTAGAACCGCTTGAGGTTCTGATCCAAAGCTTAATTGACCAAGATCTGAGGATCCTGCCGACTATACCACTGTGACGGACCAGGCCAGGTCTGTGCACTGCTAAGGGTGTTGGCTCAGGGTGAATTGCTCAACACAAGGACACTTTACAGCCCCAGATCAGAGACCTTCCCAAACAGGTCACAAACCAGTCAGACCGCGCAAAACCCCTCAGACACCACAGTTCCCTCTGTGCCCCAATCAGCCCTGGGCCTAACACACAGGTGAGGGGATCTAGAACCCAATCCCACCTACCCCGAACGGGTCTTTCCCGTCCCAAAGAACCAGCCACAAATCCCCGGTCACTTAGGGGAGAAACCTGCCTAGGACAAGGGACTCTATGGAGGGGGATGCAGGGAATGGAGGAAGTGGGGTGGCCCTTGGGGTCCCTGCCCCGGCTGAGAGGCTCCCATCTCTCCTCAGGCAGAGGGGACCAGGGAAGGGCTGAGAGATGGGAGAACCCTCGGCACCGGGTGAGGCTGCTCCACAAAAGGTCTCAGGTGGCTCCTTTCTAATAGGCTCTGAGCATCAGTCGCTCCCCTGCTCAATTAAGCCCCATCGCCCGCCGGGGAGGCAGGAATTCGACCCGCGAGACACCCGGGAACTGGAGCCCAGAGCGGCTTGTTGACTTCCCAAGGCTGCGCTGGGGGCAGCGGCAGGGTCAGCAAATGACCCCAGGAGAAGGCCTTGTCCAGGGCCCCTAGAACCAACCTGCCTCGTGGGGCGTGCGGCCGCGTTGCTGCACTTGGCTCTGCTGGGAATCCTCAGCCAGGCAGAGCCCTGGGCCCTTCGCCAGGCAAGTCTCTTGGGGAAAAGACTCAGGGGTCACGTTCCCGACAGGCCTCTCAACGGGGCCTTTTCTCCCTCGGCCCCACGCCGGTGACGCTCCCGCCCTTCCCCCAGCGCCGTCTGCCGGGGGGGGTGGCCTGGCAGGAGGCCGCTCTCGATCAATCCCCCCTCAGCTGTGTGGCTCCCTCCAGATTGGATACGTCGTGGGAAAGATTTTCAGCTGGCTGCGCGACGTCGGGGATCCCAGAGCCAGAGGAGCCGCGCTGGAGACCATCGCCCTGCTGGCTCGCGCCCACCCCCGGGACGTGGTTCCCGCCTGCGTGGCCCACGCGCTGCCATGGGACAGGTAGGGAGAGGCTACCACCACCTCAGTCCCTGATTTCCCTCCCCCCCTCCTGCCAGGGCAGAGCGCAGAAAGGGCCTGGCCAGAGACAGGGATGGATCCAGATCCCTGCTGGGCACAGGGCTGCCCCGGCCTCCTAAGAGAAGATGCCCAGGCCCAGCTCCCGAGGGGACGGCTGCTAAGGGAAGGGAATAAATGCAGAGCTTGTGGAAGGAACTCTCCTGCCTCAGCTTCCCTGCCCCCCAGGGTCTCTTTTGAGAGCCCCTTTCCCGCCCCCTTCCCAGCCTCTCTCTGGGGAGGCAGGAGGGGGCCAAGCAGGGAGGCTCTGATTTTGGTTTCTCACCTTGCAGAGGTGCCAGGGAGCTGTGGAAGGCCGTGGGGGAAGAACCACAGCTCCCCCGGCAGGTGCTGCAGCAGCTGCTGGACGCGCTCCGGAAGAGCCACCGGGAGGAGAGGAGCCGCAGCGTGTCTCTGGCTGTAAGTGACACTGGAGCTGTCCCGCAGGGAACTCACCACTACAGGGAGGATGCTGCATCTGTGGGGGGGAAGGGGGCTTCAACCCCTCTTAGTGTCAGGCCACGGCCCCACTGCACACTGGGCACACAGCTGTGTCACGGGGAGAGCCCCCCTGCTCCCCTCCGGAGGGGGTGTCCGGCCTCTGAGGCCCCTCACTTCGTGGTCAACCCCGCATGCACCACGATGCTCCAAGTCAGCACTGCAGCTCCCTTCACACAGGGCAGTGTGGCCTAGCAGCCGGAGGCAATAACTCCTAGTGGGATTGGTGCGGAGGGGTAGGGGACCCAGGGCGCCCTCTCCACCGGGTCCCAGTCCAGCGCCCTGTCAGCATTGGAGGGGGCACCACTAGCTCTGGGGGAATCAAGTAGAAACTCGCCGAGCACCTGGGGTTCAACTCCCCGCCTGAGCTGCTTTCTGCCAGCTCCTCTCTTGTTGTCTGCGCCGTCTCTTTCCTCCAAACTGGGGCATCTGCTGCGGTTCCCTGCTGACTGGCGATGGCGTCTGGGTGCCCCTGCGCTGCTCCTCAGGAGCCCCAGCAGCACCTCCGTCCCCGTCCGTCAGCCCTGACTGAGCTCGCCACCGGCCTTTCTAGCCACCTCCAGCTGGCGCCTGCCCAGCAGGCCTGTGGGGTAGGACTGTCTCAGCCAGGTAGCCAGGCTGCACCTCTGCAGCTCTAGTGCAGAGATGGGACACTCCGTGTCAGGGGCTGATCCCCGCTCTGAGTGCAGAATTTGGAGGCCGGAAAGAAAAAGTTGTCTCTACAGGCTCTGCTTCCAGAACTCCCCAGGGTCAAAGATTTACTAACTGACAGAGACACAGACAGAGCTGCTGACCTTCCAGGACACAAGAAGCAAATATTGACCTGAAAAAAGTGATTTTTTTTACCAAAGAAAAGCTACACTGGATAACACAGACTTGGTTGCGCTGTGACAGAGCAAGTAAGGAAAACAAATGAAAACACAGAGAAAATCTCTAGGAACAGTTTTCAGAGGGGAAGCAGAGCAATTCAAACCGAAACAAAAAATAAAGAAAAATACCCAAGTTTTTCTGAAATAAGAACAGTTGGAGGGTGAGTTTGTAAGAAGCTCGAGTGTGTGAGAACGACCGATGTGCTTCTCGTTATTTGCAATTCCCTTTGCTCTGCCCTTTCTCACCTGCAACCACTTAGATCCCATGGCGTGTACTTAATAAACTCACTTTTATTTACTAGCAAGCGTTGTGTCAACAATTGTGACCTGGGGAGCAATCAGTGTGTCCATCCTCCTTTCACTGTTAAAGGGGGCTCACGGGAACAATTTATTTGGGGGTTGGGTTCCCAGAAGCTGTGCCTGAAACTGCACTCTCCTCAGACCCACAGGGATTCAGTGTCTGTATTGCTCTTGGGTGGATGGGAGGGAGGGCTCCTGTGCCCTGGCTGGGCGAGACCAGGAGATCTGGCCCAGAGGACGGGGTGGTGAGAAACCCCATAGGGCCAAGAGGAAGGTGTCAGTGGCTTTGCCAGCACTCTGGGAAGCACCCAAGGAGTCCTCTGTCATAGAGGGATAAGGGATCTTTCGGAAAAGGCTTTATTTTCCACAAGATCAGCGTCTAGACTGGCGCTTTTTTCCGACAAAGCTCCGTGCGGAAAAAAAGCGGCAGCCATTTTTATGCTAATGAAAGGGGGGAGAGTTAAATCCCCACTTCATTAGCAATTGCGATACGTCTAATTTACATCCCTTTTACGAAAAAGGGATGTAGTCTAGACGTAGCCAAACTGTCTCCCTACTGAGGACTACATGGTGGCAGAGGAGCCAGGGAAGCCAGAGCCGAAGCCGGAGCATCCGAGAGAGTGACACAAGCAGCACGGCCGGGGTCCCTACAACTGGGTCACGAGGATCGGAACTGACCCGACAGAAGTTCCCATTGACCCAGGTCAAGTAGTTTGGGATCTTGGGGGGATTTTGTGGAAGAGCAAAGGAGCGATCCAACCTTCGGAAGGCCTGGGAGCAAGTGACAGGCACGAGCCAGACAGATGGTCAACCCCAGAGCCAGACCCAGGGATCCCGGTTTCAGATCAGCAAGGACCTTCCTCATGAGCATTAGCCCAGAACGCACAAGCAGCCCAGTACGACGGGGGAGCGAAAACGAGGACCTGAAACCCGGGATGTGATGGAAAGCCAGTCGCCGGGAGCAACGTGGGGTCTGCACCGACACCGCTTCGACCTCCCGGCATCGCCCCGGCTCCCTGCTGCTTGTGGCGCTGGAGTTACTCAGGCGGCAGAGGGGCAGTGATGCCCCCCCGGTCACGTCTGGCAAGCTGAAGGGCGGGGCTAGGCCATGAAGACAGAGAACGGGAAATAACGTCACCCGGACTCTTCCGCCCTTTCCAGGAGGTTCCCATCTGCGTCCATGCTAGGAGCAGGAGACGGTTCAGGGGCCATCACATCTCCCTTCCCCCCAGAGGATCTCACCCTCCTTCCTCATAAGCCGCAAGGAAATGGAAAATGGAAGCAGGATGACAGCCAAAGCCATGGGAGCGGATGGGCAGGTGGGGACAGCTCAGTGACATTTCTGTCTCCTGTCTCCAGGCAATGGACACGCTGTACGAGATCTTTTTCCTCTGGGGATACCGAGAAGCCATCCTGGAAATGTTTCCCCAGCTCCTCCTCGTCTGTGTCAGGCAGGTGCAGTACGTGCTGGACCTGTGCCTGCCAGGGACTTGGAGGGCCCAGAAGACATCCAGCCCGGAGGGATCCAGCCGCCTCAGCCCCTTGAGGTAACGGCGGAAAGGAAGGGGAAGAACAGATTTGTTCTGCTCAGCCCCTGTGGGACCTGCCTGGCCCTCTGCTGTGCGCGTCCCTACAGCCCAGGGGCAGTTCTGGGCAGGTCTGTGTGGAGGGAGCGGTGCTGGGCGCCCGTGTGCGTGTGAGCCACACTTGCTCCTCTGACTCCGACCACAGGCCAGGGGCCACATCGGCACGTCCCCATGTGCTCCCGGCCGAGGGGTCAGGGCTTTTCTCCGTGCCTGTTGAGCCCGCTGGGCCTCTGTCCCACAAGACCCCACCCCAGGACAGCGTGGCTAAAGCACACACAGAGTGCACAAGACCGGCGGGGGGGCCATGTCACAGGCAGGCAGGACGAGGAGGGGCCCGTGATGCTGATTCCATGGGAACAACCAGGGAACCACCTGGCTAGAAACTCGATGAGTCTGTGGCATGGCCAGGGCCCGTTGGGCAGGGCCGTGCCCTCACACGGTGCTGGGTCCATCCCGGGGGAGGCCGGCAGCTGCTGACCACGCCGGGTGTCCCAGGCCTTGTGCGGTTTGCGCTACGTGGGGCTGGGGTCGAGTTCTGACACCCGGACTTTTTATTGCCTCTAGCACCTCCCTGGAGGCCGTGAAGACCCTTTTCTCCATGCCCAGATACTGGAAGGAATTTGCCAGTATCCAGTTGCAGCAGGGCTGGGACATGATGGCCTCCCGCCAGCGCTTCTCCCAAGGGGTGGGCTTGATCGCAAGGTAGAGTCTGGGCAGTGGGAGCTCAGTGGGAGACCCTCCTCTGCCCCCGCCGGCCCTCTCAGCCCCGCCATGGGAGAGCGACGCTCTCTCCCCTTGGTAACTCTGGGCATTTTCTCTGTCCTGTTCCAGGGCCATGGTGGAGCACCAGACCCCACAGCTCCCTGCGGTGCTCAGAGAGGCCATCGCCGTCATGCAGAGTCAGGAGGAGCAGCCCCAGAAAAATATCGCCCTGACTTTCTGCACCGAGGTGAGATTCCGGAGCCGCCAGGCACATGTGGGCTTGTGCAGAGCAGCTCAGTCCCGTCCCAGGCAGGCAGGCAGGCAGGCACCGGGGCCCATCGCCAGCAGCTCGGCAACGCCACAGCCAGCCGGCTCCTCTGCCCACGTGGATCCTAGTGGGGCCGGGCAGAGTGGTGGGGGGCAGGGTGAGATTGCTCCTGGCTGGATGTGCCTCCGTGGGACCATGTGACAAGAGAAGATGTTTCTCCAGCGCCCTGAGGCCGGGCCTCTCTCCTCTCCTTTGCCTGGGGTTTCATTTTCTTCTGCCACGGCTCGCTCCAGGACACGCTGCGATGCCCAGAGATTCCCCTTTCCCTGGGCTGCATTAGGGGCTTGTGCATTAGTCGCCCCTCTGGGAATGGACCATCTCAAACACCAGCCGCTGGCTCCTTACCCCCAGGGATTTTGTGTGGCAGGAAGTGACCAGCTGGCAAAGATGCTGGCGCACGAACAGACCGAGAGGCAGATTTCTGCTCCTGCAGCTGATGTTGATTTTCTCTTTCCAGTTTCTCCGGAGTCCTTCCATCCTCACCACAGTCACCAGATCGGAGCTCCAGGAACAGCTGATGGAATGGACCAAAGATCCCAATCCGGAGATACGGAGGCTCTGTCTGCAGGGCCTGGGCAGTATCATCTTCCAGCCAGAGAAGGTGAGGGGCAGGGCTTGCCCAGGTGAGACGTTGCTGCACTGGGAGATAACAGACACATCACTGTTGCAACCCCTGTTCTATGCCGTTACTGAGCAAGCCAGGCGTGAGGTGTCCCTGCTCCCTGGTGCGGGCAGAGCATGGTCGGTGGAGGCAGTGGGGCAGGGGAAGGAGACTCAGGGCGTCGCTCAGGGCAATGGGGGAGAGTGTCGGCTGACAACAAGCCCAAGCTCGGCAAGGGCAGACGAGTCGGGGGGCGGGGTCAGAGCTCGGGGGGCGGGGCCTGGAGCGGCTCCAGGCAGGCGACAGGGCGACTCTGCCCAAGGGCCAGGGGTGCAAAGCACCTGCCAGAGCGGCAGGAGAACGACTTTCTCCCCCGCTGGGGGCTGGCCGATGGGGGGATGGTCCAGCCCCTGCCCAGGCTCTGTCCCAGGCCAGGCGTGAGCTGCCTTCTGCCTTCCTGCAGGGGCAGCTGTTACGGGCCCAGCTGCCAGGGACCATCGCCATGTTCTGCGCCAGGAACGCATGGACTGTCCTGGAGGCCCTGAAGGACGCGGCAGACGCCATCTACCTGCTCGCCGGGGAGGGGCTTGGCTCCATCTCCCAGGACATGGCAGTCAGCCTGCGCCCGCTCATTGACCACGTAAGGCCGGGACCCCGGAGAAGCACATTCCCCCTCCCCTGATGTCCTGGTATGACCCTGCCCAGCCCCTCCACGCCCCCCAGGCCAGCCACACAGCACCCAAGGGGGCCCCTGCCAAGGGTGGGGAGTCTCCTACTCAGCCCCTCCCTGGCAGAGCCCTTCTGGGAAATGGGGGCGCCAAGCTCCCAGCCCTGCTGCAGCCTCCCCTCCCACCCTCCTGTGCCCAGCCCCTACCCGAGCCCCAAGGAGGCAGGCGGGAGCCTCAGGTCCCAGCGCCCCGGGAGGGGAGGCCAGAGCAGCCTCTGTCGCCAGGGACCTGGGCCTTCCCTCAGCCCCCTCAGGCCTTGCTGGGGAAGGAAGCAGGGAAGGGGCGATGGGAGGGGAGGAGAGGGATGGGGAAGAGGGACGGGGACGGAGGGACCCGGGAAGTGCAGCAGGAATGAGGTGAGGATGGAGATTCCTCGTAACTTGCCCCTTTCCACCCGTCACCCCCCCCATGCTCAGTGGCTCCCCTGCCTGGCACTGCACAGGGGTGGGCTGGGTCTCTCCAGGCCGGGCGGACGGGGGAGAAGAACATGGAGAGATTGGCCCCTCTCTGGACTCCAGGCGGCTGTGGGGCTGGGTGCAGGAAGCTCTCCACACACATTGCACCATGGACCTCTGGGTCTCAGCCCTGGCCAGCGCACAGTGTCTGTGGGGCTGCCTGGTGGTTGCGGCTTCCGCGGGCCAGGGCGGGTCCCGGTCGGGGTGCTGGAGCCGTGTGCGATTTGCGGCCGTCAGGCCCCTGACCCTGGGACACGGCCTGGCTCTCACGGGCTTCCCCGCCCCACGTGTCCTTACCAGGAGAGGGGCAATGTCCGCTCAGCCGCCATCTCACTGCTGGGCACCATGCTGGGCGGGGTGAAGGGCCCGGACAGACCCCGCGTGCGGCAGGAACTCACCCGCTGCCTGCTCCCGCTGCTGCTCCACCTGGCAGACGAGGAGCAGAGAGTGATCCTGGTAAGTGCCCCCTCGGTATGTCCCGGAGAGCAAAGCGCCAGAGTCCCCAGGGCCCCACCCCTCTCCAGAGCCCCTGCCCAGCCAGGGCCATTGGGGACGTGCAGGGAGGCCTGAGGGGGCCCCTTGGCTCTGACTCTCTGGGATCCCGGAGCCCCGGCGCTGCCGTCTCTGCGCAGAAGGGCCAAGCTGTGGAGATCCCGTCTGGCTCTTGCCAGCCAATGCTCAGCCCCCCCCCAGCAGCGTCCCCTGCAGAACAAGGGGCAGGAGGCTCCCCAGGCAGGGAGAGCAGGAGCCCAAGGGGCAGGGAGGAGGGGACGCGCCCCAGACGCTCCCTCTCTCAGCGAGGTCCTCTCGCTCTCCCCTCGTGCTGCAGAGCTGCAAAGCGACGCTCTTCCGCTGCGCCGTGTTCCTCGGCTGGGCCCATCTCAAGAGTCTCTTCTGCAGCCTGGCCTGGGATGGCTCCTCGCGGCTCTTGCCCGGCGTCGGGAAGTGCCTGGTAGGTGAATTCTGTGGGCCCGGGGAGCGGTGACCGGAGAGCTCAGGGAGACCTTTCTACCCCCACCCCGAGTGCCCAGGGGGATTCTCCCCCGCTCGTCACGCAGGGAGCAGAGGCAGCCCCCCCAGAGGGGCTCAGCATTTCCTCAGTTGTTATCCAATCCCACCCTTTCCACTGCCCCCATCTCCCGAACTTAGCGCTGCCCCTGCCTCCTGCCCGTGGGCTCCTGCCCCTCTGCCTGTGCCCAGCTTGGAAATGCTCTTCCCCAAGAGCCCGACTCCGGACATCTGGGCTCCTACTGGCTCTTGCCCTGGCTTCCCTCTGCGCTTCAGCGACCCTGGCCTGTCAACTGTAGGTCGATCAGTTTGTCTGCTCTGAGCATGTCTCCTGCTCTGCTCCTAGATGAAGAATTACAAGAGGAACTTCCCCAGGTTCCTGTTCCAGGCCTTAGAGTATCTGGAAAGCTCCCAGGCGTCCATCAGACATTCTGCAGCCCTCTTCATCGGTAAGCAAAGCAGCCCCCGGGAGCTGTTCCAGGGCTGTTAGAGTTAATAAAATCTGCACATGAACAAAAAGGGGTTTCAGGACAATCATCAGCCAGCACCTCAGGCGCCTGCTGCAACTGCAGCTGTGAAACAGGGATGGAACATAGAGGAGTTAGTTGAATAAAATATCAGTGCTATTGTGTTTGGGTGTGTGATTTCGTTCCTCCCGTCCCTGGCGTACTGCTGCTAGGTCTGCAGCTTGCCCAGGTAAGGAGTATCACGTGCTCTTTCCTAAATGACTAGAAGTCAAGTTGTCTAAAAGAATTGCACCCGGTGTGCCCTCTGAGACGGCGTGAAATGCTGCTCCGAGCTCTCAATGAACATTACGGGGGAGGGAGAGCTCAGTGCTTCGAGCATTGTCTTACTGAACCCAGGGTTATGAGTCAGTCTTTGAGGGGACTGTTTAGGAATCTGGGGCAAATCTGTCAGGGATGGTGCTTGGTCCTGCTGCGAGGGCAGGGGGCCGGACCTGATGGCGTCTCAAGGTCCCTTTGAATTCCAAAGTTCTCTGTTTTACTGCTCAGATTTGCACTCTTGTTTGAAGAAATATGGGAACGATTAAAAAATTCAATGGCGATTAATCGCAGGCTTAACCGTGTGCACCTCCCCTTTGAGTTCAATCTCCTTCCCCAATCGGCCTTTCAGTGATTCCTGGGGTCGGATGCTTTCTCCATTGTGTTTTGCATCACACTGAAGGACTGTCTTGAATTTCCCAAGGGCTGTCTTACGGGAATGGCTGACTCTTTAGTAATTTGCAGGGATGACACTGAAACAGTGTGAGCTCCATTCTATTCCTTGTCTGTGTAGGAGAAACCATCCACCATTACTGTGACCTGTTGTCAAAAAGAGTGACTGCAGCTGGTGTCACCCGCCTGTGTGAAGGTAAGGAAATACCTCTGGGCGTTTGGGCATCTGTGGGCAGTATGAGGCCTGAACACAGATGTCAGAGTGTCCCTCTGGGTCTGAGGACAGTGCTGAAGGGAGAAGAGTGGTCTTGCTGGTAGGACATAAGAATGGGAGTCGGGAGCTTTGAGCCACCAGGAGCAACTCTGTGCCTCACCTTCCCCATCCGTGAAATGGGGGTAAGAACAGAAAGGCTCTCAAGGACAGCTGGCCAGAACGGAAAAGGACCCTCACTATGACGAGGCATTAGTAGGAGGAGAAGGATTCTCCTTTCCCTGCCACCTCTGGAGCACTGAAGGCGGCACAAATGCACAAAGGGTTCAGTAGAAGTGAGGAGCCTAAACCCTTTCTGCGGATCGGCGCCTGAATGTCAGAGTCACGGTTGTTGTCGTGTTCCCGGGGCAAAGGCCATTGGGAAGCAGAGGTTTCCCAGGCATCAGTTACAGCAGCTCTGTGGGGTTTCCAACCTGTTTCCTCTTTGTTTCAGCTTTTCAGCAACAGCCTTTAAAATCGGACAGGGACACGTGGCTCATCCTGAACGAACATCGGCAATGGCTGCAGAAGCTTGCGAACCGCGTGTTGGGTGCTTCTTACGACTTGGGAGCGGCACCGACACAGAAGGACTCTTCCTCGTGCCACGGTAGGTACCACAGACGGGAGCAGCTCTTTGGAGCAGGGAGGCAGGTTCCGTGGGGCGAGAGGGGCCGTGAGGGGTGGCAGGAGCGACGCGGTGTCCTGGAGTCACCGGGGGCCGCTCGCCTGGGGGCTGGAGCTGAGGGAAATTGTTCCTACCATGGCCCTGCCCCAAACGAACCCCCCCCCACCTTTGGTCTCCATGCGCGATGGCCCAGCCCCCCAGCCACAGCTCCTCCATAGGATCCCCTCCGTCAGCAGCGCGCGGAGAGAGGGGGATTCTCCAGGACTCCCTTCGGCCATCGCCAGCCCCAGGGGAGCAGCGGCCGGGGGAGGGGCTGGGCTCTCTCAGGGATGCCGGCTCTCAGGGAAATGGCAAAGGGGGAGGAAGGGGAACCTGCCCTGGTCCAGATTCTCCCCCTTGACAATTGTGTCCTTCTCATCTGTGCTCCTGCCCTGTCTCCTCTGACAGACACCGGCTGAGCCCACCGCTCCCCGGCCTGGCCGGGAGACCAAGCAGCTGGGACACCACAAGGATCCGGAAGGGGCAGAGCTGCACGTGACGGGGAACCAGCCACGACCAGGACCAGGAGCCGTTCAACCCACAGGCCAGAGGACGCCAAGCCCCTCCCCGGCCCTGCGGCGCGTCCACAAGAACCGAGGATCCGCTCCTGGCCTAGAGACTTGCAGCTGTCGTGGACTTTTGCTTGTTCCACAACATTTGTCCTGCCCGACACCCCAGGACATGGCTTGTGAGTCACCATCAGACCCACCCATCTCCGGGCCCTTCCCACCGCCCTCTCGCCATCTGGGTGGGTCTCTCTCGTCGTCCGTCTGCCTTCCCACAAACACCAGCGTGGGACCACTCTCCTGGGGGGCACTGGGACTGCGCGCGTTCTGGGGTCCGCGGTGGGGGAGGGGTTGGGGTTGCGCGTTCTGGGGTCCGCGGTGGGGAGGGGTTGGGGTTGCGTGTTCTGGGGTCCGCGATGGGGGAGGGGTTGGGGTTGCGCGTTCTGGGGTCCGTGGTGGGGAGGGGTTGGGGTTGCGCTTTCTGGGGTCCGCGATGGGGGAGGGGTTGGGGTTGCGCGTTCTGGGGTCCGTGGTGGGGGAGGGGTTGGGGTTGCACGTTCTGGGGTCCGCGGTGGGGGAGGGGCTGGGGCTGCCCAGCATTCTGGGACTGGGGTGGGAAGCTGAGGCTGCCCGGCTGCTCTGGGGCTTGCGGGGATGCCAGGGCACCGGGCAGCCTGAGGGCTGGTGTGGGAGGGTAGAAATCTGGGGCTGGGCAGCCACCAGTGTGGGGAGGAGAGGGCAGGGCAGGGCAGGGGCAGCAGCCTGGGGGGTTGAGGGGGTGGAGCCTTGGGAAGAAGGGGCGGGGCTGAGGTTTGCCTTCCCTCGTCAGCCGTTCGCCCGCTGCCCATGCCTCCCACTGCTCTCTGCCAGTCGGGTAGAGGCCCTGGAGAGAGGGGACGTGCCCAGGCACAGAAGTGCTGTGGTCAGGTGCCCCGGCCACAAGAGACTCCTCTGATCCTCCAAGAAACCCCACAGAGCCCTCTGCCAACTGGGGCGGGTTTCACCCCTCCCCCATCTCAGGCGGCCACGTGGGGAATTCTTGGAGGGGTCTTGGACCCTCTTGTGGTTTTATCCCCGTGGATCTGCCTCGGGAATGGATTTCACCGATTGGTGACGGGTGCCGGGCAGGGACCCATCTGGAAGTGGGTCAGGGGACCCCTCTGAGGACTCCTCTCCCCCCCTCCACCAGTCACTGTGGCCCCTGCCCGTAGGACCAGCGAGGGAGGGGACTGCACCACATGGGGGAAGTGCCGCGGTCTGGGGCCCTGCCCGCAAGAGGGTCCTGTGACCCCTCCAAGGAGTCTCTCCACCGTCCCCTCCCTACCAGTGAGGGTCACCCCTCCTCCCCGCCTCAGGCCAGCTCGGAAGGGAAACGTGCACCAGTCAGAGCAGCCAGTGCCCGACAGCCTAGGCCAGAAGCCTCCATCTCTGGAGCTGAGCAGCCGGCCGGCACCATCGCCCTGGACGCCCCAGCGCAACAGTGCGAGGAAGAGCCCGTCTCGCTCCCTGGACGTCTTTCCAGAACTCAGCGCCTGGCCCTTCGGGCTGCCCCTCTGACTGGTGCACGTTTCCCTTCCGAGCTGGCCTGGGGGAGGGGGTGACCCTCACTGGTAGGGAGGGGACGGTGGAGAGACTCCTTGGAGGGGTCACAGGACCCTCTTGCGGGCAGGGCCCCAGACCGCGGCACTTCCCCCATGTGGTGCAGTCCCCTCCCTCGCTGGTCCTACGGGCAGGGGCCACAGTGACTGGTGGAGGGCAGGAGAGGAGTCCTCAGAGGGGTCCTGTGACCCACTTCCCAATGGGACACTCTGCCCCCCGTCAGAGGGACAACTCCCAGCCTGGCTGCGTTGCACCAGTCACTGGGGACAGACCCGCAGTCACGGTGCGCTCCGCTTAGACAGGGCTGACTCCCACGCACGACGCCGCAAAGGGGTTAGGGTGGGAGCCAGTTAGGATCCGGCCCATCGGTCAAACCCACTCTCGGGGCGGCGCTACGGGGCCACGTTCCCTCTCAGGTGCGGAATGACCTTTGTTAGGTGCGGCAGGGGGCACAGGGCAGGGGCAGCGGTACTTGT
Source organism: Pelodiscus sinensis (assembly GCF_052426305.1). Lineage (NCBI taxonomy): Eukaryota > Metazoa > Chordata > Testudines > Trionychidae > Pelodiscus > Pelodiscus sinensis. The sequence goes on along the minus strand of NC_143063.1, from coordinate 8,331,820 downwards.
TCTGGCTGGGGGCAGCCTCGGGGGCGCGGCCGGGGATGGAGGATATGCGGCGCGGGGGAATTATCTGAACTCCTGGACTAATAAATGTATCTCTGCTGTAGACCCTGCGTTGCTGTGAATTCCTCTGTCGCGACAAAGATTGTGTTTGATGTTTGTTTGTCTTGTGGGGTTTGTCTTATTGCTGCCTTGTGCTGTGTTGTGTTAAAACACAAATCCCGCGTTAGGCACAAACGGATTAATAGGCATTGCTGACTGTATCTGCAGAAGCTATTGTCTTAGCAGGGCAGAGGCCCAGCAATGCCAGGCACAGCAGCTCCTGCGCGACGTGGGGACGCTTCTGCCCCAGTGGGGGGGGGGCAGCTCTCTGCCTGGGGACCCGCCCGGCCTGTCTCCCCAGGAACCTCTCAGCAGCTGTATCCTGCCACAAGCCGTGAGCAGCCGTGAGCGTGGGCAACGCAGCCTCTGGCCATAGGACAGGCAGCTCCCTCCTGCAGCCCCTGGCCAGCTCCCTCCCGGCCTGAGCCACACAGAACCCAGGCGTCCTGGGCCAGACAGCTGACCATGCGTGTGTGGGGGGGGTGACATCTCCCAGCTCATGATCCCCCAGCACTTCACAGACGTTCCTGAAGCCTCCCACCCTGGGCCGTGGGGACTGGAGAGCACCCAGCTCCCCCCAGGAACACCCAGTTCCCTTGCACTCTCCAGACCTCAGCTGGCCGCTGCCAGTCCCTCTCTCTAGCCCGTTTCTGGGCAGACTGCAGTCCCTCCTGGCCACTCCTCCCTGGCAAAGGGTGCGGACCTGCTACTTCTGCAACCCTGCCTTCAGGCCTTACGGCCTGGGGCTTCCCCGGCCCAAGCCCTCCCAGCCTGCCATGTCTGCTGTCGGTGTTTTGTACCTCGGTACCTTCGGTGGACTGGACTGTCAGTGTCAGCGTCGTCTGGTCAGGGTCGTCCTGGCGCGCTCCTGACAGGACCTCTACTCCATTGGTGGTGATAAACTCTCGGCTGCGTGCGTAACAGTCGGTACTCCCTTTATCTAGCGTGTTAGACCCCGTGCACTCGGGTAAACACAGGAGATCTCTGAGAGGCCCCGGAAACGACAGATGCAGGCAAGGTTTGAAATCAGTCGAGCAGGTTTATTGTCAGATGTGAAGCTCTACCAGTTGGTAACACAGATCAGTACAATGTGACACCACTGGGCACTATGGCCCGCGTTGACACGGTACCAACACCGGGCAGGCCTATTGCCATATATCAGATATTAACAGCACTTAGTCAAAGTTAAGTTACTGTGCACTCTGTAAGTTTAGGCAATGACACCTGCCGTTCAGGCGCCTAGTGCGCCCCCCCAAGGTCGGCCAGAGAGCACCCTCTGCGGTGTCCTTTTATAGACAGGTACAAACAACTTACATCATTTCTTTACGTACCAGGTTACCACCCTCTGTTGCCTAGTTACCACCCCTCACTGTATGGAAGGGGGGCTCACTTACTATCCTTCATGCTGTCAATTTTGACCCGGTCCTGAACCTAGGTCGGTCTGTGCATTAGTTTTTAGGGAGTTGTCGTACCAAGACATTTCTTATTCAGATGTTCCATTACTCCCCTTTGGCTCACAGTCTGTACCCAGTGCCTCCCTGTGTCCTTCCATGCTCGACCTAACACTGGAATAAATTGCCCAGGGAGGTTGTGGAATCCCCATCTCTGGGAATATTTAAGAGTAGGTTAGATAAATGTCTATCAGGGATGGTTTAGACCGTATTTGGTCCTGCCATGAGGGCAGGGGACTGGACTCAATGACCTCTCGAAATCCCTCCCAGTCCTTGAATTCTATGATACTATCATCTGGTGGCGTGTTTTTATTCATCAAAGGGCCAATTAAGGTGAATTGAACATATGACCAATTCATGAAGGGTAAATTTACAAAATAGGGGATTTGTCAGATGCAAACAGTACATTATCAATTCCCAAAAAACACAAGGAAAAGGAAAATTTCGGCTGAGTCCAATTGGCATGGTCCGTGTAATAACCAAAGTTTATAGCAGCCTTCTTGAAAGTTCCCAGACTGTCGCTCTGGAGCTCAAATCTCGCAGCTCACCGAGAGCTTTGAGAGGAGCCCTGAGAAGAGCCCTCCGAGTCCTCTTCCCTGCCGATGGTAAGTAGTTCTCAGGGTGGATGGCGATGGTCTTCAGTGGAGTCTCCCGTAAGGCTGCAGTTGTCTTGATCCGGAGTCTGATGTCCTGTGAGGAAAACCCCGCGCACCCTGCCTCTGGGACGGACATCCCCAAACTGTCCAGCTATCGGCCTTTTATCCCGTCTCAGGCGGGAAATCCCTGCGAGGGAAACCCCTCAGAGTCTGCCCCTGCTAGGGAGACCCTGTGTGTGAACTTCTGAGGTAAAGCCAGGTCAGACTGGACAGTGTGTGTTTGTGAGAATGACAGAGACACACACACTGAGAGTGACAGAGATTTGTGCATTGCCGAGCTCCCTCCATCCCCTGCTCTCTGTGTGGAGATAGGGCATAAGAGTAGAGGGAGGGAGGAACACCCTGACATCAGAGCCCCCCCCCCTTCTCCTTCCCACACCCTGCACAGCAAGCAGGAGGATACCAAGGGGGCAGCTTCAATGCAGAAGGCAGGAGCAGCATGAAAATGGGGAGAGGAGCAACTGAAGCGTTAGCCCTTGAGAGCTTCCTGGACAAACCAGCCAGGATCATCGGCCAGAGGCTCTGAGATCTGTCATTAGAACCCGATCCACTGCTCGGTGACCACTGCTCTACTATTTCTGCTGCTGCCGCTTCTTCTGTTGCTGCTCCTTCTCCTGCCCCTGCTTGTTTTCATGTTTCTTCTTCTGTTTGTGCTGCTGCTTCTTTGGCTACTTTTTCTTCTGTTGTTTCTTTTGCTGATTCTTCTTCTGCTTTTGCTCCTTCTTCCTCTGTGGCTGCTACTTACTCTGCTCTTGCCTCTTCTGCTGCTGCTTTTCTTCTTCTTCTGGGCTGTGTCTACACTGCACCCCTTTTCTGGAAAGGGATGCAGATGAGACAAGTCGGAATTGCAAATGCCGCGGGGATTTAAATTTTCCCCGCTCCATTTGCATGAACATGGCTGCCGCTTTTTTCCAGCTCGGGGCTCTGCCGGAAAAAAGCTCCAGTCTAAACAGGGATCTTTTGGAAAATAAACCCTTTTCCGAAAGGTCCCTTATTCCTCTTAAAATCAGGACACAGCCCTGCTGCTGCTGCTAATTCCTCTTTCTTCGGCTGCTGCTTCTTCAGCTTCTCGTATTCCTGCCTCTGCTTCTGCTGTTCCTGCTGCTCTTTTCTTCTTCTGCTGCTGCTGCCTCTTTTCTTCTCTGTTTCCTCTACTGCTTCTGCAGCTGCTGCTGCTGCTTCTCTGGCTGCTGCTGCTCCTTTTTCTGTGGATACTTCTGCTGTTGCTGCTATTGTGCTACTATTCTCCATCTGGTGTTTGTTTCCTGTTGCTACTCTTTCTGCTGCTGCTACTTCTTTTTCTGTTCCTTCTTCTGCTGCTCCTGTTGCTTCTTCTGCAGTGCTGCTGTTTCTGCTGCTTCATCTGCTCCTATTTGGTCTTCTGCTTCTCCTTCTTCTGTTTGTGCTTCTGCTTCTGCTGTGGCTGCTGCTGTTTTCTTTCTTCTGCTGCTGCTGTTTCTACTTCTCTCAGGTATGTCTACATTTGCCCCCCAGTTCGGAGTAGGGAGGCAAATGAAGCATACCGAAGTTGCTAATGAAGTGTGGGATTTAAATATCCCATGCTTGATTAGCATATTTGCGGCCGGTCGCCGTTTTAAAATGCCAGTCGCCCGATTTAACTCACTGTGTGTAGACACAGTAGTCCGATTTAAAACCCTTCCCTCAATTTAACTGTTACTCCTCATTGCACGAGGAGTAACAGTTAAATCTCGCGCTTCATTAGCAACTTGGGTATGCTTCATTTGCCTCCCTCGTCGGAACTAGGGGACAAGTGTAGACACACCCCCACTCAATAAGGAGCAGCCAGAGATCATGACGCAGGGATGATCCCCAAAGCCTTATTCTGCCCCTCTAGTGGAGCAGGCGGGAAGTGGGGGGGGAGGGGTGACCCACAGAAATTAGGAGCCTGCTGGAAGTCTCCAGAGAGCTGTCACCTCTGCACCTGGGAAGGGAAGGGGCTGGGACTGGGCATCTTCTCTCAGGAAGCAGGGGAAGCCTTGTGCCCGGCAGGGAGCTGGCTCCATCACTGTAGCCGGCTGGGCCCTTACCCCGCTCTGCCCTGTCAGGAGGAGGGGAAGGGAACTCGGGGGCTGAGGTGGTAACAGAGCATCTCCCTCCCTCCCATTTAACACTCCATTGGCAACCACAGCAAAGTGTGGGACACTTCCGGCCCACGCAGCCTCCTCAGCACCTGCACTGCTATCGACAGGCACATTTGCCTTCCCTCTGCCTCCTCTGCCTGTTCCAGTGCGAGAGGAATCGCAACATCCTCTGGGAGGAGGGTCCCAACTACGGGATGGTTTCCCTCTGCTCCCATTGAATGCTCTGTTCCCTTGAGACTTTCATCCTCCTTAAGAGCACTGGGGCTCTCAGACTGGAGGTGGGACAGTACTACTGTGTCCCGGAAAGTCTCATCAGCATAGCTCTCTGCCTCCCTTAGCTCCTCCAGTTCAGGCACCCTGGCCTCCAAAGCACGAACTCGGTCTCTGAGGGTCAGGAGCTCCTTGCAACGGGTGCACACATACGCCACCCGCCCACAGGGCAGGTAATTATACATGTTACACTCGACGCAATAAACAGGATAGCCCCCACTCTGCTGCTGGGCTTCTGTCTCCATTTTTCTAATGAATAAGTTTAAGTATAAACTGGGATTCTTTTTAAACCTCTGGAATATAGATTATTATACAAGTTGTTTTAAAGAAGGTCAGAAGTCACTAGTGCCCTCTAACCTCCCCTCTAAACTCCCTGTTAGCTGTTCCTGTTCGCAAGCTCCCTGGGCGCTGAGTCACAGGGTTATATAGCTCCGGTAGCCCCTCCCCCTGACTGAGGCTCAGCCAATTAACAGAGGCTTCTAGATTTCAAACCTTTTAGAAGTTCCTTCAAACAAACAGACAGACAAACACAAGCTCAGCACACAGCAAATAACTCCCCCCCACACACAAACACACACTCCAGACAGCCACTTACCACAAGGATCCCGCTTTTACTCCTCTTTTACCTGGAGAACTCCCTCTCCAAACTCCCTGTTAGCTGTTCCTGTTCGCAAGCTGAACAGGACTTCACTTGACTGCGTACTGAAATGTTTCTGTGTTTGTCAAGTAGCTTGCTAATGTTTTCAGTGCCAAAATCATCCCTGATTTCATGTGGGGGAAGTGAGGCAAAGAAAAAAGCTGCCCATTCATTTAGTTCATTCTCTGGAAACCTCTTACTCAGAGGCTCACACAGCAGGGAGGTGAAACGTAGAATAGGTTCACTGCTGAACTGGTCATCGGTTGTGGTTGATTTGATTTGATTTGATTTGATTTTTCACGCTGTTTCTCCAAGATCCTGCCCTCTCATCCTGCGGCTCTGGGCCCTTGCTAACTGCACAGCCTCACGCGTTGTCAAAGAACCTTTCTGGGAGCATTTAGTCAGTTCTGTTAATTCACGTGAGACCTCATTTAATACAGCTGCAGTGACGTGGCAATTAGTGTCATGGAACTTAGGCAGCACTTTGCTATTGGGTCATTATTTTTTGAGATTTCCTGTTCCAAATAGTTAAGAAGGGGCTCCTAATTACACAGCAAAGCACTTCCAGCAAAATGTCTAGGTGGCCACCTCACTTCAGTTGGAGGTTTCAATGATACAGTCTCATTTTCTGTGACATTTGCTATTTCCTCTAATTGTCCTCTTCAGACTGAGCACATGGTCTTCAGCACTGGCACTTGGTTCCACACATCAGCTAAACCCAGGTCTTCTCCATGGGCCAGGCAGTGTTGTGTTTTTAAATGTGGGATGCTCTGCTTGAGTTGTCTGGCAACACCATTGTTTTTCCCCAGCACGACTGAAGCACCATCTGAAGTGAACATCACTGTTTTCATCAGATCCCGCTTATTCAGGGTGTCAAAGGCTTTGAGAGCAGCTGTAACAGCTTGTGCATTCCAAGCAGATAACTGAATGGTTCCACCAAACACAGTCTTCTGCCCTGCACATGCTGCAGCTCTCAACTTGAAGTCAATGACAAGCAAGTTGGTGACAGAAATACCTGTGCTCTCATCAGTAATAAGTGTATGGTAGGAAGACAAGCTAATAGCTGACTTGATTTCTGCACAGACAACACTGATGATTGACTCCAAAACCGCAAAAGCAGAGTTTTTCTATGCCAGCTTGTACATACTGGTGCTTTCCCATGTGCTCATTTATATTTTGCGCATTTCTATTCTGGAGCTGTTCATTTGTACGCGAAGCAGAAAGTCATCTGTGAGAATTTTTATTTTTTCTGGCTTTAAATGTTTTCTGTCCTTCAGTTCCAGCCTCTTCTGTTTCTTTTTTGTGTTTCTAAGAGCATCCTTCACAACTCACATCCCAAGGGAGGAGAATTCCTGCTCCTAAAAATATGTGCAGCAGATTCACGACTTTTGCTTGATGAATCCTCTTCATGTTGTCCAAGGGCTTCCCCCGTCCCACTTGTGGCCTGCGGAGAAGTGGCTGCATATTCTAGTCTGAGTCCAAATTTAGCAGGTCAAGCCCACATCAGCACTGTACTGGAATATGTCCCCGCTCTGTACACAGATCTGGCCTTGAGATTGTTGAGATTCTGCTTCAACTCTTTCATTCAGCCATTCTCCTTTGACCGTGGGGCAGCATTTCTTCTTAGGGTTTGCTCCTGTGTTGGTTGATGCTCTTTGCCTTCATTAACACATGACTGTTAAAAGGTGCAGAAGGGCTGGGGGTCATGTAATATCACGTATTCTGCTCTTAATTAAAAATCCTGTAGTCCATGGGATATGTACAGCTTGTATTAAAAAAAGTCTGCCCGAGAGTGCTGCTGTGATAACTAACTCTGTTGCAGGCAATGATTAGAGTCATTGAACACTAGAACTGGAAGTGACTCAGGAGATCAAGTCCCTCCCCTGCACTCACGGCAGGACCAAGCACTGTCTAGATCATCCCTGGCAGGCGTCTGTCCAACCTGCTCTTCAGTATCTCCAGTGATGGAGACTCCACAACCTCCCTCAGCAAGGGTATGTCTACACTACCCCGCTAGTTCGAACTAGCGGGGTAATGTAGGCATAGCGCACTTGCAAATGAAGCCGGGGATTTGAATTTCCCGGGCTTCATTTTCATAAGCCGGCCGGCGCCATTTTTAAATGCCGGCTTGTTCGAACCCCGTGTCACGCGGCTACACGCGGCACAGGCTAGATAGTGCGGAATGGCTTGCTAGTTCGAACTATCTAGCCCGTGCCGCGCCGTGCCGCGCGTAGCCCCACGGCACGGGGTTCGAACAAGCCAGCATTTAAAAATGGCGACGGCCGGCTTATGCAAATGAAGCCCGGGAAATTCAAATCCTGGGCTTCATTTGCAAGTGCGGTATGCCTACATTACCCCGCTAGTTCAAACTAGGGTGGTAGTGTAGACATACCCCAATTTATTCCAGTGTTTAACCACCCAGACAGGTAGGAAATTTTTCCTTATGTCCAGTCTTCAGCTCCCCTGCTGGAATTTAAGTCCATTGCTTCTTGTCCTATCCTCAGAGGCCCAGGAGAACAGTCTTTCTACTTGCTCCTCCTGGTAACACCCTTTTAGATACTTGAAAACCGCTATCATGTCCCCTCTCAGTCTATTCTTTTCTAAAGTAAACAAGGCCAATTCTTTCAGTCTTCCCATATGAATCATGTTTTCTAGACATTTGGTCTGTCTAGAATACATCCCTTTTCTCGAAAAAGGAATGTAAATGAACCACGGGAAATTTAAATCCCGCCTTCATCTGCAATTTCAAAGTGTCTAATTTACATCCCTTTTTTGAGAAAAAGGATGTAGTTTAGACACAGCCTTAGTCATTTTTGTTGCTCTTCTATGGACCTTCTTCAATTTCTCTGCATGTTTCTTGAAATGTGGTGCCCAGAATTAGACACAATACTCCAATTGAGGCCTGATCAGTGCCGTGCAGAGTAGAAGAATGACTTCTGGTCTCCTGCTCACAACACTCCTGTTAATGCATTCCAGAAGCATGTTTGCTTTTCTTCCCCAACAGCATCACACTGTTTAGCTTCTGATCCAGTATGACCCCCTAGATCCCTTTCTGTAGTGCTCCTTCCTAGACAGTCGCTTCCCATTCTGTATGTATGAAACTGAGTGTTCCTTTCAAAGTGGAGCACTTTGCATTTGTCCTTATCAAACTTCATCCTGTTTACCTCAGACCAGTTCTCTAGTTTATCCAGATCATTCTGAATTCTGATTCTGTCATCCAAAGCACTTGCAACCCCTCCCAGCTTGGTATAATGTGCAAACAAAATACGCGTACTCTCTATGCCATTATCTACATTGATGATGAAGATATTGAACAGAATTGGTCCCAAAACAGACCCCTGAAGAACCTCACTTGTTATGCCCTTCCAGTATGACAAGTGAACCATTAGTAATTACTTTCTGAGAACAGTTATCCAGCCAGTTTTGCACCCACTTACGTTGTATTTCATCTTTTTGGTAGTTGCCCCATCTAGGTTGTATTTCCCTAGTTTATTGATAAGCAGGTCATGCGATACCGTATCAAATGCCCACCTCCTTCCCATACTGCATTGCCTAGTGCAGTAGTCTGGGAGCTGAATTTGTTTGTGAACACAGAGGCAAAATAAGCATTGAGTACTTCAGCTTTCTCCACATCATCTGTCACTAGTTTACCTCCCTCATTCAGTAAGGGCCCCACACCCTCTCTGATAACCCTTTTAATGCTAACATGCCTGGAGGAACCTTTCTTACCCATCACATCCTTTGCTAGCTGCAAACCAGTTGTGCTTTTGAATTCCTGACTGCTCCCCTGCATTCTTGATCCTATCATTCCAGAGCAAGCTGTACCCTTCTCTATCAATATTCCAATCATGTGTATTATCCCACCAAGTCTCTGTGATACCGACTGTGTCATAGTTGTGTTTATTTACTAGCACTTCAAGTTCTTCCTGCCTATTCCCCGCCCTCCTTGCATTTGTACACAGGCATCTAAGATACAGATTTGATTTTGTCCCCAGTTCTGCTTTGTCCCTCCTTTACCTCTGCTATTGCAGCCCATGCTCCCTCCCATTTCTGACCCATCTTCCAGGACTCCATGTTCTTCACTTGCCTATGAGCTTTGGTCACCTGCCACCATCAAACCTAGTTTAAGGCCCTTTTTCACTAGTTTAGCCAGTCTGTGCCCAAATACTCTCTTCCCCTTCCTCCAAAGGTGAACCCCGTCCCTGCTTAGCAGTCCTTCTTCTTGGAACAGCATCCTGTGGTCAAGGAAGCCAAAGCCCTCCTGGCAACACCATCTTCGCAGCCAGGCATTCCCCTCCATGATGCGCCTCTCTCTGCCTGGGCCCCGACCTTTAACAGAAAGGACTGAACAGAACACCACCAGCTCTCCAAACTCCTTCACCCATACTCCCAGAGCCGTGTAGTCACTCTTGGTCTGCTCAAGGTCACACCTTGCAGTATCATTAGTTCCCACATGGATGAGTAGCATGGGGTAGTAGTCAGAGGGGTGGATATTCCTTGATAGTGCCTCTGCAGAGAGAAAGGAAATGGAGTTGAGAGCCCAGAAGCCCAACAGAACACATCTACGCACACTGTGGGCTAGCAAACACCTACGCTGAACAGTGGAGTGTCTGACTGGGACACGCTTGGGAATCTCTTCTTTTCTGGTCTCAATAAACCTACTGTGACTAACACGTCTCATGCCCTGTTCTCATCCTGCTAGTGTTCCCTCCTTCCAGGCCATTGGACAAGATAGTTTCCAGCGCGGGAGCTTAAAGAGGTCATGGACTATAGGCATTGGGTAGGTGTTTGAGGATATATTAAGGATCTTTAAGATTCATAAACTGTCAGTCTGGAATGTAACCGTTTGCTTTCCAGAACCAGAGCGATTATTCCCACAAGCCCAAAATGAAAAAATCAGACCAGGGAGCCTGAGAAACATGCTGCAGTCAATACCACTCTCCAGAAAACCCACTGACTGCTACACTTACCTCCATGCCTCCACCTTCCATCCAGCACACACTATTCCATCCATTGTCTATAGTCAAGCCCTTAGATACAATCACATCTGCTCCAATCCCACTGACAGACCAAAAACTTTAAGATCTCTACCAAGCATTCGTAAAACTCAATTACCCACCGGTGGAATAGAAACAAATTGAAAGGGCCAGACAAACTTGCAGAAACCATCTACTTCAAGATAGGCCCAAGAAAAGCTGGTTAAACTCCAACACATCAACCACCTACAACCTACACTGGAACAGGATACTACACTCCGAGAGGCCCTGGGTGACAGACCTATACTCTCTAATAGACAATCACCTAACCTCAGGAAGATACTTACTAACAACCACAAGGCACACCACATCAATACTAACTCTGGAACTTTCCCTTGTGACAAACCCCATTGCCAACTTTGTCCACATGTCTACTCTGGTGACACCATCACTGGACCTAACTATGTCAGTTATACGATCAAGGACTCATATTCCTGTTCATCCAGCAATGTGACTTATGCCATCATGTGTCAGCAGTGTCCCTCTGCAATGTATATTGACAGACTGCTCAGTCACTTTGCCAAAGAATCAATGCCCACAAATCTGACATCTTCCAAGGGAAAATCCTATTAGTCTACATTTCAGTCTACCTGGGCATTCCCTTAGAGACCTGACAACATGCATCTTACTTCAGAAAGACTTTAACATTAGATTACAGAGAGAAACTTCAGAACTTTCATTCATGCTTAAATTTGACAGGTTACAAGTGGGCCTTAAGAAAGATGCTAGTTACCTACACATTACAAAGACAGCTTCCCCAACTATTGATAGTCCTAGTAACTGCTGATTAGCCACTCACTGACTTAAAATAAGCTATTTCCTCCTTCCCTCTCCCCCGCCCCACCTTTTGTTCTACAATCTGATGTGTTAGTTTATAATGTGCTCACCCTCTTCATTGTATTCCGTTGTTATATATGGTCACGCCAATTCTCTTTCAGAATAGGATTTGGAGAAGTGGGTCTGGCCCACGAAAGCTCACCACCTAACAGCTATCTTGTTAGTCTTTAAAGTACTATATATTTTTCCTTTTGTTTTACCATGCTACCACAGTGCATTTGCTAGACCTGTGCCTTAGGGAAAAGAATTGACCCATAGTGATTCAAAAGTGACATTGATTCCATTTCGCTTCCTGTACAAGTTAGTCACACTTTGTTTGGCTCCAGTAACCCTATGTCAAATGTTTACTAGGCTCTCATCAGAATCAACATTACAGCTGGGTAAACCTCTCCATGCAAACCCTGTTTTTCACTTGCTTACAAGTTGTATGAAACATCCCGGGTTCAGCCAGGCATAGGAACAAGCCTCTATTGCCGTCTGCCTCTTGTCTACACTTTTGCAGCTTCCTCAACAACGGCTGGTCTGAGTCCCATGCTGGCCACAATCTCCTGTCCCTCAGGATACTGATGCCCCCTCTATGGCCTCCTTGAGACCCCATCAGTGAGATTCCCATCTAGATGTAGAGGCTGAAGGAGATGGACAATTACAGGGCTCTCCACTAATCTCCCCTTTCCAGACTCCAGCATATAGTACGCTCAAGGCTCCAGCTGACTTCTCAATTGTACACAGATCTACATCCAATGTATACCCATCCCCAGACAGAACCTGAAAAGGCCAGGTGCCAGGAGAGCTATTTCAGAGTCATCACCTATGTGTTTCAAACCTCTGACTTCCTCTGCATCCCTTTGTACCTCTAGCAGTAACCATAATCGCAACACAGTTCTGCAAGAGCCTCTCTCGCTATCTTCTCTTTCTTTTTGTGACCTCTGTAGTTTATTACAGAATGTTAGTCTAATGCATACAGGATCACTTCATGATATAAAACATAGTTACATGTTTCCAACAGAGTATATGCTCAGTGCTGTATAATATCCAAAAAATAAACTGAAAGCTCTTTAACTAGGTGATTCTCTACAAAATAGATATCCTGTGGATCATTGGCTTTTAAATTTAAAACAGTTTTGATGCTGTAATGCAAGCCCCAAACACTAGGTAGAGCAGCTAGCACAGAAATATTCTGTTCAAAATAGCAGGTTGAAATGAACATGTTGCACTGTGGTGGAAGGAGAACAGCAAAAGATTTTTAGCATTTTAAGATTTTCCATGAATCTGTTAGTTTTGCTTTATTCTACTTTACTATTTCTACATTAGCACTCAACAAAAGAGGGAGAAAAGTAAAGAAGTAAATTGTACTTCCCCATGATTTCAAAGTAACACATTTCAAAAATTAACATTTGTTTTCAAACTTCAAGAGGAGGAAAACGGCAATGAAAATAGCAGTTTTGATTCAGATGAGAATAAATAAAATATACTTATTCTCCATCTCAGATTGTTTAATTTGCAGATTATTGTGCTAATTACTAAATTTCTAATTATGCTACACAACTAAAAACATTAGCATTAAGTGTGGCTGCTTCATATACCCTGTTTCTTGTTGCTTACCTTAGTCACATCTTTTCTGTCCTAGGACTCATGAATTAGAAAAAAAAAAAAATCAGCTGGTGAAAAACCCTCAGAGATTATCATCTGCAAAAGAAATTAATAGAAATTCTTCCAAAAGACCTAGAAATTCTCTTGGATGAATCAGTCTCCCAATCCAGTTTCATAGAGGAGGAATATGATCTCTTGGATAAAACAGAGGAGGACCCCAAGAGGAAACACTGTTGATTCTGATGCAGGAAGTTTTATTTCCAGTGAGTGAACAAGGCATCCAAATAGATGATGACAGCATGGAATGTCAGATTGCAAGCAACTGCATTAAAAAAATTGCCTCAGAGAAAGAAATGCTAAAGCTCTTCAGGGATTTATGGAAAATCCTGGCTAATGTGGAAAAAGAACTGTGTCGAATGAGAGGTCAGGGAAGATATCCCTGCTGAGAAATATAAATCTCAGCTGAAAGATAAGATTTTGCAATTACACAGACAGAATAAATGTGATCTTATTAATGGTTTGACTAGACTCAAATGCTGTACAACATCTACTTGCATTAGAGAAACACTATTTTCTGAAATGGATCAAATTTCAGCTGGATCACACTGATAGAAGGAATTGTTCTGAACCTACAGGCTGAATACAAAGAGAAATGCAAGTCTCTCAGATTAGTTCTGCCACTTCTTTACAGGTTGAGCATTCCATGTGAAAGTTGGGGAAGTCCCAGGAGGCTGTGCACCCCATGGTTAAAGGCTGCAATACCCTAAAAAGTGGAAGGCAACTCACCCACCTCTCAGGCATCGCAATTGACCTCATGCTAAAAGAGCTTCCCGTTCACCTGATGAACGGACATGTCTGCAACCTCCCACTGCAATGGGTGACCGACATTCTGAACTCTGGGCCAAGCTGAGGGGAAGGACCAAAATGCTGGTTGTGATGATGCTGGGAGTGCAGAGCACTGGGAAATCCACCTTCCTGAACGCCACATTCCAGCGGCAGTTTGCAGTGAGTAGCGGCTGAGGTACGCAGGGAGCCTTCATGTTGCTCCTTCAAGCTAGAGCAATCTTAGAAAAGGAACAGGGCTGTGATTTCATCCTGGTGATGGACACAAAGTATGAAAGGCCCTGAACAGGCCAAGGTGGAAGAGAGTTATCAACATGACAAAGAAAATGATCCTCAGCAATGGCTGGAACAACTGGAACAACTGATGCTTCAATATTTCTCTATATTTAAGAGCCATTATTTGAAAAAAGTTGCCCAACAACACAGAGCCAAGGACTTCAGTGATCAGTGTCTCCAGCTTGCCTTAATGGCTTATGTTAGCAAAAAACTCGGGCTAGAAATAGGGAATGACTCAGCAGTGGACAGTCTATTGAATGTGCCAGCTGGACTTTTTCTTCAGTTCACTGTGCAGAAGAAGCTGTTTGAACATGAGAACTTCAACTATGTGAAGTTTGTCAAAGCTTGAATACAAAGGCACAGATTAGATTAGTACCAACAGGCTGAGGATTTGGAAGATCCTGAGGAAGAAGTCAAAGCACATGCTTTGGAGAGGATACAGGAAACATTTGCTATGAAATAAACACACAGATATACTCCTAAATGAGATACCGATATGATCGGATGAAGTCACTGGATGGGCAAAAATGAACCATTTTCATCTACTCTTTGCCCCTTTTAACTTATAGAAGAGGGGCCCACAGTGCTTCTCGTGGGCATTCTTGGGTGTGGAGATTGCACTTGAATAAATAGGGAATGAAATATGCAGCCACTACAGTTCTACAGCCAAAGTCTCAAAAACTGCCCTTCCGTACAGGATCAGGGATTTGGTTTTAATTGATAGTTTTAATGTGCTAAGCAGGTGCTAGTATGATCGGATGAAGTCACTGGATTTCAAAACAGACATGTACTTTTCACAAACACATGTACTTTCATCTATTAACACCATTCATAAAATCAGAATAAAAATCTATTTTGTGATACGAGAGAATTTGAGGTTTCTGGAGTGCTAAACCCAGTCGCATTTCACCAGAGCAGTGGTGACAGCCAATACCCATCTAATTCACTCCAAGAACAGGGCAGCTCAACTCATTCAACTATCAATACCCTCACCCAGACAACTAGTATCTCAGGGTAGCGTACACAATAGCCCAACAAAATTCACTTTATTACAAGAGCTGGGACAGTCTCATTCCGGATAGAAGATTAGCTGCATTTCTGGCCCAGTTATAATTGGGACAGTGCACCGTGATCAGAAGTTAGCAAATCCCACGCCATTAATGGTGCACTTGTAATGCTCCCTCTCCCCTTCCTCTGTCCTGACTCCACCCTTCACCTACAGTCTGTCTCCTCACCTCTGCTCCATTTGGCTCATGCCATCATCTCCTTTCCCTCATTCCCCTGTTCCTGACGACAAAGCTCTTCAGAATGACTGGTGGAACTTGCCATCTAAACAGTAACTTTTAGCAGCTCAGGGTTCCAGTGCAGAAAGAAACCTACTGAAAAGAACCAGGATTCTAAAAGAAGCTGAAAGAAGGTGCTGCTGGCACAGAGCAGAGAGCAGTACCTCATTCTCTCCCCCATATCCATCAGGAAATAGATGGTCTTGGTGGCTAAAGACTAGGACAGGTGGGTTCTGTTCCTGGTTCTGAGATGAGCATGTGGGATAGTGAAACAGACGTGCTGGGAAGAAGATTTCTGGGTTCCATTTCCAGCTCTGCCACTGAACTGCTGTATTAGTTGGGTAATTTCTCTTAACCTCCGTATGCTTCAGTTTGTAGTGTAAAAGAGGGGATCGAGAATCTGACCCACCTCTCAGCAGATTATGCTGCCTAATTCAAGAATGTTCATAACGTGCTCAGAAATACTCTGATTGGAAGACGTTTAGAAAGGGTAAGTTTTTAGGATTATTATTAATTTGGTAAGAAGTGTGTTGGGGCAGGGCAGAAACGTTGGTTCCTACAAACATGAAGGGTACGTCCAGGGGCCAGATGTAGCCCACCTAACACTTCAATCCGGCCTGTGGACTGCATCTGGCTGCTTTCTGTTTATATCCTGTTGCCTCTGCCCCCGAGTTTCCAGGCAGTGGCTCAGGCAGCAGGATCCTTTTTAAAAGGCTTGTGGCTCACGGCTATAGTGCTAAACCAGCAGGAGTCAGAGCTGCGATGCCTTTAAATAGCTGCAGAAATCGTGGGCAGCTTGCAGGCACTGCAGTAGCAGTAAGGCCATGAGCCCTATGCTGTGTTTTCATTCAAAGCCTCTGGCCCCAGACAACTCTGGGGAGAGACAAGTCTCCAGCCCTGCCCATTCTGCCCAAAGCCCCAGCCCTTCATGAGGTGGAGCCAGCCATGACCCCATCCCAAAATTTGGAAAGTGCCCCCCTGCAAAAATTACTGGCCCCCCAATAGACCACCACCCTATTGTGAACAGCCTCATCTCTACAAGATGCCATATAAGAGTCACCAACGTCTGAAAGCTTGTTCCTAAATGAAAGTAAACCCTGCCTCTCCCCACTCACTAACACTGCGGTCTAGTGTTAAAGGGCCAGCCGGCTCTGCATGATGGAAATCCTCTTCTTTCTTAGGGTACAGCCGCACTGCAAGCTTATTTTGGGAAAAACTATTCCAGAAGATCTAGAAAGAGAGCTTCAAACAGTTCTGAAGTGGCCTGACACAGGGCAGACTCGTCACCATGATGCCTCCAGTCTTGGGAATTAGCTTGCTTGGCTCTCCGGACACTTCCCTCTAGCTGGGGGCTCCCCATGTTTCTCTTTGTTCCTGGCATCCTCCCAGGACACTGCCCTCCAGCAGGGCCCACTCCAGTGTCTGAGCCCCCTTCCAGAGGTTGGTGTTTATCCTGCTTGCACTTCAGGGTTCTCCCTTCCCAGGGCACCCCAATCCCTTCACCCAGGTCCCCTGCACCCACCTTGCCTCAGTGACCCACTGCCAGTCTGCATCTAGCCCTGAGGGGCAAACTACAGTCTGGAATGGCCACTCAGCACTGGCAAAGCAGTGTGGACCTGCTGCCCCTGCCTAGCATGGCTGCCTCACTACCACACAAGTAGCCTAAGGCCTTGCTTCAGGCTCTGCAGCCTGGGACCTTGCTTGGCCACCGCTTCCCCAGATCTGCCCTACCTCCAGGAAGCCACCTGCTTCCCTGGCAGTCAGGCCCCTACTACTCTCTCTCCACACCACCACTCAGTTTTCCCTCTGCCTCCTGGAGTCCTCCTTTATATAGCCACCAGCTGGGCCCTGGTTAGCTAGAACTGCCTCAGCTGGGGCTTTGCTCGCAGCCCTTGCTCAAGGCTGGGGTTTTGCCCTTAAAGGGCAAGTGCACGGCAAATGCCCTGTCACAGGCCCACAGCAAAAAATTATTATCCACCCCGTATTAATGCATCCCAGAATCATGTTTGCTTTTTTTGCAGCAGTGTCACATAGCTGACTCATGTTTAACTTGTGGTTCACTATGACCCCTAGATCCCTTTCAGCAGTACTCCTTCCTAGATCCCTTTCAGCAGTACTCCTTCCCAGACAGTCACTTCTCGTTCTGTATGGTTATGTCTACACTGCACTGGTTTTGCGCAAGAAATATGCAAATGAGGCTAAGCGTGGAATATTGCTGAGCTTCATTTGCATGCCTAATGAGCGGCCAATTTTGCGCAAGAGGCTTTTGTGCAAGAAGGAGCTGTCTACACTGCTCCTTCCTGTGCAAAAAAACCCTCTTGCCCAGAGCCGTTAAACTGCTTATTTTCAGAAAAAACATCTCTGTGCAAGAGGGGTTTTTTTTGCACAAGAAGTAGCCGTGTAGACAGCACTTTCTTGTGGAAAAGGCCTTTCTGCAAAATGGCGGCTCATTGGGTATGCAAATGAGGCGCGGTGATATACATCCCTGTGCCTCATTGGCATATCTTATTGCGCAACAATGCTCAGTGTAGACATAGCCTATGTGTGAAATTGATTGTTCCTTCTTAAGTGTAGCATTTCACAATTGTCCTTATTACACTTCATCCTATTTACCTCAGACCATTTTGAATTATGACCCTATCCTCCAAAGCAGTTGAGACCCCTCTCAGCTTAGTATCATCTGCAAACTTAATAAGCGTATGTCCTATGCCGATATCTAAATTGTTGATGAAGCTATTGAACAGAGCCAGTCCCAAGAACAGACCCTGCGGAATCCCACTTGTTCTGCCCTTCGGGCGTGATTGTGAACCATTAATAACTATTCTCTGGGAACGTTATCCAACCAGTTATGCACCCACCTTATAGAAGCCCCATCTAAGTTATATTTGCCTAGTTTACTGATAAGAAGATCATGCAAGACCACATCAAATGCCTTACAAAATTCTAGATATACCACGTCCACCACTCTCCCTTATCCACAAGAATTGTTATGCTATCCAAAAAGGTAGATGTTTGCAGATGAATCCCCCAATTACTTTCTCCATTATCTTCTCTGGCATAGAAATTAAATTGACTGCTCTGTAGTTTCCTGAATTGTTCTTGTTTCCCTTTTTATGGATGGGCCCTGGATTTGCCCTTTCAAAGTCTTCTGGAATCTCTCTTGTCTTCCATATTTTTACCCACACTCCCTCCCACCCCTCAAACTCCTCCTGCACTCCAGTTCCTGGCACTCAGCTTCCCCACACAGGCAAACTCCCTTCCACACTCCTTGCTGCCCCCCCCACTCCTTCATGTGCCCCAAACCCAGCCTTGAGCCTCCCCACACCCAAGCTTGCTCCCGTGTGTCTGCCCACGCCCCAAATCCCTCCTGCACCTCAGACCCCTCCTGTACACCACCCCCTTTGCCCGCGTGGGGCCAGGCTGTTTGGGTTTGTGTGATTAGACAGTTGCCAACCCTACCAGACACCCCCACTGTTAGCACCCCCCCAGCTCTCCTCAGCCCATTGACTCCCCCAGATTCTCCTCTACCCAGCTGGTCCCTGCTACCAAGCTCCTCTCTCCCTTCATCCCTGGCCCCATCACAATGCGTCTAAACAGCATTTTTTTAATTTCTAAATAAGGTACAGGCAGTCCCCGAGTTACGCGGATACGAACGGGGATTTTCTCGCCCCTCCTCCAGGGCGAGAAAAGCTGATCCCCATCTCCCTGGTCTGCTGCGGGATCCAGCAGACCATTGAGACGGGGACCAAAGCGGCGCAGGACCCGGGGCCGGACCCACGGCCGCTTCCAGATTAGCTGGAAGCGCCGCGGGTCCAGCCCCGGGTCCTGCGCTGCTTTGCTCAGCATCTCTCTGGTCTGCTGGGGGGGACGCAGCTAGTGCCCCCCCTCAGCAGACCAGGGAGATGTGGAGCAAAGCCTGGGGCCTGTGGTAGAGCAGGTGGGGCGCTGCCGGTTGGTCCCACAGCACCGCTCCTTGGCACTACTGGACCAACCCGGCAGCACCCCAGCTACTCTGCCCCAGGAGTCCTGATTCAGCCGCTGCTGATTTTTCTGGGGATCAATGGCCCCCAACCCAGAAAAGTTTCCCCACACCTGCCATAAATAAAGAGAATATTGAAGCCACTTGTTTTGGACATAAATTAATATTTTAGTTATATACAGGGAGTCCCCAACTTACGCGGATCCGACTTACGTCGGATCCGCAGATACGAACGGGGCTGCCCCAGAGTACACGGACTGCGGGACCTCCCGGTCCTGCCGCCCGTGTACTCTGGGGCTTTCTCCGCTGCCGGCTTCCCCGTGGCTTTCTCTGCATCTCCCTGGTCTGCCGTGGCTCTCTGGACGCCTGTGACAGAGCAGCTGGGGTGCTGCCGGTTGGTCCTGCAGCGCCGCTCTGGGCGCTACTGGTCCAACCCAGGAGCACCCCAGCTGCTCTGGTCCTGATTCAGCCGCTGCTGGTCAGTTTCAGCAGCGGCTGAATCAGGACGCCTGGGGCAGAGCAGATGGGGTGCTGCTGGGTTGGTCCAGTAGTGCCGAGGAGCCGCGCTACTGGAGCAACCCAGCAGCACCCCAGCTGCTCTGCCCCAGGCGTCCTGGTTTAGCCGCTGCTGAAACTGACCAGCGCTGACTACAGGAAGCCCGAGGCAGAGTTGCTCTGCCCCGGGCTTCCTGGAATCAGCTGCTGATCAGTTTCAGCAGCAGCTGACTTGGGGACGCCTGGGGTTCTTAAGTTGAATCTGTATGTAAGTCAGAACTGGCGTCCAGACTCAGCCGCTGTTGAAACTGATCAGTTTCAGCAGTGGCTGAATCTGGACGCCAGTTCCGACTTACATACAGATTCAACTTAAGAACAAACCTACAGTCCCTATCTTGTACGTAACCCGGGGACTGCCTGTATTTCAAAATAGCAGCCGGACGCGATTATGCAAATGTTGCGCGGGATATTTAAATCCCCACTACATTGCAATTTTGGGTGTCTACATTTGCATTCCTTTCTCAAAAGAGGAATGAAGTGAAGACGTACCCCATGACTCCCAGCTCTGTGAGGACACCGGCTTCTATGTTTGCCTGTTAGCGGAGCTGTAGTGGGATTGTCAGTTGTGCCCGAGATCTGACAGGGAATTTCCCCTGAGTTGCTGGAGCTGCTGAGCTGTGGCTGCGTTGCAGGGTGTGGCTGTCCTGGGCTCCCTCAGGCTATGCCTAGACTGCAGGAATTTGTTGGGGAGACAATGCAAATGAAGTGCTCCTTACTCCTGCTGTAATTCGCAGTGTAGACAGGGTCATTTTGCACAAAAAAATCCCTTTTGCACAAGATCCCATATGCCTCAAAAAAGGTGGTACAGTATAGGGGATCTTGCATAAAAGGGGTTTTGCGCTGAATGGCCCTGTCTACACAGCCTTTTTTCAGCAAAGACTTCTTCCACAAAAAGGATCAGAAGAGACTCTGCAAATGACAGCGGGAGAAATGCTAATGAACGCTTCATTTGCATTGCCTCTCCAACAAATTCCTGCAGTCTAGAAGTAGCTTCAGTGCCCGCTGGACACCCACTGCCCTGTGCCAGGCATCACACACTCTGGGGGCCAAAGACACGTCCGAGGGGTGGGCAGCATTTGGGAGCCAGCAGGAAGAGGGAAATGAGGACACACTTGTCATGCAGTTTGCCCTCTCATCCAGTTGGTAGCTGTGCTGCAGACAGGAACATAACCTCAGCCACAGCCCTGGCACTGGGGGCCCCACGCTGGCCTCACGTCTTGTTGAGCTGTGGGGTGCCGACCAGCGCTATGCTGGAGAGCCCCTTCGCATCACACTGCACCCAGCACCCGTCCTGGTCCCGGTGGCTCTGTCCGGCTGTGGAGCGGTGGAGCTTAGATCAGGCTCAGCATCCTTGTGCTGGCCAGGCCCGGCTCCATGTGGCCTGTTGGCAGCTGCCTTACAGAGTAACATCCTGGTCCTGCTTTAGCTGGCGGAGCTGCAGCTGGGCTTTGCCTAGGCTAGGGCCTGACAGGTGCAAACCAAGCTCCAGAGGCGACTCGGGCGGCTCCGTCCCTCCCAGCAGGGGAAAGTTTCAGGTTGGGCTTCGCTGGCTCCGCCCCGGAGCCTGAATGGAACCTTCTGGCCAGACAGAGCCTGGGGGCCGGGCGGCGCCCGAGAGCGACAGCCGCTCTCTGGGGGGGGCGTGCGCTGGGCGGTGCACTTGGAACCCGGCGCTGGCTGGCGCTGGGGGTGAGACAGCGGGTGGGTGAGCCACTGGCACCCAGCCGAGCACCGTGTGTTGGGCTGGACGGGGCGCGTCGGTCTCTGCTAAATGCCCCCCCACATTCACGCAGGCTGTAAACTGCGCAGGATCAGCATCCTCCCAACCTCCCCTCTCCGCCCCATGGCCGGCGGGTCCAGCAGCCTTCCTGCTTGTGGGGATTTGGCCCCACCCCATGGCCACCCAGCTGGGATCTGGCCCCCTGTCTCCAGTTGAGCCCCGGGTGCTTGGCACTGCCTGATTGCTGCTCCTCATTCCAGGGTGTGGTGGGAGCTGCAAAGTGCCCCAGTCACCTTTGTACTGCATTGCCGCTGACACACGTCTCCAGCAAGTACCAGATCCCCCCACGAACTGACAGAGCAGCTGGGTCTTGCTTAGTGGAGGTTGGTCAGAAAGGGCTTAGGCCCTGCAATGGGGTTCACTCCCCACGGCAGCGGCACCTGCTGGTTGCCCTAGGAATTAGTTTGCAGAGCTCAGATGCCCTCTTCTGAGGGTGCCTTGTCTGTCAGGAGATCCCCGCCCCCACTCTACAGGTGCTGCAGGGTCTTCTTTATGACTCAGCCATGCCACAAACTGGGTGCCCCCTTTCGAGGGGAGGGGCACATATCTCACAATACTGCAAGACCCAGAACCCACCATTCTGGGTCCCACCCCAGGGCTATCAGATTTTGCTGCCTCGTCCTAACTCCCTCCACCATTATTAAGGGCAAAGCAGTAAACACAATAACAGTAGATCAGCTGCAGAGTGGTGGACTGTAGGAGCGGCTCAGCAAGTTACCCCTGGGTGTCTGGTTCAACTCCTGCTCGAAGGAGAGTGTCTTTTTCCTCCCCTGCTCAGGCAGAGCGAGAGAAGAAAGGCAGCTTTTGTCCACGTGAGGCTGCTCCCCGAAAAGCAGAGCGCCCTGAGCCCACCGCAGCCAGCTCCTCAACAGTCACAGCCCCCACCCCTGGGAATTTCTGTTGTCCCTCAGTGGGACCCACCGTCCATGGAGGGGAGGGGGCAGGGCTAGGCCAAGGGAAGGTTCTGCCTCCTGCCTTCCTTCCCAGTAGCTTTCCAGTACAAGCCAGCTGTGGGTGTCCGCGCTGCCCCGGGCCTGGCTGTGGGATGGGAGAAGAGTTACCTGGGCGGGGGGGCTGGTCTCTGGATGGAGGCCTGAGTGTATTGTGATGTCATGTGTGACAGCAACAAAGACTGTGGCTGCAGCGTTCTTGTCCTGCCTCCAGTCCAACTGGCTGGCAACGGCCGGCGCCCAAGGATCCGAGAGACGAGAACTGAGCCTCTGTCAAGAGCCTCAGGCAGCCGCTGTCCCCGCGGGCGCTAGAGAGAGGATGAGTCTGTACAGAAGGTAATTCCCGGAGCCTTTCCCAGCCCACCTCAGAGATTGGTGCCTCCTCGGCCTAGGGACGGGTGGGGGCTGGGGCTGCAACAGGCGCTTCCCAACACTCCGTTTTGATTTGACTCAGAGCATCTTCCCCTCTCCTCCTGCTTCAGCCTTTCCCGCGCTCCTGAGGCAGATGGGGATGATTTTCTCTCACTGCTGACTCGTGGGGGCGAATTTCCATGTTTCTTACCTAAAGGGAACATCACAAAACTTGAGTAGAATTTGGGTTTATGTCTCCATGACGCTTATTCCTCTTGGAGGTGCCCCTAATGCATCCCCGGCCTTCAGGGTGGGCAGAGAAATGTTTGGTCTCAAGTAATGATTGTCCAATATCCGTGTGTTTGGACAACATCCAGCTCAGAATGTGCAGACTTGAAATAACAAAGTGCCATTTGAATTCTAGTGAAAATGATACCGCTCTACTGCCAGGGCCAGGCTCTCATGTGGGTAGTTCTCTCAGAAATGCAAAACTCCATACAAATTCCTCTCTACCCCCTCCAGCCTATAAAATATCTCTGTAAATAACCAGTGAGGTTCCATTCTGGGCAACGGATTGAAATAAACTGCTACCTCATTCTGTCATGAGTCTTGGCTGTGATTTCTTTATCATTTTTTTGGTGACCTACGTTCTGATTTGATGTTCTAAGTAGTGTGTAAAGCTCTTCATTGAATGTTCTCTGGTTCTTTCCCCCATGCTAATAGGTTCCAGATTTTGAAATACTTGACAGGAATGAAATGTCTTTTCAGCTGATAATCCGTCCTTCCGGTGCTTCAAAGCTCCTACTTAACAAGCTTTTATTTCTCTTACTGGCTTTGATGGGAGCAGAGGGTTACTCATTCTCAACTGGGCCCCTGTCTGTAGCCAGAGTCCCAACGTTCTGAGCACAAAGCTGTGGGGTTTAAGAGCAGGCCCCGCTAAGAAGCATAGAAAATAGATGGTGACCAGTGTTTCTGCTAAGACAGTCCTGGGCAAAATACGGCCTGTGCACTGGATCTGGCCCACGGAGGCAGCAGGGAGCCCCAGCCAGGCTCCCCAGTTAGCCACGCGAACCAGGCAGAAACACGGAGGGGAGGGGGGATGTTTTAGGAGCCTCCCCGCCCTCAGCATATTCCCATTTGCCAGTTTCTGGCAGAAACTAGCCAATGCAAACTGCTTGTTGGAATATCATGCAGCTAATAATAAACCCCCGCCCCCTCTCCTGGCTCAGTTATTCATGGAACACGTGGCCAGGTAGGCAGGCTAGTCTCTTGGCCACAGCCTGCTTCTGGCACCACAGGCCTTTCCTGCCCCAACTCTCTGCCCCTTCCTCTCAACATACCCAAACTCCCTGTCCCCCTTTGCATCCATCCCCCCTCCCAATCTCCTGCCCCAGATCACAATCCCCTCCTACCCAGGTCACATCCCAAAGCCCTGCACTCCAGTCCCCTACACTAGGTCACAATTTTTTGGTAACCTAACTTCTGATTCAATGATAGCGTGTCAAACTTCTCATTGAATGGTCACTGGTTCTTTCCCCCATGCTAATGAGCTCCAGATTTTGAAATGCTTGACAGGAATTACATGGATTTTCATCTGATAATCCGTCCTTCCGGTGCTTCAAACCTGCTACTTAACAATCTTTTATTTCTCTTACTGGGTTTGATGGGAACAAAGAGTTACTCACTTTGACCTTGGCCCCTCGCTGGCTGTGGGGTTTGAGGTCAATCTTGAGGTCATGGGCACTTGTTCGGATGTGTGGCACCCACAGGTTACTAACAAATATCTTAGATATATTTAAAATATTACGGAAGAAAGAATACGACAGCAAGGGAAAATTGACAAGGTGCCTGAATTTAAATGTTTGTTGAATATGAAATTAAAACCAAAGAAAATAAATATTGCAAAATGTTCAGTAACCATTTGGTATCTTAGAAGTTTCTCTTCCTTTGAGACATAACTCAAAATTAACCTTTTTCGTGACATACCAAACAAATTCTGTTATCATTCCTATTAACACGTGAAAAGAAATAGTTGTTACAGTTTATGCTTGAAATTAAAGATTATGTCTCTTGGCTTTACACATGTGAAAAAAAACATGAGCATCTTTCTATGGGCAAAAAGTGCATCGAGAGTCTGTTGTTGTTGTGACTTGTGAAACATAAAATTAAACTTTTGGTTTTGACACAGAAAATTCCTTCTTTTCTTTGCTCTATTTAGAAGACCACTAATCACAGCTTCTAGCTGATGATGGGAAGTTAGTTGCTGCTAGTCTCCATGATGAACCTTTTCTTTTCTGCTGTTCCAATTCTTCCAGTGTTGCTACACAGCGTCAGGGTTTCCATCTCCCTCAGGGTATGTCTACACTACAGCGTTATTTCGAATTAACTTAATTCAATTAGTTCATGAGAATTAAGGTAATTCGAAATAACGCATCTAGACACAAAAACTAATTCGAATTGGAATTTTTCTAATTTGAAATAGCACGTCCACATTGAGTGGACCCTGAATCGAAGGTAAGGCTGGCTGGAACCAGTGCCAGCAGGGCATCAGGGTCGGACTTAGTGTGTGGGGCTGCTGCCTCAGGTTAGCCGAGGGCTGTGCTTAAAGGGACCCGACCCCCCATCTTGGACAGACAGTTCTCAGGTTTCTCTGCTTGCTGGTCTACCTCGCTGAGGGACAGCAAAGCATTTGTGTCTCGGAGTGCTCTGCCTGCCCTCACTCGGGACACCACGGAACTCTGCAACATGGAACCAGACCTGCCCCCGGGGACTCTGCTGCGTCTCGCGGACACGTTGACAGCAGACTGGCTGCACTGTCTGCAGGCTGCCATCCGGGAAGACCATCGAGGGGCTGTCAGGATCCAGGGGGCCCTGCGGGAGAGCTTCCACCCTGAGGAGCGCTGACAGTCTCCCAGGTCTGCCCCACCGGGGGCTTGTGCACATTCCCCCCTCTCGTCCTTCCACTTACCCTTCCCTATCCCGCCCTTCCTGATGTCAAATAAAAGACACGTATTTTCAAAAATAACAACTCTCTTTATTGAACAAAACTGAGGAGGGGGAATGAAACTGTGGGGAGACGGGGGAAAGGAGGCGGGAGAGGACAGGAGAGAGGGTGGGAGAGGGGAGGGAGAAAACTGGGAGGAGGGAACTGGAAGGGGGAAGCAAGGGGAAGAAGGGGGAGGGGAAGCTCAGGGATCAGGGGTGGGGGTCTCACTGGGCCAACCGCCTCCCAGTATGGAGAGGGAGGGGGCCTCGGCATCCCTGGGGCGATGGGGAGGAGGGTGCAGAGGTTGAGGTGGGGGGTGTGGATATTGAGGAGGAGGGTGTAGAGGTTGAGGAGGAATTGGTGGGAGGGGGGCAGGAGTGGGAGAAGGGACAGTAGTTGGGGGGCAGCAGGCGCAGAACCGGCACGGGGCACCATGCTCTGCAGCAGGACCTGCAGGTCACAGTTCCTCGCTCGGTCCTCTGCAAGCTGCTCCCGGTGGAGCTTCAGGTCCTTCAGCATCCAGGCCTGGACGGTGCGGTGCAGGGCTCGCAGGGCCCCCAGGTGCTGGTCCCAGTACTCCTGCCGTGTGGTGGTGGCCCAGAGCAGGCTGCAGGTGCGGGAGCATGTCCCGGGCGGAGTGGTACGAGCAGCTGGTGCAGCTGCAGAGAAAGAAAAGAAGTGGTCAGTTCTCCCTGGGGACACAGTGGATGATGTGACCGTGCCCTGCACCGTCAGAGCCGCTGTGCTTGCACAGAGGCCATGGTCAGGATGTCTGGCTCTCCCCGGGACTGGGAGCTGCCCCAAGACGGCACCCAGGCCCCTGTGCCGTGTATAGTGTGGCCGGGGTGGGGGGGAGATGTCCCCTGCTTCTGTGCAGAGGGGGCGTGTGAAGGGAGAGCGTCCTGCTGGGTCCCACCCCGGGGTTGGGAGCATGTCAGGTCTCTTCACACACGCATGTGCCTATTGGGCCATGGCCCCTGGGTGTCATGCAGCTGGAGCCACCTGCCCAAGGGTGGCATGGCGCGTGCTTGCACGTGCACAGGTGGCTGTGTGATCCGTGGGAGGCATGGCCCACATGCGCCGTCCCTGGTCTCCCCCCCGCCTGCCGTCCCCCCCGGGCAGGGGACAGTGCTAGCACTTACGTGGTATGGCCTCCCTGGACGACCCTGCCGACTGCGGTGCCGGAACAGCTGGTGGTGGCCCCTCCGGTGTGCCGGGGTCAGGGCCCTCCAGTCCCGGCTCGCTGCCTCCTGGGCTGGCGTGGACTGCCCCGCCCCCCACGAGTTGGTCGAGGGTGGGGAAATAGGGGCAGGTGGCAGCCCCTGCTGCGGCGCCGCCCCTGGTGGCCCTAGCGTACCCTGCTGCAGCTCTTTGACTTTCAGGCGCACCTGCTCCTGGGTGCGCCTGTGTCCCTTTCGGGCCAGGGTGGCCGCTATGTGGCCATAGATGGCCACGTTCCTCTGCCTAGTGCAGAGATCATGGACGTTGGGGGCCTGCCCCAAACCTCAATGAGGTCCATGACCTCTGCACTAGTCCAGGAGGGCGCTCACCGTCTACGGCCCCTGGCTGGCCCCTGGGTGCTGGGGGACTGGGCCTGGGAGAGCTGGCTGGCACTGGCTGCCTGGCTCATCCTGGGGCCACTGGGTCAGGGGCAGAGACTGCTGGCAGGCCTGGCTCTGGTAAGTGCCATCTGGCAAGAGTCTACCTCTTTAAGGGCCCCGGGGGCCGGGGGAGAGGAGAGGAGATTTCCTGGTTTGGCCCAGAGTGGCCACCAGGGGGAACTGGGAAGGGCTGGAGGCCCTGTAATTCAAAATAAGTGTCTACACAGCACTTATTTTGAGTTAGCTATTTCGAATTAGGCATTATTCCCCATAGAATGAGGTTTACCAAGTTCGAATTAAGCAGTTTGTATGTATAGATGCTATGAAAGTTAATTCGAACTAACGGCCATTCGTTCGAATTAAGTTTGTAGTGTAGACATATCCTCACTGGCAGAGTGAAAATTGATCCTCGTTAGCATACCCAGGTGATCTTTCTATCTGGTTCATAATTTAGTTTCAATATTCTCCACAAGACTAAAGCCACATTCACAGTCAGCACTGGAAAACTGCTCTCATGTCCCCTCTCAGTCTACTCTTTTCTAAACAAAACAAGACCAATTCTTTCAGTCTCCCCACGTGAATCACATTTTCTCTGCAAATCAAAAGTAGAAAACATCTTTGCTCCAGGGAGTTCTGCAAATACTTCTTCAAGGTGAGGTATTCAATGTCAATCACAATAGCTTTATTTGGCTCCCTGAAGTCCACACAAAGGCGAATGCCTCCATCCTTCTTCTGTGTCACTACTATCGGTGAAATCCATTCCGAGGAATCAATCTCTTCAATAATGTCTTTTTGAACAAGTTTTTTAAGTTCCTCTGAAACGGCTTCCCTGACTGAAAATGGTAAGCACCGTACCTTCTGTCGTACAGGCATCACACTCTGTCGCATTTTAACTTTATGCACAAACCCATAAGCACAGCCAAGTTTCTCCCCAACCTGGTCTTGGGGCCCAGCTGAAACTGGTGTGTGTACTGCAAGAGTGCTTTGCTGAGAAAGATCCATTAACTACCCTGAGGTTTAAAGCAGCCAATAAATCTCTGCCAAGGATAGGAGTGCCTTTGTGGACAATGTAGAGCTCTGCATTTACACAGCAATCACCAAAAGTCACTGTTGTGACCGGCAGCCATGCACTGGAATTTGATTTTTCAAATAGCACACCAAGTGAAGTTTGGGTTCAGTAAGAGGCACATCTTTAAAGTAATGCAAATAGATGGAATCAGGTAGCATAAATACTGCTGAACCAGTGTCCAACATAGCTGAATAGGACGTGATTTGCCTGAAGGTGCGACACAAACATTTACAGTGCACCTTATCTGCTCTGGAATATGTGCAATAGTGACTTTGTCCACACTCAGCACAGTAACATCTGGTATTGTAACTACATGCACCTGTTGATTGGACTGGCTACTGTGGCAGACCTTAGCAAAATGGTCACCCCTGCGGAGAGTGTCGAATTTTAGCATGAATGATAGTCCAGAGGATTCCCTTTCAAGTGCAGATTTGGGGGGCTGAACAAAGACTCCAACTACCTTATCCATTACAAAGATAGCTTCCCCAATTATCACCTCTAATACCATTAGCTCACAGACATTTACCTTCCTTTCCCCCCCCCCCCCACATCCCGCTTCTGTTCTGAAATGTGATTTGTCCTTTTGATATGTGTTCATTGTTTTAATTGTATCCTTTGGTATATATGGCTGTGACTATTTTCTTCCACTACTTGATCTGAGGAAGTGGGTCTGGTCCACGAAAGCTCATCACCTAATAAACCATCTTGTTAGTCTTTAAAGCGCTACATAGTCCTGTATTTTGTTTCAGCTACACCAGACTAACACGGCTACATCTCTATCACTATTCCAATCATGTGTGTTATCCCACCAAGTCTCTGTGATACCGACTGTGTCATAGTTGTGTTTATTTACAAGCACTTCAAGTTCTTCCTGCCTATTCCCCTGTTCCTTGCATTTGTACACAGGCATCTAAGATACAGATTTGATTTTGTCCCCCATTCTGCCCTTGTGCCTCCTTTATCTCTGCTACTGCAGCCCATGCTCCCTCCCATTTCCGACCCATCTCCCAGGTCTCCACGTTTTTCACTTACCTATGGGCTTTGGTCACCTGCCCCCGTCAAACCTAGTTTAAAGCCCTTCTCACTAGGCTAGCTAGTCTGTGCCCAAATACTCTCTTCCCCTTCCTCCAAAGGTGAACCCGTCCCTGCTTAGCAGTCCTTCTTCTTGGAACAGCATCCTGTGGTCAAGGAAGCCAAAGTCCTCCTGGCAACACCATCTTCACCCCTCCAGATGCACCTGCCTCTGCCTGGGCCCCGACCTTTGACAGGAAGGAATGAAGAGAACACCACCGGCTCTCCAAACTCCTCCACCCGGGCTCCCAGAGCCCTGTAGTCACTCTTGGTCCACTCAGGGTCACACCTTGCAGGATCATTAGTGCCCACATGGAGGAGTAGCATGGGGTAGTGTTGCAAGAGGTTGTGGATTGCAACTGCTTGAAACACTAAGGAGAGGGGCTCACCACATAGCAGTGTAAAGGGTTTGTTTATTCAGTTAAAACTGGGGAGGGAGGGGAATCTCACTCACACACTCAACCTCACTGGCAGTCCCCGGCAGGATGATAAGGCGAGCAGAAGGCAGTTCATGTTGTTTGATCTTCCCAAGTTGGCTCCCAAGCAGGTCCACTGGCCAGGCGATCCGAGCGCAGGGCGTTCTGGGAGGCTGCACTTCGTGGTCAACCCACTGTGGGTACGTCTACACTACAGCGCTAATTCGAACTAACGTGTCTAGAACTAAAAACTAGTTCGAATTAGCATTTTGCTAATTCGAACTAGCATGTCCACATTAAGTGGACCCTGAACCGGGCTTAAGGATGGCCAGAAGCAGTGCCGGCAGGGCACCAGAGGAGGACTTAGAGCATGGAGATGCTGTCTCAGGCTAGCCGAGGGCTGCGCTTAAAGGGACCCGACCCCCACCCCAGACAGACAGTTCTCAGGGTACCCTGCTTGCAAACCAGTCCTGGCTTGGAGTGCCCGGAGTGCCCACACTTGGCACATCACACCACTCGGCTATCAGACCGGCTGCACTTGCCGCAGGCTGCCATCTGGGGAGAGGGGGCAATTGGGGGGCTGCAGGAGAGCTTCAAACCCCAGAAGCACGCAGAGCCAGCCCAGTCCTCCCCATCGGGGGCTCGTACCCCATTCCTCCCTCACCTCCTTCCACTTACCCTTCCCTAGCTCCTCTTCTTGATGTACAAAATAAAGGACAATTGTGTTCAAAAATGGAATCTGTCTTTATTGAACAAAAATGGGGGAGACTGGGAAAAGGAGGTGGGAGAGGGGAAGAGAGAGGCTGGGAGAGGGGAGGGCAACTAAAATGATCAGGGGTTGGGAACAGGTCCCATATGAAGAGAGGCTAAAGAGACTGGGACTGTTCAGCTTAGAAAAGAGGAGACGGAGGGGGGACAGGATAGATGTCTCTAAAAGCAGGAGTTGGGTGGAGAGGGTGCATACAGAAAAGTTCTTCATTAGTTCCCATAAAGAAGGACTAGAGGACACCAAAGGAAAGGAATGGGTAGCAGGCTTCAAACTAGTAAGAGAAAGTTTTTCTTCACAAAGCAAAGAGTCAACCTGTGGAACTCCTTGCTGCAGGAGGCTGTGAAGGCTACAACTAGAACAGAGTTTAAAGGGACGTGAGATCAAGTCATGGAGGTTGGGTCCATGGAGTGCTATTAGCCAGGGGGTAGGAGTGGTGTCCCTGCCCAAGGTTTGTGGAAGGCTGGAGAGGGATGGCACGAGACAAATGGCTTGGTCACTGTCTTCGGTCCATCCCCTCCAAGGTCCCTAGGGTTGGCCGCTGTCAGCAGACAGGCTACTGGGCTAAATGGACCTTTGGTCTGACCCAGGACAGCCATTGTAAGCTCAGGGCTCAGGGTCGGGGGTCTCAGTGGACCCCCTTGATTTTCATGCACACCTGCTCCTGGGTGGCCAGGCTGGCAGCTCTCCTGCCCAAGCCGGCCACTTTCCTGTGCCTAGTGCGGAGATCATGGACGAGGTCCACGATGTCTTCACTAGCCCAGGTGGGTGCCCGCCTCTTGCGGTCCCGGGCAGGAAGTTCGAACTACCGGGCATTTAAATATGGCGGCGCCCGGGAACATATAAATCAAGCCTGGGATATTTAAATCCCGGGCTTCATTTGCAAGTTCGAATGACTACATTAGCCACCCTGGTTCGAACTAGGGTGGCTAGTTTAGACCTACTCCAAAAGAGTAGTGAAAAAGCAATGCTCTCTTGTGCAAGAAGTTTTTGCAGACAATCTCTTCCACAAAAAGCTTCTTACGCAAGAAGCCTGTAGTCTAGACAAAGCTTAAGAGTAAATGTAGGATGAACTTCAGACACTTCTATAACAGCATTTCTGTAGAAAATCCCCTTTTCATAAACAAACAAACAAACAAACAAGCAAACAAGCAAACAGATAGACAGACCTCAGACAAAGCCCCTCCTATCGTATGAACAGCAACCTTCTCACCAGCACTTCAAGACAACTTTAGGGTCATCAGCTCCTAGAGTCCCAGGCTGTAAGGCCGGAAGGCACAGCCCTGCTCCCCGAGTTTCACCTCCTGCACAACACAGGCCCTAGAAATTCCCCACAAGAATCCCTGTGTCACTGCCGGCCCCATGTGTCTTCACCTTTGGCTGGGTCCTAAGGACGAGTTCTGGCTCTTACAGGAGCGGATGGGTTCAGGAGACTGCTCTTATGTGTGACCATGTGAGGGACACTCCCAACAGTCACTCTACAAGCCTGGAGCGTTACGGCTTCTCATGGGGCAGCCATGGGCTCCTCAGACGCTGGAATCCAGCGAGTGCCTGATGCTCTGGCAGAGAGGGGCTGGCCCCCTTGCACACCCTCCCTCCCAGCTGTCTCCTGCACCCTCTCGCCTGCTCAGACCTCACCCAAACTCCCAGCCCGCTCCAGCACTCTACCTCCCACGCCCGCCTGCACCACTGTCCTCATCCCATGCCCTGGCAGCCACCTCCCACTCACTGAACCCCTCATTTTGGCCTCACCCAAAGCCTAGGGAGCACAAAATCTACTATCCCCGGTCAAAAGAGTTAATCTGCCCCATGGGAAGCCTTGACGCTTGCTCCTCTCTTCTCTCCCCTGCTCCCCTTGGGGCTGGAGCGGCAGAGCAGTGAAGTGTTGCAGTGGTGGCCACAGCAGTGGGGGATGTTTTATTGCTTTTGTTGTTTGGAGGGTTTTTCCCTCTCACTTTTTTCTGGTCCCCGACTGATTTTTCTGGGGATCAATGGCCCCCAACCCAGAGAAGTTTCCCCACCCCTGCCATAAATAAAGAGAATATTGAAGCCACTTGTTTTGGACATAAATTAATATTTTAGTTATATAAATTGATGTTTGGTGAACTAACATGATAAAGTTAAAGCTCCTGATTTGGTTACTTATGTTGATTTTCATTAATAAAGTCTCCTTTCTTACCGGTTATACACCCCCCAGCCCTCCCCCCCCATATTATAGCTCCAGTCGTTTAATATGAATAATTGAGTATTTAAGGTTTTTAGAGCGAAGCGAAGGCATTTTGTTCCCCTGGGGGGGGTGGCTGGTGATCCAGGGAAAGTTGTGCGTTGAGGGGGATGGGTCCAGGGTCAAAACCTTTGAGAACCAATTGCCCTGTGGGGAGTGCGGGACACCTGGTAAAATCGCTCAAATTCAAGCGAGTTGAAGGAAATTAATAAAAATGATGCGGGTTCTTCCCCCTCCCCCCACCCCGTGTGCTGTAAAAACTGCCAGGCCCAGCGGGAGAAAGGGGGTCATGGGGGCCTGGCTAAGGGGTCCCCTCAGGTAGAGGCGTAATCAGGGTTGACCAGTGAGGGTGACACGGGGGCCACCAGCCACGTGACCTTTCCCCCAGCCTGTAAAAGGGACAGAACCGCCCTCTGCCCCAGGCCCCACCTCCTCCGTGACCTTGCCCTGCCCTTGCCCCACCGCTTTCTCCATCCGATGGGGTCTGGGGAACTAGTGGGGCAGGGTCCGGGGCTGGCAGCAGGGCCATAGCCCCCCACACTCACTGGCAGCGGCATCCCCAGCTCGGGCCCTTGGCCTCCCTGCCCAGGGTGCTTGGGGGACATGTGCTTCTCTTGGCAGCCCATGCGGCACTTGTCAGGGGCTGCAGGTTGGATTGTGAGGGGCTCAGAGAGCAGAAAAGGGATTCGCGCCCACGCAGGGACGCGACTTCCAGGGAACCTTGCATGGGAGCTGGGGCAGCTCCAACCCCTGCACCAGCAGCAGCTGCTGGAGAGGAGGGAACAGCCAGGCTGCCTGCACCATGGCACCAGACAGAGGAGAAGCCGCCCTGCCCTGCCCGGCTCTGGCTTCCCGGCTCCAAACTGCCAGGGGCAGGGAGAGAGGAGGGTGGGTCTGTCCCTGCGACTGCCCTGCACTTCCACTGACGTTCGG
Organism: Pelodiscus sinensis; assembly: GCF_052426305.1. NCBI lineage: Eukaryota > Metazoa > Chordata > Testudines > Trionychidae > Pelodiscus > Pelodiscus sinensis. The sequence goes on along the minus strand of NC_143063.1, from coordinate 8,298,062 downwards.
GGGCACCATCCCCAGGTCTGCCCAGGGGCTCAGGCGGCTTCTGCTGCACGGTGAGCACTGGGGATTCGGGATCCAGCCCTGCCAATCCCAGCTCCCGTTTGGCTTCAGCCCCTCAACCTCTGCTTTGAGCCCCGAGGGGTTCCCAGGCCTTGGGACTTCAGCCCGTGCTGGGGATCGAGGCTTCAGCCTGGGGGTGCTGGGTATTGAGTGTGGACACCAGCAACTGAGCTTATTTAATAAACAAAACCATTACAAAGGAGCCAGAGGGTCACCCCATCCCACAGTCTCAGCAGCTCACAGCTGGGAACTGGGCTGGGCTGGGCCATCACTTCCTGGGGTCTCACAGGCGAAATGAGGCCTGTTCCCGTCACTGCCAGGAAGGGGGCGAGGGCCGGGAGAGCAGAACACACCATGGGAGAGACGCTGCCCCTAGGTTAGAGGAAGCCCAGTGGGGAGAGCACCCAGCTCAGAGTCATGAGAGCGGCGCTCTCTGCTCGGCCCTCCAAGCACCTTGGCTACGTCTACACTGGCCCCTTTTCCGGAAGGGGCATGTAAATTTCACTAGTCGTCGTAGGGAAATCCGCGGGGGATTTAAATATCCCCCGCGGCATTTAAATAAAAATGTCCGCTGCTTTTTTCCGGCTGTTAAAAAAGCCGGAAAAGAGCGTCTAGACTGGCCCCGATCCTCCGGAAAAAGTGCCCTTTTCCGGAGGGTCTTATTCCTACTTCAAAGTAGGAATAAGACCCTCCGGAAAAGGGCTATTTTCCGGAGGATCGGGGCCAGTCTAGACGCTCTTTTCCGGCTTTTTTAAAAGCCGGAAAAAGCGGCGGACATTTTTATTTAAATGCCGCGGGGGATATTTAAATCCCCCGCGGATTTCCCTACGACGACTAGTGAAATTTACATGCCCCTTCCGGAAAAGGGGCCAGTGTAGACATAGCCCACGTGTGTGACCCTGGGCAAGTCACGTCAGGGCTCTGGGCCCAGTTCCCTTCCCTGTCGCCCAGGGATACCACATTCAAACCAGTGTTTCCTTCTGCTCCAGGGATGCAGACGGAGCTCTCCGAGACGACGAGGAACCAGGCAGACCAGAGCGAAGAGGAGGAACCAGCCCCCCAGCCCATCCCTTTAGAAAGGAGCAGCTCCCACACGACCATGGTAAAAACTTAAATACCAACAAAGAGTCCGGTAGCACATTATAGACTCACAAACCACGTAGATGGGATCATGGGCTTTCGGGGCACAGCCCACTTGTTCAGATGACCAGCGTGTGGGAAGTCCAGAACCAAGAACAAATAAGGGACGGAGCGGAGGAAAAAAACTTGAGGGGTTGGGGGGAAGAGGACATTGGGTAGATAAGTCTCAAAGGGATAGCCGAGCCAGTCTGTAACAGGAAACACTTACAAATGAGGCTTGTGGCTGAGCCAGTGGAAAGCGTCCCCTGCGGGGCGTGTGACTATCTCCCCAGCCGGTGTCTCAGAGGAGAATGACCTGCCCCCCTCCGGCCCAGGGACCGAAAGGAAACACTCACCCTTGTGACCAGCTCCCCTGAATAAAGCCTTGTAACACGGGGGATTTCTGGGGGCACCACACCGAGGGGCCAGTCAGGGCACTTTGCTCAGAGACAGGGCTACTGAGAGCCCAGAACGGGGGGTTCTCCACTGCAAGGATCCAAACCAGCCCCAAACGGCACTTCTGTTCCCCACCCTGGCTAGCAAGAAGCCCTGCAAGCAACCCCCTTAGACACTCCTGCCCTCTGGGCCACCACCCGCACCGCCCCTTCTGCAGCGTCGTATCTGCCAGGGCTCGTACTGCCAGCGTTCAGTGTCGTCTGGTCAGGGTTGTCCCGGGGTGCTCCTGACAGGTCCCCTTCTCCGTTGGTGATGTCAAACTTCCGGCTGCGTGTGTGGGTGCCTGTGCTCCCGTCATCTAGACGTGAGTTCCCAAACTGCGGGGGCATGCCCTCCTAGGGGGGGTGAAGAAATTCCAGGGGGGGCACGAGGCGACCCAGCCCTCCATCAACCTCTGCCCCCATAAGTTTTTCTGCTATTGGGGGGGACGCATGAGGGTTCCTCAAAAATCAATAAGAGGGCGTGATGCTGAAAAGTTTGGGAACCACTAATCTAAGGCGGTAGACCCCGTGCACTTGGGTCAACACAGGAGATCTCCACGAGCCCCCAGAAACGACAGATGCAGGCAAGGTTTGCAATCAGACCAGCAGGTTTATTGTCAAATGCGACGCCCTCACCGTTAGTAGCCCTCACGTCACTTCTTTATGTACCAGGCTGCCACCCTTAAAGGTATTAGGTTGACACCTCCAGACGAACCTACTAGACACAACCAATTACCTTGTACCTGGTGGTTTGATCCAAACATCCCTATCCATAGTGCTGTCATCCCGACCCTGAGCTGAACCTGGGTCGGTAAGTCCCTTGTCTATGGGGAGTGTGCTGGGACCGAGCTGTTTCTGCAGGGAAATGTTCTGTTACCATCCTCCCGGCATGTTTGCGGGCATGGCCTGTGCCTCGGACCTCTGCAATATCGGCAGCCCTGTCCTTCCCAAGCTTCTGTCTGCAGGACCTACCTTTTGCTCACTGCTTAGCTTTGCTTTATGTTAGCAAAGCACTGACGGTTGCTCAGGCCTTAGGCCTCACACTAGGCCTCCACGGTCAGGCCCTTTTGTTACTACATACAGGTGAGAGGTTATGAAAACAAATCCCATCAAATCCAAACAGGTTCCTCTGATCCTTAAGAGCCAGTCACCCGCCCAGGTCAATTGAAACCTCAGAGCTTACCGAAAAGAGCTTGCAGTGCCCATCCCATAGAATTGAAAATAGGAAGGTTTATTTATAAAAGAAAGAAAAAAAATGTTGAGCCTAATATTGTTAAAGGACTCAAATTACATTCACCGACTGTAAAGCTCTTTGTGCCGGCGTGTAGGAGATGAAATGAACGGCTGTCTTAGGGCAAGTTTCAGGAATACGTCCTCTCCTAGGCTGGATGTATTTCTGAAGCGCCCTCTGCCTTCCCCACCCGGCAGCGTGTGGCGCTACCACGGAACTGGCAGGAATCACGGGCAGGATAGGAAGTAGTTGAGACCGAAGGAGCGAGTCTCCCTGCCGACCACTCAGGGGCCACTTCAGGCTTCAGTTTGTGGCCGAGATCCTTCATAGTGGATTTGCCAGAGTGAAGACAGGAATGAAGACGAAAATGGAGGAACCCTCAGAGCCCCTTTATCCCCCTGCCCATGGGGTGGGAATCCCATTGTTCTCCTGTGAAAGTCTGTCCCAAGATGGAGTCTGTCCCATGAGCAAGTCACCGCTCCAGGCCTGACTCAGTTCTTTTTAGGCAGCAGCCACGGCTTGCATGCTGAACATTCACAGCAAAGCTCATCAGCTGTGATTGGCACTACCTGAGGTCAGTGAAGTGCTGCTACTCACTTGACTAGCAACCCTGTCAAGGCTGTTCCCCACTCCGGCAGGATGAATGCAGAAGTTGGGGGCCTGCAATAGCACTCCAAAACCTTGCCTCTACAAGCTCTGGTACAAAAACTTCCCGCCCCAATCCTAATACCCAGATTTTGGGGAATCCACTGCTCACATCGAGTGCTTTGAACCCACAAACAGGGGCGGACACTTGAAACCAACCAGGGGTACCCCAAGCTCTTTTCCCTCAAAGAAGCTTGAAAAAAGAAAAGAGAAAATCAAGCTGCAGTCTCTGGTGGCTGACCCCTCAGTCAGAGGCCTGCAGGTCCACAGAGACAGACCTTCCAGGACACAAAAATCAACCAATACCGGTTAATTAGAAAACAGAACAAACTCTTACTGTGAAAACAAAGCTACAGTTGCAAGCATAGTAATTTGGCTAGCTGGAAAGAGCCACCATTTGACACAGGTACTCAGGGAAAGTCCCTGGTCTGAAGACTTAGTTAGAAAAGTGGGAGGAAAAAGCACTAAGAAGCTCAGACATTATTTCCATGTCCCCAAACAAGGAAAACAAGAAATCCTGACAGACTAGCTAAACTCTTCCCTGCTTACACATTGTAAGAAGTCGCTTTTTGGACAGCCGAGCGTTTCCTGTCTCCCTTGATACTTGGAAGAAACTGGTCGGTACTTGGAAGAAAATTCCTACCTGCGTTGTTATTGGCTGACCACCCCATACCGGGCTAGGAACAGGAGACATTAGTTCACGTCTTAGTCACCGGATGTTCCTGTTCTGATAATGAAAGACCCTGTCACGGGGGTTGGCCAAGCCTCCAGCTGAGCTCTCCCAGTAGCCCACGTTTGAAATACAAGCGCAGCGCCCGGGTGGTAACTTCCAGCACCGACATCACACCTGCCTGTGAGCAGCAGAAGCAGAATGGGCCTGGCACTGGGGACTGGCCCGGAGCCCTCGGTCTGGGGTTCTCGTCGGCAGGGAGACTCACTCCTTCAGTCTCAGCTACTTCCTGCCCTGCGCGTGGTTCCTGCCAGTGGGGAGGCGGCGCCACACGCTGCCGGATGGGAAAGGCAGAGGGGGTTTCCGGGTGGGCCCCGCTCTCAGTCCTTTCCGCGCAGACATCGTGGGTGCTAGAGCCGCTGGACCCATCTGCTCAGGCCCGGGTGGGGGATGGAACATGGGGCATGTTCTCCAGTGGCCCCTCTGCTCACCCCACAAGTGCTGGAATGGGCTCTGCAGGGTTCCAAGAAACCAGCCACAGATCCCTGGTCAATGCCCCCCAGCCCTACCCCTCTTCCCGGGACCAGACTAGCGGCTCCCGGGAGCTTGCCCGGGACCGCAAGAGGCGGGCACCCGCCTGGGCTAGTGCGGACATCGTGGACCTCGTCCACGATCTCCGCACTAGACACAGGAAAGTGGCCGGCTTGGGCAGGAGAGCTGCCAGCCTGGCCACCCAGAAGCAGGTGTGCAAGAGAATCAAGGGGGTCCACTGAGACCCCCGACCCTGAGCCCTGAGTTTACAATGGCTGTCCTAGGTCAGACCAAAGGTCCATCTAGCCCAGTAGCCTGTCTGCCGACAGCGGCCAACCCTAGGGACCCTGGAGGGGATGGACCGAAGACAGTGACCAAGCCTTTTGTCTCGTGCCATCCCTCTCCAGCCTTCCACAAACCTTGGGCAGGGACACCACTCCTACCCCCTGGTTAATAGCACTCCATGGACCCAAGCTTCATGACTTGATCTCACTTCCCTTTAAACACTGTCCCAGTTCTAGCCTTCACAGCCTCCTACAGCAAGGAGTTCCACAGGTTGACTCTTTGCTTTGTGAAGAACAACTTTCTGTTACTAGTTTGAAGCCTGCTACCCATTCCTTTCCTTTGGTGTCCTTTAGTCCTTCTTTATGGGAACTAATGAAGAACTTTTCTGTATGCACCCTCTCCACCCAACTCCTGCTTTTAGAGACCTCTATCCTGTCCCTGCTCCGTCTCCTCTTTTCTAAGCTGAAAAGTCCCAGTCTCTTTAGCCTCTCTTCATATGGGACCTGTTCCCAACCCCTGATCATTTTAGTTGCCCTCCCCTCTCCCACACCCTTTTCCCAGTCTCCCCCAGTTTTGTTCAATAAAGACAGATTCCATTTTTTAACACAATTGTCCTTCATTTTGTACATCAAGAAGAGGGGCTAGGAAAGGGTAAGTGGAAGGAGGTGAGGGAGGAATGGGGTACGAGCCCCCGATGGGGAGGACTGGGCTGGCTCTGCGGGCTTCTGGGGGTGGAAGCTCTCCTGCAGTCCCCCAATTGCCCCCTCTCTCCAGATCGCAGCCTGTGGCAAGCGCAGCCGGGCTGATGGCCGAGTGGTGCGATGTGCCCAGTTTGGGTACTCCGGGCAATCCAAGCCAGGACTGCTTTGCAAGGGGGGCACCCCTAAGAACAGTTGGTCCGGGATGGGGGTCGGGACCCTTTAAGCACAGCCCTCGGCTAGCCTGAGACAGCATCTCCATGCTCTAAGTCCTCCTCTCATGCCCTGCCGGCACTGTCTACACTACAACGCTAATTCGAACTAGTTATTTAGTCTGGATTCGTTAGTTCGAATTAACGTAGTAGTGTAGACGTACCCAGAGAGCCTTATCCCTGGAGACTTGCTAATTAGCATAGTCACTGACTGACCATTTCTGGCCCACTGTTCTTTCTCAGAGAATCTTCCAGCATCAACACAGGTTACATATTTATAAATCCACTTACAGATATCACACAAGTAGATGAATAACATAAACACAATCAGTAGAGCACAAGCTTTCATTTGACATCTCACATGGCCTCCTTGGTACAGACTTTGGGACAACCCCTCCCCCCTACACTTGGGTGCAACAGTGACCTGTCTGATCCCCTTAAAATCCAATAACGTGACACCCCCAACACAAAACTGATGCAGGAAGTGATGCCAGTAACATCAGTGAGGGCATCACATGGGTACCCCAGCCTTAGACAAGGCATCTGCCACAGTATTCTCCTTCTCGTTTACGTGGACTATGTCCGTGTCGTACTCCTGAAGGATCAGACTCTAGTGGAGCAACCTGGAGTTGGTGCCGTTGGCCTTCTGCAGGCAAGCCAGCGAGGCATGGCTGCTCAGCACAGTGAACCTCCTGTTGTCCAGATAGGGTTTGAGCTGCTTGACAGCCCACACGATGGCATAACACTCCTTCTCAATTGTAGCATAATGCTTCTCCGGGGGGCACAGCTTTTTGCTGAGGAAGGTCACGAGGTGCCTTTTGTCACCTACCCCATCCTGCATCAGCACCGCCCCCAGCCCGATGTCGGATGTTGAAATCCGGGCTGGCCAGCACAGGTTCCTTGGCCAAGACATTCTTTATGCTTTGGAACCCCTGTTCACGGGCCTCCGACCACACCACCCAGTCCGGCCTCTCCTGCTTTGTGAGGTCTGTGATCGGAGCTATGACGTCTCTGACTCCTCTCACAAACCTCCTGTAGTAGCTAGCCAGGCTCACAAATGACTGGAGCTGCGTTTTCATTTGGGGGATAGGCCAGTTCTTAATGGCCTCCACCCTCAGGGGTTCAGGGCGCACCAACTCACTGCCCACCCTGTGCCTAAACAGTCACTTCGGCATCCCCCATCCTGCATTTGGACACCTTGACAATCAGGTTGGCTTCCCCGAGCCGCTGCAGCACCGCCCCTCTGTGACTGAGGTGATCCTGCCAGGAGTTACTAAAGATGGCCAGGTCATCAAAATAAGTGCTGGAATGGGCTCTGCAGGACCTCCGTGATCAGCCCCAGGAAGGTGGCCCTGGAATTCCGCATGCCAAAGGGCAGCACCTTGAACTCACACAGGCCCGACTCCACTATGAACGCAGATTTGTCCCATGCATCAGCATCTAGGGGACTCTGCCAGTACCCCTAGTCAGGACCAGAGTACTTATAAACACAGTCCCCTCCCCCAGCGTGTCCAACAGATCCTCTATTCTGAGTGTGGGGAAGGGGTCAGGCTGCGTGACAGCATTCAGCTTCCTCTAGTCCATGCAGAGCCTCGTGGTCCTGTCCTTTTTAGGAACCATCACAATAGGGGATGCCCATGGCCAGCATGCTCCCCACAGCCTCCTGAATCTGCCTCTGCATCTCCCCCTTGGCCCCATAGGCTCTGCTAGGCGCTGGGCGAGGCAGGGCCTAGTGAGGATGGAATGCGATGTCCTGTCAGCGAGCCCTGGCCTCCTTCACCTTTCGCTCCCTCTCAGCATCCGCCTCCTTCACCTTTCGCTCCACTTCGGCATCTGCCTCCCTCGCCTTTCGACGCACGTCGGCATCCGCCTCCCTCGCCTTTCGACGCACGTCGGCAAGGGCCTTCCCATATTCCAGCTCGATTCCTTCAATGCCTGCTGCTTTCTAATTTCATCTGCAACAGCATCCCTGGCACCGGGTGGGCACTGCTCCCTTCCCTGCTGGTCATTTCGTATTAGCAAAGACCTCAGTTCCGGCTTAAAAGCTTTTTCTCTGAATTCAGTGATTGTCTCCAATCACAAATCATCTAGAGCCTCTCGGTCAAGACTCTCATGTAGTTGCTGACTCATTGCAGCTGCTCTTTAACCAATCAAACTCTCTACACCCAAAAATAAAATTTAGAACCGCTTGAGGGTCTGATCCAAAGCTTAATTGACCAAGCTCTGAGGATCCTGCCGACTATACCACTGTGACGGACCGGGCCAGGTCTGTGCACTGCTAAGGGTGTTGGCTCAGGGTGAATTGCTCAACACAAGGACACTTTACAGCCCCAGACCAGAGACCTTCCCAAACAGGTCACAAACCAGTCAGACCGCGCAAAACCCCTCAGACACCACAGTTCCCTCTGTGCCTCAATCAGCCCTGGGCCTAACACACAGGTGAGGGGATCTAGAACCCAATCCCACCTACCCCGAACGGGTCTTTCCGGTCCCAAAGAACCAGCCACAAATCCCCGGTCACTTAGGGGAGAAACCTGCCTAGGACAAGGGACTCTATGGAGGGGGATGCAGGGAATGGAGGAAGTGGGGTGGCCCTTGGGGTCCCTGCCCCGGCTGAGAGGCTCCCATCTCTCCTCAGGCAGAGGGGACCAGGGAAGGGCTGAGAGATGGGAGAACCCTCGGCACCGGGTGCGGCTGCTCCACAAAAGGTCTCAGGTGGCTCCTCCGTGCTCACTAGGCCCTGCCAGTCCCCAGGGAGCGAGTGTCCCAGGGCAGCTGCCCAGTGGAAATGCTCAGTCCCAACAGGCTCTGTCCCTGTTCATTGCAGACCCTCGGGGAGCCGCCTGCCTCAGCCCAGCCCACAGCCCTGCTGCTGGAAGCCTTGAAGGCTCTGACGGCCCCCGCCCTGGAGAGGTTTCAGGAGGCAGAGGAGGCGCCGAGAGCCACCGTGTCCCAGTACAGCGCCCGCATGGAGCGAGTAAGAGACGCCCGGCGAGGGGCAGGGCGTGTGGAGAGAGGGGCTGGGAGAACTGGCTCTGAGGAAACCGGCCCTGGGGCACAGGGTCAGGGTGAGGGGCAGGTCGGCTCAGCCCCTTTCTAGGAGGCTCTGAGCATCAGTCGCTCCCCTGCTCAATTAAGCCCCATCGCCCGCCGGGGAGGCAGGAATTCGACCCGCGAGACACCCGGGAACTGGAGCCCAGAGCGGCTTGTTGACTTCCCAAGGCTGCACTGGGGGCAGCGGCAGGGTCAGCAAATGACCCCAGGAGAAGGCCTTGTCCAGGGCCCCTAGAACCAACCTGCCTCGTGGGGCGTGCGGCCGCGTTGCTGCAGTTGGCTCTGCTGGGAATCCTCAGCCAGGCAGAGCCCTGGGCCCTTCGCCAGGCAGGTCTCTTGGGGAAAAAACTCAGGGGTCACGTTCCCGACAGGCCTCTCAACGGGGCCTTTTCTCCCTCGGCCCCACGCCGGCGACGCTCCAGCCCTTCCCCCAGCGCCGTCAGCCCGGGGGGTGGCCTGGCAGGAGGCCGCTCTCGATCAATCCCCCCTCAGCTGTGTGGCTCCCTCCAGATTGGATACGTCGTGGGAAAGATTTTCAACTGGCTGCGCGACGTCGGGGATCCCAGAGCCAGAGGAGCCGCGCTGGGGACCATCGCCCTGCTGGCTCGCGCCCACCCCCGGGACGTGGCTCCCGCCTGTGTGGCCCACGCGCTGCCATGGGACAGGTAGGGAGAGGCTGTTACCACCTCAGTCCCTGATTTCCCTTCCCCCCTCCTGCCAGGGCAGAGCGCAGGAAGGGCCTGGCCGGAGACAGGGATGGATCCAGCTCCCTGCTGGGCACAGGGCTGCCCCGGCCTCCTAAGAGAAGATGCCCAGGCCCAGTTCCTGAGGGGACGGCTGCTAAGGGAAGGGAATAAATGCAGAGCTTGTGGAAGGAACTCTCCTGCCTCAGCTTCCCTGCCCCCCAGGGTCTCTTTTGAGAGCCCCTTTCCCGCCCCCTTCCCAGCCTCTCCCTGGGGAGGCAGGAGGGGGCCAAGCAGGGAGGATCTGATTTTGGTTTCTGACCTTCCAGAGGTGCCAGGGAGCTGTGGAAGGCTGTGGGGGAAGAACCACAGCTCCCCCGGCAGGTGCTGCAGCAGCTGCTGGACGCACTCCGCAAGAGCCACCGGGAGGAGAGGAGCCGCAGCGTGTCTCTGGCTGTAAGTGACACTGGAGCTGTCCCGTAGGGAACTCACCACTACAGGGAGGATGCTGCATCTGTGGGCGGGAAGGGGGCTTCAACCCCTCTTAGTGTCAGGCCACGGCCCCACTGCACACTGGGCACACAGCCGTGTTCCCACTGACCCAGGTCAAGTAGTTTGGGATCTTGGGGGGATTTCGTGGAAGAGCAAAGGAGCGATCCAATCTTCGGAAGGCCTGGGAGCAAGTGACAGGCACGAGCCAGACAGATGGTCAACCCCAGAGCCGGACCCAGGGATCCCGGTTTGAGATCAGCAAGGACCTTCCTCATGAGCATTAGCCCAGAAGGCACAAGCAGCCCAGTACAACGGGGGAGCGAAAACGAGGACCTGAAACCCGGGATGTGATGGAAAGCCAGTCGCCGGGAGCAACGTGTGGTCTGCACCGACACCGCTTCGTCCTCCCGGCATCGCCCCGGCTCCCTGCTGCTTGTGGCACTGGAGTTACTCAGGTGGCAGAGGGGCAGTGATGCCCCCCCGGTCACGTCTGGCAAGCTGAAGGGCGGGGCTAGGCCATGAAGACAGAGAACGGGAAATAACGTCACCCGGACTCTTCCGACCTTTCCTGGAGGTTCCCTTCTGCGTCCATTCTAGGAACAGGAGACGGTTCAGGGGCCATCACATCTCCCTTCCCCCCAGAGGATCTCACCCTCCTTCCTCATAAGCCGCAAGGAAATGGAAAATGGAAGCAGGATGACAGCCAAAGCCATGGGAGCGGATGGGCAGGTGGGGACAGCTCAGTGACATTTCTGTCTCCTGTCTCCAGGCAATGGACACGCTGTACGAGATCCTTTTCCTCTGGGGATACCGAGAAGCCATCCTGGAAATGTTTCCCCAGCTCCTCCTCGTCTGCGTCAGGCAGGTGCAGTACGTGCTGGACCTGTGCCTGCCAGGGACTTGGAGGGCCCAGAAGACATCCAGCCCGGAGGGATCCAGCCACCTCAGCCCCTTGAGGTAACGGCGGAAAGGAAGGGGAAGAACAGATTTGTTCTGCTCAGCCCCTGTGAGACCTGCCTGGCCCTCTGCTGTGCGTGTCCCTACAGCCCAGGGGCAGTTCTGGGCAGGTCTGTGTGGAGGGAGCGGTGCTGGGCGCCCGTGTGCGTGTGAGCCACACTTGCTCCTCTGACTCCGACCACAGGCCAGGGGCCACGTCGGCACGTCCCCATGTGCTCCCGGCCGAGGGGTCAGGGCTTTTCTCCGTGCCTGTCGAGCCCGCTGGGCCTCTGTCCCAGAAGACCCCACCCCAGGACAGCGTGGCCAGAGCACACACAGAGTGCACAAGACCAGTGGGGGGGCCGTGTCACAGGCAGGCAGGACGAGGAGGGGCCCGTGACGCTGATTCCACGGGGACAACCAGGGAACCACCTGGCTAGAAACTCGATGAGTCTGTGGCATGGCCAGGGCCCGTTGGGCAGGGCCGTGCCCTCACACGGTGCTGGGTCCATCCCGGGGGAGGCCGGCAGCTGCTGACCACGCCGGGTGTCCCAGGCCTTGTGCGGTTTGCGCTGCGTGGGGCTGGGGTCGAGTTCTGACACCTGGACTTTTTATTGCCTCTAGCACCTCCCTGGAGGCCGTGAAGACCCTTTTCTCCATGCCCAGATACTGGAAGGAATTTGCCAGTATCCAGTTGCAGCAGGGCTGGGACATGATGGCCTCCCGCCAGCGCTTCTTCCAAGGGGTGGGCTTGATCGCAAGGTAGAGTCTGGGCAATGGGAGCTCAGTGGGAGACCCTCCCCTGCCACCGCCGGCCCTCTCAGCCCCGCCATGGGAGAGCGACGCTCTCTCCCCTTGGTAACTCCGGGCATTTTCTCTGTCCTGTTCCAGGGCCATGGTGGAGCACCAGACCCCACAGCTCCCTGCGGTGCTCAGAGAGGCCATCGCCGTCATGCAGAGTCAGGAGGAGCAGCCCCAGAGAAATATCGCCCTGACTTTCTGCACCGAGGTGAGATTCCGGAGCCGCCAGGCACATGTGGGCTTGTGCAGAGCAGCTCAGTCCCGTCCCAGGCAGGCAGGCACCGGGGCCCATCGCCAGCAGCTCGGCAACGCCACAGCCAGCCGGCTCCTCTGCCCACGTGGATCCTAGTGGGGCCGGGCAGAGTGGTGGGGGGCAGGGTGAGATTGCTCCTGGCGGGATGTGCCTCCGTGGGACCATGTGACAAGAGAAGATGTTTCTCCAGCGCCCTGAGGCCGGGCCTCTCTCCTCGCCTTTGCCTGGGGTTTCATTTTCTTCTGCCACGGCTCGCTCCAGGACACGTTGCGATGCCCAGAGATTCCCCTTTCCCTGGGCTGCATTAGGGGCTTGTGCATTAGTCGCCCCTCTGGGAATGGACCATCTCAAACACCAGCCGCTGGCTCCTTACCCCCAGGGATTTTGTGTGGCAGGAAGTGACCAGCTGGCAAAGATGCTGGCGCACGAACAGACCGAGAGGCAGATTTCTGCTCCTGCAGCTGATGTTGATTTTCTCTTTCCAGTTTCTCCGGAGTCCTTCCATCCTCACCACAGTCACCAGATCGGAGCTCCAGGAACAGCTGATGGAATGGACCAAAGATCCCAATCCGGAGATACGGAGGCTCTGTCTGCAGGGCCTGGGCAGTATCATCTTCCAGCCAGAGAAGGTGAGGGGCAGGGCTTGCCCAGGTGAGACGTTGCTGCACTGGGAGATAACAGACACATCACTGTTGCAACCCCTGTTCTATGCCGTTACTGAGCAAGCCAGGCGTGAGGTGTCCCTGCTCCCTGGTGCGGGCAGAGCATGGTCGGTGGAGGCAGTGGGGCAGGGGAAGGAGACTCAGGGCGTCGCTCAGGGCAATGGGGGGAGAGTGTCCGCTGACAACAAGCCCAAGCTCGGCAAGGGCAGACGAGTCGGGGGGCGGGGTCAGAGCTCGGGGGGCGGGGCCTGGAGCGGCTCCAGGCAGGCGACAGGGCGACTCTGCTCAAGGGCCAGGGGTGCAAAGCACCTGCCAGAGCGGCAGGAGAACGACTTTCTCCCCCGCTGGGGGCTGGCCGATGGGGGGATGGTCCAGCCCCTGCCCAGGCTCTGTCCCAGGCCAGGCGTGAGCTGCCTTCTGCCTTCCTGCAGGGGCAGCTGTTACGGGCCCAGCTGCCAGGGACCATCACCATGTTCTGCGCCAGGAACGCATGGACTGTCCTGGAGGCCCTGAAGGACGCGGCAGACGCCATCTACCTGCTCGCCGGGGAGGGGCTTGGCTCCATCTCCCAGGACATGGCAGTCGGCCTGCGCCCGCTCATTGACGACGTAAGGCCGGGACCCCGGAGAAGCACATTCCCCCTCCCCTGATGTCCTGGTATGACCCTGCCCAGCCCCTCCCCGCCCCCCCAGGCCAGCCACACAGCACCCAAGGGGGCCCCTGCCAAGGGTGGGGAGTCTCCTACTCAGCCCCCTCCCTGGCAGAACCCTTCTGGGAAATGGGGGCGCCAAGCTCCCAGCCCTGCTGCAGCCTCCCCTCCCCCCCTCCTGTGCCCAGCCCCTCCCCGAGCCCCAAGGAGGGAGGCGGGAGCCTCAGGTCCCAGTGCCCCGGGAGGGGAGGCCAGAGCAGCCTCTGTGGCCAGGGACCTGGGCCTTCCCTCAGCCCCCTCAGGCCTTGCTGGGGAAGGAAGCAGGGAAGGGGCGATGGGAGGGGAGGGGAGGGATGGGGAAGAGGGACGGGGACGGAGGGACCCGGGAAGTGCAGCAGCAATGAGGTGAGGATGGAGATTCCTCGTAACTTGCCCCTTTCCACCCTTCACCCCCCCATGCTCAGTGGCTCCCCTGCCTGGCACTGCACAGGGGTGGGCTGGGTCTCTCCAGGCCGGGCGGACGGGGGAGAAGAACATGGAGAGATTGGCCCCTCTCTGGACTCCAGGCGGCTGGGGGGCTGGGTGCAGGAAGCTCTCCACACACATTGCACCATGGACCTCTGGGTCTCAGCCCTGGCCAGCGCACAGTGTCTGTGGGGCTGCCTGGTGGTTGCGGCTTCCGCGGGCCAGGGCGGGTCCCGGTCGGGGTGCTGGAGCCGTGTGCGATTTGCGGCCGTCAGGCCCCTGAGCCTGGGACACGGCCTGGCTCTCACGGGCTTCCCCGCCCCGCGTGTCCTTACCAGGAGAGGGGCAATGTCCGCTCAGCCGCCATCTCACTGCTGGGCACCATGCTGGGCGGGGTGAAGGGCCCGGACAGACCCCGCGTGCGGCAGGAACTCACCCGCTGCCTGCTCCCGCTGCTGCTCCACCTGGCAGACGAGGAGCAGAGAGTGATCCTGGTAAGTGCCCCCTCGGTATGTCCCGGAGAGCAAAGCGCCAGAGTCCCCCGGGCCCCACCCCTCTCCAGAGCCCCTGCCCAGCCAGGGCCATTGGGGACGTGCAGGGAGGCCTGAGGGGGCCCCTTGGTTCTGACTCTCTGGGATGCCGGAGCCCCAGCGCTGCCATCTCTGCGCAGAAGGGCCGAGCTGTGGAGATCCCGTCTGGCTCTCGCCAGCCAATGCTCAGCTCCCCCCCGAGCAGCGTCCCCTGCAGAACAAGGGGTAGGAGGCTCCCCAGGCAGGGAGAGCCGGAGCCCAAGTGGCAGGGAGGAGGGGACGCGCCCCAGACGCTCCCTCTCTCAGCGAGGCCCCTCTCGCTCTCCCCTCGTGCTGCAGAGCTGCAAAGCGACGCTCTTCCGCTGCGCCGTGTTCCTCGGCTGGGCCCATCTCAAGAGTCTCTTCTGCAGCCTGGCCTGGGATGGCTCCTCGCGGCTCTTGCCCGGTGTCGGGAAGTGCCTGGTAGGTGAATTCTGTGGGCCCGGGGAGCGGTGACCGGGGAGCTCAGGGAGACCTTTCTACCCCCACCCCGAGTGCCCAGGGGGATTCTCCCCCGCTCGTCATGCAGGGAGCAGAGGCAGCCCCCCCAGAGGGGCTCGGCATTTCCTCAGTTGTTTTCCAATCCCACCCTTTCCACTGCCCCCATCTCCCAAACTTAGCGCTGCTCCTGCCACCTGCTCGTGGGCTCCTGCCCCTCTGCCTGTGCCCAGCTTGGAAATGCTCTTCCCCAAGGGCCCGACTCAGGACATCTGGGCTCCTACTGGCTCTTGCCCTGGCTTCCCTCTGTGCTTCAGTGACCCTGGCCTGTCAGCTGTAGGTCGATCACTTTGTCTGGTCTGAGCATGTCTCCTGCTCTGCTCCTAGATGAAGAATTACAAGAGGAACTTCCCCAGGTTCCTGTTCCAGGCCTTAGAGTATCTGGAAAGCTCCCAGGCGTCCATCAGACATTCTGCAGCCCTCTTCATCGGTAAGCAAAGCAGCCCCCGGGAGCTGTTCCAGGGCTGTTAGAGTTAATAAAATCTGCACATGAACAAAAAGGGGTTTCAGGACAAGCATCAGCCAGCACCTCAGGCGCCTGCTGCAACTGCAGCTGTGAAACAGGGATGGAACATAGACGAGTTAGTTGAATAAAATATCAGTGCTATTGTGTTTGGGTGTGTGATTTCCTTCCTCCCGTCCCTGGCGTACTGCTGCTCGGTCTCAGCTTGCCCAGGTAAGGAGTATCACGTGCTCTTTCCTAAATGACTAGAAGTCAAGTTGTCTAAAAGAATTGCCCCCGGTGTGCCCTCTGAGACGGCGTGAAATGCTGCTCCGAGCTCTCAATGAACATTACGGGGGAGGGAGAGCTCAGTGCTTCGAGCATTGTCTTACTGAACCCAGGGTTATGAGTCAGTCTTTGAGGGGACGGTTTAGGAATCTGGGGCAAATCTGTCAGGGATGGTGCTTGGTCCTGCTGCAGGGCAGGGGGCCGGACCTGATGGCGTCTCAAGGTCCCTTTGAATTCCAAAGTTCTCTGTTTTACTGCTCAGATTTGCACTCTTGTTTGAAGAAATATGGGAACGATTAAAAAATTCAATGGCGATTAATCGCAGGCTTAACCGTGTGCACCTCCCCTTTGAGTTCAATCTCCTTCGCCACTCGGCCTTTCAGTGATTCCTGGGGTCGGATGCTTTCTCCATTGTGTTTTGCATCACACTGAAGGACTGTCTTGAATTTCCCAAGGGCTGTCTTACGGGAATGGCTGACTCTTTAGTAATTTGCAGGGATGACACTGAAACAGTGTGAGCTCCATTCTATTCCTTGTCTGTGTAGGAGAAACCATCCACCATTACTGTGACGTGTTGTCAAAAAGAGTGACTGCAGCTGGTGTCACCCGCCTGTGTGAAGGTAAGGAAATACCTCTGGGCGTTTGGGCATCTGTGGGCAGTATGAGGCCTGAACACAGATGTCACAGTGTCCCTCTGGGTCTGAGGACAGTGCTGAAGGGAGAAGAGTGGTCTTGCTGGTAGGACATAAGAATGGGAGTCGGGAGCTTTGAGCCACCAGGAGCAACTCTGTGCCTCACCTTCCCCATCCGTGAAATGGGGGTAAGAACAGAAAGGCTCTCAAGGACAGCTGGCCAGAACGGAAAAGGACCCTCACTATGACGAGGCATTAGTAGGAGGAGAGGGATTCTTACCCTGTGTCAGAAAAGTTTGCATTGTCTCCTCCCCAAGGACCTTCACCCAGAGATTGATTCTTAGCTCCTACGGTATCCTGCCAGGCCCCCTGGGAACTCCTTTCCCTGCCACCTCTGGAGCACTGAAGGCGGCACAAATGCACAAAGGGTTCAGTAGAAGTGAGGAGCCTAAACCCTTTCTGCGGATCGGCGCCTGAATGTCAGAGTCACGGTTGTTGTCGTGTTCCCGGGGCAAAGGCCATTGGGAAGCAGAGGTTTCCCAGGCATCAGTTACAGCAGCTCTGTGGGGTTTCCAACCTGTTTCCTCTTTGTTTCAGCTTTTCAGCAACAGCCTTTAAAATCGGACAGGGACACGTGGCTCATCCTGAACGAACATCGGCAATGGCTGCAGAAGCTTGCGAGCCGCGTGTTGGGTGCTTCTTACGACATGGGAGCGGCACCGACACAGAAGGACTCTTCCTCCTGCCACGGTAGGTACCACAGACGGGAGCAGCTCTTTGGAGCAGGGAGGCAGGTTCCATGGGGCGAGAGGGGCCGTGAGGGGTGGCAAGAGCGACGCGGCATCCTGGAGTCACCGGGGGCCACTCGCGTGGGGGCTGGAGCTGAGGGAAATTGTTCCTACCACGGCCCTACCCCAAACGACCCCGCCCCCGCCTTTGGGCTCCATGCGCGATGGCCCAGCCCCCCAGCCACAACTTCTCCATGGGATCCCCTCCGTCAGCAGCGCGCGGAGAGAGGGGGATTCTCCAGGACTCCCTTCGGCCATCGCCAGCCCCAGGGGAGCAGCGGCCGGGGGAGGGGCTGGACTCTCTCAGGGATGCCGGCTCTCAGGGAAATGGCAAAGGGGGAGGAAGGGGAACCTGCCCTGGTTCTCCCCCTTGACAATTGTGTCCTTCTCATCTGTGCTCCTGCCCTGTCTCCTCTGACAGACACTGGCTGAGCCCACCGCTCCCCGGCCTGGCCGGAAGACCAAGCAGCTGGGACACCACAAGGATCCGGAAGGGGCAGAGCTGCACGTGACGGGGAACCAGCCACGACCGGGACCAGGAGCCGTTCAACCCACAGGCCAGAGGCCGCCAAGCCCCTCCCCGGCCCTGCGGCGCGTCCACAAGAACCGAGGATCCGCTCCTGGCCCAGAGACTTGCAGCTGTCGTGGACTTTTGCTTGTTCCCCAACATTTGTCCTGCCCGACACCCCAGGACATGGCTTGTGAGTCACCATCAGACCCACCCATCTCCGGGCCCTTCCCACCGGCATCTGCCCATCTGGGTGGGTCTCTCTCGTCGTCCGTCTGCCTTCCCACAAAGACCAGCGTGGGACCACTCTCCTGGGGGGCACTGGGACTGCACGCGTTCTGGGGTGCGCGGTGGGGGAGGGGTTGGGGCTGCCCAGCGTTCTGGGGTCCGCGGTGGGGGAGGGGTTGGGGTTGCGCGTTCTGGGGTCCGCGGTGGGGGAGGGGTTGGGGTTGCGCGTTGTGGGGTCCGCGGTGGGGGAGGGGTTGGGGTTGCGCGTTCTGGGGTCTGCGGTGGGGGAGGGGCTGGGGCTGCCCAGCATTCTGGGACTGGGGTGGGAAGCTGAGGCTGCCCGGCTGCTCTGGGGCTTGTGGGGATGCCAGGGCACTGGGCAGCCTGGGGGCTGGTGTGGGAGGGTAGAAATCTGGGGCTGGGCAGCCACCAGTGTGGGGAGGAGAGGGCAGGGCAGGGCAGGGCAGGGCAGGGGCAGCAGCCTGGGGGGTTGAGGGGGTGGAGCCTTGGGAAGAAGGGGCGGGGCTGAGGTTTGCCTTCCCTCGTCAGCCGTTCGCCCGCTGCCCATGCCTCCCACTGCTCTCTGCCAGTCGGGTAGAGGCCCTGGAGAGAGGGGACGTGCCCAGGCACAGAAGTGCTCTGGTCAGGTGCCCCGGCCACAAGAGACTCCTCTGACCCCCAAGAAACCCCACAGAGCCCTCTGCCAACTGGGGCGGGTTTCACCCCTCCCCCATCTCAGAAGGCCACGTGGGGAATTCTTGGAGGGGTCTTGGACCCTCTTGTGGTTTTATCCCCGTGGATCTGCCTCGGGAATGGATTTCACCGATTGGTGACGGGTGCGGGACAGGGACCCATCTGGAAGTGGGGCAGGGGACCCCTCTGAGGACTCCTCTCCCGCCCTCCACCAGTCACTGTGGCCCCTGCCCGTAGGACCAGCGAGGGAGGGGACTGCACCACATGGGGGAAGTGCCGCGGTCTGGGGCCCTGCCCGCAAGAGGGTCCTGTGACCCCTCCAAGGAGTCTCTCCACCGTCCCCTCCCTACCAGTGAGGGTCACCCCCTCCTCCCCGCCTCAGGCCAGCTCAGAAGGGAAACGTGCACCAGTCAGAGCAGCCAGTGCCCGACAGCCTAGGCCAGAAGCCTCCATCTCTGGAGCTGAGCAGCCGGCCGGCACCATCGCCCTGGACGCCCCAGCGCAACAGTGCGAGGAAGAGCCCGTCTCGCTCCCTGGACGTCTTTCCAGAACTCAGCACCTGGCCCTTCGGGCTGCCCCTCTGACTGGTGCACGTTTCCCTTCCGAGCTGGCCTGGGGGAGGGGGTTACCCTCACTGGTAGGGAGGGGACGGTGGAGAGACTCCTTGGAGGAGTCACAGGACCCTCTTGCAGGCAGGGCCCCAGACCGTGGCACTTCCCCCATGTGGTGCAGTCCCCTCCCTTGCTGGTCCTACGGGCAGGGGCCACAGTGACTGGTGGAGGGTGGGGAGGAGTCCTCAGAGGGGTCCTGTGACCCACTTCCCAATGGGACACTCTGCCCCCCGTCGGAGGGACAACTCCCAGCCTGGCTGCGTTACACCAGTCGCTGGGGACAGACCCGCAGTCACGGCACGCTCCGCTTAGACAGGGCTGACTCCCACGCACGACGCCGCAAAGGGGTTAGGGTGGGAACCAGTTAGGATCCGGCCCATCGGTCAAACCCACTCTCGGGGCGGCGCTACGGGGCCACGTTCCCTCTCAGGTGCAGAATGACCTTTGTTAGGTGCGGCAGGGGGCACAGGGCAGGGGCAGCGGTACTTGTTCTGGCTGGGGGCAGCCTCGGGGGCGCGGCCGGGGATGGAGGATATGCGGCGCGGGGGAATTATCTGAACTCCTGGACTAATAAATGTATCTCTGCTGTAGACCCTGCGTTGCTGTGAATTCCTCTGTCGCGACAAAGATTGTGTTTGATGTTTGTTTGTCTTGTGGGGTTTGTCTTATTGCTGCCTTGTGCTGTATTGTGTTAAACACAAATCCCGCGTTAGGCAGAAACGGATTAATAGGCATTGCTGACTGTAGCTGCAGAAGCTATTGTCTCAGCAGGGCAGAGGCCCAGCAATGCCAGGCACAGCAGCTCCTGCGCGACGTGGGGACGCTTCTGCCCCAGTGAGGTGCGGGGGCAGCTCTCTGCCTGGGGACCCGCCCGGCCTGTCTCCTCAGGAACCTCTCAGCAGCTGTATCCTGCCACAAGCCGTGAGCAGCCGTGAGCGTGGGCAACGCAGCCTCTGGCCATAGGACAGGCAGCTCCCTCCTGCAGCCCCTGGCCAACTCCCTCCCAGCCTGAGCCACACAAGAACCCAGGCGTCCTGGGCCAGACAGCTGACCATGTGTGTGGGGGGGGTGACATCTCCCAGCTCATGATCCCCCAGCACTTCACAGACGTTCCTGAAGCCTCCCCCCCGGGCCGTGGGGACTGGAGAGCACCCAGCTCCCCCCAGGAACACCCAGTTCCCTTGCACTCTCCAGACCTCAGCTGGCCGCTGCCAGTCCCTCTCTCTAGCCCGTTTCTGGGCAGACTGCAGTCCCTCCTGGCCACTCCTCCCTGGCAAAGGGTGCGGACCTGCTACCTCTGCAACCCTGCCTTCAGGCCTTACGGCCTGGGGCTTCCCCGGCCCAAGCCCTCCCAGCCTGCCATGTCTGCTGTCGTATCTCGGTGTTTTGTACCTCGGTACCTTCGGTGGTCTGGACTGTCAGTGTCAGCGTCGTCTGGTCAGGGTCGTCCTGGCGCGCTCCTGACAGGACCTCTACTCCATCGGTGATAATAAACTCTCGGCTGCGTGCGTAACAGTCGGTACTCCCTTTATCTAGCGTGTTAGACCCCGTGCACTTGGGTCAACACAAGAGATCTCTGAGAGGCCCCGGCAACGACAGATGCAGGCAAGGTTTGAAATCAATCGAGCAGGTTTATTGTCAAATGCGAAGCTCTACCAGTTGGTAACACAGATCAGTACAATGTGACACCACTGGGCACTATGGCCCGCGTTGACACGGTACCAACACCGGGCAGGCCTATTGCCATATAACAGATATTAACAGCACTTAGTCAAAGTTAAGTTACTGCGCACTCTGTATGTTTAGGCAACGACACCTGCCGTTCAGACGCCTAGTGCGCCCCCCCCCCACCTCTAATTTCATTAACTCACAGGCATTCACCTTCCTTCCCCCCCACCCTCTCCGCATCTCCTTTCTGTTCGGAAATGTGATTTGTCCTTTTCATATGTGTTCCTTTTTTTTTAGTTGTATCCTTTGGTATATATGGCTGTGACTATTTTCTTCCACTATTTGATCTGAGGAAGTGGGTCTGGCCCACGAAAGCTCATCACCTAATAAACCATCTTGTTAGTCTTTAAAGTGCTACATAGTCCTGTGTTTTGTTTCAGCTACACCAGACTAACACGGCTACATTTCTATCACTATTCTGCTAATTCATGTGAGACCTCATTTAATACAGCTGCAGTGACGTGGCAATTAGTGTCATGGAACTTAGTCAGGCAGCACTTTGCTATTGGGTCATTATTTTTTGAGATTTCCTGTTCCAAATAGTTAAGAAGGGGCTCCTAATTACACAGCAAAGCACTTCCAGCAAAATGTCTAGGTGGCCACGTCACTTCAGTTGGAGGTTTCAATGATACAGTCTCATTTTCTGTGACATTTGCTATTTCCTCAAATTGTCCTCTTCGGACTGAGGATCTGCAAAAGATTCTATAAACCGTCTTCAAAAGGGTCTCTCCTGTCTTCAGCACTGGCACTTGGTTCCACACATCAGCTAAACCCAGGTCTTCTCCATGGGTCAGGCAGTGTTGTGCTGTTAAATGTGGGATGCTCTGCTTGAGTTGTCTGGCAACACCATTGTTTTTCCCCAGCACGACTGAAGCACCATCTGAAGTGAACATCGCTGTTTTCATCAGATCCCGCTTCTTCAGGGTGTCAAAGGTTTTGAGAGCAGCTGTAACAGCTTGTGCATTCCAAGCAGATAACTGAAGCGTTCCACCAAACACAGTCTTCTGCCCTGCACATGCTGCAGATCTCAACTTGAAGTCAATGACAAGCAAGTTGGTGACAGAAATACCTGTGCTCTCATCAGTAATAAGTGTATGGTAGGAAGACAGGCTAATAGCTGACTTGATTTCTGCACAGACAACACTGATGATTGACTCCAAAACCGCAAAAGCAGAGTCTTTCTATACCAGCTTGTACATACTGGTGCTTTCCCATGTGCTCATTTATATTTTGCGCATTTCTATTCTGGAGCTGTTCATTTGTACGGGAAGCAGAAAGTTATCTGTGAGAATTTTTATTTTTTCTGGCTTTAAATGTTTTCTGTCCTTCAGTTCCAGCCTCTTCTGTTTCTTATTTGTGTTTCTAAGAGCATCCTTCACAACTCACATCCCAGGGGAGGAGAATTCCTGCTCCTAAGAATATGTGCAGCAGATTCACGACTTTTGCTTGATGAATCCTCTTCATGTTGTCCAAGGGCTTCCCCCTTCCCACTTGTGGCCTGCGGAGAAGTGGCTGCATATTCTAGTCTGAGTCCAAATTTAGCAGGTCAAGCCCACATCAGCACTGTACTGGAATATGTGCCCGCTCTGTACACAGATCTGGCCTTGAGATTGTTGAGATTCTGCTTCAACTCTTTCATTCAGCCATTCTCCTTTGACCGTGGGGCAGCATTTCTTCTTAGGGTTTGCTCCTGTGTTGGTTGATGCTCTTTGCCTTCATTAACACATGACGGTTAAAAGGTGCAGAAGGGCTGGGGGTCATGTAATATCACGTATTCTGCTCTTAATTAAAAATCCTGTAGTCCATGAGATATGTACAGCTTGTATTAAAAAGAGTCTGCCCGAGAGTGCTGCTGTGATAACTAACTCTGTTGCAGGCAATGATTAGAGTCATTGAACACTAGGACAGGAAGTGACTCAGGAGATCAAGTCCCTGCCCTGCACTCACGGCAGGACCAAGCACTGTCTAGATCATCCCTGGCAGGCGTCTGTCCAACCTGCTCTTCAGTATCTCCAGTGATGGAGACTCCACAACCTCCCTCAGCAATTTATTCTAGTGTTTAACCACCCAGACAGGTAGGAAGTTTTTCCTTATGTCCAATCTAAACCTCCCCTGCTGGAATTTAAGTCCATTGCTTCTTGTCCTATCCTCAGAGGCCCAGGAGAACAGTCTTTCTACCTGCTCCTCCTGGTAACACCCTTTTAGATACTTGAAAACTGCTCTCATGTCCCCTCTCAGTCTATACTTTTCTAAAGTAAACAAGACCAATTCTTTCAGTCTTCTGTGACGTAGTGGGGGTACCTGGCTGGTTTCTATGCTGCTGGCTCTGGGGTAACCCCCACTGGCTGCCGTGGGTACCACGACCCAGCAAAACAGGATGAGTCACTATGCAAACCAGTATGGCCAGACACCCTCCATGGAGAGGAACAAAGGGAGGTGGAATGCTGCCCTGGCTGGGGGGCAGGGCTGGAGGAGAGTTAGTTAGTTGCGGGCTGGAAGCATGGAGGAGACAGCGTAGGGAAAGGGGCTGGAGTTTAGGGGCCCAGTCTCCCCCATCTCAAGGGGGCCTGAGGCAGCCTAGCCCAGCTCTGTGACCAGATTACATCTGTGCTGTGCTATAACCTGGAGAGGCAATAAACTTCCTCTATTCCACTGGCTGGTGCAGTCTGTTTGTGCCATTTCGGGGTGCAGGAGACGGGGGACCCCCAACGCGCCATCACACTTCCCACATGAACCCCGGGAAATTTAAATCCCGCCTTCATTTGCAATTTCGAAGTGTCTAATTTACATTCCTTTTTTGAGAAAAAGGATGTAGTTTAGACACAGACAGTCATTTTTGTTGCTCTTCTATGGACCTTCTTCCATTTCTCTGCATTTTTCTTGAAATGTGGTGCCCAGAATTAGACACAATACTCCAGTTGAGGCCTGATCAGTGCCGCGTAGAGTAGAAGAATGACTTCTGGTCTCCTGCTGACAACACTCCTGTTAATGCATTCCAGAAGCATGTTTGCTTTTCTTCCCCAACAGCATCACACTGTTTAGCTTCTGATCCAGTATGACCCCCTAGATCCCTTTCTGCAGTGCTCCTTCCTAGACAGTCGCTTCCCATTCTGTATGTATGAAACTGAGTGTTCCTTTCAAAGTGGAGCACTTTGCATTTGTCCTTATCAAACTTCATCCTGTTTACCTCAGACCAGTTCTCTAGTTTATCCAGATCATTTTGAATTCTGATTCTGTCATCCAAAGCACTTGCAACCCCTCCCAGCTTGGTATAATGTGCAAACATAATAAGGGTACTCTCTATGCCATTATCTAAATTGATGATGAAGATATTGAACAGAATTGGTCCCAAAACAGACCCCTGAAGAACCCCACTTATTATGCCCTACCAGTATGACAAGTGAACCATTAGTAATTACTTTCTGAGAACAGTTATCCAGCAAGTTTTGCACCCACTTACGTTGTATTTCATCTTTTTGGTAGTTGCCCCATCTAGGTTGTATTTCCCTAGTTTATTGATAAGCAGGTCATGCGATACTGTGCTGGATGGGGAGAAGATGTAGTAAAATCATTCCAATGGCGGCGTTTGTCCCCACTTGCTATGTATTGGTGCTCCATGGGCAAGGATAGAGGTGGTGGATGCTGAGCACCAGAAATCTGCCACATTGGACAAGGGGGTGCAGCTACTCTGGGGTCTCTGGGTACAAATAACTGATAGCAAAATCAATACCACTCTCCAGAAAACCCACTGACTGCTACACTTACCTACACGCCTCCACCTTCCATCCAGCACACACCATTCCATCCATTGTCTATAGTCAAGCCCTTAGGTACTATCACATCTGCTCCAACCCCACTGACAGACCAAAAACTTTAAGATCTCTACCAAGCACTCGTAAAACTCAATTACCCAACGGTGGAATAGAAACAAATTGAAAGGGCCAGACAAACTTGCAGAAACCATCTACTTCAAGATAGGCCCAAGAAAAGCTAGTTAAACTCCAACACATCAGCCACCTACACCCTACTCTGGAACAGGATACTACACTCCGAGAGGCCCTGGGTGACAGACCTATACTCTCTAATAGACAACCACCTAACCTCAGGAAGATACTTACTAACAACCACAAGGCACAGCACATCAATACTAACTCTGGAACTTTCCCTTGTGACAAACCCCATTGCCAGATTTGTCCACATATCTACTCTGGGGACACCATCACTGGACCTAACTATGTCAGTTATACGATCAAGGACTCATATTCCTGTTCATCCAGCAATGTGACTTATGCCATCATGTGTCAGCAGTGTCCCTCTGCAATGTATATTGACAGACTGCTCAGTCACTTTGCCAAAGAATCAATGCCCACAAATCTGACATCTTCCAAGAGAAAATCCTATTCGTCTACATTTCAGTCTACCTGGGCATTCCCTTAGAGACCTGACAACATGCATCTTACTTCAGAAAGACTTTAACACTAGATTACAGAGAGAAACTTCAGAACTTTCATTCATGCTTAAATTTGACAGGTTACAAATGGGCCTTAAGAAAGATGCTAGTTACCTACACATTACAAAGACAGCTTCCCCAACTATTGATAGTCCTAGTAACTGCTGATTAGCCACTCACTGACTTAAAATAAGCTATTTCCTCCTTCCCTCTCCCCCGCCCCACCTTTTGTTCTACAATCTGATTTGTTAGTTTATAATGTGCTCACCCTCTTCATTATATTCCGTTGTTATATATGGTCACACCAATTCTCTTTCAGAATAGGATTTGGCGAAGTGGGTCTGGCCTAGGAAAGCTCACCACCTAACAACTATCTTGTTAGTCTTTAAAGTGCTATTATATTTTTCCTTTAGTTTTACCATGCTACCACAGTGCATTTGCTAGACCTGTGCCTTAGGGAAAAGAATTGACCCATAGTGATTCAAAAGTGACTTTGATTCCATTTCGCTTCCTGTACAAGTCAGTCACACTTTGTTTGGCTCCAGTAACCCTATGTCAAATATTTACTAGGCTCTCATCAGAATCAACATTATAGCTGGGCAAACCTCTCCATGCAAACCCTGTTTTTCACTTGCTTACAAGTTGTATGAAGCATCCCGGGTTCAGCCAGGCATAGGAACAAGCCTCTATTGCCGTCTGCCTCTTGTCTACACTTTTGCAGCTTCCTCAACAACGGCTGGTCTGAGTCCCATGCTGGCCACAATCTCCTGTCCCTCAGGATACTGATGCCCCCTCTATGGCCTCCTTGAGACCCCATCATTGAGATTCCCATCTAGATGTAGAGGCTGAAGGAGATGGACAATTACAGGGCTCTCCACTAATCTCCCCTTTCCAGACTCCAGCATATAGTACGCTCAAGGCTCCAGCTGACTTCTCAATTGTACACAGATCTACATCCGATGTATACCCATCCCCAGACAGAACCTGAAAAGGCCAGGTGCCAGGAGAGCTCTTTCAGAGTCATCACCTATGTGTTTCAAACCTCTGACTTCCTCTGCATCCCTTTGTACCTCTAGCACTAACCATAATCGCAACACAGTTCTGCAAGAGCCTCTCTCGCTATCTTCTGTTTCTTTTTGTGACCTCTGTAGTTTATTACAGAATGTTAGTCTAATGCATACAGGATCACTTCATGATATAAAACATAGTTACATGTTTCCAACAGAGTATATGCTCAGTGCTGTATAATATCCAAAAATAAACTGAAAGCTCTTTAACTTGGGGATTCTCTACAAAATAGATATCCTGTGGATCATTGGCTTTTAAATTTAAAACAGTTTTGATGCTGTAATGCAAGCCCCAAACATGAGGTAGAGCAGCTAGCACAGAAATATTCTGTTCAAAATAGCAGGTTAAAATGAACATGTTGCACTGTGGTGGAAGGAGAACAGCAAAAGATTTTTAGCATTTTAAGTTTTTCCATGAATCTGTTACTTTTGCTTTATTCTACTTTACTATTGTTAAATTAGCACTCAACAAAAGTGGGAGAAAAGTAAAGAAGTAAATTGTATTTCCCCATGATTTCAAAGTAACACATTTCAAAAGTTAACATTTGTTTTCAAACTTCAAGAGGAGGAAAACGTCAATGAAAATAGCACTTTTCAATCAGCAGAGAATAAATACAATATATTTATTCTCTATCTCAGATGGTTTAATTTGCAGATTACTGTGCAAATTACTAAATTTCTAATTATGCTACACAACTAAAAGCATTAGCGCTAAGTGTGGCTGCTTCATATACCCTGTTTCTTGTTCCTTACATTAGTCTCATCTTTTCTGTCCTAGGACTCATGAATTAGAAAAAAAAATCAGCTGGCGAAAAACCCTCAGAGATTATCATCTGCAAAAGAAATTAATAGAAATTCTTCCAAAAGACCTAGAAATTATCTTGGATGAATCAGTCTCCCAATCCAGTTTCATAGAGGAGGAATATGATCTCTTGGATAAAACAGAGGAGGACCCCAAGAGGAAACACTGTTGATTCTGATGCAGGAAGTTTTATTTCCAGTGAGTGAACAAGGCATCCAAATAGATGATGACAGCATGGAATGTCAGATGGCAAGCAACTGCATTAAAAAAATTGCCTCAGAGAAAGAAATGCTAAAGCTCTTCAGGGATTTATGGAAAATCCTGGCTAATGTGGGAAAAGAACTGTGTCGAATGAGAGGTCAGGGAAGATATCCCTGCTGAGAAATATAAATCTCAGCTGAAAGATAAGATTTTGCAATTACACAGACAGAATAAATGTGATCTTATTAATGGTTTGACTAGACTCAAATGCTGTACAACATCTACTTCCATTAGAGAAACACTATTTTCTGAAATGGATCAAATTTCAGCTGGATCACACTGACAGAAGGAATTGTTCTGAACCTACAGGCTGAATACAAAGAGAAATGCAAGTCTCTCAGATTAGTTCTGCCATTTCTTTACAGGTTGAGATTCCATGTGAAAGTTGGGGAAGTCCCAGGAGGCTGTACACCCCATGGTTAAAGGCTGCAATACCCTAAAAAGTGGAAGGCAACTCACCCACCTCTCAGGCATCGCAATCGACCTCATGCTAAAAGAGCTTCCTGTTCACCTGATGAACGGACATGTCTGCAACCTCCCACTGCAATGGGTGACCGACATTCTGAACTCTGGGCCAAGCTGAGGGGAAGGACCAAAATGCTGGTTGTGATGATGCTGGGAGTGCAGAGCACTGGGAAATCCACCTTCCTGAACGCCACATTCCAGCAGCAGTTTGCAGTGAGTAGCGGCTGAGGTACGCAGGGAGCCTTCATGTTGCTCCTTCGAGCTAGAGCAATCTTAGAAAAGGAACAGGGCTGTGATTTCATCCTGGTGATGGACACAAAGTATGAAAGCCCCTGAAGAGAGTTATCAACATGACAACGAGTTGGCTATCCTGGTGACTGGACTGACCAACAGAACCATTGTTAACATGGTCATGGAGAATGCCACTGAAATGAAAGATTTTGAAAGCTGTGCTCCATGGATATCTCAGAAAGCAAAGAGCGGGGCATAAATCCCACTACTAATTTGCGCATCAGAACGTCAGTGATGTTTCCGCATGTGAACAAAACACGAGACACAGGAAACGCCTCCAGGAGCTACTGGATTAAGTGATCAAAACTGCAGCAAAGATGAAAAATCTAAATGAGAAAATAAACTTTTCTGATATCATGGAGGATGATCTGGAAAAAACACAGTTGGTACAAGTGTTGCCGGACTGCAATTAAGAATCTCTCTCTCCTGATGAATAACAGCTAACAATCTGAAATGCAACAGAGACTACTGTGTGGAGAACAGAAAATTCTGGAGCTCTTACAATTTTCCCTGTACTATTCTACCAGATTCAGATTTGCTGCCCCACTTTCCAAATATTGTTGTATCAGAAGTGCAAAGAGCCTGAAGAAAAAACTGGAAAGTTGCTCACTCATTTAAGAAATGTAAGGAAGCCACTCACATTAAAGAGGGTCGCCACCGCAATATAGCCAATATTCAAGATGACAACATGGAAGTAATTGGAAGGACAGTGGACATGTTTTTCGAAGAAGGCTGGAGAAAAGAAAGTAAACTGGAAAACCATGAATTGGATATGCAATTTGAAAAAATTTGGAAAGAAAATTTCAGAATTGGTGCCCCTTTTTTTACAGAACCATGAAATTCATGAAAAAATTGAGTTCTATCTGCAAAAAGACTTGGATAACAAAGGGAGTTCAGTCAGAAGAGACGAGCAGCAGAAAGCCTGAGGAATTCTAGAATTAACTCTGTCAACATGAGAACCAAACATTTAGACTTTTGATTGACCAACCAGTGAAACATTGGTTTACAAAAAAACCAAAAACGGATACAGAAAA
The DNA here is from genome assembly GCF_052426305.1 of Pelodiscus sinensis. Lineage (NCBI taxonomy): Eukaryota > Metazoa > Chordata > Testudines > Trionychidae > Pelodiscus > Pelodiscus sinensis. Next base: position 8,268,827 of record NC_143063.1, on the reverse strand, counting down.
CAGAAAAAACTGCTGAAACGCTGATGGCCAAATGTAATAGTTACATTGAAGAGAGTCTATTTCAAGGTAGACTGATGAACATTTTGCAGGAAATTGTTACATATGTTCAATGAGAAACTTCAATAGGAGGAATTGAAAACACTTCAGACTCCAGTTTGCTCTGAAGTTGATCTGAAGCTTCACATTTTGCGGGAAGCCGCTCACACATTTCTGAAGATGCATGATGATTTTCCCCAAAGAAAATGATCCTCAGCAATGGCTGGAACAACTGATACTTCAATATTTCTCTATATTTGAGAGCCATTATTTGAAAAAAGATGCCCAACAACAGAGAGCCGAGGACTTCAGCGATCAGTGTCTCCAGCTTGCCTTAATGGATTATGTTAGCAAAAAACTCGGGCTAGAAATAGCGAATGACTCAGCAGTGGACAGTCTATTGAATGTGCCAGCTGGACTTTTTCTTCAGTTCACTGTGCAGAAGAAGCTGTTTGAACATGAGAACTTCAACTATGTGAAGTTTGTCAAAGCTTTAATACAAAGGCACAGATTAGATTGGTACCAACAGGCTGAGGATTTGGAAGATCCTGAGGAAGAAGTCAAAGCACATGCTTTGGAGAGGATACAGGAAACATTTGCTATGAAATAAACACACAGATATACTCCGAAATGAGATACCGATATGATGGGATGAAGTCACTGGATGGGCAAAAATGAAGCATTTTCATCTACTCTTTGCCCCTTTTAGCCTATAGAAGAGGGGCCCACAGTGCTTCACGTGGGCATTCTTGGCTGTGGAGATTGCACTTGAATAAATAGGGAATGAAATATGCAGCCACTACAGTTCTGCAGCCAAAGTCTCAAAAACTGCCCTTCCGTACAGGATCAGGGATTTGGTTTTAATTGCTATTTTTAATGTGCTAAGCAGGTGCTAGTATGATCGGATGAAGTCACTGGATTCAAAACAGATTTGAAAAACCCAACTTCACACACACATGTAATTTCATCTATTAACACCATTCAGAACATCAGAATAAAAATCTATTTTGTGATACGAGAGAATTTGAGGTTTCTGGAGTGCTAAACCCAGTCGCATTTCACCAGAGCAGTGGTGACAGCCAATACCCATCTAATTCACTCCAAGAACAGGGCAGCTCAACTCATTCAAGTACCAATACCCTCACCCAGACAACTAGTATCTCAGGGTAGCGAACACAATAGCCCAACAAAATGCACTTTATTAGAAGAGCTGGTACAGTCTCATTCCGGATAGAAGATTAGCTGCATTTCTGGCCCAGTTATAATTGGGACAGTGCACCATGATCAGAAGTTAGCAAATCCCATGCCATTAATGGTGCACTTGTAAAGCTCCCTCTCCCCTTCCTCTGCCCTGACTCCACCCTTCACCTACAGTCTGTCTCCTCACCTCTGCTCCATTTGGCTCATGCCATCATCTCCTTTCCCTCATTCCCCTGTTCCTGACGACAAAGCTCTTCAGAATGACTGGTGGAACTTGCCATCTAGACAGTAACTTGTAGCAGCTCAGGGTTCCAGTGCAGAAAGAAACCTACTGAAAAGAACCAGGATTCCAAAAGAAGCTCAAAGAAGGTGCTGCTGGCACAGAGCAGAACCTCATTCTCTCCCCCATATCCATCAGGAAATAAATGGTCTTGGTGGCTAAAGACTAGGACAGGTGGGTTCTGTTCCTGGTTCTGAGATGAGCATGTGGGATAGTGGAACAGACGTGCTGGGAAGAAGATTTCTGGGTTCCATTTCCAGCTCTGCCACTGAACTGCTGTATTAGTTGGGTAATTTCTCTTAACCTCCATATGCTTCAGTTTGTCGTGTAAAAGAGGGGATCGAGAATCTGACCCACCTCTCAGCAGATTATGCTGCCTAATTCAAGAACGTTCATAACGTGCTCAGAAATACCCTTTCTAAACGTCTTCCAATCAGAGTAAGTTGTTATGATTATTATTAATTTGGTAAGAAGTGTGTTGGGGCGGGGCAGGGCAGAAACGTTGGTTCCTACAAACATGAAGGGTACGTCCAGGGGCCAGATGTAGCCCACCTAACACTTCAATCCGGCCTGTGGACTGCATCTGGCTGCTTTCTATTTATATCCTGCTGCCTCTGCCCCCGAGTTTCCAGGCAGTGGCTCAGGCAGCAGGATCCTTTTTAAAAGGCTTGTGGCTCACGGCTATAGTGCTAACCCAGCAGGAGTCAGAGCTGCGATGCCTTTAAATAGCCGCAGAAATCGTGGGCAGCTGCCAGGCACTGCAGTAGCAGTAAGGCCATGAGCCCTTTGCTGTGTTTTCATTCAAAGCCTCTGCCCCCAGACAACTCTGGGGAGAGACAAGTCTCCAGCCCTGCCCATTCTGCCCAAAGCCCCAGCCCTTCATGAGGTGGAGCCAGCCATGACCCCATCCCAAAATTTGTAAAGTGCCCCCCTGCAAAAGTTACTGGTCCCCCCAATAGACCACCACCCTATTGTGAACAGCCTCATCTCTACAAGATGCCATATAAGAGTCACCAACGTCTGAAAGCTTGTTCCTAAATGAAAGTAAACCCTGCCTCTCCCCACTCACTAACACTGCGGTCTAGTGCTAAAGGGCCAGCCGGCTCTGCAGGATAGAAATCCTCTTCTTTCTTAGGGTACAGCCGCACTGCAAGCTTATTTTGGGAAAAGCTATTCCAGAAGATCTAGAAAGAGAGCTTCAGACAGTTCTGAAGTGGCCTGACACAGGGCAGACTCATCACCATGATGCCTCCAGTCTTGGGAATTAGCTTGCTTGGCTCTCCGGACACTTCCCTCTAGCTGGGGTCTCCCCCTGTTTCTCTTTGTTCCTGGCGTCCTCCCCAGGACACTGCCCTCCAGCAGGGCCCACTCCAGTGTCTGAGCCCCCTTCCAGAGGTTGGTGTTTATCCTGCTTGCACTTCAGGGTCCTCCCTTCCCAGGGCACCCCAATCCCTTCACCCAGGTCCCCTGCACCCCCCTTGCCTCAGTGACCCACTGCCAGTCTGCATCTAGCCCTGAGGGGCAAACTACAGTCTGGAATGGCCACTCAGCGCTGGCAAAGCAGTGTGGACCTGCTGCCCCTGCCTAGCATGGCTGCCTCACTACCTCACAAGTAGCCTGGGGCCTTGCTTGGCAACCGCTTCCCCAGATCTGCCCTACCTCCAGGAAGCCACCTGCTTCCCTGGCAGTCAAGCCCCTACTACTCTCTCTCCACACCACCACTCAGTTCTCCCTCTGCCACCTGGAGTCCTCCTTTATATGGCCACCAGCTGGGCCCTGGTTAGCTAGAACTGCCTCAGCTGGGGCTTTGCTCGCAGCCCTTGCTCAAGGCTGGGGTTTTGCCCTTAAAGGGCAGGTGCAGGGCAAATGCCCCGTCACAGGCTCACAGCAAAAAAATATTATCCACCCCGTATTAATGCATCCCAGAATCATGTTTGCTTTTTTTGCAGCAGTGTCACATAGTTGACTCATGTTTAACTTGTGGTTCACTATGACCCCTAGATCCCTTTCAGCAGTGCTCCTGCCTAGATCCCTTTCAGCAGCATTGCCTCTCCAACAAATTCCTGCAGTCTAGAAGTAGCTTCAGTGCCCGCTGGACACCCACCGCCCTGTGCCAGGCATCACACACTCTGGGGGCCAAAGACACGTCCGAGGGGTGGGCAGCATTTGGGAGCCAGCAGGAAGAGGGAAATGAGGACACACTTGTCATGCAGTTTGCCCTCTGATCCAGTTGGTAGCTGTGCTGCAGACAGGAACGTAACCTCAGCCAAAGCCCTGGCACTGGGGGCCCCACGCTGACCTCACGTGTTGTTGAGCTGTGGGGTGCCGACCAGCGCTATGCTGGAGAGCCCCTTCGCATCACACTGCACCCAGCACCCGTCCTGGTCCCGGGGGCTCTGTCCGGCTGTGGAGCGGTGGAGCTTAGATCAGGCTCAGCATCCTTGTGCTGGCCAGGCCCGGCTCCATGTGGCCGGTTGGCAGCTGCCTTCCAGAGTAACATCCTGTTCCTGCTTTAGCTGGCGGAGCTGCAGCTGGGCTTTGCCTGGGCTAGGGCCTGACAGGTGCAAACCAAGCTCCAGAGGCGACTCGGTCCCTCCCAGCAGGGGAAAGTTTCAGGTTGGGCTTCGCTGGCTCTGCCCCGGAGCCTGAATGGAACCTTCTGGCCAGACAGAGCCTGGGGGCCGGGCGGCGCCCGAGAGCGACAGCCGCTCTCTGGGGGGGCGTGCGCTGGGCGGTGCGCTTGGAACCCGGCGCTGGCTGGTGCTGGGGGGTGAGCCAGCGGGGGGGTGAGCCACTGGCACCCAGCCGAGCACCGTGTGTTGGGCTGGACGGGGCGCGTCGGTCTCTGCTAAATGCCCCCCCACATTCACGCAGGCTGCAAACTGCGCAGGATCAGCATCCTCCCAACCTCCCCTCTCCGCCCCATGGCCGGCGGGTCCAGCAGCCTTCCTGCTTGTGGGGATTTGGCCCACCCCATGGCCACCCATGGACCCGGGGCCCATTGACCCAGCTGGGATCTGGCCCCCTGTCTCCAGTTGAGCTCCGGGTGCTTATCATAGAATAATAGGACTGGAAGGGACCTCAAGAGGTCATCGAGTCCAGCCCCCCGCCCTCAAGGCAGGACCAAGCTCCACCTACACCATCCCTGACAGATGTCTATCTAACCTGTTCTTAAATATCTCCAGAGAGGGAGATTCCACCACCTCCCTTGGCAATTTATTCCAATATTTGACCACCCTGACAGTTAGGAATTTTTTCCTAATGTCCAATCTAAACCTCCCCTGCTGCACTTTAAGCCCATTACTCCTTGTCCTGTCGTCAGAAACCAAGAGGAACAAATTTTCTCCTTCCTCCTTGTGACACCCTTTTAGATATTTGAAAACCGCTATCATGTCCCCCCTTAATCTTCTTTTTTCCCCCTTAATCTTCTTTTGGCACTGCCTGATTGCTGCTCCTCATTCCAGCCCGTGAGTGGAGCCCCCCCCACCCTGTGCCTGGCTGGGGGTCTGTGTGGGAGGTTAAACACTGCTGGGTCCATTTGCCCTGGGGTAAGAGACTGGGGCTTCCACAGTCCCACCTGAGCAGGCAGCCACTCCAGCCCCATTTCCATGGGGCACTGGTCTGTGCCACTGCCTGCGGCCTTGTTCAAATGGGCACGGAGCCCTCTCAACCTCCCTGGCACAGGATGATGGACGGTGACTCCCTGTACCCTGCCCTGGGGCCCAGCACCAAGAGGCAGGAGAGCAGGTTTCACACGGCAGGGAGAATTACTGCTCCTCGGCCTCGTCTTGTTCGGAGCCTTCCCTGTCTGCCGCAAGGGAAAGGACGGTCAGGGAGCGGTGGGAGCTGCAAAGTGCTCCAGTCACCTTTGTACTGCATTGCCGCTGACACACGTCTCCAGCAAGTACCAGATCCCCCCACGAACTGACAGAGCAGCTGGGTCTTGCTTAGTGGAGGTTGGTCAGAAAGGGCTTAGGCCCTGCAATGGGGTTCACTCCCCAGGGCAGCGCCACCTGCTGGTTGCCCCAGGAATTAGTTTGCAGAGCTCAGATGCCCTCTTCTGAGGGTGCCTTGTCTGTCAGGAGATCCCCGCCCCCACTCTACAGGTGCTGCAGGGTCTTCTTTATGACTCAGCCATGCCACACACTGGGTGCCCCCTTTCGAGGGGAGGGGCACATATCTCACAATACTGCAAGACCCAGAACCCACCATTCTGGGTCCCACCCCAGGGCTATCAGATTTTGCTGCCTCGTCCTAACTCCCTCCACCATTATTAAGGGCAAAGCAGGAAACACAATAACAGTAGCTCAGCTGCAGAGTGCTGGACTGTAGGAGCGGCTCAGCAAGTTACCCCTGGGTGTCTGGTTCAACTCCTGCTCGAAGGAGAGTGTCTTTTTCCTCCCCTGCTCAGGCAGAGCGAGAGAAGAAAGGCAGCTTTTGTCTGCGTGAGGCTGCTCCCCGAAAAGCAGAGCGCCCTGAGCCCACCGCAGCCAGCTCCTCAACAGTCACAGCCCCCACCCCTGGGAATTTCTGTTGTCCCTCAGTGGGACCCACCGTGCATGGAGGGGAGGGGGCAGGGCTAGGCCAAGGGAAGGTTCTGCCTCCTGCCTTCCTTCCCAGTAGCTTTCCAGTACAAGCCAGCTGTGGGTGTCCGCGCTGCCCCGGGCCTGGCTGTGGGATGGGAGAAGAGTTACCTGGGCGGGGGGGCTGGTCTCTGGATGGAGGCCTGAGTGTATTGTGATGTCATGTGTGACAGCAACAAAGACTGTGGCTGCAGCGTTCTTGTCCTGCCTCCAGTCCAACTGGCTGGCAACGGCCGGCGCCCAAGGATCCGAGAGACGAGAATTGAGCCTCTGTCAAGAACCTCAGGCAGCCGCTGTCCCCGCGGGCGCTGGAGAGAGGATGAGTCTGTACAGAAGGTAATTCCCGGAGCCTTTCCCAGCCCACCGCAGAGATTGGTGCCTCCTCGGCCTAGGGACGGGTGGGGGCTGGGGCTGCAACAGGCGCTTCCCAACACTCCGTTTTGATTTGACTCAGAGCATCTTCCCCTCTCCTCCTGCTTCAGCCTTTCCCGTGCTCCTGAGGCAGATGGGGATGATTTTCTCTCACTGCTGACTCGTGGGGGCGAATTTCCATGTTTCTTACCTAACGGGAACATCACAAAACTTGAGTAGAATTTGGGTTTATGTCTCCATGACGCTTATTCCTCTTGGAGGTGCCCCTAATGCATCCCCGGCCCTCAGGGTGGGCAGAGAAATGTTTGGTCTCAAGTAATGATTGTCCAATATCCGTGTGTTCGGACAACATCCAGCTCAGAATGTGCAGACTTGAAATAAGGTGCCATTTGAATTCTAGTGAAAATGATACCGCTCTACTGCCAGGGCCAGGCTCTCATGTGGGTAGTTCTCTCCGAAATGCAAAACTCCATACAAATTCCTCTCTACCCCCTCCAGACTATAAAATATCTCTGTAAATAACCAGTGAGGTTCCATTCTAGGCAACGGATTTAAATAAACTGCTACCTCATTTTGTCATGCGTCTTGGGTGTGATTTCTTTATCATTTTTTTGGTGACCTACGTTCTGATTTGATGTTCTAAGTAGTGTGTAAAGCTCTTCATTGAATGTTCTCTGGTTCTTTCCCCCATGCTAATAGGTTCCAGATTTTGAAATACTTGACAGGAATGAAATGTCTGTTCAGCTGATAATCCGTCCTTCCGGTGCTTCAAAGCTGCTACTTAACAAGCTTTTATTTCTCTTACTGGCTGTGACGGACCGGGTCATGTCTGGGCACAGCTAAGGGCGTCCGCTTAGGGCGAATTGCTCAAATCCGGGGTTCCTTACAGCCCCCGACTGGCGACCTCTCCACACAGGCCACGAACCAGTCTCACTGAGCGCTTCAGCTGCCTGCCTGAAGCCTCCCGAGCAAAACCCCTCCGACACCCCAGCAATATCCGTGCCCCAGATGGCCCCGGGCCTATACACAGGTGGGGGGTCCTAGCACCCAATCCCACCTACCCCGAACAAGTCCTGTCCGGTTCCAAGAAACCAGCCACAGATCCCTGGTCAATTTACCCTCTGGATCTTACCCACAAATCACGCTGGGCCAATCCTTTAGTATCTAAAACTAAAGGTTTATTAACACAAGAAAGAAAAGCCTGAGAGTAAGGTTATTAAAGTACAGTACGTTACATGCACCGAATCTCCCAGTTCTCGATGCAGGCTCTAGCAGAGGTGTTGCAGCTGCTGGTTTAAAAGTTCTTATTGCACATCCTGAGATCAGGATGAGTTCACAGGTCTTCCGGGCTCTTCAATCCCTGCAGTGCTGCCTCTGGGATGAAGTGCTGAGCTGAGAACCAAAATGGCATCGACCACATGGCCTCTTTATACCTCCTTCCTGGCCTCTTCTTGTATGTAGCAAGTCACCTGGTCAGAGGCCAATCTCTATGTTTCCTGCTGGCTGCCCTCAGGTGACAAATCCCATTCTTTGGGTGTGTCCATAGCCTATTGAGAGTCATTGTTCCACAGGGCTTTGCTACTCAGCCTGTCCATAGCCATGCTTAACCACATTCACAGAAATATTCAGCTTCCACACAGATTACAGATTCCTACCTACACACATAGACATTAAACACTCACATAAATAGCGTACGTAAGATCAACAAACAACAATCTCCCACTCAACACCCCACATGGCTCCCCCCACACCAATTTCTGGGGCCAACACCCCCACCTAGGGGTGCACCAGCGATCTGGCTGCTTCCCTCCAATTCAGCAACGTGACACCCCCAACGCAAAATTGATGCAGGAAGTGATGCCAGTAACATCACTGAGGGCATCACAGGCCTCCCCCGTCAAAATGGTGGTGTGCCTCAGTTTCCTTCTTACACAGGACCTTCTGGCTGGAACCCTTTTTGTCCTGTAAGACGTTCCAAAACCAGTTACAAGTGTTAACCACGAAATAGCAACATCACAATGTCCCCTTACATACCGTCTGTCGTTTGGTACATCTCCAGACAGATTACATGGTATTTTCATAAGCTCATGCACACTGTATACCGTTACAATTCTCTGCAACAATAATACATTGGTTACAAGAATTAACATCAGTAACAAAAACAATCATATATCAGGTGTATATTGACATTCCCCATCATGCCCCTTCTTTGGCTCCACACCATTGCAGTTTTTTCCCTTCAGGTTCAACCTGCAAATCTTCTTGGCCAAAGCAAGTCCTGCCCCTCCCTCTTGTCCTCTGGGCTCCAGGCCTGAAACCTCTGGCCAGACCAAGACAAAGGGCTGGCTGGGCGTGACTCCCTGGCTCACAATGGCCCTGGAATTCTCCCCCTTCCCCCACTCAGTGGGGTAACAGCAGTAAGCTGTAGACTCCCAAGTCTCTCCTCTGTCCCTCTCTAACCTCTGTTTCCACATGGAACCAGATATCAACCTCCCTGATTGAGTATGAGTGTCCACAGTGTCCAGAGATAGGAGCATAACTGCCATCTCCTGCATCCTAGGGAGAGTGACCACACAGCTGTTCTGCTCTGCATACTTAGCTACCCAGCCCTTCTCCTGAATCTGAGACACTAAGTTCCCACTCTCCTCATTCACCTGGGAACAATCCTGTCCCACACACACTGACTTCCCAGCAAGCTGGTCACCCACAGTCACTGGGTTAGCAGCCTGCTCCAGTTCTTTGGCTGTTCCTGCCTCATCTGGAACAACCCTCAGTCCCTCTGAGACCTCTCCAACACCATCCACACTGGGTTTCCCTAAACCCAAGTCATTGGAGTCACTGCTAACAGACAAATTCTGTCTGTCAGGCACCAAAACAAGTGCCTCACACAAGAAGCTGCTGCCGTTTACAGGCAGAGCTTTCTCCTGAATGCCTTCTCCCAGCAAGGCCCTGTCACCTCCCTCAGTCACAGCAAACTGCTTGCTACAAGCACTGCCAGGACTCTCCTCCCTATGAGCTTCCTTAAGCAGCAGTTCACCCTTCCCTGGCTCTGCAGCAGCCTTGCCCTGCTGAGCCACAACCAATTCCTCCTGCAATTCCCTTACTCCCTGGGTCATCTCTGGCCCCTCTGGTGGATTCACAGACAATCCCCTCTCAGGCACACAGACAGACCCACAAGAGACAGGGTCGGAAGCACCTTCACTCCCTGTGCAACTCTCTAGATGGCTGTAAACGGCCACACCATCATTAGGCACCAGAGTTAACACACCCTCATTCTCTTCTTGTGCCCGGGCTAAGGGGTCTCTCTGCTCCCACAGAGTCGCTCCCCCCTCTGCCAGCAACACAGCAGCATCAGGCACAATATCAGGGTCACCACTGTCTGGTCTCTGGGGTTCTGGTAAAACACTGACTGACTCTACCTGAGTCACCTCATCCCTCTCCCCAGCAGACACAAACCTTGGGCCACCCCCTTCCTGGGCCTTAGCCATATCCAGACCCGACTCTGGGACAACAACACTGCTCTCAGCCTTCACAGGCTGTGGGGCACCTTCCTCAGACACAGGAAGAAACTCTTCCCCACACACAGCCAGACAACCAGAGACAGCTTCTCCCTTGTCCCAACACCCCTGGCTAATCTCAGGCATATAGCTAGCCACTGAGACAGCTTCCTTTACTGCCCCACTGCTACTTCCACCAGCCAAATTGCCAGCTTGCACACACTGTGCTTCACACAAGTCAATTTCAGCTTGTGCAGGTTCAATTCCACAAACCTCACCAGCCACCAACTCCTCAACTAAAACTTCACTCTGGCCAGCCACTCCAGGCTGCCCCAGAGAAACATTTCCCTGATTTCTGGGCTCTTCTTGCCCTGGTTCTGATTCTAGCCTCACCTCTGAGGCATCAGACGGGCCCTCACCCACAGGCTCACATATAGAGACACTTTCCCCTTGGTTACAGGGAGACTGACCAGCTTCAGGAAACTTTCCACACCCACATGCACCCCCTTCCCAAACCTCCCTGTTAGCTACAGGTAACACAAAAGGTTTGCATTCATACATGCTTTGGGGTTGGGTCATCACATCAGCTGGGTAAAATACGTCTGCCATATCATAAGCATACCCCATACCCACAGAGTTATACATTGAACCTTCAGGAGGATACAGTCTCTTGTTCTTTTAGTCTCTTAAGCTGGAGGTCAAGTCTAGCATTTTCCTCCTTGGCTAGGGCCATCTTCTTTGCATGCTCTGCCTCTTCCCTCCTCTGTCTCTCAGCATATTCTGCCTTTTTCTCCTCAAGTTCCCAATCCATCTCCTTCTGTCTCTTAGCAATTTCTTCATCTGCCTTCCGCCTTCTTTCAGCAGCCTCCTTGCCTTGCTTCTGCTCCTTTTCATCCACATCTCTGGTTAATAACAGCACTACCAGATCTAGTTTAGACGCCCTTTTCCTAAAGGCAATGCCTCTCCCCAAGCACAAATCCTTCAGAGCACTTTTGCTCAGACTCTCATATAGTTCCGGGATCATCGCAGCGGCTCTTTAATCACCCAAACTCTCAACACCAAAAATCAAATTTAGACAGCGTGGGGTCCTGATCCCAAAGCTCAATTGACCAAGATCTGTGGATCCTGCCGACTACGCCACTGTGACGGACCGGGCCATGTCTGGGTACAGATAAGGGCGTCCGCTTAGGGCGAATTGCTCAAATCCGGGGCTCCTTACAGCCCCCGACTGGTGACCTCTCCAAACAGGCCACGAACCAGTCTCACCGAGCGCTTCAGCTGCCTGCCTGAAGCCTCCCGAGGAAAACCCCTCCGACACCCCAGCAATATCCGTGCCCCAGATGGCCCCGGGCCTATACACAGGTGGGGGGTCCTAGCACCCAATCCCACCTACCCCGAACAAGTTCTGTCTGGTTCCAAAAAACCAGCCACAGATCCCTGGTCAATTTACCCTCTGGACCTTACCCACAAATCACGCTGGGCCAATCCTTTAGAATCTAAAACTAAAGGTTTATTAACACAAGAAAGAAAAGCATGAGAGTAAGGTTATTAAAGTACAGTACGTTACATGCACCGAATCTCTCAGTTCTCGATGCAGGCTCTAGCAGAGGTGTTGCAGCTGCTGGTTTAAAAGTTCTTATTGCACATCCTGAGATCAGGATGGGTTCACAGGTCTTCCGGGCTCTTCAATCCCTGCAGTGCTGCCTCTGGGATGAAGTGCTGAGCTGAGAACCAAAATGGCATCGACCACATGGCCTCTTTATACTCCTTCCTGGCCTCTTCTTGTATGCAGCAAGTCACCTGGTCAGAGGCCAATCTCTATGTTTCCTGATGGCTGCCCTCAGGTGACAAATCCCATTCTTTGGGTGTGTCCATAGCCTATTGAGAGTCATTGTTCCACAGGGCTTTGCTACTCAGCCTGTCCATAGCCATGCTTAACCACATTCACAGAAATATTCAGCTTCCACACAGATTACAGATTCCTACCTACACACACAGACATTATACACTCACATAAATAGCGTACGTAAGATCAACAAACAACAATCTCCCACTCAACACCCCACATGGCTCCCCCCACACCAATCTCTGGGGCCAACACCCCCACCTAGGGGTGCAGCAGCGATCTGGCTGCTTCCCTCCAATTCAGCAACGTGACACTGGCTTTGATGGGAGCAGAGGGTTACTCATTCTCAACTGGGCCCCTGTCTGTAGCCAGAGTCCCAACATTCTGAGCACAAAGCTGTGGGGTTTAAGAGCAGGCCCCGCTAAGAAGCATAGAAAATAGATGGTGACCAGTGTTTCTGCTAAGACAGTCCTGGGCAAAATACGGCCTGTGCACTGGGTCTGGCCCACGGAGGCAGCAGGGAGCCCCAGCCAGGCTCCCCAGTTAGCCACGCGAACCAGGCAGAAACACAGAGAGGAGGGGGGATGTTTTAGGAGCCTCCCCGCCCTCAGCATATTCCCATTTGCCAGTTTCTGGCAGAAACTAGCCAATGCAAACTGCTTGTTGGAATATCATGCAGCTAATAATACCCCACCCCCCCACCCCCCGGCTCAGTTATCCATGAAGCACGTGGCCAGGTAGGCAGGCTAGTCTCTTGGCCACAGCCTGCTTCTGGCACCACAGCCCTTTCCTGCCCCAACTCTTTGCCCCTTCCTCTCAACATACCCAAACTCCCTGTCCCCCTTTGCATCCATCCCCCCTCCCAATCTCCTTCCCCAGATCACAATCCCCTCCTACCTAGGTCACATCCCAAAGCCCTGCACTCCAGTCCCCTGCCCTAGGTCACAATTTTTTGGTAACCTAACTTCTGATTCAATGATAGCGTGTCAAACTTCTCATTGAATGGTCACTGGTTCTTTTCCACATGCTAATGAGGTCCAGATTTTGAAATGCTTGACAGGAATTACATGGATTTTCATCTGATAATCCGTCCTTCCGGTGCTTCAAACCTGCTACTTAACAATCTTTTATTTCTTTTACTTGGTTTGATGGGAACAAAGAATTATTCACTTTGACCTTGGCCCCTCGCTGGCTGTGGGGTTTGAGGTCAATATTGAGGTCATGGGCACTTGTTCAGATGTGTGGCACCCACAGGTTACTAACAAATATCTTAGATATATTTAAAATATTACGGAAGAAAGAATACTACAGGAAGGGAAAATTGACAAGGTGCCTGAATTTAAATATTTGTTGAATATGAAATTAAAACCAAAGAAAATAAATATTGCAAAATGTTCAGTAACCATTTGGTATCTTAGAAGTTTCTCTTCCTTTGAGACATAACTCAAAATTAACCTTTTTCGTGACATACCAAACAAATTCTGTTATCATTCCTATTAACACGTGAAAAGAAATAGTTGTTACAGTTTATGCTTGAAATTAAAGATGATGTCTCTTGGCTTTACACATGTGAAAAAAAACATGAGCATCTTTCTATGGGCAAAAAGTGCATCGAGAGAATGTTGTTGTTGTGACTTGTGAAACATAAAATTAAACTTTTGGTTTTGACACAGAAAATTCCTTCTTTTCTTTGCTCTATTTAGAAGACCACTAATCACAGCTTCTAGCTGATGATGGGAAGTTAGTTGCTGCTAGTCATCATGATGAACCTTTTCTTTTCTGCCGTTCCAATTCTTCCAGTGTTGCTACACAGCGTCAGGGTTTCCATCTCCCTCAGGGTATGTCTACACTACAGCGTTATTTCGAATTAACTTAATTCAATTAGTTCATGAGACAGTTCTCAGGTTTCTCTGCTTGCTGGTCTACCTCGCTGAGGGACAGCAAAGCATTTGTGTCTCGGAGTGCTCTGCCTGCCCTCACTCGGGACACCACGGCACTCTGCAACATGGAACCAGACCTGCCCCCGGGGACTCTGCTGCGTCTCGCGGACACGTTGACAGCAGCCTGGCTGCACTGTCTGCAGGCTGCCATCCGGGAGGACCATCGAGGGGCTGCCAGGATCCAGGGGGCCCTGCGGGAGAGCTTCCACCCTGAGGAGCGCTAACAGTCTCCCCGGTCTGCCCCACCGGGGGCTTGTGCCCCATTCCCCCCTCTCGTCCTTCCACTTACCCTTCCCTATCCCGCCCTTCCTGATGTCAAATAAAAGACACGTATTTTCAAAAATAACAACTCTCTTTATGGAACACAACTGGGGAGGGGGAATGAAACTGTGGGGAGACGGGGGAAAGGAGGCGGGAGAGGACAGGAGAGAGGGTAGGAGAGGGGAGGGAGAAAACTGGGAGGAGGGAACTGGAAGGGGGAAGCAAGGGGAAGAAGGGGGAGGGGAAGCTCAGGGATCAGGGGTGGGGGTCTCACTGGGCCAACCGCCTCCCAGCATGGCGAGGGAGGGGGCCTCGGCATCCCCGGGGTGATGGGGAGGAGGGTGCAGAGGTTGAGGTGGGGGGTGTGGATATTGAGGAGGAGGGTGTAGAGGTTGAGGAGGAAGAGGGGGGAGGGGGGCCGGAGTGGGAGGAGGGACAGAAGTTGGGGGGCAGCAGGCGCAGGACCGGCACGGGGCACCATGCTCTGCAGCAGGACCTGCAGGTGACAGTTCCTCGCTCGGTCCTCTGCAAGCTGCTCCCGGTGGAGCTTCAGGTCCTTCAGCATCCAGGCCTGGACAGTGCGGTGCAGGGCTCGCAGGGCCCCCAGGGGAAGGTCCCAGTACTCCTGCCGTGTGGTGGGGGTCCAGAGCAGGCTGCAGGTGCGGGAGCATGTCCCGGGCGGAGTGGTATGAGCAGCTGGTGCAGCTGCAGAGAAAGAAAAGAAGTGGTCAGTTCTCCCTGGGGACACAGTGGATGATGTGACCGTGCCCTGCACCGTCAGAGCCGCTGTGCTTGCACAGAGGCCATGGTCAGGATGTCTGGCTCTCCCCGGGACTGGGAGCTGCCCCAAGATGGCACCCAGGCCCCTGTGCCGTGTATAGTGTGGCCGGGGTGGGGGGGGAGATGTCCCCTGCTTCTGTGCAGAGGGGGCGTGTGAAGGGAGAGCGTCCTGCTGGGTCCCACCCCGGGGTTGGGAGCGTGTCAGGTCTCTTCACACACGCATGTGCCTATTGGGCCATGGCCCCTGGGTGTCATGCAGCTGGAGCCACCTGCCCAAGGGTGGCATGGCGCGTGCTTGCACGTGCACAGGTGGCTGTGTGATCCGTGGGAGGCGTGGCCCCCATGCGCCGTCCCTGGTCTCCCCCCCGCCTGCCGTCCCCCCCGGGCAGGGGACAGTGCTAGCACTTACGTGGTATGGCCTCCCTGGACGACCCTGCCGACTGCGGTGCCGGAACAGCTGGTGGTGGCCCCTCCGGTGTGCCCGGGTCAGGGCCCTCCAGTCCCGGCTCGCTGCCTCCTGGGCTGGCGTGGACTGCCCCGCCCCCCACGAGTTGGTCGAGGGTGGGGAAATAGGGGCAGGTGGCAGCCCCTGCTGCAGCACCGCCCCTGGTGGCCCTAGCGTACCCTGCTGCAGCTCTTTGACTTTCAGGCGCACCTGCTCCTGGGTGCGCCTGTGTCCCTTTCGGGCCAGGGTGGCCGCTATGTGGCCATAGATGGCCGCGTTCCTCTGCCTAGTGCAGAGATCATGGACGTTGGGGGCCTGCCCCAAACCTCAATGAGGTCCATGACCTCTGCACTAGTCTAGGAGGGCGCACACCGTCTACGGCCCCTGGCTGGCCCCTGGGTGCTGGGGGACTGGGCCTGGGAGAGCTGGCTGGCACTGGCTGCCTGGCTCATCCTGGGGCCACTGGGTCAGGGGCAGAGACTGCTGGCAGGCCTGGCTCCAGTAAGTGCCATCTGGCAAGAGTCTACCTCTTTAAGGGCCCTGGGGCCGGGGCAGAGGAGAGGAGTTTTCCTGGTTTGGCCCACAGTGGCCACCAGGGGGAACTGGGTGTGACGGCGTGTTGGGGGTTCCCCGTCTCCTGCACCCCGAGATGGCACAAACAGACTGCACCAGCCAGTGGAATAGAGGAAGTTTATTGCCTCTCCAGGATACAGCATAGCACAGATGTAGTCTGGTCACAGAACTGGGCTAGGATGCCTCAGGCCCCCTTGAGTTGGGGGGAGACTGGGCCCCTAAACTCCAGCTCCTCTCCCTAGGCTGTCTCCTCCATGCTCTCCCACAGTAACAACTAAATTCCCTTGCAGCCCTGCCCCCCAGTCCAGGGCAGCATTCACCTTCCTTTGTTCCTCTCCATGGGGGGTGTCTGGCCACTGGTTCGACAAGTTTGGCCTTATCTCTGCCTAGCGAGATTTTCCCTGCTGGGTCTTGCTCCAGACAGCAGGGGTCACCACAGCCCAGCAAGTACCCCCACTACGTCACAGTTCTCCCCCCTCCGAGAGTGAACTGAGCAGGGTCACTCCGCTCGTGACCTGGGGAAGTTCGGGCCCCTCGCTACGGGACAGCGCGTCGGCGATGATGTTGGCGCTCCCCTTGACGTGGATCACTTCCATGTCGTAGTCCTGCAGGAGCAGGCTCCACCGCAGCAGCTTGGCGTTCGTCCCTTTCATCTGGTGCAGCCAGGTCAGGGGGCAGTGGTCGGTGAACACCGTGAAACGCCGGCCAAACAGGTACGGCTGCAGCTTTTGCAGGGCCCACACCATGGCCAGGCATTCCCTCTCTACGGTCGCGTAGCTCCGCTCCCGGGGCAGCAGCTTCCTGCTCAGGTACACGATGGGGTGACGTTCCCCTTTCTCGTCCGCCTGCATCAGCACCGCCCCCAGCCCGGTGTCCGAGGCGTCAGTAAACACGATAAAGGGCTTGTCGAAGTCTGGGTTTACCAGCACTGGGGCCTTGGCCAGGGCTCCCTTCAGGGCACAGAGAGCCCTCTGGCACTGCTCCGTCCAGACCACCCTGTCGGGCCTCCCCTTCCTGCACAGCTCTGTGATCGGGGCAGCGATGGAGCTGAAGTTGGGTACAAACCTCCGGTAGTACCCCGCCATCCCAATGAAAGCCTGGACCTGCTTCTTGGTCTGGGGCACAGGCCAGTCCCGGATGGCCTCCACTTTGGCCAGCTCTGGCTTCAAGCAGCCGCTCCCCACCTTATGGCCCAGGTAGGACACTTCGGCCATTCCAACCTTGCACTTCCCAGCCTTTACAGTCAGTCCAGCCTCCCTCAGCCGATCCAGTACCTGGCTGACCTGGGCCACGTGGTCCTCCCAGGACTGGCTGAAGACGCAGATGTCATCGATGTACGCTAGGGCACAGTTCTCCATTCCCCGCAGCAGCTGGTCCACCAGGCGCTGGAAGGTGGCCGGCGCCCCTTTGAGGCCAAAGGGTAGGACCAGGAACTCATAGAGCCCCAGTGGCGTGATGAAAGCCGATTTCAGTCTGGCCTCCTGGTCTAGCGGCACCTGCCAGTAGCCCTTGGTGAGGTCCAGGGTGGTGAGATAGCGAGCTCCCCCCAGCTTGTCCAGGAGCTCGTCGGGCCTTGGCATCGGGTAGGCGTCGGACACCGTGATGGCGTTGAGCTTCCGGTAGTCCACGCAGAACCGGATCGACCCGTCCTTCTTGGGAACCAGCACCACGGGAGAGGCCCAGGGGCTGGAGGACGGCTGGATCACCCCCAGGGCCAACATGTCCTGGACCTCTCTCTCCAGGTCCTGGGCTGTTTTCCCTGTGACTCTGAATGGGGAGCAGCGCACCGGGGGGTGAGTGCCCGTCTGCACCCGGTGGACAGCCAGGTTGGTAAGACCCGGCTTGTTGGAGAACAGCTGCTGGTGGGAGCGCAGCACCTCCCGGATCTCGGCCTGCTGGGCCGGGGTGAGCTGGTCCGAGAGGGAAATTGACTCCAGCGAAGAGTCCTCTCCGGTCCCAGGGAACAGGCCCACCAGGGGATCCTCCCCCTGCTCCTCCCAGGGCTTACACACGGCCAGCACCAAGTTCTCCCTGTCCCAGTACGGCTTCATCATGTTAACATGATATACCCGCTGGCCGCGCGTCCGGCCCGTCAGCTCCACCACGTAGTTCACCTCGTTCAGCTGCTTAACCACCTTGAAGGGGCCGTCCCAGGCGGCTTGCAGCTTGTTCTTCCGCACGGGGATCAGGACCATCACCTGGTCCCCGGTAGCGTAGGCGCGGGCCCGTGCATTGCGGTCGTACCAGACCTTCTGCTTCCTCTGGGCCCTGCTCAGGTTCTCTCTGGCCAGGCCCATGAGCTCGGCAAGTCTTTCCCGGAATGTCAGGACGTATTCCACGACCGGCTCACCCTCCGGGGAGACCTTCCCCTCCCACTCGTCTTTCAATAAGTCCAGGGGGCCCCTCACTCGCCTCCCATATAACAGCTCGAACGGCGAGAACCCCGTGGACTCCTGGGGCACTTCCCTGTACGCAAACAGCAGGTGGGGTAGGTACTTGTCCCAGTCCTGCGGGTGTTTGTGCATAAAGGTCCGTAGCATCTGCTTCAGAGTCCCATTGAACCTCTCCACCAACCCGTTGGTCTGGGGGTGATACGCCGAGGCCCAGGTGTGTTGCACCCCACTCTTCTCCCACAAGCACCGGAGCAGGGCTGACATGAAGTTGGATCCCTGGTCCGTGAGAACCTCCTGGGGAAACCCCACCCTGCTGAAAATGGTCAGCAGTGCGTCTGCCACCGTGTCTGCCTCGATGGAGGGCAGGGCCACGGCCTCGGGGTAGCGGGTGGCGAAGTCCACCACCACCAGGATGTATTTCTTCCCTGTCCGGGTCGCTCTGTTGAAGGGCCCCACAATATCCATCGCCACCTTCTGGAAAGGCTCCTCTATGATGGGCAGGGGTCTCAATGCAGCTTTCTTCCTGTCTTGGGCCTTCCCCACTCGTTGGCAGGAGTCGCAGGACCGGCAGTACCGCTGGACAGCTGCAAACATCCCCGGCCAATAGAAGTTTTGGAGCAGCCTCAGCCGCGTGCGCCGGATCCCCTGGTGTCCCGAGAACGGGATGTCATGGGCCAGGTGTAGCAGCTTGCGGCGATACCTTTGGGGAACCACCAGCTGCCGCTGGAGCCCCCACTTGCCTACCGTCCCGGGGGAAAGCCATTCCCGGTACAGAAATCCCCTCTCCCACCGGAACTTCTCCTGGCAATCTCCTCCTAGGGGTTGAGAGGCACCCAGGTCAGCCCGGTCCCTCAGGGCCTGCAAGGAGGGATCCGCTCGCACCTCCGCCTGGAATTCAGCGGCTGGGGCTGGGACAGGGCCGTGGTTCCCCCCACTGCCTAGGTCCAACTCTAGGTCTGCTGGGACGGGGCCCTGGGCCCCCTGTTGGGGAACCTCCTCGAGTTCCGGGCCGCAAGCCCCTCGCTTGCTCTGGCTACGGGTGGTGACCAGCGTCCTGTGGGGTCCGTCTGGCCACTCCTCTAGGTCACTCCCCATTAGCACGTCGGTGGGCAAGTGCGGGTGCACCCCCACTTCCTTGGGGCCCTCCTTGGCCTCCCATTTCAGATGCACCCTGGCTACAGGTACCTCAAAGGGGGTGCCGCCTATGCCCCTCAGTGTCAGCTGAGTGTCGGGTAGCATACGGTCTGGGGCCACTATGTCGGGCCGGGCCAGCGTCACCTCCGCCCCCGTGTCCCAGAAACCCGTCACCTTCCTGCCATCCACCTCCAGGGGTACGAGGCAGTCCCTCCGTAGGGGCCGCCCCGCCCCCACCCGGTGCACGGAGAAATCTGTCTCCCGAGGGTCAGACCTCCCAGGGGAGGTGCACTGAGCATCCTTCCCCTCTCTCTGAGCTGAGGTTTGCCGGCCAGCCCCTGCCTCTGGGGCAGCCTGCCCTTCCTCCCGCCCCAGCCAGTTAACCCTGGAACGTCCCAGGTCATGGGACCTGTTCTTGCGCCTGGTGCATTGAGCCCTCTTGTGGCCTCGTTGCCCACAGCGATGGCAAGTTAGGTTCTGTGGGCCCATTCGGGTCGGCTCTGCCCGGGCCCTGGCTGGTTTTCTGGGGTATCGACGACTGGTCCTGGTCCCTGGGGCTCGCCTCGGAGGTGTCTCTCTCCGTTGCTCCGCCGAGAACCGGTCTCTGCGCGATTCTCTTTCTCTCCGGGACTCCCGTTCACCCCCGGACCGGCTCTCCGTGAACTCATCCGCCAGTCTCCCGGCCTCCTGGGGGTTCTCTGGTCTCCGGTCCTTGAGCCACAGCCTCAGTTTGGGTGGGCACGCTTCATAGAACTGCTCCATCATGACCAGCTTGAGCAGCTTCTCTGCGGTCTGGGCTCCGACTCCCGAGACCCACTTGCGGCAGTATTGCGCCAGGCGGGAGGCCAGGTCCACATAGGTCTCCCGTGGCCCTTTCTGTACCCCCCGGAACTTCTTCCTGTACATCTCGGGGGTCAGCCCGAACTTGTGCAGCAGGGCCTCCTTGACTCGGTTGTAATCCCCTGGCTGTAGGTCCTCCAGCTGACTGAGCACTCCGGCCGCCTCCTGGTTCAGTGCGGGGACGAGCTCCTGCAGCCAGTCAGCTGGGGGGACCTGTTGCAGCCCACAGGCCCTCTCAAAGGAGCTGAGGAACCCGTCTATGTCGCCCACGTCCTTCAATTGGGCCACTGTGAGCCTCTCCAAGCGCCTGGCATCCCCGGGACTCTGGGGCCCATCCACTCTTGGCGCAGCCGGGGCCCCGCAGGTTCTCCGCTCTGCCATGGCCAGCTCATGCTGTCGCTGCCTCTCTCGGTCCTGGCGCTCCCTCTCTCGGTCCTGGCGGTCCTTCTCTCGGTCCTGGCGTTCCTTCTCTCGGTCCTGTACTTCCAATTCCTTCATCCGCAGCTGGATCTCCAGCCGCCGCAGCTCCGCTGGGCTGGCCCCTGCCCTAGATGGGCTACGGCTTGCAGGCCTCCCGGGAGACGCTGTCTCATCTCTCCGGTGGGTTCCAGCGCTCCTCCCCCTCTCTGAGCCTGACACACTCTCAGGGGGGGTCTGGCTGCTTCCCCTGGGGACAAGATCCTGGCCCCGTGGCTGGTCATTCTCTTCCAGCTGGGTAATCAGCTGGGCCTTGGTTGCTTTCCGCACCGGCAAGCCCCTCTCTCTGCACAGCCCCACCAGCTCTGCCTTCAAGAGTCGGGCGTAGGCCATCTGCCCGCTGGGCCCCTCGGTGCAGACTCACCAGTCTAGTGCTGCAGCGCCCCACGATTCCCAGGAACCGCTTCGCTCTGTCTCCAGCACGCCTGGCTCCAGGGCTCTTGCTTCTACAGCGCCTTGTCGCTCACCGCTGGAAGCTTCATCCACGGGGTGCAGTGGATCCCACTTCTGACACCAGTGTGACGGCGTGTTGGGGGTTCCCCGTCTCCTGCACCCCGAGATGGCACAAACAGACTGCACCAGCCAGTGGAATAGAGGAAGTTTATTGCCTCTCCAGGATACAGCATAGCACAGATGTAGTCTGGTCACAGAACTGGGCTAGGATGCCTCAGGCCCCCTTGAGTTGGGGGGAGACTGGGCCCCTAAACTCCAGCTCCTCTCCCTAGGCTGTCTCCTCCATGCTCTCCCACAGTAACAACTAAATTCCCTTGCAGCCCTGCCCCCCAGTCCAGGGCAGCATTCACCTTCCTTTGTTCCTCTCCATGGGGGGTGTCTGGCCACTGGTTCGACAAGTTTGGCCTTATCTCTGCCTAGCGAGATTTTCCCTGCTGGGTCTTGCTCCAGACAGCAGGGGTCACCACAGCCCAGCAAGTACCCCCACTACGTCACACTGGGAAGGGCTGGAGGCCCTGTAATTCAAAATAAGTGTCTACACAGCACTTATTTTGAGTTAGCTATTTCGAATTAGGCATTATTCCCCATAGAATGAGGTTTACCAAGTTCGAATTAAGCAGTTTGTATGTATAGATGCTATGAAAGTTAATTCGAACTAACGGCCATTAGTTCGAATTAACTTTGTAGTGTAGACATATCCTCACTGGCAGAGAGAAAATTGATCCTCGTTAGCATACCCAGGTGATCTTTCTATCTGGTTCATAATTTAGTTTCAATATTGCCCATGTATGTACCAGTTGTGACACTACACTGCATTGTCCTGCATTCTGTCACATGAAAGTCACCATTTCCTGCAAATTTGTCATCATCTTTGCTTCGTGTTTATCTGGAATTATGTATTTGGAGCCTTGTACTGGTTCGCAACAAACTGCTCCTCCTCCTCCCTGGTCTTTGGGCTGATGATGTCACCTGACTGAGGTCTGACATGTTTCTGTATTTGACAACTAGCTTGCTAATATTTTCAGTGCCAGATTCACCCCTGATTTGATGTGGGGGAAGTGAGGCAAAGTGAAAAGCTGCCCATTCATTTAGTTCATTCTCTGGAAACCTCTTACTCAGAGGCTCACACAGCAGGGAGATGAAACGTAGAATAGGTTCACTGCTGAACCGGTCATCGGTTGTGATTGATTTGGTTAGATTTTTCACACTGTTTCTCCAAGATCCTGCCCTCTCATCCTGCGGCTCTGGGCCCTTGCTAACTGCACAGCCTCATTTGTTGTTAAAGAGCCCTTCTGCGAGCATTTGGTCAGTTCTGCTAATTCACGAGACATCATTTAATACAGCTGCAGTGACGTGGCAATTAGTGTCAGAGAACTTAGTCAGGCTGCTGGGTCATTATTTTCTGAGATTTCCTGTCCAAATATTTACATAATTACTCAGCAAAGCACTTCCAGCAAAATGTCTAGATGGCCACCTTTCTTCAGTTAAGAGGTTTCAATGATACGGTCTCATTTTCTGTGACATTTGCTATTTCCTCAAATTGTCCTCTTTGGACTGAGGATCTGCAAAAGTCTCTATAAACGGTCTTCAAAAGGGTCTCTCCTGTCTTCAGCTTTGGCACTTGGTTCCATGCCTCTGCCAAACCAGGTCTTCTCGATGTGCCAGGCAGTGTTGTGCTGTTAAAAGTAGGATGCACTGCTTGAGTTGTGTGGCAACACGATTGTTTTTCCCTAGCAGGACTGCAGCACCATCTGAAGTGAACATCACCGTTTTCATCAGATCCCGCTTATTCAAGGTGTCAAAGGCTTTGAGAGCAGCTGTGTGACAGACCGGGCCTTGTCTGGGCACAACTGAGGGCGTCCGCTCAGGGCGAATTCCTCAAATCCGGGGCTCCTTACAGCCCCCAGACTGGTGACCTCTCCAATCAGGCCACAAACCAGTCCCACAGAGCTCTTCAGCAGCCTGCCTGAAGCCTCACGAGCAAAACCCCTACACCCTAGCAATATCCGTGCCCCAGATGGACCCGGGCCTCATACACAGGTGGGGGAGGGGGGTCCTAGCACCCAATCCCACCTACGCCGAACAAGTTCTGTCCGGTTCCAAGAAACCAGCCACAGATCCCTGGTCAATTTACCCTCTGGAACTTACCCGCAAATCACGCTGGGCCAATCCTTTAGAATCTAAAACTAAAGGTTTATTATCACAAGAAAGAAAAGCATGAGAGTAAGGTTGTTAAAGAATATTACGTTACATGCACCGAATCTCCCAGTCTTTGGTGCAGGCTCTAGCAGAGATGTTACAGCTGCTGGTTTAAAAGTTCTTATTGCACATCCCAGCATCAGGATGGGTTCACAGGTCTTCCAGGCTCTTCTATCCCTGCAATGCTGCCTCTGGGATGAAGTGCTGAGCTGAGAACAAAATGGCATCGACCACATGGCCTCTTTATACCTCCTTCCTGGCCTCTTCTTGTATGCAGCTGGTCACCTGGTCAGAGGCCAATCTCTGTGTTTCCTGCTGGCTGCTCTCAGGTGCCAGCCCCCATTCTTTGGGTGTGTCTTTGGCCCATCAAGTGCCATTGTCCCACAGGGCCTGGCTAATCAGCCTGTCCATAGCAATGCTTAACCACATTCAGACAAATATTCAGCTACCACACAGATTACAGATTCCTACCTACACACACAGACATTATACACTCACATAAATAGCGTACATAAGATCAGCAAACAATAAGCTCCCATTCAATACCCCACATGGCTCCCTTTTATACCAATTTCTGGGGCCAACACCCCCACCTATGGGTGCAGCAGCGATCTGGCTGCTCCCCTCAAATTTGGTAACGTGACAAGCTGTAGCAGCTTGTGCATTCCAGGCAGATAATTGAATCGTTCCACCAAACACAGTCTTCTGCCCTGCACATGCTGCATCTCCGAACTTGAAGTAAATGACAAGCAACTTGGTGACAGAAATAGATGTGCTTTCATCAGTAATAAGTGTATGGGAGGGAGACAGGCGAATAGCTGACATGATTTCTGCATGGACAATGCTGTTGATTGAGTCCAAAACCTCAAAACTTCTGTGCCAGCTTGTACATGCTGGTGCTTTCCCATGTGCTCATTTATATTTTGCGCATTTCTATTCTGGAGCTGTTCATTTGTACTGGAAGCAAAAAGTTCTTCTGGCTTTAAATGTTTCTTTTCTTCAGTTTCAGTGTCGTCTGCTTCTCAATCCTGGTTTCTAAGAGCATCCTTCACAAGTCAAAATCCAGGGGATGAGAATTTCTGCTCCTAAGAATGTGTGCAGCTGATTCATGAGTTTTGCTTGACAAACACTCTTCATGTTGTCCAATGGCGTCCCACTTCCCACTTGTGGCCTGTAGAGAAATCTCTGGATATTCTAGCCTGAATACAAATTTAGCAGGTCAAGCCCACATCAGCACTGTACTGGAATATGTCCCCGCTCTGTACACAGATCTGGCCTTGAGATTGTTGAGATTCTGCTTCAACTCTTTCATTCAGCCATTCTCCTTTGACCGTGGGGCAGCATTTCTTCTTAGGGTTTGCTCCTGTGGTGGTTGATGCTCATAGACTTTAAGGTCAGAAGGGACCATTATGATCATCTTGTCCGACCCCCTGCACAGTGCAGGCCACAGAATCTCACCCACCCCTCCCAGAATAATCCTCTCACCTATATCTCAGATATTGAAGACTTCAAATAATTTGAAGGCCCCAAGATGCAGAGAATCCTCCAG
Organism: Pelodiscus sinensis; assembly: GCF_052426305.1. NCBI lineage: Eukaryota > Metazoa > Chordata > Testudines > Trionychidae > Pelodiscus > Pelodiscus sinensis. The sequence goes on along the minus strand of NC_143063.1, from coordinate 8,243,969 downwards.
CTGTGATCTGTGCCCCATGCTACAGAGGAAGGCGAAAAACCTCCAGGGCCTCTGACAATCTATCCTGGAGGAAAATTCCTCTTTGCCTTTTTTTACACATGGCTGTTAAACGGTGCAGAAGGGCTGGGATCATGTAATATTATGTATCCTGCTCTTAATCAAAAATCATGAAGCCCATGAGATATATACAGCTTGTATTAAAAAGGAGTCTGCCTGAGAGAATTGTGAGAGTGCTGCTGTGATAACTAACTCTGTTGCAGGCAATGATTAGAGTCATTGAACACTAGAACTGTCAGGAGATCAAGTCCCTCCCCTGCACTCACGGCAGCACCAACCACTGTCTACATCATCCCTGACAGGCGTCTGTCCAACCTACTCTTCAGTATCTCCAGTGATGGAGACTCCACAACCTCCCTCAGCAATTTATTCTAGTGTTTAACCACCCAGACAGGTAGGAAGTTTTTCCTAATGTCCAACCTAAACCTCCCCTGCTAGAATTTAAGTCCATTGCTTCTTGTCCTATCCTCAGAGACCCAGGAGAACAGTCTTTCTACCTGCTCCTCCTTGTAACACTCTTTTAGATACTTGAAAACTGCTCTCATGTCCCCTCTCAGTCTACTCTTTTCTAAACAAAACAAGACCAATTCTTTCAGTCTTCCCACGTGAATCACATTTTCTAGACATTTGGGCTGTGTCTAGACTACATCCCTTTTCTCAAAGGGGTGTTAATTTTAAATCCCGCCTTCATTTGCAGTTCCGAAGTGTCTAATTTACATCCCTTTTTAGAGGGATCACTCTCTTACTCCGAACATGCCTGGAGAAACCTTTCTTGTTACCCTTCACATCCCTTGCTAGCTACAAATCCAGTTGTGATTCTGAATTCCTGATTGCTCCCTGCATTCTCAAGCCTATTATTCCTGAGCAAGCTTGTTGTATCATGCAAGCAAGGTAGTAACACACTTCCACAGGCCTTTATTTAACAAAGGTGAAACCTCTTTCCAAAGCTGCTGCTGCTCCCCTCTGTAGCTCTCACTCAGGCTTGGCCCATCTCCTCCCCCCTCCTTCCTGTTTCCTGGGCTTCCAGATTCCCAACAGCCAGTGCTCCCAGTTCTAATAATTACAAGCAGCATCTAAAACACCACATTCCCTCCTCTCTTAAGAAGCTCTCCCAATTATAAAATAAACATTGTTGTTCTAACCACAGCAACAAATATGGAACAAGCCACTATAGTGTTTACATTGAAAACACTGTAAATACGTCTATGTCTGACAGACCATCTCTCAAACCCCGGGTCCAGTGCAGTGTCTTCTTGTGTTGGTGCTATGGTGAAGTCATACAATGCGGGCTGTGTGTTGGCATCGTCTCCTCTAGGTGCAAGAGAAGAATCATTCCCTACCCGCCCATCAGAAAGTCGATAGGCGTAAGGTCCTTTCTTCTCTATGATTTTAAGAGGAGATGTGAATTTATGGTCCCCTTTGCGTAAAATTCCAGGTTTTCTTACTCTAACAATGGAACCACGCTCAAACTTCGGTTCCTTAGCACCCCGTCGTTTGTCTATGAAAGCCTTATACTTTGCTTGCTTCTGTTCAACTGTTTTTCTCATAGCATCCTCATTTGGTGCATCAGGCCTCGCCTTTAATAATTCAGCAATGTTCAATTTAGTATTCATCTGTTTTCCATGCAGTAACTCTGCAGGTGATCTTTGCGTTGTGGCACGTCGTGTGGCCCTGTAAGCTTACAAGAAATCAGTAGTGAAGGTTACCCACGAGCGCCCTTCCAGTTTAGCTGTTTGCAAACTCTCTTTCAAACTTCTGTTAAACCTTTTGATTTCCTCATTGGCTTGAGGGTAATACAGGGACGATCTTCTATGTAAAATGTTTCTCTCTGCTAGAAAAGTTTCAGATTCCATGGAAGTAAATTGACTACCGTTATCTGAAACCAGTTCTTTGGGGTTACCTTCCCTGCTAAAAACTGTAGAGAGGAACTTAATTACTGTAGCAGAAGAAACTTGCGATGTAAACGCGACCTCAGGCCATTTGCTGAAATAGTCTATTAAAATGATGGCATATGACAGTCAATGAGAGCAGTTTCAAAGGGTCATACGATGTCAATCGCAACTTTTTCCCATGCAGAATCAGGAAGAGGAAAAGGCTGCAATGGTGGGGTACATGTCACTGCTGTCTTATCATGCATTTGGCAAGTGACAGAGGATTTTATGATTGCTTCAGTTTGGGAGTCCATCCCTGGCCACCATTACAGATCTCGTAGTCGGTGTTTCTTTCTGAAAATACCTTGATGAGTATCGTGTGCCAGGTGTATGAGTTTTGGCTGTAATTCTTCTGGCACAAGTAGCCAGTGTGTACCTCGTAGCACACAGCCGTCAAGCAAAGAAAGTTCATCCCGAATTCTAAGATAAGGCAGCAAAACTGGGTCAAGGCTTTTAGGGTTACTGGGCCATTTCTTTGTCAGAAATTCCTGTAGCTTTTGTTGAATTGGACATGCTGAACAAGCAGCTTGGAATTGCTCTCTTGTAACTGCAGTAAGAGTGCTTGTAATAAGCGCAACTGCTTCATCCTCATCCTCCGGTGAGTCATCTGGTAAAGACAAAGGCAGGCAAGAAAGGCAATAAGCTCCCACATTTTGGTTTCCAGGCTTATATTCCAGTTCATAATTGAAAGAGAGTAGTCTTGCCGACCCTGCTCTTCCCAGTCCTTTTGTGGTTAGCAATGTTGTCAAAGGGCTGTGGTCTGTGCACAACTTGAACGTGCGGCCCCACAAGTAAGTTCTCCATTTTTCACTAGCCCAGACACAGGCAAGTGCTTCTTTTTCAACTGTAGAATATTTTCTCTCAGCATCACTCAGTGTCCTTGAAGCAAATGCAACAGTCCTCTGTGTTGTCCTCATGAAGTTGTGTGAGGACAGCCCCAAGTCCATAATCAGAAGCATCAGTAGTCACAATTGTGGGCAATGCAGGACTGAATAGTGCAAGTACTGGACTATGTACAATCAAGTTGTCCACACCAAGGTTGAACTTCTCCGTAGTAATTCTTGTAAGGGTTCAATGACAGAAGCATAATTTTAGCTTGAATGACAGTTCAGAGGATTCCCTTTCAAGTGCAGATTTGGGGGGCTGAACAAAGACTCCAACTACCTTACCCATTACAAAGATAGCTTCCCCAATTATCACCTCTAATATCATTAGCTCACAGACATTTACCTTCCCTATCCCCGCCCTACATCCCCCTTCTGTTCTGAAATGTGATTTGTCCTTTTGATATGTGTTCATTTTTTTAATTGTATCCTTTGGTATATATGGTTGTGACTATTTTCTTCCACTATTTGATCTGAGGAAGTGGGTCTGGCCCACGAAAGCTCATCACCTAATAAACCATCTTGTTAGTCTTTAAAGTGCTACATAGTCCTGTATTTTGTTTCAGCCACACCAGACTAACACGGCTACATCTCTATCACTATTCCAATCATGTGTGTTATCCCACCAAGACTCTGTGATACCGACTGTGTCATAGTTGTGTTTATTTACTAGCACTTCAAGTTCTTCCTGCCTATTCCCCTGTTCCTTGCATTTGTACACAGGCATCTAAGATACAGATTTGATTTTGTCCCCAGTTCTGCCCTTGTGCCTCCTTTATCTCTGCTATTGCAGCCCATGCTCCCTCCCATTTCCGACCCATCTCCCAGGTCTCCATGTTTTTCACTTACCTATGGGCTTTGGTCACCTGCCCCCGTCAAACCTAGTTTAAAGCCCTTCTCACTAGGCTAGCTAGTCTGTGCCCAAATACTCTCTTCCCCTTCCTCCAAAGGTGAACCTGTCCCTGCTTAGCAGTCCTTCTTCTTGGAACAGCATCCTGTAGTCAAGGAAGCCAAAGTCCTCCTGGCAACACCATCTTCACCCCTCCAGATGCACCTGCCTCTGCCTGGGCCCCGACCTTTGACAGGAAGGAATAAAGAGAACACCACCGGCTCTCCAAACTCCTCCACCCGGGCTCCCAGAGCCCTGTAGTCACTCTTGGTCCACTCAGGGTCACACCTTGCAGGATCATTAGTGCCCACATGGAGGAGTAGCATGGGGTAGTGTTGCAAGAGGTTGTGGATTGCAACTGCCTGAAACACTAAGGAGAGGGGATCACCACATAGGAGTGTAAAGGGTTTGTTTATTCAGTTAAAACTGGGGAGGGAGGGGAATCTCACTCACACACTCAACCTCACTGGCAGTCCCCGGCAGGATGATAAGGCGAGCAGAAGGCAGCTCATGTTGTTTGATCTTCCCAAGTTGGCTCCCAAGCAGGTCCACTGGCCAGGCGATCCGAGCGCAGGGTGTTCTGGGAGGCTCCGCTTGATGGTCAACCCACTGTGTGTCTGCCCCTCTCTCCTTTTAGGATCAGCCACAGGCAGCTTCTGTGTCTCTAGGCCTCAAAGCCCCTCCTATCGTATGAACAGCAACCTTCTCACCAGCACTTCAAGACAACTTTAGGGTCATCAGCTCCTAGAGTCCCAGGCTGCAAGGCCGGAAGGCACAGCCCTGCTCCCCGAGTTTCACCTCCTGCACAACACGGGCGCTAGAAATTCCCCACAAGAATCCCTGTGTCACTGCCGGCCCCATGTGTCTTCACCTTTGGCTGGGTTCTATGGACGAGTTCTGGCTCTTACAGGAGCGGATGGGTTCAGGAGACGGCTCTTATGTGTGACTCCTGGGCAGACTATTTCCCTGCCTTTCCAGAAGGACAAAAAAACCCCACTGGCTTCTTCTTTTTCTTCCAGGCTGTGTTGCCTCTTGCGAAGACTCACCTCAAGGGAGCACAGACACAGCCAGGTGCTCAGGGTGGTGGTCCAACCTGCAGCAGCCGAGGCATGCTCCGGCCTCAGCCAGGAGGAGCAGGCCTTGCCAGAGGAGCCCAAGCAAACCAGAGGCTCCTGGAAGCTCCTATCTGGCCTGAAAAAACTCTGTGTCTGTGGCCAGTGTGGCAGCTCCCTGGCAGAGGCTGAGGAGGAGACAACAGCTTCCTCGCCCACAAGATGGACACACTTCTCCTTGAAGAAGACCAGGAAGATGAAGAACTCAGTGGAGGACCAGGAAGAGCGAGAGGAGGAGAAGCTGCAGGGGAGCCCAGACAACAGCCAGGAAGATCTCACAGGTGAGTCTACATCCCGCCCGGTGACTGGGGAGCATGTGAGAGACACTCCCACCAGTCACTCTACAAGCCTGGAGCGTTAGAGCTTCTCATGGGGCAGCCATGGGCTCCTCAGACGCTGGAATCCAGCGAGTGCCTGATGCTCTGGCAGAGAGGGGCTGGCCCCCTTGCACACCCTCCCTCCCAGCTGTCTCCTGCACCCTCTCGCCTGCTCAGACCTCACCCAAACTCCCAGCCCGCTCCAGCACTCTACCTCCCACGCCCGCCCGCCTGCACCACTGTCCTCATCCCATGCCCTGGCAGCCACCTCCCACTCACTGAACCCCTCATTTTGGCCTCACCCAAAGCCTAGGGAGCACAAAATCTACTATCCCCGGTCAAAAGAGTTAATCTGCCCCATGGGAAGCCTTGACTCTTGCTCCTCTCTTCTCTCCCCTGCTCCCCTTGGGGCTGGAGCGGCAGAGGAGTGAAGTGTTGCAGTGGTGGCCACAGCAGTGGGGGATGTTTTATTGCTTTTGTTGTTTGGAGGTTTTTTCCCTCTCACTTTTTTCTGATCCCCGACTGATTTTTCTGGGGATCAATGGCCCCCAACCCAGAAAAATTTCCCCACCCCTGCCATAAATAAAGAGAATATTGAAGCCACTTGTTTTGGACATAAATTAATACTGGGAACTAGTGGGGCAGGGTCCAGGGCTGGCAGCAGGGCCATGGCCCCCCACACTCACTGGCAGCGGCATCCCCAGCTCGGGCCCTTGGCCTCCCTGCCCACGGTGCTTGGGGGACATGTGCTTCTCTTGCCACCCCATGCGGCACTTGTCAGGGGCTGCAGGTTGGATCGTGAGGGGCTCAGAGAGCAGAAAAGGGATTCGCGCCCGCGCAGGGATGCAACTTCCAGGGAACCTTGCATGGGAGCTGAGGGGCAGCTCCAACCCCTGCACCAGCAGCAGCTGCTGGAGAGGAGGGAACAGCCAGGCTGCCTGCACCAGGGCACCAGACAGAGGAGAAGCCGCCCTGCCCTGCCCGGCTCTGGCTTCCCGGCTCCAAACTGCCAGGGCAGGGAGAGAGGAGGGTGGGTCTGTCCCTGCGACTGCCCTGCACTTCCACTGACGTTCGGGGGCACCATCCCCAGGTCTGCCCAGGGGCTCAGGCGGCTTCTGCTGCACGGTGAGCACTGGGGATTCGGGATCCAGCCCTGCCAATCCCAGCTCCCGTTTGGCTTCAGCCCCTCAACCTCTGCTTTGAGCCCCGAGGGGTTCCCAGGCCTTGGGACTTCAGCCCGTGCTGGGGATCGAGGCTTCAGCCTGGGGGTGCTGGGTATTGAGTGTGGACACCAGCAACTGAGCTTAGATAATGAACAAAACCATTACAAAGGAGCCAGAGGGTCACCCCATCCCACAGTCTCAGCAGCTCACAGCTGGGAACTGGGCTGGGCTGGGCTGGGCCATCACTTCCTGGGGGCTCACAGGCGAAATGAGGCCTGTTCCTGTCACTGCCAGGAAGGGGGCGAGACCGGGGAGAGCAGAACACGCCATGGGAGAGACGCTGCCCCTAGGTCAGAGGAAGCCCAGTGGGGAGAGCACCCAGCTCAGAGTCATGAGAGCGGCGCTCTCTGCTCGGCCCTGCAAGCACCTTGTGTCTGACCCTGGGCAAGTCACATCAGGGCTCTGGGCCCAGTTCCCTTCCCTGTCGCCCAGGGATACCACATTCAAACCAGTGTGTCTTTCTGCTCCAGGGATGCAGACGGAGCTCTCCGAGACGACGAGGAGCCAGGCAGACCAGAGCGAAGAGGAGGAACCAGCCCCCCAGCCCATCCCATTAGAAAGGAGCAGCTCCCACACGACTATGGTAAAAACTTAAAAAACAGCAAAGAGTCCGGTAGCACGTTATAGACTCACAAACCACGTAGATGGGATCATGGGCTTTCGGGGCACAGCCCACTTGTTCAGATGACCAGCGTGTGGGAAGTACAGAACCAAGAACAAAGAAGGGACGGAGCGGAGGAAAAAAATTGAGGGGTTGGGGGGAAGAGGACACTGGGTAGATAAGTCCCAAAGGGATAGCCGAGCCAGTCTGTAACAGGAAACACTTACAAATGAGGCTTGTGGCTGAGCCAGTGGAAAGCGTCCCCTGCAGGGTGTGTGACTATCTCCCCAGCCGGTGTCTCAGAGGAGAATGACCTGCCCCCCTCCGGCCCAGGGACCGAAAGGAAACACTCACCCTTGTGACCAGCTCCCCTGAATAAACCCTTGTAACACGGGGGATTTCTGGGGGCACCACACCGAGGGGCCAGTCAGGGCACTTTGCTCAGAGACAGGGCTACTGAGAGCCCAGAACGGGGGGTTCTCCACTGCAAGGATCCAAACCAGCCCCAAACGGCACTTCTGTTCCTCACCCTGGCTAGTAAGAAGCCCTGCAAGCAACCCCCTTAGACACTCCTGCCCTCTGGGCCACCACCCGCACCGCCCCTTCTGCAACGTCGTATGTGCCAGGGCTCGTACTGCCAGCGTTCAGTGTCGTCTGGTCAGGGTTGTCCTGGGGTGCTCCTGACAGGTCCCCTTCTCCGTTGGTGATGACAAACTTTCGGCTGCGTGTGTGGGTGCCTGTGCTCCCGTCATCTAGACGTGAGTTCCCAAACTGCGGGGGCATGCCCTCCGGGGGGGGGGTGAAGAAATTCCAGGGAGGGCACGAGGGGACCCAGCCCCCCATCAACCTCTGACCCCATAAGTTTTTCTGCTATTGGGGGGACGCATGAGGGTTTCTCAAAAATCAATAAGAGGGCGTGATGCTGAAAAGTTTGGGAACCACTAATCTAGAGCGGTAGACCCCGTGCACTTGGGTCAACACAGAAGATCTCCACGAGCCCCCAGAAACGACAGATGCAGGCAAGGTTTGCAATCAGCCCAGCAGGTTTATTGTCAAATGCGACGCCCTCACAGTTAGTAGCCCTCACGTCACTTCTTTATGTACCAGGCTGCCACCCTTAAAGGTATTAGGTTGACACCTCCAGACGAACCTACTAGACACAACCAATTACCTTGTAGCTGGTGGTTTGATCCAAACATCCCTATCCATAGTGCTGTCATCCCGACCCTGTGCTGAACCTGGGTCGGTAAGTCCATTGTCTACAGGGAGTGTGCTGGGACCGAGCTGTTTCTGCAGGGAAATGTTCTGTTACCATCCTCCCGGAATGTGTGCGGGCATGGCCTGTGCCTCGGACCTCTGCAATATCGGCAGCCCTGTCCTTCCCAAGCTTCTGTCTGCAGGACCTGCCTTTTGCTCACTGCTTAGCTTTGCTTTATGTTAGCAAAGCATTGACGGTTGCTCAGGCCTTAGGCCTCACACTGGGCCTCCACGGTCAGGCCCTTTTGTTACTACATACAGGTGAGAGGTTATGAAAACAAATCCCATCAAATCCAAACAGGTTCCTCTGATCCTTAAGAGCCAGTCACCCGCCCAGGTCAATTGAAACCTCAGAGCTTACCGAAAAGAGCTTGCAGTGCCCATCCCATGGAATTGAAAATAGGAAGGTTTATTAATAAAAGAAAGAAAAAAAAAGGTTGAGCCTAATATTGTTAAAGGACTCAAATTACATTCACCGACTGCAAAGCTCTTTGTGCCGACGTGTAGGAGATGAAATGAACGGCTGTCTTAGGGCAAGTTTCAGGAATACGTCCTCTCCTAGGCTGGATGTATTTCTGAAGCGCCCTCTGCCTTCCCCACCCGGCAGCGTGTGGCGCTACCACCGAACTGGCAGGAATCACGGGCAGGACAGGAAGTAGTTGAGACTGAAGGAGCGAGTCTCCCTGCCGACCACTCTGGGGCCACTTCAGGCTTCAGTTTGTGGCCGAGATCCTTCATAGTGGATTTGCCAGAGTGAAGACAGGAATGAAGATGAAAATGGAGGAACCCTCAGAGCCCCTTTATCCCCCTGCCCATGGGGTGGGAATCCCATTGTTCTCCTGTGAAAGTCTGTCCCAAGATGGAGTCTGTCCCATGAGCAAGTCACCGCTCCAGGCCTGACTCAGTTCTTTTTAGGCAGCAGCCACGGCTTGCATGCTGAACATTCACAGCAAAGCTCATCAGCTGTGATTGGCACTACCTGAGGTCAGTGAAGTGCTGCTACTCACTTGACTAGCAACCCTGTCAAGGCTGTTCCCCACTCCGGCAGGATGAATGCAGAAGTTGGGGGCCTGCAATAGCACTCCAAAACCTTGCCTCTACAAGCGCTGGTACAAAAACTTCCCGCCCCAATCCTAATACCCAGATTTTGGGGGATCCACTGCTCACATCGAGTGCTTTGAACCCACAAACAGGGGCGGACACTTCAAACCAACCAGGGGTACCCCAAGCTCTTTTCCCTCAAAGAAGCTTGAAAAAAGAAAAGAGAAAATCAAGCTGCAGTCTCTGGTGGCTGACCCCTCAGTCAGAGGCCTGCAGGTCCACAGAGACAGACCTTCCAGGACACAAAAATCAACCAATACCGGTTAATTAGAAAACAGAACAAACTCTTACTGTGAAAACAAAGCTACAGTTGCAAGCATAGTAATTTGGCTAGCTGGAAAGAGCCACCATTTGACACAGGTACTCAGGGAAAGTCCCTGGTCTGAAGACTTAGTTAGAAAAGTGGGAGGAAAAAGCACTAAGAAGCTCAGACATTATTTCCATATCCCCAAACAAGGAAAACAAGAAATCCTGACAGACTAGCTAAACTCTTCCCTGCTTACACATTGTAAGAAGTCGCTTTTTGGACAGCGGAGCGTTTCCTGTCTCCTTTGATACTTGGAAGAAACTGGTCGGTACTTGGAAGAAACTTGGAAGAAAATTCCTACCTGCGTTGTTATTGGCTGACCACCCCATACCGGGCTAGGAACAGGAGACATTAGTTCACGTCTTAGTCACCGGATGTTCCTGTCCTGATTATGAAAGACCCTGTCACGGGGGTTGGCCAAGCCTCCAGCTGAGCTCTCCCAGTAGCCCACGTTTGAAATACAAGCACAGCACCCGGGTGGTAACTTCCAGCACCAACATCACACCTCCCTGTGAGCAGCAGAAGCAGAATGGGCCTGGCACTGGGGACTGGCCCGGAGCCCTCGGCCTGGAGGACCGGGCCGGGTCAGGTCACCACTGAGCGCGTCGGCTGAGGGCGAATTGCTCAGAACAAGAGCAAATTAATCGAAACAATAGTTAAGAATAAAATTGTGAGGCATGTAGAAGAACATAATTTGTGGGACAAATGTCCAATCCCACCTACCCTGAATGGGTCTTCCTCTCTCAGGGAACCAGCCACAAATCCCCAGTCAATTTACACTTTGGATCTACCCACAAGATCGCACTGGGCCAATCCTTTAGAATCTAAAGCACGAGCGTAAGGCTGTGAAGGAGAATACATGACATGCACTGAATCACCAAGTTTTCGACGCAGGCTCTTAGCAGAGATGTTACAAACTGCTATCTTAAAAGTCTCTGGAGTACATCCTATGTCAGGATGGGCCAACGATTTTCCCGGCGCGCTGTTCCTCGCAAGGCTGCATCTGGAATTAGTAGCACAATTGAAGGCAAGATGGAGTCTGCCTCATAGCACTTTATATCCATTCCTGGTCTCTTCCAAGCTGGAGCAGGTCAGATGGCCCAGTGACCTGTCCCTGTGTCCCATGTCAGCAGTCATGATATTGGCTGGTTTGCAGACACATTCCTCAGGTGTGTATTAGCCTCTCTGAGAGCCTTATCCCTGGAGACTTGCTAATTAGCATAGTCACTGACTGACCATTTCTGGCCCACTGTTCTTTCTCAGACAGAGTATCTTCCGGCATCAACACAGGTTACATATTTATAAATCCACTTACAAATATCACACAAGAGGATGAATAACACATACACAATCAGTAGAGCACAAGCTTTCATTTGACATCTCACATGGCCTCCTTGGTACAGACTTTGGGACAACCCCTCCCCTCCGCCCTTGGGTGCAACAGTGACCTGTCTGATCCCCTTAAAATCCAGTAACGTGACACCCCCAACACAAAACTGATGCAGGAAGTGATGCCAGTAACATCAGTGAGGATATCACATGGGTCCCCCCGCCTTAGACATCTGCCACAGTATTCTCCTTCCCGTTTATGTGGACTATGTCCGTATCGTACTCCTGAAGGATCAGACTCCAGTGGAGCAACCTGGAGTTGGTGCCGTTGGCCTTCTGCAGGCAAGCCAGCGAGGCATGGCTGCTCAGCACAGTGAACCTCCTGTTGTCCAGATAGGGTTTGAGCTGCTTGACAGCCCACACGATGGCATAACATTCCTTCTCAATTGTAGCATAATGCTTCTCCGGGGGGCACAGCTTTTTGCTGAGGAAGGTCACGAGGTGCCTTTTGTCACCTACCCCATCCTGTATCAGCACCGCCCCCAGCCCGATGTCGGATGTTGAAATCCGGGCTGGCCAGCACAGGTTCCTTGGCCAAGACATTCTTTATGCTTTGGAACCCCTGTTCACGGGCCTCCGACCACACCACCCGGTCCGGCCTCTCCTGCTTTGTGAGGTCTGTGATCGGAGCTATGACGTCTCTGACCCCTCTCACAAACCTCCTGTAGTAGCTGGCCAGGCTCACAAATGACTGGAGCTGCGTTTTCATTTGGGGGATAGGCCAGTTCTTAATGGCCTCCACCCTCAGGGGTTCAGGGCGCACCAACTCACTGCCCACCCTGTGCCTAGACAGTCACTTCGGCAGCCCCCATCCTGCATTTGGACACCTTGACAATCAGGTTGGCTTCCCCGAACCGCCGCAGCACCGCCCCTCTGTGACTGAGGTGATCCCGCCAGGAGTTACTAAAGATGGCCAGGTCATCAAAATAAGTGCTGGAATGGGCTCTGCAGGACCTCCGTGATCAGCCCCAGGAAGGTGGCCCTGGAATTCCGCATGCCAAAGGGCAGCACCTTGAACTCACACAGGCCCGACTCCACTATGAACACAGATTTGTCCCATGCATCAGCATCTAGGGGACTCTGCCAGTACCCCCTAGTCAGGACTAGAGTACTTATAAACACAGTCCCCTCCCCCCAGCATGTCCAACAGATCCTCTATTCTGAATGTGGGGAAGGGGTCAGGCTGCGTGACAGCATTCAGCTTCCTCTAGTCCATGCAGAGCCTCGTGGTCCTGTCCTTTTTAGGCACCAACACAATAGGGGATGCCCATGGCCAGCATGCTCTCCACAGCCTCCTGAATCTGCCTCTGCATCTCCCCCTTGGCCCCATAGGCTCTGCTAGGCGCTGGGCAAGGCAGGGCCTAGTGAGGATGGAATGCGATGACCTGTCAGCGAGCCCTGGCCTCCTTCACCTTTCGCTCCCTCTCAGCATCTGCCTCCTTCACCTTTCGCTCCACTTCGGCATCCACCTCCCTCGCCCTTCGACGCACGTCGGCAAGGGCCTTCCCATGTTCCAGCTCTATTCCTTCAATGCCTGCTGCTTTCTAATTTCATCTGCAACAGCATCCCTGGCACCGGGTGGGCACTGCTCCCTTCCCTGCTGGTCATTTCGTATTAGCAAAGACCTCAGTTCCAGCTTGTCTCCAATCACAAATCTTCTAGAGCCTTTCGGTCAAGACTCTCATGTAGTTGCTGACTCATTGCAGCTGCTCTTTAACCAATCAAACTCTCTACACCCAAAAATAAAAATAAATAATAATTTAGAACCGCTTGAGGGTCTGATCCAAAGCTTAATTGACCAAGATCTGAGGATCCTGCCGACTATCCCACTGTGACGGACCAGGCCAGGTCTGTGCACTGCTAAGGGTGTTGGCTCAGGGTGAATTGCTCAACAAAAGGACGCTTTACAGCCCCAGACCAGAGACCTTCCCAAACAGGTCACAAACCAGTCAGACCGCGCAAAACCCCTCAGACACCACAGTTCCCTCTGTGCCCCAATCAGCCCTGGGCCTAACACACAGGTGAGGGGATCTAGAACCCAATCCCACCTACCCCGAACGGGTCTTTCCGGTCCCAAAGAACCAGCCACAAATCCCCAGTCACTTAGGGGAGAAACCTGCCTAGGACAAGGGGCTCTATGGAGGGGGATGCAGGGAATGGAGGAAGTGGGGTGGCCCTTGGGGTCCCTGCCCCGCTGAGAGGCTCCCATCTCTCCTCAGGCAGAGGGGACCAGGGAAGGGCTGAGAGATGGGAGAACCCTCGGCACCGGGTGAGGCTGCTCCACAAAAGGTCTCAGGTGGCTCCTCCGTGCTCACTAGGCCCTGCCAGCCCCCAGGGAGCGAGTGTCCCAGGGCAGCTGCCCAGTGGAAATGCTCAGTCCCAACAGGCTCTGTCCCTGTTCATTGCAGACCCTCGGGGAGCCGCCTGCCTCAGCCCAGCCCACAGCCCTGCTGCTGGAAGCCTTGAAGGCTCTGACGGCCCCCGCCCTGGAGAGCTTTCAGGCGGCAGAGGAGGCGCCGAGAGCCACCGTGTCCCAGCACAGCGCCCGCATGGAGCGAGTAAGAGACGCCCGGCGAGGGGCAGGGCGTGTGGAGACAGGGGCTGGGAGAACTGGCTCTGAGGAAACCGGCCCTGGGGCACAGGGTCAGGGTGCGGGGCAGGTCGGCTGAGCCCCTTTCTAGGAGGCTCTGAGCATCAGTCGCTCCCCTGCTCAATTAAGCCCCATCGCCCGCCGGGGAGGCAGGAATTTGACCCGCGAGACACCCGGGAACTGGAGCCCAGAGCGGCTTGTTGACTTCCCAAGGCTGCGCTGGGGGCAGCGGCAGGGTCAGCAAATGACCCCAGGAGAAGGCCTTGTCCAGGGCCCCTAGAACCAACCTGCCTCGTGGGGCGTGCGGCCGCGTTCCTGCAGTTGGCTCTGCTGGGAATTCTCAGCCAGGCAGAGCCCTGGGCCCTTCGCCAGGCAGGTCTCTTGGGGAAAAGACTCGGGGGTCACGTTCCCGACAGGCCTCTCAACGGGGCCTTTTCTCCCTCGGCCCCACGCCGGCGACGCTCCTGCCCTTCCCCCAGCGCCGTCTGCAGGTGGGGCGGCCTGGCAGGAGGCCGCTCTCGATCAATCCCCCCTCAGCTGTGTGGCTCCCTCCAGATTGGATACGTCGTGGGAAAGATTTTCAGCTGGCTGCGCGACGTCGGGGATCCCAGAGCCAGAGGAGCCGCGCTGGGGACCATCGCCCTGCTGGCTCGCGCCCACCCCCGGAACGTGGTTCCCGCCTGCGTGGCCCACGCGCTGCCATGGGACAGGTAGGGAGAGGCTGTTACCACCTCAGTCCCTGATTTCCCTTCCCCACCTCCTGCCAGGGCAGAGCGCAGGAAGGGCCTGGCCGGAGACAGGGATGGATCCAGCTCCCTGCTGGGCACAGGGCTGCCCCGGCCTCCTAAGAGAAGATGCCCAGGCCCAGCTCCTGAGGGGACGGCTGCTAAGGGAAGGGAATAAATGCAGAGCTTGTGGAAGGAACTCTCCTGCGTCAGCTTCCCTGCCCCCCAGGGTCTCTTTTGAGAGCCCCTTTCCCGCCCCCTTCCCAGCCTCTCCCTGGGGAGGCAGGAGGGGGCCAAGCAGGGAGGCTCTGATTTTGGTTTCTGACCTTGCAGAGGTGCCAGGGAGCTGTGGAAGGCCATGGGGGAAGAACCACAGCTCCCCCGGCAGGTGCTGCAGCAGCTGCTGGACGCGCTCCGGAAGAGCCACCGGGAGGAGAGGAGCCGCAGCGTGTCTCTGGCTGTAAGTGACACTGGAGCTGTCCCGTAGGGAACTCACCACTACAGGGAGGATGCTGCATCTGTGGGGGGGAAGGGGGCTTCAACCCCTCTTAGTGTCAGGCCACGGCCCCACTGCACACTGGGCACACAGCCGTGTCACGGGGAGAGCCCCCCTGCTCCCCTCCAGAGGGGGTGTCCGGCCTCTGAGGCCCCTCACTTCGTGGTCAACCCCGCATGCACCACGATGCTCCAAGTCAGCACTGCAGCTCCCTTCACACAGGGCAGTGTGGCCTAGCAGCCGGAGGCAATAACTCCTAGTGGGATTGGTGCGGAGGGGTAGGGGACCCAGGGCGCCCTCTCCACCGGGTCCCAGTCCAGCGCCCTGTCAGCATTGGAGGGGGCACCACTAGCTCTGGGGGAATCAA
This sequence comes from Pelodiscus sinensis, assembly GCF_052426305.1. Classification (NCBI taxonomy): domain Eukaryota; kingdom Metazoa; phylum Chordata; order Testudines; family Trionychidae; genus Pelodiscus; species Pelodiscus sinensis. The sequence goes on along the minus strand of NC_143063.1, from coordinate 8,228,723 downwards.
GTAGAAACTCGCCGAGCACCTGGGGTTTAACTCCCCGCCTGAGCTGCTTTCTGCCAGCTCCTCTCTTGTTGTCTGCGCCGTCTCTTTCCTCCAAACTGGGGCATCTGCTGCGGTTCCCTGCTGACTGGCGATGGCGTCTGGGTGCCCCTGCGCTGCTCCTCAGGAGCCCCAGCAGCACCTCCGTCCCCGTCCGTCAGCCCTGACTGAGCTCGCCACCGGCCTTTCTAGCCACCTCCAGCTGGCGCCTGCCCAGCAGGCCTGTGGGGTAGGACTGTCTCAGCCAGGTAGCCAGGCTGCACCTCTGCAGCTCTAGTGCAGAGATGGGACACTCCGTGTCAGGGGATGACCCCCGCTCTGAGTGCAGAATTTGGAGGCCGGAAAGAAAAAGTTGTCTCTACAGGCTCTGCTTCCAGAACTCCCCAGGGTCAAAGATTTACTAACTGACAGAGACACAGACAGAGCTGCTGACCTTCCAGGACACAAGAAGCAAATATTGACCTGAAAAAAGTGATTTTTTTTACCAAAGAAAAGCTACACTGGATAACACAGACTTGGTTGCGCGCTGTGACAGAGCAAGTAAGGAAAACAAATGAAAACACAGAGAAAATCTCTAGGAACAGTTTTCAGAGGGGAAGCAGAGATTCACACAGAGCAATTCAAACCGAAACGAAAAATAAAGAAAAATACCCAAGTTTTTCTGAAATAAGAACAGTTGGAGGGTGAGTTTGTAAGAAGCTCGAGTGTGTGAGAACGACCGATGTGCTTCTCGTTATTTGCAATTCACTTTGCTCTGCCCTTTCTCACCTGCAACCACTTAAATCCCACGGCGTGTACTTAATAAACTCACTTGTATTTACTAGCAAGCGTTGTGTGAACAATTGTGACCTGGGGAGCAATCAGTGTGTCCATCCTCCTTTCACTGTTAAAGGGGGCTCACGGGAACAATTTATTTGGGGGTTGGCTTCCCAGAAGCTGTGCCTGAAACTGCACTCTCCTCAGACCCGCAGGGATTCAGTGTCTGTATTGCTCTTGGGTGGATGAGAGGGAGGGCTCCTGTGCCTTGGCTGGGCGAGACCAGGAGATCTGGCCCAGAGGACGGGGTGGTGAGAAACCCCATAGAGCCAGGAGGAAAGTGTCAGTGGCTTTGCCAGCACTCTGGGAAGCACCCCAAGGAGTCCTCTGTCATAGAGGGATAAGGGATCTTTCGGAAAAGGCTTTATTTTCCACAAGATCAGCGTCTAGACTGGCGCTTTTTTCCGACAAAGCTCCGTGCGGAAAAAAAGCGGCAGCCATTTTTATGCTAATGAAACGGGGGAGAGTTAAATCCCCACCTCATTAGCAATTGCGATACGTCTAATTTACATCCCTTTTACGAAAAAGGGATGTAGTCTAGACGTAGCCAAACTGTCTCCCTAACTGAGGACTACATGGTGGCAGAGGAGCCACTGAAGCCAGACCCGAAGCCGGAGCATCCGAGAGAGTGACACAAGCAGCACGGCCGGGGTCCCTACAACTGGGTCACGAGGATCGGAACTGACCCGACAGAAGTTCCCATAGACCCAGGTCAAGTAGTTTGGGATCTTGGGGGGATTTCGTGGAAGAGCAAAGGAGTGATCCAACCTTCGGAAGGCCCGGGAGCAAGTGACAGGCACGAGCCAGACAGATGGTCAACCCCAGAGCCGGACCCAGGGATCCCGGTTTGAGATCAGCAAGGACCTTCCTCATGAGCATTAGCCCAGAAGGCACAAGCAGCCCAGTACGACGGGGGAGCGAAAACGAGGACCTGAAACCCGGGATGTGATGGAAAGCCAGTCGCCGGGAGCAACGTGGGGTCTGCACCGACACCGCTTCGACCTCCCGGCATCGCCCCGGCTCCCTGCTGCTTGTGGCGCTGGAGTTACTCAGGCGGCAGAGGGGCAGTGATGCTCCCCCGGTCACGTCTGGCAAGCTGAAGGGCGGGGCTAGGCCATGAAGACAGAGAACGGGAAATAACGTCACCCGGACTCTTCCGCCCCTTCCAGGAGGTTCCCATCTGCGTCCATTCTAGAACAGGAGACGGTTCAGGGGCCATCACATCTCCCTTCCCCCCAGAGGATCTCACCCTCCTTCCTCATAAGCCGCAAGGAAATGGAAAATGGAAGCAGGATGACAGCCAAAGCCATGGGAGCGGATGGGCAGGTGGGGACAGCTCAGTGACATTTCTGTCTCCTGTCTCCAGGCAATGGACACGCTGTACGAGATCCTTTTCCTCTGGGGATACCGAGAAGCCATCCTGGAAATGTTTCCCCAGCTCCTCCTCGTCTGCGTCAGGCAGGTGCAGTACGTGCTGGACCTGTGCCTGCCAGGGACTTGGAGGGCCCAGAAGACATCCAGCCCGGAGGGATCCAGCCACCTCAGCCCCTTGAGGTAACGGCGGAAAGGAAGGGGAAGAACAGATTTGTTCTGCTCAGCCCCTGTGGGACCTGCCTGGCCCTCTGCTGTGCGTGTCCCTACAGCCCAGGGGCAGCTCTGGGCAGATCCGTGTGGAGGGAGCGGTGTTGGGCGCCCGTGTGCATGTGAGCCACACTTGCTCCTCTGACTCCGACCACAGTCCAGGGGACCCGTCGGCATGTCCCCATGTGCTCCCGGCCGAGGGGTCAGGGCTTTTCTCCGTGCCTGTTGAGCCCGCTGGGCCTCTGTCCCACAAGACCCCACCCCAGGACAGCGTGGCCAGAGCACACACAGAGTGCACAAGACCGGCGGGGGGGCCGTGTCACAGGCAGGCAGGACGAGGAGGGGCCCGTGACGCTGATTCCACGGGGACAACCAGGGAACCACCTGGCTAGAAACTCGATGAGTCTGTGGCATGGCCAGGGCCCGTTGGGCAGGGCCGTGCCCTCACACGGTGCTGGGTCCATCCCGGGGGAGGCCGGCTGCTGCTGACCACGCCGGGTGTCCCAGGCCTTGTGCGGTTTGCGCTGCGTGGGGCTGGGGTCGAGTTCTGACACCCGGACTTTTTATTGCCTCTAGCACCTCCCTGGAGGCCGTGAAGACCCTTTTCTCCATGCCCAGATACTGGAAGGAATTTGCCAGTATCCAGTTGCAGCAGGGCTGGGACATGATGGCCTCCCGCCAGCGCTTCTCCCAAGGGGTGGGCTTGATCGCAAGGTAGAGTCTGGGCAATGGGAGCTCAGTGGGAGACCCTCCTCTGCCCCCGCCGGCCCTCTCAGCCCCGCCATGGGAGAGCGACGCTCTCTCCCTTTGGTAACTCCGGGTATTTTCTCTGTCCTGTTCCAGGGCCATGGTGGAGCACCAGACCCCACAGCTCCCTGCGGTGCTCAGAGAGGCCATCGCCGTCATGCAGAGTCAGGAGGAGCAGCCCCAGAGAAATATCGCCCTGACTTTCTGCACCGAGGTGAGATTCCGGAGCCGCCAGGCACGTGTGGGCTTGTGCAGAGCAGCTCAGTCCCGTCCCAGGCAGGCAGGCAGGCAGGCACCGGGGCCCATCGCCAGCAGCTCGGCAACGCCACAGCCAGCCGGCTCCTCTGCCCACGTGGATCCTAGTGGGGCCGGGCAGAGTGGTGGGGGGCAGGGTGAGATTGCTCCTGGCTGGATGTGCCTCCGTGGGACCATGTGACAAGAGAAGATGTTTCTCCAGCGCCCTGAGACCGGGCCTCTCTCCTCGCCTTTGCCTGGGGTTTCATTTTCTTCTGCCACGGCTCGCTCCAGGAAACGCTGCGATGTCCAGAGATTCCCCTTTCCCTGGGCTTCATTAGGGGCTTGTGCATTAGTCGCCCTTCTGGGAATGGACCATGTCAAACACCAGCCGCTGGCTCCTTACCCCCAGAGATTTTGAGTGGCAGGAAGTGACCAGCTGGCAAAGATGCTGGCGCACGAACAGACCGAGAGGCAGATTTCTGCTGCTGCAGCTGATGTTGATTTTCTCTTTCCAGTTTCTCCGGAGTCCTTCCATCCTCACCACAGTCACCAGATCGGAGCTCCAGGAACAGCTGATGGAATGGACCAAAGATCCCAATCCGGAGATACGGAGGCTCTGTCTGCAGGGCCTGGGCAGTATCATCTTCCTGCCAGAGAAGGTGAGGGGCAGGGCTTGCCCAGGTGAGACGTTGCTGCACTGGGAGATAACAGACACATCACTGTTGCAACCCCTGTTCTATGCCGTTACTGAGCAAGCCAGGCGTGAGGTGTCCCTGCTCCCTGGTGCGGGCAGAGCATGGTCGGTGGAGGCAGTGGGGGAGGGGAAGGAGACTCAGGGCGTCCCTCAGGGCAATGGGGGGAGAATGTCGGCTGACAACAAGCCCAAGCTCGGCAAGGACAGACGAGTCGGGGGGCGGGGTCAGAGCTCGGGGGGCGGGGCCTGGAGCGGCTCCAGGCAGGCGACAGGGTGACTCTGCTCAAGGGCCAGGGGTGCAAAGCACCTGCCAGAGCGGCAGGAGAACGACTTTCTCCCCCGCTGGGGGCTGGCCGATGGGGGGATGGTCCAGCCGCTGCCCAGGCTCTGTCCCAGGCCAGGCGTGAGCTGCCTTCTGCCTTCCTGCAGGGGCAGTTGTTACGGGCCCAGCTGCCAGGGACCATCGCCATGTTCTGCGCCAGGAACGCATGGACTGTCCTGGAGGCCCTGAAGGACGCGGCAGACGCCAGCTACCTGCTCGCCGGGGAGGGGCTTGGCTCCATCTCCCAGGACATGGCAGTCAGCCTGCGCCCGCTCATTGACCACGTAAGGCCGGGACCCCGGAGAAGCACATTCCCCCTCCCCTGATGTCCTGGTATGACCCTGCCCAGCCCCTCCCTGCCCCCCAGGCCAGCCACACAGCACCCAAGGGGGCCCCTGCCAAGGGTGGGGAGTCTCCTACTCAGCCCCCTCCCTGGCAGAGCCCTTCTGGGAAATGGGGGCGCCAAGCTCCCAGCCCTGCTGCAGCCTCCCCTCCCACCCTCCTGTGCACAGCCCCTCCCCGAGCCCCAAGGAGGCAGGCGGGAGCCTCAGGTCCCAGTGCCCCGGGAGGGGAGGCCAGAGCAGCCTCTGGGGCCGGGGACCTGGGCCTTCCCTCAGCCCCCTCAGGCCTTGCTGGGGAAGGAAGCAGGGAAGGGGCAATGGGAGGGGAGGGGAGGGGAGGGATGGGGAAGAGGGACGGGGACGGAGGGACCCGGGAAGTGCAGCAGGAATGAGGTGAGGATGGAGATTCCTCGTAACTTGCCCCTTTCCACCCTTCACCCCCCCCATGCTCAGTGGCTCCCCTGCCTAGCACTGCACAGGGGTGGGCTGGGTCTCTCCAGGCCGGGCGGACGGGGGAGAAGAACATGGAGAGATTGGCCCCTCTCTGGACTCCAGGCGGCTGGGGGGCTGGGTGCAGGAAGTTCTCCACACACATTACACCATGGACCTCTGGGTCTCAGCCCTGGCCAGCGCACAGTGTCTGTGGGGCTGCCTGGTGGTTGCGGCTTCCGCAGGCCAGGGCGGGTCCCAGTCGGGGTGCTGGAGCCGTGTGCGATTTGCGGCCGTCAGGCCCCTGACCCTGGGACACGGCCTGGCTCTCACGGGCTTCCCCGCCCCGCGTGTCCTTACCAGGAGAGGGGCAATGTCCGCTCAGCCGCCATCTCACTGCTGGGCACCATGCTGGGCGGGGTGAAGGGCCCGGACAGACCCCGCGTGCGGCAGGAACTCACCCGCTGCCTGCTCCCGCTGCTGCTCCACCTGGCAGACGAGGAGCAGAGAGTGATCCTGGTAAGTGCCCCCTCGGTATGTCCCGGAGAGCAAAGCGCCAGAGTCCCCCGGGCCCCACCCCTCTCCAGAGCCCCTGCCCAGCCAGGACCATTGGGGACCTGCAGGGAGGCCTGAGGGGGGCCCCTTGGCTCTGACTCTCTGGGATCCCAGAGCCCCGGCGCTGCCGTCTTTACGCAGAAGGGCCGAGCTGTGGAGATCCCGTCTGGCTCTCGCCAGCCAATGCTCAGCTCCCGCCCGAGCAGCGTCCCCTGCAGAACAAGGGGCAGGAGGCTCCCCAGGCAGAGTAGGAGCCCAAGGGGCAGGGAGGAGGGGACGCGCCCCAGACGCTCCCTCTCTCAGCGAGGCCCCTCTCGCTCTCCCCTCGTGCTGCAGAGCTGCAAAGCGACGCTCTTCCGCTGCGCCGTGTTCCTCGGCTGGGCCCATCTCAAGAGTCTCTTCTGCAGCCTGGCCTGGGATGGCTCCTCGCGGCTCTTGCCCGGCGTCGGGAAGTGCCTGGTAGGTGAATTCTGTGGGCCCGGGGAGCGGTGACCGGGGAGCTCAGGGAGACCTTTCTAGCCCCACCCCGAGTGCCCAGGGGGATTCTCCCCCGCTCGTCACACAGGGAGCAGAGGCAGCCCCCCCAGAGGGGCTCAGCATTTCCTCAGTTGTTTTCCAATCCCACCCTTTCCACTGCCCCCATCTCCCAAACTTAGCGCTGCCCCTGCCACCTGCCCGTGGGCTCCTGCCCCTCTCCTGTGCCCAGCTTGGAAATGCTCTTCCCCAAGGGCCCGACTCCGGACATCTGGGCTCCTACTGGCTCTTGCCCTGGCTTCCCTCTGTGCTTCAGCGACCCTGGCCTGTCAGCTGTAGGTTGATCACTTTGTCTGGTCTGAGCATGTCTCCTGCTCTGCTCCTAGATGAAGAATTACAAGAGGAACTTCCCCAGGTTCCTGTTCCAGGCCTTAGAGTATCTGGAAAGCTCCCAGGCGTCCATCAGACATTCTGCAGCCCTGTTCATCGGTAAGCAAAGCAGCCCCCGGGAGCTGTTCCAGGGCTGTTAGAGTTAATAAAATCTGCACACGAACAAAAAGGGGTTTCAGGACAAGCATCAGCCAGCACCTCAGGCGCCTGCTGCAACTGCAGCTGTGAAACATGGATGGAACATAGACGAGTTAGTTGAATAAAATATCAGTGCTATTGTGTTTGGGTGTGTGATTTCGTTCTTCCCGTCCCTGGCGTGCTGCTGCTAGGTCTGCAGCTTGCCCAGGTAAGGAGTATCACGTGCTCTTTCCTAAATGACTAGAAGTCAAGTTGTCTAAAAGAATTGCACCCGGTGTGCCCTCTGAGACGGCGTGAAATGCTGCTCCGAGCTCTCAATGAACATTACGGGGGAGGGAGAGCTCAGTGCTTCGAGCATTGTCTTACTGAACCCAGGGTTATGAGTCAGTCTTTGAGGGGACCATTTAGGAATCTGGGGCAAATCTGTCAGGGATGGTGCTTGGTCCTGCTGCGAGGGCAGGGGGCCGGACCTGATGGCGTCTCAAGGTCCCTTTGAATTCCAAAGTTCTCTGTTTTACTGCTCAGATTTGCACTCTTGTTTGAAGAAATATGGGAACGATTAAAAAATTCAATGGCGATTAATCGCAGGCTTAACCGTGTGCACCTCCCCTTTGAGTTCAATCTCCTTCCCCAATCGGCCTTTCAGTGATTCCTGGGGTCGGATGCTTTCTCCATTGTGTTTTGCATCACACTGAAGGACTGTCTTGAATTTCCCAAGGGCTGTCTTATGGGAATGGCTGACTCTTTAGTAATTTGCAGGGATGACACTGAAACAGTGTGAGCTCCATTCTATTCCTTGTCTGTGTAGGAGAAACCATCCACCATTACTGTGACCTGTTGTCAAAAAGAGTGACTGCAGCTGGTGTCACCCGCCTGTGTGAAGGTAAGGAAATACCTCTGGGCGTTTGGGCGTCTGTGGGCAGTATGAGGCCTGAACACAGATGTCACAGTGTCCCTCTGGGTCTGAGGACAGTGCTGAAGGGAGAAGAGTGGTCTTGCTGGTAGGACATAAGAATGGGAGTCGGGAGCTTTGAGCCACCAGGAGCAACTCTGTGCCTCACCTTCCCCATCCGTGAAATAGGGGTAAGAACAGAAAGGCTCTCAAGGACAGCTGGCCAGAATGGAAAAGGACCCTCGCTATGACGAGGCATTAGTAGGAGGAGAAGGATTCTTACCCTGTGTTAGAAAAGTTTGCATTGTCTCCTCCCCAAGGACCTTCACCCAGAGATTGATTCTTAGCTCCTACGGTATCCTGCCAGGCCCCCTGGGAACTCCTTTCCCTGCCACCTCTGGAGCACTGAAGGCAGCACAAATGCACAAAGGGTTCAGTAGAAGTGAGGAGCCTAAACCCAGGCATCAGTTACAGCAGCTCTGTGGGTTTTCCAACCTGTTTCCTCTTTGTTTCAGCTTTTCAGCAACAGCCTTTAAAATCGGACAGGGACACGTGGCTCATCCTGAACGAACATCGGCAATGGCTGCAGAAGATTGCGAACCGCGTGTTGGGTGCTTCTTACGACTTGGGAGCGGCACCGACACAGAAGGACTCTTCCTCCTGCCACGGTAGGTACCACAGACGGGAGCAGCTCTTTGGAGCAGGGAGGCAGGTTCCGTGGGGCGAGAGGGGCCGTGAGGGGTGGCAGGAGCGACGCGGCGTCCTGGAGTCACTGGGGGCCTCTCGCCTGGGGGCTGGAGCTGAGGGAAATTGTTCCTACCACAGCCCTACCCCAAACGACTCCCCCCCCCCTGCCTTTGGTCTCCATGCACGATGGCCCAGCCCCCAGCCACAGCTTCTCCATGGGATCCCCTCCGTCAGCAGCGCGCGGAGAGAGGGGGATTCTCCAGGACTCCCTTCGGCCATCGCCAGCCCCAGGGGAGCAGCGGCCGGGGGAGGGGCTGGGCTCTCTCAGGGATGCCGGCTCTCAGGGAAATGGCAAAGGGGGAGGGAAGGGGAACCTGCCCTGGTCCAGATTCTCCCCCTTGACAATTGTGTCCTTCTCATCTGTGCTCTTTCCCTGTCTCCTCTGACAGACACCGGCTGAGCCCACCGCTCCCCGGCCTGGCCGGAAGACCAAGCAGCTGGGACACCACAAGGATCCGGAAGAGGCAGAGCTGCATGTGACGGGGAACCAGCCGCGACCGGGACCAGGAGCCGTTCAACCCACAGGCCAGAGGACGCCAAGCCCCTCCCCGGCCCTGCGGCGCGTCCACAAGAACCGAGGATCCGCTCCTGGCCCAGAGACTTGCAGCTGTCGTGGACTTTTGCTTGTTCCCCAACATTTGTCCTGCCCGACACCCCAGGACATGGCTTGTGAGTCACCATCAGACCCACCCATCTCCGGGCCCTTCCCACCGGCCTCTGCCCATCTGGGTGGGTCTCTCTCGTCGTCCGTCTGCCTTACCACAAACACCAGCGTGGGACCACTCTCCTGGGGGGCACTTGGACTGCGCGTGCTCTGGGGTCCGCGGTGGGGGAGGGGTTGGGGTTGCGTGTTCTGGGGTCCGCGGTGGGGGAGGGGCTGAGGCTGCCCAGCATTCTGGGACTGGGGTGGGAAGCTGAGGCTGCCAGGCTGCTCTGGGGCTTGCGGGGATGCCAGGGCACCGGGCAGCCTGAGGGCTGGTGTGGGAGGGTAGAAATCTGGGGCTGGGCAGCCACCAGTGTGGGGAGGAGAGGGCAGGGCAGGGGCAGTAGCCTGGTGGACTTGGGGGGGCGGAGCCTTAGGAAGAAGGGGCGGGGCTGAGGTTTGCCTTCCCTCGTCAGCCGTTCGCCCGCTGCCCATGCCTCCCACTGCTCTCTGCCAGGCGGGTAGAGGCCCTGGAGAGAGGGGACGTGCCCAGGCACAGAAGTGCTGAGGTCAGGTGCCCCGGCCACAAGAGACTCCTCTGACCCTCCAAGAAACCCCACAGAGCCCTCTGCCAACTGGGGCGGGTTTCACCCCTCCCCCATCTCAGAAGGCCACGTGGGGAATTCTTGAAGGGGTCTTGGACCCTCTTGTGGTTTTATCCCCGTGGATCTGCCTCGGGAATGGATTTCACCGATTGGTGACGGGTGCGGGGCAGGGACCCATCTGGAAGTGGGTCAGGGGACCCCTCTGAGGACTCCTCTCCCGCCCTCCACCAGTCACTGTGGCCCCTGCCCGTAGGACCAGCGAGGGAGGGGACTGCACCACATGGGGGAAGTGCCGCGGTCTGGGGCCCTGCCCGCAAGAGGGTCCTGTGACCCCTCCAAGGAGTCTCTCCACCGTCCCCTCCCTACCAGTGAGGGTCACCCCCTGCCCCCCGCCTCAGGCCAGCTCAGAAGGGAAACGTGCACCAGTCAGAGCAGCCAGTGCCCGACAGCCTAGGCCAGAAACCTCCATCTCTGGAGCTGAGCAGCCGGCCGGCACCATCGCCCTGGACGCCCCAGCGCAACAGTGCGAGGAATCGCTCCCTGGACGTCTTTCCAGAACTCAGCGCCTGGCCCTTCGGGCTGCGCCTCTGACTGGTGCACGTTTCCCTTCCGAGCTGGCGTGGGGGAGGGGGTGACCCTCACTGGTAGGGAGGGGACGGTGGAGAGACTCCTTGGAGGGGTCACAGGACCCTCTTGCGGGCAGGGCCCCAGACCGTGGCACTTCCCCCATGTGGTGCAGTCCCCTCCCTCGCTGGTCCTACGGGCAGGGGCCCCAGTCACTGGTGGAGGGCGGGAGAGGAGTCCTCAGAGGTGTCCCGTGACCCACTTCCCAAAGGGACACACTGCCCCCCGTCGGAGGGACAACTCCCAGCCTGGCTGCGTTACACCAGTCGCTGGGGACAGACCCGCAGTCACGGCGCGCTCCGCTTAGACAGGGCTGACTCCCACGCACGACGCCGCAAAGGGGTTAGGGTGGGAGCCAGTTAGGATCCGGCCCATCGGTCAAACCCACTCTCGGGGCGGCGCTACGGGGCCACGTTCCCTCTCAGGTGCGGAATGACCTTTGTTAGGTGCAGCAGGGGGCACAGAGCAGGGGCAGCGGTACTTGTTCTGGCTGGGGGCAGCCTCGGGGGCGCGGCCAGGGATGGAGGATATGCGGCGCGGGGGAATTATCTGAACTCCTGGACTAATAAATGTATCTCTGCTGTAGACCCTGCGTTGCTGTGAATTCCTCTGTCATGACAAAGATTGTGTTTGATGTTTGTTTGTCTTGTGGGGTTTGTCTTATTGCTGCCTTGTGCTGTGTTGTGTTAAAACAGAAATCCCTCGTTAGGCAGAAACGGATTAATAGGCATTGCTGACTGTATCTGCAGAAGCTATTGTCTCAGCAGGGCAGAGGCCCAGCAATGCCAGGCACAGCAGCTCCTGCGCGACGTGGGGACGCTTCTGCCCCAGGGAGGTGGGCGGGGGGGCAGCTATCTGCCTGGGGACCCGCCCGGCCTGTCTCCCCAGGAACCTCTCAGCAGCTGTATCCTGCCACAAGCCGTGAGCAGCCGTGAGCGTGGGCAACGCAGCCTCTGGCCATAGGACAGGCAGCTCCCTCCTGCAGCCCCTGGACAGCTCCCTCCTGGCCTGAGCCACACAGAACCCAGGCGTCCTGGGCCAGACAGCTGACCATGTGTGTGGGGGGGGGTGACATCTCCCAGCTCATGATCCCCCAGCACTTCACAGACGTTCCTGAAGCCTCCCACCCTGGGCCGTGGGGACTGGAGAGCACCCAGCTCCCCCCAGGAACACCCAGTTCCCTTGCACTCTCCAGACCTCAGCTGGCCGCTGCCAGTCCCTCTCTCTAGCCCGTTTCTGGGCAGACTGCAGTCCCTCCTGGCCACTCCTCCCTGGCAAAGGGTGCGGACCTGCTACCTCTGCAACCCTGCCTTCAGGCCTTACGGCCTGGGGCTTCCCCGGCCCAAGCCCTCCCAGCCTGCCAGGTCTGCTGTCGTATCTCGGTGCTTTGTACCTCGGTACCTTCGGTGGTCTGGACTGTCAGTGTCAGCGTTGTCTGGTCAGGGTCGTCCTGGCGCGCTCCTGACAGGACCTCTACTCCGTCGGTGATGATAAACTCTCGGCTGCGTGCGTAACAGTCGGTACTCCCTTTATCTAGCGTGTTAGACCCCGTGCACTTGGGTCAACACAAGAGATCTCTGAGAGGCCCCGGAAACGACAGATGCAGGCAAGGTTTGAAATCAGTTGAGCGGGTTTATTGTCAGATGTGAAGCTCTACCAGTTGGTAACAGAGATCAGTACAATGTGACACCACTGGGCACTATGGCCCGCGTTGACACGGTACCAACACCGGGCAGGCCTATTGTCATATAACAGATATTAACAGCACTTAGTCAAAGTTAAGTTACTGCGCACTCTGTAAGTTTAGGCAATGACACCTGCCGTTCAGGCGCCTAGTGCACCCCCCCCCAAGGTCGGCCGGAGAGCACCCTCTGCGGTGTCCTTTTATAGACAGGTACAAACAACTTACATCATTTCTTTACGTACCAGGTTACCACCCTCTGTTGCCTAGTTACCACCCCTCACTGTATGGAAGGGGGGCTCACTTACTATCCTTCATGCTGTCAATTTTGACCAGGTCCTGAACCTAGGTCGGTCTGTGCATTAGTTTTTAGGGAGTTTTTGTACCAAGACATTTCTTATTCAGATGTTCCATTACTCCGCTTTGGCTCACAGTCTGTACCCAGTGCCTCCCTGTGTCCTTCCATGCTCGACCTAACACTGGAATAAATTGCCCAGGGAGGTTGTGGAATCCCTATCTCTGGGAATATTTAAGAGTAGGTTAGATAAATGTCTATCAGGGATGGTTTAGACAGTATTTGGTCCTGCCATGAGGGCAGGGGACTGGACTCAATGACCTCTCGAAATCCCTCCCAGTCCTTGTATTCTATGATACTATCATCTGGTGGCGTGTTTTTATTCATCAAAGGGCCAATTAAGGTGAATTGAACATATGACCAATTTATGAAGGGTAAATTTACAAAATAGGGGATTCAGCGGATATTAAAAAATGGTTAACGACAACCAATAAACAGTACAAGCGACGAGGAGTCCTGTGGCACCTTATAGACTAACTGAAGTGTAGGAGCATAAGCTTTTGTGGGCAAAGACCCACTTCGTCAGATGCAAACAGTACAGTAATCAATTCCCAAAAATCACAAGGAAAAGGAAAATTTCGGCTGAGTCCAATTGGCATGGTCAGTGTAATAACCAAAGTTTATAGCAGCCTTCTTGAAAGTTCCCAGACTGTCGCTCAGGAGCTCAAATCTCGCAGCTCACCGAGAGCTTTGAGAGGAGCCCTGAGAAGAGCCCTCGGAGTCCTCTTCCCTGCCGATGGTAAGTAGTTCTCAGGGTGGCTGGCGATGGTCTTCAGTGGAGTCTCCCGTAGGGCTGCAGTTGTCTTGATCCGGAGTCTGATGTCCTGTGAGGAAAACCCCGCGCACCCTGCCTCTGGGACGGACATCCCCAAACTGTCCAGCTATCGGCCTTTTATCCCGTCTCAGGCGGGAAATCCCTGCGAGGGAAACCCCTCAGAGTCTGCCCCTGCTAGGGAGACCCTGTGTGTGAACTTCTGAGGTAAAGCCAGGTCAGACTGGACAGTGTGTGTTTGTGAGAATGACAGACACAAACACTGAGAGTGACAGAGATTTGTGCATTGCCGAGCTCCCTCCATCCCCTGCTCTCTGTGTGGAGATAGGGCATAAGAGTAGAGGGAGGGAGGAACACCCTGACATCAGAGCCCCCCCCTTCTCCTTCCCACACCCTGCACAGCAAGCAGGAGGATACCAAGGGGGCAGCTTCAATGCAGAAGGCAGGAGCAGCATGAAAATGGGGAGAGGAGCAACTGAAGCGTTAGCCCTTGAGAGCTTCCTGGACAAACCAGCCAGGATCATCGGCCAGAGGCTCTGAGATCTGTCATTAGACCCCGATCCACTGCTCGGTGAGCACTGCTCGACTATTTCTGCTGCTGCCGCTTCTTCTGTTGCTGCTCCTTCTCCTGCCCTTGCTTGTTTTCATGTTTCTTCTTCTGTTTGTGCTGCTGCTGCTGCGGCTACTTTTTCTTCTGTTGTTTCTTTTGCTGATTCTTCTTCTGCTTTTGCTCCTTCTTCCTCTGTGGCTGCTACTTACTCTGCTGTTGCCTCTTCTGCTGCTGCTTTTCTTCTTCTTCTGGGCTGTGTCTACACCCCACCCCTTTTCCGGAAAGGGATGCAGATGAGACAAGACGGAATTGCATATGCCACTGGGATTTAAATTTTCCCCGCTCCATTTGCATAAACATGGCTGCTGCTTTTTTCCAGCTCGGGGCTCTGCCGGAAAAAAGCTCCAGTCTAAACAGGGATCTTTTGGAAAATAAAGCCTTTTCCGAAAGGTCCCTTATTCCTCTTAAAATCAGGATACAGCCCTGCTGCTGCTGCTAATTCCTCTTTCTTCTGCTGCTGCTTCTTCAGCTTCTCGTATTCCTGCCTCTGCTTCTGCTGTTCCTGCTGCTCTTTTCTTCTTCTGCTGCTGCTGCCTCTTTTCTTCTCTGTTTCCTCTACTGCTTCTGCAGCTGCTGCTGCTTCTCTGGCTGCTGCTGCTCCTTCTCTTTATGTGGATACTTCTGCTGTTGCTGCTATTGTGCTACTTCTTCTTCTCCATCTGGTGTTTGTTTCCTGCTGCTACTCTTTCTGCTGCTGCTACTTCTTTTTCTGTTCCTTCTTCTGCTGCTCCTGTTGCTTCTTCTTCAGTGCTGCTGTTTCTGCTGCTTCATCTGCTTCTATGGTTCCTTCTGTGGCTGCTCCTATTTGTTCTTCTGCTTCTCCTTCTTCTGTTTGTGTTTCTGCTGTGGCTGCTGCTGTTTTCTTTCTTCTGCTGCTGCTGTTTCTACTTCTCTCAGGTATGTCTACATTTGCCCCCTAGTTCGGAGTAGGGAGGCAAATGAAGCATACCGAAGTTGCTAATGAAGTGTGGGATTTAAATATCCCGTGCTTGATTAGCATATTTGCAGCCGGTCGCCATTTTAAAATGCCAGTCGCCCGATTTAACTCACCGTGTGTAGACACAGGAGTCCGATTTAAAACCCTTCCCTCGATTTAACTGTTACTCCTCATTGCACGAGGAGTAACAGTTAAATCTCGCGCTTCATTAGCAACTTGGGTATGCTTCATTTGCCTCCCTCGTCGGAACTAGGGGACAAGTGTAGACACACCCCCACTCAATAAGGAGCAGCCAGAGATCATGACGCAGGGATGATCCCCAAAGCCTTATTCTGCCCCTCTAGTGGAGCAGGCGGGAAGTGGGGGGAGGGGTGACCCACAGAAATTAGGAGCCTGCTGGAAGTCTCCAGAGAGCTGTCACCTCTGCACCTGGGAAGGGAAGGGGGAGGGGCTGGCTCCTCAGGGGCTGGGCCTGGGCATCTTCTCTCAGGAAGCAGGGGAAGCCTTGTGCCCGGTAGGGAGTTGGCTCCATCACTGTAGCCGGCTGGGCCCTTACCCCGCTCTGCCCTGTCAGGAGGAGGGGAAGGGAACTCGGGGGCTGAGGTGGTAACAGAGCATCTCCCTCCCTCCCATTTAACACTCCATTGGCATCCACAGCAAAGTGTGGGACACTTCCGGCCCACGCAGCCTCCTCAGCACCTGCCCTGCTATCGACAGGCACATTTGCCTTCGCTCTGCCTCCTCCTGTTCCAGTGCGAGAGGAAACCGCAACATCCTCTGGGAGGAGGGTCCCAACTACGGGATGGTTTCCCTCTGCTCCCATTGAATGCTCTGTTCCCTTGAGACTTTCATCCTCCTTAAGAGCACTGGGGCTCTCAGACTGGAGGTGGGACAGTACTACTGTGTCCCGGAAAGTCTCATCAACATAGCTCTCTGCCTCCCTTAGCTCCTCCAGTTCAGGCACCCTGGCCTCTCTGAGGGTCAGGCGCTCCTTGCAACGGGTGCACACATACGCCACCCGCCCACAGGGCAGGTAATTATACATGTTACACTCGACGCAATAAATAGGATAGCCCCCACTCTGCTGCTGGGCTTCTGTCTCCATTTTTCTAATGAATAAGTTTAAGTATAAACTGGGATTCTTTTTAAACCTCTGGAATATAGATTATAATACAAGTTATGTTTTAAAGAAGGTCAGAAGTCACTAGTGCCCTCTAACCTCCCCTCTAAACTCCCTGTTAGCTGTTCCTGTTCGCAAGCTCCCTGGGCGCTGAGTCACAGGCTTATATAGCTCCGGTAGCCCCTCCCCCTGACTGAGGCTCAGCCAATTAACAGAGGCTTCTAGGTTTCAAACCTTTTAGAAGCTCCTTCAAACAAACAGACAGACAGACAGACAAACACAAGCTCAGGACACAGCAAATAACTCCCCCCCACACAAACACACACTCCAGACAGCAACTTACCACAAGGGTCCCGCTTTTACTCCTCTTTTACCTGGAGAACTCCCTCTCCAAACTCCCTGTTAGCTGTTCCTGGTCGCAAGCTGAACAGGACTTCACTTGACTGCGTACTGAAATGTTTCTGTGTTTGTCAAGTAGCTTGCTAATGTTTTCAGTGCCAAAATCATCCCTGATTTCATGTTGGGGAAGTGAGGCAAAGAAAAAAGTTGCCCGTTCATTAGTTCATTCTCTGGAAACCTCTTACTCAGAGGCTCACACAGCAGGGAGATGAAATGTAGAATAGGTTCACAGCTGCACTGGTCATCGGTTGTGGTTGATTTGATTTGATTTTTCACACTGTTTCTCCAAGATCCTGCCCTCTCATCCTGGGGCTCTGGGCCCTTGCTAACTGCACAGCCTCACGTGTTGTCAAAGAACCTTTCTGGGAGCATTTAGTCAGTTCTGCTAATTCATAAAATACAGGACTATGTAGCACTTTAAAGACTAACAAGATGGTTTATTAGATGATGAGCTTTCGTGGGCCAGACCCACTTCCTCAGATCAAATAGTGGAAGAAAATAGTCACAGCATATATACCAAAGGATACAATTAAAAAAAATGAACACATATCAAAAGGACAAATCACATTTCAGAACAGAAGAGGGATGCGGCGGGGGGGGAAGGAAGGTGAATGCCTGTGAGTTAATGATATTAGGGGATCTAATCTATCAAGATCTGGGGAGCTTGAGAAACATGCTGCAGTCAGCACCAGCCAGTGACCTATTTGCAGCAAGGGCAAATGAGAAGGAAGGAGAGGGATCCACTCCACCAAGAATATCAAAGCGTAATGTCTATGAAAAGTTATAAGGAGCTGAGATTAGAAACTGACGAGATCTCAGTAGTAGGCTGGAATTCTGGTTTCAGTCACCCCTGTGTAAATCCGCCTCCCCCGCCACACGGATACTCCTCACGTCAGTGTTTTTAAGATCAGATTCTGATCAGTCACACCACAGTAAATCCTTGGTTATACAGGAGACGTGACCCTGGATTCACAAGGGTGTCAATGAGCAGGCTTTGAACCTAAAAATCCACATGCTCTGTCAGCACCAATTATATAGCCCCATCCATGCATAAGTTCTTATATAGCCAAGTCCTCTGATCTGAGAGCGCCAGAGAGGGTCCGCCACTCTGAGCAGGTGTAGTTCCGTTGTGCTGGATGGGGAGAAGATGTGGTAAAATCATTCCAACGGCGGCGTTTGTCCCCACTTGCTATGTATTGGTGCTCCATGGGCAAGGATAGAGGTGGTGGATGCTGAGCACCAGAGATCTGCCACATTGGACAGGGGGATGCAGCTACTCTGGGGTCTCTAGGTACAAATAACTGATAGCAAAATCAATACCACTCTCCAGAAAACCCACTGACTGCTACACTTACCTCCACGCCTCCACCTTCCATCCAGCACACACCATTCCATCCATTGTCTATAGTCAAGCCCTTAGATACAATCACATCTGCTCCAACCCCACTGACAGACCAAAAACGTTAAGATCTCTACCAAGCACTCGTAAAACTCAATTACCCAACGGTGGAATAGAAAAATTTAAAGGGCCAGACACACTTGCAGAAACCATCTACTTCAAGATAGGCCCAAGAAAAGCTAGTTAAACTCCAACACATCAAGCACCTACAACCTACACTGGAACAGGATACTACACTCCGAGAGGCCCTGGGTGACAGACCTATACTCTCTAATAGACAACCACCTAACCTCAGGAAGATACTTACTAACAACCACAAGGCACAGCACATCAATACTAACTCTGGAACTTTCCCTTGTGACAAACCCCATTGCCAGCTTTGTCCACATATCTACTCTGGTGACACCATCACTGGACCTAACTATGTCAGTTATACGATTAAGGACTCATATTCCTGTTCATCCAGCAATGTGACTTATGCCATCATGTGTCAGCAGTGTCCCTCTGCAATGTATATTGACAAAGTGCTCAGTCACTTTGCCAAAGAATCAATGCCCCCAAATCTGACATCTTCCAAGAGAAAATCGTATTCGTCTACATTTCAGTCTACCTGGGCATTCCCTTAGAGACCTGACAACATGCATCTTACTTCAGAAAGACTTTAACACTAGATTACAGAGAGAAACTTCAGAACTTTCATTCATGCTGAAATTTGACAGGTTACAAATGGGCCTTAAGAAAGATTCTAGTTACCTACACATTACAAAGACAGCTTCCCCAACTATTGATAGTCCTAGTAACTGCTGATTAGCCACTCACTGACTTAAAATAAGCTATTTCCTCCTTCCCTCTCCCCCGCCCCACCTTTTGTTCTACAATCTGATTTGTTAGTTTATAATGTGCTCACCCTCTTCATTGTATTCCTTTGTTATATATGGTCACGTCAATTCTCTTTCAGAATAGGATTTGGAGAAGTGGGTCTGGCCCACGAAAGCTCACCACCTAACAACTATCTTGTTAGTCTTTAAAGTACTATATATGTTTCCTTTTGTTTTACCATGCTACCACAGTGCATTTGCTAGACCTGTGCCTTAGGGAAAAGAATTGACCCATAGTGATTCAAAAGTGACTTTGATTCCATTTCGCTTCCTGTACAAGTTAGTCACACTTTGTTTGACTCCAGTAACCCTATGTCAAATATTTACTAGGCTCTCATCAGAATCAACATTACAGCTGGGCAAACCTCTCCATGCAAACCCTGTTTTTCACTTGCTTACAAGTTGTATGAAACATCCCGGGTTCAGCCAGGCATAGGAACAAGCCTCTATTGCCGTCTGCCTCTTGTCTACACTTTTGCAGCTTCCTCAACAACGGCTGGTCTGAGTCCCATGCTGGCCACAATCTCCTGTCCCTCAGGATACTGATGCCCCCTCTATGGCCTCCTTGAGACCCCATCATTGAGATTCCCATCTAGATGTAGAGGCTGAAGGAGATGGACAATTACAGGGCTCTCCACTAATCTCCCCTTTCCAGACTCCAGCATATAGTACGCTCAAGGCTCCAGCTGACTTCTCAATTGTACACAGATCTACATCCAATGTATACCCATCCCCAGACAGAACCTGAAAAGGCCAGGTGCCAGGAGAGCTATTTCAGAGTCATCACCTGTGTGTTTCAAACCTCTGACTTCCTCTGCATCCCTTTGTACCTCTAGCAGTAACCATAATCGCAACACAGTTCTGCAAGAGCCTCTCTCCCTATCTTCTGTTTCTTTTTGTAACCTCTGTAGTTTATTACAGAATATTAGTCTAATGCATACAGAATCATTTCATGATATAAAACAAAGTTACTTGTTTCCAACAGAGTATATGCTCAGTGCTGTATAATATCCAAAAATAAACTGAAAGCTCTTTAACTTGGGGATTCTTTACAAAATAGATATCCTGTGGATCATTGGCTTTTAAATTTAAAACAGTTTTGATGCTGTAATGCAAGCCCCAAACACTAGGTAGAGCAGCTAGCACAGAAATATTTTATTCAAAATAGCAGGTTGAAATGAACATGTTGCACTGTGGTGGAAAGAGAACAGCAAAAGATTTTTAGCATTTTAAGTTTTTCCACGAATCTGTTAGTTTTGCTTTATTCTACTTTACTATTGTTAAATTAGCACTCAACAAAAGAGGGAGAAAAGTAAAGAAGTAAATTGTACTTCCCTATGATTTCAAAGTAACAAATTTCAAAAATTAACATTTGTTTTCAAATTTCAAGAGGAGGAAAAATTCAATGAAAATGGCATTTTTCAATCAGCTGAGAATAAACACAATATATTTATTCTCCATCTCAGATTGTTTAATTTGCAGATTACTGTGCAAATTACTAAATTTCTAATTATGCTACACAACTAAAAACATTAGCGCTAAGTGTGGCTGCTTCATATACCCTGTTTCTTGTTCCTTACATTAGTGTAATCTTTTTTGTCCTAGGACTCATGAATTAGAAAAAAAAATCAGCTGGTGAAAAACCCTCAGAGATTATCATCTGCAAAAGAAATAAATAGAAATTCTTCCAAAAGACTTAGAAATTATCTTGGATGAATCAGTCTCCCAATCCAGTTTCATAGAGGAGGAATACGATCTCTTGGATAAAACAGAGGAAGACCCCAAGAGGAAACACTGTTGATTCTGATGCAGGAAGTTTTATTTTCAGTGAGTGAACAAGGCATCCAAATAGATGATGACAGCATGGAATGCCAGATGGCAAGCAACTGCATTAAAAAAATTGCCTCAGAAAGAAATGCTAAAGCTCTTCAGGGATTTATGGAAAATCCTGGCTAATGTGGAAAAAGAACTGTGTCGAATGAGAGGTCAGGGAAGATATCCCTGCTGAGAAATATAAATCTCAGCTGAAAGATAAGATTTTGCAATTACACAGACAGAATAAATGTGATCTTATTAATGGTTTGACTAGACTCAAAGGTTGTACAACATCTACTTCCATTAGAGAAACACTATTTCCTGAAATGGATCAAATTTCAGCTGGATCACATTGATAGAAGGAATTGTTCTGAACCTACAGGCTGAATACAAAGAGAAATGCAAGTCTCTCAGATTAGTTCTGCCACTTCTTTAGAGGTTGAGATTCCATGTGAAAGTTGGGGAAGTCTCAGGAGGCTGTGCACCCCATGGTTAAAGGCTGCAATACCCTAAAAAGTGGAAGGCAACTCACCCACCTCTCAGGCATCACAATTGACCTCATGCTAAAAGAGCTTCCCGTTCACCTGATGAACGGACATGTTTGCAACCTCCCACTGCAATGGGTGACCGACATTCTGAACTCAGGGCCAAGCTGAGGGGAAGGACCAAAATGCTGGTTGTGATGATGCTGGGAGTGCAGAGCACTGGGAAATCCACCTTCCTGAACGCCACATTCCAGCGGCAGTTTGCAGTGAGTAGCGGCTGAGGTACGCAGGGAGCCTTCATGTTGCTCCTTCAAGCTAGAGCAATCTTAGAAAAGGAACAGGGCTGTGATTTCATCCTGGTGATGGACACAAAGTATGAAAGCCCCTGAACAGGCCAAGGTGGAAGAGAGTTATCAACATGACAACGAGTTGGCTATCCTGCTGACTGGACTGACCAACAGAACCATTGTTAACATGGTCATGGAGAATGCCACTGAAATGAAAGATTTTGAAAGCTGTGCTCCATGGATTTCTCAGAAAGCAAAGAGCGGGGCATAAATCCCACTGCTAATTTGCGCATCAGAACGTCAGTGATCTTTCTGCATATGAACAAAACACGAGACACAGGAAACGCTTCCAGGAGCTACTGGATTAAGTGATCAAAACTGCAGCAAAGATGAAAAATCTAAATGAGAAAATAAACTTTTCTGATATCATGGAGGATGATCTGGAAAAAAACACAGTTGGTACAAGTGTTGCCGGACTGCAATTAAGAATCTCTCTCTCCTGATGAATAGAAGCTAACAATGTGAAATGAAACAGAGACTACTGTGGGGAGAACAGAAAATTCTGGAGCTCTTACAATTTTCCCTGTACTTTTCTACCAGATTCAGATTTGCTGCCCCACTTTCCAAATATTGTTGTATCAGAAGTGCAAAGAGCCTGAAGAAAAAACTGGAAAGTTGCTCACTCATTTAAGAAATGTAAGGAAGCCACTCACATTAAAGAGGGTCGCCACCGCAATATAGCCAATATTCAAAATGACAACATGGAAGTAATTGGAAGGACAGTGGACATGTTTTTCGAAGAAGGCTGGAGAAAAGAAAGTAAACTGGAAAACCATGAATTGGATATGCAATTTGAAAAAATTTGGAAAGAAAATTTCAGAATTGGTGCCCCTTTTTTTACAAAACCATGAAATTCATGAAAAAATTGAGTTCTATCTGCAAAAAGACTTGGATAACAAAGGGAGTTCAGTCAGAAGATACGAGCAGCAAAAAGCCTGAGGAATTCTAGAATTAACTCTGTCAAAATGAGAACCAAACATTTAGACTTTTGATTGACCAACCAGTGAAACATTGGTTTAAAAAAAAAACAAAAACAGTTACAGAAAACAGAAAAAACTGCTGAAACGCTGATGGCCAAATGTAATAGTTACATTGAAGAGGGTCTATTTCAAGGTAGACTGATGAACATTTTGCAGTTAATTGTTACATATGTTCAATGAGAAACTTTCTCTATATTTAAGAGCCATTATTTGAAAAAAGATGCCCAACAACATAGAGCCAAGGACTTCAGTGATCAGTGTCTCCAGCTTGCCTTAATGGATTATGTTAGCAAAAAACTCGGGCTAGAAATAGCGAATGACTCAGCAGTGGACAGTCTATTGAATGTGCCAGCTGGACTTTTTCTTCAGTTCACTGTGCAGAAGAAGCTGTTTGAACATGAGAACTTCAACTATGTGAAGTTTGTCAAAGCTTGAATACAAAGGCACAGATTAGATTAGTACCAACAGGCTGAGGATTTGGAAGATCCTGAGGAAGAAGTCAAAGCACATGCTTTGGAGAGGATACAGGAAACATTTGCTATGAAATAAACACACAGATATACTCCTAAATGAGATACCGATATGATCGGATGAAGTCACTGGATGGGCAAAAATGAACCATTTTCATCTACTCTTTGCCCCTTTTAGCCTATAGAAGAGGGGCCCACAGTGCTTCACGTGGGCATTCTTGGGTGTGGAGATTGCACTTGAATAAATAGGGAATGAAATATGCAGCCACTACAGTTCTGCAGCCAAAGTCTTAAAAACTGCCCTTCCGTACAGGATCAGGGATTTGGTTTTAATTGCTATTCTTAATGTGCTAAGCAGGTGCTAGTATGATCGGATGAAGTCACTGGATTTCAAAACAGATTTGAAAAACCCAACTTCACACACACATGTAATTTCATCTATTAACACCATTCAGAACATCAGAATAAAAATCTATTTTGTAATACGAGACAATTTGAGGTTTCTGGAGTGCTAAGCCCAGTCGCATTTCACCAGAGCAGTGGTGACAGCCAATAACCATCTAATTCACTCCAAGAACAGGGCAGCTCAACTCATTCAAGTATCAATACCCTCACCCAGACAACTAGTATCTCAGGGTAGCGTACACAATAGCCCAATAAAATGCACTTTCTTAGAAGAGCTGGGACAGTCTCATTCCGGATAGAAGATTAGCTGCATTTCTGGCCCAGTTATAATTGGGACAGTGCACCGTGATCAGAAGTTAGCAAATCCCATGCCATTAATGGTGCACTTGTAATGCTCCCTCTCCCCTTCCTCTGTCCTGACTCCACCCTTCACCTACAGTCTGTCTCCTCACCTCTGCTCCATTTGGCTCATGCCATCATCTCCTTTCCCTCATTCCCCTGTTCCTGACGACAAAGCTCTTCAGAGTGACTGGTGGAACTTGCCATCTAGACAGTAACTTGTAGCAGCTCAGGGTTGCAGTGCAGAAAGAAACCTACTGAAAAGAACCAGGATTCTAAAAGAAGCTGAAAGAAGGTGCTGCTGGCACAGAGCAGAGAGCAGTACCTCATTCTCTCCCCCATATCCATCAGGAAATAGATGGTCTTGGTGGCTAAAGACTAGGACAGGTGGGTTCTGTTCCTGGTTCTGACATGAGCATGTGGGATAGTGGATCAGACATGCTGGGAAGAAGATTTCTGGGTTCCATTTCCAGCTCTGCCACTGAATTGCTGTGTTAGTTGGGTAATTTCTCTTAACCTCCGTATGCTTCAGTTTGTCGTGTAAAAGAGGGGATCGAGAATCTGACCCACCTCTCAGCAGATTATGCTGCCTAATTCAAGAACGTTCATAACGTGCTCAGAAATACTCTGATTGGAAGACGTTTAGAAAGGGTAAGTTGTTAGGATTATTATTAATTTGGTAAGAAGTGTGTTGGGGCAGGGCAGAAACGTTGGTTCCTACAAACACGAAGGGTACGTCCAGGGGCCAGATGTA
Organism: Pelodiscus sinensis; assembly: GCF_052426305.1. Lineage (NCBI taxonomy): Eukaryota > Metazoa > Chordata > Testudines > Trionychidae > Pelodiscus > Pelodiscus sinensis. The sequence continues at coordinate 8,204,706 of NC_143063.1, read as the reverse complement.
GCCCACCTAACACTTCAATCTGGCCTATGGACTGCATCTGGCTGCTTTCTGTTTATATCCTGCTGCCTCTGCCCCCGAGTTTCCAGGCAGTGGCTCACGCAGCAGGATCCTTTTTAAAAGGCTTGTGGCTCACGGCTATAGTGCTAAACCAGCAGGAGTCAGAGCTGCGATGCCTTTAAATAGCTGCAGAAATCGTGGGCAGCTGCCAGGCACTGCAGTAGCAGTAAGGCCATGAGCCCTTTGCTGTGTTTTCATTCAAAGCCTCTGGCCCCAGACAACTCTGGGGAGAGACAAGTCTCCAGCCCTGCTCATTCTGCCCAAAGCCCCAGCCCTTCATGAGGTGGAGCCAGCCATGACCCCATCCCAAAATTTGTAAAGTGCCCCCCTGCAAGTGTTACTGGTCCCCCCAATAGACCACCACCCTATTGTGAACAGCCTCATCTCTACAAGATGCCATATAAGAGTCACCAACGTCTGAAAGCTTGTTCCTAAATGAAAGTAAACCCTGCCTCTCCCCACTCACTAACACTGCGGTCTAGTGCTAAAGGGCCAGCCGGCTCTGCAGGATAGAAATCCTCTTCTTTCTTAGGGTACAGCCGCACTGCAAGTTTATTTTGGGCAAAGCTATTCCAGAAGATCTAGAAAGAGAGCTTCAAACAGTTCTGAAGTGGCCTGACACAGGGCAGACTCATCACCATGTCGCCTCCAGTCTTGGGAATTAGCTTGCTTGGCTCTGCGGACACTTCCCTCTAGCTGGGGTCTCCCCCTGTTTCTCTTTGTTCCTGGCATCCTCCCCAGGACACTGCCCTCCAGCAGGGCCCACTCCAGTGTCTGAGCCCCCTTCCAGAGGTTGGTGTTTATCCTGCTTGCACTTCAGGGTTCTCCCTTCCCAGGGCACCCCAATGCCTTCACCCAGGTCCCCTGCACCCACCTTGCCTCAGTGACCCACTGCCAGTCTGCATCTAGCCCTGAGGGGCAAACTACAGTCTGGAATGGCCACTCAGCGCTGGCAAAGCAGTGTGGACCTGCTGCCCCTGCCTAGCATGGCTGCCTCACAAGTAGCCTAAGGCCTTGCTTCAGGCTCTGCAGCCTGGGACCTTGCTTGGCCACCACTTCCCCAGATCTGCCCTACCTCCAGGAAGCCACCTGCTTCCCTGGCAGTCAGGCCCCTACTACTCTCTCTCCACACCCCCACTCAGTTCTCCCTCTGCCTCCTGGAGTCCTCCTTTATATGGCCACCAGCTGGGCCCTGGTTAGCTAGAACTGCCTCAGCTGGGGCTTTGCTCGCAGCCCTTGCTCAAGGCTGGGGTTTTGCCCTTAAAGGGCAAGTGCAGGGCAAATGCCCCGTCACAGGCCCACAGCAAAAAATTATTATCCACCCTGTATTAATGCATCCCAGAATCATGTTTGCTTTTTTGGCAGCAGTGTCACATAGTTGACTCATGTTTAACTTGTGGTTCACTATGACCCCTAGATCCCTTTCAGCAGTGCTCCTTCCTAGATCCCTTTCAGCAGTACTCCTTCCTAGAGTCACTTCCCGTTCTGTATGGCTATGTCTACACTGCACTGGTTTTGCGCAAGAAATATGCAAATGAGGCTAAGCGTGGAATATTGCTGAGCTTCATTTGCATGCCTAATGAGCAGCCACTTTTTGCGCAAGAGGCTTTTGTGCAAGAAGGAGCTGTCTACACTGCTCCTTCCTGTGCAAGAAAACCCTCTTGCGCAGAGCCGTTAAACTGCTTATTTTCAGGAAGAACGTCTCGGTGCAAGAGGGGTTTTTCTGCACAAGAAGGAGCCGAATAGACAGCACTTTCTTGTGCAAAAGCCCTTTCTGCAAAAATGGTGGCCCATTGGGTATGCAAATGAGGCACGGTGATATTCATCCCTGCGCCTCATTTGCATATCTTATTGCGCAACAATGCTCAGTGTAGACATAGCCTATGTGTGAAATGGATTGTTCCTTCTTAAGTGTAGCATTTCACAATTGTCCTTATTAAACTTCATCCTATTTACCTCAGACCATTTTGAATTATGACCCAATCCTCCAAAGCAGTTGAGACCCCTCTCAGCTTAGTATCATCTGCAAACATAATAAGCGTACGTTCTATGCCGATATCTAAATTGTTGATGAAGCTATTGAACAGCGCCAGTCCCAAGAACAGACCCTGCGGAATCCCACTTGTTCTGCCCTTCGGACGTGATAACTATTCTCTGGGAACGTTATCCAGCTAGTTAGGCACCCACCTTATAGAAGCCCCATCTAAGTTATATTTGCCTAGTTTACTGATAAGAAGATCATGCAAGACCATATCAAATGCCTTACAAAATTCTAGATATACCATGTCCACCACTCTCCCTTATCCAACAAATTCCTGCAGTCTAGAAGTAGCTTCAGTGCCTGCTGGACACCCACTGCCCTGTGCCAGGCATCACACACTCTGGGGGCCAAAGACACGTCCGAGGGGTGGGCAGCATTTGGGAGCCAGCAGGAAGAGGGAAATGAGGACACAATTGTCATGCAGTTTGCCCTCTGATCCAGTTGGTAGCTGTGCTGAAGACAGGAACGTAACCTCAGCCACAGCCCTGGCACTGGGGGCCCCACACTGACCTCACGTGTTGTTGAGCTGTGGGGTGCCGACCAGCGCTGTGCTGGAGAGCACCTTCGCATCACACTGCACCCAGCACCCGTCCTGGTCCCGGTGGCTCTGTCCGGCTGTGGAGCGGTGGAGCTTAGATCAGGCTCAGCATCCTTGTGGTGGCCAGGCCCGGCTCCATGTGGCCTGTTGGCAGCTGCCTTCCAGAGTAACATCCTGTTCCTGCTTTAGCTGGCGGAGCTGCAGCTGGGCTTTGCCTGGGCTAGGGCCTGACAGGTGCAAACCAAGCTCCAGAGGCGACTCGGGCGGCTCCGTCCCTCCCAGCAGGGGAAAGTTTCAGGTTGGGCTTCGCTGGCTCCGCCCCGGAGCCTGAATGGAACCTTCTGGCCAGACAGAGCCTGGGGGCCGGGCGGCGCCCGAGAGCGACAGCCGCTCTCTGGGGGGGCGTGCGCTGGGCGGTGCGCTTGGAACCCGGCGCTGGCTGGCGCTGGGGGTGAGCCAGCGGGTGGGTGAGCCACTGGGACCCAGCCGAGCACCGTGTGTTGGGCTGGACGGGGCGCGTCGGTCTCTGCTAAATGCCCCCCCACATTCACGCAGGCTGCAAACTGCGCAGGATCAGCATCCTCCCAACCTCCCCTCTCCGCCCAATGGCCGGCGGGTCCAGCAGCCTTCCTGCTTGTGGGGATTTGGCCCCACTCCATGGCCACCCATGGACCCGGGGCCCATTGACCCAGCTGGGATCTGGCCCCTTGTCTCCAGTTGAGCCCCGGGTGCTTGGCACTGCCTGATTGCTGCTCCTCATTCCAGGGTGTGGTGGGAGCTGCAAAGTGCCCCAGTCACCTTTGTACTGCATTGCCGCTGACACACGTCTCCAGCAAGTACCAGATCCCCCCACGAACTGACAGAGCTGCTGGGTCTTGCTTAGTGGAGGTTGGTCAGAAAGGGCTTAGGCCCTGCAATGGGGTTCACTCCCCAGGGCAGCGCCACCTGCTGGTTGCCCCAGGAATTAGTTTGCAGAGCTCAGATGCCCTCTTCTGAGGGTGCCTTGTCTGTCAGGAGATCCCCGCCCCCACTCTACAGGTGCTGCAGGGTCTTCTTTATGACTCAGCCATGCCACAAACTGGGTGCCCCCTTTCGAGGGGAGGGGCACATATCTCACAATACTGCAAGACCCAGAACCCACCATTCTGGGTCCCACCCCAGGGCTATCAGATTTTGCTGCCTCGTCCTAACTCCCTCCACCATTATTAAGGGCAAAGCAGTAAACACAATAACAGTAGCTCAGCTGCAGAGTGCTGGACTGTAGGAGCGGCTCAGCAAGTTACCCCTGGGTGTCTGGTTCAACTCCTGCTCGAAGGAGAGTGTCTTTTTCCTCCCCTGCTCAGGCAGAGCGAGAGAAGAAAGGCAGCTTTTGTCTGCGTGAGGCTGCTCCCCGAAAAGCAGAGCGCCCTGAGCCCACCGCAGCCATCTCCTCAACAGTCACAGTCCCCACCCCTGGGAATTTCTGTTGTCCCTCAGTGGGACCCACCGTGCATGGAGGGGAGGGGGCAGGGCTAGGCCAAGGGAAGGTTCTGCCTCCTGCCTTCCTTCCCAGTAGCTTTCCAGTACAAGCCAGCTGTGGGTGTCCGCGCTGCCCCGGGCCTGGCTGTGGGATGGGAGAAGAGTTACCTGGGCGGGGGGGCTGGTCTCTGCATGGAGGCCTGAGTGTATTGTGATGTCATGTGTGACAGCAACAAAGACTGTGGCTGCAGCGTTCTTGTCCTGCCTCCAGTCCAACTGGCTGGCAACGGCCGGCGCTCAAGGATCCGAGAGACGAGAACTGAGCCTCTGTCAAGAACCTCAGGCAGCCGCTGTCCCCGCGGGCGCTGGAGAGAGGATGAGTCTGCACAGAAGGTAATTCCCGGAGCCTTTCCCAGCCCACCGCAGAGATTGGTGCCTCCTCGGCCTAGGGATGGGTGGGGGCTGGGGCTGCAACAGGCGCTTCCCAACACTCCGTTTTGATTTGACTCAGAGCATCTTCCCCTCTCCTCCTGCTTCAGCCTTTCCCGCGCTCCTGAGGCAGATGGGGATGATTTTCTCTCACTGCTGACTCGTGGGGGCGAATTTCCATGTTTCTTACCTAAAGGGAACATCACAAAACTTGAGTAGAATTTGGGTTTATGTCTCCATGACGCTTATTCCTCTTGGAGGTGCCCCTAATGCATCCCCGGCCTTCAGGGTGGGCAGAGAAATGTTTGGTCTCAAGTAATGATTGTCCAATATCCGTGTGTTCGGACAACATCCAGCTCAGAATGTGCAGACTTGAAAAAACAAAGTGCCATTTGAATTCTAGTGAAAATGATACCGCTCTACTGCCAGGGCCAGGCTCTCATGTGGGTAGTTCTCTCAGAAATGCAAAACTCCATACAAATTCCTCTCTACCCCCTCCAGACTATAAAGTATCTCTGTAAATAGCCAATGAGGTTCCATTCCAGGAAACGGATTGAAATAAACTGCTACCTCATTTTGTCATGAGTCTTGGCTGTGATTTCTTTATCATTTTTTTGGTGACCTACATTCTGATTTGATGTTCTAAGTAGTGTGTAAAGCTCTTCATTGAATGTTCTCTGGTTCTTTCCCCCATGCTAATAGGTTCCAGATTTTGAAATACTTGACAGGAATGAAATGTCTTTTCAGCTGATAATCCGTCCTTCCGGTGCTTCAAAGCTGCTACTTAACAAGCTTTTATTTCTCTTACTGGCTTTGATGGTGTGACGTAGCAGGGGTACTTGCTGGGCTGTGGTGACCCCTGCTGTCTGGAGCAAGACCCAGCAGGGAAAACCTCACTAGGCCAAGGTAATGCCAAACTTGTTGAACCAGTGGCCAGACACCCCCCATGGAGAGGAACAAAGGAAGGTGGAATGCTGCCCTGGCTGGGGGGCAGGGCTGGAAGTTGGTTAGTTGGTTGGTGGCTGTCTGTGAGGATGGATGAGACAGCCTAGGGAGAGGAGCTGGAGTTTAGGGGCCCAGTCTCCCCCCAACTCAAGGGGGCCTGAGGCATCCTAGCCCAGCTCTGTGACCAGACTACATCTGTGCTATGCTGTATCCTGGAGAGGCAATAAACTTCCTCTATTCCACCGGCTGGTGCAGTCTGTTTGTGCCATTTCGGGGTGCAGGAGACGGGGAACCCCCAACACGCCGTCACACTGGTGTCAGGGGTGGGATGCACTGCACCCCGTGGATGGAGCTTCCAGCGGCAAGTGACAAGGCACAGCAGAAGCAAGAGCCCTGGAGCCAGGCGTGCTGGAGACAGAGCGAAGTGGTTCCTGGGAATCATGGGGCGCTGCAGCACTAGACTGGTGAGTCTGCACCGAGGGACCCAGTGGGTAGATGGCCTACGCCCGACTCTTGAAGGCAGAGCTGGTGGGGCTGTGCAGAGAGAGGGGCTTGCCTGTGCGGAAAGCAACCAAGGCCCAGCTGATTACCCAGCTGGAAGAGAATGACCAGCCACAGGGCCAGGATCTTGTCCCCAGGGGAAGCAGCCAGACCCCCCCTGAGAGTGTGTCAGGCTCAGAGAGGGGGAGGAGCGCTGGAACCCAACAGAGAGATGAGACAGCGTCTCCCGGGAGGCCTGCAAGCCGTAGCCCATCTAGGGCAGGGGCCAGCCCAGCGGAGCTACGGCGGCTGGAGGTCCAGCTGCGGATCAAGGAATTGGAAGTAGAGGACCGAGAGAGGGAGCGCCAAGACCGAGAGAAGGAGCGCCAAGATCGAGAGAGGCAGCGGCAGGATGAGCTGGCCATGGCAGAGCGGAGAACCGGCGGGGCACCGGCTGCGCCAAGTGCGGATGGGCCCCAAGGTCCCAGGACTGCCAGACGCTTGGAGAGGCCCGTGGTGGCCCAATTGAAGGACATGGGTGACATAGACGGGTTCCTCAGCACCTTTGAGAGGGCCTGTGGGCTGCAACAGGTCCCCCCAGCTGACTGGCTGCAGGAGCTCATCCCCGCACTGAACCAGGAGGCGGCCGGAGTGCTCAGTCAGCTGGAGGACCTACAGCCAGGGGATTACAACCGAGTCAAGGAGGCCCTGCTGCACAAGTTCGGGCTGACCCCCGAGATGTACAGGAAGAAGTTCCGGGGGGTACAGAAAGGGCCACGGGAGACCTATGTGGATCTGGCCTCCCGCCTGGCACAATACTGCCGCAAGTGGGTGTCTGGAGTCGGAGCCCAGACCGCAGAGGAGCTGCTCAAGCTGTTCATGATGGAGCAGTTCTATGAAGCGTGCCCACCCAAACTGAGGCTGTGGCTCAAGGACCGGAGACCAGAGAACCCCCAGGAGGCCGGGAGACTGGCGGATGAGTTCACGGAGAGCCGGTCCGGACGTGAACGGGAGTCCCGGAGAGAAAGGGAATCACGCAGAGACCGGATCTTGGCTGAGCAACGGAGAGAGACACCTCCGAAGCGAGCCCCAGGGACCAGGACCAGTCATCGATACCCCAGAGAACCAGCCAGGGCCTGGACAGAGACAGCCCAAAGTCTAACTTGCCATCGCTGTGGGCAAAAAGGCCACAAGAGGGCTCGGTGCACCAGGTCCCAGGACCGGGGACTTCCCAGGGTTAACTGGCTGGGGCGGGAGGAAGGGCAGGCTGCCCCAGAGGCAGGGGCTGGCAGGCAAACCTCAGCTCAGAGAGAGGGGAAGGATGCTCAGTGCACCTCCCCTGGGAGGTCTGATTCTCAGGAGGCGGATTTCTCCGTGTACCGGGTGGGGGCAGGACGGCCCCTGCGGAGCGAGTGCCTCATACCCCTGGAGGTGGATGGTAGGAAGGTGACGGGCTTCTGGGACACGGGGGCGGAGGTGACTCTGGCCCGATCCGACATAGTGGCCCCAGAGCGGATACTACCCCACACCCAGCTGACCCTGAAGGGCATAGACGGGTCCCCGTTTAAGGTGCCTGTAGCCAGGGTGCATCTGAAATGGGGGGCGAAGAAAGGCCTCAAGGAAGTGGGGGTGCACCCGCACTTGCCCACCGAGGTGCTGATGGGGAATGACCTAGAGGAGTGGCCCCATGAATCCCAGCGGGCTCTAGTCACCGCCCGGAGCCAGAGCCAGCGGGGGGCTGACAACGTGGGTCCAGGGAAGGACTCCTGGCAGCGTCCTCAGGGCCCCATCCCAGTGGACACGGGGTCCAGCCAGGCTGGGACTCCGGACCTAGGCAGAGGTGGGGGACAGGTCCCGATCCCTGCCTCAGCAGCTGAATTCCAGGCTGAGGTGCAGGCAGACCCCTCGTTGCAGAGGCTGAGGGACCAGGCTGGCCTCCGTACAGCTCAGCCCCGGGGGAGAGGTGGCCAGGAGAGATTCCTGCGGGAGCCTGGGCTCCTGTTCCGTGAGTGGCTCCCCCCCAGGAAGGCGAGGGCATGGAGGGTAGAGCGGCAGCTGGTCGTCCCCCGAAAGTATCACCTCAAGCTGCTGTATTTGGCCCACGATGTCCCCGTTGGGGGCCACCGGAGGATCCGGAGCACCCGGCTGAGGCTGCTCCAGCACTTCTATTGGCCGGGAATCTTTACAGCCGTGCAGCAGTACTGCCGGTCCTGTGACTCCTGCCAGAGGGGCGGGAAGGCCCAAGACAGTAGGAACGCGGCTTGGGTGTCTCTACCCCAGATAAAGGACCCTCTGGGCTTGCTGAGAGAGCTATGGGAGGGGAAGACCTCCCTGGATGGAGCATCGGGGGTGGAAGCCGCCCTGGCTGTCCAGAGAAGGCTCACTGGGCTCATGGCCCCGGCCCGAGAGACCCTGGCCAGAGATCAAGGCCAGTGGAAGGGTGGGTGTGACCCCCGAGGACAGGCCTGTGCCAGTCACCCTGGAGCGGGGCGGCGAGTGGACGGAGGAAAGCCAGCTCATGTGGGGCCTCGCCACGGCCGGCCTGAGTCAAGGGGAGCACCCGGGGCGGGTTCCCACGCAGAGGACCCGAACTTCCCTAGGTCACGAGCGGAGTGACCCTGCTCAGTTCGCTCTCGGAGTCCCAACGTTCTGAGCACAAAGCTGTGGGGTTTAAGAGCAGGCCCCGCTAAGAAGCATAGAAAATAGATGGTGACCAGTGTTTCTGCTAAGACAGTCCTGGGCAAAATACGGCCTGTGCACTGGATCTGGCCCACAGAGGCAGCAGGGAGCCCCAGCCAGGCTCCCCAGTTAGCCACGCGAACCAGGCAAAAACACGGAGGGGAGGGGGGATGTTTTAGGAGCCTCCCCGCCCTCAGCATATTCCCATTTGCCAGTTTCTGGCAGAAACTAGCCAATGCAAACTGCTTGTTGGAATATCATGCAGCTAATAATACCCCAACCCCCCACCCCCCGGCTCAGTTATTCATGGAACAGTGGCCAGGTAGGCAGGCTAGTCTCTTGGCCACAGCCTGCTTCTGGCACCACAGCCCTTTCCTGCCCCAACTCTCTGCCCCTTCCTCTCAACATACCCAAACTCCCTGTCCCCCTTTGAATCCATCCCCCCTCCCAATCTCCTGCCCCAGATCACAATCCCCTCCTACCTAGGTCACATCCCAAAGCCCTGCACTCCAGTCCCCTGCCCTAGGTCACAATTTTTTGGTAACCTAACTTCTGATTCAATGATAGCGTGTCAAACTTCTCATTGAATGGTCACTGGTTCTTTCCCCCATGCTAATGAGGTCCAGATTTTGAAATGCTTGACAGGAATTACATGGATTTTCATCTGATAATCCGTCCTTCCGGTGCTTCAAACTTGCTACTTAACAAGCTTTTATTTCTTTTACTGGGTTTGATGGGAACAAAGAGTTACTCACTTTGACCTTGGCCCCTCGCTGGCTGTGGGGTTTGAGGTCAATATTGAGGTCATGGGCACTTGTTCAGATGTGTGGCACCCACAGGTTACTAACAAATATCTTAGATATATTTAAAATATTATGGAAGAAAGAATACTACAGCAAGGGAAAATTGACAAGGTGCCTGAATTTAAATGTTTGTTGAATATGAAATCAAAACCAAAGAAAATAACTATTGCAAAATGTTCAGTAGCCATTTGGTATCTTAGAAGTTTCTCTTCCTTTGAGACATAGCTCAAAATTAACCTTTTTCGTGACATACCAAACAAATTCTGTTATCATTCGTATTAACACGTGAAAAGAAATAGTTGTTACAGTTTATGCTTGAAATTAAAGATTATGTCTCTTGGCTTTACACATGTGAAAAAAAACGTGAGCATCTTTCTATGGGCAAAAAGTGCATCGAGAGTCTGTTGTTGTGACTTGTGAAACATAAAATTAAACTTTTGGTTTTGACACAGAAAATTCCTTCTTTTCTTTGCTCTATTTAGAAGACCACTAATCACAGCTTCTAGCTGATGATGGGAAGTTAGTTGCTGCTAGTCATCATGATGAACCTTTTCTTTTCTGCCGTTCCAATTCTTCCAGTGTTCCTACACAGCCTCAGGGTTTCCATCTCCCTCAGTTTATGTCTACACTACAGCGTTATTTCGAATTAACTTAATTCAATTAGTTAATGCGAATTAAGGTAATTCGAAATAACGCATCTAGACACAAAAACTAACTTGAATTAGCATTTTTCTAATTCGAAATAGCACGTCCACATTGAGTGGACCCTGAATCGAAGTTAAGGCTGGCTGGAACCAGTGTCAGCAGGGCATCAGGGTCGGACTTAGTGTGTGGGGCTGCTGCCTCAGGTTAGCCGAGGGCTGTGCTTAAAGGGACCCGACCCCCCATCCTGGACAGACAGTTCTCAGGTTTCTCTGCTTGCTGGTCTACCTCGCTGAGGGACAGCAAAGCATTTGTGTCTCCGAGTGCTCTGCCTGCCCTCACCCGGGACACCACGGCACTCTGCAACATGGAACCAGACCTGCCCCCGGGGACTCTGCTGCGTCTCGCGGACACGTTGACAGCAGCCTGGCTGCACTGTCTGCAGGCTGCCATCCGGGAAGACCATCGAGGGGCTGTCAGGATCCAGGGGGCCCTGCGGGAGAGCGTCCACCCTGAGGAGTGCTAACAGTCTCCCCGGTATACCCCACTGCGGGCTTGTGCCCCATTCCCCCCTCTCGTCCTTCCACTTAACCTTTCCTAGCCCGCCCTTCCTGATGTCAAATAAAAGACACGTATTTTCAAAAATAACAACTCTCTTTATTGAACACAACTGGGGAGGGGGAATGAAACTGTGGGGAGACGGGGGAAAGGAGGCGGGAGAGGGCAGGAGAGAGGGTAGGAGAGGGGAGGGATAAAACTGGGAGGAGGGAACTGGAAGGGGGAAGCAAGGGGAAGAAGGGGGAGGGGAAGCTCAGGGATCAGGGGTGGGGGTCTCACTGGGCCAACCGCCTCCCAGCATGGTGAGGGAGGGGGACTCGGCATCCCCGAGGCGATGGGGAGGAGGGTGCTGAGGTTGAGGTGGGGGGTGTAGATATTGAGGAGGAGGGTGTAGAGGTTGAGGAGGTAGAGGTGGGAGGGGGGCAGGAGTGGGAGGAGGGACAGTAGTTGGGGGGGCAGCAGGCACAGGACCGGCACGGGGCACCATGCTCTGCAGCAGGACCTGCAGGTGACAGTTCCTCACTCAGTCCTCTGGAAGCTGCTCCCGGTGGAGCTTCAGGTCCCTCAGCATCCAGGCCTGGAGCCACCTGCCCAAGGGTGGCATGGCGCGTGCTTGCACGTGCACAGGTGGCTGTGTGATCCGTGGGAGGCATGGCCCACATGCACCGTCCCTGGTCTCCCCCCCGCCTGCCGTCCCCCCCGGGCAGGGTACAGTGCTAGCACTTACGTGGTATGGCCTCCCTGGACGACCCTGCTGACTGCGGTGCCGGAACAGCTGGTGGTGGCCCCTCCGGTGTGCCCGGGTCAGGGCCCTCCAGTCCCGGCTCGCTGCCTCCTGGGCTGGCATGGACTGCCCCGCCCCCCACGAGTTGGTCGAGGGTGGGGAAATAGGGGCAGGTGGCAGCCCCTGCTGCGGCGCCGCCCCTGGTGGCCCTAGCGTACCCTGCTGCAGCTCTTTGACTTTCAGGCGCACCTGCCCCTGGGTTCGCCTGTGTCCCTTTCGGGCCAGGGTGGCCGCTATGTGGCCATAGATGGCCGCGTTCCTCTGCCTAGTGCAGAGATCATGGACGTTGGGGGCCTGCCCCAAACCTCAATGAGGTCCATGACCTCTGCACTAGTCCAGGAGGGCGCACACTGTCTACGGCCCCTGGCTGGCCCGTGGGTGCTGGGGGAGTGGGCCTGGGAGAGCTGGCTGGCACTGGCTGCCTGGCTCATCCTGGGGCCACTGGGTCAGGGGCAGAGACTGCTGGCAGGCTTGGCTCCGGTAAGTGCCATCTGGCAAGAGTCTACCTCTTTAAGGGCCCCGGGGCCGGGGGAGAGGAGAGGAGTTTTCCTGGTTTGGCCCAGAGTGGCCACCAGGGGGAACTGGGAAGGGCTGGAGGCCCTGTAATTCAAAATAAGTGTCTACACAGCACTTATTTTGAGTTAGGTATTTCGAATTAGGCATTATTCCCCATAGAATGAGGTTTACCAAGTTCGAATTAAGCAGTTTGTATGTATAGATGCTATGAAAGTTAATTCGAACTAACGGCCATTAGTTCGAATTAACTTTGTAGTGTAGACATATCCTCACTGGCAGAGTGAACATTGATCCTCGTTAGCATACCCAGGTGATCTTTCTATCTGGTTCATAATTTAGTTTCAATATTCTCCACAAGACTAAAGCCACATTCACAGTCAGCACTGGAAAACTGCTCTCATGTCCCCTTTCAGTCTACTCTTTTCTAAACAAAACAAGACCAATTCTTTCAGTCTTCCCACGTGAATCACATTTTCTAGACATTTGGGCTGTGTCTAGACTACATCCCTTTTCTCAAAGGGGTGTAAATTTAAATCCCGCCTTCATTTGCAGTTCCGAAGTGTTTAATTTACATCCCTTTTTAGAGGGATCGCTCTCTTACTCCTAACATGCCTGGAGAAACCTTTCTTGTTACCCTTCACATCCCTTGCTAGCCACAAATCCAGTTGTGATTTTGAATTCCTGATTGCTCCCTGAATTCTCGAGCCTATTATTCCTGAGCAAGCTGGTTGTATCATGCAAGCAAGGTAGTAACACACTTCCACAGGCCTTTATTTAACAAAGGTGAAACCTCTTTCCAAAGCTGCTGCTGCTCCCCTCTGTAGCTCTCACTCAGGCTTGGCCCATCTCCTCCCCCCTCCTTCCTGTTTCCTGGGCTTCCAGATTCCCAACAGCCAGTGCTCCCAGTTCTAAGAATTACAAGCAGCATCTAAAACACCACATTCCCTCCTCTCTTAAGAAGCTCTCCCAATTATAAAAGAAACATTGTTGTTCTAACCACAGCAACAAATATGGAACGAGCCACTATACTGTTTACATTGAAAACACTGTAAATACGACATAACACAGTCTCTAGTCCAGACAGGTGGTTGTCTATGTCTGACAGACCATCTCTCAAACCCCGGGTCCAGTGCAGTGTCTTCTTGTGTTGGTGCTATGGTGAAGTCATACAATGCGGGCTGTGTGTTGGCATCGTCTCCTCTAGGTGCAAGGGAAGAAGCATTCCATACCCGCCCATCATAAAGTCGATAGGCGTAAGGTCCTTTCTTCTCTATGATTTTAAGAGGAGATGTGAATTTATGGTCCACTTTGCATAAAATTCCAGGTTTTCGTACTCTAACAAAGCAACCTTAGCACCCTGTCGTTTGTCTGTGAAAGCCTTATACTTTGCTTGCTTCTCTTCAACTGTTTTTCTCATAGCATCCTCATTTGGTACATCAGGCCTCGCCTTTAGTAATTCAGCAATGTTCAATTTAGTATTCATCTGTTTTCCATTCAGTAACTCTGCAGGTGATCTTTGCGTTGTGGCACGTCGTGTGGCCCTGTAAGCTTGCAAGAAATCAGTAGAGAAGGTTATCCACGAGCGCCCTTCCAGTTTAGCTGTTTGCAAACTCTCTCTCAAACTTCTGTTAAACCATTTGATTTCCTCATTGGCTTGAGAGTAATACAGGGACGATCTTCTATGTAAAATGTTTCTCTCTGCTAGAAAAGTTTCAAATTCCATGGAAGTAAATTGACTACCGTTATCTGAAACCAGTTCTTTGGGGTTACCTTCCCTACTAAAAACTGTAGAGAGGAACTTAATTACTGTAGCAGAAGAAACTTGCGATGTAAACACTACCTCAGGCCATTTACTGAAATAGTCTATTAAAGTGATGGCATAATGACAGTCAATTAGAGCAGTTTCAAAGGGTCATACGATGTCAATCGCAAATTTTTCCCATGCAGAATCAGGAAGAGGAACAGGCTGTAATGGTGGGGTACATGTCACTGCTGTCTTATCATGCATTTGGCAAGAGACAGAGGATTTTAGGATTGCTTCAGTTTGGGAATCCATCCCTGGCCACCAATACAGATCTCCTAGTCGGTGTTTCGTTCTGACAATACCTTGATGAGTATCGTGTGCCAGGTGTATGAGTTTTGGCTGTAATTCTTCTGGCACAAGTAGCCAGTGTGTACCTCGTAGCACACAGCCATCAAGCAAAGAAAGTTCATCCCGAATTCTAAGATAAGGCAGCAAAACTGGGTCAAGGCTTTTAGGGTTACTGGGCCATTTCTTTGTCAGAAATTCCTGTAGCTTTTGTTGAATTGGACATGCTGAACAAGCAGCTTGGAATTGCTCTCTTGTAACTGCAGTAAGAGTGCTTGTAATAAGCGCAACTGCTTCATCCTCATCCTCCGGTGGACCATCTGTAAAGACAAAGGCAGGCTAGAAAGGCAATAAGCTCCCACATTTTGGTTTCCAGGCTTATATTCCAGTTCATCATTGAAAGAGAGTAGTCTTGCCGACCCTGCTCTTCCCAGTCCTTTTGTGGTTAGCAATGTTGTCAAAGGGCTGTGGTCTGTGCACAACTTGAACGTGCGGCCCCACAAGTAAGTTCTCCATTTTTCACTAGCCCAGACACAGGCAAGTGCTTCTTTTTCAACTGTAGAATATTTTCTCTCAGCATCACTCAGTGTCCTTGAAGCAAATGCAACAGTCCTCTGTGTTGTCCTCATGAAGTTGTGTGAGGACAGCCCCAAGTCCATAATCAGAAGCATCAGTAGTCACAATTGTGGGCAACGCAGGACTGAATAGTGCAAGTACTGGACTATGTACAACCAAGGTTGAACTTCTCCGTAGTAATTCTTGTAACGGTTCAATGACAGAAGCATAATTGGGAATGAATTTTACATACCAGGAGGTTGCACCCAAGAAGGAACGTAAGGTTTGCAAATCAGTTGGAGAAGGAGCATTTGAAATTGCTAGGATATGATCTGGATCAGGTTTTAGTCCAGCCGGTGAAATTGTATGCCCCAGAAAGGAGAGTTCTGTTTGTCTAAATTTGCATTTAGACATATTGAGCTTGAGGCCTGCTGTGCTGATGCAGTTTAGTACAGATTGCAGATTATTGTCATGCTCCTCAGAAGTATTGCCAAACACGATACTATCATCCAGATAGCACTGAACTCCATGTTGATTCTTCAGAATCAATTACATCATTTTTTGGAAGGCCCTTGGGGCAGATGCAAGACCGTATGTAACTTGTTTAAAACGAAATAGTCCCTCATGTTTAATAAATGCTGTGAGGTCTCTGCTATCTTCATGCAACATAACCTGGTGGTACGCGCTCTGCAAATCAAAAGTAGAAAACATCTTTGCTCCAGGGAGTTCTGCAAATACTTCTTCAAGGTGAGGTATTCAATGTCAATCACAATAGCTTTATTTGGCTCCCTGAAGTCCACACAAAGGCGAATGCCTCCATCCTTCTTCTGTGCCACTACTATAGGTGAAATCCATTCCGAGGAGTCAATCTCTTCAATAATGTCTTTCTGAACAAGCTTTTTAAGTTCCTCTGAAACGGCTTCCCTGACTGAAAATGGTAAGCACCGTACCTTCTGTCGTACAGGCATCACACTCTGTCGCATTTTAACTTTATGCACAAACCCATAAGCACAGCCAAGTTTCTCCCCAACCTGGTCTTGGGGCCCAGCTGAAACTGGTGTGTGTACTGCCAGAGTGCTTTGCTGAGAAAGATCCATTAACTACCCTGAAGTTTAAAGCAGCCCATAAATCTCTGCCAAGGATAGGAGTGCCTTTGTGGACAATGTAGAGCTCTGCATTTACACAGCAATCACCAAAAGTCACTGTTGTGACCGGCAGCCATGCACTGGAATTTGATTTTTCAAATAGCACACCAAGTGAAGTTTGGGTTCAGTAAGAGGCACATCTTTAAAGTAATGCAAATAGATGGAATCAGGTAGCATAAATACTGCTGAACCAGTGTCCAACATAGCTGAATAGGACGTGATTTGCCTGAAGGTGCGACACAAACATTTACAGTGCACCTTATCTGCTCTGGAATATGTGCAATAGTGACTTTGTCCACACTCAGCACAGTAACATCTGGTATTGTAACTACATGCACCTGTTGATTGGACTGGCTACTGTGGCAGACCTTAGCAAAATGGTCACCCCCGCGGAGAGTGTCGAATTTTAGCATGAATGACAGTTCAGAGGATTCCCTTTCAAGTGCAGATTTGGGGGGCTGAACAAAGACTCCAACTACCTTACCCATTACAAAGATAGCTTCCCCAATTATCACCTCTAATACCATTAGCTCACAGACATTTACCTTCCTTCCCCCCCCCCCCCACATCCCGCTTCTGTTCTGAAATGTGATTTGTCCTTTTCATATGTGTTCATTGTTTTAATTGTATCCTTTGGTATATATGGCTGTGACTATTTTCTTCCACTATTTGATCTGAGGAAGTGGGTCTGGCCCACGAAAGCTCATCACCTAATAAACCATCTTGTTAGTCTTTAAAGTGCTGCATAGTCCTGTATTTTGTTTCAGCTACACCAGACTACACGGCTACATCTCTATCACTATTCCAATCATGTGTGTTATCCCACCAAGTCTCTGTGATACCGACTGTGTCATAGTTGTGTTTATTTACTAGCACTTCAAGTTCTTCCTGCCTATTCCCCTGTTCCTTGCATTTGTACACAGGCATCTAAGATACAGATTTGATTTTGTCCCCAGTTCTGCCCTTGTGCCTCCTTTATCTCTGCTATTGCAGCCCATGCTCCCTCCCATTTCCGACCCATCTCCCAGGTCTCCATGTTTTTCACTTACCTATGGGCTTTGGTCACCTGCCCCCGTCAAACCTAGTTTAAAGCCCTTCTCACTAGGCTAGCTAGTCTGTGCCCAAATACTCTCTTCCCCTTCCTCCAAAGGTGAACCCGTCCCTGCTTAGCAGTCCTTCTTCTTGGAACAGCATCCTGTGGTCAAGGAAGCCAAAGTCCTCCTGGCAACACCATCTTCACCCCTCCAGATGCACCTGCCTCTGCCTGGGCCCCGACCTCTGACAGGAAGGAATGAAGAGAACACCACCGGCTCTCCAAACTCCTCCACCCGGGCTCCCAGAGCCCTGTAGTCACTCTTGGTCCACTCAGGGTCACACCTTGCAGGATCATTAGTGCCCACATGGAGGAGTTGCAAGAGGTTGTGGATTGCAACTGCTTGAAACACTAAGGAGAGGGGATCACCACACAGCAGTGTAAAGGGTTTGTTTATTCAGTTACAACTGGGGAGGGAGGGGAATCTCACTCACACACTCAACCTCACTGGCAGTCCCCAGCAGGATGATAAGGCGAGCAGAAGGCAGTTCATGTTGTTTGATCTTCCCAAGTTGGCTCCCAAGCAGGTCCACTGGCCAGGCGATCCGAGCGCAGGGCGTTCTGGGAGGCTCCACTTGGTGGTCAACCCACTGTGTGTCTGTCCCTCTCTCCTTTTAGGATCAGCCACATGCAGCTTCTGTGTCTCTGCGCCTCTCGGGCCCTGTGCACTGTTGTTTACTCCTGCTGTTTACCTCAGAGTTTTCCCGCCTCTGTGTCCACCTTAGACATTGTTCTGCACTCACTCAGGGAAGGGAGAGGGGGTTAACAGATAACACTTTAACAGTTTAGGGACCGAATGACATCATTAACGGGTGAGAAAGAGAACAACGTCCATTTTAACTCTCCCCTTGCTCCTCCTTTGCCTCCAACAGTAGTGGTCAGAGGGCCGGATTGTCCTCGACAATGCCTCTGTAATGTCTCAGATACGGGCCCCTGGCAGGCCGCACCTCCCGAGATGACTTGTCAGGGTGACAGATGGGTGCCTCCGTCCCCCTCAGAAAGGAGTCTCCAACCACTGAGGAAGATTTCACAAAGCAAAACTGATTCCAAAATGATCAGTCTCTGAGGCCGAGTGAGAGTCAGAACTGCTTAAGAAAAAGCTGCAATACATCTGGTTTCACTGAATAATTACTATTGGCTGTGGTAGCTTCTAAAAGATAGTGAACTACCTGGATTTCATCCACTGTAGCCCAGTCCATCACAGCTAGAATCCAAACTCATTCCAGTTAGATAGGCAAGTTTCTCCTGGCTCTTTGCCGACTTCCCAAAACAAGGAATACAATTCATGGACAGTTTAATGTTAAACCAGTCAACCCACGTGGCCCTGTCCCAGGAGCAGCTGGACAGCCACCATGCGATTCTGGCCCCACTACCAGCCCTGGGGAAAGCAAACACCTGCCTGGATCAGCCCGTGTCCCCCTACCAAACCCGCCACCAGCAGCAGCTTCCCTGCTACCGGTAGGATGGTGAGTGCTGCCTAGATCTACACTGCAGAGTTTTTGGTCAAAAACGTCCGTCCACATCTCAAGCACTTTTTTGCGCAAGTAAAACCAAAGAACAGAGGGGTTTTCCCGGTGAAGGTATTCCTCAGTCTACGAGGAATAATTCCTTTTCACAAAAAAGTTTTTTGCAAAAATGTGTGTGAGGACAGGCTAGAGGGGTATTTTGTGCAAGAAAAGGGAAGAGGAAAAAGCACGGGTGCCCTGGTAGCCATTCTATCCATAGTAATCACTGCTTACTTGCAAGAGAACATCCAGGCAGGTTGGACGCTCTCTTTCCCAAAAGCGCGTTGCTTTTTCAATACTCTTTTTCGGTGTGTCCACACTACGAGTAGTAATGTGGAGTAATGGTAGTTCGAATTAGGAGCTTTAATTCAAACTACCTAACCCGTGCCGCGTGTAGCCGCGGGCAGGTAGTTCGAACTACCGGGCATTTAAATATGGCGGCGCCCGGGAACATGTAAATCAAGCCTGGGATATTTAAATCCCGGGCTTCATTTGCAAGTTCGAATGACGACATTAGCCACCTGGTTCGAACTAGGGTGGCTAGTGTAGACATACTCCAAAAGAGTAGTGAAAAAGCAATGCTCTCTTGTGCAAGAAGTTTTTGCAGACAATCTCTTCCACAAAAAGCTTCTTACGCAAGAAGCCTGTAGTCTAGACAAAGCTTAAGAGTAAATGTAGGATGAACTTCAGCCACTTCTATAACAGCATTTCTGTAGAAAATCCCCTTTTTATACACAAACAAGCAAACAGATAGACAGACCTCAGACAAAGCCCCTCCTATCGTATGAACAGCAACCTTCTCACCAGCACTTCAAGACAACTTTAGGGTCATCAGCTCCTAGAGTCCCAGGCTGTAAGGCCGGAAGGCACAGCCCTGCTCCCCGAGTTTCACCTCCTGCACAACACAGGCCCTAGAAATTCCCCACAAGAATCCCTGTGTCACTCCCGGCCCCATGTGTCTTCCCCTTTGGCTGGGTTCTATGGACGAGCTCTGGCTCTTACAGGAGCGGATGGGTTCAGGAGACCGCTCTTGTGTGTGACTCCTGGGCAGACTATTTCCCTGCCTTTCCGGAAGGACAGAAAAACCCCACTGGCTCCTTCTTTTTCTTCCAGGCTGCGTTGCCTCTTGCGAAGACTCACCTCAAGGGAGCACAGACACAGCCAGGTGCTCAGGGTGGTGGTCCAACCTGCAGCAGCCGAGGCATGCTCCGGCCTCAGCCAGCAGGAGCAGGCCTTGCCAGAGGAGCCCAAGAAAACCAGAGGCTCCTGGAAGCTCCTATCTGGTCTGAAAAAACTCTGTGTCTGTGGCCAGTGTGGCAGCTCCCTGGCAGAGGCTGAGGAGGAGACAACAGCTTCCTCACCCACAAGATGGACACACTTCTCCCTGAAGAAGACCAGGAAGACGAAGAACTCAGTGGAGGACCAGGAAGAGCGAGAGGAGGAGAAGCTGCAGGAGAGCCCAGACAACGGCCAGGAAGATCTCACAGGTGAGTCTACAACCCGCCCGGTGACTGGGGACCATGTGAGGGACACTCCCACCAGTCACTCTACAAGCCTGGAGCATTAGGGCTTCTCATGCGGGTCCTTCCCCCTCCCCCTACCCCGTGTGCTGTAAAAACTGCCAGGCCCAGCGGGAGAAAGGGGGTCGTGGGGGCCTGGCTAAGGGGGTCCCCTCAGGTACAGGTGTAATCAGGGTGACCAGTGAGGGTGACACGGGGGCCACCAGCCACGTGACCTTTCCCCCAGCCTGTAAACCGACCTCTGCCCCAGGCCCCACCTCCTCCGTGACCTTGCCCTGCCCTTGCCCCACCGCTTTCTCCATCCGATGGGGCCTGGGAACTAGTGGGGCAGGGTCCGGGGCTGGCAGCAGGGCCATGGCCCCCCACACTCACTGGCAGCGGCATCCCCAGCTCGGGCCCTTGGACTCCCTGCCCAGGGTGCTTGGGGGACATGTGCTTCTCTTGCCACCCCATGCGGCACTTGTCAGGGGCTGCAGGTTGGATCGTGAGGGGCTCAGAGAGCAGAAAAGGGATTCGCGCCCGCGCAGGGACGCGACTTCCAGGGAACCTTGCATGGGAGCTGAGGGGCAGCTCCAACCCCTGCACCAGCAGCAGCTGCTGGAGAGGAGGGAACAGCCAGGCTGCCTGCACCAGGGCACCAGACAGAGGAGAAGCCGCCCTGCCCTGCCCGGCTCTGGCTTCCCGGCTCCAAACTGCCAGGGGCAGGGAGAGAGGAGGGTGGGTCTGTCCCTGCGACTGCCCTGCACTTCCACTGACGTTCGGGGGCACCATCCCCAGGTCTGCCCAGGGGCTCAGGCGGCTTCTGCTGCACGGTGAGCACTGGGGATTCGGGATCCAGCCCTGCCAATCCCAGCTCCCGTTTGGCTTCAGCCCCTCAACCTCTGCTTTGAGCCCCGAGGGGTTCCCAGGCCTTGGGACTTCAGCCCGTGCTGGGGATCGAGGCTTCAGCCTGGGGGTGCTGGGTATTGAGTGTGGACACCAGCAACTGAGCTTAGATCATGAACAAAACCATTACAAAGGAGCCAGAGGGTCACCCCATCCCACAGTCTCAGCAGCTCACAGCTGGGAACTGGGCTGGGCTGGGCCATCACTTCCTGGGGGCTCACAGGCGAAATGAGGCCTGTTCCCATCACTGCCAGGAAGGGGGCGAGACCGGGGAGAGCAGAACACGCCATGGGAGAGACGCTGCCCCAAGGTTAGAGGAAGCCCAGTGGGGAGAGCACCCAGCTCAGAGTCATGAGAGCGGCGCTCTCTGCTCGGCCCTGCAAGCACCTTGTGTGTGACCCTGGGCAAGTCACGTCAGGGCTCTGGGCCCAGTTCCCTTCCCTGTCGCCCAGGGGTACCACATTCAAACCAGTGTTGCCTTCTGCTCCAGGGATGCAGACGGAGCTCTCCGAGACGACGAGGAGCCAGGCAGACCAGAGCGAAGAGGAGGAACCAGCCCCCCAGCCCATCCCATTAGAAAGGAGCAGCTCCCACACGACTATGGTAAAAACTTAAAAAACAACAGAGTCCGGTAGCACGTTATAGACTCACAGACCATGTAGATGGGATCATGGCCTTTCGGGGCACAGCCCACTTGTTCAGATGACCAGCGTGTGGGAAGTCCAGAACCAAGAACAAATAAGGGACGGAGTGGAGGAATAAAATTGAGGGGTAGGGGGAAGAGGACATTGGGTAGATAAGTCTCAAAGGGATAGCCGAGCCAATCTGTAACAGGAAACACTTACAAATGAGGCTCGTGGCTGAGCCAGTGGAAAGCGTCCCCTGCGGGGCGTGTGACTATCTCCCGGAGCCGGTGTCTCTCAGAGGAGAATGACCTGCCCCCCTCCGGCCCAGGGACCGAAAGGAAACACTCACCCTTGTGACCAGCTCCCCTGAATAAAGCCTTGTAACACGGGGGATTTCTGGGGGCACCGCACCGAGGGGCCAGGCAGGGCACTTTGCTCAGAGACAGGGCTACTGAGAGCCCAGAACGGGGGGTTCTCCACTGCAAGGATCCAAACCAGCCCCAAACGGCACTTCTGTTCCCCACGCTGGCTAGCAAGAAGCCCTGCAAGCAACCCCCTTAGACACTCCTGCCCTCTGGGCCACCACCCGCACCGCCCCTTCTACAGCGTCGTATCTGCCAGGGCTCGTACTGCCAGCGTTCAGTGTCGTCTGGTCAGGGTTGTCCCGGGGCGCTCCTGACAGGTCTCCTTCTCTGTTGGTGATGACAAACTTTCGGCTGCGTGTGTGGGTGCCTGTGCTCCCGTCATCTAGACGTGAGTTCCCAAACTGCGGGGGCATGCCCTCCTAGGGGGGGGTGAAGAAATTCCAGGGGGGGTACAAGGCGACCCAGCCCCCCATCAACCTCTGCCCCCATAAGTTTTTCTGCTATTGGGGGGACGCATGAGGGTTTCTCAAAAATCAAAAAGAGGGCGTGATGCTGAAAACTTTGGGAACCACTAATCTAGAGCGGTAGACCCCGTGCACTTGGGTCAACACAGGAGATCTCCACGAGCCCCCAGAAACGACAGATGCAGGCAAGGTTTGCAATCAGCCCAGCAGGTTTATTGTCAAATGCGACGCCCTCACAGTTAGTAGCCCTCACGTCACTTCTTTATGTACCAGGCTGCCACCCTTAAGGGTATTAGGTTGACACCTCCAGACGAACCTACTAGACACAACCAATTACCTTGTACCTGGTGGGGAGGTGGCGCCACACGCTGCCGGGTGGGGAAGGCAGAGGGGGTTTCCGGGTGGGCCCCGCTCTCAGTCCTTTCCGCGCAGACATCGTGGGTGCTAGAGCCGCTGGACCCATCTGCTCAGGCCCGGGTGGGGGATGGAACATGGGGCATGTTCTCCAGTGGCCCCTCTGCTCACTCCACAAGCGCTGGAATGGGCTCTGCAGGGCTCTGCGGGTTTCTCAGCCAAAGCTCCCCTGGGTGCAGCGGCCGTGAGCTCTAGGGGCCTGTGATACCTAGGATCCAACAACATTCCTGGCTCGTGGACCCGGCTCCACTAAAGTTTGAGGCTGGGGCTCTCTCCTGCCCCTTCCCCACTGCCTCCGGGTGTTTTACTCATAGACTCATAGACTTTAAGGTCAGAAGGGACCATTATGATCATCTAGTCTGACCCCCTGCACAGTGCAGGCCACAGAATCTCACCCACCCCTCCCAGAATAATCCTCTCACCTATATCTCAGATATTGAAGCCTTCAAATACTTTGAAGGCCCCAAGATGCAGAGAATCCTCCAGCTGTGATCTGTGCCCCATGCTACAGAGGAAGGCGAAAAACCTCCAGGGCCTCTGCCAATCTACCCTGGAGGAAAATTCCTTCCCGACCCCAAATATGGCGACCAGCTAAACCCTGAGCATGTGGGCAAGACTCACCAGCCAGACACCCAGAAAGTTCTCTATAGTAACTCCTAAAAGAGCCCAGGTTCCCCTCCTGTCACCAGGGGCAAGGGGGCTAAAGGACCTTCCCACCCACCCTCACTCTGTGTGCGGCGGCAGCACGTCCCTGAGGCGCCTGGGTGGGAGGGGTGTCTCCTCAGGCTGCCACCACCTGAGCACCCCTGGGGCCAATGGGAGGTGCGGGGGCGACCCCAGTGGGCAGCAGCTCACGGAAACCCTCTGGCCTAAGAGCTGCTGCTGGAGGGGGGGGTGGGTCACTGTGACGGACCGGGCCGGGTCTGGTCACCACTGAGAGCGTCGGCTGAGGGCGAATTGCTCAGAACAAGAGCAAATTAGTCGAAACAATAGTTAAGAATAAAATTGTGAGGCATGTAGAAGAACATAATTTGTTGGACAAAAGTCAACGTGGCTTTCTGTAAAGGGAAATCCTGTCTTACTAATCTATTAGAGTTCTTTGAAGGGGTTAACAAACATGCAGACAAGGGGGATCCAGTAGATATAGTATACTTAGATTTTCAGAAAGTCTTTGACAAGGTCCCTCACCAAAGGCTCTTGTGTAAATTACAAGGCCATGGGATAAGAGGGAAGCTCCTTTCTTGGATTGAGAACTGGTTAAAAGACAGGAAACAAAGGGTAGGAATAAATGGTAAATTTTCAGAATGGAGAAGGGTAACTAGTGGTGTCCCCCAAGGGTCAATCCTGGGACCAATCCCTTTCAACTTATTCATAAATGATCTGGAGAAAGGGGTAAGCAGTGAGGTGGTAAAGTTTGTGGATGTTACAAAAATACGCCCAACTATAGGTACAGTATGATGGGGGCTAGTTTGGCTATGACAAATCAGGAAAGAGATCTTGGAGTTATCGTGGACAGTTCTCTGAAAACTTCCACACAGTGTGCAGCGGCGGTCAAAAAGGCAAATAGGATGCTAGGAATTATTAAGAAAGGGATAGAAAATAAGACACAGAATATCTTACTGGCCCTGTTTAAAACTATGGCACGCCCACATCTTGAATACTGTGTACAGATGTGGTCTCCTCACCTCAAAAAAGATATTTTGGCCTTGGAAAGGGTTCAAAAAATGGCAACTAAAATGATTAGGGGTTTGGAACAGGTCCCATATGAGGAGAGGTTAAAGCGACTGGGACTTTTCAGTTTGGAAAAGAAGAGACTGAGGGTATGTCTACACTACCCCCCTAGTTCGAACTAGGGGGTAATGTATGCATACCAATCTTGCTAATGAAGCCCGGGATTTGAATTTCCCGGGCTTCATTAGCATAAAGCCGGCTCCGCCATTTTTAAAAGCCGGCTTGTTCGAACCCCGTGCCGAGCTTCATTAGCAAGTTCGGTATGCATACATTACCCCCCTAGTTCGAACTAGGGGGGTAGTGTAGACATACCCTGAGGGAGGATATGATAGAGGTCTATAAAATCATGAGTGGTGTGGAGAGGGCCGATAAAGAAAAGTTATTTATTAGTTCCCATAATAGAAGAACTAGAGGACAGCAAATGAAATTAATGGGTAGCAGGTTTAAAACTAATAAAAGAAAGTTCTTCACACAGCACGTAGTCAACCTGTGGAACTCCTTGCCAGAGGAGGCTGTGAAGGCTAGGACTATAACAGAGTTTAAAGAGAAGCTAGATAATTTCATGGAGGTTAGGTCCATAAAAGGCTATTAGCCAGGGGATAGAATTGGTGTCCCTGGCCTCTATTTGTCAGAGGCTGGAGATGGATGGCAGGAGACAAATCGCTTGATCATTCTCTTTGGTCCACCCTCTCTGGGGCACCTGGTGCTGGCCACTGTTGGCAGACAGGACACTGGGCTAGATGGACCTTTGGTCTGACCCAGTACTGCCTGTGATGGACCGGGCCGTGTCTGGGCACAGCATCTGCCTCCCTCGCCTTTCGACGCACGTCTTCCCATGTTCCAGCTCGATTCCTTCAGTGCCTGCTGCTTTCTAATTTCATCTGCAACAGCATCCATGGCACCGGGTGGGCACTGCTCCCTTCCCTGCTGGTCATTTCGTATTAGCAAAGACCTCAGTTCTGGCTTAAAAGCTTTTTCTCTGAATTCAGTGATTGTCTCCAATCACAAATCATCTAGAGCCTTTCGGTCAAGACTCTCATGTAGTTGCTGACTCATTGCAGCTGCTCTTTAACCAATCAAACTCTCTACACCCAAAAATAAAAATAAATAAAAATTTAGAACCACTTGAGGGTCTGATCCAAAGCTTAATTGACCAAGCTCTGAGGATCCTGCCGACTATACCACTGTGACGGACCAGGCCAGGTCTGTGCACTGCTAAGGGTGTTGGCTCAGGGTGAATTGCTCAACACAAGGACGCTTTACAGCCCCAGACCAGAGACCTTCCCAAACAGGTCACAAACCAGTCAGACCGCGCAAAACCCCTCAGGCACCACAGTTCCCTCTGTGCCTCAATCAGCCCTGGGCCTAACACACAGGTGAGGGGATCTAGAACCCAATCCCACCTACACCGAAGGGGTCTTTCCGGTCCCAAAGAACCAGCCACAAATCCCCGGTCACTTAGGGGAGAAACCTGCCTAGGACAAGGGGCTCTATGGAGGGGGATGCAGGGACTGGAGGAAGTGGGGTGGCCCTTGGGGTCCCTGCCCCGCTGAGAGGCTCCCATCTCTCCTCAGGCAGAGGGGACCAGGGAAGGGCTGAGAGATGGGAGAACCCTCGGCACCGGGTGAGGCTGCTCCACAAAAGGTCTCAGGTGGCTCCTCCGTGCTCACTAGGCCCTGCCAGCCCCCAGGGAGTGAGTGTACCAGGGCAGCTGCCCAGTGGAAATGCTCAGTCCCAACAGGCTCTGTCCCTGTTCATTGCAGACCCTCGGGGAGCCGCCTGCCTCAGCCCAGCCCATAGCCCTGCTGCTGGAAGCCTTGAAGGCTCTGACGGTCCCCACCCTGGAGAGCTTTCAGGCGGCAGAGGAGGCGCCGAGAGCCACCGTGTCCCAGCAGAGCGCCCGCATGGAGCGAGTAAGAGACACCCGGCGAGGGGCAGGGCGTGTGGAGACAGGGGCTGGGAGAACTGGCTCTGAGGAAACCGGTCCTGGGGCACAGGGTCAGGGTGAGGGGCAGGTCGGCTCAGCCCCTTTCTAGGAGGCTCTGAGCATCAGTCGCTCCCCTGCTCAATTAAGCCCCATCGCCCGCCGGGGAGGCAGGAATTCGACCAGCGAGACACCCAGGAACTGGAGCCCAGAGCGGCTTGTTGACTTCCCAAGGCTGCGCTGGGGGCAGCGGCAGGGTCAGCAAATGACCCCAGGAGAAGGCCTTGTCCAGGGCCCCTAGAACCAACCTGCCTCGTGGGGCGTGCGGCCGCGTTGCTGCAGTTGGCTCTGCTGGGAATTCTCAGCCAGGCAGAGCTCTGGGCCCTTCGCCAGGCAGGTCTCTTGGGGAAAAGACTCAGGGGTCACGTTCCCGACAGGCCTCTC
Source organism: Pelodiscus sinensis (assembly GCF_052426305.1). Taxonomy (NCBI): domain Eukaryota; kingdom Metazoa; phylum Chordata; order Testudines; family Trionychidae; genus Pelodiscus; species Pelodiscus sinensis. The sequence goes on along the minus strand of NC_143063.1, from coordinate 8,178,016 downwards.
AACGGGGCCTTTTCTCCCTCGGCCCCACGCCGGTGACGCTCCTGCCCTTCCCCCAGCGCCGTCTACCACGGGGGCGGCCTGGCAGGAGGCCGCGCTCGATCAATCCCCCCTCAGCTGTGTGGCTCCCTCCAGATTGGATACGTCGTGGGAAAGATTTTCAGCTGGCTGCGCGACGTCGGGGATCCCAGAGCCAGAGGAGCCGCGCTGGGGACCATCGCCCTGCTGGCTCGCGCCCACCCCCGGGACGTGGTTCCCGCCTGCGTGGCCCACGCGCTGCCATGGGACAGGTAGGGAGAGGCTGTTACCACCTCAGTCCCTGATTTCCCTTCCCCCCTCCTGCCAGGGCAGAGCGCAGGAAGGGCCTGGCCGGAGACAGGGATGGATCCAGCTCCCTGCTGGGCACAGGGCTGCCCCGGCCTCCTAAGAGAAGATGCCCAGGCCCAGCTCCTGAGGGGACGGCTGCTAAGGGAAGGGAATAAATGCAGAGCTTGTGGAAGGAACTCTCCTGCCTCAGCTTCCCTGCCCCCCAGGGTCTCTTTTGAGAGCCCCTTTCCCTCCCCCTTCCCAGCCTCTCCCTGGGGAGGCAGGAGGGGGCCAAGCAGGGAGGCTCTGATTTTGGTTTCTGACCTTGCAGAGGTGCCAGGGAGCTGTGGAAGGCCGTGGGGGAAGAACCACAGCTCCCCCGGCAGGTGCTGCAGCAGCTGCTGGACGCGCTCCGGAAGAGCCACCGGGAGGAGAGGAGCCGCAGCGTGTCTCTGGCTGTAAGTGACACTGGAGCTGTCCCGCAGGGAACTCACCACTACAGGGAGGATGCTGCATCTGTGGGGGGGAAGAGGGCTTCAACCCCTCTTAGTGTCAGGCCACGGCCCCACTGCACACTGGGCACACAGCCGTGTCATGGGGAGAGCCCCCCTGCTCCCCTCCGGAGGGGGTATCCGGCCTCTGAGGCCCCTCACTTCGTGGTCAACCCCGCATGCTCCACGATGCTTCAAGTCAGCACTGCAGCTCCCTTCACACAGGGCAGTGCGGCCTAGCAGCCGGAGGCAATAACTCCTAGTGGGATTGGTGCGGAGGGGTAGGGGACCCAGGGCGCCCTCTCCACCGGGTCCCAGTCCAGCGCCCTGTCAGCATTGGAGGGGGCACCACTAGCTCTGGGGGTATCAAGTAGAAACTCGTCGAGCACCTGGGGTTCAACTCCCCGCCTGAGCTGCTTCCTGCCAGCTCCTCTCTTGTTGTCTGCGCCGTCTCTTTCCTCCAAACTGGGGCATCTGCTGCGGTTCCCTGCTGACTGGCGATGGCGTCTGGGTGCCCCTGCGCTGCTCCTCAGGAGCCCCAGCAGCACCTCCGTCCCCGTCCGTCAGCCCTGACTGAGCTCGCCACCGGCCTTTCTAGCCACCTCCAGCTGGCGCCTGCCCAGCAGGCCTGTGGGGTAGGACTGTCTCAGCCAGGTAGCCAGGCTGCACCTCTGCAGCTCTAGTGCAGAGATGGGACACTCCGTGTCAGGGGCTGATCCCCACTCGGAGTGCAGAATTTGGAGGCCGGAAAGAAAAAGTTGTCTCTACAGGCTCTGCTTCCAGAACTCCCCAGGGTCAAAGATTTACTAAGTGACAGAGACACAGACAGAGCTGCTGACCTTCCAGGACACAAGAAGCAAATATTGACCTAAAAAAAGTGATTTTTTTTACCAAAGAAAAGCTACACTGGATAACACAGACTTGGTTGTGCGCTGTGACAAAGCAAGTAAGGAAAACAAATGAAAACACAGAGAAAATCTCTAGGAACAGTTTTCAGAGGGGAAGCAGAGATTCAAACAGAGCAATTCAAACCGAAACGAAAAATAAAGAAAAATACCCAAGTTTTTCTGAAATAAGAACAGTTGGAGGGTGAGTTTGTAAGAAGCTCGAGTGTGTGAGAACGACCGATGTGTTTCTCGTTATTTGCAATTCACTTTGCTCTGCCCTTTCTCACCTGCAACCACTTAAATCCCACGGCGTGTACTTAATAAACTCACTTTTATTTACTAGCAAGCGTTGTGTGAACAATTGTGACCTGGGGAGCAATCAGTGTGTCCATCCTCCTTTCACTGCTAAAGGGGGCTCGCGGGAACAATTTATTTGGGGGTTGGGTTCCCAGAAGCTTTGCCTGAAACTGCACTCTCCTCAGACCCGCAGGGATTCAGTGTCTGTATTGCTCTTGGGTGGATGGGAGGGAGGGCTCCTGTGCCCTGGCTGGGTGAGACCAGGAGATTTGGCCCAGAGGACGGGGTGGTGAGAAACCCCATAGAGCCAAGAGGAAAGTGTCAGTGGCTTTGTCAGCACTCTGGGAAGCACCCAAGGAGTCCTCTGTCATAGAGGGATAAGGGATCTTTCGGAAAAGGCTTTATTTTCCACAAGATCAGTGTCTAGACTGGCGCTTTTTTCCGACAAAGCTCCTTGCGGCAAACAAAGCGGCAGCCATTTTTATGCTAATGAAACGGGGGAGAGTTAAATCCCCACTTCATTAGCAATTGCGAAACGTCTAATTTACATCCCTTTTACGAGAAAGGGATGTAGTCTAGACGTAGCCAAACTGTCTCCCTAACTGAGGACTACATGGTGGCAGAGGAGCCAGGGAAGCCAGACCCGAAGCCGGAGCATCCGAGAGAGTGACACAAGCAGCACGTCCGGGGTCCCTACAACTGGGTCACGAGGATCGGAACTGACCCGACAGAAGTTCCCATTGACCCAGGTCAAGTAGTTTGGGATCTTGGGGGGATTTCGTGGAAGAGCAAAGGAGCGATCCAACCTTCGGAAGGCCTGGGAGCAAGTGACAGGCACGAGCCAGACAGATGGTCAACCCCCGAGCCGGACCCAGGGATCCCGGTTTGAGATCAGCAAGGACCTTCCTCATGAGCATTAGCCCAGAACGCACAAGCAGCCCAGTACGACGGGGGAGCGAAAACGAGGACCTGAAACCCGGGATGTGATGGAAAGCCAGTCGCCGGGCGCAACGTGCGGTCTGCACCGACACCGCTTCGACCTCCCGGCATCGCCCCGGCTCCCTGCTGCTTGTGGCGCTGGAGTTACGCAGGCGGCAGAGGGGCAGTGATGCCCCCCCGGTCACGTCTGGCAAGCTGACGGGCGGGGCTAGGCCATGACGACAGAGAACGGGAAATAACGTCACCCGGACTCTTCCGCCCTTTCCAGGAGGTTCCCATCTGTGTCCATTCTAGGAACAGGAAATGGTTCAGGGGCCATCACATCTCCCTTCCCCCCAGAGGATCTCACCCTCCTTCCTCATAAGCCGCAAGGAAATGGAAAATGGAAGCAGGATGACAGCCAAAGCCATGGGAGCGGATGGGCAGGTGGGGACAGCTCAGTGACATTTCTGTCTCCTGTCTCCAGGCAATGGACACGCTGTACGAGATCCTTTTCCTCTGGGGATACCGAGAAGCCATCCTGGAAATGTTTCCCCAGCTCCTCCTCGTCTGCGTCAGGCAGGTGCAGTACATGCTGGACCTGTGCCTGCCAGGGACTTGGAGGGCCCAGAAGACATCCAGCCCGGAGGGATCCAGCCGCCTCAGCCCCTTGAGGTAACGGCGGAAAGGAAGGGGAAGAACAGATTTGTTCTGCTCAGCCCCTGTGGGACCTGCCTGGCCCTCTGCTGTGCGTGTCCCTACAGCCCAGGGGCAGTTCTGGGCAGGTCTGTGTGGAGGGAGCGGTGCTGGGCGCCCGTGTGCGTGTGAGCCACACTTGCTCCTCTGACTCCGACCACAGGCCAGGGGCCACGTCGGCACGTCCCCATGTGCTCCCGGCCGAGGGCTCAGGGCTTTTCTCCGTGCCTGTTGAGCCCGCTGGGCCTCTGTCCCACAAGACCCCACCCCAGGACAGCGTGGCCAGAGCACACACAGAGTGCACAAGACCAGCGGGGGGGCCGTGTCACAGGCAAGCAGGACGAGGAGGGGCCCGTGACGCTGATTCCACGGGGACAACCAGGGAACCACCTGGCTAGAAACTCGATGAGTCTTTGGCATGGCCAGGGCCCGTTGGGCAGGGCCGTGCCCTCACATGGTGCTGGGTCCATCCCGGGGGAGGCCGGCTGCTGCTGACCACGCCGGGTGTCCCAGGCCTTGTGCGGTTTGCTCTGCGTGGGGCTGGGGTCGAGTTCTGACACCTGGACTTTTTATTGCCTCTAGCACCTCCCTGGAGGCCGTGAAGACCCTTTTCTCCATGCCCAGATACTGGAAGGAATTTGCCAGTATCCAATTGCAGCAGGGCTGGGACATGATGGCCTCCCGCCAGCGCTTCTCCCAAGGGGTGGGCTTGATCGCAAGGTAGAGTCTGGGCAATGGGAGCTCAGTGGGAGACCCTCCCCTGCCCCCGCCGGCCCTCTCAGCCCCGCCATGGGAGAGCGACGCTCTCTCCCCTTGGTAACTCCGGGCATTTTCTCTGTCCTGTTCCAGGGCCATGGTGGAGCACCAGACCCCACAGCTCCCTGCGGTGCTCAGAGAGGCCATCGCCGTCATGCAGAGTCAGGAGGAGCAGCCCCAGAGAAATATCGCCCTGACTTTCTGCACCGAGGTGAGATTCCGGAGCTGCCAGGCACATGTGGGCTTACGCAGAGCAGCTCAGTCCCGTCCCAGGCAGGCAGGTAGGCACCGGGGCCCATCGCCAGCAGCTCGGCAACGCCACAGCCAGCCGGCTCCTCTGCCTACGTGGATCCTAGTGGGGCCGAGCAGAGTGGTGGGGGGCAGGGTGAGATTGCTCCTGGCTGGATGTTCCTCCGTGGGACCATGTGACAAAAGAAGATGTTTCTCCAGCGCCCTGAGGCCGGGCCTCTCTCCTGGCCTTTGCCTGGGGTTTCATTTTCTTCTGCCACGGCTCGCTCCAGGACACGCCGCGATGCCCAGAGATTCCCCTTTCCCTGGGCTTCATTAGGGGCTTGTGCATTAGTCGCCCTTCTGGGAATGGACCATCTCAAGCACCAGCCGCTGGCTCCTTACCCCCAGAGATTTTGTGTGGCAGGAAGTGACCAGCTGGCAAAGATGCTGGCGCACGAACAGACCGAGAGGCAGATTTCTGCTCCTGCAGCTGATGTTGATTTTCTCTTTCCAGTTTCTCCGGAGTCCTTCCATCCTCACCACAGTCACCAGATCGGAGCTCCAGGAACAGCTGATGGAATGGACCAAAGATCCCAATCCGGAGATACGGAGGCTCTGTCTGCAGGGCCTGGGCAGTATCATCTTCCAGCCAGAGAAGGTGAGGGGCAGGCTTGCCCAGGTGAGACGTTGCTGCCCTGGGAGATAACAGACACATCACTGTTGCAACCCCTGTTCTATGCCGTTACTGAGCAAGGCAGGTGTGAGGTGTCCCTGCTCCCTGGTGCGGGCAGAGCATGGTCGGTGGAGGCAGTGGGGGAGGGGAAGGAGACTCAGGGCGTCGCTCAGGGCAATGGGGGAGAGTGTCGGCTGACAACAAGCCCAAGCTCGGCAAGGACAGACGAGTCGGGGGGTGGGGTCAGAGCTCGGGGGGCGGGGCCTGGAGCGGCTCCAGGCAGGCGACAGGGCGACTCTGCCCAAGGGCCAGGGGCAAAGCACCTGCCAGAGCGGCAGGAGAACGACTTTCTCCCCCGCTGGGGGCTGGCCGATGGGGGGATGGTCCAGCCCCTGCCCAGGCTCTGTCCCAGGCCAGGCGTGAGCTGCCTTCTGCCTTCCTGCAGGGGCAGTTGTTACGGGCCCAGCTGCCAGGGACCATCGCCATGTTCTGCGCCAGGAACGCATGGACTGTCCTGGAGGCCCTGAAGGACGCGGCAGACGCCATCTACCTGCTCGCCGGGGAGGGGCTTGGCTCCATCTCCCAGGACATGGCAGTCAGCCTGCGCCCGCTCATTGACCACGTAAGGCCGGGACCCCGGAGAAGCACATTCCCCCTCCCCTGATGTCCTGCTATGACCCTGCCCCGCCCCTCCCCGCCCCCCAGGCCAGCCACACAGCACCCAAGGGGGCCCCTGCCAAGGGTGGGGAGTCTCCTACTCAGCCCCCTCCCTGGCAGAGCCCTTCCGGGAAATGGGGGCGCCAAGCTCCCAGCCCTGCTGCAGCCTCCCCTCCCCCCCTCCTGTGCCCAGCCCCTCCCCGAGCCCCAAGGAGGCAGGCGGGAACCTCAGGTCCCAGTGCCCCGGGAGGGGAGGCCAGAGCAGCCTCTGTGGCCAGGGACCTGGGCCTTCCCTCAGCCCCCTCAGGCCTTGCTGGGGAAGGAAGCAGGGAAGGGGCGATGGGAGGGGAGGGGAAGGGAGGGGAGGGATGGGGAAGAGGGACGGGGACGGAGGGACCCGGGAAGTGCAGCAGGAATGAGGTGAGGATGGAGATTCCTCGTAACTTGCCCCTTTCCACCCTTCACCCCCCCATGCTCAGTGGCTCCCCTGCCTGGCACTGCACAGGGGTGGGCTGGGTCTCTCCAGGCTGGGCGGACGGGGGAGAAGAACATGGAGAGATTGGCCCCTCTCTGGACTCCAGGCGGCTGGGGGGCTGGGTGCAGGAAGCTCTCCACACACATTGCACCATGGACCTCTGGGTCTCAGCCCTGCCAGCGCACAGTGTCTGTGGGGTGCCTGGTGGTTGCGGCTTCCGCGGGCCAGGGCGGGTCCCGGTCGGGGTGCTGGAGCCGTGTGCGATTTGCGGCCGTCAGGCCCCTGACCCTGGGACACGGCCTGGCTCTCACGGGCTTCCCCGCCCCGCGTGTCCTTACCAGGAGAGGGGCAATGTCCGCTCAGCCGCCATCTCACTGCTGGGCACCATGCTGGGCGGGGTGAAGGGCCCGGACAGACCCCGCGTGCGGCAGGAACTCACCCGCTGCCTGCTCCCGCTGCTGCTCCACCTGGCAGACGAGGAGCAGAGAGTGATCCTGGTAAGTGCCCCCTCGGTATGTCCCGGAGAGCAAAGCGCCAGAGTCCCCCGGGCCCCACCCCTCTCCAGAGCCCCTGCCCAGCCAGGACCATTGGGGACATGCAGGGAGGCCTGAGGGGGGGCCCTTGGCTCTGACTCTCTGGGATCCCAGAGCCCCGGCGCTGCCGTCTTTACGCAGAAGGGCCGAGCTGTGGAGATCCCGTCTGGCTCTCGCCAGCCAATGCTCAGCTCCCGCCCGAGCAGCGTCCCCTGCAGAACAAGGGGCAGGAGGCTCCCCAGGCAGAGTAGGAGCCCAAGGGGCAGGGAGGAGGGGACGCGCCCCAGACGCTCCCTCTCTCAGCGAGGCCCCTCTCGCTCTCCCCTCGTGCTGCAGAGCTGCAAAGCGACGCTCTTCCGCTGCGCCGTGTTCCTCGGCTGGGCCCATCTCAAGAGTCTCTTCTGCAGCCTGGCCTGGGATGGCTCCTCGCGGCTCTTGCCCGGCGTCGGGAAGTGCCTGGTAGGTGAATTCTGTGGGCCCGGGGAGCGGTGACCGGGGAGCTCAGGGAGACCTTTCTAGCCCCACCCCGAGTGCCCAGGGGGATTCTCCCCCGCTCGTCACACAGGGAGCAGAGGCAGCCCCCCCAGAGGGGCTCAGCATTTCCTCAGTTGTTTTCCAATCCCACCCTTTCCACTGCCCCCATCTCCCAAACTTAGCGCTGCCCCTGCCACCTGACCGTGGGCTCCTGCCCCTCTCCTGTGCCCAGCTTGGAAATGCTCTTCCCCAAGGGCCCGACTCCGGACATCTGGGCTCCTACTGGCTCTTGCCCTGGCTTCCCTCTGTGCTTCAGCGACCCTGGCCTGTCAGCTGTAGGTTGATCACTTTGTCTGGTCTGAGCATGTCTCCTGCTCTGCTCCTAGATGAAGAATTACAAGAGGAACTTCCCCAGGTTCCTGTTCCAGGCCTTAGAGTATCTGGAAAGCTCCCAGGCGTCCATCAGACATTCTGCAGCCCTCTTCATCGGTAAGCAAAGCAGCCCCCGGGAGCTGTTCCAGGGCTGTTAGAGTTAATAAAATCTGCACATGGACAAAAAGGGGTTTCAGGACAAGCATCAGCCAGCACCTCAGGCGCCTGCTGCAACTGCAGCTGTGAAACAGGGATGGAACATAGACGAGTTAATTGAATAAAATATCAGTGCTATTGTGTTTGGGTGTGTGATTTCGTTCCTCCCGTCCCTGGTGTACTGCTGCTCGGTCTGCAGCTTGCCCAGGTAAGGAGTATCACGTGCTCTTTCCTAAATGACTAGAAGTCAAGTTGTCTAAAAGAATTGCACCCGGTGTGCCCTCTGAGACGGCGTGAAATGCTGCTCCGAGCTCTCAGTGAACATTACGGGGGAGGGAGAGCTCAGTGCTTCGACCATTGTCTTACTGAACCCAGGGTTATGAGTCAGTCTTTGAGGGGACGGTTTAGGAATCTGGGGCAAATCTGTCAGGGATGGTGCTTGGTCCAGCTGCGCGGGCAGGGGGCCGGACCTGATGGCGTCTCAAGGTCCCTTTGAATTCCAAAGTTCTCTGTTTTACTGCTCAGATTTGCACTCTTGTTTGAAGAAATATGGGAACCATTAAAAAATTCAATGGCGATTAATCGCAGGCTTAACCGTGTGCACCTCCCCTTTGAGTTCAATCTTCTTCGCCACTCGGCCTTTCAGTGATTCCTGGGGTCGGATGCTTTCTCCATTGTGTTTTGCATCACACTGAAGGACTGTCTTGAATTTCCCAAGGGCTGTCTTATGGGAATGGCTGACTCTTTAGTAATTTGCAGGGATGACACTGAAACAGTGTGAGCGCCATTCAATTCCTTGTCTGTGTAGGAGAAACCATCCACCATTACTGTGACCTGTTGTCAAAAAGAGTGACTGCAGCTGGTGTCACCCGCCTGTGTGAAGGTAAGGAAATACCTCTGGGCGTTTGGGCATCTGTGGGCAGTATGAGGCCTGAAAACAGATGTCACAGTGTCCCTCTGGGTCTGAGGACAGTGCTGAAGGGAGAAGAGTGGTCTTGCTGGTAGGACATAAGAATGGGAGTCGGGAGCTTTGAGCCACCAGGAGCAACTCTGTGCCTCAACTTCCCCATCCGTGAAATGGGGGTAAGAACAGAAAGGCTCTCAAGGACAGCTGGCCAGAATGGAAAAGGACCCTCACTATGACGAGGAATTAGTAGGAGGAGAAGGATTCTTACCCTGTCAGAAAAGTTTGCATTGTCTCCTCCCCAAGGACCTTCACCCAGAGATTGATTCTTAGCTCCTACGGTATCCTGCCAGGCCCCCTGGGAACTCCTTTCCCTGCCACCTCTGGAGCACTGAAGGCGGCACAAATGCACAAAGGGTTCAGTAGAAGTGAGGAGCCTAAACCCTTTCTGCGGATGGGCGCCTGAATGTCAGAGTCACGGTTGTTGTCGTGTTCCCGGGGCAAAGGCCATTGGGAAGCAGAGGTTTCCCAGGCATCAGTTACAGCAGCTCTGTGGGGTTTCCAACCTGTTTCCTCTTTGTTTCAGCTTTTCAGCAACAGCCTTTAAAATCGGACAGGGACACGTGGCTCATCCTGAACGAACATCGGCAATGGCTGCAGAAGCTTGCGAGCCGCGTGTTGGGTGCTTCTTACGACTTGGGAGCGGCACCGACACAGAAGGACTCTTCCTCCTGCCACGGTAGGTACCACAGACGGGAGCAGCTCTTTGGAGCGGGGAGGCAGGTTCCGTGGGGCGAGAGGGGCCGTGAGGGGTGGCAGGAGCGACGCGGTGTCCTGGAGTCACCGGGGGCCGCTCGCGTGGGGGCTGGAGCTGAGGGAAATTGTTCCTACCACGGCCCTGCCCCAGACGACCCCCCCCGCAATTTTGGGTTCCATGCGCGATGGCCCAGCCCCCCAGCCACAGCTTCTCCATGGGATCCCCTCCGTCAGCAGCGCACGGAGAGAGGGGGATTCTCCAGGACTCCCTTCGGCCATCGCCAGCCCCAGGGGAGCACCGGCCGGGGGAGGGGCTGGGCTCTCTCAGGGATGCCGGCTCTCAGGGAAATGGCAAAGGGGGAGGAAGGGGAACCTGCCCTGGTCCAGATTCTCCCCCTTGACAATTGTGTCCTTCTCATCTGTGCTCCTGCCCTGTCTCCTCTGACAGACACCGGCTGAGCCCATCGCTCCCCGGCCTGGCTGGGAGACCAAGCAGCTGGGACACCACAAGGATCCGGAAGGGGCAGAGCTGCACATGACGGGGAACCAGCCGCGACCGGGACCAGGAGCCGTTCAACCCACAGGCCAGAGGACGCCAAGCCCCTCCCCGGCCCTGCGGCGCGTCCACAAGAACCGAGGATCCGCTCCTGGCCCAGAGACTTGCAGCTGTCGTGGACTTTTGCTTGTTCCCCAACATTTGTCCTGCCCGACACCCCAGGACATGGCTTGTGAGTCACCATCAGAGCCACCCATCTCCGGGCCCTTCCCACCGGCCTCTGCCCATCTGGGTGGGTCTCTCTCGTCGTCCGTCTGCCTTCCCACAAAGACCAGCGTGGGACCACTCTCCTGGGGGGCACTGGGACTGCGCGCGTTCTGGGGTCCGCGGTGGGGGAGGGGTTGGGGTTGCGCGTTCTGGGGTCCGCGGTGGGGAGGGGTTGGGGTTGCGCGTTCTGGGGTGCGCGGTGGGGAGGGGTTGGGGTTGCGCGTTCTGGGGTGCACGGTGGGGGAGGGGTTGGGGCTGCCCAGTATTCTGGGACTGGGGTGGGAAGCTGAGGCTGGCCGGCTGCTCTGGGGCTTGTGGGGATGCCAGGGCACCGGGCACCCTGAGGGCTGGTGTGGGAGGGTAGAAATCTGGGGCTGGGCAGCCACCAGTGTGGGGAGGAGAGGGCAGGCCAGGGCAGGGCAGGGGAGGGGCAGTAGCCTGGAGGTTTGGGGGGGCGGAGCCTTGGGAAGAAGGGGCGGGGCTGAGGTTTGCCTTCCCTCGTCAGCCGTTCGCCTGCTGCCCATGCCTCCCACTGCTCTCTGCCAGTCGGGTAGAGGCCCTGGAGAGAGGGGACGTGCCCAGGCACAGAAGTGCTGTGGTCATGTGCCCCGGCCACAAGAGACTCCTCTGACCCTCCAAGAAACCCCACAGAGCCCTCTGCCAACTGGGGCGGGTTTCACCCCTCCCCCATCTCAGAAGGCCACGTGGGGAATTCTTGGAGGGGTCTTGGACCCTCTTGTGGTTTTATCCCCGTGGATCTGCCTCGGGAATGGATTTCACCAATTGGTGACGGGTGCGGGGCAGGGACCCATCTGGAAGTGGGTCAGGGGACCCCTCTGAGGACTCCTCTCCCGCCCTCCACCAGTCACTGTGGTCCCTGCCGGTAGGACCAGCATGGGAGGGGACTGCACCACATGGGGGAAGTGCCGCGGTCTGGGGCCCTGCCCGCAAGAGGGTCCTGTGACCCCTCCAAGGAGTCTCTCCACCGTCCGCTCCCTACCAGTTGGCTCCCAAGCAGGTCCACTGGCCAGGCGATCCGAGCGCAGGGCATTCTGGGAGGCTCCGCTTGGTGGTCAACCCACTGTGTGTCTGTCCCTCTCTCCTTTTAGGATCAGCCACATGCAGCTTCTGTGTCTCTAGGCCTCAAAGCCCCTCCTATCGTATGAACAGCAACCTTCTCACCAGCACTTCGAGACAACTTTAGGGTCATCAGCTCCTAGAGTCCCAGGCTGGGGACTTCCCCAGGTTCCTGTTCCAGGCTTTAGAGTATCTGGAAAGCTCCCAGGCGTCCATCAGACATTCTGCAGCCCTCTTCATCGGTAAGCAAAGCAGCCCCGGGCACTCACTGGTAGGGAGGGGACGGTGGAGAGACTCCTTGGAGGAGTCACAGGACCCTCTTGCGGGGAGGGTCCGAGACCGTGGCACTTCCCCCATGTGGTGCAGTCCCCTCCCTCGCTGGTCCTACCGGCAGGGGCCACAGTGACTGGTGGAGGGCGGGAGAGGAGTCCTCAGAGGGGTCCCGTGACCCACTTCCCAATGGGACACTCTGCCCCCCGTCGGAGGGACAACTCCCAGCCTGGCTGCATTACACCAGTCACTGGGGACAGACCCGCAGTCACGGCGCGCTCCGCTTAGGCAGGGCTGACTCCCACGCACGACGCCGCAAAGCGGTTAGGGTGGGAGCCAGTTAGGATCCGGCCCATCGGTCAAACCCACTCTCGGGGCGGCGCTACGGGGCCACGTTCCCTCTCAGGTGCAGAATGACCTTTGTTAGGTGCGGCAGGGGGCACAGGGCAGGGGCAGCGGTACTTGTTCTGGCTGGGGGCAGCCTCGGGGCGCGGCCGGGGATGGAGGATATGCGGCGCGGGGGAATTATCTGAACTCCTGGACTAATAAATGTATCTCTGCTGTAGACCCTGCGATGCTGTGAATTCCTCTGTCGCGACAAAGATTGTGTTTGATGTTTGTTTGTCTTGTGGGGTTTGTCTTATTGCTGCCTTGTGCTGTATTGTGTTAAACACAAATCCCGCGTTAGGCAGAAACGGATTAATAGGCATTGCTGACTGTATCTGCAGAAGCTATTGTCTCAGCAGGGCAGAGGCCCAGCAATGCCAGGCACAGCAGCTCCTGTGCGACGTGGGGACGCTTCTGCCCCAGGGAGGGGGGGGGAGGCAGCTCTCTGCCTGGGGACCCGCCCGGCCTGTCTCCCCAGGAACCTCTCAGCAGCTGTATCCTGCCACAAGCCGTGAGCAGCCGTGAGCGTGGGCAACGCAGCCTCTGGCCATAGGACAGGCAGCTCCCTCCTGCAGCCCCTGGCCAGCTCCCTCCCGGCCTGAGCCACACAAGAACCCAGGTGTCCTGGGCCAGACAGCTGACCATGTGTGTGTGGGGGGGGGTGACATCTCCCAGCTCATGATCCCCCAGCACTTCACAGACGTTCCTGAAGCCTCCTGCCCTGGGCCGTGGGAACTGGAGAGCACCCAGCTCCCCCCAGGAACACCCAGTTCCCTTGCACTCTCCAGACCTCAGCTGGCCGCTGCCAGTCCCTCTCTCTAGCCCGTTTCTGGGCAGACTGCAGTCCCTCCTGGCCACTCCTCCCTGGCAAAGGGTGCGGACCTGCTTCCTCTGCAACCCTGCCTTCAGGCCTTACGGCCTGGGGCTTCCCCGGCCCAAGCCCTCCCAGCCTGCCATGTCTGCTGTCCCACCTCGGTGTTTTGTACCTCGGTACCTTCGGTGGTCTGGACTGTCAGTGTCAGCGTCGTCTGGTCAGGGTCGTCCTGGCGCGCTCCTGACAGGACCTCTACCCCGTCGGTGATAATAAACTCTCGGCTGCGTGCGTAACAGTCGGTACTCCCTTTATCTAGCGTGTTAGACCCCGTGCACTTGGGTCAACACCGGAGATCTCTGAGAGGCCCCGGAAACGACAGATGCAGGCAAGGTTTGAAATCAATCGAGCAGGTTGAAGCTCTACCAGTTGGTAACACAGATCAGTACAATGTGACACCACTGGGCACTATGGCCCGCGTTGACACGGTACCAACACCGGGCAGGCCTATTGCCATATAACAGATATTAACAGCACTTAGTCAAAGTTAAGTTACTGCGCACTCTGTAAGTTTAGGCAATGACACCTGCCGTTCAGGCGCCTAGTGCGCCCCCCCCAAGGTCGGCCGGAGAGCACCCTCTGCGGTGTCCTTTTATAGACAGGTACAAACAACTTACATCATTTCTTTACGTACCAGGTTACCACCCTCTGTTGCCTAGTTACCACCCCTCACTGTATGGAAGGGGGGCTCACTTACTATCCTTCATGCTGTCAATTTTGACCCGGTCCTGAACCTACGTCGGTCTGTGCATTAGTTTTTAGGGAGTTTTTGTACCAAGACATTTCTTATTAAGATGTTCCATTACTCCCCTTTGGCTCACAGTCTGTACCCAGTGCCTCCCTGTGTCCTTCCATGCTCGACCTAACTTACACAATCCCACAGTTATCAATAGGGCTTCTTTCTTGGCTCCTGTGTTACTAAACCAAAGTCTTGCTCACTAGATTGCAGGCCTGTTGCTGTTTCCGTGTTGCAGGCCTTAGGCCTGCTGACTCCATATCACTGACCCTCAGCTTACTACATCTGCCTCTCACGGCCCCGCCCACCACGGCTGCCTCTCGCAGATCCACAGACAGACCTTCCAGGACACAGGAATCAAATCCTCACCTTACAAGAAGTGATTTTTGTTACAAAACAGGAGAGAAACGTGATAAAGAGTACTTGTTTCCTTGATGTTACAGAGCAACTGAGGAAACCGAATTAAAACAGAAAAAACCCTCTGGCACAATGCTCATTTTTTCGGGAAGAATGGCTCTTGCGCAAGGGGGGGGGTTTCACATCTACACAGCTCCTTTTTGTGTAAAAGCCTCTCGTGCAAAAACTGTTGCTTATTAATTATGCAAATGAAGCGTGGCGATAGTCTATTCTGCGCTTCATTTGCACAAGCTTTTGCGGAAAAAGGTTGCGGTATGGACGTAGCCAAAGAGAGCAGGCAGGGAACCTAAATCCAATTCACATTTCAACCCTCTGTCTCGATTGGTTCTCCTGGCCCCCTGGCTGACACCTTTGCTAGGTACCTGAATTAACCCTTTAATCAGCGGGTGCTGGTCAGCACTCCTCCTGTTCATGACACCTTCCCATGGGCCCGCCTCCATGTCGTAGAGCTCAGCAGTTTGGCATTGGCCCCTTTCCTCTGGTGCAGCCAGGTGAGGGGAGAGTGGTCGGTTACACTGTCAGAGCCGCCCAAATAGCTATCTAAGGGTTGGAGTATTGTGTCCAGTTCTGGGCATCACATTTCAAGAAAGACGTGGAGAAACTGGAGAGGGTCTTGAGAAGAGCAACAAGAATAATTAAAGGTCTAGAGAACATGACTTATGAGGGAAGGCTGAAAGAATTGGGTTTGTCTAGTTTAGAAAAGAGAAGATTGGGGGGGACAGGATAGCCATTTTCAGGTATCTAAAAGGGTGTCATAAGGAGGAGAGAGAAAACTTGTTCATCTTTGCCTCTGAGGATAGAACAAGAAGCAATGGGCTTAAACTGCAGCAAGGCAGCTTTTAGTTGGACATTAGGAAAAAGTTCCTAGCTATCAGAGTGGTTAAACACTGGAATAAATTGCCCAGGGAGGTTGTGGAATCCCCATCTCTGGGAATATTTAAGAGTAGGTTAGATAAATGTCTATCAGGGATGGTTTAGACAGTATTTGGTCCTGCCATGAGGGCAGGGGACTGGACTCACTGACCTCTCGAGGTCCCTCCCAGTCCTTGTATTCTATGATACTATCATATGGTGGCGCATTTTTATTCATCAAAGGGCCAATTAAGGTGAATCGAACATATGACCAATTTATGAAGGGTAATTTACAAAATAGGGGATTCAGCGGATATTAAAAAATGGTTAACGACAACCAATAAACAGTACAAGCGACGAGGAGTCCTGCGGCACCTTATAGACTAACTGAAGTGTAGGAGCATAAGCTTTCGTGGGCAAAGACCCACTTTGTCAGATGCAAACAGTACAGTAATCAATTCCCAAAAATCACAAGGAAAAGGAAAATTTCGGCTGAGTCCAATTGGCATGGTCCGTGTAATAACCAAAGTTTATAGCAGCCTTCTTGAAAGTTCCCAGACTGTCGCTCAGGAGCTCAAATCTCGCAGCTCCCCGAGAGCTTTGAGAGGAGGCCTGAGAAGAGCCCTCCGAGTCCTCTTCCCTGCCGATGGTAAGTAGTTCTCAGGGTGGCTGGCGATGGTCTTCAGTGGAGTCTCCCGTAAGGCTGCAGTTGTCTTGATCCGGAGTCTGATGTCCCAGAGGCAGGGTGCGCGGGGTTTTCCTCACAGGACAGACATCCCCAAACTGTCCAGCTATCGGCCTTTTATCCCGTCTCAGGCGGGAAATCCCTGCGAGGGAAACCCCTCAGAGTCTGCCCCTGCTAGGGAGACCCTGTGTGTGAACTGCTGAGGTAAAGCCAGGTCAGACTGGACAGTGTATGTTTGTGAGAATGACAGACACACACACACTGAGAGTGACAGAGATTTGTGCATTGCCGAGCTCCCTCCATGCCCTGCTCTCTGTGTGGAGATAGGGCATAAGAGTAGAGGGAGGGAGGAACACCCTGACATCAGAGCCCCCCCCTTCTCCTTCCCACACCCTGCACAGCAAGCAGGAGGATACCAAGGGGGCAGCTTCAATGCAGAAGGCAGGAGCAGCATGAAAATGGAGAGAGGAGCAACTGAAGCGTTAGCCCTTGAGAGCTTCCTGGACAAACCAGCCAGGATCATCGGCCAGAGGCTCTGAGATCTGTCATTAGACCCCGATCCACTGCTCGGTGAGCACTGCTCGACTATTTCTGCTGCTGCCGCTTCTTCTGTTGCTGCTCCTTCTCCTGCCCCTGCTTGTTTTCATGTTTCTTCTTCTGTTTGTGCTGCTGCTTCTTTGGCTACTTTTTCTTCTGTTGTTTCTTTTGCTGATTCTTCTTCTGCTTTTGCTCCTTCTTCCTCTGTGGCTGCTACTTACTCTGCTGTTGCCTCTTCTGCTGCTGCTTTTCTTCTTCTTCTGGGCTGTGTCTACACTGCACCCCTTTTCCGGAAAGGGATGCAGATGAGACAAGTCGGAATTGCAAATGCAGCGGGGATTTAAATTTTTCCCGCTCCATTTGCATGAACATGGCTGCCGCTTTTTTCCGGCTCGGGGCTTTGCCGGAAAAAAGCGCCAGTCTAGACAGGGATCTTTTGGGAAAAAAAGCCTTTTCCGAAAGGTCCCTTATTCCTTTTAAAATCAGGACACAGCCCTGCTGCTGCTGCTATTTCCTCTTTCTTCGGCTGCTGCTTCTTCAGCTTCTCCTATTCCTGCCTCTGCTTCTGCTGTTCCTGCTGCTCTTTTCTTCTTCTGCTGCTGCTGCCTCTTTTCTTCTTTGTTTCTTCTACTGCTTCTGCAGCTGCTGCTGCTTCTCTGGCTGCTGCTGCTCCTTCTTTTTCTGTGGATACTTCTGCTGTTGCTGCTATTGTGCTACTTCTTCTTCTCCATCTGGTGTTTGTTTCCTGTTGCTACTCTTTCTGCTGCTGCTACTTCTTTTTCTGTTCCTTCTTCTGCTGCTGCTGTTGCTTCTTCTGCAGTGCTGCTGTTTCTGCTGCTTCATCTGCTTCTATGGTTCCTTCTGTGGCTGCTCCTATTTGTTTTTCTGCGTCTCCTTCTTCTGTTTGTGCTTCTGCTTCTTCTGTGGCTGCTGCTGTTTTCTTTCTTTCTTCTGCTGCTGCTGTTTCTACTTCTCTCAGGGTATGTCTACATTTGCCCCCTAGTTCGGAATAGGGAGGCAAATGAAGCATACCGAAGTTGCAAATGAAGTGTGGGATTTAAATATCCCGTGCTTGATTAGCATATTTGCAGCCGGTCGCCATTTTAAAATGCCAGTCGCTCGATTTAATCTCGCGCTTCATTAGCAACTTGGGTATGCTTCATTTGCCTCCCTCGTCCGAACTAGGGGACAAGTGTAGACACACCCCCACTCAATAAGGAGCAGCCAGAGATCATGACGCAGGGATGATCCCCAAAGCCTTATTCTGCCCCTCTAGTGGAGCTGGCGGGAAGTGGGGGGAGGGGTGACCCACAGAAATTAGGAGCCTGCTGGAAGTCTCCAGAGAGCTGTCACCTCTGCACCTGGGAAGGGAAGGGGGAGGGGCTGGCTCCTCAGGGGCTGGGCCTGGGCATCTTCTCTCAGGAAGCAGGGGAAGCCTTGTGCCCGGCAGGGAGCTGGCTCCATCACTGTAGCCGGCTGGGCCCTTACCCCGCTCTGCCCTGTCAGGAGGAGGGGAAGGGAACTCGGGGGCTGAGGTGGTAACAGAGCATCTCCCTCCCTCCCATTTAACACTCCATTGGCATCCACAGCAAAGTGTGGGACACTTCCGGCCCACGCAGCCTCCTCAGCACCTGCCCTGCTATCGACAGGCACATTTGCCTTCCCTCTGCCTCCTCTGCCTGTTTCAGTGCGAGAGGAAACCGCAACATCCCCTGAGAGGAGGGTCCCAACTACGGGATGGTTTCCCTCTGCTCCCATTGAATGCTCTGTTCCCTTGAGACTTTCATCCTCCTTAAGAGCACTGGGGCTCTCAGACTGGAGGTGGGACAGTACTACTGTGTCCCGGAAAGTCTCATCAGCATAGCTCTCTGCCTCCCTTAGCTCCTCCAGTTCAGGCACCCTGGCCTCTCTGAGGGTCAGGCGCTCCTTGCAACGGGTGCACACATACGCCACCCGCCCACAGGGCAGGTAATTATACATGTTACACTCGACGCAATAAACAGGATAGCCCCCACTCTGCTGCTGGGCTTCTGTCTCCATTTTTCTAATGAATAAGTTTAAGTATAAACTGGGATTCTTTTTAAACCTCTGGAATATAGATTATTATACAAGTTATGTTTTAAAGAAGGTCAGAAGTCACTAGTGCCCTCTAACCTCCCCCTCTAAACTCCCTGTTAGCTGTTCCTGTTCACAAGCTCCCTGGGCGCTGAGTCACAGGCTTATATAGCTCCGGTAGCCCCTCCCCCTGACTGAGGCTCAGCCAATTAACAGAAGCTTCTAGGTTTCAAACCTTTTAGAAGCTCCTTCAAACAAACAAACAAACAGACAAACACAAGCTCAGCACACAGCAAATAACTCCCCCCCACACAAACACACACTCCAGACAGCCACTTACCACAAGGGTCCCACTTTTACTCCTCTTTTACCTGGAGAACTCCCTCTCCAAACTCCCTGTTAGCTGTTCCTGGTCGCAAGCGGAACAGGACTTCACTTGACTGCGTACTGAAATGTTTCTGTGTTTGTCAACTAGCTTGCTAATGTTTTCAGTGCCAAAATCATCCCTGATTTGATGTGGGGGAAGTGAGGCAAAGAAAAAAGCTGCCCATTCATTTAGTTCATTCTCTGGAAACCTCTTACTCAGAGGCTCACACAGCAGGGAGATGAAACGTAGAATAGGTTCACTGCTGAACTGGTCATCGGTTGTGGTTGATTTGATTTGATTTTTCACACTGTTTCTCCAAGATCCTGCCCTCTCAGCCTGCAGCTCTGGGCCCTTGCTAACTGCACAGCCTCACGCGTTGTCAAAGAACCTTTCTGGGAGCATTTAGTCAGTTCTGCTACTTCATAAAATACAGGCCTATGTAGCACTTTAAAGACTAACAAGATGGTTTATTAGATGATGAGCTTTCATGGGCCAGACCCACTTCCTCAGATCAAATAGTGGAAGAAAATAGTCACAGCCATATATACCAAAGGATACAATTTAAAAAAATGAACACATATGAAAAGGACAAATCACATTTCACAACAGAAGGGGATGCAGGGGGAGGGGGGAAAGGAAGGTGAATGCCTGTGAGTTAATGATATTAGAGGTGGGGAAGGGTAGATGTCTGTGAGTTAATAGTATTAGAGGTGATAATTGGGGAAGCTATCTTTGTAATGGGTAAGATAGCTGGAGTCTTTGTTCAGCCCCCCCTGCGGAAAGTGTCGAATTTTAGCATGAATGCCAGTTCAGAGGACTGTCTTTCAAGAGCAGATTTGAATGTCTTCTGAAGTAGGATGCAGGTGAGTAGGTCATTCCTACAGTGTCCTTTCTGGTTGAAATGGCAAGCAACTGTTTTTTCTTTGAGATCCTGTCTAATGTCTGTTTTGTGGGCATTGATTCTTTGGCGAAGTGTCTGAGACGTTTGTCCAATGTACATAGCAGATGGACACTTACGGCACATGATAGCATAGATTATAGTCACAGACATCTACCTTTCCCCACCTCTAATATCATTAACTCACAGGCATTCACCTTCCTTCCCCCCCACCCTCCCCGCATCTCCTTTCTGTTCTGAAATGTGATTTGTCCTTTTCATATGTGTTCATTTTTTTTAATTGTATCCTTTGGTATATATGGCTGTGACTATTTTCTTCCACTATTTGATCTGAGGAAGTGGGTCTGGCCCACGAAAGCTCATCACCTAATAAACCATCTTGTTAGTCTTTAAAGTGCTACATAGTCCTGTGTTTTGTTTCAGCTACACCAGACTAACACGGCTACATTTCTATCACTATTCTGCTAATTCATGTGAGACCTCATTTAATACAGCTGCAGTGACGTGGCAATTAGTGTCATGGAACTTAGTCAGGCAGCACTTTGCTATTGGGTCATTATTTTTTGAGATTTCCTGTTCCAAATAGTTAAGAAGGGGCTCCTAATTACACAGCAAAGCACTTCCAGCAAAATGTCTAGGTGGCCACCTCACTTCAGTTAGAGGTTTCAATGATACAGTCTCATTTTCTGTGACATTTGCTATTTCTTCCAATTGTCCTTTTCGGACTGAGGATCTGCAAAAGATTCTATAAACGGTCTTCAAAAGGGTCTCTCCTGTCTTCAGCACTGGCACTTGGTTCCACACATCAGCTAAACCCAGGTCTTCTCCATGGGCCAGGCAGTGTTGTGCTGTTAAATGTGGGATGCTCTGCTTGAGTTGTCTGGCAACACCATTGTTTTTCCCCCAGCACGACTGAAGCACCATCTGAAGTGAACATCACTATTTTCATCAGATCCCGCTTATTCAGGGTGTCAAAGGCTTTGAGAGCAGCTGTAACAGCTTGTGCATTCCAAGCAGATAACTGAAGCGTTCCACCAAACACAGTCTTCTGCCCTGCACATGCTGCAGCTCTCAACTTGAAGTCAATGAAAAGCAAGTTGGTGACAGAAATACCTGTGCTCTCATCAGTAATAAGTGTATGGTAGGAAGACAGGCGAATAGCTGACTTGATTTCTGCACAGACAACACTGATGATTGACTCCAAAACCGCAAAAGCAGAGTTTTTCTATGCCAGCTTGTACATACTGGTGCTTTCCCATGTGCTCATTTATATTTTGCGCATTTCTATTCTGGAGCTGTTCATTTGTACGGGAAGCAGAAAGTTATCTGTGAGAATTTTTATTTTTTCTGGCTTTAAATGTTTTCTGTCCTTCAGTTCCAGCCTCTTCTGTTTCTTTTTTGTGTTTCTAAGAGCATCCTTCACAACTCACATCCCAGGGGAGGAGAATTCCTGCTCCTAAGAATATGTGCAGCAGATTCACGACTTTTGCTTGATGAATCCTCTTCATGTTGTCCAAGGGCTTCCCCCTTCCCACTTGTGGCCTGCGGAGAAGTGGCTGCATATTCTAGTCTGAGTCCAAATTTAGCACGTCAAGCCCACATCAGCACTGTACTGGAATATGTCCCCGCTCTGTACACAGATCTGGCCTTGAGATTGTTGAGATTCTGCTTCAACTCTTTCATTCAGCCATTCTCCTTTGACCGTGGGGCAGCATTTCTTCTTAGGGTTTGCTCCTGTGTTGGTTGATGCTCTTAGCCTTCATTAACACATGACTGTTAAAAGGTGCAGAAGGGCTGGGGGTCGTGTAATATCACATATTCTGCTCTTAATTAAAAATCCTGTAGTCCATGAGATATGTACAGCTTGTATTAAAAAGAGTCTGCCCGAGAGTGCTGCTGTGATAACTAACTCTGTTGCAGGCAATGATTAGAGTCATTGAACACTAGGACTGGAAGTGACTCTGGAGATCAAGTCCCTCCCCTGCACTCATGGCAGGACCAAGCACTGTCTAGATCATCCCTGGCAGGCGTCTTTCCAACCTGCTCTTCAGTATCTCCAGTGATGGAGACTCCACAACCTCCCTCAGCAATTTATTCCAGTGTTTAACCACCCTGACAGGTAGGAAGTTTTTCCTTATGTCCAATCTAAACCTCCCCTGCTGGAATTCAAGTCCATTGCTTCTTGTCCTATCCTCAGAGGCCCAGGAGAACAGTCTTTCTACTTTCTCCTCCTTGTAACACCCTTTTAGATACTTGAAAACCGCTATCATGTCCCCTCTCAGTCTACTCTTTTCGAAAGTAAACAAGACCAATTCTTTCAGTCTTCCCACATGAATCATGTTTTCTAGACATTTGGTCTGTGTCTAGAATACATCCCTTTTCTCGAAAAAGGAATGTAAATGAACCACGGGAAATTTAAATTCCGCCTTCATTTGCAATTTCAAAGTGTCTAATTTACATACCTTTTTTGAGAAAAAGGATATGGTTTAGACACTGCCTTAAGTCATTTTTGTTGCTCTTCTATGGACCTTCTTCAATTTCTCTGCATTTTTCTTGAAATGTGGTGCTCAGAATTAGACACAATACTCCAATTGTGGCCTGATCAGTGCCGTGCAGAGTAGAAGAATGACGTCTGGTATCCTGCTCACAACACTCCTGTTAATGCATTCCAGAAGCATGTTTGCTTTTCTTCCCCAACAGCATCACACTGTTTAGCTTCTGATACAATATGACCCCCTAGATCCCTTTCTGCAGTGCTCCTTCCTAGACAGTCACTTCCCATTCTGTATGTATGAAACTGAGTGTTCCTTTCAAAGTGGAGCACTTTGCATTTGTCCTTATCAAACTTCATCCTGTTTACCTCAGACCAGTTCTCTAGTTTATCCAGATCATTCTGAATTCTGATTCTGTCATCCAAAGCACTTGCAACCCCTCCCAGCTTGGTATAATGTGCAAACATAATACGCGTACTCTCTATGCCCTTTTCTAAATTGATGATGAAGACATTGAACAGAATTGGTCCCAAAACAGACCCCTGAAGAACCCCACTTGTTATGCCCTTCCAGTATGACAAGTGAACCATTAGTAATTACTTTCTGAGAACAGTTATACAGCCAGTTTTGCACCCACTTACGTTGTATTTCATCTTTTTGGTAGTTGCCCCATCTAGGTTGTATTTCCCTAGTTTATTGATAAGCAGGTCATGCGATACCGTATCAAATGCCCACCTCCTTCCCATACTGCATTGCCTAGTGCAGTAGTCTGGGAGCTGAATTTGTTTGTGAACACAGAGGCAAAATAAGCATTGAGTACTTCAGCTTTCTCCACATCATCTGTCACTAGTTCACCTCCCTCATTCAGTAAGGGCCCCACACCCTCTCTGATAACCCTCTTAATGCTAACATGCCTGGAGGAACCTTTCTTACCAGTCACATCCCTTGCTAGCTGCAAACCAGTTGTGCTTTTGAATTCCTGACTGCTCCCCTGCATTCCTGATCCTATCATTCCAGAGCAAGCTGTACCCTTCTCTATCAATATTCCAATCACGTGTATTATCCCACCAAGTCTCTGTGATACCGACTGTGTCATAGTTGTGTTTATTTATTAGCACTTCAAGTTCTTCCTGCCCAATCCCTGCCCTCCTTGCATTTGTACACAGGCATCTAAGATACAGATTTGATTTTGTCCCCAGTTCTGCTTTGTCCCTCCTTTACCTCTGCTATTGCAGCCCATGGTCCCTCCCATTTCCGACCCATCTTCCAGGTCTCCATGTTCTTCACTTGCCTATGAGCTTTGGTCACCTGCCCCCGTCAAACCTAGTTTAAGGCCCTTTTCACTAGTTTAACCAGTCTGTGCCCAAATACTCTCTTCCCCTTCCTCCAAAGGTGAACCCCATCCCTGCTTAGCAGTCCTTCTTCTTGGAACAGCATCCTGTGGTCAAGGAAGCCAAAGCCCTCCTGGCAACACCATCTTCGCAGCCAGGCATTCCCCTCCATGATGCACCTCTCTCTGCCTGGGCCCCGACCTTTAACAGGAAGGACTGAACAGAACACCACCGGCTCTCCAAACTCCTTCACCCATACTCCGAGCCCTGTAGTCACTCTTGGTCTGCTCAAGGTCACACCTTGCAGTATCATTAGTGCCCACATGGATGAGTAGCATGGGGTAGTAGTCAGAGGGGTGGATATTCCTTGACAATGCCTCTGTAATATCTCAGATACGGGCCCCTGGCAGGCCGCACCTCCCGAGATGACTTGTCAGGGTGACAGATGGGTGCCTCCATCCCCCTCAGAAAGGAGTCTCCAACCACTGAGGAAGATTTCACAAAGCAAAACTGATTCCAAAATGATCAGTCTCTGAGGCCCAGTGAGAGTCAGAACTCCTCAAGAAAAAGCTACAATACATCTGGTTTCACTGAATAATTGCTGTCTGCTGCCGTAGCTTCTAAAAGATGGTGAACTACCTGGATTTCATCCACTGTAGCCCAGTCCATCACAGCTAGAATCCAAACTAATTCCAGTTAGATAGGCAAGTTTCTTCTGGCTCTTTGTCATACACAGTTTACAGAGTAGTAATGTTAACCCAGTTAACCCATGTGGCCCTGACTCAGGAGCAGCTTGGCAGCCACCATGTGATCCTGGCCCCAACACCAGCCCTGGGGACAGCAGAGAGCTGCCCAGATCAGCACCCACTCCCCCACCAAACCCAGCACCACCAGCAGCTTCCTTGCCACCGGTAGGATGGCGAGTGCAGGCTAGGTCTACACTACAGAGTTTTTGCTCAAAAACGGCCGTCCACATCTCAAGTGCTTTTTTGCGCAAGTAAAACCAAAGAACAGAGGGGTTTTCCCGGTGAAGGTATTCCTCAGTCTACGAGGAATAATTCCTTTTTGAAAAACACTTTTTCACAAAAAGGTGTATGTGGACAGGCAAAAGGGGTTTTTTGCACAAGAAAAGAGAAGAGGAAAAAGCACAGGTGCCCTGGTGGCCATTCTAGCCATAGTAATCACTGCTCACTTCAAGAAAGCATCCAGGCAGTCTGGACGCTCTCTTTCGCAAAAGTGCATCCGTTTTTTGATGCACTTTTGCAGTGTGGATGCTCTCTTGTTTAAGAAGTTTTTGCAGATGAAAAGCTTCTTGTGGAAGAAGCCTGTAGTCTACACTTAGCTTTAAGAGAAAATGTAGGATGAACTTCAGCCACTTCTATAACAGCATTTCTGTAGAAAATCCCCTTTTTATAAACAAACAGACCTCAGACAAAGCCTCTCCTATCATAAGAACAGCAACCTTCTCATTAGCACTTTAAGCCAACTTTAGGGTCATCGGCTCCCACATTCCCAGGCTGTAAGGCCAGAAGGGACGGCCCTGCTCCCCGAGTTTCACCTCCTGCGCAACACAGGCCTGAGATATTCCTCAAAACAGTTCCTGTGTCACTCCCGGCCCCATGTGTCTTCACCTTTGGCTGGGTTCTATGGACAAGCTCTGGCTCTTACAAGAGCGGATGGTTTCAAGAGACCGCTCTTGTGTGTGAATCCTGGGCAGACTATTCCCCGGCCTTTCCGGAAGGACAGAAAAACCCACTGGCTCCTTCTTTTTATTCTAGGCTGCATTTCTTCTTGCGAAGACTCACCTCAAGGGAGCACAGACACAGCCAGGTGCTCAGGGTGGTGGTCCAACCTGCAGCAGCCGAGGCATGCTCCGGCCTCAGCCAGCAGGAGCAGGCCTTGCCAGAGGAGCCCAAGAAAACCAGAGGCTCTTGAAAGCTCCTATCGGGCAGAAGAAGACTCTGTCTGTAGCCAGTGTGGCAGCTCCATGGCAGAGGCTGATGAGGAGACAACAGCTTCCTCACCTACAAGCTAGTTTTACTAGCTAGGAGCTTACAAATTAGAAAGGGAAAGAAGCTGCAGTATTAGATACGCCAGAGCACAACACATCTTCAGGGAAAGGGAACAGAGCCAAGAGCCCAGACACTGCTGCATGCAGAGAGAAAGGAAATGGAGTGGAGAGCCCAGAAGCCCAACAGAACACATCTACACACACTGTGGGCTAGCAAACACCTACGCTGAACAGTGGAGTGTCTGACTGGGACATGCTTGGGAATCTCTTCTTTTCTGGTCTCAATAAACCTACTGTGACTCACACGTCTCATGCCCTGTTCTCATCCTGCTAGTGTTCCCTCCTTCCAGGCCATTGGACAAGATAGTTTCCAGCGCGGGAGCTTAAAGAGGTCATGGACTATAGGCATTGGGTAGGTGTTTGAGGATATATTAAGGATCTTTAAGATTCATAAACTGTCAGTCTGGAATGTAACCCTTTGCTTTCCAGAACCAGAGCGATTATTCCCACAAGCCCAAATTGAAAAAATCAGACCGGGGAGCCTGAGAAACATGCTGCAGTCAGCACCAGCCAGTGACCTATTGGCAGCAAGGGCAAATGAGAAGGAAGCGGAGAGATCCACTCCACCAAGAATATCAAAGCGTAATGTCTATGAAAAGTTATAAGGAGCTGAGATTAGAAACTGACAAGATCTCAGTAGTAGGCTGGAATTCTGGTTTCAGTCACCCCTGTGTAAATCCGCCTCCCCCGCCACACGGATACTCCTCACGTCAGTGTTTTTAAGATCAGATTCTGATCAGTCACACCACAGTAAATCCCTGGTTATACAGGAGACATGACCCTGGATTCACAAGGGTGTCAATGAGCAGGCTTTGAACCTAAAAATCCACATGCTCTGTCAGCACCAATTATATAGCCCCATCCATGCATAAATTCTTATATAGCCAAGTCCTCTGATCTGAGAGCGCCAGAGAAGGTCCGCCACTCTGAGCAGGTGTAGTGCCATTGTGCTGGATGGGGAGAAGATGTGGTAAAACCATTCCAACGGCGGCGTTTGTCCCCACTTGCTATGTATTGGTGCTCCATGGGCAAGGATAGAGGTGGTGGATGCTGAGCACCAGAGATCTGCCACATTGGACAGGGGGATGCAGCTACTCTGGGGTCTCTGGGTACAAATAACTGATAGCAAAATCAATACCACTCTCCAGAAAACCCACTGACTGCTACACTTACCTACACGCCTCCACCTTCCATCCAGCACACACCATTCCATCCATTGTCTATAGTCAAGCCCTTAGATACAATCACATCTGCTCCAACCCCACTGACAGACCAAAAACTTTAAGATCTCCACCAAGCATTCGTAAAACTCAATTACCCACCGGTGGAATAGAAACAAATTGAAAGGGCCAGACAAACTTGCAGAAACCATCTACTTCAAGATAGGCCCAAGAAAAGCTAGTTAAACTCCAACACATCAACCACCTACAACCTACACTGGAACAGGATACTACACTCCGAGAGGCCCTGGGTGACAGACCTATACTCTCTAATAGACAACCACCTAACCTCAGGAAGATACTTACTAACAACCACAAGGCTCAGCACATCAATACTAACTCTGGAACTTTCCCTTGTGACAAACCCCATTGCCAACTTTGTCCACATATCTACTCTGGGGACACCATCACTGGACCTAACTATGTCAGTTATACGATCAAGGACTCATATTCCTGTTCATCCAGCAATGTGACTTATGCCATCATGTGTCAGCAGTGTCCCTCTGCAATGTAAATTGACAGACTGCTCAGTCACTTTGCCAAAGAATCAATGCCCACAAATCTGACATCTTCCAAGAGAAAATCCTATTAGTCTACATTTCAGTCTACCTGGGCATTCCCTTAGAGACCTGACAACATGCATCTTACTTCAGAAAGACTTTAACACTAAATTACAGAGAGAAACTTCAGAACTTTCATTCATGCTTAAATTTGACAAATGGGCCTTAAGAAAGATGCTAGTTACCTACACATTACAAAGACAGCTTCCCCACCTATTGATAGTCCTAGTAACTGCTGATTAGCCACACTGACTTAAAATAAGCTATTTCCTCCTTCCCTCTCCCCCGCCCCACCTTTTGTTCTACAATCTGATTTGTTAGTTTATAATGTGCTCACCCTCTTCATTGTATTCCGTTGTTCTATATGGTCACGCCAATTCTCTTTCAGAATAGGATTTGGAGAAGTGGGTCTGGCCCACGAAAGCTCACCACCTAACAACTATCTTGTTAGTCTTTAAAGTACTATATATGTTTCCTTTTGTTTTACCATGCTACCACAGTGCATTTGCTAGACTTGTGCCTAAGGGAAAAGAATTGACCCATAGTGATTCAAAAATGACTTTGATTCCATTTCGCTTCCTGTACAAGTTAGTCGCACTTTGTTTGGCTCCAGTAACCCTATGTCAAATGTTTACTAGGCTCTCATCAGAATCAATATTACAGCTGGGCAAACCTCTCCATGCAAACCCTGTTTTTCACTTGCTTACAAGTTGTATGAAACATCCCGGGTTCAGCCAGGCATAGGAACAAGCCTCTATTGCCGTCTGCCTCTTGTCTACACTTTTGCAGCTTCCTCAACAACGGCTGGTCTGAGTCCCATGCTGGCCACAATCTCCTGTCCCTCAGGATACTGATGCCCCCTCTATGGCCTCCTTGAGACCCTATCATTGAGATTCCAATCTAGATGTAGAGGCTGAAGGAGATGGACAATTACAGGGCTCTCCACTAATCTCCCCTTTCCAGACTGCAGTATATAGTACGCTCAAGGCTCCAGCTGACTTCTCAATTGTACACAGATCTACATCCAATGTATACCCATCCCCAGACAGAACCTGAAAAGGCCAGGTGCCAGGAGAGCTATTTCAGAGTCATCACCTGTGTGTTTCAAACCTCTGACTTCCTCTGCATCCCTTTGTACCTCTAGCAGTAACCATAATCGCAACACAGTTCTGCAAGAGCCTCTCTCGCTATCTTCTGTTTCTTTTTGTAACCTCTGTAGTTTATTACAGAATGTTAGTCTAATGCATACAGAATCATTTCATAATATAAAATAAAGTTACTTGTTTCCAACAGAGTATATGCTCAGTGCTGTATAATATCCAAAAATAAACTGAAAGCTCTTTAACTTGGGGATTCTCTACAAAATAGATATCCTGTGGATCATTGGCTTTTAAATTTAAAACAGTTTTGATGCTGTAATGCAAGCCCCAAACACTAGGTAGAGCAGCTAGCACAGAAATATTCTGTTCAAAATAGCAGGTTGAAATGAACATGTTGCACTGTGGTGGAAGGAGAACAGCAAAAGATTTTTAGCATTTTAAGATTTTCCATGAATCTGTTAGTTTTGCTTTATTCTATTTTACTATTTCTACATTAGCACTCAACAAAAGAGGGAGAAAAGTAAAGAAGTAAATTGTACTTCCCCACGATTTCAAAGTAACACATTTCAAAAATTAACATTTGTTTTCAAACTTCAAGAGGAGGAAAACGTCAATGAAAATAGCAGTTTTGATTCAGATGAGAATAAATAAAATATACTTATTCTCCATCTCAGATTGTTTAATTTGCAGATTATTGTGCAAATTACTAAATTTCTAATTATGCTACACAACTAAAAACATTAGCATTAAGTGTGGCTGCTTCATATACCCTGTTTCTTGTTGCTTACCTTAGTCACATCTTTTCTGTCCTAGGACTCATGAATTAGAAAAAAAAAATCAGCTGGTGAAAAACCCTCAGAGATTATCATCTGCAAAAGAAATTAATAGAAATTCTTCCAAAAGACCTAGAAATTATCTTGGATGAATCAGTCTCCCAATCCAGTTTCATAGAGGAGGAATATGATCTCTTGGATAAAACAGAGGAGGACCCCAAGAGGAAACACTGTTGATTCTGATGCAGGAAGTTTTATTTCCAGTGAGTGAACAAGGCATCCAAATAGATGATGACAGCATGGAATGCCAGATTGCAATAACTGCATTAAAAAAATTGCCTCAGAGAAAGAAATGCTAAAGCTCTTCAGGGATTTATGGAAAATCCTGGCTAATGTGGAAAAAGAACTGTGTCGAATGAGAGGTCAGGGAAGATATCCCTGCTGAGAAATATAAATCTCAGCTGAAAGATAAGATTTTGCAATTACACAGACAGAATAAATGTGATCTTATTAATGGTTTGACTAGACTCAAATGCTGTACAACATCTACTTGCAGTAGAGAAACACTATTTTCTGAAATGGATCAAATTTCAGCTGGATCACACTGATAGAAGGAATTGTTCTGAACCTACAGGCTGAATACAAAGAGAAATGCAAGTCTCTCAGATTAGTTCTGCCACTTCTTTACAGGTTGAGCATTCCATGTGAAAGTTGGGGAAGTCCCAGGAGGCTGTGCACCCCATGGTTAAAGGCTGCAATACCCTAAAAAGTGGAAGGCAACTCATCCACCTCTCAGGCATCGCAATTGACCTCATGCTAAAAGAGCTTCCCGTTCACCTGATGAACGGACATGTCTGCAACCTCCCACTGCAATGGGTGACCGACATTCTGAACTCTGGGCCAAGCTGAGGGGAAGGACCAAAATGCTGGTTGTGATGATGCTGGGAGTGCAGAGCACTGGGAAATCCACCTTCCTGAACGCCACATTCCAGCGGCAGTTTGCAGTGAGTAGCGGCTGAGGTACGCAGGGAGCCTTCATGTTGCTCCTTCAAGCTAGAGCAATCTTAGAAAAGGAACAGGGCTGTGATTGCATCCTGGTGATGGACACAAAGTATGAAAGCCCCTGAACAGGCCAAGGTGGAAGAGAGTTATCAACATGACAAAGAAAATGATCCTCAGCAATGGCTGGAACAACTGGAACAACTGATGCTTCAATATTTCTCTATATTTAAGAGCCATTATTTGAAAAAAGTTGCCCAACAACACAGAGCCAAGGACTTCAGTGATCAGTGTCTCCAGCTTGCCTTAATGGCTTATGTTAGCAAAAAACTCGGGCTAGAAATAGGGAATGACTCAGCAGTGGACAGTCTATTGAATGTGCCAGCCGGACTTTTTCTTCAGTTCACTGTGCAGAAGAAGCTGTTTGAACATGAGAACTTCAACTATGTGAAGTTTGTCAAAGCTTGAATACAAAGGCACAGATTAGATTAGTACCAACAGGCTGAGGATTTGGAAGATCCTGAGGAAGAAGTCAAAGCACATGCTTTGGAGAGGATACAGGAAACATTTGCTATGAAATAAACACACAGATATACTCCTAAATGAGATACCGATATGATGGGATGAAGTCACTGGATGGGCAAAAATGAACCATTTTCATCTACTCTTTGCCCCTTTTAGCCTATAGAAGAGGGGCCCACAGTGCTTCACGTGGGCATTCTTGGCTGTGGAGATTGCACTTGAATAAATAGGGAATGAAATATGCAGCCACTACAGTTCTGCAGCCAAAGTCTCAAAAACTGCCCTTCCGTACAGGATCAGGGATTTGGTTTTAATTGCTAGTTTTAATGTGCTAAGCAGGTGCTAGTATGATCGGATGAAGTCACTGGATTTCAAAACAGATTTGAAAAACCCAACTTCACACACACATGTACTTTCATCTATTAACACCATTCATAACATCAGAATAAAAATCTATTTTGTGATACGAGAGAATTTGAGGTTTCTGGAGTGCTAAACCCAGTCGCATTTCACCAGAGCAGTGGTGACAGCCAATAACCATCTAATTCACTCCAAGAACAGGGCAGCTCAACTCATTCAACTATCAATACCCTCACCCAGACAACTAGTATCTCAGGGTAGCGAACACAATAGCCCAACAAAATGCACTTTATTAGAAGAGCTGGGACAGGCTCATTCCGGATAGAAGATTAGCTGCATTTCTGGCCCAGTTATAATTGGGACAGTGCACCGTGATCAGAAGTTAGCAAATCCCACGCCATTAATGGTGCACTTGTAATGCTCCCTCTCCCCTTCCTCTGTCCTGACTCCACCCTTCACCTACAGTCTGTCTCCTCAGCTCTGCTCCATTTGGCTCATGCCATCATCTCCTTTCCCTCATTCCCCTGTTCCTGATGACAAAGCTCTTCAGAATGACTGGTGGAACTTGCCATCTAGACAGTAACTTGTAGCAGCTCAGGGTTCCAGTGCAGAAAGAAACCTACTGAAAAGAACCAGGATTCTAAAAGAAGCTGAAAGAAGGTGCTGCTGGCACAGAGCAGAGAGCAGTACCTCATTCTCTCCCCCATATCCATCAGGAAATAGATGGTCTTGGTGGCTAAAGACTAGGACAGGTGGGTTCTGTTCCTAGTTCTGAGATGAGCATGTGGGATAGTGGAACAGACGTGCTGGGAAGAAGATTTCTGGGTTCCATTTCCAGCTCTGCCACTGAACTGCTGTATTAGTTGGGTAATTTCTCTTAACCTCCGTATGCTTCAGTTTGTCGTGTAAAAGAGGGGATCGAGAATCTGACCCACCTCTCAGCAGATTATGCTGCCTAATTCAAGAATGTTCATAACGTGCTCAGAAATACTCTGATTGGAAGACGTTTAGAAAGGGTAAGTTATTAGGATTATTATTAATTTGGTAAGAAGTGTGTTGGGGCAGGGCAGAAACGTTGGTTCCTACAAACATGAAGGGTACGTCCAGGGGCCAGATGTAGCCCACCTAACACTTCAATCCGGCCTGTGGACTGCATCTGGCTGCTTTCTGTTTATATCCTGCTGCCTCTGCCCCCGAGTTTCCAGGCAGTGGCTCAGGCAGCAGGATCCTTTTTAAAAGGCTTGTGGCTCACGGCTATAGTGCTAAACCAGCAGGAGTCGGAGCTGAGATGCCTTTAAATAGCTGCAGAAATCGTGGGCAGGTGCCAGGCACTGCAGTAGCAGTAAGGCCATGAGCCCTTTGCTGTGTTTTCATTCAAAGCCTCTGGCCCCAGACAACTCTGGGGAGAGACAAGTCTCCAGCCCTCCCCATTCTGCCCAAAGCCCCAGCCCTTCATGAGGTGGAGCCAGCCATGACCCCATCCCAAAATTTGTAAAGTGCCCCCCTGCAAAAATTACTGGTCCCCCCAATAGACCACCACCCTATTGTGAACAGCCTCATCTCTACAAGATGCCATATAAGAGTCACCAATGTCTGAAAGCTTGTTCCTAAATGAAAGTAAACCCTGCCTCTCCCCACTCACTAACACTGCGGTCTAGTGTTAAAGGGCCAGCCGGCTCTGCATGATAGAAATCCTCTTCTTTCTTAGGGTACAGCCGCACTGCAAGCTTATTTTGGGAAAAGCTACTCCAGAAGATATAGAAAGAGAGCTTCAGACAGTTCTGAAGTGGCCTGACTCAGGGCAGACTCATCACCATGATGCCTCCAGTCTTGGGAATTAGCTTGCTTGGCTCTCCGGACACTTCCCTCTAGCTGGGGGCTCCCCATGTTTCTCTTTGTTCCTGGCATCCTCCCCAGGACACTGCCCTCCAGCAGGGCCCACTCCAGTGTCTGAGCCCCCTTCCAGAGGTTGGTGTTTATCCTGCTTGCACTTCAGGGTCCTCCCTTCCCGGGGCACCCCAATCCCTTCACCCAGGTCCCCTGCACCCACCTTGCCTCAGTGACCCACTGCCAGTCTGCATCTAGCCCTGAGGGGCAAACTACAGTCTGGAATGGCCACTCAGCGCTGGCAAAGCAGTGTGGACCTGCTGCCCCTGCCTAGCATGGCTGCCTCACTACCTCACAAGTAGCCTAAGGCCTTGCTTCAGGCTCTGCAGCCTGGGGCCTTGCTTGGCCACCGCTTCCCCAGATCTGCCCTACCTCCAGGAAGCCACCTGCTTCCCTGGCAGTCAGGCCCCTACTACTCTCTCTCCACACCACCACTCAGTTCTCCCTCTGCCTCCTGGAGTCCTCCTTTATATGGCCACCAGCTGGGCCCTGGTTAGCTAGAACTGCCTCAGCTGGGGCAATGCTCGCAGCCCTTGCTCAAGGCTGGGGTTTTGCCCTTAAAGGGCAAGTGCACGGCAAATGCCCTGTCACAGGCCCACAGCAAAAAATTATTATCCACCCCATATTAATGCATCCCAGAATCATGTTTGCTTTTTTTGCAGCAGTGTCACATAGTTGACTCATGTTTAACTTGTGGTTCACTATGACCCCTAGATCCCTTTCAGCAGTACTCCTTCCTAGACAGTCACTTCCCGTTCTGTATGGCTATGTCTACACTGCACTGGTTTTGCACAAGAAATATGCAAATGAGGCTAAGCGTGGAATATTGCTGAGCTTCATTTGCATGCCTAATGAGCGGCTAATTATTGCGCAAGAGGCTTTTGTGCAAGAAGGAGCTGTCTACACTGCTCCTTCCTGTGCAAAAAAACCCTCTTGCTCAGAGCCATTACACTGCTTATTTTCAGAAAAAACATCTCTGTGCAAGAGGGGTTTTTTTTGCACAAGAAGGAGCCGTGTAGACAGCACTTTCTTGTGGAAAAGACCTTTCTGCAAAATGGCAGCTCATTGGGTATGCAAATGAGGCGCGGTGATATTCATCCCTGTGCCTCATTTGCATATCTTATTGCGCAACAATGCTCAGTGTAGACATAGCCTATGTGTGAAATGGATTGTTCCTTCTTAAGTGTAGCATTTCACAATTGTTCTTATTACACTTCATCCTATTTACCTCAGACCATTTTGAATTATGACCCTATCCTCCAAAGCAGTTGACACCCCTCTCAGCTTAGTATCATCTGCAAACTTAATAAGGGTACGTTCTATGCCGACATCTAAATTGTTGATGAAGCTATTGAACAGAGCCAGTCCCAAGAACAGACCCTGTGGAATCCCACTTGTTCTGCCCTTCGGGCGTGATTGTGAACCATTAATAACTATTCTCTGGGAACGTTATCCAGCCAGTTAGGCACCCACCTTATAGAAGCCCCATCTAAGTAATATTTGCCTAGTTTACTGATAAGAAGATCATGCAAGACCACATCAAATGCCTTACAAAATGCTAGATATACCATGTCCACCACTCTCCCTTATCCACAAGAATTGTTATGCTATCCAAAAAGGTAGATGTTTGCAGATGAATCCCCCAATTACTTTCTCCATTATCTTCCCTGGCATAGAAGTTAAATTGACTGCTCTGTAGTTTCCTGAATTGTTCTTATTTCCCTTTTTATGGATGGGCCCTGGATTTGCCTTTTCAAAGTCTTCTGGAATCTCTCCTGTCTTCCATATTTTTACCCACACTCCCTCCCACCCCTCAAACCCCTCCTGCACTCCAGTCCCTGGCACTCAGCTTCCCCACACAGGCAAACTCCCTTCCACACTCCTTGCTGCCCCCCCACTCCTTCATGTGCCCCAAACCCAGCCTTGAGCCTCCCCACACCCAAGCTTGCTCCCGTGTGTCTGCCCACGCCCCAAATCCCTCCTGCACGTCAGACCCCTCCTGTACACCACCCCCTTTGCCCGCGTGGGGCCAGGCTTTTTGGGTTTGTGTGATTAGACAGTTGCCAACCCTACCAGACACCCCCACTGTTAGCACCCCCCCCAGCTCTCCTCAGCCCACTGACTCCCCCAGATTCTCCTCTACCCAGCTGGTCCCTGCTACCAAGCTCCTCTCTCTCCTCATCCCTGGCCCCATCACAATGCGTCTAAACAGCATTTTTTTAATTTCTAAATAAGGTACAGGCAGTCCCCGAGTTACGCGGATACGAACGGGGATTTTCTCGCCCCGGAGGACTGGAGCGGCGGGACGCCTGGTCCCGCCGCCCACCTCCTCCAGGGCGAGAAAAGCTGATCCCCATCTCCCTG
This sequence comes from Pelodiscus sinensis, assembly GCF_052426305.1. NCBI lineage: Eukaryota > Metazoa > Chordata > Testudines > Trionychidae > Pelodiscus > Pelodiscus sinensis. Next base: position 8,142,843 of record NC_143063.1, on the reverse strand, counting down.
GTCTGCTGCGGGATCCAGCAGACCAGGGAGACGGGGACCAAAGCGGCGCAGGACCTGGGGCCGGACCCACGGCCGCTTCCAGATCAGCTGGAAGCGCCGCGGGTCCGGCCCTGGGTCCTGTGCTGCTTTGCTCAGCGTCTCTCTGGTCTGCTGGGGGGGACGCAGCTAGTGCCCCCCCTCAGCAGACCAGGGAGATGTGGAGCAAAGCCTGGGGCCTGTGGTAGAGCAGGTGGGGCGCTGCCGGTTGGTCCCACAGCACCGCTCCTTGGCACTACTGGACCAACCCGGCAGCACCCCAGCTACTCTGCCCCAGGAATCCTGATTCAGCCGCTGCTGATCAGTTTCAGCAGTGGCTGAATCAGGACGCCTAGGGAAGAGCAGCTGGGGTGCTGCTGGGTTGGTCCAGTAGCGCCGAGGAGCGGCCGCGCTACTGGACCAACCCAGCAGCACCCGAGCTGCTCTGCCCCAGGCGTCCCCAAGTTAGCCGCTGCTAACTCTGCTTGAAACTGACCAGTGGCTGACTGCCCCAGGCTTCCTGGAATCAGTTTCAGCAGCAGCTGACTTGGGGACGCCTGGGATTCTTAAGTTGAATCTGTATGTAAGTCAGAACTGGTGTCCAGCGGCTGATTCAGCGGCTGAATCTGGATGCCAGTTCCGACTTACATACAGATTCAACTTAAGAACAAACCTACAGTCCCTATCTTGTACGTAACCCGGGGACTGCCTGTATTTCAAAATAGCAGCCGGACACGATTATGCAAATGTTGCGCGGGATATTTAAATCCCCACTACATTGCAATTTTGGGTGTCTACATTTGCATTCCTTTCTCAAAAGAGGAATGAAGTGAAGACATACCCCATGACTCCCAGCTCTGTGAGGACACCGGCTTCTATGTTTGCCTGTTAGCTGAGCTGTAGTGGGATTGTCAGTTGTGCCCAAGATCTGACAGGGAATGTCCCCTGAGTTGCTGGAGTTGCTGAACTGTGGCTGTGTTGCAGGGTGTGGCTGTCCTGGGCTCCCTCAGGCTATGCCTAGACTGCAGGAATTTGTTGGAGAGACAAGGCAAATGAAGTGCTCCTTACTCGTGCTGTCATTCGTAGTGTAGACAGGGCCATTTTGAACAAAAAAATCTCTTTTGCACAAGAGCCCATATGCCTCAAAAAAGGAGGTACAGTATAGGGGATCTTGCATAAAAGGGGTTTTGCGCTGAATGGCCCTGTCTACACAGCCTTTTTTTCAGCAAAGACTTCTTCCACAAAAAGGATCAGAAGAGACTCTGCAAATGACAGCGGGAGAAATGCTAATGAGCGCTTCACTTGCATTGCCTCTCCAACAAATTCCTGCAGTCTAGAAGTAGCTTCAGTGCCCGCTGGACACCCACTGCCCTGTGCCAGGCATCACACACTCTGGGGGCCAAAGACACGTCCGAGGGGTGGGCAGCATTTGGGAGCCAGCAGGAAGAGGGAAATGAGGACACACTTGTCATGCAGTTTGCCCTCTGATCCAGTTGGTAGCTGTGCTGCAGACAGGAACGTAACCTCAGCCACAGCCCTGGCACTGGGGGCCCCACGCTGGCCTCACGTCTTGTTGAGCTGTGGGGTGCCGACCAGCGCTGTGCTGGAGCTTAGATCAGGCTCAGCATCCTTGTGCTGGCCAGGCCCGGCTCCATGTGGCCTGTTGGCAGCTGCCTTCCAGACTAACATCCTGTTCCTGCTTTAGCTGGCGGAGCTGCAGCTGGGCTTTGCCTGGGCTAGGGCCTGACAGGTGCAAACCAAGCTCCAGAGGCGACTCGGGCGGCTCCGTCCCTCCCAGCAGGGGAAAGTTTCAGGTTGGGCTTCGCTGGCTCCGCCCCGGAGCCTGAATGGAACCTTCTGGCCAGACAGAGCCTGGGGGCCGGGCGGCGCCCGAGAGCGACAGCCGCTCTCTGGGGGGGCGTGCGCTGGGCGGTGCGCTTGGAACCCGGCGCTGGCTGGCGCTAGGGGTGAGCCAGCGGGTGGGTGAGCCACTGGCACCCAGCCGAGCACCGTGTGTTGGGCTGGACGGGGCGCGTCGGTCTCTGCTAAATGCCCCCCCACATTCACGCAGGCTGTAAACTGGGCAGGATCAGCATCCTCCCAACCTCCCCTCTCCGCCCCATGGCCGGCGGGTCCAGCAGCCTTCCTGCTTGTGGGGATTTGGCCCCACCCCATGGCCACCCAGCTGGGATCTGGCCCCCTGTCTCCAGTTGAGCCCCGGGTGCTTGGCACTGCCTGATTGCTGCTCCTCATTCCAGGGTGTGGTGGGAGCTGCAAAGTGCCCCAGTCACCTTTGTACTGCATTGCCGCTGACACACGTCTCCAGCAAGTACCAGATCCCCCCACGAACTGACAGAGCAGCTGGGTCTTGCTTAGTGGAGGTTGGTCAGAAAGGGCTTAGGCCCTGCAATGGGGTTCACTCCCCAGGGCAGCGCCACCTGCTGGTTGCCCCAGGAATTAGTTTGCAGAGCTCAGATGCCCTCTTCTGAGGGTGCCTTGTCTGTCAGGAGATCCCCGCCCCCACTCTACAGGTGCTGCAGGGTCTTCTTTATGACTCAGCCATGCCACACACTGGGTGCCCCCTTTCGAGGGGAGGGGCACATATCTCACAATACTGCAAGACCCAGAACCCACCATTCTGGGTCCCACCCCAGGGCTATCAGATTTTGCTGCCTCGTCCTAACTCCCTCCACCATTATTAAGGGCAAAGCAGTAAACACAATAACAGTAGCTCAGCTGCAGAGTGGTGGACTCAGCAAGTTACCCCTGGGTGTCTGGTTCAACTCCTGCTCGAAGGAGAGTGTCTTTTTCCTCCCCTGCTCAGGCAGAGCGAGAGAAGAAAGGCAGCTTTTGTCTGCGTGAGGCTGCTCCCCGAAAAGCAGAGCGCCCTGAGCCCACCGCAGCCAGCTCCTCAACAGTCACAGCCCCCACCCCTGGGAATTTCTGTTGTCCCTCAGTGGGACCCACCGTGCATGGAGGGGAGGGGGCAGGGCTAGGCCAAGGGAAGGTTCTGCCTCCTGCCTTCCTTCCCAGTAGCTTTCCAGTACAAGCCAGCTGTGGGTGTCCGCGCTGCCCCGGGCCTGGCTGTGGGATGGGAGAAGAGTTACCTGGGCGGGGGGGCTGGTCTCTGGAGGGAGGCCTGAGTGTATTGTGATGTCATGTGTGACAGCAACAAAGACTGTGGCTGCAGCGTTCTTGTCCTGCCTCCAGTCCAACTGGCTGGCAACGGCCGGCGCCCAAGGATCCGAGAGACGAGAACTGAGCCTCTGTCAAGAACCTCAGGCAGCCGCTGTCCCCGCGGGCGCTGGAGAGAGGATGAGTCTGCACAGAAGGTAATTCCCGGAGCCTTTCCCAGCCCACCTCAGAGATTGGTGCCTCCTCGGCCTAGGGACGGGTGGGGGCTGGGGCTGCAACAGGCGCTTCCCAACACTCCGTTTTGATTTGACTCAGAGCATCTTCCCCTCTCCTCCTGCCTCAGCCTTTCCCGCGCTCCTGAGGCAGATGGGGATGATTTTCTCTCACTGCTGACTCGTGGGGGCGAATTTCCATGTTTCTTACCTAAAGGGAACATCACAAAACTTGAGTAGAATTTGGGTTTATGTCTCCATGACGCTTATTCCTCTTGGAGGTGCCCCTAATGCATCCCCGGCCTTCAGGGTGGGCAGAGAAATGTTTGGTCTCAAGTAATGATTGTCCAATAGCCGTGTGTTCGGACAACATCCAGCTCAGAATGTGCAGACTTGAAATAACAAAGTGCCATTTGAATTCTAGTGAAAATGATACCGCTCTACTGCCAGGGCCAGGCTCTCATGTGGGTAGTTCTCTCAGAAATGCAAAACTCCATACAAATTCCTCTCTACCCCCTCCAGACTATAAAATATCTCTGTAAATAACCAGTGAGGTTCCATTCTAGGAAACGGATTTAAATAAACTGCTACCTCATTTTGTCATGAGTCTTGGCTGTGATTTCTTTATCATTTTTGTGGTGACCTACGTTCTGATTTGATGTTCTAAGTAGTGTGTAAAGCTCTTCATTGAATGTTCACTGGTTCTTTCCCCCATGCTAATGGGTTCCAGGTTTTGAAATACTTGACAGGAATGAAATGTCTGTTCAGCTGATAATCCGTCCTTCCGGTGCTTCAAAGCTGCTACTTAACAAGCTTTTATTTCTCTTACTGGCTGTGACGGACCGGGCCATGTCTGGGCACAGCTAAGGGCGTCCGCTTAGGGCGAATTGCTCAAATCCGGGGTTCCTTACAGCCCCCGACTGGCGACCTCTCCACACAGGCCACGAACCAGTCTCACCGAGCGCTTCAGCTGCCTGCCTGAAGCCTCCCGAGCAAAACCCCTCCGACACCCCAGCAATATCCGTGCCCCAGATGGCCCCGGGCCTATACACAGGTGGGGGGTCCTAGCACCCAATCCCATTTACCCCGAACAAGTCCTGTCCGGTTCCAAGAAACCAGCCACAGATCCCTGGTCAATTTACCCTCTGGATCTTACCCACAAATCACGCTGGGCCAATCCTTTAGAATCTAAAACTAAAGGTTTATTAACACAAGAAAGAAAAGCCTGAGAGTAAGGTTATTAAAGTACAGTACGTTACATGCACCGAATCTCCCAGTTCTCGATGCAGGCTCTAGCAGAGGTGTTGCAGCTGCTGGTTTAAAAGTTCTTATTGCACATCCTGAGATCAGGATGAGTTCACAGGTCTTCCGGGCTCTTCAATCCCTGCAGTGCTGCTTCTGGGATGAAGTGCTGAGCTGAGAACCAAAATGGCATCGACCACATGGCCTCTTTATACTCCTTCCTGGCCTCTTCTTGTATGCAGCAAGTCACCTGGTCAGAGGCCAATCTCTATGTTTCCTGCTGGCTGCCCTCAGGTGACAAATCCCATTCTTTGGGTGTGTCCATAGCCTATTGAGAGTCATTGTTCCACAGGGCTTTGCTACTCAGCCTGTCCATAGCCATGCTTAACCACATTCACAGAAATATTCAGCTTCCACACAGATTACAGATTCCTACCTACACACATAGACATTAAACACTCACATAAATAGCGTACGTAAGATCAACAAACAACAATCTCCCACTCAACACCCCACATGGCTCCCCCCACACCAATTTCTGGGGCCAACACCCCCACCTAGGGGTGCACCAGCGATCTGGCTGCTTCCCTCCAATTCAGCAACGTGACACCCCCAACGCAAAATTGATGCAGGAAGTGATGCCAGTAACTTCACTGAGGGCATCACAGGCCTCCCCCAACAAAATGGTGGCGTGCCTCAGTTTCCCTTCTTACACAGGACCTTCTGGCTGGAACCCTTTTTGTCCTGTAAGAAGTTCCAAGACCAGTTACAAGTGTTAACCACGAAATAGCAACATCAAAATGTCCCCTTACATACCGTCTGTCGTTTGGTACATCTCCAGACAGATTACATGGTATTTTCATAAGCTCATGCACCCTGTATACCGTTACAATTCTCTGCAACAATAACACATTGGTTACAAGAATTAACATCAGTAACAAGAACAATCCTATACCAGGTGTATACTGAAATTCTCCGTCAGGCCCCTTCTCTGGCCCCACACCATTGCAGTTTTGGCCCCTCAGGTTTAAACTGCAAATCTTCTTGGCCAAAGCAAGTCCTGCCCCTCCCCCTTGTCCTCAGGGCCCCAGGCCTGAAACCTCTGGCCAGACCAAGACAAGGGGCTGGCTGGGCGTGACTCCCTGGCTCACAACGGCCCTGGAATTCTCCCCCTTCCCCCACTCAGTGGGGTAACAGCAGTAAGCTGTAGACTCCCAAGTCTCTCCTCTGTCCACCTCCAACCTCTGTTTCCACATGGAACCAGATATCAACTTCCCTGATTGAGTATGAGTGTCCACAGTGTCCAGAGATGGGAGCATAACTGCCATCTCCTGCATCCTAGGGAGAGTGACCACACAGCTGTTCTGCTCTGCATACTTAGCTACCCAGCCCTTCTCCTGAATCTGAGACACTAAGTTCCCACTCTCCTCATTCACCTGGGAACAATCCTGTCCCACACACACTGACTTCCCAGCAAGCTGGTCACCCACAGTCACTGGGTTAGCAGCCTGCTCCAGTTCTTTGGCTGTTCCTGCCTCATCTGGAACAACCCTCAGTCCCTCTGAGACCTCTCCAACACCATCCACACTGGGTTTCCCTAAACCCAAGTCATTGGAGTCACTGCTAACAGACAAATTCTGTCTGTCAGGCACCAAAACAAGTGCCTCACACAAGAAGCTGCTGCCGTTTACAGGCAGAGCTTTCTCCTGAATGCCTTCTCCCAGCAAGGCCCTGTCACCTCCCTCAGTCACAGCAAACTGCTTGCTACAAGCACTGCCAGGACTCTCCTCCCTATGAGCTTCCTTAAGCAGCAGTTCACCCTTCCCTGGCTCTGCAGCAGCCTTGCCCTGCTGAGCCACAACCAATTCCTCCTGCAATTCCCTTACTCCCTGGGTCATCTCTGGCCCCTCTGGTGGATTCACAGACAATCCCCTCTCAGGCACACAGACAGACCCACAAGAGACAGGGTCGGAAGCACCTTCACTCCCTGTGCAACTCTCTAGATGGCTGTAAACGTCCACACCATCATTAGGCACCAGAGTTAACACACCCTCATTCTCTTCTTGTGCCCGGGCTAAGGGGTCTCTCTGCTCCCACAGAGTCGCTCCCCCCTCTGCCAGCAACACAGCAGCATCAGGCACAATATCAGGGTCACCACTGTCTGGTCTCTGGGGTTCTGGTAAAACACTGACTGACTCTACCTGAGTCGCCTCATCCCTCTCCCCAGCAGACACAAACCTTGGGCCACCCCCTTCCTGGGCCTTAGCCATATCCAGACCCAACTCTGGGACCACAACACTGCTCTCAGCCTTCACAGGCTGTGGGGCACCTTCCTCAGACACAGGAAGAAACTCTTCCCCACGCACAGCCAGACAACCAGAGACAGCTTCTCCCTTGTCCCAACACCTCTGGCTAATCTCAGGCATACAGCTAGCCACTGAGACAGCTTCCTTTACTGCCCCACTGCTACTTCCACCAGCCAAATTGCCAGCTTGCACACACTGTGCTTCACACAAGTCAATTTCATCTTGTGCAGGTTCAATTCCACAAACCTCACCAGCCACCAACTCCTCAACTAAAACTTCACTCTGGCCAGCCACTCCAGGCTGCCCCAGAGAAACATTTCCCTGATTTCTGGGCTCTTCCTGCCCTGGTTCTGATTCCAGCCTCACCTCTGAGGCATCAGACGGGCCCTCACCCACAGGCTCACATATAGAGACACTTTCCCCTTGGTTACAGGGAGACTGACCAGCTTCAGGAAACTTTCCACACCCACATGCACCCCCTTCCCAAACCTCCCTGTTAGCTACAGGTAACACAAAAGGTTTGCATTCATACATGCTTTGGGGTTGGGTCATCACATCAGCTGGGTAAAATACGTCTGCCATATCATAAGCATACCCCATACCCAAAGAGTTATACATTGAACCTTCAGGAGGATACAGTCTCTCTTGTTCTTTTAGTCTCTTAAGCTGGAGGTCAAGTCTAGCATTTTCCTCCTTGGCTAGGGCCATCTTCTTTGCATGCTCTGCCTCTTCCCTCCTCTGTCTCTCAGCATATTCTGCCTTTTTCTCCTCAAGTTCCCAATCCATCTCCTTCTGTCTCTTAGCCATTTCTTCATCTGCCTTCCGCCTTCTTTCAGCAGCCTCCTTGCCTTGCTTCTGCTCCTTTTCATCCACATCTCTGGTTAATAACAGCACTACCAGATCTAGTTTAGACGCCCTTTTCCTAAAGGCAATGCCTCTCCCCAAGCACAAATCCTTCAGAGCACTTTTGCTCAGACTCTCATATAGTTCCGGGATCATCGCAGCGGCTCTTTAATCACCCAAACTCTCAACACCAAAAATCAAATTTAGACAGCGTGGGGTCCTGATCCCAAAGCTCAATTGACCAAGATCTGTGGATCCTGCCGACTACGCCACTGTGACGGACCGGGCCATGTCTGGGCACAGCTAAGGGCGTCCGCTTAGGGCGAATTGCTCAAATCCGGGGCTCCTTACAGCCCCCGACTGGTGACCTCTCCAAACAGGCCACGAACCAGTCTCACCGAGCGCTTCAGCTGCCTGCCTGAAGCCTCCCGAGCAAAACCCCTCCGACACCTCAGCAATATCCGTGCCCCAGATGGCCCCGGGCCTATACACAGGTGGGGGGTCCTAGCACCCAATCCCACCTACCCCGAACAAGTTCTGTCCGGTTCCAAGAAACCAGCCACAGATCCCTGGTCAATTTACCCTCTGGACCTTACCCACAAATCACGCTGGGCCAATCCTTTAGAATCTAAAACTAAAGGTTTATTAACACAAGAAAGAAAAGCATGAGAGTAAGGTTATTAAAGTACAGTACGTTACATGCACCGAATCTCCCAGTTCTCGATGCAGGCTCTAGCAGAGGTGTTGCAGCTGCTGGTTTAAAAGTTCTTATTGCACATCCTGAGATCAGGATGGGTTCACAGGTCTTCTGGGCTCTTCAATCCCTGCAGTGCTGCTTCTGGGATGAAGTGCTGAGCTGAGAACCAAAATGGCATCGACCACATGGCCTCTTTATACCTCCTTCCTGGCATCTTCTTGTATGCAGCAAGTCACCTGGTCAGAGGCCAATCTCTATGTTTCCTGCTGGCTGTCCTTAGGTGACAAATCCCATTCTTTGGGTGTGTCCATAGCCTATTGAGAGTCATTGTTCCACAGGGCTTTGCTACTCAGCCTGTCCATAGCCATGCTTAACCACATTCAGAGAAATATTCAGCTTCCACACAGATTACAGATTCCTACCTACACACACAGACATTATACACTCACATAAATAGCGTACGTAAGATCAACAAACAACAATCTCCCACTCAACACCCCACATGGCTCCCCCCACACCAATTTCTGGGGCCAACACCCCCACCTAGGGGTGCACCAGCAATCTGGCTGCTTCCCTCCAATTCAGCAACGTGACACTGGCTTTGATGGGAGCAGAGGGTTACTCATTCTCAACTGGGCCCCTGTCTGTAGCCAGAGTCCCAACGTTCTGAGCACAAAGCTGTGGGGTTTAAGAGCAGGCCCCACTAAGAAGCATAGAAAATAGATGGTGACCAGTGTTTCTGCTAAGACAGTCCTGGGCAAAATACGGCCTGTGCACTGGGTCTGGCCCACGGAGGCAGCAGGGAGCCCCAGCCAGGCTCCCCAGTTAGCCACGTGAACCAGGCAGAAACACAGAGAGGAGGGGGGATGTTTTAGGAGCCTCCCCGCCCTCAGCATATTCCCATTTGCCAGTTTCTGGCAGAAACTAGCCAATGCAAAGTGCTTGTTGGAATATCATGCAGCTAATAATACCCCACCCCCCCACCGCCCGGCTCAGTTATCCATGAAGCACATGGCCAGGTAGGCAGGCTAGTCTCTTGGCCACAGCCTGCTTCTGGCACCACAGCCCTTTCCTGCCCCAACTCTCTGCCCCTTCCTCTCAACATACCCAAACTCCCTGTCCCCCTTTGCATCCATCCCCCCTCCCAATCTCCTTCCCCAGATCACAATCCCCTCCTACCCAGGTCACATCCCAAAGCCCTGCACTCCAGTCCCCTGCCCAAGGTCACAATTTTTTGGTAACCTAACTTCTGATTCAATGATAGCGTGTCAAACTTCTCATTGAATGGTCACTGGTTCTTTTCCACATGCTAATGAGGTCCAGATTTTGAAATGCTTGACAGGAATTACATGGATTTTCATCTGATAATCCGTCCTTCCGGTGCTTCAAACCTGCTACTTAACAATCTTTTATTTCTTTTACTTGGTTTGATGGGAACAAAGAATTACTCACTTTGACCTTGGCCCCTCGCTGGCTGTGGGGTTTGAGGTCAATATTGAGGTCATGGGCACTTGTTCGGATGTGTGGCACCCACAGGTTACTAACAAATATCTTAGATATATTTAAAATATTACGGAAGAAAGAATACGGCAGCAAGGGAAAATTGACAAGGTGCCTGAATTTAAATGTTTGTTGAATATGAAATTAAAACCAAAGAAAATAACTATTGCAAAATTTTCAGTAGCCATTTGGTATCTTAGAAGTTTCTCTTCCTTTGAGACATAACTCAAAATTAACCTTTTTCGTGACATACCAAACAAATTCTGTTATCATTCGTATTAACACGTGAAAAGAAATAGTTGTTACAGTTTATGCTTGAAATTAAAGATTATGTCTCTTGGCTTTACACATGTGAAAAAAAACATGAGCATCTTTCTATGGGCAAAAAGTGCATCGAGAGTCTGTTGTTGTTGTGACTTGTGAAACATAAAATTAAACTTTTGGTTTTGACACAGAAAATTCCTTCTTTTCTTTGCTCTATTTAGAAGACCACTAATCACAGCTTCTAGCTGATGATGGGAAGTTAGTTGCTGCTAGTCATCATGATGAACCTTTTCTTTTCTGCCGTTCCAATTCTTCCAGTGTTGCTACACAGCGTCAGGGTTTCCATCTCCCTCAGGGTATGTCTACACTACAGCGTTATTTCGAATTAACTTAATTCAATTAGTTCATGAGAATTAAGGTAATTCGAAATAACGCATCTAGACACAAAAACTAATTCGAATTGGAATTTTTCTAATTTGAAATAGCACGTCCACATTGAGTGGACCCTGAATCGAAGGTAAGGCTGGCTGGAACCAGTGCCAGCAGGGCATCAGGGTCGGACTTAGTGTGTGGGGCTGCTGCCTCAGGTTAGCCGAGGGCTGTGCTTAAAGGGACCCGACCCCCCATCTTGGACAGACAGTTCTCAGGTTTCTCTGCTTGCTGGTCTACCTCGCTGAGGGACAGCAAAGCATTTGTGTCTCCGAGTGCTCTGCCTGCCCTCACTCGGGACACCACGGCACTCTGCAACATGGAACCAGACCTGCCCCCGGGGACTCTGCTGCGTCTCGCGGACACGTTGACAGCAGCCTGGCTGCACTGTCTGCAGGCTGCCATCCGGGAAGACCATCGAGGGGCTGTCAGGATCCAGGGGGCCCTGCGGGACAGCTTCCACCCTGAGGAGCGCTAACAGTCTCCCCGGTCTGCCCCACCGGGGGCTTGTGCACATTCCCCCCCTCGTCCTTCCACTTACCCTTCCCTAGCCCGCCCTTCCTGATGTCAAATAAAAGACACGTATTTTCAAAAATAACAACTCTCTTTATTGAAGAAAACTGAGGAGGGGGAATGAAACTGTGGGGAGACTGGGGAAAGGAGGCGGGAGAGGACAGGAGAGAGGGTGGGAGAGGGGAGGGAGAAAACTGGGAGGAGGGAACTGGAAGGGGGAAGCAAGGGGAAGAAGGGGGAGGGGAAGCTCAGGGATCAGGGGTGGGGGTCTCACTGGGCCAACCGCCTCCCAGCATGGCGAGGGAGGGGGCCTCGGCATCCCCGGGGCGATGGGAAGGAGGCAGAGGTTGAGGTGGGGGGTGTGGATATTGAGGAGGAGGGTGTAAAGGTTGAGGAGGAAGAGGTGGGAGGGGGGCAGGAGTGGGAGAAGGGACAGTAGTTGGGGGGCAGCAGGCGCAGGACCGGCACGGGGCACCATGCTCTGCAGCAGGACCTGCAGGTTAGCATTTCTGGCTCAGTCCTCTGCAAGCTGCTCCCGGTGGAGCTTCAGGTCCTTCAGCATCCAGGCCTGGACGGGGCGGTGCAGGGCTCGCAGGGCCCCCAGGTGCTGGTCCCAGTACTCCTGCCGTGTGGTGGTGGCCCAGAGCAGGCTGCAGGTGCGGGAGCATGTCCCGGGCGGAGTGGTACGAGCAGCTGGTGCAGCTGCAGAGAAAGAAAAGAAGTGGTCAGTTCTCCCTGGGGACACAGTGGATGATGTGACCGTGCCCTGCACCGTCAGAGCCGCTGTGCTTGCACAGAGGCCATGGTCAGGATGTCTGGCTCTCCCCGGGACTGGGAGCTGCCCCAAGACGGCACCCAGGCCCCTGTGCCGTGTATAGTGTGGCCGGGGTGGGGGGGGAGATGTCCCCTGCTTCTGTGCAGAGGGGGGTGTGAAGGGAGAGCGTCCTGCTGGGTCCCACCCCGGGGTTGGGAGCGTGTTAGGTCTCTTCACACACGCATGTGCCTATTGGGCCATGGCCCCTGGGTGTCATGCAGCTGGAGCCACCTGCCCAAGGGTGGCATGGCGCGTGCTTGCACCTGCACAGGTGGCTGAGTGATCCGTGGGAGGCATGGCCCACATGCGCCGTCCCTGGTTTCCCCCCCGCCTGCCGTCCCCCCCGGGCAGGGGACAGTGCTAGCACTTACGTGGTATGGCCTCCCTGGACGACCCTGCCGACTGCGGTGCCGGAACAGCTGGTGGTGGCCCCTCCGGTGTGCCCGGGTCAGGGCCCTCCAGCCCCGGCTCGCTGCCTCCTGGGCTGGTGTGGACTGCCCCGCCCCCCACGAGTTGGTCGAGGGTGGGGAAATAGGGGCAGGTGGCAGTCCCTGCTGCGGCGCCGCCCCTGGTGGCCCTCGCGTACCCTGCTGCAGCTCTTTGACTTTCAGGCGCACCTGCTCCTGGGTGCGCCTGTGTCCCTTTCGGGCCAGGGTGGCCGCTATGTGGCCATAGATGGCCGCGTTCCTCTGCCTAGTGCAGAGATCATGGACGTTGGGGGCCTGCCCCAAACCTCAATGAGGTCCATGACCTCTGCACTAGTCCAGGAGGGTGCACACCGTCTACGGCCTCTGGCTGGCCCCTGGGTGCTGGCGGAGTGGGCGGGGGAGAGCTGGCTGGCACTGGCTGCCTGGCTCATCCTGGGGCCACTGGGTCAGGGGCAGAGACTGCTGGCAGGCCTGGCTCTGGTAAGTGCCATCTGGCAAGAGTCTACCTCTTTAAGGGCCCCGGGGCCGGGGGAGAGGAGAGGAGTTTCCTGGCTTGGCCCAGAGTGGCCACCAGGGGGAACTGGGAAGGGCTGGAGGCCCTGTAATTCAAAATAAGTGTCTACACAGCACTTATTTTGAGTTAGCTATTTCGAATTAGGCATTATTCCCCATAGAACGAGGTTTACCACGTTCGAATTAAGCAGTTTGTATGTATAGATGCTATGAAAGTTAATTCGAACTAACGGCCATTAGTTCGAATTAACTTTGTAGTGTAGACATATCCTCACTGGCAGAGAGAAAATTGATCCTTGTTAGCATACCCAGGTGATCTTTCTATCTGGTTCATAATTTAGTTTCAATATTCTCCACAAGACTAAAGCCACATTCACAGTCAGCACTGGAAAACTGCTCTCCTGTCCCCTCTCAGACTACTCTTTTCTAAACAAAACAAGACCAATTCTTTCAGTCTTCCCACGTGAATCACATTTTCTAGACATTTGGGCTGTGTCTAGACTACATCCCTTTTCTCAAAGGGGTGTAAATTTAAATCCCGCCTTCATTTGCAGTTCCGAAGTGTCTAATTTACATCCCTTTTTAGAGGGATCACTCTCTTACTCCTAACATGCCTGGAGAAACCTTTCTTGTTACCCTTCACATCCCTTGCTAGCCACAAATCCAGTTGTGATTTTGAATTCCTGATTGCTCCCTGCATTCTCGAGCCTATTATTCCTGAGCAAGCTTGTTGTATCATTCAAGCAAGGTAGTAACACACTTCCACTTCCTCCCCCCTCATTCCTGTTTCCTGGGCTTCCAGATTCCCAACAGCCAGTGCTCCCAGTTCTAATAATTACAAGCAGCATCTGAAACACCACATTCCCTCCTCTCTTAAGAAGTTCTCCCAATTATAAAAGAAACATTGTTGTTCTAACCACAGCAACAAATATGGAACAAGCCACTATACTGTTTACATTGAAAACACTGTAAATACGACATAACAGTCTCTAGTCCAGACAGGTGGTTGTCTATGTCTGACAGACCATCTCTCAAACCCCAGGTCCAGTGCAATGTCTTGTTGTGTTGGTGCTATGGTGAAGTCATACAATGCGGGCTGTGTGTTGGCATCGTCTCCTCTAGGTGCAAGAGAAGAATCATTCCATACCCGCCCATCAGAAAGTCGATAGGTGTAAGGTCCTTTCTTCTCTATGATTTTAAGAGGAGATGTGAATTTATGGTCCCCTTTGCGTAAAATTCCAGGTTTTCTTACTCTAAAAATGGAACCACGCTCAAACTTCGGTTCCTTAGCACCCCGTCGTTTGTCTGTGAAAGCCTTATACTTTGCTTGCTTCTCTTCAACTGTTTTTCTCATAGCATCCTCATTTGGTGCATCAGGCCTTGCCTTTAATAATTCAGCAATGTTCAATTTAGTATTCATCTGTTTTCCATGCAGTAACTCTGCAGGTGATCTTTGCGTTGTGACACGTCGTGTGGCCCTGTAAGCTTGCAAGAAATCAGTAGTGAAGGTTACCCACGAGCGCCCTTCCAGTTTAGCTGTTTGCAAACTCTCTTTCAAACTTCTCTTAAACCTTTTGATTTCCTCATTGGCTTGAGGGTAATACAGGGACGATCTTCTATGTAAAATGTTTCTCTCTGCTAGGAAAGTTTCAAATTCCATGGAAGTAAATTGACTACCGTTATCTGAAACCAGTTCTTTGGGGTTACCTTCCCTGCTAAAAACTGTAGAGAGGAACTTAATTACTGTAGCAGAAGAAACTTGCGATGTAAAAGCTACCTCAGGCCATTTACTGAAATAGTCTATTAAAGTGATGGCATAATGACAGTCAATGAGAGCAGTTTCAAAGGGTCATACGATGTCAATCGCAACTTTTCCCCATGCAGAATCAGGAAGAGGAACAGGCTGCAATGGTGGGGTACATGTCACTGCTGTCTTATCATGCATTTGGCAAGTGACAGAGGATTTTAGGATTGCTTCAGTTTGGGAGTCCATCCCTGGCCACCAATACAGATCTCGTAGTCGGTGTTTCGTTCTGACAATACCTTGATGAGTATCGTGTGCCAGGTGTATGAGTTTTGGCTGTAATTCTTCTGGCACAAGTAGCCAGTGTGTACCTCGTAGCACACAGCCATCAAGCAAAGAAAGTTCATCCCGAATTCTAAGATAAGGCAGCAAAACTGGGTCAAGGCTTTTAGGGTTACTGGGCCATTTCTTTGTCAGAAATTCCTGTAGCTTTTGTTGAATTGGACATGCTGAACAAGCAGCTTGGAATTGCTCTCTTGTAACTGCAGTAAGAGTGCTTGTAATAAGCGCAACTGCTTCATCCTCATCCTCCGGTCGACCATCTGGTAAAGACAAAGGCAGGCAAGAAAGGCAATAAGCTCCCACATTTTGGTTTCCAGGCTTATATTCCAGTTCATCATTGAAAGAGAGTAGTCTTGCCGACCCTGCTCTTCCCAGTCCTTTTGTGGTTAGCAATGTTGTCAAAGGGCTGTGGTCTGTGCACAACTTGAACGTGCGGCCCCACAAGTAAGTTCTCCATTTTTCACTAGCCCAGACACAGGCAAGTGCTTCTTTTTCAACTGTAGAATATTTTCTCTCAGCATCACTCAGTGTCCTTGAAGCAAATGCAACAGTCCTCTGTGTTGTCCTCTTGAAGTTGTGTGAGGACAGCCCCAAGTCCATAATCAGAAGCATCAGTAGTCACAATTGTGGGCAACGCAGGACTGAATAGTGCAAGTACTGGACTATGTACAATCAAGTTGTCCACACCAAGGTTGAACTTCTCCGTAGTAATTCTTGTAAGGGTTCAATGACAGAAGCATAACTGGGAATGAATTTTGCATACCAGGAGGTTGCACCCAAGAAGGAACGTAAGGTTTGCAAATCAGTTGGAGGAGGAGCATTTGAAATTGCTAGGATATGATCTGGATCAGGTTTTAGTCCAGCCGGTGAAATTGTATGTCCCAGAAAGGAGAGTCCTGTTTGTCTAAATTTGCATTTAGACATATTGAGCTTGAGGCCTGCTGTGCTGATGCAGTTTAGTACAGATTGCAGATTATTGTCGTGCTCCTCAGAAGTATTGCCAAACACGATACTATCATCCAGATAGCACTGAACTCCATGTTGATTCTTCAGAATCAATTACATCATTTTTTGGAAGGCCCTTGGGGCAGATGCAAGACCGTATGGAACCTGTTTAAAACGAAATAGTCCCTCATGTTTAATAAATGCTGTGAGGTCTCTGCTATCTTCATGCAACATAACCTGGTGGTACGCGCTCTGCAAATCAAAAGTAGAAAACATCTTTGCTCCAGGGAGTTCTGCAAATACTTCTTCAAGGTGAGGTATTCAATGTCAATCACAATAGCTTTATTTGGCTCCCTGAAGTCCACACAAAGGCGAATGCCTCCATCCTTCTTCTGTGTCACTACTATCGGTGAAATCCATTCCGAGGAGTCAATCTCTTCAATAATGTCTTTTTGAACAAGCTTTTTAAGTTCCTCTGAAACGGCTTCCCTGACTGAAAATGGTAAGCACCGTACCTTCTGTGGTACAGGCATCACACTCTGTCGCATTTTAACTTTATGCACAAACCCATAAGCACAGCCAAGTTTCTCCTCAACCTGGTCTTGGGGCCCAGCTGAAACTGGTGTGTGTACTGCAAGAGTGCTTTGCTGAGAAAGATCCATTAACTACCCTGAGGTTTAAAGCAGCCAATAAATCTCTGCCAAGGATAGGAGTGCCTTTGTGGACAATGTAGAGCTCTGCATTTACACAGCAATCACCAAAAGTCACTGTTGAGACCGGCAGCCATGCACTGGAATTTGATTTTTCAAATAGCACACCAAGTGAAGTTTGGGTTCAGTAAGAGGCACATCTTTAAAGTAATGCAAATAGATGGAATCAGGTAGCATAAATACTGCTGAACCAGTGTCCAACATAGCTGAATAGGATGTGATTTGCCTGAAGGTGCGACACAAACATTTACAGTGCACCTTATCTGCTCTGGAATATGTGCAATAGTGACTTTGTCCACACTCAGCACAGTAACATCTGGTATTGTAACTACATGCACCTGTTGATTGGACTGGCTACTGTGGCAGACCTTAGCAAAATGCCCAATCTTTTTGCAGTGATTGCATTGAGCTTCTTTTGCAGGATATCTTGTGCAGCTTGCAAGGTGTCGTGTGACACCACAGCGAAAGCATGCTTTTGCTGTGCTTTGAATTTGCTGATTCTTTGGTTTTTCATTAGTTTTCCCCTTGTGATTGTTTGTCTGCAGCAATAGTGGACTATTCTACAAAGGAGTCACAGCCTGGACTGGGCCTCCTGTATCCATGCTCATTATTTTGGCTTCTGCAATGGCTGACTCAGTGTGGGTAGCAATGGTTATTGCTTTTTCCAGTGTAAGTTGTGGTTCTAGCAGCAAGCGTTCTCTTACACGAAGCATGGTTGTTTTCTCAATGAATTGGTCTCTAATCATCTCATCTGCCATATTCCCAAGGTCACAAGTTACAATCAGGGTACGTCTAGACTACATGCCTCTGTCGCCAGAGGCATGTAGATTAGGCTACCCGACAGAGTAAAATGAAGCGGCGATTTAAATAATCGCCGCTTCATTTAAATTTACATGGCTGCCGCTTTGAGCCGACAAACAGCTGATCAGCTGTTTGTCGGCTCAGCGCGATAGTCTGGACGCTCCCCTGCCGACATCAAAGGGAGCTGTCGACAACCCAGGTATGCCTCCTGGGATGAGGCATACCTGGGTTGTCGACAGCTCCCTTTGATGTCGGCAGGGGAGCGTCCAGACTATCGCGTTGAGCTGACAAACAGCTGATCAGCTGTTTGTCGGCTCAAAGCGGCAGCCATGTAAATTTAAATGAAGCGGCGATTATTTAAATCGCCGCTTCATTTTACTCTGTTGGGTAGCCTAATCTACATGCCTCTGGCGACAGAGGCATGTAGTCTAGACGTACCCTCAGACTCCTCAGAGTAGCAACATAGTACAGTATAGTCTCCCCTGGTTTCTGCTCATGCTGGCGATATCTATAGCGATTAGCTACTACATTCACTTTTGGCACAAAAAAGTTCTTTAATGCAATGAGTGCAGTCTCATATTTATCATCTGCAAGGGGGAAAGTGTAAAATATACGCCGCCCTTCTGCTCCAAGGCAGTGGATTAGCAGAGCACGCTTTCTTACTTCAGAAATCTCTGTAGCCCTGATTGCAAGCAGATAGGTTTCAAACATATGGATCCAGGCAGTAAAAGCAATTGGAGGCTCACCTGGCCTTTGCAGAAAGGGTGCAACTGGGTTCAGAGGCAGAAGATCCATCCTCATCACCAAAATGTTGTATCATGCAAGCAAGGTACAAAGAAACTTCCACAGGCCTTTTTTTACCAAAGGTAAAACCTCTTTACAAAGCTGCTGCTGCTGCTCCCCTCTGTAGCTCTCATCACAGCTAGAATCCAAACTCATTCCAGTTAGATAGGCAAGTTTCTTCTGGTTCTTTGCTGACTTCCCAAAACAAGGAATACAATTCATGGACAGTTTACAGAGTAGTAATGTTAAACCAGTCAACCCACGTGGCCCTGTCCCAGGAGCAGCTGGACAGCCACCATACGATTCTGGCCCCACTACCAGCCCTGGGGACAGGAGAGAGCTGCCTAGATCAGCCCGTATCCCCCTACCAAACCCGCCACCAGCAGCAGCTTCCCTGCCACCGGTAGGATGGTGAGTGCTGCCTAGATCTACACTGCAGAGTTTTTGGTCAAAAACGTCCGTCCACATCTCAAGCACTTTTTTGCGCAAGTAAAACCAAAGAACAGAGGGGTTTTCCCGGTGAAGGTATTCCTCAGTCTACAAGGAATAATTCCTTTTCACAAAAAAGTTTTTTGCAAAAAGGTGTGTGAGGACAGGCTAGAGGGGTATTTTGTGCAAGAAAAGGGAAGAGGAAAAAGCACAGGTGCCCTGGTACCCATTCTATCCATAGTAATCACTGCTTACTTACAAGAGAACATCCAGGCATGTTGGACTCTCTCGTTCCCAAAAGCACATTGCTTTTTCAATACCCTTTTTCGGTGTGTCCACACTACGAGTAGTAATGCGGAGTAATGGTAGTTCGAATTAGGAGCTTTAATTCAAACTACCTAGCCCGTGCCGCGTGTAGCCGCGGACAGGTAGTTCGAACTACCGGGCATTTAAAAATGGCGGCGCCCGGGAACATGTAAATCAAGCCCGGGATATTTAAATCCCGGGCTTCATTTGCAAGTTCGAATGACTACATTAGCCACCTGGTTTGAACTAGGGTGGCTAGTGTAGACATACTCCAAAAGAGTAGTGAAAAAGCAATGCTCTCTTGTGCAAGAAGTTTTTGCAGACAATCTCTTCCACAAAAAGCTTCTTACGCAAGAAGCCTGTAGTCTAGACAAAGCTTAAGAGTAAATGTAGGATGAACTTCAGCCACTTGTATAACAGCATTTCTGTAGAAAATCCCCTTTTTATACACAAATAAACAAACAAGCAAACAGATAGACAGACCTCAGACAAAGCCCCTCCTATCGTAAGAACAGCAACCTTCTCACCAGCACTTCAAGACAACTTTAGGGTCATCAGCTCCTAGAGTCCCAGGCTGTAAGGCCGGAAGGCACAGCCCTGCTCCCCGAGTTTCACCTCCTGCACAACACAGGCCCTAGAAATTCCCCACAAGAATCCCTGTGTCACTGCCGGCCCCATGTGTCTTCACCTTTGGCTGGGTTCTATGGACGAGCTCTGGCTCTTACAGGAGCGGATGGGTTCAGGAGACCGCTCTTATGTGTGACTCCTGGGCAGACTATTTCCCTGCCTTTCCGGAAGGACAAAAAAAACCCACTGGCTCCTTCTTTTTCTTCCAGGCTGCGTTGCCTCTTGCGAAGACTCACCTCAAGGGAGCACAGACACAGCCAGGTGCTCAGGGTGGTGGTCCAACCTGCAGCAGCCGAGGCATGCTCCGGCCTCAGCCAGCAGGAGCAGGCCTTACCAGAGGAGCCCAAGAAAACCAGAGGCTCCTGGAAGCTCCTATCTGGCCTGAAAAAACTCTGTGTCTGTGGCCAGTGTGGCAGCTCCCTGGCAGAGGCTGAGGAGGAGACAACAGCTTCCTCGCCCACAAGATGGACACACTTCTCCCTGAAGAAGACCAAGAAGAAGAAGAACTCGGTGGAGGACCAGGAAGAGCGAGAGGAGGAGAAGCTGCAGGAGAGCCCAGACAACAGCCAGGAAGATCTCACAGGTGAGTCTACAACCCGCCCGGTGACTGGGGAGCATGTGAGGGACACTCCCACCAGTCACTCTACAAGCCTGGAGCGTTAGGGCTTCTCATGGGGCAGCCATGGGCTCCTCAGACGCTGGAATCCAGCGAGTGCCTGATGCTCTGGCAGAGAGGGGCTGGCCCCCTTGCACACCCTCCCTCCCAGCTGTCTCCTGCACCCTCTCGCCTGGTCAGACCTCACCCAAACTCCCAGCCCGCTCCAGCACTCTACCTCCCACGCACACCCGCCTGCACCACTGTCCTCATCCCATGCCCTGGCAGCCACTCCCTGAACCCCTCGTTTTGGCCTCACCCAAAGCCTAGGGAGCACAAAATCTAATATCCCCGGTCAAAAGAGTTAATCTGCCCCATGGGAAGCCTTGACTCTTGCTCCTCTCTTCTCTCCCCTGCTCCCCTTGGGGCTGGAGCGGCAGAGCAGTGAAGTGTTGCAGTGGTGGCCACAGCAGTGGGGGATGTTTTATTGCTTTTGTTGTTTGGAGGTTTTTTCCCTCTCACTTTTTTCTGGTCCCCGACTGATTTTTCTGGGGATCAATGGCCCCCAACCCAGAAAAGTTTCCCCACCCCTGTCATAAATAAAGAGAATATTGAAGCCACTTGTTTTGGATATAAATTAATATTGTAGTTATATAAATTGATGTTTGGTGAACTAACATGATAAAGTTAAAGCTCCTGATTTGGTTAATTATTTTGATTTTCATTAATAAAGTCTCCTTTCTTACCAGTTATACACCCCCCAACCCTCCCCCCCATATTATAGCTCCAGTCGTTTAATATGAATAATTGAGTATTTAAGGTTTTTAGAGCGAAGCGAAGGCATTTTGTTCCCCTGGGGGGGTGGCTGGTGATCCAGGGAAAGTTGTGCGTTGAGGGGGATGGGTCCAGGGTCAAAACCTTTGAGAACCAATTGCCCTGTGGGGAGTGCGGGACACCTGGTAAAATCGCTCAAATTCAAGCGAGTTGAAGGAAATTAATAAAAATGATGCGGGTTCTTCCTCCTCCCCCCACCCCGTGTGCTGTAAAAACTGCCAGGCCCAGCGGGAGAAAGGGGGTCGTGGGGGCCTGGCTAAGGGGGTCCCCTCAGGTACAGGCGTAATCAGGGTGACCAGTGAGGGTGAGACGGGGGCCACCAGCCACGTGACCTTTCCCCCAGCCTGTAAAAGGGACAGAACCGCCCTCTGCCCCAGGCCCCACCTCCTCCGTGACCTTGCCCTGCCCTTGCCCCACCGCTTTCTCCATCCGATGGGGCCTGGGGAACTAGTGGGGCAGGGTCCGGGGCTGGCAGCAGGGCCATGGCCCCCCACACTCACTGGCAGCGGCATCCCCAGCTCGGGCCCTTGGCCTCCCTGCCCAGGGTGCTTGGGGGACATGTGCTTCTCTTGCCACCCCATGCGGCACTTGTCAGGGGCTGCAGGTTGGATCGTGAGGGGCTCAGAGAGCAGAAAAGGGATTCGCGCCCGCGCAGGGACGCAACTTCCAGGGAACCTTGCATGGGAGCTGAGGGGCAGCTCCAACCCCTGCACCAGCAGCAGCTGCTGGAGAGGAGGGAACAGCCAGGCTGCCTGCACCATGGCACCAGACAGAGGAGAAGCCGCCCTGCCCTGCCCGGCTCTGGCTTCCCGGCTCCAAACTGCCAGGGGCAGGGAGAGAGGAGAGTGGGTCTGTCCCTGCGACTGCCCTGCACTTCCACTGACGTTCGGGGGCACCATCCCCAGGTCTGCCCAGGGGCTCAGGCGGCTTCTGCTGCACGGTGAGCACTGGGGATTCGGGATCCAGCCCTGCCAATCCCAGCTCCCGTTTGGCTTCAGCCCCTCAACCTCTGCTTTGAGCCCCGAGGGGTTCCCAGGCCTTGGGACTTCAGCCCGTGCTGGGGATCGAGGCTTCAGCCTGGGGGTGCTGGGTATTGAGTGTGGACACCAGCAACTGAGCTTAGATAATGAACAAAACCATTACAAAGGAGCCAGAGGGTCACCCCATCCCACAGTTTCAGCAGCTCACAGCTGGGAACTGGGCTGGGCTGGGCCATCACTTCCTGGGGGCTCACAGGCGAAATGAGGCCTGTTCCCGTCACTGCCAGGAAGGGGGACAGACCGGGGAGAGCAGAACACGCCATGGGAGAGACGCTGCCCTAGGTTAGAGGAAGCCCAGTGGGGAGAGCACCCAGCTCAGAGTCATGAGAGCGGCGCTCTCTGCTCAGCCCTGCAAGCACCTTCTGTGTGACCCTGGGCAAGTCACGTCAGGGCTCTGGGCCCAGTTCCCTTCCCTGTCGCCCAGGGGTACCACATTCAAACCAGTGTTTCCTTCTGCTCCAGAGATGCAGACGGAGCTCTCCGAGACGACGAGGAGCCAGGCAGACCAGAGCGAAGAGGAGGAACCAGCCCCCCAGCCGATCCCATTAGAAAGGAGCAGCTCCCACACGACTATGGTAAAAACTTAAAAAACAACAGAGTCCGGTAGCGCGTTATAGACTCACAGACCATGTAGATGGGATCATGGGCTTTCGGGGCACAGCCCACTTGTTCAGATGACCAGCGTGTGGGAAGTCCAGAGCCAAGAACAAATAAGGGACGGAGCGGAGGAAAAAAATTGAGGGGTAGGGGGAAGAGGACATTGGGTAGATAAGTCTCAAAGGGATAGCCGAGCCAGTCTGTAACAGGAAACACTTACAAATGAGGCTTGTGGCTGAGCCAGTGGAAAGCGTCCCCTGCGGGGCGTGTGACTATCTCCCGGAGCCGGTGTCTCTCAGAGGAGAATGACCTGCCCCCCTCCGGCCCAGGGATCGAAAGGAAACACTCACCCTTGAGACCAGCTCCCCTGAATAAAGCCTTGTAACACGGGGGATTTCTGGGGGCACCGCACCGAGGGGCCAGTCAGGGCACTTTGCTCAGAGACAGGGCTACTGAGAGCCCAGAACGCGGGGTTCTCCACTGCAAGGATCCAAACCAGCCCCAAACAGCACTTCTGTTCCCCACCCTGGCTAGCAAGAAGCCCTGCAAGCAACCCCCTTAGACACTCCTGCCCTCTGGGCCACCACCCGCACCGCTCCTTCTGCAGCATCGTAGCTGCCAGGGCTCGTACTGCCAGCGTTCAGTGTCGTCTGGTCAGGGTTGTCCCGGGGTGCTCCTGACAGGTCCCCTTCTCCATTGGTGATGTCAAACATTCGGCTGCGTGTGTGGGTGCCTGTGTGTTGCATAAATTGCTAGTTTCGTCCCCTTGGAGGCTAGTCTGATTTACCCCAAGAAGAGAGTCACACTTTCAGGCTGGGTCCAACTCAAGTTTATTGGTTGCAACCAAGGTACGGCTAAGGAACTCAATGTTCAAAGCAGAGCCGACCCCCAACATCTCATATGCAGGGGTTTTTATAGGGTTAACATCCTTCCTGGTTTAGGTGCCTTAACATGATAGGTTACTTCATTTTTTACATTTAGCATTCCTATAGGTCAGGTTAATTTTCCAAATGAGGTTAAATACAGTGCCTACTTGCTGACTTTGCGGTACAGCTGTGTTGCATTCATTCACTTTTGCTGAACAATGGGCGAGCCATACTTCCCTTTTTCCTTTCCTGCTTGAGCCGGTCACAAGTTTAAAGGATGTGGAATCTATCCATATCTCTACTTAACAGAAGACTGGTTTCACTTCCCCTCGTCTCCTTATTATAAGTTATTACCTGTGACAGGCCTTGACCTTTGTCATGTCTTACTCCTATACAAATAGCAAATATATCTAAGCATTAGCAATGTATGTATATTGTACGTGCCCCTCATAGGGGAATCAATAGCTCCGGGGGATTTGATTTCCCTTTTACACATCAATTCCCCCCTCAAGAGGCTTTCTCTTTCTTATACCTCATCAGTTTCTTCTTTAGCTAATCTTTGGTAATGTACAAGCATTTCATGGTTGACAGTAGTCAATACAGTGCGACGTATAGAGGCAATTATACAAGGTATAAAACAGGGCTTTAAGCATAATATAATCACAACAAAACAAAACTAAACAGGAATGTGTACCAACATAGCACAACAAGAGTTTTCCTCTTTTTCTTTGAAACAGTCATGGTTCAGCATCATGCAGGGGAGAGGTTACTAGCACATCACCCTGTAATATTTCGATTCTTCTGGTGACCAACAGGTGGGAAAGCAGGACCAGAAGAGAGAGGCTTATCAGCAGTCGGGGTAGGATCATTTTGCAATGGGAAGCATTGGCCAACAGTCAGTTCTTGGCACTTCACAGCGCTGATGGACATAAGAGTCTTTATTCTCTGAGCCAAAAGCCAGCTAGCTCTTTTGGAACCAAGGTTATTTCCTAGGAATAAAGCAAACCATAAAAACAATCCCACGCGGTTGCTTGATACCGGCCTTATCAAAGTGAGGCCTTTTTGGCATGTGGTTGCCAGGGGAACCAGGGTCGCAGTTACTGCTGTAGCATACGCTTCTCAGGCTGACTTAATGATTTGAGTTTGTCAGTCCTTAGCAAGATACCATGGACTGCCTCAGTTTACTCCTATAGTTCTTTTCTCTTGACTTTGGGGTTCTTCTTAATCTACTAGGTTAAATACAACAATTTAAGGGATTTTAATTTACTCTGGAAGTGCTGGTACAGCACTATCATTATTATAAATGTTAAAATCTAAACTCTCTACGTAATTTGGCAAACACTATTCAAATCCATCCCCAAGATATTTCGTCGCCTTACTGGCACTGCCCATGATTATAGGTTTGACCTCTACTGCCTGGTTGAGCGCTGCAGAGATAGGTGTTTGGCATGGTCCACGGTGTTTCCCTATCTGTGTGTACCTCAGACGGCCAGCCCCGATATATCTTTGGGCATTGGCCACCAACTTCTTGATCTTTGCCTGCAGGGCCAGTAAACCCTCCCCTTGGTACTTACTTCCGCTGTGCCACTCAGCATCTCATGTGTAGTTATCTCCACTACCAAAGTGCAATATGTCCACATTCTATTGACGGTTAGGCCGCTTGATGAGGGACCGTTATGCACACAGACGGATATACAGAGGGGCAGGATGGAGTGATCTGTCTGGGTAGTCAAACACCAGTAGGTACCGTTCATTTGGACCAGCTCGATGTTCATTTGTTTTTCTATGACAACCACATCAAGCCTAGGCAGATTCGTCACGATGTTAAATGGGCAGGTACATAAAATTTCCTTATCAAAGTGGGTGCAACAATCCCTGGGTATAGGGAGGCTCCCACACCTTCAGAATAAGCAATGCCTTCTATTCTATCTATATGCCCTTGCTTTGGTACAAGCAGGGAGGTTACCATTCTGATCTGATCTGAGTGAGGAATCCTCAGAGGGACCAAAAACAAATGGTTGTACTATGCCCTGTCCAGGTGGGCCTTTGGGTCCTCATGGATTCTCTCTTTCCCTACTCCCATGGGTAGGCACAGGGGAGATTGGGGACTCACCACCTTAAGAACTGAGTGGTAGTGGCTAAAGTTTACCTTATTCTTCAATACTGGCCTTCTAATTTCTTTATTTTACTTCCAATCCAATTAGCTTCTGGTTCAAACATCAGGTTAGGTCTACAGAGCTGGACAGATCCTTCAAACTATTTAGGATCAATTGATTAGCTTGGCTGGTGTGTAGGCCTTTACGGGCACTGGATATTACTGCATTTACAAGTCTGGATTCTCATACAATTTCTGGGCTATGACATAAGTGTTGCTGATAGGGTTACCAGGCTCAAACCAATCTGCGATGGTATCTGCTAAGCCTTGTCATTGCCTAATCAGGCATTTGCCAATTTGATTAGCCAGTCTAGCACACAGCTGGTCTGTACCAGTGTGGAACATCATCAAGGTAAGGATCAGTGACAGTTGTCCTGGTTCTGGAACAGAGGCCTGTTCAGAGCATGATGCACAATTGGGAGGCTCTATTTTGTCCTTAAAGTCCTGGTTGATGATATCCAAATGAGGGCAAGTTAGCAATGGCCATTAAAGCAAAACTAGTCTGGTGGGAAGGAGCTAGTCCTGTCTCCCATCCTTCTGTTCACGTGATGTACTCCTTGCTTCCTTCCAGTTCTTTTTGTTCACCTGTGGAGACATTGTTAACATTCTCCTAGCCTAAACAATTTCCTCTTCACAACATTTGCAATACGTATTACAATTAAGACACACAAGACAAACTTGGACAGAACACAAACTCATTATGTCATGACACAGAACCATGGTTTTTTTGTTGTTGTTGTTTTTCTTCAACTGGCACCAGCGCTTTCTGATGATCTGAAAGACAAGAAAACATTTCTCCCCCCCCTCCCCCCCGTCGGGGTGGCCTATTATAACTAAAAATACTGCCTAAGATCTGTTAGGGGAACGGGTTACAGCTAGTTCCTTACCATTTTCATATGTGAGTGAGCTGCAACTTTCTGAGAACAAGAGCGGTACTCGTGACCTTCCACTCCCTTGAATTACCTTAGAGTTGCTAGCCCTCCCCAACAGTGGCATGGTTCTGTTTCCCTCTCGTATTGCAGACCGGGCCCTTTTTTCCTCTTATGATCTGTCTTGATCCTGCTAAATGACTTTTCTTAATTACACAGATTTGTCTAGCATTAATTTGGTAAGGAGAGTGGGCTTTCTAGTTAGCCCCTACACTTCCTAATTCTTTTCAGTATATGATTTTCATAACATCCAGGCTGCAGCAGTTGAGTTATGCTGCTGGCTCTGGGGTGAATCACTTGCTCATGTTCTGTAAGGAGATTTATGTTGCAGAATGTGTCTCCTTGTTAGGGCAGATTTAGTTTTTAGTGATTACATCTTCACATTCAATTTCTACTGGTTGACATTTGGGTGGCTTTTAAGTTACCTTCCCCCACGCCCTCAAGCCAATTATAACGGGTGTGAGGGAAAGGTTTTAACTGTTTGTTATGTTTTTTCCTCTGGATGGCCCCCACTCATACGTTGTGAAACATCTTTGGGTTGCCTGCGTTTCTAGCCGTAGAGGCTGTCGTTATCTATTTGCTAAGAAGGGCTTGAGAATTTCCTGAAGTTGCTTGGATTCGATCCTTGCTCAAAGCCCGCATTCCCTTTTCAATCTCATAGCTTAGGAAGGTGCATATTTGGGCCTTCTCTTGTGAAACTTTATATCCCTTCTTCCCTAGGGCATTCAACAGGGGCTCCGTTGCCCTTTTTCCCTTTTGCATATCAGGACTGGTAATCAACAAATCATCAATATACTGGAGGAGAGCTACCTCAGGGTGCTGCCCCCTCCAGTCTTCTAAGTCTTTTTGCAATGTCGTCCCAAAAATATGGGGGGATGACACAAAACCCTAGGGCAACACAGTCCACAACAGCTGGGTTTTGTGATGGGTGTCCGGGTCTTCCCATTCAAAAGCAAATAATTTCCAACTATCTTTGTGTAAAGGTATAGAAAAGAAAGCATCTTTCAAGTCTAATACCGTAAACACTGTTGTGTCTGCTGGAATTTGTGTTAAGATAGTGTGTGGGTTGGGGACCATAGGATGGTCTACAAGAACTTTCTTATTTATTGCCCGTAAGTCTTGCACGAGTCTATAAGAGACGCTATCCGGTTTTGGCATCCCTAAAATAGGGGTGTTGAAGGGAGAGGAACTTTCTACTACCTAGCCATATCTTTTGAATTGTTCGATTAATGGCTTTAAGCCTATCCAGGTGGCTCTTTTTTTTTTTCTCTCAGGGGACATTGCTTTACACCCACAGAGCCTTCTCCTTCAATGAGAGGAATTCTTACTGGAGTCACAAACTTTGCTCGGGCAGGGGTCTCATCTGCCCATACACATGGATTGACTCCTTCTAAGACCTCAGTCCCTTTTGTCTCTAACAGCATCTCAGCTGCACAGAGGGCCATCTGGTAATTTGAGCCCTGTTTCACAGGCAGCTGCACTACATTCTGATCACTCCGGAAGAAAATTTTAGCTTGCAGCTTAATTAGCATATCTCACCCTAGCAGGGCAACTGGGCATGCAGATGAAACAACAAAGGCATGCTCTAGCATAATTTTTTTCTAATCTTCGTGAGGAGGGGTCTACATACGGGTAGCCTGCTTCTTCTTCTCTCAGTTCCTTCTATCGTCACATGCTTTCCACTTTCTTTAGCTGAAGGGGGTTTTATGGGGATCATAGAGAACGTGGCTCCAGTATCCACCAGAGCCTCATAGTCCCTGCCACCCACCCTTATTTTTACCATGGGATCCTTTCTGAGGGGGCCTGTGACGGATTTACGGGTGCGAGCACCTCGCGCCCCCTCTTTTTGGCTCAGCGTAGAGCCGGGGGCGGGGCTCCGCGGACCCACCGCCTTCTTTATTCTTCTTGTCCCCAGCCCCTGGGCTTGTTGGCAGGGCCGCCCAGGAAGGGGGTGCGATCACCTCTCGACCAGGGATGGCCGAGAGGGTTCGGCGAACCCCGAGTTCGGGCCCCCTCCTCCAGCCGGAGGGGGGGGGTGTTCGTGGTGTCCCTGGGGGTGGGGTTTGGGGTCCTGACCCATGCCAGATCCTGCGGCGGGCACCATCCGCGTTGCTTCCGGCTCTTGAGGGTTGTAGGAAGGGTGGGGGAGTGGGGGACCCGGGCTCGCCCTCACCACCGGGTCCCAGCCCGAGGCCCTAAGTGGAGTTGGCGTCTACGCGTTGCCCTCCACGGCGGATGGGGCGGCAGCCCCCAACTCCTCCGCCCACGGGCGCCAAAAGGGCCCTGCCTCGGGCTCCTTCCACTCCCGGCTTGTCCGCCCCAGCGATGGGGCTGATTGGGGTGCACTCACCGCGCCGAAGTCTCCGGGTGCGTCCCAGCGCGAGTCGCCAGCTGCTGACTCCGTCCTTCTTGGTCGCCCCGGGGGCCGAGCCCTTGGCGCCCCTGGAAGCCAGGGTCGCTGCCTCCTCGCTCCTGCCCCCTTGTCCGTCTGCCCGGCTGCCATCTTTATGGGCGCCGGGGAGTGACGTCCGGGCGGTCCGCCCTGTCCGTGCGCCGCCGCCGCCCCCGCCCTTTCCCCAGCATGGGTCCGTGCCCCGTTTAACGCCGCCAGCCGGGGCGGGCGGGCTGGCTGCTTCCGCGCGGCCCGCCCCCTCCCCCGCTCCCAGCGGGGTGCCCTGGGTTGGGCTTGCCGCTGCCCCAACTCCGGGGCTGCGATGCCGGTCGGCGCGCCGCTTGCGGCGCGCGGTTTCTCCCGAGGGGGGGGGGAGTCCCGCTCCCTCCTCTAGTGCGGACCCCGCCGGGTCCGTCACAGGGCCCCTTATGGTCCGGCCTCTGATTGCTGGAGAGTGCTGCAGCCAGCACTGCCATCTGCTTCTGCGCTCTCTTATCTTCCCTCCTCTATTACTTCTCTAAGGGGGTACTGATGGTATGATGATCCCAGATCTGATGGGCCTTTTCGCAAGAAGTACTTTTTTTTTTTTTTTTGCCCGAATGGAGTAGTCTACCCTGTTGGCTCAGCCCCCCTCACTTCAGCCTCTGCAGGGGGGGCTGAAGTGAATCCAGGACCAGCAGGAGTCTGATAAGGGGGGGTAACTTTTCAGATGTAAGTTCACTTATGATTTCAGAGTTACTGTTTCCTCCTGAAGTGGCAGGAGAGGAACAATTCTCATTCTCTCTAATAGGGCTAGACCCTCCTGAAGAAGAAGGGGGTTTCCTCTTCTTTCCATAGGACTCAAATTCCTCATCACTAGAGGGAGCCAGTATTCCAGGGCTTTTACTCCCAAGGTCTTTGCCTTTGCAGCCATGACCTTACACACACCCATACTACATTTTAATATCCATTTTGGTCGATCCTGGACATGGAATAACCAACAATCAATATATGGGAAGTGATCCCACTGTCCATCCCGCGTCACAACTCTATGTGTTAGGGATACCAGGTTTACATCAAAGGAGCCCGTATCTGGCCATCCGACACCAAAAGTAGGCCACTCAAGTTGACAAAATTTAATTAACTCATCTTTTGCCATTTTTACTCTATAGTCACTTTTAAAATTACTAAAATTCTGTAACATGCATCCCAATGGGGTTGCGGAGTTTTCTATCCGGGAACTTCCCGAACCCATATCTATCTATTTATATATATTGCGCGCACACACACACACACAGTCAACAAGCTTTTATCGTGGCTCCGTGTGTCGATGGAATGACACCACACCAGCTTTTAGCGTCCGAACTCAGAGAGGGGTCCAGCGCTTGGCTGCCTCACTAGAGACACCGGTGTGCCCTTATGGAGCCGTGACACTTAAGACGGGCCTATCAAACAGTAACAAATATAGACAAACAGGGGGCTTAGAGACTCGCTGGGTCACGAGGTTCGGCTGACCCCCCTTGCAATCAAGAAATCCTGGTCATCGGGTTTCCCCTTGCAGGATTCTTGGGGCGGCTGGAGTCAGCTTAAGTCTCAGACCTGGTCAGCGACAGTCATGCTTACACACAAACCTGTGGTTTCACAACTTAGGTTTCCAACAAATCATTTAAAACAAAGAACAAGAGTACTCCTACTAAAAACAAAAGCAATCCACTGGAGTTTTCCTAACTCCTCATAACTTCCCCACGCAACCCACGGGTTCATGGTGTTCCTTCTGGGGCTTACAGAGGTTTCTACCATTTGGGAGTGACCCAATTCCACAATATTGTGTTCTTTCCAATGTTCAGACCTATGTGCTGAACGCAACGCCCCCGGGGGACAAACAAATACTCAGACCTATATGCTGAGTGCAAACTTACAGATCAATATCTGCTAGAACACAGGAATAGGTATACTCACTCCGTCTATACCCCGGCGCCTTCCTCTTTTCTTCGGACCTGACAGCCTCGTGTGACTCATTCAATAGAGACTCCTTTAACTTTCCGGATGTCCCGACTCACGCTTTCGGTGCCGTGACGGACTCAAACAGTCCGGTGCGCACTTCACGGTCACCTACGGCGAATCTTGTCGTCCGACTCCGGAGTAGTCCAAGGGATGTCCCATCTGGGGTGCCAATTTGTTGCATAAATTGCTAGTTTCGTCCCCTTGGAGGCTAGTCTGATTTACCCCAAGAAGAGAGTCAACTTTCAGGCTGGGTCCAACTCAAGTTTATTGGTTGCAACCAAGGTACGGCTAAGGAACTCAATGTTCAAAGCAGAGCCGACCCCCAACATCTCATATGCAGGGGTTTTTATAGGGTTAACATCCTTCCTGGTTTAGGTGCCTTAACATGATAGGTTACTTCATTTTTGACATTTAGCATTCCTATAGGTCAGGTTAATTTTCCAAATGAGGTTAAATACAGTGCCTACTTGCTGACTTTGCGGTTACAGCTGTGTTACATTCATTCACTTTTGCTGAACAATGGGCGAGCCATACTTCCCTTTTTCCTTTCCTGCTTGAGCCGGTCACAAGTTTAAAGGATGTGGAATCTATCCATATCTCTACTTAACAGAAGACTGGTTTCACTTCCCCTCGTCTCCTTATTATAAGTTATTACCTGTGACAGGCCTTGACCTTTGTCATGTCTTACTCCTATACAAATAGCAAATATATCTAAGCATTAGCAATGTATGTATATTGTACGTGCCCCTCATAGGGGAATCAATAGCTCCGGGGGATTTGATTTCCCTTTTACACATCATGTGCTCCCGTCATCTAGACGTGAGTTCCCAAACTGCGGGGGCATGCCCTCCTAGGGGGGGTGAAGAAATTCCAAGGGGGGCACAAGGCGACCCAGCCCCCCATCAACCTCTGCCCCCATAAGTTTTTCTGCTATTGGGGGGACGCATGAGGGTTTCTCAAAAATCAAAAAGAGGGCGTGATGCTGAAAACTTTGGGAACCACTAATCTAAAGCAGTAGACCCCGTGCACTTGGGTCAACACAGGAGATCTCCACGAGCCTCCAGAAACGACAGATGCAGGCAAGGTTTGCAATGAGCCCAGCAGGTTTATTGTCAAATGCGACGCCCTCACAGTTAGTAGCCCTCACGTCACTTCTTTATGTACCAGGCTGCCACCCTTAAAGGTATTAGGTTGACACCTCCAGACGAACCTACTAGACACAACCAATTACCTTGTACCTGGTGGTTTGATCCAAACATCCCTATCCATAGTGCTGTCATCCCGACCCTGTGCTGAACCTGGGTCGGTAAGTCCCTTGTCTACGGGGAGTGTGCTGGGACCGAGCTGTTTCTGCAGGGAAATGTTCTGTTACCATCCTCCCGGAATGTTTGCGGGCATGGCCTGTGCCTCGGACCTCTGCAATGTCGGCAGCCCTGTCCTTCCCAAGCTTCTGTCTGCAGGACCTGCCTTTTGCTCACTGCTTAGCTTTGCTTTATGTTAGCAAAGCACTGACGGTTGCTCAGGTCTTAGGCCTCACACTAGGTCTCCACGGTCAGGCCCTTTTGTTACTACATACAGGTGAGAGGTTATGAAAACAAATCCCATCAAATCCAAACAGGTTCCTCTAATCCTTAAGAGCCAGTCACCTGCCCAGGTCAATTGAAACCTCAGAGCTTACCGAAAAGAGCTTACAGTGCCCATCCCATAGAATTGAAAATATGAAGGTTTATTAATAAAAGAAAGAAAAAAAAGGTTGAGCCTAATATTGTTAAAGGACTCAAATTACATTCACCGACTGCAAAGCTCTTTGTGCCGGCGTGTAGGAGATGAAATGAACGGCTGTCTTAGGGCAAGTTTCAGGAATACGTCCTCTCCTAGGCTGGATGTATTTCTGAAGCGCCCTCTGCCTTCCCCACCCGGCAGCGTGTGGCGCTACCACCGAACTGGCAGGAACCACGGGCAGGACAGGAAGTAGTTGAGACTGAAGGAGCGAGTCTCCCTGCCGACCACTCTGGGGCCACTTCAGGCTTCAGTTTGTGGCCAAGATCCTTCATAGTGGATTTGCCAGAGTGAAGACAGGAATGAAGACGAAAATGGAGGAACCCTCAGAGCCCCTTTGTCCCCCTGCCCATGGGGTGGGAATCCCACTGATCTCCTGTGAAAGTCTGTCCCAAGATGGAGTCTGTCCCATGAGCAAGTCACCGCTCCAGGCCTGACTCAGTTCTTTTTAGGCAGCAGCCACGGCTTGCATGCTGAACATTCACAGCAAAGCTCATCAGCTGTGATTGGCACTACCTGAGGTCGGTGAAGTGCTGCTACTCACTTGACTAGCAACCCTGTCAAGGCTGTTCCCCACTCCGGCAGGATGAATGCAGAAGTTGGGGGCCTGCAATAGCACTCCAAAACCTTGCCTCTACAAGCTCTGGTACAAAAACTTCCCTAATACCCAGATTTTGGGGAATCCACTGCTCACATCAAGTGCTTTGAACCCACAAACAGGGGCGGACACTTGAAACCAGCCAGGGGTACCCCAAGCTCTTTTCCCTCAAAGAAGCTTGAAAAAAGAAAAGAGAAAATCAAGCTGCAGTCTCTGGTGGCTGACCCCTCAGTCAGAGGCCTGCAGGTCCACAGAGACAGACCTTCCAGGTCACAAAAATCAATCAATACCGGTTAATTAGAAAACAGAACAAACTCTTACTGTGAAAACAAAGCTACAGTTGCAAGCATAGTAATTTGGCTAGCTGGAAAGAGCCACCATTTGACACAGGTACTCAGGGAAAGTCCCTGGTCTGAAGACTTAGTTAGAAAAGTGGGAGGAAAAAGCACTAAGAAGCTCAGACATTATTTCCGTATCCCCAAACAAGGAAAACAAGAAATCCTGACAGACTAGCTAAACTCTTCCCTGCTTACACATTGTAAGAAGTCGCTTTTTGGACAGCGGAGCGTTTCCTGTCTCCCTTGATACTTGGAAGAAACTGGTCGGTACTTGGAAGAAACTTGGAAGAAAATTCCTACCTGCGTTGTTATTGGCTGACCACCCTATACCGGGCTAGGAACAGGAGACATTAGTTCACGTCTTAGTCACCGGATGTTCCTGTTCTGATTATGACAGACCCTGTCACGGGGGTTGGCCAAGCCTCCAGCTGAGCTCTCCCAGTAGCCCACGTTTGAAATACAAGCGCAGCACCCGGGTGGTAACTTCCAGCACCAACATCACACCTGCCTGTGAGCAGCAGAAGCAGAATGGGCCTGGCACTGGGGACTGGCCCGGAGCCCTCGGTCTGGGGTTCTCGTCGGCAGGGAGACTCACTCCTTCAGTCTCAGCTACTTCCTGCCCTGCGCGTGGTTCCTGCCAGTGGGGAGGCGGCGTCACACGCTGCCGGGTGGGGAAGGCAGAGGGGGTTTCCGGGTGGGTCCCGCTCTCAGTCCTTTCCGCGCAGACATCGTGGGTGCTAGAGCCGCTGGACCCATCTGCTCAGGCCCGGGTGGGGGATGGAACATGGGGCATGTTCTCCAGTGGCCCCTCTGCTCACTCCACAAGCGCTGGAATGGGCTCTGCAGGGCTCTGCGGGTTTCTCAGT
Source organism: Pelodiscus sinensis (assembly GCF_052426305.1). NCBI lineage: Eukaryota > Metazoa > Chordata > Testudines > Trionychidae > Pelodiscus > Pelodiscus sinensis. The sequence goes on along the minus strand of NC_143063.1, from coordinate 8,108,273 downwards.
CAAAGCTCCCCTGGGTGCAGCGGCCGTGAGCTCTAGGGGCCTGTGATACCTAGGATCCAACAACATTCCTGGCTCGTGGACCCGGCTCCACTAAAGTTTGAGGCTGGAGCTCTCTCCTGCCCCTTCCCCACTGCCTCCGGTTGTTTTACTCCTAGACTCATAAACTTTAAGGTCAGAAGGGACCATTATGATCATCTAGTCTGACCCTCTGCACAGTGCAGGCCTCAGAATCTCACCCACCCCTCCCAGAATAATCCTCTCACCTATATCTCAGATATTGAAGCCTTCAAATACTGTGAAGACCCCAAGATGCAGAGAATCCTCCAGCTGTGATCTGTGCCCCATGCTACAGAGGAAGGCGAAAAACCTCCAGGGCCTCTGCCAATCTATCCTGGAGGAAAATTCCTTCCCGACCCCAAATATGGCGACCAGCTAAACCCTGAGCATGTGGGCAAGACTCACCAGCCAGACACCCAGAAAGTTCTCTATAGTAACTCCTAAAAGAGCCCAGGTTCCCCTCCTGTCACCAGGCGCAAGGGGGCTAAAGGACCTTCCCACCCACCCTCACTCTGTGTGCGGCGGCAGCACGTCCCTGAGGCGCCTGGGTGGGAGGGGTGTCTCCTCAGGCTGCCACCACCTGAGCACCCCTGGGGCCAATGGGAGGTGCGGGGGCGACCCCAGTGGGCAGCAGCTCACGGAAACCCTCTGGCCTAAGAGCTGCTGCTGGAGGGGGGGGGGGCGGGTCACTGTGACGGACCGGGCCGGGTCTGGTCACCACTGAGAGCGTCGGCTGAGGGCGAATTGCTCAGAACAAGAGCAAATTAGTCGAAACAATAGTTAAGAATAAAATTGTGAGGCATGTAGAAGAACATAATTTGTTGGACAAATGTCAACGTGGCTTTCTGTAAAGGGAAATCCTGTCTTACTAATCTATTAGGGTATGTCTACACTACAGAGTTAGTTCGAACTAATGGACATTAGTTCGAACTAACTTTCATAGGCGCTACACTAGCGCTCTGCTAGTTCGAACTTAATTCGAACTAGCGGAGCGCTTAGTTCGAACTAGGAAAACCTCATTTTACGAGGATTAATCCTAGTTCGAACTAGCTAGTTTGAATTAAGGGGTGTGTAGCCCCTTAATTCGAACTAGTGGGAGGCTAGCCCTCCCCAGGTTTCCCTGGTGGCCACTCTGGCCAACACCAGAGAAACTCTATGTCCCCCTCCCGGCCCTGGACCCCTGCCCGTGCCAGGTGCAAGCCTGCCAGCACCCAGCCAGCAGACCCTGCACCTGGCACGGCTCGAGCCAGCCACCCGCTGCCCCCCCAGCCCTCCCCCTCTTCCCGGGACCAGGCTGGCGGCTCCCGGGAGCTTGCCCGGGACCGCAAGAGGCGAGCACGCGCCTGTGCTAGTGCGGACATCGTGGACTTTGTCCACGATCTCTGCAGTAGGCACAGGAAAGTGGCCGTCTAGGGCAGGAGAGCTGCCAGCTTGGCCACCCAGGAGCAGGTGTGCATGAAAATCAAGGGGGTCCACTGAGACCCCCGACCCTGAGCCCTGAGCTTACAATGGCCGTCCTGGGTCAGACCAAAGGTCCATCTAGCCCAGTAGCCTGTCTGCCGACAGCGGCCAACCCCAGGGACTCTGGAGGGGATGGACCGAAGACAGTGACCAAGCCATTTGTCTCGTGCTATCCCTCTCCAGCCTTCCACAAAACTTGGGCAGGGACACCACTCCTACCCACTGGCTTATAGCACTCCATGGACCCAACCTCCATGACTTGATTTCACGTCCCTTTAAACTCTGTTCCAGTTCTAGCCTTCAGAGCCTCCTGCAGCCAGGAGTTCCACAGGTTGACTCTTTGCTTTGTGAAGAACAACTTTCTTTTACTAGTCTGAAGCCTGCTACTCATTCCTTTCCTTTGGTGTCCTCTAGTCCTTCTTTATGGGAACTAATGAAGAACTTTTCTGTATGCACCCTCTCCACCCCTCTCCTGCTTTTAGAGACCTCTATCCTGTCCCCCCTCCGTCTCCTCTTTTCTAAGCTGAAAAGTCCCAGTCTCTTTAGCCTCTCTTCATATGGGACCTGTTCCCAACCCCTGATCATTGTAGTTGCCCTCCCCTCTCCCACCTCCTTTTCCCAGTCTCCCCCAGTTTTGTTCAATAAAGACAGATTCCATTTTTGAACACAATTGTCCTTTATTTTGTACATCAAGAAAAGGGGCTAGGAAAGGGTAAGTGGAAGGAGGTGAGGGAGGAATGGGGTACGAGCCCCCGATGGGGACGACTGGGCTGGCTCTGCGGGCTTCTGGGGGTGGAAGCTCTCCTGCAGTCCCCCAATTGCCCCCTCTCTCCAGATCGCAGCCTGCGGCAAGTGCAGCCGGTCTGATAGCCGAGTGGTGTGATGTGCCCAGTGTGGGTACTCCGGGCAATCCAAGCCAGGACTGCTTTGCAAGGGGGGCACCCCTGAGAACTGTCGGTCCGGGGTGGGGGTTGGGACCCTTTAAGCACAGCCCTCGGCTAGCCTGAGACAGCATCTCCATGCTCTAAGTCCTCCTCTCATGTCCTGCCAGCACTGTCTACACTACAACGCTAATTCGAACTAGTTATTTAGTCTGGATTCGTTAGTTCGAATTAACGTAGTAGTGTAGACGTACCCAGAGAGCCTTACCCCTGGAGACTTGCTAATTAGCATAGTCACTGACTGACCATTTCTGGCCCACTGTTCTTTCTCAGAGAATCTTCCAGCATCAACACAGGTTACATATTTATAAATCCACTTACAGATATCACACAAGTAGATGAATAACACAAACACAATCAGTAGAGCACAAGCTTTCATTTGACATCTCACATGGCCTCCTTGGTACAGACTTTGGGACAACCCCTCCCCCCTACACTTGGGTGCAACAGTGACCTGTCTGATCCCCTTAAAATCCAGTAACGTGACACCCCCAACACAAAACTGATGCAGGAAGTGATGCCAGTAACATCAGTGAGGGCATCACATGGGTCCTCCCGCCTTAGACAAGGCATCTGCCACAGTATTCTCCTTCCCGTTTACGTGGACTATGTCCGTGTCGTACTCCTGAAGGACCAGACTCCAGTGGAGTAACCTGGAGTTGGTGCCGTTGGCCTTCTGCAGGCAAGCCAGCGAGGCATGGCTGCTCAGCACAGTGAACCTCCTGTTGTCCAGATAGGGTTTGAGCTGCTTGACAGCCCACACGATGGCATAACACTCCTTCTCAATTGTAGCATAATGCTTCTCCGGGGGGCACAGCTTTTTGCTGAGGAAGGTCACGAGGTGCCTTTTGTCACCTACCCCATCCTGCATCAGCACCGCCCCCAGCCCGATGTCGGATGTTGAAATCCGGGCTGGCCAGCACAGGTTCCTTGGCCAAGACATTCTTTATGCTTTGGAACCCCTGTTCACCGGCCTCCGACCACACCACCCGGTCCGGCCTCTCCTGCTTTGTGAGGTCTGTGATCGGAGCTATGACGTCTCTGACCCCTCTCACAAACCTCCGGTAGTAGCTAGCCAGGCTCACAAATGACTGGAGCTGCATTTTCATTTGGGGGATAGGCCAGTTCTTAATGGCCTCCACCCTCAGGGGTTCAGGACGCACCAACTCACTGCCCACCCTGTGCCCTAGACAGTCACTTCGGCAGCCCCCATCCTGCATTTGGACACCTTGACAATCAGGTTGGCTTCCCCGAGCCGCCGCAGCACCACCCCTATGTGACTGAGGTGATCCCGCCAGGAGTTACTAAAGATGGCCAGGTCATCAAAATAAGTGCTGGAATGGGCTCTGCAGGACCTCCGTGATCAGCCCCAGGAAGGTGGCCCTGGAATTCCGCATGCCAAAGGGCAGCACCTTGAACTCACACAGGCCCGACTCCACTATGAACGCAGATTTGTCCCATGCATCAGCATCTAGGGGACTCTGCCAGTACCCCTAGTCAGGACCAGAGTACTTATAAACACAGTCCCCTCCCCCCAGCGTGTCCAACAGATCCTCTATTCTGAGTGTGGGGAAGGGGTCAGGCTGCGTGACAGCATTCAGCTTCCTCTCGTCCATGCAGAGCCTCGTGGTCCTGTCCTTTTTAGGAACCATCACAATAGGGGATGCCCATGGCCAGCATGCTCTCCACAGCCTCCTGAATCTGCCTCTGCATCTCCCCATTGGCCCCATAGGCTCTGCTAGGCGCTGGGCGAGGCAGGGCCTAGTGAGGATGGAATGCGATGTCCTGTCAGCGAGCCCTGGCCTCCTTCACCTTTCGCTCCCTCTCAGCATCCGCCTCCCTCGCCTTTCGACGCACGTCGGCAAGGGCCTTCCCATGTTCCAGCTCGATTCCTTCAATGCCTGCTGCTTTCTAATTTCATCTGCAACAGCATCCCTGGCACCGGGTGGGCACTGCTCCCTTCCCTGCTGGTCATTTCGTATTAGCAAAGACCTCAGTTCCGGCTTAAAAGCTTTCTCTCTGAATTCAGTGATTGTCTCCAATCACAAATCTTCTAGAGCCTTTCGGTCAAGACTCGCATGTAGTTGCTGACTCATTGCAGCTGCTCTTTAACCAATAAAACTCTCTACACCCAAAAATAAAATTTAGAACCGCTTGAGGTTCTGATCCAAAGCTTAATTGACCAAGATCTGAGGATCCTGCCGACTATACCACTGTGACGGACCAGGCCAGGTCTGTGCACTGCTAAGGGTGTTGGCTCAGGGTGAATTGCTCAACACAAGGACACTTTACAGCCCCAGACCAGAGACCTTCCCAAACAGGTCACAAACCAGTCAGACCGCGCAAAACCCCTCAGACACCACAGTTCCCTCTGTGCCCCAATCAGCCCTGGGCCTAACACACAGGTGAGGGGATCTAGAACCCAATCCCACCTACCCCGAACGGGTCTTTCCCGTCCCAAAGAACCAGCCACAAATCCCCGGTCACTTAGGGGAGAAACCTGCCTAGGACAAGGGACTCTATGGAGGGGGATGCAGGGAATGGAGGAAGTGGGGTGGCCCTTGGGGTCCCTGCCCCGGCTGAGAGGCTCCCATCTCTCCTCAGGCAGAGGGGACCAGGGAAGGGCTGAGAGATGGGAGAACCCTCGGCACCGGGTGAGGCTGCTCCACAAAAGGTCTCAGGTGGCTCCTCCGTGCTCACTAGGCCCTGCCAGCCCCCAGGGAGCGAGTGTCCCAGGGCAGCTGCCCAGTGGAAATGCTCAGTCCCAACAGGCTCTGTCCCTGTTCATTGCAGACCCTCGGGGAGCCGCCTGCCTCAGCCCAGCCCACAGCCCTGCTGCTGGAAGCCTTGAAGGCTCTGACGTCCCCCGCCCTAGAGAGTTTTCAGGCAGCAGAGGAGGCGCCGAGAGCCACCGTGTCCCAGCACAGCGCCCGCATGGAGCGAGTAAGAGACGCCCGGCGAGGGGCAGGGCGTGTGGAGACAGGGGCTGGGAGAACTGGCTCTGAGGAAACCGGCCCTGGGGCACAGGGTCAGGGTGCGGGGCAGGTCGGCTCAGCCCCTTTCTAGGAGGCTCTGAGCATCAGTCGCTCCCCTGCTCAATTAAGCCCCATCGCCCGCCGGGGAGGCAGGAATTCGACCCGCGAGACACCCGGGAACTGGAGCCCAGAGCGGCTTGTTGACTTCCCAAGGCTGCGCTGGGGGCAGCGGCAGGGTCAGCAAATAACCCCAGGAGAAGGCCTTTTCCAGGGCCCCTAGAACCAACCTGCCTCGTGGGGCGTGCGGCCGCGTTGCTGCCGTTGGCTCTGCTGGGAATCCTCAGCCAGGCAGAGCCCTGGGCCCTTCGCCAGGCAGGTCTCTTGGGGAAAAGACTCAGGGGTCACGTTCCCGACAGGCCTCTCAACGGGGCCTTTTCTCCCTCGGCCCCACGCCGGCAACGCTCCTGCCCTTCCCCCAGCGCCGTTTGCCGGGGGGGGTGGCCTGGCAGGAGGCCGCTCTCGATCAATCCCCCCTCAGCTGTGTGGCTCCCTCCAGATTGGATACGTCGTGGGAAAGATTTTCAGCTGGCTGCGCGACGTCGGGGATCCCAGAGCCAGAGGAGCCGCGCTGGGGACCATCGCCCTGCTGGCTCGCGCCCACCCCCGGGACGTGGTTCCCGCCTGCGTGGCCCACGCGCTGCCATGGGACAGGTAGGGAGAGGCTGTTACCACCTCAGTCCCTGATTTCCCTCCCCCCCTCCTGCCAGGGCAGAGCGCAGGAAGGGCCTGGCCAGAGACAGGGATGGATCCAGATCCCTGCTGGGCACAGGGCTGCCCCGGCCTCCTAAGAGAAGATGCCCAGGCCCAGCTCCCGAGGGGACGGCTGCTAAGGGAAGGGAATAAATGCAGAGCTTGTGGAAGGAACTCTCCTGCCTCAGCTTCCCTGCCCCCCAGGGTCTCTTTTGAGAGCCCCTTTCCCGCCCCCTTCCCAGCCTCTCCCTGGGGAGGCAGGAGGGGGCCAAGCAGGGAGGCTCTGATTTTGGTTTCTCACCTTGCAGAGGTGCCAGGGAGCTGTGGAAGGCCGTGGGGGAAGAACCACAGCTCCCCCGGCAGGTGCTGCAGCAGCTGCTGGACGCGCTCCGGAAGAGCCACCGGGAGGAGAGGAGCCGCAGCGTGTCTCTGGCTGTAAGTGACACTGGAGCTGTCCCGCAGGGAACTCACCACTACAGGGAGGATGCTGCATCTGTGGGGGGGAAGGGGGCTTCAACCCCTCTTAGTGTCAGGCCACGGCCCCACTGCACACTGGGCACACAGCCGTGTCACGGGGAGAGCCCCCCTGCTCCCCTCCGGAGAGGGTGTCTGGCCTCTGAGGCCCCTCACTTCGTGGTCAACCCCGCATGCACCACGATGCTCCAAGTCAGCACTGCAGCTCCCTTCACACAGGGCAGTGCGGCCTAGCAGCTGGAGGCAATAACTCCTAGTGGGATTGGTGCGGAGAGGTAGGGGACCCAGGGCGCCCTCTCCACCGGGTCCCAGTCCAGCGCCCTGTCAGCATTGGAGGGGGCACCACTAGCTCTGGGGGAATCAAGTAGAAACTCGCCGAGCACCTGGGGTTCAACTCCCCGCCTGAGCTGCTTTCTGCCAGCTCCTCTCTTGTTGTCTGCGCCGTCTCTTTCCTCCAAACTGGGGCATCTGCTGCGGTTCCCTGCTGACTGGCGATGGCGTCTGGGTGCCCCTGCGCTGCTCCTCAGGAGCCCCAGCAGCACCTCCGTCCCCGTCCGTCAGCCCTGACTGAGCTCGCCACCGGCCTTTCTAGCCACCTTCAGCTGGCGCCTGCCCAGCAGGCCTGTGGGGTAGGACTGTCTCAGCCAGGTAGCCAGGCTGCACCGCTGCAGCTCTAGTGCAGAGATGGGACACTCCGTGTCAGGGGCTGATCCCCACTCGGAGTGCAGAATTTGGAGGCCGGAAAGAAAAAGTTGTCTCTACAGGCTCTGCTTCCAGAACTCCCCAGGGTCAAAGATTTACTAACTGACAGAGACACAGACAGAGCTGCTGACCTTCCAGGACACAAGAAGCAAATATTGACCTGAAAAAAGTGATTTTTTTTACCAAAGAAAAGCTACACTGGATAACACAGACTTGGTTGCGCTGTGACAGAGCAAGTAAGGAAAACAAATGAAAACACAGAGAAAATCTCTAGGAACAGTTTTCAGAGGGGAAGCAGAGCAATTCAAACCGAAACAAAAAATAAAGAAAAATACCCAAGTTTTTCTGAAATAAGAACAGTTGGAGGGTGAGTTTGTAAGAAGCTCGAGTGTGTGAGAACGACCGATGTGCTTCTCGTTATTTGCAATTCCCTTTGCTCTGCCCTTTCTCACCTGCAACCACTTAGATCCCATGGCGTGTACTTAATAAACTCACTTTTATTTACTAGCAAGCGTTGTGTCAACAATTGTGACCTGGGGAGCAATCAGTGTGTCCATCCTCCTTTCACTGTTAAAGGGGGCTCACGGGAACAATTTATTTGGGGGTTGGGTTCCCAGAAGCTGTGCCTGAAACTGCACTCTCCTCAGACCCACAGGGATTCAGTGTCTGTATTGCTCTTGGGTGGATGGGAGGGAGGGCTCCTGTGCCCTGGCTGGGCGAGACCAGGAGATCTGGCCCAGAGGACGGGGTGGTGAGAAACCCCATAGGGCCAAGAGGAAGGTGTCAGTGGCTTTGCCAGCACTCTGGGAAGCACCCAAGGAGTCCTCTGTCATAGAGGGATAAGGGATCTTTCGGAAAAGGCTTTATTTTCCACAAGATCAGCGTCTAGACTGGCGCTTTTTTCCGACAAAGCTCCGTGCGGAAAAAAAGCGGCAGCCATTTTTATGCTAATGAAACGGGGGAGAGTTAAATCCCCACTTCATTAGCAATTGCGATACGTCTAATTTACATCCCTTTTACGAAAAAGGGATGTAGTCTAGACGTAGCCAAACTGTCTCCCTACTGAGGACTACATGGTGGCAGAGGAGCCAGGGAAGCCAGAGCCGAAGCCGGAGCATCCGAGAGAGTGACACAAGCAGCACGGCCGGGGTCCCTACAACTGGGTCACGAGGATCGGAACTGACCCGACAGAAGTTCCCATTGACCCAGGTCAAGTAGTTTGGGATCTTGGGGGGATTTCGTGGAAGAGCAAAGGAGCGATCCAACCTTCGGAAGGCCTGGGAGCAAGTGACAGGCACGAGCCAGACAGATGGTCAACCCCAGAGCCAGACCCAGGGATCCCGGTTTCAGATCAGCAAGGACCTTCCTCATGAGCATTAGCCCAGAACGCACAAGCAGCCCAGTACGACGGGGGAGCGAAAACGAGGACCTGAAACCCGGGATGTGATGGAAAGCCAGTCGCCGGGAGCAACGTGGGGTCTGCACCGACACCGCTTCGACCTCCCGGCATCGCCCCGGCTCCCTGCTGCTTGTGGCGCTGGAGTTACTCAGGCGGCAGAGGGGCAGTGATGCCCCCCCGGTCACGTCTGGCAAGCTGAAGGGCGGGGCTAGGCCATGAAGACAGAGAACGGGAAATAACGTCACCCGGACTCTTCCGCCCTTTCCAGGAGGTTCCCATCTGCGTCCATGCTAGGAGCAGGAGACGGTTCAGGGGCCATCACATCTCCCTTCCCCACAGAGGATCTCACCCTCCTTCCTCATAAGCCGCAAGGAAATGGAAAATGGAAGCAGGATGACAGCCAAAGCCATGGGAGCGGATGGGCAGGTGGGGACAGCTCAGTGACATTTCTGTCTCCTGTCTCCAGGCAATGGACACGCTGTACGAGATCTTTTTCCTCTGGGGATACCGAGAAGCCATCCTGGAAATGTTTCCCCAGCTCCTCCTCGTCTGCGTCAGGCAGGTGCAGTACGTGCTGGACCTGTGCCTGCCAGGGACTTGGAGGGCCCAGAAGACATCCAGCCCGGAGGGATCCAGCCGCCTCAGCCCCTTGAGGTAACGGCGGAAAGGAAGGGGAAGAACAGATTTGTTCTGCTCAGCCCCTGTGGGACCTGCCTGGCCCTCTGCTGTGCGCGTCCCTACAGCCCAGGGGCAGTTCTGGGCAGGTTTGTGTGGAGGGAGCGGTGCTGGGCGCCCGTGTGCGTGTGAGCCACACTTGCTCCTCTGACTCCGACCACAGGCCAGGGGCCACGTCGGCACGTCCCCATGTGCTCCCAGCCGAGGGGTCAGGGCTTTTCTCCGTGCCTGTTGAGCCCGCTGGGCCTCTGTCCCACAAGACCCCACCCCAGGACAGCGTGGCCAGAGCACACACAGAGTGCACAAGACCGGCGGGGGGGGCCGTGTCACAGGCAGGCAGGACGAGGAGGGGCCTGTGACGCTGATTCCACGGGAACAACCAGGGAACCACCTGGCTAGACACTCGATGAGTCTGTGGCATGGCCAGGGCCCGTTGGGCAGGGCCGTGCCCTCACACGGTGCTGGGTCCATCCCGGGTGAGGCCGGCTGCTGCTGACCACGCCGGGTGTCCCAGGCCTTGTGCGGTTTGCACTGGGTGGGGCTGGGTTCGAATTCTGACACCCGGACTTTTTATTGCCTCTAGCACCTCCCTGGAGGCCGTGAAGACCCTTTTCTCCATGCCCAGATACTGGAAGGAATTTGCCAGTATCCAGTTGCAGCAGGGCTGGGACATGATGGCCTCCCGCCAGCGCTTCTCCCAAGGGGTGGGCTTGATCGCAAGGTAGTGTCTGGGCAATGGGAACTCAGTGGGAGACCCTCCTCTGCCCCCGCCGGCCCTCTCAGCCCCGCCATGGGAGAGCGACGCTCTCTCCCCTTGGTAACTCCGGGCATTTTCTCTGTCCTGTTCTAGGGCCATGGTGGAGCACCAGACCCCACAGCTCCCTGCGGTGCTCACAGAGGCCATCACCGTAATGCAGAGTCAGGAGGAGCAGCCCCAGAGAAATATCGCCCTGACTTTCTGCACCGAGGTGAGATTCCGCAGCCGCCAGGCACATGTGGGCTTGTGCAGAGCAGCTCAGTCCCGTCCCAGGCAGGCAGGCAGGCACCGGGGCCCATCGCCAGCAGCTCGGCAACGCCACAGCCAGCCGGCTCCTCTGCCCACGTGGATCCTAGTGGGGCCGGGCAGAGTGGTGGGGGGCAGGGTGAGATTGCTCCTGGCTGGATGTGCCTCCGTGGGACCATGTTTCTCCAGCGGCCTGAGGCCGGGCCTCTCTCCTCGCCTTTGCCTGGGGTTTCATTTTCTTCTGCCACGGCTCGCTCCAGGACACGTTGCGATGCCCAGAGATTCCCCTTTCCCTGGGCTTCATTAGGGGCTTGTTCATTAGTCGCCCTTCTGGGAATGGACCATCTCAAACACCAGCCGCTGGCTCCTTACCCCCAGGGATTTTGTGTGGCAGGAAGTGACCAGCTGGCAAAGATGCTGGCGCACGAACAGACCGAGAGGCAGATTTCTGCTCCTGCAGCTGATGTTGATTTTCTCTTTCCAGTTTCTCCGGAGTCCTTCCATCCTCACCACAGTCACCAGATCGGAGCTCCAGGAACAGCTGATGGAATGGACCAAAGATCCCAATCCGGAGATACGGAGGCTCTGTCTGCAGGGCCTGGGCAGTATCATCTTCCAGCCAGAGAAGGTGAGGGCAGGGCTTGCCCAGGTGAGACGTTGCTGCACTGGGAGATAACAGACACATCACTGTTGCAACCCCTGTTCTATGCCGTTACTGAGCAAGCCAGGCGTGAGGTGTCCCTGCTCCCTGGTGCGGGCAGAGCATGGTCGGTGGGAGGCAGTGGGGGAGGGGAAGGAGACTCAGGGCATCGCTCAGGGCAATGGGGGGAGAGTGTCGGCTGACAACAAGCCCAAGCTCGGCAAGGAAAGACAAGTCGGGGGGCGGGGTCAGAGCTCGGGGGGCGGGGCCTGGAGCGGCTCCAGGCAGGCGACAGGGCGACTCTGCCCAAGGGCCAGGGGTGCAAAGCACCTGCCAGAGCGGCAGGAGAACGACTTTCTCCCCCGCTGGGGGCTGGCCGATGGGGGGATGGTCCAGCCCCTGCCCAGGCTCTGTCCCAGGCCAGGCGTGAGCTGCCTTCTGCCTTCCTGCAGGGGCAGTTGTTACGGGCCCAGCTGCCAGGGACCATCGCCATGTTCTGCGCCAGGAACGCATGGACTGTCCTGGAGGCCCTGAAGGACGCGGCAGACGCCATCTACCTGCTCGCCGGGGAGGGGCTTGGCTCCATCTCCCAGGACATGGCAGTCGGCCTGCGCCCGCTCATTGACCACGTAAGGCCGGGACCCCGGAGAAGCACATTCCCCCTCCCCTGATGTCCTGGTATGACCCTGCCCAGCCCCTCCCCGCCCCCCAGGCCAGCCACACAGCACCCAAGCGGGCCCCTGCCAAGGGTGGGGAGTCTCCTACTCAGCCCCCTCCCTGGCAGAGCCCTTCTGGGAAATGGGGGCGCCAAGCTCCCAGCCCTGCTGCAGCCTCCCCTCCCCCCCTCCTGTGCCCAGCCCCTCCCCGAGCCCCAAGGAGGCAGGCGGGAGCCTCAGGTCCCAGCGCCCCGGGAGGGGAGGCCAGAGCAGCCTCTGTGGCCGGGGACCTGGGCCTTCCCTCAGCCCCCTCAGGCCTTGCTGGGGAAGGAAGCAGGGAAGGGGCGATGGGAGGGGAGGGGAGGGATGCGGAAGACGGACAGGAGGAGGGACCCGGGAAGTGCAGCAGGAATGAGGTGAGGATTGAGATTCCTCGTAACTTGCCCCTTCCCACCCTTCACCCCCCCCCATGCTCAGTGGCTCCCCTGCCTGGCACTGCGCAGGGGTGGGCTGGGTCTCTCCAGGCCGGGCAGACGGGGGAGAAGAACATGGAGAGATTGGCCCCTCTCTGGACTCCAGGCGGGTGTGGGGCTGGGTGCAGGAAGCTCTCCACACACATTGCACCATGGACCTCTGGGTCTCAGCCCTGGCCAGCGCACAGTGTCTGTGGGGCTGCCTGGTGGTTGCGGCTTCCGCGGGCCAGGGCGGGTCCCGGTCGGGGTGCTGGAGCCGTGTGCGATTTGCGGCCGTCAGGCCCCAGACCCTGGGACACGGCCTGGCTCTCACGGGCTTCCCCGCCCCGCGTGTCCTTACCAGGAGAGGGGCAATGTCCGCTCAGCCGCCATCTCACTGCTGGGCACCATGCTGGGCGGGGTGAAGGGCCCGGACAGACCCCACGTGCGGCAGGAACTCACCCGCTGCCTGCTCCCGCTGCTGCTCCACCTGGCAGACGAGGAGCAGAGAGTGATCCTGGTAAGTGCCCCCTCGGTATGTCCCGGAGAGCAAAGCGCCAGAGTCCCCCGGGCCCCACAACTCCAGAGCCCCTGCCCAGCCAGGGCCATTGGGGACGTGCAGGGAGGCCTGAGGGGGGCCCCTTGGCTCTGACTCTCTGGGATCCCGGAGCCCCGGCGCTGCCGTCTCTGCGCACAAGGGCCGAGCTGTGGAGATCCCGTCTGGCTCTCGCCAGCCAATGCTCAGCCCCCCCCCCGAGCAGCGTCCCCTGCAGAAGAAGGGGCAGGACGCTCCCCAAGCAGGGAGAGCAGGAGCCCAAGGGGCAGGGAGGAGGGGACGCGCCCCAGACGCTCCCTCTCTCAGCGAGGCCCCTCTCGCTCTCCCCTCGTGCTGCAGAGCTGCAAAGCGACGCTCTTCCGCTGCGCCGTGTTCCTCGGCTGGGCCCATCTCAAGAGTCTCTTCTGCAGCCTGGCCTGGGATGGCTCCTCGCGGCTCTTGCCCGGCGTCGGGAAGTGCCTGGTAGGTGAATTCTGTGGGCCCGGGGAGCGGTGACCGGGGAGCTCAGGGAGACCTTTCTTCCCCCACACCGAGTGCCCAGGGGGATTCTCCCCCGCTCGTCACGCAGGGAGCAGAGGCAGCCCCCCCCGGAGGGGCTCGCCATTTCCTCAGGTGTTTTCCAATCCCACCCTTTCCACTGCCCCCATCTCCCGAACTTAGCGCTGCCCCTGCCTCCTGCCCGTGGGCTCCTGCCCCTCTGCCTGTGCCCAGCTTGGAAATGCTCTTCCCCAAGGGCCCGACTCTGGACATCTGGGCTCCTACTGGCTCTTGCCCTGGCTTCCCTCTGTGCTTCAGCGACCCTGGCCTGTCAGCTGTAGGTCGATCACTTTGTCTGCTCTGAGCATGTCTCCTGCTCTGCTCCTAGATGAAGAATTACAAGAGGAACTTCCCCAGGTTCCTGTTCCAGGCCTTAGAGTATCTGGAAAGCTCCCAGGCATCCATCAGACATTCTGCAGCCCTGTTCATCGGTAAGCAAAGCAGCCCCCGGGAGCTGTTCTAGGGCTGTTAGTGTTAATAAAATCTGCACATGAAGAAAAAGGGGTTTCAGGACAAGCATCAGCCAGCACCTCAGGCGCCTGCTGCAACTGCAGCTGTGAAACATGGATGGAACATAGACGAGTTAGTTGAATAAAATATCAGTGCTATTGTGTTTGGGTGTGTGATTTCGTTCCTCCCGTCCCTGGCGTACTGCAGCTAGGTCTGCAGCTTGCCCAGGTAAGGAGTATCACGTGCTCTTTCCTAAATGACTAGAAGTCAAGTTGTCTAAAAGAATTGCACCCGGTGTGCCCTCTGAGACGGCGTGAAATGCTGCTCCGAGCTCTCAATGAACATTACGGGGGAGGGAGAGCTCAGTGCTTCGAGCATTGTCTAACTGTTCCCAGGGTTATGAGTCAGTCTTTTAGGGGACCGTTTAGGAATCTGGGGCAAATCTGTCAGGGATGGTGCTTGGTCCTGCTGCGCGGGCAGGGGGCCGGACCTGATGGCGTCTCAAGGTCCCTTTGAATTCCAAAGTTCTCTGTTTTACTGCTCAGATTTGCACTCTTGTTTGAAGAAATATGGGAACCATTAAAAAATTCAATGGTGATTAATGGCAGGCTTAACCGTGTGCACCTCCCCTTTGAGTTCAATCTCCTTCCCCAATCGGCCTTTCAGTGATTCCTGGGGTCGGATGCTTTCTCCATTGTATTTTGCATCACACTGAAGGACTGTCTTGAATTTCCCAAGGGCTGTCTTACGGGAATGGCTGACTCTTTAGTAATTTGCAGGGATGACACTGAAACAGTGTGAGCTCCATTCTATTCCTTGTCTGTGTAGGAGAAACCATCCACCATTACTGTGACCTGTTGTCAAAAAGAGTGACTGCAGCTGGTGTCACCCGCCTGTGTGAAGGTAAGGATAATACCTCTGGGCGTTTGGGCATCTGTGGGCAGTATGAGGCCTGAACACAGATGTCACAGTGTCCCTCTGGGTCTGAGGACAGTGCTGAAGGGAGAAGAGTGGTCTTGCTGGTAGGACATAAGAATGGGAGTCGGGAGCTTTGAGCCACCAGGAGCAACTCTGTGCCTCACCTTCCCCATCCGTGAAATGGGAGTAAGAACAGAAAGGCTCTCAAGGACAGCTGGCCAGAACGGAAAAGGACCCTCGCTATGACGAGGCATTAGAAGGAGAAGAGGGATTCTTACCCTGTGTCAGAAAAGTTTGCATTGTCTCCTCCCCAAGGACCTTCACCCAGAGATTGATTCTTAGCTCCTACGGTATCCTGCCAGGCCCCCTGGGAACTCCTTTCCCTGCCACCTCTGGAGCACTGAAGGCGGCACAAATGCACAAAGGGTTCAGTAGAAGTGAGGAGCCTAAACCCTTTCTGTGGATCGGCGCCTGAATGGCAGAGTCACGGTTGTTGTCGTGTTCCCGGGGCAAAGGCCATTGGGAAGCAGAGGTTTCCCAGGCATCAGTTACAGCAGCTCTGTGGGGTTTCCAACCTGTTTCCTCTTTGTTTCAGCTTTTCAGCAACAGCCTTTAAAATCGGACAGGGACACGTGGCTCATCCTGAAGGAACATCGGCAATGGCTGCAGAAGCTTGCGAGCCGCGTGTTGGGTGCTTCTTACGACTTGGGAGCGGCACCGACACAGAAGGACTCTTCCTCCTGCCACGGTAGGTACCACAGACGGGAGCAGCTCTTTGGAGCAGGGAGGCAGGTTCCGTGGGGCGAGAGGGGCCGTGAGGGGTGGCAGGAGCGACGCGGCGTCCTGGAGTCACTGGGGGCCTCTCGCGTGGGGGCTGGAGCAGAGGGAAATTGTTCCTACCACGGCCCTGCCCCAAACGACCCCCCCCCCCGCCTTTGGGTTCCATGCGCAATGGCCCAGCCCCCCAGCCACAGCTTCTCCATGGGATCCCCTCGGTCAGCAGCGCGCAGAGAGAGGGGGATTCTCCAGGACTCCCTTCGGCCATCGCCAGCCCCAGGGGAGCAGCGGCCAGGGGAGGGGCTGGGCTCTCTCAGGGATGCCGGCTCTCAGGGAAATGGCAAAGGGGGAGGAAGGGGAACCTGCTCTGGTCCAGATTCTCCCCCTTGACAATTGTGTCCTTCTCATCTGTGCTCCTGCCCTGTCTCCTCTGACAGACACCGGCTGAGCCCACCGCTCCCCGGCCTGGCCGGGAGACCAAGCAGCTGGGACACCACAAGGATCCGGAAGGGGCAGAGCTGCACGTGACGGGGAACCAGCCGCGACCGGGACCAGGAGCCGTTCAACCCACAGGCCAGAGGACGCCAAGCCCCTCCCCGGCCCTGCGGCGCGTCCACAAGAACCGAGGATCCGCTCCTGGCCCAGAGACTTGCAGCTGTCGTGGACTTTTGCTTGTTCCCCAACATTTGTCCTGCCCGACACCCCAGGACATGGCTTGTGAGTCACCATCAGACCCACCCATCGCCGGGCCCTTCCCACCGGCCTCTGCCCATCTGGGTGGGTCTCTCTCGTCGTCCGTCTGCCTTCCCACAAAGACCAGCGTGGGACCACTCTCCTGGGGGACACTGGGACTGCGCGCGTTCTGGGGTCCGCGGTGGGGGAGGGGTTGGGGTTGCGCGTTCTGGGGCCCGCGGTGGGGGAGGGGTTGGGGTTGCGCGTTGTGGGGTCCGCGGTGGGGGAGGGGCTGGGGCTGCCCAGCATTCTGGGACTGGGGTGGGAAGCTGAGGCTGCCCGGCTGCTCTGGGGCTTGCGGGGATGCCAGGGCACCGGGCAGCCTGGGGGCTGGTGTGGGAGGGTAGAAATCTGGGGCTGGGCAGCCACCAGTGTGGGGAGGAGAGGGCAGGGCAGGGCAGGGCAGGGCAGGGCAGGGGCAGCAGCCTGGTGGGCTTGGGGGGGCGGAGCCTTAGGAAGAAGGGGCGGGGCTGAGGTTTGCCTTCCCTCGTCAGCCGTTCGCCCGCTGCCCATGCCTCCCACTGCTCTCTGCCAGTCGGGTAGAGGCCCTGGAGAGAGGGGACGTGCCCAGGCACAGAAGTGCTCTGGTCAGGTGCCCCGGCCACAAGAGACTCCTCTGACCCTCCAAGAAACCCCACAGAGCCCTCTGCCAACTGGGGTGGGTTTCACCCCTCCCCCATCTCAGAAGGCCACGTGGGGAATTATTGGAGGGGTCTTGGACACTCTTGTGGTTTTATCCCCGTGGATCTGCCTCGGGAATGGATTTCACCGATTGGTGACGGGTGCGGGGCAGGGACCCATCTGGAAGTGGGTCAGGGGACCCCTCTGAGGACTCCTCTCCCGCCCTCCACCAGTCACTGTGGCCCCTGCCCGTAGGACCAGCGAGGGAGGGGACTGCACCACATGGGGGAAGTGCCGCAGTCTGGGGCCCTGCCTGCAAGAGGGTCCTGTGACCCCTCCAAGGAGTCTCTCCACCGTCCCCTCCCTACCAGTGAGGGTCACCCCCTCCCCCCCGCCTCAGGCCAGCTCAGAAGGGAAACGTGCACCAGTCAGAGCAGCCAGTGCCCAACAGCCTAGGCCAGAAGCCTCCATCTCTGGAGCTGAGCAGCCGGCCGGCACCATCGCCCTGGACGCCCCAGCGCAAAAGTGCGAGGAAGAGCCCGTCTCGCTCCCTGGACGTCTTTCCAGAACTCAGCGCCTGGCCCTTCGGGCTGCGCCTCTGACTGGTGCACGTTTCCCTTCCGAGATGGCGTGGAGGAGGGGGTGACACTCACTGGTAGGGAGGGGACGGTGGAGAGACTCCTTGGAGGGGTCACAGGACCCTCTTGCAGGCAGGGCCCCAGACCGTGGCACTTCCCCCATGTGGTGCAGTCCCCTCCCTCGCTGGTCCTACGGGCAGGGGCCACAGTGACTGGTGGAGGGTGGGAGAGGAGTCCTCAGAGGGGTCCCCTGACCCACTTCCCAATGGGACACTCTGCCCCCCGTCGGAGGGACAACTCCCAGCCTGGCTGCGTTACACCAGTCACTGGGGACAGACCCGCAGTCACGGCGCGCTCCGCTTAGACAGGGCTGACTCCCACGCACGACGCCGCAAAGGGGTTAGGGTGGGAGCCAGTTAGGATCCGGCCCATCGGTCAAACCCACTCTCGGGGCGGCGCTACGGGGCCACGTTCCCTCTCAGGTGCAGAATGACCTTTGTTAGGTGCAGCAGGGGGCACAGGGCAGGGGCAGCGGTACTTGTTCTGGCTGGGGGCAGCCTCGGGGGCGCGGCCGGGGTTGGAGGATATGCGGCGCGGGGGAATTATCTGAACTCCTGGACTAATAAATGTATCTCTGCTGTAGACCCTGCGTTGCTGTGAATTCCTCTGTCGCGACAAAGATTGTGTTTGATGTTTGTTTGTCTTGTGGGGTTTGTCTTATTGCTGCCTTGTGCTGTATTGTGTTAAAACACAAATCCCGCGTTAGGCAGAAACGGATTAATAGGCATTGCTGACTGTATCTGCAGAAGCTATCGTCTCAGCAGGGCAGAGGCCCAGCAATGCCAGGCACAGCAGCTCCTGCGCGACGTGGGGACGCTTCTGCCCCAGGGAGGGGGGGGGAGGCAGCTCTCTGCCTGGGGACCCGCCCGGCCTGTCTCCTTAGGAACCTCTCAGCAGCTGTATCCTGCCACAAGCCGTGAGCAGCCGTGAGCGTGGGCAACGCAGCCTCTGGCCATAGGACAGGCAGCTCCCTCCTGCAGCCCCTGGCCAACTCCCTCCCGGCCTGAGCCACACAAGAACCCAGGCGTCCTGGGCCAGACAGCTGACCATGCGTGTGGGGGATGGGTGGGTGGTGACATCTCCCAGCTCATGATCCCCCAGCACTTCACAGACATTTCTGAGGCCTCCCACCCTGGGCCGTGGGGACTGGAGAGCACCCAGCTCCCCCCAGGAACACCCAGTTCCCTTGCACTCTCCAGACCTCAGCTGGCCGCTGCCAGTCTCTCTCTCTAGCCCGTTTCTGGGCAGACTGCAGTCCCTCCTGGCCACTCCTCCCTGGCAAAGGGTGCGGACCTGCTACCTCTGCAACCCTGCCTTCAGGCCTTACGGCCTGGGGCTTCCCCCGCCCAAGCCCTCCCAGCCTGCCATGTCTGTTGTCCTACCTCGGTGTTTTGTACCTCGGTACCTTCGGTGGTCTGGACTGTCAGTGTCAGCGTCGTCTGGTCAGGGTCATCCTGGCGCGCTCCTGACAGGACCTCTACTCCGTCGGTGATGATAAACTCTCGGCTGCGTGCGTAACAGTCGGTACTCCCTTTATCTAGCGTGTTAGACCCCGTGCACTTGGGTCAACACTGGAGATCTCTGAGAGGCCCCGGAAACGACAGATGCAGGCAAGGTTTGAAATCAGTCGAGCAGGTTTATTGTCAGATGCGAAGCTCTACCAGTTGGTAACACAGATCAGTACAATGTGACACCACTGGGCACTATGGCCCGCGTTGACACGGTACCAACACCGGGCAGGCCTATTGCCATATATCAGATATTAACAGCACTTAGTCAAAGTTAAGTTACTGCGCACTCTGTAAGTTTAGGCAACGACACCTGCCATTCAGGCGCCTAGTGCGCCCCCCCCAAGGTCGGCCGGAGAGCACCCTCTGCGGTGTCCTTTTATAGACAGGTACAAACAACTTACATCATTTCTTTACGTACCAGGTTACCACCCTCTGTTGCCTAGTACCACCCCTCACTGTATGGAAGGGGGGCTCACTTACTATCCTTCATGCTGTCAATTTTGACCCGGTCCTGAACCTAGGTCGGTCTGTGCATTAGTTTTTAGGGAGTTTTTGTACCAAGACATTTCTTATTCAGATGTTCCATTACTCCCCTTTGGCTCACAGTCTGTACCCAGTGCCTCCCTGTGTCCTTCCATGCTCGACCTAACTTACACAATCCCACAGTTATCAATAGGGCTTCTTTCTTGGCTCCTGTGTTACTGAACCAAAGTCTTGCTCACTAGATTGCAGGCCTGTTGCTGTTTCCATGTTGCAGGCCTTAGGCCTGCTGACTCCATATTACTGACCCTCAGCTTACTACATCTGCCTCTCACAGCCCCGCCCACCACGGCTGCCTCTCGCAGATCCACAGACAGACCTTCCAGGACACAGGAATCAAATCCTCACCTTACAAGAAGTGATTTTTGTTACAAAACAGGAGAGAAACGTGATAAAGAGTACTTGTTTCCTTGATGTTACAGAGCAACTGAGGAAACCAAATTAAAACAGAAAAAACCCTCTGGCACAATGCTCATTTTTTCGGGAAGAATGGCTCTTGCGCGGGGGGGGGGGGGGGGGCGGGGAGGGGGCGTTTCACATCTACACAGCTCCTTTTTGTGTAAAAGCCTCTCGTGCAACAACTGTTGCTAATTAATTATGCAAATGAAGCGTGGCGATAGTCTACTCTGTGCTTCATTTGCACAAGCTTTTGCGGAGAAAGGTTGCGGTATGGACGTAGCCAAAGAGAGCAGGCAGGGAACCCAAATCAAATTCACATTTCAACCCTCTGTCTCGATTGGTTCTCCTGGCCCCCTGGCTGACACCTTTGCTAGGTACCTGAATTAACCCTTTAATCAGCGGGTGCTGGTCAGCACTCCTCCTGTTCATGACCCCTTCCCATGGGCCCACCTCCATGTCGTAGAGCTCAGCAGTTTGGCATTGGCCCCTTTCCTCTGGTGCAGCCAGGTGAGGGGAGAGTGGTCGGTTACACTGTCAGAGCCGCCCAAATAGCTATCTAAGGGTTGGAGTATTGTGTCCAGTTCTGGGCATCACATTTCAAGAAAGATGTGGAGAAATTGGAGAGGGTCTTGAGAAGAGCAACAAGAATAATTAAAGGTCTAGAGAACATGACCTATGAGGGAAGGCTGAAAGAATTGGGTTTGTTTAGTTTAGAAAAGAGAAGATTGGGGGGGACAGGATAGCCGTTTTCAGGTATCTAAAAGGGTGTCATAAGGAGGAGAGAGAAAACTTGTTCATCTTTGCCTCTGAGGATAGAACAAGAAGCAATGGGCTTAAACTGCAGCAAGGCAGCTTTTAGTTGGACATTAGGAAAAAGTTCCTAGCTATCAGAGTGGTTAAACACTGGAATAAATTGCCCAGGGAGGTTGTGGAATCCCCATCTCTGGGAATATTTAAGAGTAGGTTAGATAAATGTCTATCAGGGATGGTTTAGACAGTATTTGGTCCTGCCATGAGGGCAGGGGACTGGACTCAATGACCTCTCGAAGTCCCTCCCAGTCCTTGTATTCTATGATACTATCATCTGGTGGCGTGTTTTCATTCATCAAAGGGCCAATTAAGGTGAATCGAACATATGACCAATTTATGAAGGGTAAATTTACAAAATAGGGGATTCAGCGGATATTAAAAAATGGTTAACGACAACCAATAAACAGTACAAGCGACGAGGAGTCCCGTGGCACCTTATAGACTAACTGAAGTGTAGGAGCATAAGCTTTCGTGGTCAAAGACTCACTTCGTCAGATGCAAACAGTACAGTAATCAATTCCCAAAAATCACAAGGAAAAGGAAAATTTCGGCTGAGTCCAATTGGCATGGTCCGTGTAATAACCAAAGTTTATAGCAGCCTTCTTGAAAGTTCCCAGACTGTCGCTCAGGAGCTCAAATCTCGCAGCTCACCGAGAGCTTTGAGAGGAGGCCTGAGAAGAGCCCTCGGAGTCCTCTTCCCTGCCGATGGTAAGTAGTTCTCAGGGTGGCTGGCGATGGTCTTCAGTGGAGTCTCCCGTAAGGCTGCAGTTGTCTTGATCAGGAGTCTGATGTCCTGTGAGGAAAACCCCGCGCACCCTGCCTCTGGGACGGACATCTCCAAACTGTCCAGCTATCGGCCTTTTATCCCGTCTCAGGCGGGAAATCCCTGCGAGGGAAACCCCTCAGAGTCTGCCCCTGCTAGGGAGACCCCGTGTGTGAACTTCTGAGGTAAAGCCAGGTCAGACTGGACAGTGTGTGTTTGTGAGAATGACAGACACACAAACACTGAGAGTGACAGAGATTTGTGCATTGCCGAGCTCCCTCCATCCCCTGCTCTCTGTGTGGAGATAGGGCATAAGAGTAGAGGGAGGGAGGAACACCCTGACATCAGAGCCCCCCCCTTCTCCTTCCCACACCCTGCACAGCAAGCAGGAGGATACCAAGGGGGCAGCTTCAATGCAGAAGGCAGGAGCAGCATGAAAATGGGGAGAGGAGCAACTGAAGCGTTAGCCCTTGAGAGCTTCCTGGACAAACCAGCCAGGATCATCGGCCAGAGGCTCTGAGATCTGTCATTAGATCCCGATCCACTGCTCGGTGACCACTGCTCGACTATTTCTGCTGCTGCCGCTTCTTCTGTTGCTGCTCCTTCTCCTGCCCCTGCTTGTTTTCATGTTTCTTCTTCTGTTTGTGCTGCTGCTTCTTTGGCTACTTTTTCTTCTGTTGTTTCTTTTGCTGATTCTTCTTCTGCTTTTGCTCCTTTTTCCTCTGTGGCTGCTACTTACTCTGCTGTTGCCTCTTCTGCTGCTGCTTTTCTTCTGCTGCTGCTTTTCTTCTTCTTCTGGGCTGTCTACACTGCACCCCTTTTCCGGAAAGGGATGCAGATGAGACAAGTCGGAATTGCAAATGCAGCAGGGATTTAAATTTTCCTCGCTCCATTTGCATGAAAATGGCTGCTGCTTTTTTCCGGCTCGGGGCTCTGCCGGAAAAAAGCTCCAGTCTAAACAGGGATCTTTTGGAAAATAAACCCTTTTCTGAAAGGTCCCTTAGTCCTCTTAAAATCAGGAATAAGGGACCTTTCGGAAAAGGCTTTATTTTCCGAAAGATCCCTGTCTAGACTGGCGCTTTTTTCCGGCAAAGCCCCGAGCCAGAAAAAAGTGGCAGCCATGTTCATGCAAATGGAGCGAGGAAAATTTAAATCCCCGCTGCATTTGCAATTCTGACTTGTCTCAACTGCATCCCTTTTCCGGAAAAGGGGTGCAGTGTAGACACAGCCCTGCTGCTGCTTCTTCAGCTTCTCCTATTCCTGCCTCTGCTTCTGCTGTTCCTGCTGCTCTTTTCTTCTTCTGCTGCTGCTGCCTCTTTTCTTCTCTGTTTCTTCTACTGCTTCTGCAGCTGCTGCTTCTTCTCTGGCTGCTGCTGCTCCTTCTTTTTCTGTGGATACTTCTGCTGTTGCTGCTATTGTGCTACTTCTTCTTCTCCATCTGGTGTTTGTTTCCTGTTGCTACTCTGTCTGCTGCTGCTACTTCTTTTTCTGTTCCTTCTTCTGCTGCTCCTTCTGCTGCTGCTGTTGCTTCTTCTGCAGTGCTGCTGTTTCTGCTGCTTCATCTGCTTCTATGGTTCCTTCTGTGGCTGCTCCTATTTGTTTTTCTGCTTCTCCTTCTTCTGTTTGTGCTTCTGCTTCTTCTGTGGCTGCTGCTGTTTTCTTTCTTTCTTCTGCTGCTGCTGTTTCTACTTCTCTCAGGGGATGTCTACATTTGCCCCCTAGTTCGGAGTAGGGAGGCAAATGAAGTGTGGGATTTAAATATCCCGTGCTTGATTAGCACATTTGTGGCCGATCGCCATTTTAAAATGCCAGTCGCCCGATTTAACTCACCCTGTGTAGACACAGTAGTCCGATTTAAAACCCTTCCCTCGATTTAACTGTTACTCCTCATTGCACGAGGAGTAACAGTTAAATCTCGCGCTTCATTAGCAACTTGGGTATGCATCATTTGCCTCCCTCGTCCGAACTAGGGGACAAGTGTAGACACACCCCCACTCAATAAGGAGCAGCCAGAGATCATGACGCAGGGATGATCCCCAAGGCCTTATTCTGCCCCTCTAGTGGAGCTGGCGGGAAGTGGGGGGGAGGGGTGACCCACAGAAATTAGGAGCCTGCTGGAAGTCTCCAGAGAGCTGTCACCTCTGCACCTGGGAAGGGAAGGGGGAGGGGCTGGCTCCTCAGGGGCTGGGCCTGGGCATCTTCTCTCAGGAAGCAGGGGAAGCCTTGTGCCCGGTAGGGAGCTGGCTCCATCACTGTAGCCGGCTGGGCCCTTACCCTGCTCTGCCCTGTCAGGAGGAGGGGAAGGGAACTCGGGGGCTGAGGTGGTAACAGAGCATCTCCCTCCCTCCCATTTAACACTCCATTGGCATCCACAGCAAAGTGTGGGACACTTCCGGCCCACGCAGCCTCCTCAGCACCTGCCCTGCTATCGACAGGCACATTTGCCTTCCCTCTGCCTCCTCTGCCTGTTCCAGTGCGAGAGGAAACCCCAACATCCTCTGGGAGGAGGGTCCCAACTACGGGATGGTTTCCCTCTGCTCCCATTGAATGCTCTGTTCCCTTGGGACTTTCATCCTCCTTAAGAGCACTGGGGCTCTCAGACTGGAGGTGGGACAGTATTACTGGGTCTCGGAAAGTCTCATCAACATAGCTCTCTGCCTCCCTTAGCTCCTCCAGTTCAGACACCCTGGCCTCCAAAGCACGAACTCGGTCTCTGAGGGTCAGGAGCTCCTTGCAACGGGTGCACACATACGCCACCCACCCACAGGGCAGGTAATCATACATGTTACACTTGATGCAATAAACAGGATCGCCCCCACTCTGCTGCTGGGCTTCTGTCTCCATTTTTCTAATGAATAAGTTTAAGTATAAACTGGGATTCTTTTTAAACCTCTGGAATATAGATTATTATACAAGTTACGTTTTAAAGAAGGTCAGAAGTCACTAGTGCCCTCTAACCTCCCCCTCTAAACTCCCTGTTAGCTGTTCCTGTTCACAAGCTCCCTGGGCGCTGAGTCACAGGCTTATATAGCTCTGGTAGCCCCTCCCCCTGACTGAGGCTCAGCCAATTAACAGAGGCTTCTAGGTTTCAAACCTTTTAGAAGCTCCTTCAAACAAACAAACAAACAAACAAACAAACCAAACAGACAAACACAAGCTCAGCACACAGCAAATAACTCCCCCCCACACAGACACACACTCCAGACAGCCACTTACCACAAGGGACCCACTTTTACTCCTCTTTTACCTGGAGAACTCCCTCTCCAAACTCCCTGTTAGCTGTTCCTGTTCGCAAGCTGAACAGGACTTCACTTTGATGTGTAAAAGGGAAGTCAAATCCCCCGGAGCCATTGATTCCCCTATGAGGGGCACGTACAATATACATACATTGCTAATGCTTAGATATATTTGCTATTTGTATAGGAGTAAGACATGACAAAGGTCAAGGCCTGTCACAGGTAATAACTTATAATAAGGAGACGAGGGGAAGTGAAACCAGTCTTCTGTTAAGTGGAGATATGGATAGATTCCACATCCTTTAAACTTGTGACCGGCTCAAGCAGGAAAGGAAAAAGGGAAGTATGGCTCGCCCATTGTTCAGCAAAAGTGAATGAATGTAATACAGCTGTAACCGCAAAGTCAGCAAGTAGGCACTGTATTTAACCTCATTTGGAAAATTAACCTGACCTATAGGAATGCTAAACATCAAAAATGAAGTAACCTATCATGTTAAGGCACCTAAACCAGGAAGGATGTTAACCCTATAAGAACCCCTGCATATGAGATGTTGGGGGTCGGCTCTGCTTTGAACATTGAGTTCCTTAGCCGTACCTTGGTTGCAACCAATAAACTTGAGTTGGACCCAGCCTGAAAGTGTGACTCTCTTCTTGGGGTAAATCAGACTAGCCTCCAAGGGGACGAAACTAGCAATTTATGCAACAACTTGACTGCGTACTGAAATGTTTCTCTGTTTGTCAAGTAGCTTGCTAATGTTTTCAGTGCCAAAATCATCCCTGATTTCATGTGGGGGAAGTGAGGCAAAGAAAAAAGCTGCCCATTCATTTAGTTCATTCTCTGGAAACCTCTTACTCAGAGGCTCACACAACAGGGAGATGAAACGTAGAATAGGTTCACTGCTGAACTGGTCATCGGTTGTGGTTGATTTGATTTGATTTTTCACGCTGTTTCTCCAAGATCCTGCCCTCTCATCCTACGGCTCTGGGCCCTTGCTAACTGCACAGCCTCACGCGTTGTCAAAGACCCTTTCTGGGAGCATTTAGTCAGTTCTGCTAATTCATGTGAGACCTCATTTAATACAGCTGCAGTGACGTAGCAATTAGTGTCATGGAACTTAGTCAGGCAGCACTTTGCTATTGGGTCATTATTTTTTGAGATTTCCTGTTCAAAATAGTTAAGAAGGGGCTCCTAATTACACAGCAAAGCACTTCCAGCAAAATGTCTAGGTTGCCACGTCACTTCAGTTGGAGGTTTCAATGATACAGTCTCATTTTCTGTGACATTTGCTATTTCCTCAAATTGTCCTCTTCGGACTGAGGATCTGCAAAAGATTCTATAAACCGTCTTCAAAAGGGTCTCTCCTGTCTTCAGCACTGGCACTTGGTTCCACACATCAGCTAAACCCAGGTCTTCTCCATGGGCCAGGCAGTGTTGTGCTGTTAAATGTGGGATGCTCTGCTTGAGTTGTCTGGCAACACCATTGTTTTTCCCCAGCACGACTGAAGCACCATCTGAAGTGAACATCACTGTTTTCATCAGATCCCGCTTATTCAGGGTGTCAAAGGCTTTGAGAGCAGCTGTAACAGCTTGTGCATTCCAAGCAGATAACTGAATCGTTCCACCAAACACAGTCTTCTGCCTTGCACATGCTGCAGCTCTCAACTTGAAGTCAATGACAAGCAAGTTGGTGACAGAAATACCTGTGCTCTCATCAGTAATAAGTGTATGGTAGGAAGACAGGCTAATAGCTGACTTGATTTCTGCACAGACAACACTGATGATTGACTCCAAAACCGCAAAAGCAGAGTTTTTCTATGCCAGCTTGTACATACTGGTGCTTTTGCTTGATGAATCCTCTTCACGTTGTCCAAGGGCTTCCCCCTTCCCACTTGTGGCCTGCGGAGACGTGGCTGCATATTCTAGTCTGAGTCCAAATTTAGCAGGTCAAGCCCACATCAGCACTGTACTGGAATATGTCTCCTGCTCACAACACTCCTGTTAATGCATTCCAGAAGCATGTTTGCTTTTCTTCCCCAACAGCATCACACTGTTTAGCTTCTGATCCAGTATGACCCCCTAGATCCCTTTCTGCAGTGCTCCTTCCTAGACAGTCGCTTCCCATTCTGTATGTATGAAACTGAGTGTTCCTTTCAAAGTGGAGCACTTTGCATTTGTCCTTATCAAACTTCATCCTGTTTACCTCAGACCAGTTCTCTAGGTTATCCAGATCATTCTGAATTCTGATTCTGTCATCCAAAGCACTTGCAACCCCTCCCAGCTTGGTATAATGTGCAAACATAATACGCGTACTCTCTATGCCATTATCTAAATTGATGATGAAGATATTGAACAGAATTGGTCCCAAAACAGACCCCTGAAGAACCTCACTTGTTATACCCTTCCAGTATGACAAGTGAACCATTAGTAATTACTTTCTGAGAACAGTTATCCAGCCAGTTTTGCACCCACTTACGTTGTATTTCTTCTTTTTGGTAGTTGCCCCATCTAGGTTGTATTTCCCTAGTTTATTGATAAGCAGGTCATGCGATACCGTATCAAATGCCCACCTCCTTCCCATACTGCATTGCCTAGTGCAGTAGTCTGCGAGCTTAATTTGTTTGTGAACACAGAGGCAAAATAAGCATTGAGTACTTCAGCTTTCTCCACATCATCTGTCACTAGTTTACCTCCCTCATTCAGTAAGGGCCCCACACCCTCTCTGATAACCCTCTTAATGCTAATATGCCTGGAGGAACCTTTCTTACCCATCACATCCCTTGCTAGCTGCAAACCAGTTGTGCTTTTGAATTCCTGACTGCTCCCCTGCATTCCTGATCCTATCATTCCAGAGCAAGCTCTACCCTTCTCTATCAATATTCCAATCACGTGTATTATCCCACCAAGTCTCTGTGATACAGACTGTGTCATAGTTGTGTTTATTTACTAGCACTTCAAGTTCTTCCTGCCTATTCCCCGCCGTCCTTGCATTTGTACACAGGCATCTAAGGGTATGTCTACACTACAGCACTAATTCGAACTAACTTAGTTAATTAGTTAATTCGAACTAAGCTAATTCGAACTAATGCATCCAGACTAAAAAACTAGTTCGAATTAGTGTTTTGCTAATTCGAACTAGCATGTCCACACAGAGTGGACCTTGAACTGAGGTTAAGGATGGCCGGAAGCAGTGCCGGCAGGGCATCAGATGAGGACTTAGAGCGTGGAGCTGCTGTCTCAGGCTAGCCGAGGGCTGTGCTTAAAGGGACCCGACCCCCACCCCGGACATACAATTCTCATGGTTCCCTGCTTGCAAAGCAGTCCTGGCTTGGATCCCTGGAGTACCCACACTGGGCACATCACAGCACTCGGCCATCAGCCTGGCTGCACTTGCCGCAGGCTGCCATCTGGGGAGGGGGGCAATTGGGGGCTGCAGGAGAGGTTCCACCCCCAGAAGCCCGCAGAGCCAGCCCAGTCCTCCCCCTCGGGGGCTCATACCCCATTCCTCCCTCACCTCCTTCCGCTTATCCCTCCCTAGCCCCCCTTCCTGATGTACAAAATAAAGGACACGATTGTTCAAAAAGGGAATCTCTCTTTATTGAACAAAACTGGGAGAGACTGGGAAATGGAGGTGGGAGAGGGGAAGAGAGAGCGTGGGAGAGGGGAGGGCAACTACAATGATGAGGGCTTTGGAACAGGTCCCACATGAAGAGAGGCTAAAGAAACTGGGACTTTTCAGCTTAGAAAAGAGGAGATGGAGGGGGGATATGATAGAGGTCTATAAAAGCATGAGTGGGGTGGAGAGGGTGCATACAGAAAAGTTCTTCATTAGTTCCCATAATAGAAGGACTAGAGGACACCAAAGGAAATGAATGGGTAGCAGACTTCAAACTAATAACAGAAAGTTCTTCTTCACAAAGCAAATA
Source organism: Pelodiscus sinensis (assembly GCF_052426305.1). Classification (NCBI taxonomy): domain Eukaryota; kingdom Metazoa; phylum Chordata; order Testudines; family Trionychidae; genus Pelodiscus; species Pelodiscus sinensis. The sequence continues at coordinate 8,079,676 of NC_143063.1, read as the reverse complement.
GTCAACCTGTGGAACTCCTTGCTGCAGGAGGAGGCTGTGAAGGTTAGAACTAGAACAGAGTTTAAAGAGAAGAGAGATCAATTCATGGAGGTTGGGTCCATGGAGTGGTATTAGCCAGGGGGTAGGAGTGGTGTCCCTGCCCAAAGTTTGTGGAAGGCTGGAGAGGGATGGCACGAGACAAATGGCTTGGTCATTGTCTTTGGTCCATCCCCTCCAGGGTCCCTAGGGTTGGCCGCTGTCGGCAGACAGGCTACTGGGCTAGATGGACCTTTGGTCTGACCCAGGATGGCCATTGTAAACTCAGGGCTCAGGGTCAGGGGTCTCAGTGGACCACCTTGATTTTCATGCACACCTGCTCCTGGGTGGCCAGGCTGGCAGCTCTCCTGTCCTAGACGGACACTTTCCTGTGCCTAGTGCGGAGGTCGTGGAAGAGGTCCACGATGTCTGCACTGGACCAGGCGGGTGCCCACCTCTTGCAGTCCTGGGCAAGCTCCCAGGAGCCGCCAGTCCGGTCCCGGGAAGAGGGGGAGGGCTGGGGGGCATCGGGTGGCTGGCTCGAGCCGTGCCAGGTGCAGGGTCTGCTGGCTGGGTGCTGGCAGGCTTGCACCTGGCACGGGCACCGTAGCCAGCCCGTGCCCCTTTAAGGGGTCCGGGGCCAGGAGGGGGGCAGTAGAGTTTCCCTGGTGTTGGCCAGAGTGGCCACCAGGGAAACCTGGGGAGGGCTAGCCTCCCACTAGTTCGAATTAAGGGTCTACACACCCCTTAATTCGAACTAGCTAGTTCGAACTAGGCTTAATCCTCGTAAAATGTGGTTTACCTAGTTCGAACTAAGCGCTTTGCTAATTCGAATTAAGTTTGATCTAGCGGAGTGCTTGTGTAGCGCCTATCAAAGTTAATTCGAACTAACGTCCATTAGTTTGAATTAACTTTGTAGTGTAGACATACCCAAAGATACAGATTTGATTTTGCCCCCCAGTTCTGCTTTGTCCCTCCTTTACCTCTGCTATCGCAACCCATGGCCCCTCCCATTTCCGACCCATCTTCCAGGTCTCCATGTTCTTCACTTGCCTATGAGCTTTGGTCACCTGCCACCGTCAAACCTAGTTTAAGGCCCTTTTCACTAGTTTAGCCAGTCTGTGCCCAAATACTCTTTTCCCCTTCCTCCAAAGGTGAACCCGTCCCTGCTTAGCAGTCCTCCTTCTTGGAACAGCATCCTGTGGTCAAGGAAGCCAAAGCCCTCCTGGCAACACCATCTTCGCAGCCAGGCATTCCCCTCCATGATGCACCTCTCTCTGCCTGGGCCCCGACCTTTAACAGGAAGGACTGAACAGAACACCACCGGCTCTCCAAACTCCTTCACCCATACTCCCAGAGCCCGGTAGTCACTCTTGGTCTGCTCAAGGTCACACCTTGCAGTATCATTAGTGCCCACATGGATGAGTAGCATGGGGTAGTAGTCAGAGGGGTGGATATTCCTTGACAATGCCTCTGTAATGTCTCAGATACGGGCCCCTGGCAGGCCGCACCTCCCGAGATGACTTGTCAGGGTGACAGATGGGTGCCTCCATCCCCCTCAGAAAGGAGTCTCCAACCACTGAGGAAGATTTCACAAAGCAAAACTGATTCCAAAATGATCAGTCTCTGAGGCCCAGTGAGAGTCAGAACTCCTCAAGAAAAAGCTACAATACATCTGGTTTCACTGAATAATTGCTGTCTGCTGTCGTAGCTTCTAAAAGATGGTGAACTACCTGGATTTCATCCACTGTAGCCTAGTCCATCACAGCTAGAATCCAAACTAATTCCAGTTAGATAGGCAAGTTTCTTCTGGCTCTTTGTCATACACAGTTTACAGAGTAGTAATGTTAACCCAGTTAACCCATGTGGCCCTGACTCAGGAGCAGCTTGGCAGCCACCATGTGATCCTGGCCCCAACACCAGCCCTGGGGACAGCAGAGAGCTGCCCAGATCAGCACCCACTCCCCCACCAAACCCAGCACCACCAGCAGCTTCCTTGCCACCGGTAGGATGGCGAGTGCAGGCTAGGTCTACACTACAGAGTTTTTGCTCAAAAACGGCCGTCCACATCTCAAGTGCTTTTTTGCGCAAGTAAAACCAAAGAACAGAGGGGTTTTCCCGGTGAAGGTATTCCTCAGTCTACGAGGAATAATTCCTTTTTGAAAAACACTTTTTCACAAAAAGGTGTATGTGGACAGGCAAAAGGGGTTTTTTGCACAAGAAAAGAGAAGAGGAAAAAGCACAGGTGCCCTGGTGGCCATTCTAGCCATAGTAATCACTGCTCACTTCAAGAAAGCATCCAGGCAGTCTGGACGCTCTCTTTCGCAAAAGTGCATCCCTTTTTTGATGCACTTTTGCAGTGTGGATGCTCTCTTGTTTAAGAAGTTTTTGCAGATGAAAAGCTTCTTGTGCAAGAAGCCTGTAGTCTACACTTAGCTTTAAGAGAAAATGTAGGATGAACTTCAGCCACTTCTATAACAGCATTTCTGTAGAAAATCCCCTTTTTATAAACAAACAAACAGACCTCAGACAAAGCCTCTCCTATCATATGAACAGCAACCTTCTCATTAGCACTTTAAGCCAACTTTAGGGTCATCGGCTCCCTCAGTCCCAGGCTGTAAAGCCAGAAGGGACAGCCCTGCTCCCCGAGTTTCACCTCCTTCACAACACAGGCCTGAGATATTCCTCACAACAGTTCCTGTGTCACTCCCGGCCCCATGTGTCTTCACCTTTGCCTGGGTTCTATGGACAAGCTCTGGCTCTTACAGGAGCGGATGGTTTCAAGAGACCGCTCTTGTGTGTGAATCCTGGGCAGACTATTCCCCTGCCTTTCCGGAAGGACAGAAAAACCCATTGGCTCCTTCTTTTTATTCTAGGCTGCATTTCTTCTTGCGAAGACTCACCTCAAGGGAGCACAGACACAGCCAGGTGCTCAGGGTGGTGGTCCAACCTGCAGCAGCCGAGGCATGCTCCGGCCTCAGCCAGCAGGAGCAGGCCTTGCCAGAGGAGCCCAAGAAAACCAGAGGCTCTTGAAAGCTCCTATCGGGCATTAGAAGACTCTGTCTGTAGCCAGTGTGGCAGCTCCATGGCAGAGGCTGATGAGGAGACAACAGCTTCCTCACCCACAAGCTAGTTTTACTAGCTAGGAGCTTACAAATTAGAAAGGGAAAGAAGCTGCAGTATTAGATACGCCAGAGCACAACACATCTTCAGAGAAAGGGAACAGAGCCAAGAGCCCAGACACTGCTGCATGCAGAGAGAAAGGAAATGGAGTGGAGAGCCCAGAAGCCCAACAGAACACATCTACGCACACTGTGGGCTAGCAAACACCTACGCTGAACAGTGGAGTGTCTGACTGGGACATGCTTGGGAATCTCTTCTTTTCTGTTCTCAATAAACCTACTGTGACTAACACGTCTCATGCCCTGTTCTCATCCTGCTAGTGTTCCCTCCTTCCAGGCCATTGGACAAGATAGTTTCCAGTGTGGGAGCTTAAAGAGGTCATGGACTATAGGCATTGGGTAGGTGTTTGAGGATATATTAAGGATCTTTAAGATTCATAAACTGTCAGTCTGGAATGTAACCCTTTGCTTTCCAGAACCAGAGCGATTATTCCCACAAGCCCAAAATGAAAAAATCAGACCAGGGAGCCTGAGAAACATGCTGCAGTCAGCACCAGCCAGTGACCTATTGGCAGCAAGGGCAAATGAGAAGGAAGCGGAGGGATCCACTCCACCAAGAATATCAAAGCGTAATGTCTATGAAAAGTTATAAGGAGCTGAGATTAGAAACTGACAAGATCTCAGTAGTAGGCTGGAATTCTGGTTTCAGTCACCCCTGTGTAAATCCGCCTCCCCCGCCACACGGATACTCCTCACGTCAGTGTTTTTAAGATCAGATTCTGATCAGTCACACCACAGTAAATCCCTGGTTATACAGGAGACGTGACCCTGGATTCACAAGGGTGTCAATGAGCAGGCTTTGAACCTAAAAATCCACATGCTCTGTCAGCACCAATTATATAGCCCCATCCATGCATAAGTTCTTATATAGCCAAGTCCTCTGATCTGAGAGCGCCAGAGAAGGTCCGCCACTCTGAGCAGGTGTAGTGCCATTGTGCTGGATGGGGAGAAGATGTGGTAAAATCATTCCAATGGCGGCGTTTGTCCCCACTTGCTATGTATTGGTGCTCCATGGGCAAGGATAGAGGTGGTGGATGCTGAGCACCAGAGATCTGCCACATTGGACAGGGGGATGCAGCTACTCTGGGGTCTCTGGGTACAAATAACTGATAGCAAAATCAATACCACTCTCCAGAAAACCCACTGACTGCTACACTTACCTACATGCCTCCACCTTCCATCCAGCACACACCATTCCATCCATTGTCTATAGTCAAGCCCTTAGATACAATCACATCTGCTCCAACCCCACTGACAGACCAAAAACTTTAAGATCTCTACCAAGCATTCGTAAAACTCAATTACCCACCGGTGGAATAGAAAAATTGAAAGGGCCAGACATACTTTCAGAAACCATCTACTTCAAGATAGGCCCAAGAAAAGCTAGTTAAACTCCAACACATCAACCACCTACAACCTACACTGGAACAGGATACTACACTCCGAGAGGCCCTGGGTGACAGACCTATACTCTCTAATAGAAAACCCCCTAACCTTAGGAAGATACTTACTAACAACCACAAGGCACAGCACATCAATACTAACTCTGGAACTTTCCCTTGTGACAAACCCCATTGCCAACTTTGTCCACATATCTACTCTGGTGACACCATCACTGGACCTAACTATGTCAGTTATACGATCAAGGACTCATATTCCTGTTCATCCAGCAATGTGACTTATGCCATCATGTGTCAGCAGTGTCCCTCTGCAATGTATATTGACAGACTGCTCAGTCACTTTGCCAAAGAATCAATGCCCACAAATCTGACATCTTCCAAGAGAAAATCCTATTCGTCTACATTTCAGTCTACCTGGGCATTCCCTTAGAGACCTGAAAACATGCATCTTACTTCAGAAAGACTTTAACACTAGATTACAGAGAGAAACTTCAGAACCTTCCCTCTCCCCCGCCCCACCTTTTGTTCTACAATCTGATTTATTAGTTTATAATGTGCTCACCCTCTTCATTGTATTCCTTTGTTATATATGGTCACGCCAATTCTCTTTCAGAATAGGATTTGGAGAAGTGGGTCTGGCCCACGAAAGCTCACCACCTAATAACTATCTTGTTAGTCTTTAAAGTATTATATATTTTTCCTTTTGTTTTACCATGCTACCACAGTGCATTTGCTAGACCTGTGCCTTAGGGAAAAGAATTGACCCATAGTGGTTCAAAAGTGACTTTGATTCCATTTCGCTTCCTGTACAAGTCAGTCACACTTTGTTTGGCTCCAGTAACCCTATGTCAAATATTTACTAGGCTCTCATCAGAATCAATATTACAGCTGGGCAAACCTCTCCATGCAAACCCTGTTTTTCACTTGCTTACAAGTTGTATGAAACATCCCGGGTTCAGCCAGGCATAGGAACAAGCCTCTATTGCCGTCTGCCTCTTGTCTACACTTTTGCAGCTTCCTCAACAACGGCTGGTCTGAGTCCCATGCTGGCCACAATCTCCTGTCCCTCAGGATACTGATGCCCCCTCTATGGCCTCCTTGAGACCCCATCATTGAGATTCCCATCTAGATGTAGAGGCTGAAGAAGATGGACAATTACAGGGCTCTCCACTAATCTCCCCTTTCCAGACTCCAGCATATAGTACGCTCAAGGCTCCAGCTGACTTCTCAATTGTACACAGATCTACATCCAATGTATACCCATCCCCAGACAGAACCTGAAAAGGCCAGGTGCCAGGAGAGCTATTTCAGAGTCATCACCTGTGTGTTTCAAACCTCTGACTTCCTCTGCATCCCTTTGTACCTCTAGCAGTAACCATAATCGCAACACAGTTCTGCAAGAGCCTCTCTCGCTATCTTCTCTTTCTTTTTGTAATCTCTGTAGTTTATTACAGAATGTTAGTCTAATGCATACAGAATCATTTCATGATATAAAACAAAGTTACTTGTTTCCAACAGAGTATATGCTCAGTGCTGTATAATATCCAAAAATAAACTGATAGCTCTTTAACTTGGGGATTCTTTACAAAATAGATATCCTGTGGATCATTGGCTTTTAAATTTAAAACAGTTTTGATGCTGTAATGCAAGCCCCAAACACTAGGTAGAGCAGCTAGCACAGAAATATTCTGTTCAAAATAGCAGGTTGAAATGAACATGTTGCACTGTGGTGGAAAGAGAACAGCAAAAGATTTTTAGCATTTTAAGTTTTTCCACGAATCTGTTAGTTTTGCTTTATTCTACTTTACTATTGTTAAATTAGCACTCAACAAAAGAGGGAGAAAAGTAAAGTAAATTGTATTTCCCCATGATTTCAAAGTAACAAATTTCAAAAATTAACATTTGTTTTCAAACTTCAAGAGGAGGAAAACTTCAATGAAAATGGCATTTTTCAATCAGCTGAGAATAAATACAATATATTTATTCTCTATCTCAGATTGTTTAATTTGCAGATTACTGTGCAAATTACTAAATTTCTAATTATGCTACACAACTAAAAACATTAGCGCTAAGTGTGGCTGCTTCATATACCCTGTTTCTTGTTCCTTACATTAGTGTAATCTTTTTTTGTCCTAGGACTCATGAATTAGAAAAAAAAAATCAGCTGGTGAAAAACCCTCAGAGATTAAGGGTTTCTGCAAAAGAAATGAATAGACATTCTTCCAAAAGACTTAGAAATTATCTTGGATGAATCAGTCTCCCAATCCATTTTCATAGAAGAGGAATACGATTTCTTGGATAAAACAGAGGACCCCCCCCCCAAGAGGAAACACTGTTGATTCTGATACAGGAAGTTTTAATTCCAGTGCGTGAACAAGGCATCCAAATAGATGATGACAGCATGGAATGTCAGATTGCAAGCAACTGCATTAAAGAAATTGCCTCAGAGAAAGAAATGCTAAAGCTCTTCAGGGATTTATGGAAAATCCTGGCTAATGTGGAAAAAGAACTGTGTCGAATGAGAGGTCAGGGAAGATATCCCTGCTGAGAAATATAAATCTCAGCTGAAAGATAAGATTTTGCAATTACACAGACAGAATAAATGTGATCTTATTAATGATTTGACTAGACTCAAAGGTTGTACAACATCTACTTCCATTAGAGAAACACTATTTCCTGAAATGGATCAAATTTCAGCTGGCTCACACTGATAGAAGGAATTGTTCTGAACCTACAGGCTGAATACAAAGAGAAATGCAAGTCTCTCAGATTAGTTCTGCCACTTCTTTACAGGTTGAGCATTCCATGTGAAAGTTGGGGAAGTCCCAGGAGGCTGTGCACCCCATGGTTAAAGGCTGCAATACCCTAAAAAGTGGAAGGCAACTCACCCACCTCTCAGGCATCGCAATTGACCTCATGCTAAAAGAGCTTCCTGTTCACCTGATGAACGGACATGTCTGCAACCTCCCACTGCAATGGGTGACCGACATTCTGAACTCTGGGCCAAGCTGAGGGGAAGGACCAAAATGCTGGTTGTGATGATGCTGGGAGTGCAGAGCACTGGGAAATCCACCTTCCTGAATGCCACATTCCAGCGGCAGTTTGCAGTGAGTAGCGGCTGAGGTACGCAGGGAGCCTTCATGTTGCTCCTTCAAGCTAGAGCAATCTTAGAAAAGGAACAGGGCTGTGATTTCATCCTGGTGATGGACACAAAGTATGAAAGCCCCTGAACAGGCCAAGGTGGAAGAGAGTTATCAACATGACAACGAGTTGGCTATCCTGGTGACTGGACTGAACAACAGAACCATTGTTAACATGGTCATGGAGAATGCCACTGAAATGAAAGATTTGGAAAGCTGTGCTCCATGGATTTCTCAGAAAGCAAAGAGCGGGGCATAAATCCCACTGCTAATTTGCGCATCAGAACGTCAGTGATGTTTCCGCATGTGAACAAAACACGAGACACAGGAAACGCCTCCAGGAGCTACTGGATTAAGTCATCAAAACTGCAGCAAAGATGAAAAATCTAAATGAGAAAATAAACTTTTCTGATATCATGGAGGATGATCTGGAAAAAACACAGTTGGTACAAGTGTTGCCAGACTGCAATTAAGAATCTCTCTCTCCTGATGAATAGAAGCTAACAATGTGAAATGCAACAGAGACTACTGTGTGGACAACAGAAAATTCTGGAGCTCTTACAATTTTCCCTGTACTATTCTACGAGATTCAGATTTGCTGCCCCACTTTCCAAATATTGTTGTATCAGAAGTGCAAAGAGCCTGAAGAAAAAACTGGAAAGTTGCTCACTCATTTAAGAAATGTAAGGAAGCCACTCACATTAAAGAGGGTTGCCACCGCAATATAGCCAATATTCAAGATGACAACATGAAAGTAATTGGAAGGACAGTGGACATGTTTTTCGAAGAAGGCTGGAGAAAAGAAAGTAAACTGGAAAACCATGAATTGGATATGCAATTTGAAATAATTTGGAAAGAAAATTTCTGAATTGGTGCCCCTTTTTTTTAATAGAACCATGAAATTCATGAAAAAATTGAGTTCTATCTGCAAAAAGACTTGGATAACAAAGGGAGTTCAGTCAGAAGATACGAGCAGGGAAAAGCCTGAGGAATTCTAGAATTAACTCTGTCAACATGAGAACCAAACATTTAGACTTTTGATTGACCAACCAGTGAAACATTGGTTTACAAAAAAACAAAAACGGTTACAGAAAACAGAAAAAACTGCTGAAACGCTGATGGCCAAATGTAATAGTTACATTGAAGAGGGTCTATTTCAAGGTAGACTGATGAACATTTTGCAGGAAATTGTTACATATGTTCAATGAGAAACTTCAATAGGAGGAATTGAAAACACTTCAGACTCCAGTTTGCTCTGAAGTTGATCTGAAGCTTCACATTTTGGGGGAAGCCGCTCACACATTTCCGAAGATGCATGATGATTTTCCCCAAAGAAAATGATCCTCAGCAATGGCTGGAACAACAGATACTTCAATATTTCTCTATATTTAAGAGCCATTATTTGAAAAAAGATGCCCAACAACATAGAGCCAAGGACTTCAGCAATCAGTGTCTCCAGCTTGCCTTAATGGATTATGTTAGCAAAAAACTCGGGCTAGAAATAGCGAATGACTCAGCAGTGGACAGTCTATTGAATGTGCCAGCTGGACTTTTTCTTCAGTTCACTGTGCAGAAGAAGCTGTTTGAACATGAGAACTTCAACTATGTGAAGTTTGTCAAAGCTTGAATACAAAGGCACAGATTAGATTGGTACCAACAGGCTGAGGATTTGGAAGATCCTGAGGAAGAAGTCAAAGCACATGCTTTGGAGAGGATACAGGAAACATTTGCTATGAAATAAACACACAGATATACTCCTAAATGAGATACCGATATGATTGGATGAAGTCACTGGATGGGCAAAAATGAACCATTTTCATCTACTCTTTGCCCCTTTTAACCTATAGAAGAGGGGCCCACAGTGCTTCACTTGGGCATTCTTGGGTGTGGAGATTGCACTTGAATAAATAGGGAATGAAATATGCAGCCACTACAGTTCCGCAGCCAAAGTCCCACTTGTTCTGCCCTTCGGGCATGATTGTGAACCATTAATAACTATTCTCTGGGAACATTATCCAGCCAGTTAGGCACCCACCTTATAGAAGCCCCATCTAAGTTATGTTTGCCTAGTTTACTGATAAAAAGATCATGCAAGACCACATCAAATGCTTTACAAAATTCTAGATATACCATGTCCACCACTCTCCCTTATCCAACAAGTTCCTGCAGTCTAGAAGTAGCTTCAGTGCCCGCTGGACACCCACCGCCCTGTGCCAGGCATCACACACTCTGGGGGCCAAAAACACGTCCGAGGGGTGGACAGCATTTGGGAGCCAGCAGGAAGAGGAAAATGAGGACACACTTGTCATGCAGTTTGCCCTCTCATCCAGTTGGTAGCTGTGCTGCAGACAGGAACGTAACCTCAGCCACAGCCCTGGCACTGGAGGCCCCACGCTGGCCTCACGTCTTGTTGAGCTGTGGGGTGCCGACCAGCGCTATGCTGGAGAGCCCCTTCGCATCACACTGCACCCAGCACCCGTCCTGGTCCCGGTGGCTTTGTCCGGCTGTGGAGCGGTAGAGCTTAGATCAGGCTCAGCATCCTTGTGGTGGCCAGGCCCGGCTCCATGTGGCCTGTTGGCAGCTGCCTTCCAGAGTAACATCCTGTTCCTGCTTTAGCTGACGGAGCTGCAGCTGGGCTCTGCCTGGGCTAGGGCCTGACAGGTGCAAACCAAGCTCCAGAGGCGACTCGGGCGACTCCGTCCCTCCCAGCAGGGGAAAGTTTCAGGTTGGGCTTCGCTGGCTCCGCCCCGGAGCCTGAATGGAACCTTCTGGCCAGACAGAGCCTGGGGGCCGGGCGGCGCCCGAGAGCGACAGCCGCTCTCTGGGGGGGCGTGCGCTGGGCGGTGCGCTTGGAACCCGGCGCTGGCTGGCGCTAGGGGTGAGACAGCGGGTGGGTGAGCCACTGGCACCCAGCCGAGCACCGTGTGTTGGGCTGGACGGGGCGCGTCGGTCTCTGCTAAATGCCCCCCCCCATTCACGCAGGCTGTAAACTGCGCAGGATCAGCATCCTCCCAACCTCCCCTCTCCGCCCCATGGCCGGCGGATCCAGCAGCCTTTCTGCTTGTGGGGATTTGGCCCCACCCCATGGCCACCCATGGACCCGGGGCCCATTGACCCAGCTGAGATCTGTTCCCCTGTTTCCAGTTGAGCCCCGGGTGCTTGGCACTGCCTGATTGCTGCTCCTCATTCCAGGGTGTGGTGGGAGCTGCAAAGTGCCCCAGTCACCTTTGTACTGCATTGCCGCCGAATTAGTTTGCAGAGCTCACATGCCCTCTTCTGAGGGTGCCTTGTCTGTCAGGAGATCCCCGCCCCCACTCTACAGGTGCTGCAGGGTCTTCTTTATGACTCAGCCATGCCACAAACTGGGTGCCCCCTTTCGAGGGGAGGGGCACATATCTCACAATACTGCAAGACCCAGAACCCACCATTCTGGGTCCCACCCCAGGGCTATCAGATTTTGCTGCCTCGTCCTAACTCCCTCCACCATTATTAAGGGCAAAGCAGTAAACACAATAACAGTAGCTCAGCTGCAGAGTGGTGGACTGTAGGAGCGGCTCAGCAAGTCACCCCTGGGTGTCTGGTTCAACTCCTGCTCGAAGGAGAGTGTCTTTTTCCTCCCCTGCTCAGGCAGAGCGAGAGAAGAAAGGCAGCTTTTGTCTGCGTGAGGCTGCTCCCCGAAAAGCAGAGCGCCCTGAGCCCACCGCAGCCAGCTCCAAACAGTCACAGCCCCCACCCCTGGGAATTTCTGTTGTCCCTCAGTGGGACCCACCGTGCATGGAGGGGAGGGGGCAGGGCTAGGCCAAGGGAAGGTTCTGCCTCCTGCCTTCCTTCCCAGTAGCTTTCCAGTACAAGCCAGCTGTGGGTGTCCGCGCTGCCCCGGGCCTGGCTGTGGGATGGGAGAAGAGTTACCTGGGCGGGGGGGCTGGTCTCTGGATGGAGGCCTGAGTGTATTGTGATGTCATGTGTGACAGCAACAAAGCCTGTGGCTGCAGCGTTCTTGTCCTGCCTCCAGTCCAACTGGCTGGCAACGGCCGGCGCCCAAGGATCCGAGAGACGAGAACTGAGCCTCTGTCAAGAACCTCAGGCAGCCGCTGTCCCCGCGGGCGCTGGAGAGAGGATGAGTCTGCACAGAAGGTAATTCCCGGAGCCTTTCCCAGCCCACCGCAGAGATTGGTGCCTCCTCGGCCTAGGGACGGGTGGGGGCTGGGGCTGCAACAGGCGCTTCCCAACACTCCGTTTTGATTTGACTCAGAGCATCTTCCCCTCTCCTCCTGCTTCAGCCTTTCCCGCGCTCCTGAGGCAGATGGGGATGATTTTCTCTCACTGCTGACTCGTGGGGGCGAATTTCCATGTTTCTTACCTAAAGGGAACATCACAAAACTTGAGTAGAATTTGGGTTTATGTCTCCATGACGCTTATTCCTCTTGGAGGTGCCCCTAACGCATCCCCGGCCCTCAGGGTGGGCAGAGAAATGTTTGGTCTCAAGTAATGATTGTCCAATATCCGTGTGTTCGGACAACATCCAGCTCAGAATGTGCAGACTTGAAATAACAAAGTGCCATTTGAATTCTAGTGAAAATGATACCGCTCTACTGCCAGGGCCAGGCTCTCATGTGGGTAGTTCTCTCAGAAATGCAAAACTCCATACAAATTCCTCTCTACCCCCTCCAGACTATAAAATATCTCTGTAAATATCCAGTGAGGTTCCATTCTAGGAAACGGATTGAAATAAACTGCTACCTCATTTTGTCATGAGTCTTGGGTGTGATTTCTTTATCATTTTTTTGGTGACCTACGTTCTGATTTGATGTTCTAAGTAGCGTATAAGCTCTTCATTGAATGTTCTCTGGTTCCTTCCCCCATGCTAAGAGGTTCCAGATTTTGAAATACTTGACAGGAATGAAAGGAGGAGGGAGAGGACAGGAGAGAGGGGAGGGAGAAAACTGGGAGGAGGGAACTGGAAGGGGGAAGCAAGGGGAAGAAGGGGGAGGGGAAGCTCAGGGATCAGGGGTGGGGGTCTCACTGGGCCAACCGCCTCCCAGCATGGCGAGGGAGGGGGCCTCGGCATCCCTGGGGCGATGGGAAGGAGGGTGCAGAGGTTGAGGTGGGGGGTGTGGATATTGAGGAGGAGGGTGTAGAGGTTGAAGAGGAAGAGGTGGGAGGGGGGCAGGAGTGGGAGGAGGGACAGTAGTTGGGGGGCAGCAGGAGCAGGACCGGCACGGGGCACCATGCTCTGCAGCAGGACCTGCAGGTTAGCATTTCTGGCTCAGTCCTCTGCAAGCTGCTCCCGGTGGAGCTTCAGGTCCTTCAGCATCCAGGCCTGGACGGTGCGGTGCAGGGCTCGCAGGGCCCCCAGGTGCTGGTCCCAGTACTCCTGCCGTGTGGTGGTGGTCCAGAGCAGGCTGCAGGTGTGTGAGCATGTCCCGGGCGGAGTGGTATGAGCAGCTGGTGCAGCTGCAGAGAAAGAAAAGAAGTGGTCAGTTCTCCCTGGGGACACAGTGGATGATGTGACCGTGCCCTGCACCGTCAGAGCCGCTGTGCTTGCACAGAGGCCATGGTCAGGATGTCTGGCTCTCCCCGGGACTGGGAGCTGCCCCAAGACGGCACCCAGGCCCCTGTGCCGTGTATAGTGTGGCCGGGGTGGGGGGGAGATGTCCCCTGCTTCTGTGTAGAGGGGGCGTGTGAAGGGAGAGCGTCCTGCTGGGTCCCACCCCGGGGTTGGGAGCGTGTCAGGTCTCTTCACACACGCATGTGCCTATTGGGCCATGGCCCCTGGGTGTCATGCAGCTGGAGCCACCTGCCCAAGGGTGGCATGGCGCATGCTTGCACCTGCACAGGTGTCTGTGTGATCCGTGGGAGGCATGGCCCACATGCGCCGTCCCTGGTCTCCCCCCCGCCTGCCGTCCCCCCCCGGGCAGGGGACAGTGCTAGCACTTACGTGGTATGGCCTCCCTGGACGACCCTGCCGACTGCGGTGCCGGAACAGCTGGTGGTGGCCCCTCCGGTGTGCCCGGGTCAGGGCCCTCCAGCCCCGGCTCGCTGCCTCCTGGGCTGGCGTGGACTGCCCCGCCCCCCACGAGCTGGTCGAGGGTGGGGAAATAGGGGCAGGTGGCAGCCCCTGCTGCGGCACCGCCCCTGGTGGCCCTAGCGTACCCTGCTGCAGCTCTTTGACTTTCAGGCGCACCTGCTCCTGGGTGCGCCTGTGTCCCTTTCGGGCCAGGGTGGCCGCTATGTGGCCATAGATGGCCGCGTTCCTCTGCCTAGTGCAGAGATCATGGACGTTGGGGGCCTGCCCCAAACCTCAATGAGGTCCATGACCTCTGCACTAGTCCAGGACGGCGCTCACCGTCTACGGCCCCTGGCTGGCCCCTGGGTGCTGGGGGACTGGGCCTGGGAGAGCTGGCTGGCACTGGCTGCCTGGCTCATCCTGGGGCCACTGGGTCAGGGGCAGAGACTGCTGGCAGGCCTGGCTCCGGTAAGTGCCATCTGGCAAGAGTCTACCTCTTTAAGGGCCCCGGGGCCGGGGGAGAGGAGAGGAGTTTTCCTGGTTTGGCCCAGAGTGGCCACCAGGGGGAACTGGGAAGGGCTGGAGGCCCTGTAATTTAAAATAAGTGTCTACACAGCACTTATTTTGAGTTAGGTATTTCGAATTAGGCATTATTCCCCATAGAATGAGGTTTACCAAGTTCGAATTAAGCAGTTTGTATGTATAGATGCTATGAAAGTTAATTCGAACTAACGGCCATTAGTTCGAATTAACTTTGTAGTGTAGACATATCCTCACTGGCAGAGTGAAAATTGATCCTCGTTAGCATACCCAGGTGATCTTTCTATCTGGTTCATAATTTAGTTTCAATATTCTCCACAAGACTAAAGCCACATTCACAGTCAGTACTGGAAAACTGCTCTCATGTCCCCTCTCAGTCTACTCTTTTCTAAACAAAACAAGACCAGTTCTTTCAGTCTCCCCACGTGAATCACATTTTCTAGACATTTGGGCTGTGTCTAGACTACATCCCTTTTCTCAAAGGGGTGTAAATTTAAATCCCGCCTTCATTTGCAGTTCTGAAGTGTCTAATTTACATCCCTTTTTAGAGGGATCACTCTCTTACTCCGAACATGCCTGGAGAAACCTTTCTTGTTACCCTTCACATCCCTTGCTAGCTACAAATCCAGTTGTGATTTTGAATTCCTGATTGCTCCCTGCATTCTCGAGCCTATTATTCCTGAGCAAGCTTGTTGTATCATGCAAGCAAGGTAGTAACACACTTCCACAGGCCTTTATTTAACAAAGGTGAAACCTCTTTCCAAAGCTGCTGCTGCTCCCCTCTGTAGCTCTCTCTCAGGCTTGGCCCATCTCCTCCCCCCTCCTTCCTGTTTCCTGGGCTTCCAGATTCCCAACAGCCAGTGCTCCCAGTTCTAATAATTACAAGCAGCATCTGAAACACCACATTCCCTCCTCTCTTAAGAAGCTCTCCCAATTATAAAAGAAACATTGTTGTTCTAACCACAGCAACAAATATGGAACAAGCCACTATACTGTTTACATTGAAAACACTGTAAATACGACATAACAGTCTCTAGTCCAGACAGGTGGTTGTCTATGTCTGACAGACCATCTCTCAAACCCCGGGTCCAGTGCAATGTCTTCTTGTGTTGGTGCTATGGTGAAGTCATACAATGCGGGCTGTGTGTTGGCATCGTCTCCTCTAGGTGCAAGAGAAGAAGCATTCCATACCCGCCCATCAGAAAGTCGATAGGCGTAAGGTCCTTTCTTCTCTATGATTTTAAGAGGAGATGTGAATTTATGGTCCCCTTTGCGTAAAATTCCAGGTTTTCTTACTCTAACAATGGAACCACGCTCAAACTTCGGGTCCTTAGCACCCCGTCGTTTGTCTGTGAAAGCCTTATACTTTGCTTGCTTCTGTTCAACTGTTTTTCTCATAGCATCCTCATTTGGTGCATCAGGCCTTGCCTTTAATAATTCAGCAATGTTCAATTTAGTATTCATCTGTTTTCCATGCAGTAACTCTGCAGGTGATCTTTGCGTTGTGGCACGTTGTGTGGCCCTGTAAGCTTGCAAGAAATCAGTAGTGAAGGTTATCCACGAGCGCCCTTCCAGTTTAGCTGTTTGCAAACTCTTTCAAACTTCTGTTAAACCTTTTGATTTCCTCATTGGCTTGAGGGTAATACAGGGACGATCTTCTATGTAAAATGTTTCTCTCTGCTAGAAAAGTTTCAAATTCCATGGAAGTAAATTGACTACCGTTATCTGAAACCAGTTCTTTGGGGTTACCTTCCCTGCTAAAAACTGTAGAGAGGAACTTAATTACTGTAGCAGAAGAAACTTGCGATGTAAACGCTACCTCAGGCCATTTACTGAAATAGTCTATTAAAGTGATGGCATAATGACAGTCAATGAGAGCAGTTTCAAAGGGTCATACGATGTCAATCGCAACTTTTTCCCATGCAGAATCAGGAAGAGGAACAGGCTGCAATGGTGGGGTACATGTCACTGCTGTCTTATCATGCATTTGGCAAGTGACAGAGGATTTTAGGATTGCTTCAATTTGGGAGTCCATCCCTGGCCACCAATACAGATTTCGTAGTCGGTGTTTCATTCTGACAATACCTTGATGAGTATCGTGTGCCAGGTGTATGAGTTTTGGCTGTAATTCTTCTGGCACAAGTAGCCAGTGTGTACCTCGTAGCACACAGCCATCAAGCAAAGAAAGTTCATCCCGAATTCTAAAATAAGGCAGCAAAACTGGATCAAGGCATTTAGGGTTATTGGGCCATTTCTTTGTCAGAAATTCCTGTAGCTTTTGTTGAATTGGACATGCTGAACAAGCAGCTTGGAATTGCTCTCTTGTAACTGCAGTAAGAGTGCTTGTAATAAGCGCAACTGCTTCATCCTCATCCTCCGGTGGACCATCTGTAAAGACAAAGGCAGGCAAGAAAGGCAATAAGCTCCCACATTTTGGTTTCCAGGCTTATATTCCAGTTCATAATTGAAAGAGAGTAGTCTTGCCGACCCTGCTCTTCCCAGTCCTTTTGTGGTTAGCAATGTTGTCAAAGGGCTGTGGTCTGTGCACAACTTGAACGTGCGGCCCCACAAGTAAGTTCTCCATTTTTCACTAGCCCAGACACAGGCAAGTGCTTCTTTTTCAACTGTAGAATATTTTCTCTCAGCATCACTCAGTGTCCTTGAAGCAAATGCAACAGTCCTCTGTGTTGTCCTCATGAAGTTGTGTGAGGACAGCCCCAAGTCCATAATCAGAAGCATCAGTAGTCACAATTGTGGGCAATGCAGGACTGAATAGTGCAAGTACTGGACTATGTACAATCAAGTTGTCCACACCAAGGTTGAACTTCTCCGTAGTAATTCTTGTAAGGATTCAATGACAGAAGCATAATTGGGAATGAATTTTACATACCAGGAGGTTGCACCCAAGGAGGAACGTAAGGTTTGCAAATCAGTTGGAGGAGGAGCATTTGAAATTGCTAGGATATGATCTGGATCAGGTTTTAGTCCAGCCGGTGAAATTGTATGCCCCAGAAAGGAGAGTTCTGTTTGTCTAAATTTGCATTTAGACATATTGAGCTTGAGGCCTGCTGTGCTGATGCAGTTTAGTACAGATTGCAGATTATTGTCATGCTCCTCAGAAGTATTGCCAAACACGATACTATCATCCAGATAGCACTGAACTCCATGTTGATTCTTCAGAATCAATTACATCATTTTTTGGAAGGCCCTTGGGGCAGATGCAAGACCGTATGGAACCTGTTTAAAACGAAATAGTCCCTCATGTTTAATAAATGCTGTGAGGTCTCTGCTATCTTCATGCAACATAACCTGGTGATACGCGCTCTGCAAATCAAAAGTAGAAAACATCTTTGCTCCAGGGAGTTCTGCAAATACTTCTTCAAGGTGAGGTATTCAATGTCAATCACAATAGCTTTATTTGGCTCCCTGAAGTCCACACAAAGGCGAATGCCTCCATCCTTCTTCTGTGCCACTACTATAGGTGAAATCCATTCCGAGGAGTCAATCCCTTCAATAACGTTGTGACGTAGTGGGGGTACCTGGCTGGTTTCTATGCTGCTGGCTCTGGGGGAACCCCCACTGGCTGCTGTGGGTACCACGACCCAGCAAAACAGGATGAGTCACTATGCAAACCAGTGGCCAGACACCCCCCATGGAGAGGAACAAAGGAAGGTGGAATGCTGCCTTGGCTGGGGGGCAGGGCTGGAAGTGAGGGAGTTGGTTGCTGGCTGTCGGAGGGCATGGATGAGACAGCCTAGGGAGAGGAGCTGGAGTTTAGGGGCCCAGTCTCCCCCATCTCAAGGGGGCCTGAGGCATCCTAGCCCAGTTCCTGTGACCAGATTACATCTGTGCTGCGCTGTGCTGGAGGAGCAGTAAACCACCCTCAATTCCACTGGCTGGTGCAGTCTGTTTGCGCCATTTCGGGGTGCAGGAGACGGGGGACCCCAACGCGCCGTCACACTGGTGTCAGGAGCGGGATGCACTGCACCCCGTGGATGGAGCTTCCAGCGGCAAGCGACAAGGCGCAGTAGAAGCAAGAGCCCTGGAGCCAGGCGTGATGGAGACAGAGCGAAGCGGTTCCTGGGAATCGTGGGGCGCTGCAGCACTGGACTGGTGAGTCTGCACCAAGGGGACCAGCGGGCAGATGGCCTACGCCCGACTCTTGAAGGCAGAGCTGGTGGGGCTGTGCAGAGAGAGGGGCTTGCCTGTGCAGAAAGCAACCAAGGCCCAGCTGATTACCCAGCTGGAAGAGAATGACCAGCCACAGGGCCAGGATCTTGTCCCCAGGGGAAGCAGCCAGACCCCCCCTGAGAGTGTGTCAGGCTCAGAGAGGGGGAGGAGCGCTGGAACCCAACGGAGAGATGAGACAGCGTCTCCCGGGAGGCCTGCAAGCCGTAGCCCATCTAGGGCAGGGGCCAGCCCAGCGGAGCTGCGGCGGCTGGAGATCCAGCTGCGGATCAGGGAATTGGAAGTAGAGGACCGAGAGAAGGAGCGCCAAGATCGAGAGAGGCAGCGACAGCATGAGCTGGCCATGGCAGAGCGGAGAACCGGCGGGGCACCGGCTGCGCCAAGTGCGGATGGGCCCCAGGGTCCCAGGACTGCCAGACGCTTGGAGAGGCTCGTGGTGGCCCAACTGAAGGACATGGGTGACATAGACGGGTTCCTCAGCTCCTTTGAGAGGGCCTGTGGACTGCAACGGGTCCCCCCAGCTGACTGGCTGCAGGAGCTCGTCCCCGCACTGAACCAGGAGGCGGCCGGAGTGCTCAGTCAGCTGGAGGACCTACAGCCAGGGGATTACAACCGAGTCAAGGAGGCCCTGCTGCACAAGTTCGGGCTGACCCCCGAGATATACAGGAAGAAGTTCCGGGGGGTACAGAAAGGGCCACGGGAGACCTATGTGGACCTGGCCTCCCGCCTGGCGCAATACTGCCGCAAGTGGGTGTCTGGAGTTGGAGCCCAGACCGCAGAGGAGCTGCTCAAGCTGGTCATGATGGAGCAGTTCTATGAAGCGTGCCCACCCAAACTGAGGCTGTGGCTCAAGGACCGGAGACCAGAGAACCCCCAGGAGGCCGGGAGACTGGCGGATGAGTTCACGGAGAGCCGGTCCGGGTGTGAACGGGAGTCCCGGAGAGAAAGGGAACCGCGCAGAGACCGGATCTCGGCTGAGCGACGGAGGGAGTCAACTACGGGGCGAGACCAAGGAACAGGTCGTCTGCGCCCCAGAGAACCAGCCAGGGCCTGGACAGAGACAGCCCAAAGCCTAACTTGCCATCGCTGTGGGCAAAAAGGCCACAAGAGGGCTCAGTGCACCAGGTCCCAGGACCGGGGACTGTCCAGGGTTAACTGGCTGGGGCGGGAGGAAGGGCAGGCTGCCCCAGAGGCAGGGGCTGGCAGGCAAACCTCAGCTCAGAGAGAGGGGAAGGATGCTCAGTGCACCTCCCCTGGGAGGTCTGATTCTCAGGAGGCGGATTCCTCCGTGTACCGGGTGGGGGCAGGACGGCCCCTGCGGAGCGAGTGCCTCATACCCCTGGAGGTGGATGGTAGGAAGGTGACGGGCTTCTGGGACACGGGGGCGGAGGTGACTCTGGCCCGATCTGACATAGTGGCCCAGGAGCGGATACTACCCCACGCGCAGCTGACCCTGAAGGGCATAGACGGGTCCCCGTTTAAGGTGCCTGTAGCCAGGGTGCATCTGAAATGGGGGGCGAAGGAAGGCCTCAAGGAAGTGGGGGTGCACCCGCACTTGCCCACCGAGGTGCTGATGGGGAACGACCTAGAGGAGTGGCCCCAGGAATCCCAGCGGGCTCTAGTCACTACCCGGAGCCAGAGCCAGCGGGGGGCTGACAACGTGGGTCCAGGGAAGGACTCCTGGCAGCGTCCTCAGGGTCCCATCCCAGTGGACACGGGGTCCAGCCAGGCTGGGACTCCGGACCTAGGCAGAGGTGGGGGACAGGTCCCGATCCCTGCCTCAGCAGCTGAATTCCAGGCTGAGGTGCAGGCAGACCCCTCCTTGCAGAGGCTGAGGGACCAGGCTGGCCTCCGTGCAGCTCAGCCCCGGGGGAGAGGTGGCCAGGAGAGATTCCTGCGGGAGCGTGGGCTCCTGTTCCGTGAGTGGCTCCTCCCCAGGAAGGTGAGGGCATGGAGGGTAGAGCGGCAGCTGGTCGTCCCCCGAAAGTATCGCCTCAAGCTGCTGTATTTGGCCCACGATGTCCCCGTTGGGGGCCACCGGGGGATCCGGAGCACCCGGCTGAGGCTGCTCCAGCACTTCTATTGGCCGGGAATCTTTACAGCCGTGCAGCGGTACTGCCGGTCCTGTGACTCCTGCCAGAGGGGCGGGAAGGCCCAAGACAGGAGGAACGCGGCTTGGGGGTCTCTACCCCAGATAGAGGACCCTCTGGGCTTGCTGAGAGAGTTATGGGAGGGGAAATCCTCCCTGGATGGAGCATCGGGGGTGGAAGCCGCCCTGGCTGTCCAGAGAAGGCTCGCTGGGCTCATGGCCCTGGCCCGAGAGACCCCGGCCAGAGATCAAGGCCAGCGGAAGGGTGGGTGTGACCCCCGAGGACAGGCCTGGGCCAGTCACCCTGGAGCGGGGCGGCGAGTGGACAGAGGGAAGCCAATTCATGTGGGGCCTCGCCACGGCCGGCCCGAGTCAAGGGGAGCACCCATGTCCTCAGGGCGGGTTCCCACGCAGAGGACCCGAACTTCCCTAGGTCACGAGCGGAGTGACCCTGCTCAGTTCGCTCTCGGAGGGGGGAGAACTGTGACGTAGTGGGGGTACCTGGCTGGTTTCTATGCTGCTGGCTCTGGGGGAACCCCCACTGGCTGCTGTGGGTACCACGACCCAGCAAAACAGGATGAGTCACTATGCAAACCAGTGGCCAGACACCCCCCATGGAGAGGAACAAAGGAAGGTGGAATGCTGCCTTGGCTGGGGGGCAGGGCTGGAAGTGAGGGAGTTGGTTGCTGGCTGTCGGAGGGCATGGATGAGACAGCCTAGGGAGAGGAGCTGGAGTTTAGGGGCCCAGTCTCCCCCATCTCAAGGGGGCCTGAGGCATCCTAGCCCAGTTCCTGTGACCAGATTACATCTGTGCTGCGCTGTGCTGGAGGAGCAGTAAACCACCCTCAATTCCACTGGCTGGTGCAGTCTGTTTGCGCCATTTCGGGGTGCAGGAGACGGGGGACCCCAACGCGCCGTCACAAACGTCTTTTTGAACAAGCTTTTTAAGTTCCTCTGAAACGGCTTCCCTGACTGAAAATGGTAAGCACCGTACCTTCTGTCGTACAGGCATCACACTCTGTCGCATTTTAACTTTATGCACAAACCCAAAAGCACAGCCAAGTTTCTCCCCAACCTGGTCTTGGGGCCCAGCTGAAACTGGTGTGTGTACTGCAAGAGTGCTTTGCTGAGAAAGATCCATTAACTACCCTGAGGTTTAAAGCAGCCAATAAATCTCTGCCAAGGATAGGAGTGCCTTTGTGGACAATGTAGAGCTCTGCATTTACACAGTAATCACCAAAAGTCACTGTTTTGACTGGCAGCCATGCACTGGAATTTGATTTTTCAAATAGCACACCAAGTGAAGTTTGGGTTCAGTAAGAGGCACATCTTTAAAGTAATGCAAATAGATGGAATCAGGTAGCATAAATACTGCTGAACCAGTGTCCAACATAGCTGAATAGGATGTGATTTGCCTGAAGGTGCGACACAAACATTTACAGTGCACCTTATCTGTTCTGGAATATGTGCAATAGTGACTTTGTCCACACTCAGCACGGTAACATCTGGTATTGTAACTACATGCACCTGTTGATTGGACTGGCTACTGTGGCAGACCTTAGCAAAATGGTCACCCCCGCGGAGAGTGTCGAATTTTAGCATGAATGACAGTTCGGAGGATTCCCTTTCAAGTGCAGATTTGGGGGGCTGAACAAAGACTCCAACTACCTTACCCATTACAAAGATAGCTTCCCCAATTATCACCTCTAATATCATTAGCTCACAGACATTTACCTTTCTTCCCCCCCCCCCCCCCCACATCCTCCTTCTGTTCTGAAATGTGATTTGTCCTTTTGATATGTGTTCATTGTTTTAATTGTATCCTTTGGTATATATGGTTGTGACTATTTTCTTCCACTACTTGAGCTGCGGAAGTGGGTCTGGCCCACGAAAGCTCATCACCTAATAAACCATCTTGTTAGTCTTTAAAGTGCTGCATAGTCCTGTATTTTGTTTCAGCTACACCAGACTAACACGGCTACATCTCTATCACTATTCAATCATGTGTGTTATCCCACCAAGTCTCTGTGATACCGACTGTGCCATAGTTGTGTTTATTTACTAGCACTTCAAGTTCTTCCTGCCTATTCCCCTGTTCCTTGCATTTGTACACAGGCATCTAAGATACAGATTTGATTTTGTCCCCAGTTCTGCCCTTGTGCCTCCTTTCTCTCTGCTATTGCAGCCCATGCTCCCTCCCATTTCCGACCCATCTCCCAGGTCTCCATGTTTTTCACTTACCTATGGGCTTTGGTCACCTGCCCCCGTCAAACCTAGTTTAAAGCCCTTCTCACTAGGCTAGCTAGTCTGTGCCCAAATACTCTCTTCCCCTTCCTCCAAAGGTGAACCCGTCCCTGCTTAGCAGTCCTTCTTCTTGGAACAGCATCCTGTGGTCAAGGAAGCCAAAGTCCTCCTGGCAACACCATCTTCACCCCTCCAGATGCACCTGCCTCTGCCTGGGCCCCGACCTTTGACAGGAAGGAATGAAGAGAACACCACCGGCTCTCCAAACTCCTCCACCCGGGCTCCCAGAGCCCTGTAGTCACTCTTGGTCCACTCAGGGTCACACCTTGCAGGATCATTAGTGCCCACATGGAGGAGTTGCAAGAGGTTGTGGATTGCAACTGCTTGAAACACTAAGGAGAGGGGCTCACCACACAGCAGTGTAAAGGGTTTGTTTATTCAGTTAAAACTGGGGCGGGAGGGGATTCTCACTCACACACTCAACCTCACTGGCAGTCCCCAGCAGGATGATAAGGCGAGCAGAAGGCAGTTCATGTTGTTTGATCTTCCCAAGTTGGCTCCCAAGCAGGTCCACTGGCCAGGCGATCCGAGTGCAGGGCGTTCTGGGAGGCTCCGCTTGATGGTCAACCCACTGTGTGCCTGTCCCTCTCTCCTTTTAGGATCAGCCACATGCAGCTTCTGTGTGTCTGCGCCTCTCGGGCCCTGTGCACTGTTGTTTACTCCTGCTGTTTACCTCAGAGTTTTCCCGCCTCTGTGTCCACCTTAGACATTCTTCTGCACTCACTCAGGGAAGGGAGAGGGGGTTAACAGATAACACTTTAACAGTTTAGGGAACCGAATGACATCATTAACGGGTGAGAAAGAGAACAACGTCCATTTTAACTCTCCCCTTGCTCCTCCTTTGCCTCCAACAGTAGTAGTCAGAGGGCCGGATTGTCCTAGACAATGCCTCTGTAATGTCTCAGATAGGGGCCCCTGGCAGGCCGCACCTCCCGAGATGACTTGTCAGGGTGACAGATGGGTGCCTCCGTCCCCCTCAGAAAGGAATCTCCAACCACTGAGGAATACAGTTCATACACAGTTTACAGAGTAGTAATGTTAACCCAGTTAACCCATGTGGCCCTGACCCAGGAGCAGCTGGACAGCCACCATGCGATTCTGGCCCCACTACCAGCCCTGGGGACAGCAGAGAGCTGCCTGGATCAGCCCGTATCCCCCTACCAAACCCGCCACCAGCAGCAGCTTCCCTGCCACTGGTAGGATGGTGAGTGCTGCCTAGATCTACACTGCAGAGTTTTTGGTCAAAAACGTCCGTCCTCATCTCAAGCACTTTTTTGCGCAAGTAAAACCAAAGAACAGAGGGGTTTTCCCGGTGAAGGTATTCCTCAGTCTACGAGGAATAATTCCTTTTCACAAAAAAGTTTTTTGCAAAAAGGTGTGTGAGGACAGGCTAGAGGGGTATTTTGTGCAAGAAAAGGGAAGAGGAAAAAGCACGGGTGCCCTGGTAGCCATTTTATCCATAGTAATCACTGCTTACTTACAAGAGAACATCCAGGCAGTTTGGACGCTCTCGTTCCCAAAAGCGCATTGCTTTTTCAATACTCTTTTTCGGTGTGTCCACACTACGAGTAGTAATGTGGAGTAATGGTAGTTCGAATTAGGAGCTTTAATTCAAACTACCTAGCCCGTGCCGCGTGTAGCCGCGGGCAGGTAGTTTGAACTACTGGGCATTTAAAAATGGCGGCGCCTGGGAACATGTAAATCAAGCCTGGGATATTTAAATCCCGGGCTTCATTTGCAAGTTCGAATGACTACATTAGCCACCTGGTTCGAACTAGGGTGGCTAGTGTAGACATACTCCAAAAGAGTAGTGAAAAAGCAATGCTCTCTTGTGCAAGAAGTTTTTGCAGACAATCTCTTCCACAAAAAGCTTCTTACTCAAGAAGCCTGTCGTCTAGACAAAGCTTAAGAGTAAATGTAGGATGAACTTCAGCCACTTCTATAACAGCATTTCTGTAGAAAATCCCCTTTTTATAAACAAACAAACAAACGAACAAGCAAACAGATAGACAGACCTCAGACAAAGCCCCTCCTATCGTATGAACAGCAACCTTCTCACCAGCACTTCAAGACAACTTTAGGGTCATCAGCTCCTAGAGTCCCAGGCTGTAAGGCGAGAAGGGACAGCCCTGCTCCCCGAGTTTCACCTCCTGCACAACACAGGCCCTAGAAATTCCCCACAAGAATCCCTGTGTCACTGCCGGCCCCATGTGTCTTCACCTTTGGCTGGGTTCTATGGACGAGTTCTGGCTCTTACAGGAGCGGATGGGTTCAGGAGACCGCTCTTATGTGTGACTCCTGGGCAGACTATTTCCCTGCCTTTCCGGAAGGACAGAAAAACCCCACTGGCTCCTTCTTTTTCTTCCAGGCTGCGTTGCCTCTTGCGAAGACTCACCTCAAGGGAGCACAGACACAGCCAGGTGCTCAGGGTGGTGGTCCAACCTGCAGCAGCCGAGGCATGCTCCGGCCTCAGCCAGCAGGAGCAGGCCTTACCAGAGGAGCCCAAGAAAACCAGAGGCTCCTGGAAGCTCCTATCTGGCCTGAAAAAACTCTGTGTCTGTGGCCAGTGTGGCAGCTCCCTGGCAGAGGCTGAGGAGGAGACAATAGCTTCCTCGCCCACAAGATGGACACACTTCTCCCTGAAGAAGACCAGGAAGACGAAGAACTCAGTGGAGGACCAGGAAGAGCGAGAGGAGGAGAAGCTGCAGGAGAGCCCAGACAACAGCCAGGAAGATCTCACAGGTGAGTCTACAACCCGCCCGGTGACTGGGGAGCATGTGAGGGACACTCCCACCAGTCACTCTACAAGCCTGGAGCGTTACGGCTTCTCATGGGGCAGCCATGGGCTTCTCAGACGCTGGAATCCAGCGAGTGCCTGATGCTCTGGCAGAGAGGGGCTGGCCCCCTTGCACACCCTCCCTCCCAGCTGTCTCCTGCACCCTCTCGCCTGGTCAGACCTCACCCAAACTCCCAGCCCGCTCCAGCACTCTACCTCCCACGCACACCCGCCTGCACCACTGTCCTTATCCCATGCTCTGACAGCCACTCACTGAACCCCTCATTTTGGCCTCACCCAAAGCCTAGGGAGCACAAAATCTACTATCCCCGGTCAAAAGAGTTAATCTGCCCCATGGGAAGCCTTGACTCTTGCTCCTCTCTTCTCTCCCCTGCTCCCCTTGGGGCTGGAGCGGCAGAGGAGTGAAGTGATGCAGTGGTGGCCACAGCAGTGGGGGATGTTTTATTGCTTTTGTTGTTTGGAGGTTTTTCCCTCTCACTTTTTTCTGGTCCCCGACTGATTTTTCTGGGGATCAATGGCCGCCAACCCAGAAAAGTTTCCCCACCCCTGCCATAAATAAAGAGAATATTGAAGCCACTTGTTTTGGACATAAATTAATATTTTAGTTATATAAATTGATGTTTGGTGAACTAACATGATAAAGTTAAAGCTCCTGATTTGGTTAATTATTTTGATTTTCATTAATAAAGTCTCCTTTCTTACCGGTTATACACCTCCCAACCCTCCCCCCCATATTATAGCTCCAGTCGTTTAATATGAATAATTGAGTATTTAAGGTTTTTAGAGCGAAGCGAAGGCATTTTGTTCCCCTGGGGGGGTGGCTGGTGATCCAGGGAAAGTTGTGCGTTGAGGGGGATGGGTCCAGGGTCAAAACCTTTGAGAACCAATTGCCCTGTGGGGAGTGCGAGACACCTGGTAAAATCGCTCAAATTCAAACGAGTTGAAGGAAATTAATAACAATGATGCGGGTTCTCCCCCCTCCCCCCACCCCATGTGCTGTAAAAACTGCCAGGCCCAGCGGGAGAAAGGGGGTTATGGGGGCCTGGCTAAGGGGGTCCCCTCAGGTACAGGCGTAATCAGGGTTGACCAGTGAGGGTGACACGGGGGCCACCAGCCACGTGACCTTCCCCCAGCCTGTAAAAGGGACAGAACCGCCCTCTGCCCCAGGCCCCACCTCCTCCGTGCCCTTGCCGTGCCCTTGCCCCACCGCTTTCTCCATCCGATGGGGCCTGGGAATTAGAGGGGCAGGGTCCGGGGCTGGCAGCAGGGCCATGGCCCCCCACACTCACTGGCAGCGGCATCCCCAGCTCGGGCCCTTGGCCTCCCTGCCCAGGGTGCTTGGGGGACATGTGCTTCTCTTGCCAGCCCATGCGGCACTTGTCAGGGGCTGCAGGTTGGATCGTGAGGGGCTCAGAGAGCAGAAAAGGGATTCGCGCCCGCGCAGGGACGCAACTTCCAGGGAACCTTGCATGGGAGCTGAGGGGCAGCTCCAACCCCTGCACCAGCAGCAGCTGCTGGAGAGGAGGGAACAGCCAGGCTGCCTGCACCATGGCACCAGACAGAGGAGAAGCCGCCCTGCCCTGCCCGGCTCTGGCTTCCCGGCTCCAAACTGCCAGGGGCAGGGAGAGAGGAGGGTGGGTCTGTCCCTGCCACTGCCCTGCACTTCCACTGACGTTCGGGGCACCATCCCCAGGTCTGCCCAGGGGCTCAGGCGGCTTCTGCTGCACGGTGAGCACTGGGGATTCGGGATCCAGCCCTGCCAATCCCAGCTCCCGTTTGGCTTCAGCCCCTCAACCTCTGCTTTGAGCCCCGAGGGGTTCCCAGGCCTTGGGACTTCAGCCCGTGCTGGGGATCGAGGCTTCAGCCTGGGGGTGCTGGGTATTGAGTGTGGACACCAGCAACTGAGCTTAGATAATGAACAAAACCATTACAAAGGAGCCAGAGGGTCACCCCATCCCACAGTCTCAGCAGCTCACAGCTGGGAACTGGGCTGGGCTGGGCCATCACTTCCTGGGGGCTCACAGGCGAAATGAGGCCTGTTCCCGTCCCTGCCAGGAAGGGGGCGAGACCGGGGAGAGCAGAACACGCCATGGGAGAGACGCTGCCCCTAGGTTAGAGGAAGCCCAGTGGGGAGAGCACCCAGCTCAGAGTCATGAGAGCGGTGCTCTCTGCTCGGCCCTGCAAGCACCTTGTGTGTGACCCTGGGCAAGTCACGTCAGGGCTCTGGGCCCAGTTCCCTTCCCTGTCGCCCAGGGGTACCACATTCAAACCAGTGTTTCCTTCTGCTCCAGGGATGCAGACGGAGCTCTCCGAGACGACGAGGAGCCAGGCAGACCAGAGCGAAGAGGAGGAACCAGCCCCCCAGCCCATCCCATTAGAAAGGAGCAGCTCCCACACGACTATGGTAAAAACTTAAAAAACAACAAAGAGTCCGGTAGCACGTTATAGACTCACAAACCATGTAGATGGGATCATGGGCTTTCGGGGCACAGCCCACTTGTTCAGATGACCAGCATGTGGGAAGTCCAGAGCCAAGAACAAAGAAGGGACGGAGCGGAGGAAAAAAATTGAGGGGTAGGAGGAAGAGGACACTGGGTAGATAAGTCTCAAAGGGATAGCCGAGCCAGTCTATAACAGGAAACACTTACAAATGAGGCTTGTGGCTGAGCCAGTGGAAAGCGTCCCCTGCGGGGCGTGTGACTATCTCCCCAGCCGGTGTCTCTCAGAGGAGAATGACCTGCCCCCCTCCGGCCCAGGGACCGAAAAGAAACACTCACCCATGTGACCAGCTCCCCTGAATAAAGCCTTGTAACACGGGGGATTTCTGGGGGCACCGCACCGAGGGGCCAGTCAGGGCACTTTGCTCAGAGACAGGGCTACTGAGAGCCCAGAACGGGGGGTTCTCCATTGCAAGGATCCAAACCAGCCCCAAACGGCACTTCTGTTCCCCACCCTGGCTAGCAAGAAGCCCTGCAAGCAACCCCCTTAGACTCTCCTGCCCTCTGGGCCACCACCCGCACCGCCCCTTCTACAGCATCGTATCTGCCAGGGCTCGTACTGCCAGCGTTCAGTGTCGTCTGGTCAGGGTTGTCCCGGGGCGCTCCTGACAGGTCCCCTTCTCCGTTGGTGATGACAAACTTTCGGCTGCGTGTGTGGGTGCCTGTGCTCCCGTCATGTAGACGTGAGTTCCCAAACTGCGGGGGCATGCCCTCCTGGGGGGGGGGGTGAAGAAATTCCAGGGGGGACACAAAGCGACCCAGCCCCCCATCAACCTCTGCCCCCATAAGTTTTTCTGCTATTGGGGGGACGCATGAGGGTTTCTCAAAAATCAAAAAGAGGGCGTGATGCTAAAAGGTTTGGGAACCACTAATCTAGAGCGTTAGACCCCGTGCACTTGGGTCAACACAGGAGATCTCCACGAGCCCCCAGAAACGACAGATGCAGGCAAGGTTTGAAATCAGCCCAGCAGGTTTATTGTCAAATGCGACGCCCTCACAGTTAGTAGCCCTCACGTCACTTCTTTATGTACCAGGCTGCCACCCTTAAAGGTATTAGGTTGACACCTCCAGACGAACCTACTAGACACAACCAATTACCTTGTACCTGGTGGTTTGATCCAAACATCCCTATCCATAGCGCTGTCATCCCGACCCTGTGCTGAACCTGGGTCGGTAAGTCCCTTGTCTATGGGGAGTGTGCTGGGACCGAGCTGTTTCTGCAGGGAAATGTTCTGTTACCATCCTCCCGGAATGTTTGCGTGCATGGCCTGTGCCTCGGACCTCTGCAATATCGGCAGCCCTGTCCTTCCCAAGCTTCTGTCTGCAGGACCTGCTTTTTGCTCACTGCTTAGCTTTGCTTTATGTTAGCAAAGCATTGACGGTTGCTCAGGCCTTAGGCCTCACACTAGGCCTCCACGGTCAGGCCCTTTTGTTACGTCTTACAGGTGAGAGGTTATGAAAACAAATCCCATCAAATCCAAACAGGTTCCTCTGATCCTTAAGAGCCAGTCACCCGCCCAGGTCAATTGAAACCTCAGAGCTTACCGAAAAGAGCTTGCAGTGCCCATCCCATAGAATTGAAAATAGGAAGGTTTATTAATAAAAGAAAGAAAAAAAAGGTTGAGCCTAATATTGTTAAAGGACTCAAATAATATTCACCGACTGCAAAGCTCTTTGTGCCGGCGTGTAGGAGATGAAATGAACGGCTGTCTTAGGGCAAGTTTCAGGAATACGTCCTCTCCTAGGCTGGATGTATTTCTGAAGCGCCCTCTGCCTTCCCCACCCGGCAGCGTGTGGCGCTACCACCGAACTAGCAGGAATCACAGGCAGGA
The DNA here is from genome assembly GCF_052426305.1 of Pelodiscus sinensis. Classification (NCBI taxonomy): domain Eukaryota; kingdom Metazoa; phylum Chordata; order Testudines; family Trionychidae; genus Pelodiscus; species Pelodiscus sinensis. The sequence goes on along the minus strand of NC_143063.1, from coordinate 8,049,684 downwards.
CAGGAAGTAGGGAGCGACTGAAGGAGCGAGTCTCCCTGCCGACGACTCTGGGGCCACTTCAGGCTTCAGTTTGTGGCCGAAATCCTTCATAGTGGATTTGCCAGAGTGAAGACAGGAATGAAGATGAAAATGGAGGAACCCTCAGAGCCCCTTTGTCCCCTTACGCATAAGGCGGGAATCCCATTGTTCTCCTGTGAAAGTCTGTCCCAAGATGGAGTCTGTCCCATGAGCAAGTCACCGCTCCAGGCCTGACTCAGTTCTTTTTAGGCAGCAGCCACGGCTTGCATGCTGAACATTCACAGCAAAGCTCATCAGCTGTGATTGGCACTACCTGAGGTCAGTGAAGTGCTGCTACTCACTTGACTAGCAACCCTGTCAAGGCTGTTCCCCACTCCGGCAGGATGAATGCAGAAGTTGGGGGCCTGCAATAGCACTCCAAAACCTTGCCTCTACAAGCTCTGGTACAAAAACTTCCCGCCCCAATTCTAATACCCAGATTTTGGGGAATCCACTGCTCACATCGAGTGCTTTGAACCCACAAACAGGGGCGGAAAAAGAAGCTTGAAAAAAGAAAAGAGAAAATCAAGCTGCAGTCTCTGGTGGCTGACCCCTCAGTCAGAGGCCTGCAGGTCCACAGAGACAGACCTTCCACGTCACAAAAATCAACCAATACTGGTTAATTAGAAAACAGAACAAACTCTTACTGTGAAAACAAAGCTACAGTTGCAAGCATAGTAATTTGGCTAGCTGGAAAGATCCACCATTTGACACAGGTACTCAGGGAAAGTCCCTGGTCTGAAGACTTAGTTAGAAAAGTGGGAGGAAAAAGCACTAAGAAGCTCAGACATTATTTCCATATCCCCAAACAAGGAAAACAAGAAATCCTGACAGACTAGCTAAACTCTTCCCTGCTTACACATTGTAAGAAGTCGCTTTTTGGACAGCAGAGCGTTTCCTGTCTCCTTTGATACTTGGAAGAAACTGGTCAGTACCTGGAAGAAACTTGGAAGAAAATTCCTACCTGCGTTGTTATTGGCTGACCACCCTATACCGGGCTAGGAACAGGAGACATTAGTTCACGTCTTAGTCACCGGATGTTCCTGTCCTGATTATGACAGACCCTGTCACGGGGGTTGGTCAAGCCTCCAGCTGAGCTCTCCCAGTAGCCCACGTTTGAAATACAAGCGCAGCGCCCGGGTGGTAACTTCCAGCACCAACATCACACCTGCCTGTTAGCAGCAGAAGCAGAATGGGCCTGGCACTGGGGACTGGCCCGGAGCCCTCGGTCTGGGGTTCTCGTCGGCAGGGAGACTCACTCCTTCATTCTCAGCTACTTCCTGCCCTGCGCGTGGTTCCTGCCAGTGGGGAGGCGGCGCCACACGCTGCCGGGTGGGGAAGGCAGAGGGGGTTTCCGGGTGGGCCCCGCTCTCAGTCCTTTCCGCGCACACATCGTGGGTGCTAGAGCCGCTGGACCCATTTGCTCAGGCCTGGGTGGGGGATGGAACATGGGGCATGTTCTCCAGTGGCCCCTCTGCTCACTCCACAAGCGCTGGAATGGGCTCTGCAGGGCTCTGCGGGTTTCTCAGCCAAAGCTCCCCTGGGTGCAGCGGCCGTGAGCTCTAGGGGCCTGTGATACCTAGGATCCAACAACATTCCTGGCTTGTGGACCCGGCTCCACTAAAGTTTGAGGCTGGGGCTCTCTCCTGCCCCTTCCCCACTGCCTCCGGGTGTTTTACTCATAGACTCATAGACTTTAAGGTCAGAAGGGACCATTATGATCATCTAGTCTGACCCCCTGCACAGTGCAGGCCACAGAATCTCACCCACCCCTCCCAGAATAATCCTCTCACCTATATCTCAGATATTGAAGCCTTCAAATACTTTGAAGACCCCAAGATGCAGAGAATCCTCCAGCTGTGATCTGTGCCCCATGCTACAGAGGAAGGCGAAAAACCTCCAGGGCCTCTGCCAATCTATCCTGGAGGAAAATTCCTTCCCGACCCCAAATATGGCGACCAGCTAAACCCTGAGCATGTGGGCAAGACTCACCAGCCAGACACCCAGAAAGTTCTCTATAGTAACTCCTAAAAGAGCCCAGGTTCACCTCCTGTCACCAGGGACAAGGGGGCTAAAGGACCCTCCCACCCACCCTCACTCTGTGTGCGGCAGCAGCACGTCCCTGAGGCGCCTGGGTGGGAGGGGTGTCTCCTCAGGCTGCCACCACCTGAGCACCCCTGGGGCCAATGGGAGGTGCGGGGGCGACCCCAGTGGGCAGCAGCTCACGGAAACCCTCTGGCCTAAGAGCTGCTGCTGGAGGGGGGGGTGGGTCACTATGACGGACTGGGCCGGGTCTGGCCACCACTGAGAGCGTCGGCTGAGGGCGAATTGCTCAGAACAAGAGCAAATTAGTCGAAACAATAGTTAAGAATAAAATTATGAGGCATGTAGAAGAACATAATTTGTTGGAGAAAAGTCAACGTGGCTTTCTGTAAAGGGAAATCCTGTCTTACTAATCTATTAGAGTTCTTTGAAGGGGTTAACAAACATGCAGACAAGGGGGATCCAGTAGATATAGTTTACTTAGATTTTCAGAAAGCCTTTGACAAGGTCCCTCACCAAAGGCTCTTGTATAAATTACAAGGCCATGGGATAAGAGGGAAGGTCCTTTCTTGGATTGAGAACTGGTTAAAAGACAGGAAACAAAGGGTAGGAATAAATGGTAAATTTTCAGAATGGAGAAGGGTAACTAGTGGTGTCCCCCAAGGGTCAATCCTGGGACCAATCCCTTTCAATTTATTCATAAATGATCTGGAGAAAGGGGTAAGCAGTGAGGTGGTAAAGTTTGTGGATGATACAAAAATACGCCCAACTATAGGTACAGTATGATGGGGGCTAATTTGGCTATGACAAATCAGGAAAGAGATCTTGGAGTTATCGTGGACAGTTCTCTGAAAACTTCCACAGAGTGTGCAGCGGCGGTCAAAAAGGCAAATAGGATGCTAGGAATTATTAAGAAAGGGATAGAAAATAAGACACAGAATATCTTACTGCCCCTGTATAAAACTGTGGCACGCCCACATCTTGAATACTGTGTACAGATGTGGTCTCCTCACCTCAAAAAAGATATTTTGGCCTTGGAAAGGGTTCAGAAAAGGGCAACTAAAATGATTAGGGGTTTGGAACAGGTCCCATATGAGGAGAGGTTAAAGTGACTGGGACTTTTCAGTTTGGAAAAGAGGAGACTGAGGGAGGATATGAGAGAGGTCTATAAAATCCTGAGTGGTGTGGAGAGGGCCGATAAAGAAAAGTTATTTATTAGTTCCCATAATAGAAGAACTAGAGGACAGCAAATGAAATTAATGGGTAGCAGGTTTAAAACTAATAAAAGGAAGTTCTACACACAGCACGTAGTCAACCTGTTGAACTCCTTGCCAGAGGAGGCTGTGAAGGCTAGGAATATAACAGAGTTTAAAGAGAAGCTAGATAATTTCATGGAGGTTAGGTCCATAAAAGGCTATTAGCCAGGGGATAGAATTGGTGTCCCTGGCCTCTATTTGTCAGAGGCTGGAGAAAGATGGCATGAGACAAATCGCTTGATCATTATCTTCGGTCCACCCTCTCTGGGGCACCTGGTGTTGGCCACTGTTGGCAGACAGGACACTGGGCTAGATGGACCTTTGGTCTGACCCAGTACGGCCTGTGACGGACCGGGCCGTGTCTGGGCACAGCTGAGGGCGTCTGCTCAGGGCGAATTGCTCAAATCCGGGGCTCCTTACAGCCCCCAGACTGGTGACCTCTCCAAACAGGCCACAAACCAGTCCCACAGAGCGCTTCAGCAGCCTGCCTGAAGCCTCATGAGCAAAACCCCTCTGACACCCCAGCATTATCCGTGCCCCAGAGGGCCCCAGGCCTCATACAAAGGTGAGGGGTCCTAGCACCCAATCCCACCTACCCCGAACAAGTTCTGTCTGGTTCCAAGAAACCAGCCACAGATCCCTGGTCAATGCCCCCCAGCCCTCCCCATCTTCCCGGGACCAGACTGGCGGCTCCCGGGAGCTTGCCCGGGACCGCAAGAGGCGGGCACACGCCTGGGCTAGTGCGGACATCGTGGACTCCTACCACAACCTACCCCCTGGTTAATAGCACACCATGGACCCAACCTTCATGACTTGATCTCACTTCCCTTTAAACTCTGTCCCAGTTCTAGCCTTCACAGCCTCCTGCAGCAAGGAGTTCCACAGGTTGACTCTTTGCTTTGTGAAGAACAACTTTCTGTTACTAGTTTGAAGCCTGCTACCCATTCCTTTCCTTTGGTGTCCTTTAGTCCTTCTTTATGGGAACTAATGAAGAACTTTTCTGTATGCACCCTCTCCACCCAAGTCCTGCTTTTAGAGACCTCTATCCTGTCTCTGCTCCGTCTCCTCTTTTCTAAGCTGAAAAGTCCCAGTCTCTTTAGCCTCTCTTCATATGGGACCTGTTCCCAACCCCTGATCATTTTAGTTGCCCTCCCCTCTCCCACCCCCTTTTCCCAGTCTCTCCCAGTTTTGTTCAATAAAGACAGATTCCATTTTTGAACATAATTGTCCTTTATTTTGTACATCATGAAGAAGGGCTAGGGAAGGGTAAGTGGAAGGAGGGGAGGGAGGAATGGGGTACGCGCCCCTGATGGAGAGGACTGGGCTGGCTCTGTGGCCTTCTGGGGGTGGAAGCTCTCCTGCAGTCCCCCAATTGCCCCCACTCTCCAGATGGCAGCCTGTGGCAAGTGCAGCCGGTCTGATGGCCGAGTGCTGTGCTGTGCCCAGTTTGGGTACTCCGGGCAATCCAAGCCAGGACTGCTTAGCAAGGGGGGCACCCCTGAGAACTGTCGGTCCAGGGTGGGGGTCGGGACCCTTTAAGCACAGCCCTCGGCTAGCCTGAGACAGCATCTCCATGCTCTAAGTCCTCCTCTCATGCCCTGCCGGCACTGTCTACACTACAACGCTAATTTGAATTAGTTATTTAGTCTGGATTCGTTAGTTCGAATTAACGTAGTAGTGTAGATGTACCCAGAGAGCCTTATCCCTGGAGACTTTCTAATTAGCATAGTCACTGGCTGACCATTTCTGGCCCACTGTTCTTTCTCAGAGAATCTTCCAGCATCAACACAGGTTACATATTTATAAATCCACTTACAGATATCACACAAGTAGATGAATAACATAAACACAATCAGTAGAGCACAAGCTTTCATTTGACATCTCACATGGCCTCCTTGGTACAGACTTTGGGACAACCCCTCCCCCCTACACTTGGGTGCAACAGTGACCTGTCTGATCCTGTTAAAATCCAGTAACGTGACACTCCCAACACAAAACTGATGCAGGAAGTGATGCCAGTAACATCAGTGAGGGCATCACATGGGTCCCCCCGCCTTAGACAAGGCATCTGCCACAGTATTCTCCTTCCCGTTTATGTGGACTATGTCCGTGTCGTACTCCTGAAGGACCAGACTCCAGTGGAGCAACCTGGAGTTGGTGCCGTTGGCCTTCTGCAGGCAAGCCAGCGAGGCATGGCTGCTCAGCACAGTGAACCTCCTGTTGTCCAGATAGGGTTTGAGCTGCTTGACAGCCCACACGATGGCATAACACTCCTTCTCAATTGTAGCATAATGCTTCTCCCGGGGGCACAGCTTTTTGCTGAGGAAGGTCACGAGGTGCCTTTTGTCACCTACCCCATCCTGCATCAGCACCGCCCCCAGCCCGATGTTGGATGTTGAAATCCGGACTGGCCAGCACAGGTTCCTTGGCCAAGACATTCTTTATGCTTTGGAACCCCTGTTCACGGGCCTCCGACCACACCACCCGGTCTGGCCTCTCCAGCTTTGTGAGGTCTGTGATCGGAGCTATGAAGTCTCTGACCCCTCTCACAAACCTCCTGTAGTAGTTGGCCAGGCTCACAAATGACTGGAGCTGCGTTTTCATTTGGGGGATAGGCCAGTTCTTAATGGCCTCCACCCTCAGGGGTTCAGGGCGCACCAACTCACTGCCCACCCTGTGCCCTAGACAGTCACTTCGGCAGCCCCCATCCTGCATTTGGACACCTTGACATTCGGGTTGGCTTCCCCGAGCCGCCGCAGCACCGCCCCTGTGTGACTGATTTGATCCCACCAGGAGTTACTAAAGATGGCCAGGTCATCAAAATAAGTGCTGGAATGGGCTCTGCAGGACCTCCGTGATCAGCCCCAGGAAGGTGGCCCTGGAATTCCGCATGCCAAAGGGCAGCACCTTGAACTCACACAGGCCCGACTCCACTATGAGCGCAGATTTGTCCCATGCATCAGCATCTAGGGGACTCTGCCAGTACCCCTAGTCAGGACCAGAGTACTTATAAACACAGTCCCCTCCCCCCAGCGTGTCCAACAGATCCTCTATTCTGAGTGTGGGGAAGGGGTCAGGCTGCGTGACAGCATTCAGCTCCCTCTAGTCCATGCAGAGCCTCCTGGTCCTGTCCTTTTTAGGCACCATCACAATAGGGGATGCCCATGGCCAGCATGCTCTCCACAGCCTCCTGAATCTGCCTCTGCATCTCCCCCTTGGCCCCATAGGCTCTGCTAGGCGCTGGGCAAGGCAGGGCCTAGTGAGGATGGAATGCGATGTCCTGTCCGCGAGCCCTGGCCTCCTTCACCTTTCGCTCCCTCTCAGCATCTGCCTCCTTCACCTTTCGCTCCACTTCGGCATCCGCCTCCCTCGCCTTTCGACGCACGTCGGCAAGGGCCTTCCCATGTTCCAGCTCGATTCCTTCAATGCCTGCTGCTTTCTAATTTCATCTGCAACAGCATCCCTGGCACCGGGTGGGCACTGCTCCCTTCCCTGCTGGTCATTTCGTATTAGCAAAGACCTCAGTTCCGGCTTAAAAGCTTTCTCTCTGAATTCAGTGATTGTCTCCAATCACAAATCTTCTAGAGCCTTTCGGTCAAGACTCTCATGTAGTTGCTGACTCATTGCAGCTGCTCTTTAACCAATCAAACTCTCTACACCCAAAAATAAAATTTAGAACCGCTTGAGGTTCTGATCCAAAGCTTAATTGACCAAGATCTGAGGATCCTGCCGACTATCCCACTGTGACGGACGGGGCCAGGTCTGTGCACTGCTAAGGGTGTTGGCTCAGGGTGAATTGCTCAACACAAGGACGCTTTACAGCCCCAGACCAGAGACCTTCCCAAACAGGTCACAAACCAGTCAGACCGCGCAAAACCCCTCAGACACCACAGTTCCCTCTGTGCCCCAATCAGCCCTGGGCCTAATACACAGGTGAGGGGATCTAGAACCCAATCCCACCTACCCCGAACGGGTCTTTCCAGTCCCAAAGAACCAGCCACAAATCCCCGGTTATTTAGGGGAGAAACCTGCCTAGGACAAGGGGCTCTATGGAGGGGGATGCAGGGAATGGAGTAAGTGGGGTGGCCCTTGGGGTCCCTGCCCCGGCTGAGAGGCTCCCATCTCTCCTCAGGCAGAGGGGACCAGGGAAGGGCTGAGAGATGGGAGAACCCTCGGCACCGGGTGAGGCTGCTCCACAAAAGGTCTCAGGTGGCTCCTCCGTGCTCACTAGGCCCTGCCAGCCCCCAGGGAGCGAGTGTCCCAGGGCAGCTGCCCAGTGGAAATGCTCAGTCCCAACAGGCTCTGTCCCTGTTCATTGCAGACCCTCGGGGAGCCGCCTGCCTCAGCCCAGCCCACAGCCCTGCTGCTGGAAGCCTTGAAGGCTCTGACGGCCCCCGGCCTGGAGAGTTTTCAGGCGGCAGAGGAGGCACCGATAGCCACCGTGTCCCAGCACAGCGCCCGCATGGAGCGAGTAAGAGACGCCCAGCGAGGGGCAGGGCGTGTGGAGACAGGGGCTGGGAGAACTGGCTCTGAGGAAACCGGCCCTGGGGCACAGGGTCAGGGTGCAGGGCACGTCGGCTCAGCCCCTTTCTAGGAGGCTCTGAGCATCAGTCGCTCCCCTGCTCAATTAAGCCCCATCGCCCGCCGGGGAGGCAGGAATTTGACCAGCGAGACACCCGGGAACTGGAGCCCAGAGCGGCTTCTTGACTTCCCAAGGCTGCGCTGGAGGCAGCGGCAGGGTCAGCAAATGACCCCAGGAGAAGGCCTTGTCCAGGGCCCCTAGAACCAACCTGCCTCGTGGGGCGTGCGGCCGCGTTGCTGAAGTTGGCTCTGCTGGGAATTCTCAGCCAGGCAGAGCCCTGGGCCCTTGGGGAAAGGACTCAGGGGTCACGTTCCCGACAGGCCTCTCAACGGGGCCTTTTCTCCCTCCACCCCACGCCGGTGACACTCCTGCCCTTCCCCCAGCGCTGTCTGCCGGGGGGGCGGCCTGGCAGGAGGCCGCTCTCGATCAATCCCCCCTCAGCTGTGTGGCTCCCTCCAGATTGGATACGTCGTGGGAAAGATTTTCAGCTGGCTGCGCGACGTCGGGGATCCCAGAGCCAGAGGAGCCGCGCTGGGGACCATCGCCCTGCTGGCTCGCGCCCACCCCCGGGATGTGGTTCCCGCCTGTGTGGCCCACGCGCTGCCATGGGACAGGTAGGGAGAGGCTGTTACCACCTCAGTCCCTGATTTCCCTTCCCCCCTCCTGCCAGGGCAGAGCGCAGGAAGGGCCTGGCCGGAGACAGGGATGGATCCAGCTCCCTGCTGGGCACAGTGCTGCCCCGGCCTCCTAAGAGAAGATGCCCAGGCCCAGCTCCCGAGGGGACGGCTGCTAAGGGAAGGGAATAAATGCAGAGCTTGTGGAAGGAACTCTCCTGCCTCAGCTTCCCTGCCCCCCAGGGTCTCTTTTGAGAGCCCCTTTCCTGCCCCCTTCCCAGCCTCTCCCTGGGGAGGCAGGAGGGGGCCAAGCAGGGAGGCTCTGATTTTGGTTTCTCACCTTGCAGAGGTGCCAGGGAGCTGTGGAAGGCCGTGGGGGAAGAACCACAGCTCCCCCGGCAGGTGCTGCAGCAGCTGCTGGACGCGCTCCGGAAGAGCCACCGGGAGGAGAGGAGCCGCAGCGTGTCTCTGGCTGTAAGTGACACTGGAGCTGTCCCGTAGGGAACTCACCACTACAGGGAGGATGCTGCATCTGTGGGGGGGAAGGGGGCCTCAACCCCTCTTAGTGTCAGGCAATGGCCCCACTGCACACTGGGCACACAGCCGTGTCACGGGGAGAGCCCCCCTGCTCTCCTCCGGAGGGGGTGTCCAGCCTCTGAGGCCCCTCACTTCGTGGTCAACCCCGCATGCACCACGATGCTCCAAGTCAGCACTGCAGCTCCCTTCACACAGGGCAGTGCAGCCTAGCAGCCGGAGGCAATAACTCCTAGTGGGATTGGTGCAGAGAGGTAGGGGACCTAGGGCCCCCTCTCCACCGGGTCCCAGTCCAGCGCCCTGTCAGCATTGGAGGGGGCACCACTAGTTCTGGGGGAATCAAGTAGAAACTCGCCGAGAACCTGGGGTTCAACTCCCCGCCTGAGCTGCTTTCTGCCAGCTCCTCTCTTGTTGTCTGCGCCGTCTCTTTCCTCCAAACTGGGGCATCTGCTGCGGTTCCCTGCTGACTGGCGATGGCGTCTGGGTGCCCCTGCGCTGCTCCTCAGGAGCCCCAGCAGCACCTCCGTCCCCGTCCGTCAGCCCTGACTGAGCTCGCCACCGGCCTTTCTAGCCACCTCCAGCTGGCGCCTGCCCAGCAGGCCTGTGGGGTAGGACTGTCTCAGCCAGGTAGCCAGGCTGCACCTCTGCAGCTCTAGTGCAGAGATGGGACACTCCGTGTCAGGGGCTGATCCCCACTCTGAGTGCAGAATTTGGAGGCCGGAAAGAAAAAGTTGTCTCTATAGGCTCTTCTTCCACAACTCCCCAGGGTCAAAGATTTACTAACTGACAGAGACACAGACAGAGCTGCTGACCTTCCAGGACACAAGAAGCAAATATTGACCTCAAAAAAGTGATTTTTTTTACCAAAGAAAAGCTACACTGGATAACACAGACTTGGTTGCGCTGTGACAGAGCAAGTAAGGAAAAAAAATGAAAACACAGAGAAAATCTCTAGGAACAGTTTTCAGAGGGGAAGCAGAGATTCACACAGAGCAATTCAAACCGAAATAAAAAATAAAGAAAAATACCCAAGTTTTTCTGAAATAAGAACAGTTGGAGGGTGAGTTTGTAAGAAGCTCGAGTGTGTGAGAATGACCGATGTGCTTCTCGTTATTTGCAATTCCCTTTGCTCTGCCCTTTCTCACCTGCAACCACTTAAATCCCACGGCGTGTACTTAATAAACTCACTTGTATTTACTAGCAAGCGTTGTGTGAACAATTGTGACCTGGGGAGCAATCAGTGTGTCCATCCTCCTTTCACTGTTAAAGGGGGCTCACGGGAACAATTTATTTGGGGGTTGGGTTCCCAGAAGCTGTGCCTGAAACTGCACTCTCCTCAGACCCGCAGGGATTCAGTGTCTGTATTGCTCTTGGGTGGATGGGAGGGAGGGCTCCTGTGCCCTGGCTGTGCGAGACCAGGAGATCTGGCCCAGAGGACGGGGTGGTGAGAAACCCCATAGAGCCAAGAGGAAAGTGTCAGTGGCTTTGCCAGCACTCTGGGAAGCACCCCAAGGAGTCCTCTGTCATAGAGGGATAAGGGATCTTTCGGAAAAGGCTTTATTTTCCACAAGATCAGGGTCTAGACTGGTGCTTTTTTCCGACAAAGCTCTGTGTGGAAAAAAAGCGGCAGCCATTTTTATGCTAATGAAACGGGGGAGAGTTAAATCCCCACCTCATTAGCAATTGCGATACGTCTAATTTACATCCCTTTTACGAAAAAGGGATGTAGTCTAGACGTAGCCAAACTGTCTCCCTACTGAGGACTACATGGTGGCAGAGGAGCCAGGGAAGCCAGACCCGAAGCCGGAGCATCCGAGAGAGTGACACAAGCAGCACGCCCGGGGTCCCTACAACTGGGTCACGAGGATCGGAACTGACCCGACAGAAGTTCCCATTGACCCATGTCAAGTACTTTGGGATCTTGGGGGGATTTCGTGGAAGAGCAAAGGAGTGATCCAACCTTCGGAAAGCCTGGAAGCAAGTGACAGGCACGAGCCAGACAGATGGTCAACCCCAGAGCCGGACCCAGGGATCCCGGTTTCAGATCAGCAAGGACCTTCCTCATGAGCATTAGCCCAGAACGCACAAGCAGCCCAGTACGACGGGGGAGCGAAAACGAGGACCTGAAACCCGGGATGTGATGGAAAGCCAGTCGCCGGGAGCAACGTGGGGTCTGCACCGACACCGCTTCGACCTCCCGGCATCGCCCCGGCTCCCTGCTGCTTGTGGCGCTGGAGTTACTCAGGCGGCAGAGGGGCAGTGATGCCCCCCCGGTCACGTCTGGCAAGCTGAAGGGCGGGGCTAGGCCATGAAGACAGAGAACGGGAAATAACGTCACCCGGACTCTTCCGCCCTTTCCAGGAGGTTCCCATCAGCGTCCATTCTAGGAACAGGATACGGTTCAGGGGCCATCACATCTCCCTTCCCCCCAGAGGATCTCACCCTCCTTCCTCATAAGCCGCAAGGAAATGGAAAATGGAAGCAGGATGACAGCCAAAGCCATGGGAGCGGATGGGCAGGTGGGGACAGCTCAGTGACATTTCTGTCTCCTGTCTCCAGGCAATGGACACGCTGTACGAGATCCTTTTCCTCTGGGGATACCGAGAAGCCATCCTGGAAATGTTTCCCCAGCTCCTCCTCGTCTGCGTCAGGCAGGTGCAGTACGTGCTGGACCTGTGCCTGCCAGGGACTTGGAGGACCCAGAAGACATCCAGCCCGGAGGGATCCAGCCGCCTCAGCCCCTTGAGGTAACGGCGGAAAGGAAGGGGAAGGACAGATTTGTTCTGCTCAGCCCCTGTGGGACCTGCCTGGCCCTCTGCTGTGCGTGTCCCTACAGCCCAGGGGCAGTTCTGGGCAGGTCTGTGTGGAGGGAGAGGTGCTGGGCGCCCGTGTGCGTGTGAGCCACACTTGCTCCTCTGACTCCGACCACAGGCCAGGGGCCACATCGGCACGTCCCCATGTGCTCCCGGCCGAGGGGTCAGGGCTTTTCTCCGTGCCTGTTGAGCCCGCTGGGCCTCTGTCCCACAAGACCCCACCCCAGGACAGCGTGGCCAGAGCACACACAGAGTGCACAAGACCGGCGGGGGGGCCGTGTCACAGGCAGGCAGGACGAGGAGGGGCCCGTGACGCTGATTCCACGGGGACAACCAGGGAACCACCTGGCTAGAAACTCGATGAGTCTGTGGCATGGCCAGGGCCCGTTGGGCAGGGCCGTGCCCTCACACGGTGCTGGGTCCATCCCGGGGGAGGCCGGCAGCTGCTGACCACGCCGGGTGTCCCAGGCCTTGTGCGGTTTGCGCTACGTGGGGCTGGGGTCGAGTTCTGACACCCGGACTTTTTATTGCCTCTAGCACCTCCCTGGAGGCCGTGAAGACCCTTTTCTCCATGCCCAGATACTGGAAGGAATTTGCCAGTATCCAGTTGCAGCAGGGCTGGGACATGATGGCCTCCCGCCAGCGCTTCTCCCAAGGGGTGGGCTTGATCGCAAGGTAGAGTCTGGGCAATGGGAGCTCAGTGGGAGACCCTCCTCTGCCCCCACCGGCCCTCTCAGCCCCGCCATGGGAGAGCGACGCTCTCTCCTCTTGGTAACTCTGGGCATTTTCTCTGTCCTGTTCCAGGGCCATGGTGGAGCACCAGACCCCACAGCTCCCTGCGGTGCTCAGAGAGGCCATCGCCATCATGCAGAGTCAGGAGGAGCAGCCCCAGAGAAATATCGCCCTGACTTTCTGCACCGAGGTGAGATTCCGGAACCGCCAGGCACATGTGGGCTTGTGCAGAGCAGCTCAGTCCCGTCCCAGGCAGGCAGGCAGGCACCGGGGACCATCGCCAGCAGCTCGGCAACGCCACAGCCAGCCGGCTCCTCTGCCCACGTGGATCCTAGTGGGGCCGGGCAGAGTGGTGGGGGGCAGGGTGAGATTGCTCCTGGCTGGATGTGCCTCCGTGGGACCATGTGACAAGAGAAGATGTTTCTCCAGCGCCCTGAGGCCGGGCCTCTCTCCTCGCCTTTGCCTGGGGTTTCATTTTCTTCTGCCATGGCTCGCTCCAGGACACGCTGCGATGCCCAGAGATTCCCCTTTCCCTGGGCTTCATTAGGGGCTTGTGCATTAGTCGCCCCTCTGGGAATGGACCATCTCAAACACCAGCCGCTGGCTCCTTACCCCCAGAGATTTTGTGTGGCAGGAAGTGACCAGCTGGCAAAGATGCTGGCGCACGAACAGACCGAGAGGCAGATTTCTGCTCCTGCAGCTGATGTTGATTTTCTCTTTCCAGTTTCTCCGGAGTCCTTCCATCCTCACCACAGTCACCAGATCGGAGCTCCAGGAACAGCTGATGGAATGGACCAAAGATCCCAATCCGGAGATACGGAGGCTCTGTCTGCAGGGCCTGGGCAGTATCATCTTCCAGCCAGAGAAGGTGAGGGGCAGGGCTTGCCCAGGTGAGACGTTGCTGCCCTGGGAGATAACAGACACATCACTGTTGCAACCCCTGTTCTATGCCGTTACTGAGCAAGTCAGGTGTGAGGTGTCCCTGGACCCTGGTGCGGGCAGATCATGGTCGGTGGAGGCAGTGGGGGAGGGGAAGGAGACTCAGGGCGTCGCTCAGGGCAATGGGGGGAGAGTGTCGGCTGACAACAAGCCCAAGCTCGGCAAGGACAGACGAGTCGGGGGGCGGGGTCAGAGCTCGGGGGGCGGGGCCTGGAGCGGCTCCAGGCAGGCGACAGGGTGACTCTGCTCAAGGGCCAGGGGTGCAAAGCACCTGCCAGAGCGGCAGGAGAACGACTTTCTCCCCCGCTGGGGGCTGGCCGATGGGGGGATGGTCCAGCCGCTGCCCAGGCTCTGTCCCAGGCCAGGCGTGAGCTGCCTTCTGCCTTCCTGCAGGGGCAGTTGTTACGGGCCCAGCTGCCAGGGACCATCGCCATGTTCTGCGCCAGGAACGCATGGACTGTCCTGGAGGCCCTGAAGGACGCGGCAGACGCCATCTACCTGCTCGCCGGGGAGGGGCTTGGCTCCATCTCCCAGGACATGGCAGTCAGCCTGCGCCCGCTCATTGACCACGTAAGGCCGGGACCCCGGAGAAGCACATTCCCCCTCCCCTGATGTCCTGGTATGACCCTGCCCAGCCCCTCCCCGCCCCCCAGGCCAGCCACGCAGCACCCAAGGGGGCCTCTGCCAAGGGTGGGGAGTCTCCTACTCAGCCTCCTCCCTGGCAGAGCCCTTCTGGGAAATGGGGGCGCCAAGCTCCCAGCCCTGCTGCAGCCTCCCCTCCCCCCCTCCTGTGCCCAGCCCCTCCCCGAGCCCCAAGGAGGCAGGCGGGAGCCTCAGGTCCCAGTGCCCCGGGAGGGGAGGCCAGAGCAGCCTCTGTGGCCAGGGACCTGGGCCTTCCCTCAGCCCCCTCAGGCCTTGCTGGGGAAGGAAGCAGGGAAGGGGTGATGGGAGGGGAGGGGAGGTGAGGGATGGGGAAGAGGGACGGGGGGGGAGGGACCCGGGAAGTGCAGCAGGAATGAGGTGAGGATGGAGATTCCTCGTAATTTGCCCCTTTCCACCCTTCACCCCCCCCCATGCTCAGTGGCTCCCCTGCCTGGCACTGCACAGGGGTGGGCTGGGTCTCTCCAGGCTGGGCGGACGGGGGAGAAGAACATGGAGAGATTGGCCCCTCTCTGGACTCCAGGCGGCTGGGGGACTGGGTGCAGGAAGCTCTCCACACACATTGCACCATGGACCTCTGGGTCTGAGCCCTGGCCAGCGCACAGTGTCTGTGGGGCTGCCTGGTGGTTGCGGCTTCCGCGGGCCAGGGCGGGTCCCTGTCGGGGTGCTGGAGCCGTGTGCAATTTGCGGCCGTCAGGCCCCTGAGCCTGGGACACGGCCTGGCTCTCACGGGCTTCCCCGCCCCGCGTGTCCTTACCAGGAGAGGGGCAATGTCCGCTCAGCCGCCATCTCACTGCTGGGCACCATGCTGGGCGGGGTGAAGGGCCCGGACAGACCCCGCGTGCGGCAGGAACTCACCCGCTGCCTGCTCCCGCTGCTGCTCCACCTGGCAGACGAGGAGCAGAGAGTGATCCTGGTAAGTGTCCCCTCGCTATGTCCTGGAGAGCAAAGCAACAGAGTCCCCCGGGCCCCACCCCTCTCCAGAGCCTCTGCCCAGCCAGGGCCATTGGGGACGTGCAGGGAGGCCTGAGGGGGCCCTTTGGCTCTGACTCTCTGGGATCCCGGAGCCCCGGCGCTACCGTCTCAACGTGCAAAAGGGCCGAGCTGTGGAGATCCTGTCTGGCTCTCGCCAGCCAATGCTCAGCTCCCCCCCAAGCAGCGTCCCCTGCAGAACAAGGGGCAGGAGGCTCCCCAGGCAGGGAGAGCAGGAGCCCAAGGGGCAGGGAGGAGGGGACGCGCCCCAGACGCTCCCTCTCTCAGCGAGGCCCCTCTCGCTCTCCCCTCGTGCTGCAGAGCTGCAAAGCGACGCTCTTCCGCTGCGCCGTGTTCCTCGGCTGGGCCCATCTCAAGAGTCTCTTCTGCAGCCTGGCCTGGGATGGCTCCTCGCGGCTCTTGCCCGGCGTCGGGAAGTGCCTGGTAGGTGAATTCTGTGGGCCTGGGGAGCGGTGACCGGGGAGCTCAGGGAGACCTTTCTACCCCAACCCCGAGTGCCCAGGGGGATTCTCCCCCGCTCGTCACGCAGGGAGCAGAGGCAGCCCCCCCGGAGGGGCTCGGCATTTCCTCAGTTGTTTTCCAATCCCACCCTTTCCACTGCCCCCATCTCCCGAACTTAGCGCTGCCCCTGCCTCCTGCCCTTGGGCTCCTGCCCCTCTGCCTGTGCCCAGCTTGGAAATGCTCTTCCCCAAGGGCCCGACTCCGGACATCTGGGCTCCTACTGGCTCTTGCCCTGGCTTCCCTCTGTGCTTCAGCGACCCTGGCCTGTCAGCTGTAGGTTGATCACTTTGTCTGGTCTGAGCATGTCTCCTGCTCTGCTCCTAGATGAAGAATTACAAGAGGAACTTCCCCAGGTTCCTGTTCCAGGCTTTAGAGTATCTGGAAAGCTCCCAGGCGCCCATCAGACATTCTGCAGCCCTCTTCATCGGTAAGCAAAGCAGCCCCGGGGAGCTGTTCCAGGGCTGTTAGAGTTAATAAAATCTGCACACGAACAAAAAGGGGTTTCAGGACAAACATCAGCCAGCACCTCAGGCACCTGCTGCAACTGCAGCTGTGAAACATGGAGGGAACATAGACGAGCTAGTTGAATAAAATATCAGTGCTATTGTGTTTGGGTGTGTGATTTCCTTCCTCCCGTCCCTGGCGTGCTGCTGCTCGGTCTGCAGTTTGTCCAGGTAAGGAGTATCACGAGCTCTTTCCTAAATGACTAGAAGTCAAGTTGTCTAAAAGAATTGCACCCGGTGTGCCCTCTGAGACGGCGTGAAATGCTGCTCCGAGCTCTCAATGAACATTATGGGGGTGGGAGAGCTCAGTGCTTTGAGCATTGTCTTAGTGAACCCAGGGTTATGAGTCAGTCTTTGAGGGGACCGTTTAGGAATCTGGGGCAAATCTGTCAGGGATGGTGCTTGGTCCTGCTGCGAGGGCAGGGGGCCGGACCTGATGGCGTCTCAAGGTCCCTTTGAATTCCAAAGTTCTCTGTTTTACTGCTCAGATTTGCACTCTTGTTTGAAGAAATATGGGAACGATTAAAAAATTCAATGGCGATTAATGGCAGGCTTAACCGTGTGCACCTCCCCTTTGAGTTCAATCTCCTTCCCCAATTGGCCTTTCAGTGATTCCTGGGGTCGGATGCTTTCTCCATTGTGTTTTGCATCACACTGAAGGACTGTCTTGAATTTCCCAAGGGCTGTCTTATGGGAATGGCTGACTCTTTAGTAATTTGCAGGGATGACACTGAAACAGTGTGAGCTCCATTCTATTCCTTGTCTGTGTAGGAGAAACCATCCACCATTACTGTGACCTGTTGTCAAGAAGAGTGACTGCAGCTGGTGTCACCCGCCTGTGTGAAGGTAAGGAAATACCTCTGGGCGTTTGGGCATCTGTGGGCAGTATGAGGCCTGAACACAGATGTCACAGTGTCCCTCTGGGTCTGAGGACAGTGCTGAAGGGAGAAGAGTGGTCTTGCTGGTAGGACATAAGAATGGGAGTCGGGAGCTTTGAGCCACCAGGAGCAACTCTGTGCCTCAACTTCCCCATCCGTGAAATGGGGGTAAGAACAGAAAGGCACTCAAGGACAGCTGGCCAGAACGGAAAAGGACCCTCACTATGACGAGGCATTAGTAGGAGGAGAAGGATTCTTACCCTGTGTCAGAAAAGTTTGCATTGTCTCCTCCCCAAGGACCTTCACCCAGAGATTGATTCTTAGCTCCTACGGTATCCTGCCAGGCCCCCTGGGAACTCCTTTCCCTGCCACCTCTGGAGCACTGAAGGCGGCACAAATGCACAAAGGGTTCAGTAGAAGTGAGGAGCCTAAACCCTTTCTGCGGATCGGCGCCTGAATGTCAGAGTCACGGTTGTTGTCGTGTTCCCGGGGCAAAGGCCATTGGGGAGCAGAGGTTTCCCAGGCATCAGTTACAGCAGCTCTGTGGGGTTTCCAACCTGTTTCCTCTTTGTTTCAGCTTTTCAGCAACAGCCTTTAAAATCGGACAGGGACACGTGGCTCATCCTGAATGAACATCGGCAATGGCTGCAGAAGCTTGCGAACCGCGTGTTGGGTGCTTCTTACGACTTGGGAGCGGCACCGACACAGAAGGACCCTTCCTCCTGCCACGGTAGGTACCACAGACGGGAGCAGCTCTTTGGAGCAGGGAGGCAGGTTCCGTGGGGCGAGAGGGGCCGTGAGGGGTGGAAGGAGCGACGCGGCGTCCTGGAGTCACCGGGGGCCACTCGCCTGGGGGCTGGAGCAGAGGGAAATTGTTCCTACCACGGCCCTGCCCCAAACGACTCCCCCCCCCGCCTTTGGGTTCCATGCGCGATGGCCCAGCCCCCCAGCCACAGCTTCTCCATGGGATCCCCTCCGTCAGCAGCGCGCGGAGAGAGGGGGATTCTCCAGGACTCCCTTTGGCCATCGCCAGCCCCAGGGGAGCAGCTGCCAGGGGAGGGGCTGGTCTCTCTCAGGGATGCCGGCTCTCAGGGAAATGGCAAAGGGGGAGGAAGGGGAACCTGCCCTGGTCCAGATTCTCCCCCTTGACAATTGTGTCCTTCTCATCTGTGCTCCTGCCCTGTCTCCTCTGACAGACACCGGCTGAGCCCACCGCTCCCCGGCCTGGCCGGGAGACCAAGCAGCTGGAACACCACAAGGATCCGGAAGAGGCAGAGCTGCACGCGACGGGGAACCAGCCGCGACCGGGACCAGGAGCCGTTCAACCCACAGGCCAGAGGACGCCAAGCCCCTCCCCGGCCCTGCGGCGCGTCCACAAGAACCGAGGATCCGCTCCTGGCCCAGAGACTTGCAGCTGTCGTGGACTTTTGCTTGTTCCCCAACATTTGTCCTGCCCGACACCCCAGGACATGGCTTGTGAGTCACCATCAGACCCACCCATCTCCGGGCCCTTCCCACCGGCCTCTGCCCATCTGGGTGGGTCTCTCTCGTCATCCGTCTGCCTTCCCACAAACACCAGCGTGGGACCACTCTCCTGGGGGGCACTGGGACTGCGCGCGTTCTGGGGTCCGCGGTGGGGAGGGGTTGGGGCTGCCCAGCATTCTGGGGTCCGCGGTGGGGGAGGGGTTGGGGTTGCATGATCTGGGGTCCGCGGTGGGGAGGGGTTGGGGTTGCGCGTTCTGGGGTGCGCGGTGGGGGAGGGGCTGGGGCTGCCCAGCATTCTGGGACTGGGGTGGGAAGCTGAGGCTGCCCGGCTGCTCTGGGGCTTGTGGGGATGCCAGGGCACCGGGCAGCCTGAGGGCTGGTGTGGGAGGGTAGAAATCTGGGGCTGGGCAGCCACCAGTGTGGGGAGGAGAGGGCAGAGGAGGGGCAGTAGCCTGGTGGGCTTGGGGGGCGGAGCCTTGGGAAAAAGGGGCGGGGCTGAGGTTTGCCTTCCCTCGTCAGCCGTTCGCCCGCTGCCCATGCCTCCCACTGCTCTCTGCCAGGCGGGTAGAGGCCCTGGAAAGAGGGGACGTGCCCAGGCACAGAAGTGCTGTGGTCAGGTGCCCCGGCCAGAAGAGACTCCTCTGACCCTCCAAGAAACCCCACAGAGCCCTCTGCCAACTGGGGCGGGTTTCACCCCTCCCCCATCTCAGAAGGCCACGTGGGGAATTCTTGGAGGGGTCTTGGACCCTCTTGTGGTTTTATCCCCGTGGATCTGCCTCGGGAATGGATTTCACCGATTGGTGACGGGTGCGGGACAGGGACCCATCTGGAAGTGGGTCAGGGGACCCCTCTGAGGACTCCTCTCCCGCCCTCCACCAGTCACTGTGGCCCCTGCCCGTAGGACCAGCGAGGGAGGGGACTGCACCACATGGGGGAAGTGCCGCGGTCTGGGGCCCTGCCCGCAAGAGGGTCCTGTGACCCCTCCAAGGAGTCTCTCCACCGTCCCCTCCCTACCAGTGAGGGTCACCCCCTCCCCCCCGCCTCAGGCCAGCTGAGAAGGGAAACGTGCACCAGTCAGAGCAGCCAGTGCCCGACAGCCTAGGCCAGAAGCCTCCATCTCTGGAGCTGAGCAGCCGGCCGGCACCATCGCCCTGGACGCCCCATCGCAACAGTGCGAGGAAGAGCCCGTCTCGCTCCCTGGACGTCTTTCCAGAACTCAGCGCCTGGCCCTTCGGGCTGCCCCTCTGACTGGTGCACGTTTCCCTTCCGAGCTGGCGTGGGGGAGGGGGTGACCCTCACTGGTAGGGAGGGGACGGTGGAGAGACTCCTTGGAGGGGTCACAGGACCCTCTTGCGGGCAGGGCCCCAGACTGTGGCACTTCCCCCATGTGGTGCAGTCCCCTCCCTCGCTGGTCCTACGGGCAGGGGCCACAGTGACTGGTGGAGGGCGGGAGAGGAGTCCTCAGAGGGGTCCCGTGACCCACTTCCCAATGGGACACTCTGCCCCCCGTCGGAGGGACAACTCCCAGCCTGGCTGCGTTACACCAGTCACTGGGGACAGATCCGCAGTCACGGCGCGCTCCGCTTAGACAGGGCTGACTCCCACGCACGACGCCGCAAAGGGGTTAGGGTGGGAGCCAGTTAGGATCCGGCCCATCGGTCAAACCCACTCTCGGGGCGGCGCTACGGGGCCACGTTCCCTCTCAGGTGCGGAATGACCTTTTTTAGGTGCGGCAGGGGGCACAGGGCAGGGGCAGCGGTACTTGTTCTGGCTGGGGGCAGCCTCGGGGCCGCGGCCGGGGATGGAGGATATGCGGCGCGGGGGAATTATCTGAACTCCTGGACTAATAAATGTATCTCTGCTGTAGACCCTGCGTTGCTGTGAATTCCTCTGTCGCGACAAAGATTGTGTTTGATGTTTGTTTGTCTTGTGGGGTTTGTCTTATTGCTGCCTTGTGCTGTGTTGTGTTAAACACAAATCCCGCGTTAGGCAGAAACGGATTAATAGGCATTGCTGACTGTATCTGCAGAAGCTATTGTCTCAGCAGGGCAGAGGCCCAGCAATGCCAGGCACAGCAGCTCCTGCGCGACGTGGGGACGCTTCTGCCCCAGGGAGGGGGGGGGGGCAGCTCTCTGCCTGGGGACCCGCCCGGCCTGTCTCCTCAGGAACCTCTCAGCAGCTGTATCCTGCAACAAGCCGTGAGCAGCCGTGAGCGTGGGCAACGCAGCCTCTGGCCATAGGACAGGCAGCTCCCTCCTGCAGCCCCTGGCAAACTCCCTCCCGGCCTGAGCCACACAGAACCCAGGCGTCCTGGGCCAGACAGCTGACCATGCGTGTGTGGGGGGGGTGACATCTCCCAGCTCATGATCCCCCAGCACTTCACAGACGTTCCTAAAGCCTCCCACCCTGGGCCGTGGGGACTGGAGAGCACCCAGCTCCCCCCAGGAACACCCAGTTCCCTTGCACTCTCCAGACCTCAGCTGGCCGCTGCCAGTCCCTCTCTCTAGCCCGTTTCTGGGCAGACTGCAGTCCCTCCTGGCCACTCCTCCCTGGCAAAGGGTGCGGACCTGCTACATCTGGAACCCTGCCTTCAGGCCTTACGGCCTGGGGCTTCCCCGGCCCAAGCCCTCCCAGCCTGCCATGTCTGCTGTCGTACCTCGGTGTTTTGTACCTCGGTACCTTCGGTGGTCTGGACTGTCAGTGTCAGCGTCGTCTGGTCAGGGTCGTCCTGGCGCGCTCCTGACAGGACCTCTACCCCGTCGGTGATAATAAACTCTCGGCTGCGTGCGTAACAGTCGGTACTCCCTTTATCTAGAGTGTTAGACCCCGTGCACTTGGGTCAACACAAGAGATCTCTGAGAGGCCCCGGAAACGACAGATGCAGGCAAGGTTTGAAATCAGTCGAGCAGGTTTATTGTCAAATGCGAAGCTCTACCAGTTGGTAACACAGATCAGTACAATGTGACACCACTGGGCACTATGGCCCGCGTTGACACGGTACCAACACCAGGCAGGCCTATTACCATATATCAGATATTAACAGCACTTAGTCAAAGTTAAGTTACTGTGCACTCTGTAAGTTTAGGCAATGACACCTGCCGTTCAGGCACCTAGTGCGCCCCCCCCAAGGTCGGCCGGAGAGCACCCTCTGCGGTGTCCTTTTATAGACAGGTACAAACAACTTACATCATTTCTTACGTACCAGGTTACCACCCTCTGTTGCCTAGTTACCACCCCTCACTGTATGGAAGGGGGGCTCACTTACTATCCTTCATGCTGTCAGTTTTGACCCGGTCCTGAACCTAGGTCGGTCTGTGCATTAGTTTTTAGGGAGTTTTTGTACCAAGACATTTCTTATTCAGATGTTCCATTACTCCCCTTTGGCTCTCAGTCTGTACCCAGTGCCTCCCTGTGTCCTTCCATGCTCGACCTAACTTACACAATCCCACAGTTATCAATAGGGCTTCTTTCTTGGCTCCTGTGTTACTGAACCAAAGTCTTGCTCACTAGATTGCAGGCTGTGACGTAGTGGGGGTACTTGCTGGGCTGTGGTGACCCCTGCTGTCTGGAGCAAGACCCAGCAGGGAAAATCTCGCTAGGCAGAGATAAGGCCAAACTTGTCGAACCAGTGGCCAGACACCCCCCATGGAGAGGAACAAAGGAAGGTGAATGCTGCCCTGGACTGGGGGGCAGGGCTGCAAGGGAATTTAGTTGTTACTGTGGGAGAGCATGGAGGAGACAGCCTAGGGAGAGGAGCTGGAGTTTAGGGGCCCAGTCTCCCCCCAACTCAAGGGGGCCTGAGGCATCCTAGCCCAGTTCTGTGACCAGACTACATCTGTGCTGTGCTGTATCCTGGAGAGGCAATAAACTTCCTCTATTCCACTGGCTGGTGCAGTCTGTTTGTGCCATCTCGGGGTGCAGGAGACGTGGAACCCCCAACACGCCGTCACACAGGCCTGTTGCTGTTTCCGTGTTGCAGGCCTTAGGCCTGCTGACTCCATATCACTGACCCTCAGCTTACTACATCTGCCTCTCAGAGCCCCGCCCACCACGGCTGCCTCTCACAGATGCACAGACAGACCTTCCAGGACACAGGAATCAAATCCTCACCTTACAAGAAGTGATTTTTGTTACAAAACAGGAGAGAAACGTGATAAAGAGTACTTGTTTCCTTGATGTTACAGAGCAACTGAGGAAACCGAATTAAAACAGAAAAAACCCTCTAGCACAATGCTCATTTTTTCGGGAAGAATGGCTCCTGCGCAAGAGGGGGGGTTTTCACATCTACACAGCTCCTTTTTGTGTAAAAGGCTCTCGTGAAAAAACTGTTGCTAATGAATTATGCAAATGAAGCGTGGTGATAGTCTACTCTGCGCTTCATTTGCACAAGCTTTTGCGGAGAAAGGTTGCGGTATGGACGTAGCCAAAGAGAGCAGGCAGGGAACCTAAATCCAATTCACATTTCAACCCTCTGTCTCGATTGGTTCTCCTGGCCCCCTGGCTGACACCTTTGCTAGGTACCTGAATTAACCCTTTAATCAGCGGGTGCTGGTCAGCACTCCTCCTGTTCATGACACCTTCCCATGGGCCCGCCTCCATGTCGTAGAGCTCAGCAGTTTGGCATTGGCCCCTTTCCTCTGGTGCAGCCAGGTGAGGGGAGAGTGGTCGGTTACACTGTCAGAGCCGCCCAATTAGCTATCTAAGGGCCCACACCCGGGCCAGGCAGTGCTTCTCTACGGCCGCACAGTGCAGCTCCCGGGGCAGCATCGTCCTGACGAAGTTCGCAGCGGGGCGCCTCTCCCCGTACAGTCAGTTTGCAACAGCACCACCCCGCCCTGTGACTGAGGCGTCAGTGAACAGCAGGAAGGGTTCCCTGACGTCCGCATCCACCTACACCGGGCCAGGGATGAGTAGCCCCGGTCAGCACAGAGAGCCCTTCCGCACTGCTCGGTCCAGACCACGTGCTTGGGCCCTTCCTACATGGCTCTGTCCGGGGAGCTGCCAGGCTCTACAGCGCTACTGTCACGCGGCCGGGGAGAAGGCCCCGTTCAGGGTGGGGAGGTTAAATATCCGATATTTGAATAGTCGATTAACCTCATGAATTCTTACCAGTTACTCGACTATTCTACAGTCCCGGGGGTGGGGAGCAGCAGCCAGTGCGCTCTGGCCCCCCTCCCGAGGAGCCCCCTGCCACTCTGCGCTGATGCCTCTGAATCACGGGGTACCAGGTGGGAACTGGTCTTCAAGGAGAGCCAGTTTACACCAGCATCATCCGGGACCACGCTGTTGGCCCGCGCTGCTGGCCCTGATCTAGAGGCAGCCGTGCAGGGTGGCAGCAGCTCCTGTCCGGGAGAGCGGTCTGAGCTCCTGGACCCCACATAAGCCAGAACTCAGCCAGGCTCTCTGCCCGCCCACCTCCTAAGGTGTTTGTTCTGCTGCTGCTGCTTCCTTTTCTGCTCCTTCTGCTGCTGCCGCTACCTCTTCTGTTGCAGCTTCTTCTCCTGTCTCGATTTTTTTCTGCTTCTTCTACTGTTTCTTCGTCTGCTGCTTTAAACTGCTGCTGCTTTTTCTTCTGCTGTTTCTGCTGCTTCTGCTACTGCTGCTCCTATTTGTTTTTCTGTTTCTCCTTCTGCTTCAAACTGCTGATTCTTTTGCTGCTCCTGCCTCCTTTCTTCTGCTGCTTCTTCTACTGCCGTGGTCTCCAATCTTTTGAATCACAAGATCACTTTTTCAGTTTAAGTGCAAGGTAAGATCTACCTCAAACCCAAATGCTCTTGCCCCGCTTCCTTCCTGCTCCTTCTTTGAGGCCCTGGCCCTGTTCTACCCCCTTCTTCCAGGCCTCCCCCTGCTCACTCCATGCCCTTTCCTTGCCCATCCTCTCTTTCATCAGCGTTAGGTGGGCGAAGCGATGAAGCTGCTGTGGGGTCCCCTAACAATACTAACCCCTTTGTTCGACTCCTGTGACAGCCAGTGACTGTCTAGGAAGGAGTACGGCAGAAAGGGATCTAGGGGTTATAGTGGACAATATGCTGAATATGAATCAGCAGTGGGATGCTGTTGCAAGAAAAGCAAACATGATTCTGGGATGTGTTGTGAGGAAGACACGAGAAGTCATTCTTCCGCTCTACTCTGCGCTGGTTAGCCCCCGGTTGGAGTATTGAGTCCCGTTCTGGGCATCACATTTCAAGAAAGATGTGGAGAAATTGGAGAGGGTCTTGAGAAGAGCAACAAGAATAATTAAAGGTCTAGAGAACATGAGCTATGAGGGAAGGCTGAAAGAATTGGGTTTCTTTAGTTTAGAAAAGAGAAGATTGTGGGGGGGACAGGATAGCCGTTTTCAGGTATCTAAAAGGGTGTTATAAGGAGGAGAGAGAAAACTTGTTCATCTTTGCCTCTGAGGATAGG
This sequence comes from Pelodiscus sinensis, assembly GCF_052426305.1. NCBI lineage: Eukaryota > Metazoa > Chordata > Testudines > Trionychidae > Pelodiscus > Pelodiscus sinensis. Next base: position 8,024,689 of record NC_143063.1, on the reverse strand, counting down.
ACAAAAAGCAATGGGCTTAAACTGCAGCAAGGCAGCTTTTAGTTGGACATTAGGAAAAAGTTCCTAGCTATCAGAGTGGTTAAAAACTGGAATAAATTGCCCAGGGAGATTGTGGAATCCCCATCTCTGGGAATATTTAAGAGTAGGTTAGATAAAAGTCTATCAGGGATGGTTTAGACAGTATTTGGTCCTGCCATGAGGGCAGGGGACTGGACTCAATGACCTCTCGAGGTCCCTCCCCGTCCTAGTATTCTATGATTCTATCATCTGGTGGCGTGTTTTTATTCATCAAAGGGCCAATTAAGGTGAATCGAACATATGACCAATTTATGAAGGGTAATTTACAAAATAGGGGATTCAGCGGATATTAAAAAATGGTTAACGACAACCAATAAACAGTACAAGCGACGAGGAGTCCTGTGGCACCTTATAGACTAACTGAAGTGTAGGAGCATAAGCTTTCGTGGGCAAAGACCCACTTTGTCAGATGCAAACAGTACAGTAATCAATTCCCAAAAATCACAAGGAAAAGGAAAATTTCGGCTGAGTCCAATTGGCATGGTCAGTGTAATAACCAAAGTTTATAGCAGCCTTCTTGAAAGTTCCCAGACTGTCGCTCAGGAGCTCAAATCTCGCAGCTCACCGAGAGCTTTGAGAGGAGGCCTGAGAAGAGCCCTCGGAGTCCTCTTCCCTGCCGATGGTAAGTAGTTCTCAGGGTGGCTGGCGATGGTCTTCAGTGGAGTCTCCCGTAAGGCTGCAGTTGTCTTGATCCGGAGTCTGATGTCCTGTGAGGAAAACCCCGCGCACCCTGCCTCTGGGACGGACATCCCCAAACTGTCCAGCTATCGGCCTTTTATCCCGTCTCAGGCGGGAAATCCCTGCGAGGGAAACCCCTCAGAGTCTGCCCCTGCTAGGGAGACCCTGTGTGTGAACTTCTGAGGTAAAGCCAGGTCAGACCGGACAGTGTGTGTTTGTGAGAATGACAGAGACACACACTGAGAGTGACAGAGATTTGTGCATTGCCGAGCTCCCTCCATCCCCTGCTCTCGGTGTGGAGATAGGGCATAAGAGTAGAGGGAGGGAGGAACACCCTGACATCAGAGCCCCCCCTTCTCCTTCCCACACCCTGCACAGCAAGCAGGAGGATACCAAGGGGGCAGCTTCAATGCAGAAGGCAGGAGCAGCATGAAAATGGGGAGAGGAGCAACTGAAGCGTTAGCCCTTGAGAGCTTCCTGGACAAACCAGCCAGGATCATCGGCCAGAGGCTCTGAGATCTGTCATTAGACCCCGATCCACTGCTCGGTGAGCACTGCTCTACTATTTCTGCTGCTGCCGCTTCTTCTGTTGCTGCTCCTTCTCCTGCCCCTGCTTGTTTTCATGTTTCTTCTTCTGTTTGTGCTGCTGCTTCTTTGGCTACTTTTTCTTCTGTTGTTTCTTTTGCTGATTCTTCTTCTGCTTTTGCTCCTTCTTCCTCTGTGGCTGCTACTTACTCTGCTGTTGCCTCTTCTGCTGCTGCTTTTCTTCTTCTTCTGGGCTGTGTCTACACTGCACCCCTTTTCCGGAAAGGGATGCAGATGAGACAAGTCGGAATTGCAAATGCAGCGGGGATTTAAATTTTCCCCGCTCCATTTGCATGAACATGGCTGCCGCTTTTTTCCGGCTCGGGGCTCTGCCGGAAAAAAGCGCCAGTCTAGACAGGGATCTTTTGGGAAAAAAAGCCTTTTCCGAAAGGTCCCTTATTTCTCTTAAAATCAGGACACAGCCCTGCTGCTGCTGCTAATTCCTCTTTCTTCTGCTGCTGCTTCTTCAGCTTCTCCTATTCCTGCCTCTGCTTCTGCTGTTCCTGCTGCTCTTATCTTCTTCTGCTGCTGCTGCCTCTTTTCTTCTCTGTTTCTTCTACTGCTTCTGCAGCTGCTGCTGCTTCTCTGGCTGCTGCTGCTCCTTCTTTTTCTGTGGATACTTCTGCTGTTGCTGCTATTGTGCTACTTCTTCTTCTCCATCTGGTGTTTGTTTCCTGTTGCTACTCTTTCTGCTGCTGCTACTTATTTTTCTGTTCCTTCTTCTGCTGCTCCTTCCGCTGCTGCTGTTGCTTCTTCTGCAGTGCTGCTGTTTCTGCTGCTTCATCTGCTTCTATGGTTCCTTCTGTGGCTGCTCCTATTTGTTTTTCTGCTTCTCCTCCTTCTGTTTGTGCTTCTGCTTCTTCTATGGCTGCTTCTGTTTTCTTTCTTCTTCTGCTGCTGCTGTTTCTACTTCTCTCAGGTATATCTACATTTGCCCCCTAGTTTGGAGTAGGGAGGTAAATGAAGCATAGCGAAGTTGCTAATGAAGTGTGGGATTTAAATATCCCGTGCTTGATTAGCATATTTGCAGCCGGTCGCCATTTTAAAATGCCAGTCGCCCGATTTAACTCACCGTGTGTAGACACAGGAGTCCGATTTAAAACCCTTCCCTCGATTTAACCGTTACTCCTCATTGCACGAGGAGTAACAGTTAAATCTTGCGCTTCTTTAGCAACTTGGGTATGCTTCATTTGCCTCCCCCGTCCGAACTAGGGGACAAGTGTAGACACACCCCCACTCAATAAGGAGCAGCCAGACATCATGACGCAGGGATGATCCCCAAAGCCTTATTCTGCCCCTCTAGTGGAGCTGGCGGGAAGTGGGGGGGGAGGGGTGACCCACAGAAATTAGGAGCCTGCTGGAAGTCTCCAGAGAGCTGTCACCTCTGCACCTGGGAAGGGAAGGGGGAGGGGCTGGCTCCTCAGGGGCTGGGCCTGGGCATCTTCTCTCAGGAAGCAGGGGAAGCCTTGTGCCCGGCAGGGAGCTGGCTCCATCACTGTAGCCGGCTGGGCCCTTACCCCGCTCTGCCCTGTCAGGAGGAGGGGAAGGGAACTCGGGGGCTGAGGTGGTAACAGAGCATCTCCCTCCCTCCCATTTAACACTCCATTGGCATCCACAGCAAAGTGTGGGACACTTCCGGCCCACGCAGCCTCCTCAGCACCTGCCCTGCTATCGACAGGCACATTTGCCTTCCCTCTGCCTCCTCTGCCTGTTCCAGTGCGAGAGGAAACCGCAACATCCCCTGAGAGGAGGGTCCCAACTACGGGATGGTTTCCCTCTGCTCCCATTGAATGCTCTGTTCCCTTGAGACTTTCATCCTCCTTAAGAGCACTGGGGCTCTCAGACTGGAGGTGGGACAGTACTACTGTGTCCCGGAAAGTCTCATCAACATAGCTCTCTGCCTCCCTTAGCTCCTCCACTTCAGGCACCCTGGCCTCCAAAGCACGAACTCGGTCTCTGAGGGTCAGGAGCTCCTTCCAACGGGTGCACACATACGCCACCCGCCCACAGGGCAGGTAATTATACATGTTACACTCGACGCAATAAACAGGATAGCCCCCACTCTGCCACTGGGCTTCTGTCTCCATTTTTCTAATGAATAAATTTAAGTATAAACTGGGATTCTTTTTAAACCTCTGGAATATAGATTATAATACAAGTTATGTTTTAAAGAAGGTCAGAAGTCACTAGTGCCCTCTAACCTCCCCCTCTAAACTCCCTGTTAGCTGTTCCTGTTCACAAGCTCCCTGGGCGCTGAGTCACAGGCTTATATAGCTCCGGTAGCCCCTCCCCCTGACTGAGGCTCAGCCAATTAACAGAGGCTTCTAGATTTCAAACCTTTTAGAAGCTCCTTCAAACAAACAAACAAACAGACAGACAGACAGACAAACACAAGCTCAGCACACAGCAAATAACTCCCCCCCCCCCACACAAACACACACTCCAGACAGCCACTTACCACAAGGGTCCCGCTTTTACTCCTCTTTTACCTGGAGAACTCCCTCTCCAAACTCCCTGTTAGCTGTTCCTGGTCGCAAGCTGAACAGGACTTCACTTGACTGCGTACTGAAATGTTTCTGTGTTTGTCAAGTAGCTTGCTAATGTTTTCAGTGCCAAAATCATCCCTGATTTCATGTGGGGGAAGTGAGGCAAAGAAAAAAGCTGCCCATTCATTTAGTTCATTCTCTGGAAACCTCTTACTCAGAGGCTCACACAGCAGGGAGATGAAATGCAGAATAGGTTCACTGCTGAACTGGCCATCAGTTGTGGTTGATTTGATTTGATTTTTCACAGTGTTTCTCCAAGATCCTGCCCTCTCATCCTGCGGCTCTGGGCCCTTGCTAACTGCACAGCCTCATGCGTTGTCAAAGAACCTTTCTGGGAGCATTTAGTCAGTTCTGCTAATTCATAAAATACAGGACTATGTAGCACTTTAAAGACTAACAAGATGGTTTATTAGATGATGAGCTTTCGTGGGCCAGACCCACTTCCTCAGATCAAATAGTGGAAGAAAATAGTCACAGCCATATATACCAAAGGATACAATTAAAAAAAAATTAACACATATGAAAAGGACAAATCACATTTCAGAACAGAAGGGGGATGCAGGGGGAGGGGGGAAAGGAAGGTGAATGCCTGTGAGTTAATGATATTAGAGGTGGGGAAGGGTAGATGTCTGTGAGTTAATAGTATTAGAGGTGATAATTGGGGAAGCTATCTTTGTAATGGGTAAGATAGCTGGAGTCTTTGTTCAGCCCCCCCTGTGGAGAGTGTCAAATTTTAGCATGAATGCCAGTTCAGAGGACTGTCTTTCAAGTGCAGATTTGAATGTCTTCTGAAGTTGGATGCAGGTGAGTAGGTCATTCATACAGTGTCCTTTCTGGTTGAAATGGCAAGCAACTGTTTTTTCTTTTCGAATGTCTGTTTTGTGGGCATTGATTCTTTGGCGAAGTGTCTGAGACGTTTGTCCAATGTACATAGCAGATGGACACTTACGGCACTATTTGATCTGAGGAAGTGGGTCTGGCCCACGAAAGCTCATCACCTAATAAACCATCTTGTTAGTCTTTAAAGTGCTACATAGTCCTGTATTTTGTTTCAGCTACACCAGACTAACACGGCTACATTTCTATCAGTATTCTGCTAATTCATGTGAGACCTCATTTAATACAGCTGCAGTGACGTGGCAATTAGTGTCATGGAACTTAGTCAGGCAGCACTTTGCTATTGGGTCATTATTTTTTGAGATTTCCTGTTGCAAATAGTTAAGAAGGGGCTCCTAATTACACAGCAAAGCACTTCCAGCAAAATGTCTAGGTGGCCACCTCACTTCAGTTGGAGGTTTCAATGATACAGTCTCATTTTCTGTGACATTTGCTATTTCCTCCTATTGTCCTCTTCGGACTGAGGATCTGCAAAAGATTCTATAAACGGTCTTCAAAAGGGTCTCTCCTGTCTTCATCTCTGGCACTTGGTTCCACACATCAGCTAAACCCAGGTCTTCTCCATGGGCCAGGCAGTGTTGTGCTGTTAAATGTGGGATGCTCTGCTTGAGTTGTCTGGCAACACCATTGTTTTTCCCCAGCACGACTGAAGCACCATCTGAAGTGAACATCACTGTTTTCATCAGATCCTGCTTATTCAGGGTGTCAAAGGCTTTGAGAGCAGCTGTAACAGCTTGTGCATTCCAAGCAGATAACTGAATCGTTCCACCAAACACAGTCTTCTGCCCTGCACATGCTGCAGCTCTCAACTTGAAGTCAATGAAAAGCAAGTTGGTGACAGAAATACCTGTGCTCTCATCAGTAATAAGTGTATGGTAGGAAGACAGGCGAATAGCTGACTTGATTTCTGCACTGACAACACTGATGATTGACTCCAAAACCGCAAAAGCTGAGTTTTTCTATGCCAGCTTGTACATACTGGTGCTTTCCCATGTGCTCATTTATATTTTGCGCATTTCTATTCGGGAGCTGTTCATTTGTACGGGAAGCAGAAAGTTATCTGTGAGAATTTTTATTTTTTCTGGCTTTAAATGTTTTCTGTCCTTCAGTTCCAGCCTCTTCTGTTTCTTTTTTGTGTTTCTAAGAGCATCCTTCACAACTCACATCCCAGGGGAGGAGAATTCCTGCTCCTAAGAATATGTGCAGCAGATTCACGACTTTTGCTTGATGAATCCTCTTCATGTTGTCCAAGGGCTTCCCCCTTCCCACTTGTGGCCTGCGGAGAAGTGGCTGCATATTCTAGTCTGAGTCCAAATTTAGCAGGTCAAGCCCACATCAGCACTGTACTGGAATATGTCCCCCCTCTGTACACAGATCTGGCCTTGAGATTGTTGAGATTCTGCTTCAACTCTTTCATTCAGCCATTCTCCTTTGACCGTGGGGCAGCATTTCTTCTTAGGGTTTGCTCCAGTGTTGGTTGATGCTCTTTGCCTTCATTAACACATGACTGTTAAAAGGTGCAGAAGGGCTGGGGGTCATGTAATATCACGTATTCTGCTCTTAATTAAAAATCCTGTAGTCCATGAGATATGTACAGCTTGTATTAAAAAGAGTCTGCCTGAGAGTGCTGCTGTGATAACTAACTCTGTTGCAGGCAATGATTAGAGTCATTGAACACTAGGACTGGAAGTGACTCAGGAGATCAAGTCCCTCCCCTGCACTCACGGCAGGACCAAGCACTGTCTAGATCATCCCTGGCAGGCGTCTGTCCAACCTGCTCTTCAGTAGAAATTTTTGTGGCTCTTCTATGGACCTTCTTCAATTTCTCTGCATCTTTCTTGAAATGTGGTGCTCAGAATTAAACACAATACTCCAGTTGAGGCCTGATCAGTGCCGTGCAGAGCAGAAGAATGACTTCTGGTCTCCTGCTCACAACACTCCTGTTAATGCATTCCAGAAGCATGTTTGCTTTTCTTCCCCAACAGCATCACACTGTTTAGCTTCTGATCCAGTATGACCCCCTAGATCCCTTTCTGCAGTGCTCCTTCCTAGACAGTTGCTTCCCATTCTGTATGTATGAAACTGAGTGTTCCTTTCAATGTGGAGCACTTTGCATTTGTCCTTATCAAACTTCATCCTGTTTACCTCAGACCAGTTCTCTAGTTTTTCCAGATCATTCTGAATTCTGATTCTGTCATCCAAAGCACTTGCAACCCCTCCCAGCTTGGTATAATGTGCAAACATAATACGCGTACTCTCTATGCCATTATCTAAATTGATGATGAAGATATTGAACAGAATTGGTCCCAAAACAGACCTCTGAAGAACCTCACTTGTTATGCCCTTCCAGTATGACAAGTGAACCATTAGTAATTACTTTCTGAGAACAGTTATCCAGCCAGTTTTGCACCCACTTACGTTGTATTTCATCTTTTTGGTAGTTGCCCCATCTAGGTTGTAGTTCCCTAGTTTATTGATAAAAAGGTCATGCGATACCGTATCAAATGCCCACCTCCTTCCCATACTGCATTGCCTAGTGCAGTAGTCTGCGAGCTTAATTTGTTTGTGAAGACAGAGGCAAAATAAGCATTGAGTACTTCAGCTTTCTCCACATCATCTGTCACTAGTTCACCTCCTTCATTCAGTAAGGGCCCCACACCCTCTCTGATAACCCTCTTAATGCTAACATGCCTGGAGGAACCTTTCTCACCCGTCACATCCCTTGCTAGCTGCAAACCAGTTGTGCTTTTGAATTCCTGACTGCTCCCCTGCATTCCTGATCCTATCATTCCAGAGCAAGCTCTACCCTTCTTTATCAATATTCCAATCACGTGTATTATCCCACCAAGTCTCTGTGATACCGACTGTGTCATAGTTGTGTTTATTTATTAGCACTTCAAGTTCTTCCTGCCTATTCCCCACCCTCCTTGCATTTGTACACAGGCATCTAAGGGTATGTCTACACTACAGCACTAATTCGAACTAACTTAGTTAATTAGTTAATTCAAACTAAGCTAATTCGAACTAATGCATCCACACTAAAAAACTAGTGCAAATTAGCGTTTTGTTAATTCGAAATAGCATGTCCACACAGAGTGGACCCTGAACCGGGGTTAAGGATGGCCGGAAGCAGTGCCGGCAGGGCATCAGATGAGGACTTAGAGCGTGGAGCTGCTGTCTCAGGCTAGCCGAGGGCTGTGCTTAAAGGGACCCGACCCCCACCCCGGACAGACAATTCTCAGGGTTCCCCGCTTGCAAAGCAGTCCTGGCTTGGATTGCCCAGAGTACCCACACTGGGCACATCACAGCACTCGGCCACCAGCCCGGCTGCACTTGCCACAGGCTGCCATCTGGGGAGAGGGGGCAATTGGGGGGCTGCAGGAGAGCTTCCACCCCCAGAAGCCCACAGAGCCAGCCCAGTCCTCCCCATCAGGGGCTCGTACCCCATTCCTTCCTCGCCTCCTTCCGCTTAGCCCTCCCTAGTCCCCCTTCCTGATGTACAAAATAAAGGACACGTGTTCAAAAATAGAATCTCTCTTTATTGAACAAAACTGGGGGAGACTGGGAAAAGGAGATGGGAGAGGGGAAGAGAAAGGGTGGGAGAGGGGAGGGCAACTATAATGATGAGGGGTTTGGAACAGGTTCCATATGAAGAGAGGCTAAAGAGACTGGGACTTTTCATCTTAGAAAAGAGGAGATGAAGGGGGGATATAATAGAGGTCTATAAAAGCATGAGTGGGGTGGAGAGGGTGCATACAGAAAAGTTCTTCATTAGTTCCCATAACAGAAGGACTAGAGGCCACCAAAGGAAAGGAATGGGTAGCAGTCTTCAAACTAATAACAGAAAGTTGTTCTTCACAAAGCAAAGAGTCAACCTGTGGAACTCCTTGCTGCAGGAGGCTGTGAAGGTTAGAACTAGAACAGAGTTTAAAGAGAAGTGAGATCAATTCATGGAGGTTGGGTCCATGGAGTGGTATTAGCTAGGGGGTAGGAGTGGTGTCCCTGCCCGAAGTTTGTGGAAGGCTGGAGACGGATGGCACGAGACAAATGGCTTGGTCATTGTCTTTGGTCCATCCCCTCCAGGGTCCCTAGGGTTGGCCGCTGTCGGCAGACAGGCTACTGGGCTAGATGGACCTTTGGTCTGACCCAGGACGGCCATTGTAAGCTCAGGGCTCAGGGTCAGGGGCCTCAGTGGACCACCTTGATTTTCATGCACACCTGCTCCTGGGTGGCCAGGCTGGCAGCTCTCCTGCCCTAGACGGCCACTTTCCTGTGCCTAGTGCCGAGGTCGTGGAAGAGGTCCACGATGTCTGCACTGGACCAGGTGGGTGCCCGCCTCTTGCAGTCCTGGGCAAGCTCCCGGGAGCCGCCAGCCTGGTCCCGGGAAGAGGGGGAGGGCTGGGGGGCATCGGGTGGCTGGCTTGAGCCGTGCCCGGTGCAGGGTCTGCTGGCTGGGTGCTGGCAGGCTTGCACCTGGCACGGGCACCGTAGCCAGCCCGTGCCCCTTTAAGGGGTTCGGGGCCGGGAGGGGGGCAGTAGAGTTTTCCTGGTGTTGGCCAGAGTGGCCACCAGGGAAAGCTGGGGAGGGCTAGCCTCCCACTAGTTCGAATTAAGGGGCTACACACCCCTTAATTCGAACCTGTAAGTTCAAACTAGGCTTAGTCCTCGTACAATGAGGTTTACCTAGTTCGACCTAAGTGCTTTGCTAATTCGAATTAAGTTCGAACTAGCGGAGCGCTAGTGTAGCGCCTATCAAAGTTAATTCGAACTAACGTCCGTTAGTTCGAATTAACTTTGTAGTGTAGACATACCCAAAGATACAGATTTGATTTTGCCCCCCAGTTCTGCTTTGTCCCTCTTTTACCTCTGCTATTGCAGCCCATGCTCCCTCCCATTTTTGACCCATCTTCCAGGTCTCCATGTTCTTCACTTGCCTATGAGCTTTGGTCACCTGCCACCGTCAAACCTAGTTTAAGGCCCTTTTCACTAGTTTAGCCAGTCTGTGCCCAAATACTCTCTTCCCCTTCCTCCAAAGGTGAACCCGTCCCTGCTTAGCAGTCCTTCTTCTTGGAACAGCATCCAGTGGCCAAAGCCCTCCTGGCAACACCATCTTTGCAGCCAGGCATTCCCCTCCATGATTCACCTCTCTCTGCCTGGGCCCCGACCTTTAACAGGAAGGACTGAACAGAACACCACCAGCTCTCCAAACTCCTTCACCCATACTCCCAGAACCCTGTAGTCACTCTTGGTCCGCTCAAGGTCACACCTTGCAGTATCATTTGTGCCCACATGGATGAGTAGCATGGGGTAGTAGTCAGAGGGGTGGATATTCCTTGACAATGCCTCTGTAATGTCTCAGATACGGGCCCCTGACAGGCCGCACCTCCCGAGATGATTTGTCAGGGTGACAGATGGGTGCCTCCGTCCCCCTCAGAAAGGAGTCTCCAACCACTGAGGAAGATTTCACAAAGCAAAACTGATTCCAAAATGATCAGTCTCTGAGTCCCAGTGAGAGTCAGAACTCCTCAAGAAAAAGCTACAGTACACCTGGTTTCACTGAATAATTGCTGTCTGCTGTCGTAGCTTCTAAAAGATGGTGAACTACCTGGATTTCATCCGCTGTAGCCCAGTCCATCACAGCTAGAATCCAAACTAATTCCAGTTAGATAGGCAAGTTTCTTCTGCCTCTTTATTGACTTTTCAAAATAAGGAATACAGTTCATACACAGTTTACAGAGTAGTAATGTTAACCCAGTTAACCCATGTGGCCCTGACCCAGGAGCAGCTTGGCAGCCACCATGTGATCCTGGCCCCAACACCAGCCCTGGGGACAGCAGAGAGCTGCCCAGATCAGCACCCACTCCCCCACCAAACCCAGCACCACCAGCAGCTTCCTTGCCACCGGTAGGATGGCGAGTGCAGGCTAGGTCTACACTACAGACTTTTTGCTCAAAAACGGCCGTCCACATCTCAAGTGCTTCTTTGCGCAAGTAAAACCAAAGAACAGAGGGGTTTTCCCAGGGAAGGTATTCCTCAGTCTACGAGGAATAATTCCTTTTTGAAAAACAGTTTTTCGCAAAAAGGTGTATGTGGACAGGCAAAAGGGGTTTTTTTGCACAAGAAAAGGGAAGAGGAAAAAGCACAGGTGCCCTGGTGGCCATTCTAGCCATAGTAATCACTGCTCACTTCAAGAAAGCATCCAGGCAGTCTGGACGCTCTCTTTCGCAAAAGTGCATCCCTTTTTTGAGGTGCTTTTGCAGTGTGGATGCTCTCTTGTTTAAGAAGTTTTTGCAGATGAAAAGCTTCTTGTGAAAGAAGCCTGTAGTCTACACTTAGCTTTAAGAGAAAAAGTAGGATGAACTTCAGCCACTTCTATAACAGCATTTCTGTAGAAAATCCCCTTTTTATAAACAAACAAACAGACCTCAGACAAAGCCTCTCCCATCATAAGAACAGCAACCTACTCATTAGCACTTTAAGCCAACTTTAGGGTCATCGGCTCCCACAGTCCCAGGCTGTAAGGCCAGCAGGGATAGCCCTGCTCCCCGAGTTTCACCTCCTTCACAACAGAGGCCTAAGATATTCCTCACAACAGTTCCTGTGTCACTCCCGGCCCCATGTGTCTTCACCTTTGCCTGGGTTCTATGGACAAGCTCTGGCTCTTACAGGAGCGGATGGTTTCAAGAGACCGCTCTTGTGTGTGAATCCTGGGCAGACTATTCCCCTGCCTTTCCGGAAAGACAGAAAAACCCACTGGCTCCTTCTTTTTATTCTAGGCTGCATTTCTTCTTGCGAAGACTCACCTCAAGGAAGCACAGACACAGACAGGTGCTCAGGGTGGTGGTCCAACCTGCAGCAGCCGAGGCATGCTCCGGCCTCAGCCAGCAGGAGCAGGCCTTGCCAGAGGAGCCCAAGAAAACCAGAGGCTCTTGAAAGCTCCTATCAGGCATAAGAAGACTCTGTCTGTAGTCAGTGTGGCAGCTTCATGGCAGAGGCTGATGAGGAGACAACAGCTTCCTCGCCCACAAGCTAGTTTTACTAGCTAGGAGCTTACAAATTAGAAAGGGAAAGAAGCTGCAGTATTAGATACAGCCAGAGCACAACACATCTTCAGGGAAAGGGAACAGAGCCAAGAGCCCAGACACTGCTGCATGCAGAGAGAAAGGAAATGGAGTGGAGAGCCCAGAAGCCCAACAGAACACATTTACACACACTGTGGGCTAGCAAACACCTACGCTGAACAGTGGAGTGTCTGACTGGGACATGCTTGGGAATCTCTTCTTGTCTGGTCTCAATAAACCTACTGTGACTAACACGTCTCATGCCCTGTTCTCATCCTGCTAGTGTTCCCTCCTTCCAGGCCATTGGACAGGATAGTTTCCAGCGCGGGAGCATAAAGAGGTCATGGACTATAGGCATTGGGTACGTGTTTGAGGATATATTAAGAATCTTTAAGATTCATAAACTGTCAGTCTGGAATGTAACCCTTTGCTTTCCAGAACCAGAGCAATTATTCCCACAAGCCCAAAATGAAAAAATCAGACCGGGGAGCCTGAGAAACATGCTGCAGTCAGCACTAGCTGGTGACCTATTGGCAGCAAGGGCAAATGAGAAGGAAGCGGAAGGATCCACTCCACCAAGAATATCAAAGCGTAATGTCTATGAAAAGTTATAAGGAGCTGAGATTAGAAACTGACGAGATCTCAGTAGTAGGCTGGAATTCTGGTTTCAGTCACCCCTGTGTAAATCCGCCTCCCCCGCCACACGGATACTCCTCACGTCAGTGTTTTTAAGATCAGATTCTGATCAGTCACACCACACTAAATCCTTGGTTATACAGGAGACGTGACTCTGGATTCACAAGGGTGTCAATGAGCAGGCTTTGAACCTAAAAATCCACATGCTCTGTCAGCACCAATTATATAGCCCCATCCATGCATAAGTTCTTATATAGCCAAGTCCTCTGATCTGAGAGCGCCAGAGAAGGTCCGCCACTCTGAGCAGGTGTAGTGCCATTGTGCTGGATGGGGAGAAGATGTGGTAAAATCATTCCAACGGCGGCGTTTGTCCCCACTTGCTATGTATTGGTGCTCCATGGGCAAGGATAGAGGTGGTGGATGCTGAGCACCAGAGATCTGCCACATTGCACAGGGGGATGCAGCTACTCTGGGGTCTCTGGGTACAAATAACTGATAGCAAAATCAATACCACTCTCCAGAAAACCCACTGACTGCTACACTTACCTACACGCCTCCACCTTCCATCCAGCACACACCATTCCATCCATTGTCTATAGTCAAGCCCTTAGATACAATCACGTCTGCTCCAACCCCACTGACAGACCAAAAACTTTAAGATCTCTACCAAGCATTCGTAAAACTCAATTACTCACCGGTGGAATAGAAACAAATTGAAAGGGCCAGACAAACTTGCAGAAACCATCTACTTCAAGATAGGCCCAAGAAAAGCTAGTTAAACTCCAACACATCAGCCACCTACAACCTACACTGGAACAGGATACTACACTCCGAGAGGCCCTGGGTGACAGACCTATACTCTCTAATAGAAAACCCCCTAACCTTAGGAAGATACTTACTAACAACCACAAGGCACAGCACATCAATACTAACTCTGGAACTTTCCCCTGTGACAAACCCCATTGCCAGCTTTGTCCACGTATCTACTCTGGTGACACCATCACTGGACCTAACTATGTCAGTTATACGATCAAGGACTCATATTCCTGTTCATCCAGCAATGTGACTTATGCCATCATGTGTCAGCAGTGTCCCTCTGCAATGTATATTGACAGACTGCTCAGTCACTTTGCCAAAGAATCAATGCCCACAAATCTGACATCTTCCAAGAGAAAATCCTATTAGTCTACATTTCAGTCTACCTGGGCATTCCCTTAGAGACCTGACAACATGCATCTTACTTCAGAAAGACTTTAACACTAGATTACAGAGAGAAACTTCAGAACTTTCATTCATGCTTAAATTTGACAGGTTACAAATGGGCCTTAAGAAAGATGCTAGTTACCTACACATTACAAAGACAGCTTCCCCAACTATTGATAGTCCTAGTAACTGCTGATTAGCCACTCACTGACTTAAAATAAGCTATTTCCTCCTTCCCTCTCCCCCGCCCCACCTTTTGTTCTACAATCTGATTTGTTAGTTTATAATGTGCTCACCCTCTTCATTGTATTCCGTTGTTATATATGGTCACGCCAATTCTCTTTCAGAATAGGATTTGGAGAAGTGGGTCTGGCCCACGAAAGCTCACCACCTAACAACTATCTTGTTAGTCTTTAAAGTACTATATATTTTTCCTTTTGTTTTACCATGCTACCACAGTGCATTTGCTAGACCTGTGCCTTAGGGAAAAGAATTGACCCATAGTGATTCAAAAGTGACTTTGATTCCATTTCGCTTCCTGTACAAGTCAGTCACACTTTGTTTGGCTCCAGTAACCCTATGTCAAATATTTACTAGGCTCTCATCAGAATCAACATTACAGCTGGGCAAACCTCTCCATGCAAACCCTGTTTTTCACTTGCTTACAAGTTGTATGAAACATCCCGGGTTCAGCCAGGCATAGGAACAAGCCTCTATTGCCGTCTGCCTCTTGTCTACACTTTTGCAGCTTCCTCAACAACGGCTGGCCTGAGTCCCATGCTGGCCACAATCTCCTGTCCCTCAGGATACTGATGCCCCCTCTATGGCCTCCTTGAGACCCCATCATTGAGATTCCCATCTAGCTGTAGAGGCTGAAGGAGATGAACAATTACAGGGCTCTCCACTAATCTCCCCTTTCCAGACTCCAGCATATAGTACGCTCAAGGCTCCAGCTGACTTCTCAATTGTACACAGATCTACATCCAATGTATACCCATCCCCAGACAGAACCTGAAAAGGCCAGGTGCCAGGAGAGCTATTTCAGAGTCATCACCTATGTGTTTCAAACCTCTGACTTCCTTTGCATCCCTTTGTACCTCTAGCAGTAACCATAATCGCAACACAGTTCTGCAAGAGCCTCTCTCGCTATCTTCTGTTTCTTTTTGTGACCTCTGTAGTTTATTACAGAATGTTACTCTAATGCATACAGGATCACTTCATGATATAAAACATAGTTACATGTTTCCAACAGAGTATATGCTCAGTGCTGTATAATATCCAAAAAATAAACTGAAAGCTCTTTAACTAGGGGATTCTCTACAAAATAGATATCCCTGTGGATCATTGGCTTTTAAATTTAAAACAGTTTTGATGCTGTAATGCAAGCCCCAAACACTAGGTAGAGCAGCTAGCACAGAAATATTCTGTTCAAAATAGCAGGTTGAAATGAACATGTTGCACTGTGGTGGAAGGAGAACAGCAAAAGATTTTTAGCATTTTAAGTTTTTCCCTGAATCTGGTAGTTTTGCTTTATTCTACTTTACTATTTCTACATTAGCACTCAACAAAAGAGGGAGAAAAGTAAAGAAGTAAATTGTACTTCCCCATGATTTCACAGTAACAAATTTCAAAAATTAACATTTGTTTTCAAACTTCAAGAGGAGGAAAACGTCAATGAAAATAGCACTTTTCAATCTGCTGAGAATAAATACAATATATTTATTCTCCATCTCAGATTGTTTAATTTGCAGATTATTGTGCAAATTACTAAACTTCTAATTATGCTACACAACTAAAAACATTAGCATTAAGTGTGGCTGCTTCATATGCCCTCTTTCTTGTTCCTTACATTAGTCTAATCTTTTCTGTCCTAGGACTCATGAATTAGAAAAAAAAAATCAGCTGGTGAAAAACCCTCAGAGATTATCATCTGCAAAAGAAGTTAATAGAAATTCTTCCAAAAGACCCAGAAATTATCTTGGATGAATCAGTCTCCCAATCCAGTTTCATAGAGGAGGAATATGATCTCTTGGATAAAACAGAGGAGGACCCCAAGAGGAAACACTGTTGATTCTGATGCAGGAAGTTTTATTTCCAGTGCGTGAACAAGGCATCCAAATAGATGATGACAGCATGGAATGTCAGATTGCAAGCAACTGCATTAAAAAAATTACCTCAGAGAAAGAAATGCTAAAGCTCTTCAGGGATTTATGGAAAATCCTGGCTAATGTGGAAAAAGAACTGTGTCGAATGAGAGGTCAGGGAAGATATCCCTGCTGAGAAATATAAATCTCAGCTGAAAGATAAGATTTTGCAATTACACAGACAGAATAAATGTGATCTTATTAATGGTTTGACTAGACTCAAATGCTGTACAACATCTACTTCCATTAGAGAAACACTATTTTCTGAAATGGATCAAATTTCAGCTGGATCACACTGATAGAAGGAATTGTTCTGAACCTACAGGCTGAATACAAAGAGAAATGCAAGTCTCTCAGATTAGTTCTGCCACTTCTTTAGAGGTTGAGATTCCATGTGAAAGTTGGGGAAGTCTCAGGAGGCTGAGCACCCCATGGTTAAAGGCTGCAATACCCTAAAAAGTGGAAGGCAACTCACCCACCTCTCAGGCATCGCAATTGACCTCTTGCTAAAAGAGCTTCCCGTTCACCTGATGAACAGACATGTCTGCAACCTCCCACAGCAATGGGTGACCGACATTCTGAACTCTGGGCCAAGCTGAGGGGAAGGACCAAAATGCTGGTTGTGATGATGCTGGGAGTGCAGAGCACTGGGAAATCCACCTTCCTGAACGCCACATTCCAGTGGCAGTTTGCAGTGAGTAGCGGCTGAGGTACGCAGGGAGCCTTCATGTTGCTCCTTCAAGCTAGAGCAATCTTAGAAAAGGAACAGGGCTGTGATTTCATCCTGGTGATGGACACAAAGTATGAAAGCCCCTGAATAGGCCAAGGTGGAAGAGAGTTATCAACATGACAATGAGTTGGCTATCCTGGTGACTGGACTGAACAACAGAACCATTGTTAACATGGTCATGGAGAATGCCACTGAAATGAAAGATTTTGAAAGCTGTGCTCCATGGATTTCTCAGAAAGCAAAGAGCGGGGCATAAATCCCACTGCTAACTTGCGCATCAGAATGTCAGTGATCTTTCTGCATGTGAACAAAACACGAGACACAGGAAACGCCTCCAGGAGCTACTGGATTAAGTGATCAAAACTGCAGCAAAGATGAAAAATCTAAATGAAAAAATAAACTTTTCTGATGTCATGGAGGATGATCTGGAAAAAACACAGTTGGTACAAGTGTTGCCGGACTGCAATTAAGAATCTCTCTCTCCTGATGAATAGAAGCTAACAATCTGAAATGCAACAGAGACTACTGTGTGGAGAACAGAAAATTCTGGAGCTCTTACAATTTTCCCTGTACTATTCTACCAGATTCAGATTTGCTGCCCCACTTTCCAAATATTGTTGTATCAGAAGTGCAAAGAGCCTGAAGAAAAAACTGGAAAGTTGCTCACTCATTTAAGAAATGTAAGGAAGCCACTCACATTAAAGAGGGTCGCCACCGCAATATAGCCAATATTCAAGATGACAACATGAAAGGAATTGGAAGGACAGTGGACATGTTTTTCGAAGAAGGCTGGAGAAAAGAAAGTAAACTGGAAAACCATGAATTGGATATGCAATTTGAAAAAATTTGGAAAGAAAATTTCAGAATTGGTGCCCCTTTTTTATAGAACCATGAAATTCATGAAAAAATTGAGTTCTATCTGCAAAAAGACTTGGATAACAAAGGGAGTTCAGTCAGAAGATACGAGCAGCAAAAAGCTTGAGGAATTCTAGAAATAACTCTGTCAACATGAGAACCAAACATTTAGACTTTTGATTCACCAACCAGTGAAACATTGGTTTACAAAAAAACCAAAAACGGTTACAGAAAACAGAAAAAACTGCTGAAACGCTGATGGCCAAATGTAATAGTTACATTGAAGAGGGTCTATTTCAAGGTAGACTGATGAACATTTTGCAGGAAATTGTTACATATGTTCAATGAGAAACTTCAATAGGAGGAATTGAAAACACTTCAGACTCCAGTTTGCTCTGAAGTTGATCTGAAGCTTCACATTTTGGGGGAAGCTGCTCACACATTTCAGAAGAAACATGATGATTTTCCCCAAAGAAAATGATCCTCAGCAATGGCTGGAACAACAGATACTTCAATATTTCTCTATATTTAAGAGCCATTATTTGAAAAAAGATGCCCAACAACACAGAGCCAAGGACTTCAGCGATCAGTGTCTCCAGCTTGCCTTAATGGATTATGTTAGCAAAAAACTCAGGCTAGAAATAGTGAATGACTCAGCAGTGGACAGTCTATTGAATGTGCCAGCTGGACTTTTTCTTCAGTTCACTGTGCAGAAGAAGCTGTTTGAACATGAGAACTTCAACTATGTGAAGTTTGTCAAAGCTTGAATACAAAGGCACAGATTAGATTGGTACCAACAGGCTGAGGATTTGGAAGATCCTGAGGAAGAAGTCAAAGCACATGCTTTGGAGAGGATACAGGAAACATTTGCTATGAAATAAACACACAGATATACTCCTAAATGAGATACCGATATGATCGGATGAAGTCACTGGATGGGCAAAAATGAACCATTTTCATCTACTCTTTGCCCCTTTTAGCCTATAGAAGAGGGGCCCACAGTGTCTATTTTGTGATACAAGACAATTTGAGGTTTCTGGAGTGCTAAACCCAGTCGCATTTCACCAGAGCAGTGGTGACAGCCAATACCCATCTAAGTCACTCCAAGAACAGGGCAGCTCAACTCATTCAAGTATCAATACCCTCACTCAGACAACTAGTATCTCAGGGTAGCGAACACAATAGCCCAACAAAATGCACTTTATTAGAAGAGCTGGGACAGTCTCATTCCGGATAGAAGATTAGCTGCATTTCTGGCCCAGTTATAATTGGGACAGTGCACCATGATCAGAAGTTAGCAAATCCCATGCCATTAATGGTGCACTTGTAAAGCTCCCTCTCCCCTTCCTCTGCCCTGACTCCACCCTTCACCTACAGTCTGTCTCCTCACCTCTGCTCCATTTGGCTCATGCCATCATCTCCTTTCCCTCATTCCCCTGTTCCTGACGACAAAGCTCTTCAGAGTGACGAGTGGAACTTGCCATCTAGACAGTAACTTGTAGAGCAGCTCAGGGTTCCAGTGCAGAAAGAAACCTACTGAAAAGAACCAGGATTCTAAAAGAAGGTGAAAAAAGGCGCTGCTGGAACAGAGCAGAGAGCAGTACCTCATTCTCTCCCCCATATCCATCAGGAAATGGATGGTCTTGGTAGCTAAAGACTAGGACAGGTGGGTTCTGTTCCTAGTTCTGAGATGAGCATGTGGGATAGTGGAACAGACGTGCTGGGAAGAAGATTTCTGGGTTCCATTTCCAGCTCTGCCACTGAACTGCTGTGTTAGTTGGGTAATTTCTCTTAACCTCCATATGCTTCAGTTTGTCGTGTAAAAGAGGGGATCGAGAATCTGACCCACCTCTCAGCAGATTATGCTGCCTAATTCAAGAATGTTCATAACGTGCTCAGAAATACTCTGATTGGAAGACGTTTAGAAAGGGTAAGTTGTTAGGATTATTATTAATTTGGTAAGAAGTGTGTTGGGGCAGGGCAGAAACGTTGGTTCCTACAAACATGAAGGGTACGTCCAGGGGCCAGATGTAGCCCACCTAACACTTCAATCCGGCCTGTGGACTGCATCTGGCTGCTTTCTATTTATATCCTGCTGCCTCTGCCCCCGAGTGTCCAGGCAGTGGCTCAGGCAGCAGGATCCTTTTTAAAAGGCTTGTGGGTCACAGCTATAGTGCTAAACCAGCAGGAGTCAGAGCTGCGATGCCTTTAAATAGCCGCAGAAAACGTGGGCAGCTGCCAGGCACTGCAGTAGCAGTAAGGCCATGAGCCCTTTGCTGTGTTTTCATTCAAAGCCTCTGGCCCCAGACAAGTCTGGGGAGAGACAAGTCTCCAGCCCTGCCCATTCTGCCCAAAGCCCCAGCCCTTCATGAGGTGGAGCCAGCCACAACCCCATCCCAAAATTTGTAAAGTGCCCCCCTGCAAAAATTACTGGCCCCCCAATAGACCACCACCCTATTGTGAACAGCCTCATCTCTACAAGATGCCATATAAGAGTCACCAACGTCTGAAAGCTTGTTCCTAAATGAAAGTAAACCCTGCCTGTCCCCACTCACTAACACTGCGGTCTAGTGTTAAAGGGCCAGCCGGCTCTGCATGACAGAAATCCTCTTCTTTCTTAGGGTACAGCCGCACTGCAAGCTTATTTTGGGAAAAGCTATTCCAGGAGATCTAGAAAGAGAGCTTCAGACAGTTCTGAAGTGGCCTGACACAGGGCAGACTCGTCACCATGATGCCTCCAGTCTTGGGAATTAGCTTGCTTGGCTCTCCAGACACTTCCCTCTAGCTGGTGTCTCCCCCTGTTTCTCTTTGTTCCTAGCATCCTCCCCAGGACACTGCCCTCCAGCAGGGCCCACTCCAGTGTCTGAGCCCCCTTCCAGAGGTTGGTGTTTATCCTGCTTGCACTTCAGGGTTCTCCCTTCCCGGGGCACCCCAATCCCTTCACCCAGGTCCCCTGCACCCACCTTGCCTCAGTGACCCACTGCCAGTCTGCATCTAGCCCTGAGGGGCAAACTACAGTCTGGAATGGCCACTCAGCGCTGGCAAAGCAGTGTGGACCTGCTGCCCCTGCCTACCATGGCTGCCTCACTACCTCACAAGTAGCCTAAGGCCTTGCTTCAGGCTCTGCAGCCTGGGGCCTTGCTTGGCCACCGCTTCCCCAGATCTGCCCTACCTCCAGGAAGCCACCTGCTTCCCTGGCAGTCAGGCCCCTACTACTCTCTCTCCACACCACCACTCAGTTCTTCCTCTGCCTCCTGGAGTCCTCCTTTATATGGCCACCAGCTGGGCCCTGGTTAGCTAGAACTGCCTCAGCTGGGGCTTTGCTCGCAGCCCTTGCTCAAGGCTGGGGTTTTACCCTTAAAGGGCAAGTGCAGGGCAAATGCCCTGTCACAGGCCCACAGCAAAAAATTATTATCCACCCCGTATTAATGCATCCAAGAATCATGTTTGCTTTTTTGGCAGCAGTGTCACATAGTTGACTCATGTTTAATTTGTGGTTCACTATGACCCCTAGATCCCTTTCAGCGGTGCTCCTTCCTAGATCCCTTTCAGCAGTACTCCTTCCTAGATCCCTTTCAGCAGTACTCCTTCCTAGACAGTCACTTCCCGTTCTGTATGGCTATGTCTACACTGCACTGGTTTTGTGCAAGAAATATACAAATGAGGCTAAGCGTGGAATATTACTGAGCTTCATTTGCATGCCTAATGAGCGGCCATTTTTTGCGCAACAGGCTTTTGTGCAAGAAGGAGCTGTCTACACTGCTCCTTCCTGTGCAAAAAAACCCTCTTGCGCAGAGCCGTTACACTGCTTATTTTCAGGAAGAACGTCTCTGTGCAAGAGGGGTTTTTTTGCACAAGAAGGAGCCGTGTACACAGCACTTTCTTGTGCAAAAGCCCTTTCTGCAAAAATGGCGGCTCATTGGGTATGCAAATGAGGCGCGGTGATATTCATCCCTGCGCCTCATTTGCATATCTTATTGCGCCACAATGCTCAGTGTAGACATAGCCTATGTGTGAAATGGATTGTCCCTTCTTAAGTGTAGCACTTCACAATTGTCCTTATTACTCTTCATCCTATTTACCTCAGACCATTTTGAATTATGACCCAATCCTCCAAAGCAGTTGAGACGCCTCCCAGCTTAGTATCATCTGCAAACTTAATAAGCGTACGTTCTATGCCGATATCTAAATTGTTGATGAAGCTATTGAACAGAGCCAGTCCCAAGAACAGACCCTGTGGAATCCCACTTGTTCTGCCCTTTGGCAGTGATTGTGAACCATTAATAACTATTCTCTGGGAATGTTATCCAGCTAGTTAGGCACCCACCTTATAGAAGCCCCATCTAAGTTATATTTGCCTAGTTTATTGATAAGAAGATCATGCAAGAGCACATAAAATGCCTTACAAAATTCGAGATATACCATGTCCACCACTTCTCCCTTATCCAACAAATTCCTGCAGTCTAGAAGTAGCTTCAGTGCCCGCTGGACACCCACCGCCCTGTGCCAGGCATCACACATTCTGGGGGCCAAAGACACGTCCGAGGGGTGGACAGCATTTGGGAGCCAGCAGGAAGAGGGAAATGAGGACACACTTGTCATGCAGTTTGCCCTCTGATCCAGTTGGTAGCTGTGCTGCAGACAGGAACGTAACCTCAGCCACAGCCCTGGCACTGGGGGCCTCACGCTGGCCTCACATCTTGTTGAGCTGTGGGGTGCCGACCAGCGCTATGCTGGAGAGCCCCTTCGCATCACACTGCACCCAGCACCCGTCCTGGTCCCGGTGGCTCTGTCCGGCTGTGGAGCGGTGGAGCTTAGATCAGGCTCAGCATCCTTGTGGTGGCCAGACCCGACTCCATGTGGCCTGTTGGCAGCTGCCTTACAGAGAAACATCCTGGTCCTGCTTTAGCTGGCGGAGCTGCAGCTGGGCTTTGCCTGGGCTAGGGCCTGACAGGTGCAAACCAAGCTCCAGAGGCGACTCGGGCGGCTCCGTCCCTCCCAGCAGGGGAAAGTTTCAGGTTGGGCTTCGCTGGCTCCTCCCCGGAGCCTGAATGGAACCTTCTGGCCAGACAGAGCCTGGGGGCCGGGCGGCGCCCAAGAGCGACAGCCGCTCTCTGGGGGGGGCGTGCGCTGGGCGGTGCGCTTGGAACCCGGCGCTGGCTGGCGCTGGGGGTGAGCCAGCGGGTGGGTGAGCCACTGGCACCCAGCCGAGCACCGTGTGTTGGGCTGGACGGGGCGCGTCGGTCTCTGCTAAATGCCCCCCCACATTCACGCAGGCTGCAAACTGCGCAGGATCAGCATCCTCCCAACCTCCCCTCTCCGCCCCATGGCCGGTGGGTCCAGCAGCCTTCCTGCTTGTGGGGATTTGGCCCACCCCATGGCCACCCAGCTGGGATCTGGCCCCCTGTCTCCAGTTGAGCTTGGCACTGGAGGTGCTTGGCACTGCCTGATTGCTGCTCCTCATTCCAGCCCGTGAGTGGAGCCCCCCCACCCTGTGCCTGGCTGGGGGTCTCTGTGGGAGGTTAAACACTGCTGGGTCCATTTGCCCCGGGGTAAGAGACTGGGGCTTCCACAGTCCCACCTGAGCAGGCAGCCACTCCAGCCCCATTTCCATGGGGCACTGGTCTGTGCCGCTGCCTGTGGCCTCTCAACCTCCCTGGCACAGGATGATGGACGGTGACTCCCTGTACCCTGCCCTGGGGCCCAGCACCAAGAGGCAGGAGAGCAGGTTTCACACGGCAGGGAGAATTACTGCTCCTCGGCCTCGTCTTGTTCGGAGCCTTCCCTGTCTGCCGCAAGGGAAAGGACGGTCAGGGAGCGGTGGGAGCTGCAAAGTGCCCCAGTCACCTTTGTACTGCATTGCCGCTGACACACGTCTCCAGCAAGTACCAGATCCCCCCACGAACTGACAGAGCAGCTGGGTCTTGCTTAGTGGAGGTTGGTCAGAAAGGGCTTAGGCCCTGCAATGGGGTTCACTCCCCACGGCAGCGGCACCTGCTGGTTGCCCCAGGAATTAGTTTGCAGAGCTCACATGCCCTCTTCTGAGGGTGCCTTGTCTGTCAGGAGATCCCGCCCCCACTCTACAGGTGCTGCAGGGTCTTCTTTATGACTCAGCCATGCCACACACTGGGTGCCCCCTTTCGAGGGGAGGGGCACATATCTCACAATACTGCAAGACCCAGAACCCACCATTCTGGGTCCCACCCCAGGGCTATCAGATTTTGCTGCCTCGTCCTAACTCCCTCCACCATTATTAAGGGCAAAGCAGTAAACACAATAACAGTAGCTCAGCTGCCGAGTGGTGGACTCAGCAAGTTACCCCTGGGTGTCTGGTTCAACTCCTGCTCGAAGGAGAGTGTCTTTTTCCTCCCCTGCTCAGGCAGAGCGAGAGAAGAAAGGCAGCTTTTGTCTGCGTGAGGCTGCTCCCCGAAAAGCAGAGCGCCCTGAGCCCACCGCAGCCAGCTCCCCAACAGTCACAGCCCCCACCCCTGGGAATTTCTGTTGTCCCTCAGTGGGACCCACCGTGCATGGAGGGGAGGGGGCAGGGCTAGGCCAAGGGAAGGTTCTGCCTCCTGCCTTCCTTCCCAGTAGCTTTCCAGTACAAGCCAGCTGTGGGTGTCCGCGCTGCCCCGGGCCTGGCTGTGGGATGGGAGAAGAGTTACCTGGGCGGGGGGGCTGGTCTCTGGATGGAGGCCTGAGTGTATTGTGATGTCATGTGTGACAGCAACAAAGACTGTGGCTGCAGCGTTCTTGTCCTGCCTCCAGTCCAACTGGCTGGCAACGGCCGGCGCCCAAGGATCCGAGAGACGAGAACTGAGCCTCTGTCAAGAACCTCGGGCAGCCGCTGTCCCCGCGGGCGCTGGAGAGAGGATGAGTCTGCACAGAAGGTAATTCCCGGAGCCTTTCCCAGCCCACCGCAGAGATTGGTGCCTCCTCGGCCTAGGGACGGGTGGGGGCTGGGGCTGCAACAGGCGCTTCCCAACACTCCGTTTTGATTTGACTCAGAGCATCTTCCCCTCTCCTCCTGCTTCAGCCTTTCCCGTGCTCCTGAGGCAGATGGGGATGATTTTCTCTCACTGCTGACTCGTGGGGGTGAATTTCCATGTTTCTTACCTAAAGGGAACATCACAAAACTTGAGTAGAATTTGGGTTTATGTCTCCATGACGCTTATTCCTCTTGGAGGTGCCCCTAATGCATCCCCGGCCTTCAGGGTGGGCAGAGAAATGTTTGGTCTCAAGTAATGATTGTCCAATATCCGTGTGTTCGGACAACATCCAGCTCAGAATGTGCAGACTTGAAATAACAAAGTGCCATTTGAATTCTAGTGAAAATGATACCGCTCTACTGCCAGGGCCAGGCTCTCATGTGGGTAGTTCTCTCAGAAATGCAAAACTCCATACAAATTCCTCTCTACCCCCTCCAGACTATAAAATATCTCTGTAAATAACCAGTGAGGTTCCATTCTAGGAAACGGATTTAAATAAACTGCTACCTCATTTTGTCATGAGTCTTGGGTGTGATTTCTTTATCATTTTTTTGGTGACCTACGTTTTGATTTGATGTTCTAAGTAGTGTGTAAAGCTCTTCATTGAATGTTCACTGGTTCTTTCCCCCATGCTAATAGGTTCCAGATTTTGAAATACTTGACAGGAATGAAATGTCTGTTCAGCTGATAATCCGTCCTTCCGGTGCTTCAAAGCTGCTACTTAACAAGCTTTTATTTCTCTTACTGGCTGTGACGGACCGGGCCATGTCTGGGCACAGCTAAGGGCGTCCGCTTAGGGCGAATTGCTCAAATCCGGGGTTCCTTACAGCCCCCGACTGGTGACCTCTCCAAACAGGCCACGAACCAGTCTCACCGAGCGCTTCAGCTGCCTGCCTGAAGCCTCCCGAGCAAAACCCCTCCGACACCCCAGCAATATCCGTGCCCCAGATGGCCCCGGGCCTATACACAGGTGGGGGGTCCTAGCACCCAATCCCACCTACCCCGAACAAGTCCTGTCCGGTTCCAAGAAACCAGCCACAGATCCCTGGTCAATTTACCCTCTGGATCTTACCCACAAATCACGCTGGGCCAATCCTTTAGAATCTAAAACTAAAGGTTTATTAACACAAGAAAGAAAAGCCTGAGAGTAAGGTTATTAAAGTACAGTACGTTACATGCACTGAATCTCCCAGTTCTCGATGCAGGCTCTAGCAGAGATGTTGCAGCTGCTGGTTTAAAAGTTCTTATTGCACATCCTGAGATCAGGATGGGTTCACAGGTCTTCCGGGCTCTTCAATCCCTGCAGTGCTGCCTCTGGGATGAAGTGCTGAGCTGAGAACCAAAATGGCATCGACCACATGGCCTCTTTATACTCCTTCCTGGCCTCTTCTTGTATGCAGCAAGTCACCTGGTCAGAGGCCAATCTCTATGTTTCCTGCTGGCTGCCCTCAGGTGACAAATCCCATTCTTTGGGTGTGTCCATAGCCTATTGAGAGTCATTGTTCCACAGGGCTTTGCTACTCAGCCTGTCCATAGCCATGCTTATCTACATTCACAGAAATATTCAGCTTCCACACAGATTACAGATTCCTACCTACACACATAGACATTAAACACTCACATAAATAGCGTACGTAAGATCAACAAACAATAATCTCCCACTCAACACCCCACATGGCTCCCCCCACACCAATTTCTGGGGCCAACACCCCCACCTAGGGGTGCACCAGCGATCTGGCTGCTTCCCTCCAATTCAGCAACGTGACACCCCCAACGCAAAATTGATGCAGGAAGTGATGCCAGTAACATCACTGAGGGCATCACAGGCCTCCCCCGTCAAAATGGTGGTGTGCCTCAGTTTCCTTCTTACACAGGACCTTCTGGCTGGAACCCTTTTTGTCCTGTAAGACGTTCCAAAACCAGTTACAAGTGTTAACCACGAAATAGCAACATCACAATGTCCCCTTACATACCGTCTGTCGTTTGGTACATCTCCAGACAGATTACATGGTATTTTCATAAGCTCATGCACACTGTATACCGTTACAATTCTCTGCAACAATAATACATTGGTTACAAGAATTAACATCAGTAACAAAAACAATCCTATATCAGGTGTATATTGACATTCCCCATCATGCCCCTTCTTTGGCTCCACACCATTGCAGTTTTTTCCCTTCAGGTTCAACCTGCAAATCTTCTTGGCCAAAGCAAGTCCTGCCCCTCCCCCTTGTCCTCTGGGCTCCAGGCCTGAAACCTCTGGCCTGACCAAGACAAAGGGCTGGCTGGGCGTGACTCCCTGGCTCACAATGGCCCTGGAATTCTCCCCCTTCCCCCACTCAGTGGGGTAACAGCAGTAAGCTGTAGACTCCCAAGTCTCTCCTCTGTCCCTCTCTAACCTCTGTTTCCACATGGAACCAGATATCAACCTCCCTGATTGATTATGAGTGTCCACAGTGTCCAGAGATGGGAGCATAACTGCCATCTCCTGCATCCTAGGGAGAGTGACCACACAGCTGTTCTGCTCTGCATACTTGGCTACACAGTCCTTCTCCTGAATCTGAGACACTAAGTTCCCACTCTCCTCATTCACCTGGGAACAATCCTGTCCCCCACACACTGACTTCCCAGCAAGCTGGTCACCCACAGTCACTGGGTTAGCAGCCTGCTCCAGTTCTCTGGCTGTTCCTGCCTCATCTGGAACAACCCTCAGTCCCTCTGAGACCTCTCCAACACCATCCACACTGGGTTTCCCTAAACCCAAGTCATTGGAGTCACTGCTAACAGACAAATTCTGTCTGTCAGGCACCAAAACAAGTGCCTCACACAAGAAGCTGCTGCCGTTTACAGGCAGAGCTTTCTCCTGAATGCCTTCTCCCAGCAAGGCCCTGTCACCTCCCTCAGTCACAGCAAACTGCTTGCTACAAGCACTGCCAGGACTCTCCTCCCTATGAGCTTCCTTAAGCAGCAGTTCACCCTTCCCTGGCTCTGCAGCAGCCTTGCCCTGCTGAGCCACAACCAATTCCTCCTGCAATTCCCTTACTCCCTGGGTCATCTCTGGCCCCTCTGGTGGATTCACAGACAATCCCCTCTCAGGCACACAGACAGACCCACAAGAGACAGGGTCGGAAGCACCTTCACTCCCTGTGCAACTCTCTAGATGGCTGTAAACGTCCACGCCATCATTAGGCACCAGAGTTAACACACCCTCATTCTCTTCTTGTGCCCGGGCTAAGGGGTCTCTCTGCTCCCACAGAGTCGCTCCCCCCTCTGCCAGCAACACAGCAGCATCAGGCACAATATCAGAGTCACCACTGTCTGGTCTCTGGGGTTCTGGTAAAACACTGACTGACTCTACCTGAGTCACCTCATCCCTCTCCCCAGCAGACACAAACCTTGGGCCACCCCCTTCCTGGGCCTTAGCCATATCCAGACCCAACTCTGGGACCACAACACTGCTCTCAGCCTTCACAGGCTGTGGGGCACCTTCCTCAGACACAGGAAGAAACTCTTCCCCACGCACAGCCAGACAACCAGAGACAGCTTCTCCCTTGTCCCAACACCCCTGGCTAATCTCAGGCATACAGCTAGCCACTGAGACAGCTTCCTTTACTGCCCCACTGCTACTTCCACCAGCCAAATTGCCAGCTTGCACACACTGTGCTTCACACAAGTCAATTTCATCTTGTGCAGGTTCAATTCCACAAACCTCACCAACCACCAACTCCTCAACTAAAACTTCACTCTGGCCAGCCACTCCAGGCTGCCCCAGAGAAACATTTCCCTGATTTCTGGGCTCTTCTTGCCCTGGTTCTGATTCTAGCCTCACCTCTGAGGCATCAGACGGGCCCTCACCCACAGGCTCACATATAGAGACACTTTCCCCTTGGTTACAGGGAGACTGACCAGCTTCAGGAAACTTTCCACACCCACATGCACCCCCTTCCCAAACCTCCCTGTTAGCTACAGGTAACACAAAAGGTTTGAATTCATACATGCTTTGGGGTTGGGTCATCACATCAGCTGGGTAAAATACGTCTGCCATATCATAAGCATACCCCATACCCACAGAGTTATACATTGAACCTTCAGGAGAATACAGTCTCTCTTGTTCTTTTAGTCTCTGAAGCTGGAGGTCAAGTCTAGCATTTTCCTCCTTGGCTAGGGCCATCTTCTTTGCATGCTCTGCCTCTTCCCTCCTCTGTCTCTCAGCATATTCTGCCTTTTTCTCCTCAAGTTCCCGATCCATCTCCTTCTGTCTCTTAGCAATTTCTTCATCTGCCTTCCGCCTTCTTTCAGCAGCCTCCTTGGCTTGCTTCTGCTCCTTTTCATCCACATCTCTGGTTAATAACAGCACTACCAGATCTAGTTTAGACGCCCTTTTCCTAAAGGCAATGCCTCTTCCCAAGCACAAATCCTTCAGAGCACTTTTGCTCAGACTCTCATATAGTTCCGGGATCATCGCAGCGGCTCTTTAATCACCCAAACTCTCAACACCAAAAATCAAATTTAGACAGCGTGGGGTCCTGATCCCAAAGATCAATTGACCAAGATCTGTGGATCCTGCCGACTACGCCACTGTGACGGACCGGGCCATGTCTGGGCACAGCTAAGGGCGTCCGCTTAGGGCGAATTGCTCAAATCCGGGGCTCCTTACAGCCCCCGACTGGTGACCTCTCCAAACAGGCCACGAACCAGTCTCACCGAGCGCTTCAGCTGCCTGCCTGAAGCCTCCCGAGCAAAACCCCTCCGACACCCCAGCAATATCCGTGCCCCAGATGGCCCCGGGCCTGTACACAGGTGGGGGGTCCTAGCACCCAATCCCACCTACCCCGAACAAGTTTTGTCCGGTCCAAGAAACCAGCCACAGATCCCTGGTCAATTTACCCTCTGGATCTTACCCACAAATCACGCTGGGCCAATCCTTTAGAATCTAAAACTAAAGGTTTATTAACACAAGAAAGTAAAGCCTGAGAGTAAGGTTATTAAAGTACAGTACGTTACATGCACCGAATCTCCCAGTTCTCGATGCAGGCTCTAGCAGAGGTGTTGCAGCTGCTGGTTTAAAAGTTCTTATTGCACATCCTGAGATCAGGATGGGTTCACAGGTCTTCCGGGCTCTTCAATCCCTGCAGTGCTGCCTCTGGGATGAAGTGCTGAGCTGAGAACCAAAATGGCATCGACCACATGGCCTCTTTATACCTCCTTCCTGGCCTCTTCTTGTATGCAGCAAGTCACCTGGTCAGAGGCCAATCTCTATGTTTCCTGCTGGCTGCCCTCAGGTGACAAATCCCATTCTTTGGGTGTGTCCATAGCCTATTGAGAGTCATTGTTCCACAGGGCTTTGCTACTCAGCCTGTCCATAGCCATGCTTAACCACATTCAGAGAAATATTCAGCTTCCACACAGATTACAGATTCCTACCTACACACACAGACATTATACACTCACATAAATAGCGTACGTAAGATCAACAAACAACAATCTCCCACTCAACACCCCACATGGCTCCCCCCACACCAATTTCTGGGGCCAACACCCCCACCTAGGGGTGCACCAGCGATCTGGCTGCTTCCCTCCAATTCAGCAACGTGACACTGGCTTTGATGGGAGCAGAGGGTTACTCATTCTCAACTGGACCCCTGTCTGTAGCCAGAGTCCCAACGTTCTGAGCACAAAGCTGTGGGGTTTAAGAGCAGGCCCCACTTAGAAGCATAGAAAATAGATGGTGACCAGCCAGGCTCCCCAGTTAGCCACGCGAACCAGGCAGAAACACGGAGGGGAGGGGAGATGTTTTAGGAGCCTCCCCGCCCTCAGCATATTCCCATTTCCCAGTTTCTGGCAGAAACTAGCCAATGCAAACTGCTTGTTGGAATATCATTCAGCTAATAATACCCCACCCCCCGGCTCAGTTATCCATGAAGCACATGGCCAGGTAGGCAGGCTAGTCTCTTGGCCACAGCCTGCTTCTGGCACCACAGCCCTTTCCTGCCCCAACTCTCTGCCCCTTCCTCTCAACATACCCAAACTCCCTGTCCCCCTTTGCATCCATCCCCCCTCCCAATCTCCTTCCCCAGATCACAATCCCCTCCTACCCAGGTCACATCCCAAAGCCCTGCACTCCAGTCCCCTGCCCTAGGTCACAATTTTTTGGTAACCAACTTCTGATTCAATGATAGCGTGTCAAACTTCTCATTGAATGGTCACTGGTTCTTTTCCACATGCTAATGAGGTCCAGATTTTGAAATGCTTGACAGGAATTACATGGATTTTCATCTGATAATCCGTCCTTCCGGTGCTTCAAACCTGCTACTTAACAATCTTTTATTTCTTTTACTTGGTTTGATGGGAACAAAGAATTACTCACTTTGACCTTGGCCCCTCACTGGCTGTGGGGTTTGAGGTCAATATTGAGGTCATGGGCACTAGTTCAGATGTGTGGCACCCACAGGTTACTAACAAATATCTTAGATATATTTAAAATATTACGGAAGAAAGAATACTACAGGAAGGGAAAATTGACAAGGTGCCTGAATTTAAATGTTTGTTGAACCAGTGCCAGCAGGGTCGGACTTAGTGTGTGGGGCTGCTGCCTCAGGTTAGCCGAGGGCTGTGCTTAAAGGGACCCGACCCCATATCTTGGACAGACAGTTCTCAGGTTTCTCTGCTTGCTGGTCTACCTCGCTGAGGGACAGCAAAGCATTTGTGTCTCGGAGTGCTCTGCCTGCCCTATCTCGGGACACCACGGCACTCTGCAACATGGAACCAGACCTGCCCCCGGGGACTCTGCTGCGTCTGGCGGACACGTTGACAGCAGCCTGGCTGTACTGTCTGCAGGCTGCCATCCGGGAGGACCATCGAGGGGCTGTCAGGATCCAGGGGGCCCTGCGGGAGAGCTTCCACCCTGAGGAGCGCTAACAGTCTCCCTGGTCTGCCCCACCGGGGGCTTGTGCACATTCCCCCCTCTCGTCCTTCCACTTACCCTTCCCTAGCCCCCCTTCCTGATGTCAAATAAAAGACACGTATTTTCAAAAATAACAACTCTCTTTATTGAACAAAACTGAGGAGGGGGAATGAAACTGTGGGGAGACGGGGGAAAGGAGGCGGGAGAGGACAGGAGAGAGGGTAGGAGAGGGGAGGGAGAAAACTGGGAGGAGGGAACTGGAAGGGGGAAGCAAGGGGAAGAAGGAGGAGGGGAAGCTCAGGGATCAGGGGTGGGGGTCTCACTGGGCCAACCGCCTCCCAGCATGGCGAGGGAGGGGGCCTCGGCATCCCCGGGGTGATGGGGAGGAGGGTGCAGAGGTTGAGGTGGGGGGTGTGGATATTGAGAAGGAGGGTGTAGAGGTTGAGGAGGAAGAGGTGGGAGGGGGGCAGGAGTGGGAGAAGGGACAGTAGTTGGGGTGCAGCAGGCGCAGGACCGGCACGGGGCACCATGCTCTGCAGCAGGACCTGCAGGTGACAGTTCCTCGCTCGGTCCTCTGCAAGCTGCTCCCGGTGGAGCTTCAGGTCCTTCAGCATCCAGGCCTGGACGGGGCGGTGCAGGGCTCGCAGGGCCCCCAGGTGCTGGTCCCTGTACTCCTGCCGTGTGGTGGTGGCCCAGAGCAGGCTGCAGGTGCGGGAGCATGTCCCGGGCGGAGTGGTACGAGCAGCTGGTGCAGCTGTAGAGAAAGAAAAGAAGTGGTCAGTTCTCCCTGGGGACACAGTGGATGATGTGACCGTGCCCTGTACCGTCAGAGCCGCTGTGCTTGCACAGAGGCCATGGTCAGGTTGTCTGGCTCTGCCCGGGACTGGGAGCTGCCCCAAGACGGCACCCAGGCCCCTGTGCCGTGTATAGTGTGGCCGGGGTGGGGGGGGAGATGTCCCCTGCTTCTGTGCAGAGGGGGCGTGTGAAGGGAGAGCGTCCTGCTGGGTCCCACCCCGGGGTTGGGAGCGTGTCAGGTCTCTTCACACACGCATGTGCCTATTGGGCCATGGCCCCTGGGTGTCATGCAGCTGGAGCCACCTGCCCAAGGGTGGCATGGCGCATGCTTGCACGTGCACAGGTGGCTGTGTGATCCGTGGTGGCCCTCGCGTACCCTGCTGAAGCTCTTTGACTTTCAGGCGCACCTGCTCCTGGGTGCGCCTGTGTCCCTTTCGGGCCAGGGTGGCCGCTATGTGGCCATAGATGGCCACGTTCCTCTGCCTAGTGCAGAGATAATGGACGTTGGGGGCCTGCCCCAAACCTCAATGAGGTCCATGACCTCTGCACTAGTCCAGGAGGGCGCACACCGTCTACGGCCCCTGGCTGGCCCCTGGGTGCTGGGGGACTGGGCCTGGGAGAGCTGGCTGGCACTGGCTGCCTGGCTCATCCTGGGGCCACTGGGTCAGGGGCAGAGACTGCTGGCAG
Organism: Pelodiscus sinensis; assembly: GCF_052426305.1. Classification (NCBI taxonomy): domain Eukaryota; kingdom Metazoa; phylum Chordata; order Testudines; family Trionychidae; genus Pelodiscus; species Pelodiscus sinensis. The sequence goes on along the minus strand of NC_143063.1, from coordinate 7,991,904 downwards.
GCCTGGCTCTGGTAAGTGCCATCTGGCAAGAGTCTACCTCTTTAAGGGCCCCGGGGCCGGGGGAGAGGAGAGGAGTTTTCCTGGTTTGGCCCAGAGTGGCCACCAGGGGGAACTGGGAAGGGCTGGAGGCCCTGTAATTCAAAATAAGTGTCTACACAGCACTTATTTTGAATTAGGGATTTCGAATTAGGCATTATTCCCCATAGAACGAGGTTTACCAAGTTCGAATTAAGCAGTTTGTATGTATAGATGCTATGAAAGTTAATTCGAACTAACGGCCATTAGTTCGAATTAACTTTGTAGTGTAGACATATCCTCACTGGCAGAGAGAAAATTGATCCTCGTTAGCATACCCAGGTGATCTTTCTATCTGGTTCATAATTTAGTTTCAATATTCTCCACAAGACTAAAGCCACATTCACAGTCAGCACTGGAAAACTGCTCTCATGTCCCCTCTCAGTCTACTCTTTTCTAAACAAAACAAGACCAATTCTTTCAGTCTTCCCACGTGAATCACATTTTCTAGACATTAGGGCTGTGTCTAGACTACATCCCTTTTCTCAAAGGGGTGTAAATTTAAATCCCGCCTTCATTTGCAGTTCCGAAGTGTCTAATTTACATCCCTTTTTAGAGGGATCACTCTCTTACTCCTAACATGCCTGGAGAAACCTTTCTTGTTACCCTTCACATCCCTTGCTAGCCACAAATCCAGTTGTGATTTTGAATTCCTGATTGCTCCCTGCATTCTCGAGCCTATTATTCCTGAGCAAGCTTGTTGTATCATGCAAGCAAGGTAGTAACACACTTCCACAGGCCTTTATTTAACAAAGGTGAAACCTCTTTCCAAAGCTGCTGCTGCTCCCCTCTGTAGCTCTCACTCAGGCTTGGCCCATCTCCTCCCCCCTCCTTCCTGTTTCCTGGGCTTCCAGATTCCCAACAGCCAGTGCTCCCAGTTCTAATAATTACAAGCAGCATCTAAAACACCACATTCCCTCCTCTCTTAAGAAGCTCTCCCAATTATAAAAGAAACATTGTTGTTCTAACCACAGCAACAAATATGGAACAAGCCACTATACTGTTTACATTGAAAACACTGTAAATACGACATAACACAGTCTCTAGTCCAGACAGGTGGTTGTCTATGTCTGACAGACCATCTCTCAAACCCCGGGTCCAGTGCAGTGTCTTCTTGTGTTGGTGCTATGGTGAAGTCATACAATGCGGGCTGTGTGTTGGCATCGTCTCCTCTAGGTGCAAGGGAAGAAGCATTCCATACCCGCCCATCATAAAGTCGATAGGCGTAAGGTCCTTTCTTCTCTATGATTTTAAGAGGAGATGTGAATTTATGGTCCCCTTTGCGTAAAATTCCAGGTTTTCGTACTCTAACAAAGCAACCTTAGCACCCTGTCATTTGTCTGTGAAAGCCTTATACTTTGCTCGCTTCTCTTCAACTGTTTTTCTCATAGCATCCTCATTTGGCGCATCAGGCCTTGCCTTTAATAATTCAGCAATGTTCAATTTAGTATTCATCTGTTTTCCATGAAGTAACTCTGCAGGTGATCTTTGCGTTGTGGCACGTCGTGTGGCCCTGTAAGCTTGCAAGAAATCAGTAGTGAAGGTTATCCACGAGCGCCCCTCCAGTTTAGCTGTTTGCAAACTCTCTTTCAAACTTCTGTTAAACCATTTGATTTCCTCATTGGCTTGAGAGTAATACAGGGACAATCTTCTATGTAAAATGTTTCTCTCTGCTAGAAAAGTTTCAAATTCCATGGAAGTAAATTGACTACTGTTATCTGAAACCAGTTCTTTGGGGTTACCTTCCCTACTAAAAACTGTAGAGAGGAACTTAATTACTGTAGCAGAAGAAACTTGCGATGTAAACACTACCTCAGGCCATTTACTGAAATAGTCTATTAAAGTGATGGCATAATGACAGTCAATTAGAGCAGTTTCAAAGGGTCATACGATGTCAATCGCAAGTTTTTCCCATGCAGAATCAGGAAGAGGAACAGGCTCTAATGGTGGGGTACATGTCACTGCTGTCTTATCATGCATTTGGCAAGTGACAGAGGATTTTAGGATTGCTTCAGTTTGGGAATCCAGCCCTGGCACCAATACAGATCTCGTAGTCGGTGTTTCGTTCTGACAATACCTTGATGAGTATCATGTGAGAGGTGTATGAGTTTTGGCTGTAATTCTTCTGGCACAAGTAGCCAGTGTGTACCTCGTAGCACACAGCCATCAAGCAAAGAAAGTTCATCCCGAATTCTAAGATAAGGCAGCAAAACTGGGTCAAGGCTTTTAGGGTTACTGGGCCATTTCTTTGTCAGAAATTCCTGTAGCTTTTGTTGAATTGGACATGCTGAACAAGCAGCTTGGAATTGCTCTCTTGTAACTGCAGTAAGAGTGCTTGTAATAAGCGCAACTGCTTCATCCTCATCCTCCGGTGGACCATCTGTAAAGACAAAGGCAGGCAAGAAAGGCAATAAGCTCCCACATTTTGGTTTCCAGGCTTATATTCCAGTTCATCATTGAAAGAGAGTAGTCTTGCCGACCCTGCTCTTCCCAGTCCTTTTGTGGTTAGCAATGTTGTCAAAGGGCTGTGGTCTGTGCACAACTTGAACGTGCGGCCCCACAAGTAAGTTCTCCATTTTTCAGTAGCCCAGACACAGGCAAGTGCTTCTTTTTCAACTGTAGAATATTTTCTCTCAGCATCACTCAGTGTCCTTGAAGCAAATGCAACAGTCCTCTGTGTTGTCCTCATGAAGTTGTGTGAGGACAGCCCCAAGTCCATAATCAGAAGCATCAGTAGTCACAATTGTGGGCAACGCAGGACTGAATAGTGCAAGTACTGGACTATGTACAATCAAGTTGTCCACACCAAGGTGGAACTTCTCCGTAGTAATTCTTGTAAGGGTTCAATGACAGAAGCATAATTGGGAATGAATTTTACATACCAGGAGGTTGCACCCAAGAAGGAACGTAAGGTTTGCAAATCAGTTGGAGGAGGAGCATTTGAAATTGCTAGGATATGATCTGGATCAGGTTTTAGTCCAGCCGGTGAAATTGTATGCCCCAGAAAGGAGAGTTCTGTTTGTCTAAATTTGCATTTAGACATATTGAGCTTGAGGCCTGCTGTGCTGATGCTATCTTCATGCAACATAACCTGGTGATACGCGCTCTGCAAATCAAAAGTAGAAAACATCTTTGCTCCAGGGAGTTCTGCAAATACTTCTTCAAGGTGAGGTATTCAATGTCAATCACAATAGCTTTATTTGGCTCCCTGAAGTCCACACAAAGGCGAATGCCTCCATCCTTCTTCTGTGTCAGTACTATAGGTGAAATCCATTCCGAGGAGTCAATCTCTTCAATAATGTCTTTCTGAACAAGCTTTTTAAGTTCCTCTGAAATGACTTCCCTGACTGAAAATGGTAAGCACCGTACCTTCTGTCGTACAGGCATCACACTCTGTCGCATTTTAACTTTATGCACAAACCCATAAGCACAGCCAAGTTTCTCCCCAACCTGGTCTTGGGGCCCAGCTGAAACTGGTGTGTGTACTGCAAGAGTGCTTTGCTGAGAAAGATCCATTAACTACCCTGAAGTTTAAAGCAGCCCATAAATCTCTGCCAAGGATAGGAGTGCCTTGGTGGACAATGTAGAGCTCTGCATTTACACAGCAATCACCAAAAGTCACTGTTGTGACCAGCAGCCATGCACTGGAATTTGATTTTTCAAATAGCACACCAAGTGAAGTTTGGGTTCAGTAAGAGGCACATCTTTAAAGTAATGCAAATAGATGGAATCAGGTAGCATAAATACTGCTGAACCAGTGTCCAACATAGCTGAATAGGATGTGATTTGCCTGAAGGTGCGACAGAAACATTTACAGTGCACCTTATCTGTTCTGGAATATGTGCAATAGTGACTTTGTCCACACTCAGCACAGTAACATCTCGTATTGTAACTACATGCACCTGTTGATTGGACTGGCTACTGTGGCAGACCTTAGCAAAATGCTCACCCCCGCGGAGAGTGTCGAATTTTATCATGAATGACAGTTCAGAGGATTCCCTTTCAAGTGCAGATTTGGGGGGCTGAACAAAGACTCCAACTACCTTACCCATTACAAAGATAGCTTCCCCAATTATCACCTCTAATATCATTAGCTCACAGATATTTACCTTTCTTCCCCACACCCCTGCATCCCCCTTCTCTTCTGAAATGTGATTTGTCCTTTTGATATGTGTTCACTTTTTTAAATTGTATCCTTTGGTATATATGGTTGTGACTATTTTCTTCCACTATTTGATCTGAGGAAGTGGGTCTGGCCCACGAAAGCTCATCATCTAATAAACCATCTTGTTAGTCTTTAAAGTGCTGCATAGTCCTGTATTTTGTTTCAGCTACACCAGACTAACACGGCTACATCTCTATCACTATTCCAATCATGTGTGTTATCCCACCAAGTCTCTGCGATACCGACTGTGTCATAGTTGTGTTTATTTACTAGCACTTCAAGTTCTTCCTGCCTATTCCCCTGTTCCTTGCATTTGTACACAGGCATCTAAGATACAGATTTGATTTTGTCCCCACTTCTGCCCTTGTGCCTCCTTTATCTCTGCTATTGCAGCCCATGCTCCCTCCCATTTCCGACCCATCTCCCAGGTCTCCATGTTTTTCACTTACCTATGGGCTTTGGTCACCTGCCCCCGTCAAACCTAGTTTAAAGCCCTTCTCACTAGGCTAGCTCGTCTGTGCCCAAATACTCTCTTCCCCTGCCTCCAAAGGTGAACCCGTCCCTGCTTAGCAGTCCTTCTTCTTGGAACAGCATCCTGTGGTCAAGGAAGCCAAAGTCCTCCTGGCAACACCATCTTCACCCCTCCAGATGCACCTGCCTCTGCCTGGGCCCCGACCTTTGACAGGAAGGAATGAAGAGAACACCAGCGGCTCTCCAAACTCCTCCACCCGGGCTCCCAGAGCCCTGTAGTCACTCTTGGTCCACTCAGGGTCACACCTTGCAGGATCATTAGTGACCACATGGAGGAGTAGCATGGGGTAGTGTTGCAAGAGGTTGTGGATTGCAACTGCTTGAAACACTAAGGAGAGGGGATCACCACATAGCAGTGTAAAGGGTTTGTTTATTCAGTTAAAACTGGGGAGGGAGGGGAATCTCACTCACACACTCAACCTCACTGGCAGTCCCCGGCAGGATGATAAGGCGAGCAGAAGGCAGTTCATGTTGTTTGATCTTCCCAAGTTGGCTCCCAAGCAGGTCCACTGGCCAGGCGATCCGAGCGCAGGGCATTCTGGGAGGCTCCGCTTGGTGGTCAACCCACTGTGTGTCTGTTCCTCTCTCCTTTTAGGATCAGCCACATGCAGCTTCTGTGTCTCTGGGCCTCAAAGCCCCTCCTATCGTATGAACAGCAACCTTCTCACCAGCACTTCAAGACAACTTTAGGGTCATCAGCTCCTAGAGTCCCAGGCTGTAAGGCCGGAAGGCACAGCCCTGCTCCCCGAGTTTCACCTCCTGCACAACACGGGCCCTAGAAATTCCCCACAAGAATCCCTGTGTCACTCCCGGCCCCATGTGTCTTCACCTTTGGCTGGGTTCTATGGACGAGTTCTGGCTCTTATAGGAGCGGATGGGTTCAGGAGACCGCTCTTATGTGTGACTCCTGGGCAGAATATTTCCCTGCCTTTCCGGAAGGACAGAAAAACCCCATTGGCTCCTTCTTTTTCTTCCAGGCTGCGTTGCCTCTTGCGAAGACTCACCTCAAGGGAGCACAGACACAGCCAGGTGCTCAGGGTGGTGGTCCAACCTGCAGCAGCCGAGGCATGCTCCGGCCTCAGCCAGGAGGAGCAGGCCTTGCCAGAGGAGCCCAAGAAAACCAGAGGCTCCTGGAAGCTCCTATCTGGCCTGAAAAAACTCTGTGTCTGTGGCCAGTGTGGCAGCTCCCTGGCAGAGGCTGAGGAGGAGACAACAGCTTCCTCGCCCACAAGATGGACACACTTCTCCCTGAAGAAGACCAGGAAGACGAAGAACTCAGTGGAGGACCGGGAAGAGCGAGAGGAGGAGAAGCTGCAGGAGAGCCCAGACAACAGCCAGGAAGATCTCACAGGTGAGTCTACAACCCGCCCGGTGACTGGGGAGCATGTGAGGGACACTCCCACCAGTCACTCTACAAGCCTGGAGCGTTAGGGCTTCTCCTGGGGCAGCCATGGGCTCCTCAGACGCTGGAATCCAGCGAGTGCCTGATGCTCTGGCAGAGAGGGGCTGTCCCCCTTGCACACCCTCCCTCCCAGCTGCCTCCTGCACCCTCTCGCCTGGTCAGACCTCACCCAATCTCCCAGCCCGCTCCAGCACTCTACCTCCCACGCACGCCCGCCTGCACCACTGTCCTCATCCCATGCCCTGGCAGCCACCTCCCACTCACTGAACCCCTCATTTTGGCCTCACCCAAAGCCTAGGGAGCACAAAATCTACTATCCCCGGTCAAAAGAGTTAATCTGCCCCATGGGAAGCCTTGACTCTTGCTCCTCTCTTCTCTCCCCTGCTCCCCTTGGGGCTGGAGCGGCAGAGGAGTGAAGTGTTGCAGTGGTGGCCACAGCAGTGGGGGATGTTTTATTGCTTTTGTTGTTTGGAGGGTTTTTCCCTCTCACTTTTTTCTGGTCCCCGACTGATTTTTCTGGGGATCAATGGCCCCCACCCCAGAGAACTTTCCCCACCCCTGCCATAAATAAAGAGAATATTGAAGCCACTTGTTTTGGACATAAATTAATTTTTTAGTTATATAAATTGATGTTTGGTGAACTAACATGATAAAGTTAAAGCTCCTGATTTGGTTAATTATTTTGATTTTCATTAATAAAGTCTCCTTTCTTACCGGTTATACACCCCCCAACCCTCCCCCCATATTATAGCTCCAGTCGTTTAATATGAATAATTGAGTATTTAAGGTTTTTAGAGCGAAGCGAAGGCATTTTGTTCCCCTGGGGGGGTGGCTGGTGATCCAGGGAAAGTTGTGCGTTGAGGGGGATGGGTCCAGGGTCAAAACCTTTGAGAACCAATTGCCCTGTGGGGAGTGCGGGACACCTGGTAAAATCGCTCAAATTCAAGCGAGTTGAAGGAAATTAATAAAAATGATGCGGGTTCTTCCCCCTCCCCCCACCCCGTGTGCTGTAAAAACTGCCAGGCCCAGCAGGAGAAAGGGGGTCATGGGGGCCTGGCTAAGGGGGTCCCCTCAGGTACAGGCGTAATCAGGGTTGACCACTGAGGGTGACACGGGGGCCACCAGCCACGTGACCTTTCCCCCAGCCTGTTAAAGGGACAGAACCGCCCTCTGCCCCAGGCCCCACCTCCTCTGTGACCTTGCCCTGCCCTTGCCCCACCGCTTTCTCCATCTGATGGGGCCTGGGGAACTAGTGGGGCAGGGTCCGGGGCTGGCAGCAGGGCCATGGCCCCCCACACTCACTGGCAGTGGCATCCCCAGCTCGGGCCCTTGGCCTCCCTGCCCAGGGTGCTTGGGGGACATGTGCTTCTCTTGCCACCCCATGCGGCACTTGTCAGGGGCTGCAGGTTGGATCGTGAGGGGCTCAGAGAGCAGAAAAGGGATTCGCGCCCGCGCAGGGACGCAACTTCCAGGAAACCTTGCATGGCAGCTGAGGGGCAGCTCCAACCCCTGCACCAGCAGCAGCTGCTGGAGAGGAGGGAACAGCCAGGCTGCCTGCACCAGGGCACCAGACAGAGGAGAAGCCGCCCTGCCCTGCCCGGCTCTGGCTTCCCGGCTCCAAACTGCCAGGGGCAGGGAGAGAGGAGGGTGGGTCTGTCCCTGCGACTGCCCTGCACTTCCACTGACGTTCGGGGGCACCATCCCCAGGTCTGCCCAGGGGCTCAGGCGGCTTCTGCTGCACGGTGAGCACTGGGGATTCGGGATCCAGCCCTGCCAATCCCAGCTCCCGTTTGGCTTCAGCCCCTCAACCTCTGCTTTGAGCCCCGAGGGGTTCCCAGGCCTTGGGACTTCAGCCCGTGCTGGGGATCGAGGCTTCAGCCTGGGGGTGCTGGGTATTGAGTGTGGACACCAGCAACTGAGCTTAGATAATGAACAAAACCATTACAAAGGAGCCAGAGGGTCACCCCATCCCACAGTCTCCGCAGCTCACAGCTGGGAACTGGGCTGGGCTGGGCCATCACTTCCTGGGGGCTCACAGGCGAAATGAGGCCTGTTCCCGTCACTGCCAGGAAGGGGGCGAGACCGGGGAGAGCAGAACACGCCATGGGAGAGACGCTGCCCCTAGGTTAGAGGAAGCCCAGTGGGGAGAGCACCCAGCTCAGAGTCATGAGAGCGGCGCTCTCTGCTCGGCCCTGCAAGCACCTTGTGTGTGACCCTGGGCAAGTCACGTCAGGGCTCTGGGCCCAGTTCCCTTCCCTGTCGCCCAGGGGTACCACATTCAAACCAGTGTTTCCTTCTGCTCCAGGGATGCAGACAGAGCTCTCCGAGACGACGAGGAGCCAGGCAGACCAGAGCGAAGAGGAGGAACCAGCCCCCCAGCCCATCCCATTAGAAAGGAGCAGCTCCCACACGACTATGGTAAAAACTTAAAAAACAACAGAGTCCGGTAGCACGTTATAGACTCACAAACCATGTAGATGGGATCATGGGCTTTCGGGGCACAGCCCACTTGTTCAGATGACCAGCATGTGGGAAGTCCAGAGCCAAGAACAAAGAAGGGACGGAGCGGAGGAAAAAAATTGAGGGGTAGGGGGAAGAGGACACTTGGTAGATAAGTCTCAAAGGGATAGCCGAGCCAGTCTGTAACAGGAAACACTTACAAATGAGGCTTGTGGCTGAGCCAGTGGAAAGCGTCCCCTGCGGGGCGTGTGACTATCTCCCCAGCCGGTGTCTCTCAGAGGAGAATGACCTGCCCCCCTCCGGCCCAGGGACCGAAAAGAAACACTCACCCTTGTGACCAGCTCCCCTGAATAAAGCCTTGTAACACGGGGGATTTCTGGGGGCACCGCACCGAGGGGCCAGTCAGGGCACTTTGCTCAGAGACAGGGCTACTGAGAGCCCAGAACGGGAGGTTCTCCATTGCAAGGATCCAAACCAGCCCCAAACGGCACTTCTGTTCCCCACCCTGGCTAGCAAGAAGCCCTGCAAGCAACCCCCTTAGACACTCCTGCCCTCTGGGCCACCACCCTCACCGCCCCTTCTACAGCATCGTATCTGCCAGGGCTCGTACTGCCAGCGTTCAGTGTCGTCTGGTCAGGGTTGTCCCGGGGCGCTCCTGACAGGTCCCCTTCTCCGTTGGTGATGACAAACTTTCGGCTGCGTGTGTGGGTGCCTGTGCTCCCGTCATGTAGACGTGAGTTCCCAAACTGCGGGGGCATGCCCTCCTGGGGGGGGGGGGTGAAGAAATTCCAGGGGGGACACAAAGCGACCCAGCCCCCCATCAACCTCTGCCCCCATAAGTTTTTCTGCTATTGGGGGGACGCATGAGGGTTTCTCAAAAATCAAAAAGAGGGCGTGATGCTAAAAGGTTTGGGAACCACTAATCTAGAGCGTTAGACCCCGTGCACTTGGGTCAACACAGGAGATCTCGACGAGCCCCCAGAAACGACAGATGCAGGCAAGGTTTGAAATCAGCCCAGCAGGTTTATTGTCAAATGCGACGCCCTCACAGTTAGTAGCCCTCACGTCACTTCTTTATGTACCAGGCTGCCACCCTTAAAGGTATTAGGTTGACACCTCCAGACGAACCTACTAGACACAACCAATTACCTTGTACCTGGTGGTTTGATCCAAACATCCCTATCCATAGCGCTGTCATCCCGACCCTGTGCTGAACCTGGGTCGGTAAGTCCCTTGTCTATGGGGAGTGTGCTGGGACCGAGCTGTTTCTGCAGGGAAATGTTCTGTTACCATCCTCCCGGAATGTTTGCGGGCATGGCCTGTGCCTCGGACCTCTGCAATGTCGGCAGCCCTGTCCTTCCCAAGCTTCTGTCTGCAGGACCTGCTTTTTGCTCACTGCTTAGCTTTGCTTTATGTTAGCAAAGCATTGACGGTTGCTCAGGCCTTAGGCCTCACACTAGGCCTCCACGGTCAGGCCCTTTTGTTACGTCTTACAGGTGAGAGGTTATGAAAACAAATCCCATCAAATCCAAACAGGTTCCTCTGATCCTTAAGAGCCAGTCACCCGCCCAGGTCAATTGAAACCTCAGAGCTTACCGAAAAGAGCTTGCAGTGCCCATCCCATAGAATTGAAAATAGGAAGGTTTATTAATAAAAGAAAGAAAAAAAAGGTTGAGCCTAATATTGTTAAAGGACTCAAATTATATTCACCGACTGCAAAGCTCTTTGTGCCGGCGTGTAGGAGATGAAATGAACGGCTATCTTAGGGCAAGTTTCAGGAATACGTCCTCTCCTAGGCTGGATGTATTTCTGAAGCGCCCTCTGCCTTCCCCACCCGGCAGCGTGTGGCGCTACCACCGAACTAGCAGGAATCACAGGCAGGACAGGAAGTAGGGAGCGACTGAAGGAGCGAGTCTCCCTGCCGACGACTCTGGGGCCACTTCAGGCTTCAGTTTGTGGCCGAAATCCTTCATAGTGGATTTGCCAGAGTGAAGACAGGAATGAAGATGAAAATGGAGGAACCCTCAGAGCCCCTTTGTCCCCTTACGCATAAGGCGGGAATCCCATTGTTCTCCTGTGAAAGTCTGTCCCAAGATGGAGTCTGTCCCATGAGCAAGTCACCGCTCCAGGCCTGACTCAGTTCTTTTTAGGCAGCAGCCACGGCTTGCATGCTGAACATTCACAGCAAAGCTCATCAGCTGTGATTGGCACTACCTGAGGTCAGTGAAGTGCTGCTACTCACTTGACTAGCAACCCTGTCAAGGCTGTTCCCCACTCCGGCAGGATGAATGCAGAAGTTGGGGGCCTGCAATAGCACTCCAAAACCTTGCCTCTACAAGCTCTGGTACAAAAACTTCCCGCCCCAATTCTAATACCCAGATTTTGGGGAATCCACTGCTCACATCGAGTGCTTTGAACCCACAAACAGGGGCGGAAAAAGAAGCTTGAAAAAAGAAAAGAGAAAATCAAGCTGCAGTATCTGGTGGCTGACCCCTCAGTCAGAGGCCTGCAGGTCCACAGAGACAGACCTTCCAGGTCACAAAAATCAACCAATACTGGTTAATTAGAAAACAGAACAAACTCTTACTGTGAAAACAAAGCTACAGTTGCAAGCATAGTAATTTGGCTAGCTGGAAAGATCCACCATTTGACACAGGTACTCAGGGAAAGTCCCTGGTCTGAAGACTTAGTTAGAAAAGTGGGAGGAAAAAGCACTAAGAAGCTCAGACATTATTTCCATATCCCCAAACAAGGAAAACAAGAAATCCTGACAGACTAGCTAAACTCTTCCCTGCTTACACATTGTAAGAAGTCGCTTTTTGGACAGCGGAGCGTTTCCTGTCTCCTTTGATACTTGGAAGAAACTGGTCAGTACCTGGAAGAAACTTGGAAGAAAATTCCTACCTGCGTTGTTATTGGCTGACCACCCCATACCGGGCTAGGAACAGGAGACATTAGTTCACGTCTTAGTCACCGGATGTTCCTGTCCTGATTATGACAGACCCTGTCACGGGGGTTGGTCAAGCCTCCAGCTGAGCTCTCCCAGTAGCCCACGTTTGAAATACAAGCGCAGCGCCCGGGTGGTAACTTCCAGCACCAACATCACACCTGCCTGTTAGCAGCAGAAGCAGAATGGGCCTGGCACTGGGGACTGGCCCGGAGCCCTCGGTCTGGGGTTCTCGTCGGCAGGGAGACTCACTCCTTCATTCTCAGCTACTTCCTGCCCTGCGCGTGGTTCCTGCCAGTGGGGAGGCGGCGCCACACGCTGCCGGGTGGGGAAGGCAGAGGGGGTTTCCGGGTGGGCCCCGCTCTCAGTCCTTTCCGCGCACACATCGTGGGTGCTAGAGCCGCTGGACCCATTTGCTCAGGCCTGGGTGGGGGATGGAACATGGGGCATGTTCTCCAGTGGCCCCTCTGCTCACTCCACAAGCGCTGGAATGGGCTCTGCAGGGCTCTGCGGGTTTCTCAGCCAAAGCTCCCCTGGGTGCAGCGGCCGTGAGCTCTAGGGGCCTGTGATACCTAGGATCCAACAACATTCCTGGCTTGTGGACCCGGCTCCACTAAAGTTTGAGGCTGGGGCTCTCTCCTGCCCCTTCCCCACTGCCTCCGGGAGTTTTACTCATAGACTCATAGACTTTAAGGTCAGAAGGGACCATTATGATCATCTAGTCTGACCCCCTGCACAGTGCAGGCCACAGAATCTCACCCACCCCTCCCAGAATAATCCTCTCACCTATATCTCAGATATTGAAGCCTTCAAATACTTTGAAGACCCCAAGATGCAGAGAATCCTCCAGCTGTGATCTGTACCCCATGCTACAGAGGAAGGCGAAAAACCTCCAGGGCCTCTGCCAATCTATCCTGGAGGAAAATTCCTTCCCGACCCCAAATATGGCGACCAGCTAAACCCTGAGCATGTGGGCAAGACTCACCAGCCAGACACCCAGAAAGTTCTCTATAGTAACTCCTAAAAGAGCCCAGGTTCACCTCCTGTCACCAGGGACAAGGGGGCTAAAGGACCCTCCCACCCACCCTCACTCTGTGTGCGGCGGCAGCACGTCCCTGAGGCGCCTGGGTGGGAGGGGTGTCTCCTCAGGCTGCCACCACCTGAGCACCCCTGGGGCCAATGGGAGGTGCGGGGGCGAGCCCAGTGGGCAGCAGCTCACGGAAACCCTCTGGCCTAAGAGCTGCTGCTGGAGGGGGGGGTGGGTCACTATGACGGACTGGGCCGGGTCTGGCCACCACTGAGAGCGTCGGCTGAGGGCGAATTGCTCAGAACAAGAGCAAATTAGTCGAAACAATAGTTAAGAATAAAATTATGAGGCATGTAGAAGAACATAATTTGTTGGAGAAAAGTCAACGTGGCTTTCTGTAAAGGGAAATCCTGTCTTACTAATCTATTAGAGTTCTTTGAAGGGGTTAACAAACATGCAGACAAGGGGGATCCAGTAGATATAGTTTACTTAGATTTTCAGAAAGCCTTTGACAAGGTCCCTCACCAAAGGCTCTTGTATAAATTACAAGGCCATGGGATAAGAGGGAAGGTCCTTTCTTGGATTGAGAACTGGTTAAAAGACAGGAAACAAAGGGTAGGAATAAATGGTAAATTTTCAGAATGGAGAAGGGTAACTAGTGGTGTCCCCCAAGGGTCAATCCTGGGACCAATCCCTTTCAATTTATTCATAAATGATCTGGAGAAAGGGGTAAGCAGTGAGGTGGTAAAGTTTGTGGATGATACAAAAATACGCCCAACTATAGGTACAGTATGATGGGGGCTAATTTGGCTATGACAAATCAGGAAAGAGATCTTGGAGTTATCGTGGACAGTTCTCTGAAAACTTCCACAGAGTGTGCAGCGGCGGTCAAAAAGGCAAATAGGATGCTAGGAATTATTAAGAAAGGGATAGAAAATAAGACACAGAATATCTTACTGCCCCTGTATAAAACTGTGGCACGCCCACATCTTGAATACTGTGTACAGATGTGGTCTCCTCACCTCAAAAAAGATATTTTGGCCTTGGAAAGGGTTCAGAAAATGGCAACTAAAATGATTAGGGGTTTGGAACAGGTCCCATATGAGGAGAGGTTAAAGTGACTGGGACTTTTCAGTTTGGAAAAGAGGAGACTGAGGGAGGATATGAGAGAGGTCTATAAAATCCTGAGTGGTGTGGAGAGGGCCGATAAAGAAAAGTTATTTATTAGTTCCCATAATAGAAGAACTAGAGGACAGCAAATGAAATTAATGGGTAGCAGGTTTAAAACTAATAAAAGGAAGTTCTACACACAGCACGTAGTCAACCTGTTGAACTCCTTGCCAGAGGAGGCTGTGAAGGCTAGGAATATAACAGAGTTTAAAGAGAAGCTAGATAATTTCATGGAGGTTAGGTCCATAAAAGGCTATTAGCCAGGGGATAGAATTGGTGTCCCTGGCCTCTATTTGTCAGAGGCTGGAGAAAGATGGCATGAGACAAATCGATTGATCATTATCTTCGGTCCACCCTCTCTGGGGCACCTGGTGTTGGCCACTGTTGGCAGACAGGACACTGGGCTAGATGGACCTTTGGTCTGACCCAGTACGGCCTGTGACGGACCGGGCCGTGTCTGGGCACAGCTGAGGGCGTCTGCTCAGGGCGAATTGCTCAAATCCGGGGCTCCTTACAGCCCCCAGACTGGTGACCTCTCCAAACAGGCCACAAACCAGTCCCACAGAGCGCTTCAGCAGCCTGCCTGAAGCCTCATGAGCAAAACCCCTCTGATACCCCAGCATTATCCGTGCCCCAGAGGGCCCCAGGCCTCATACAAAGGTGAGGGGTCCTAGCACCCAATCCCACCTACCCCGAACAAGTTCTGTCTGGTTCCAAGAAACCAGCCACAGATCCCTGGTCAATGCCCCCCAGCCCTCCCCATCTTCCCGGGACCAGACTGGCGGCTCCCGGGAGCTTGCCCGGGACCGCAAGAGGCGGGCACCCGCCTGGGCTAGTGCGGACATCGTGGACTCCTACCACAACCTACCCCCTGGTTAATAGCACACCATGGACCCAACCTTCATGACTTGATCTCACTTCCCTTTAAACTCTGTCCCAGTTCTAGCCTTCACAGCCTCCTGCAGCAAGGAGTTCCACAGGTTGACTCTTTGCTTTGTGAAGAACAACTTTCTGTTACTAGTTTGAAGCCTGCTACCCATTCCTTTCCTTTAGTGTCCTTTAGTCCTTCTTTATGGGAACTAATGAAGAACTTTTCTGTATGCACCCTCTCCACCCAAGTCCTGCTTTTAGAGACCTCTATCCTGTCTCTGCTCCGTCTCCTCTTTTCTAAGCTGAAAAGTCCCAGTCTCTTTAGCCTCTCTTCATATGGGACCTGTTCCCAACCCCTGATCATTTTAGTTGCCCTCCCCTCTCCCACCCCCTTTTCCCAGTCTCTCCCAGTTTTGTTCAATAAAGACAGATTCCATTTTTGAACATAATTGTCCTTTATTTTGTACATCATGAAGAAGGGCTAGGGAAGGGTAAGTGGAAGGAGGGGAGGGAGGAATGGGGTACGCGCCCCTGATGGAGAGGACTGGGCTGGCTCTGCGGCCTTCTGGGGGTGGAAGCTCTCCTGCAGTCCCCCAATTGCCCCCACTCTCCAGATGGCAGCCTGTGGCAAGTGCAGCCGGTCTGATGGCCGAGTGCTGTGATGTGCCCAGTTTGGGTACTCCGGGCAATCCAAGCCAGGACTGCTTTACAAGGGGGTCACCGATGAGAACTGTCAGTCCGGGGTGGGGGTCGGGACCCTTAAAGCACAGCCCTCGGCTAGCCTGAGACAGCATCTCCATGCTCTAAGTCCTCCTCTCATGCCCTGCCGGCACTGTCTACACTACAACGCTAATTTGAATTAGTTATTTAGTCTGGATTCGTTAGTTCGAATTAACGTAGTAGTGTAGATGTACCCAGAGAGCCTTATCCCTGGAGACTTGCTAATTAGCATAGTCACTGGCTGACCATTTCTGGCCCACTGTTCTTTCTCAGAGAATCTTCCAGCATCAACACAGGTTACATATTTATAAATCCACTTACAGATATCACACAAGTAGATGAATAACATAAACACAATCAGTAGAGCACAAGCTTTCATTTGACATCTCACATGGCCTCCTTGGTACAGACTTTGGGACAACCCCTCCCCCCTACACTTGGGTGCAACAGTGACCTGTCTGATCCTGTTAAAATCCAGTAACGTGACACTCCCAACACAAAACTGATGCAGGAAGTGATGCCAGTAACATCAGTGAGGGCATCACATCGGTCCCCCCGCCTTAGACAAGGCATCTGCCACAGTATTCTCCTTCCCGTTTATGTGGACTATGTCCGTGTCGTACTCCTGAAGGACCAGACTCCAGTGGAGCAACCTGGAGTTGGTGCCGTTGGCCTTCTGCAGGCAAGCCAGCGAGGCATGGCTGCTCAGCACAGTGAACCTCCTGTTGTCCAGATAGGGTTTGAGCTGCTTGACAGCCCACACGATGGCATAACACTCCTTCTCAACTGTAGCATAATGCTTCTCCCGGGGGCACAGCTTTTTGCTGAGGAAGGTCACGAGGTGCCTTTTGTCACCTACCCCATCCTGCATCAGCACCGCCCCCAGTCCGATGTCGGATGTTGAAATCCGGACTGGCCAGCACAGGTTCCTTGGCCAAGACATTCTTTATGCTTTGGAACCCCTGTTCACGGGACTCCGACCACACCACCCGGTCTGGCCTCTCCAGCTTTGTGAGGTCTGTGATCGGAGCTATGAAGTCTCTGACCCCTCTCACAAACCTCCTGTAGTAGTTGGCCAGGCTCACAAATGACTGGACCTGCGTTTTCATTTGGGGGATAGGCCAGTTCTTAATGGCCTCCACCCTCAGGGGTTCAGGGCGCACCAACTCACTGCCCACCCTGTGCCTAGACAGTCACTTCGGCAGCCCCCATCCTGCATTTGGACACCTTGACATTCGGGTTGGCTTCCCCGAGCCGCCGCAGCACCGCCCCTGTGTGACTGAGGTGATCCTGCCAGGAGTTACTAAAGATGGCCAGGTCATGAAAATAAGTGCTGGAATGGGCTCTGCAGGACCTCCGTGATCAGCCCCAGGAAGGTGGCCCTGGAATTCCGCATGCCAAAGGGCAGCACCTTGAACTCACACAGGCCCGACTCCACTATGAACACAGATTTGTCCCATGCATCAGCATCTAGGGGACTCTGCCAGTACCCCCTAGTCAGGACCAGAGTACTTATAAACACAGTCCCCTCCCCCCAGCGTGTCCAACAGATCCTCTATTCTGAGTGTGGGGAAGGGGTCAGGCTGCGTGACAGCATTCAGCTCCCTCTAGTCCATGCAGAGCCTCCTGGTCCTGTCCTTTTTAGGCACCATCACAATAGGGGATGCCCATGGCCAGCATGCTCTCCACAGCCTCCTGAATCTGCCTCTGCATCTCCCCCTTGGCCCCATAGGCTCTGCTAGGCGCTGGGCAAGGCAGGGCCTAGTGAGGATGGAATGCGATGTCCTGTCAGCGAGCCCTGGCCTCCTTCACCTTTCGCTCCCTCTCAGCATCTGCCTCCTTCACCTTTCGCTCCACTTCGGCATCCGCCTCCCTCGCCTTTCGACGCACGTCGGCAAGGGCCTTCCCATGTTCCAGCTCGATTCCTTCAATGCCTGCTGCTTTCTAATTTCATCTGCAACAGCATCCCTGGCACCGGGTGGGCACTGCTCCCTTCCCTGCTGGTCATTTCGTATTAGCAAAGACCTCAATTCCGGCTTAAAAGCTTTCTCTCTGAATTCAGTGATTGTCTCCAATCACAAATCTTCTAGAGCCTTTCGGTCAAGACTCTCATGTAGTTGCTGACTCATTGCAGCTGCTCTTTAACCAATCAAACTCTCTACACCCAAAAATAAAATTTAGAACCGCTTGAGGTTCTGATCCAAAGCTTAATTGACCAAGATCTGAGGATCCTGCCGACTATACCACTGTGACGGACCGGGCCAGGTCTGTGCACTGCTAAGGGTGTTGGCTCAGGGTGAATTGCTCAACACAAGGACGCTTTACAGCCCCAGACCAGAGACCTTCCCAAACAGGTCACAAACCAGTCAGACCACGCAAAACCCCTCAGACACCACAGTTCCCTCTGTGCCCCAATCAGCCCTGGGCCTAATACACAGGTGAGGGGATCTAGAACCCAATCCCACCTACCCCGAACGGGTCTTTCCGGTCCCAAAGAACCAGCCACAAATCCCCGGTCACTTAGGGGAGAAACCTGCCTAGGACAAGGGGCTCTATGGAGGGGGATGCAGGGAATGGAGGAAGTGGGGTGGCCCTTGGGGTCCCTGCCCCGGCTGAGAGGCTCCCATCTCTCCTCAGGCAGAGGGGACCAGGGAAGGGCTGAGAGATGGGAGAACCCTCGGCACCGGGTGAGGCTGCTCCACAAAAGGTCTCAGGTGGCTCCTCCGTGCTCACTAGGCCCTGCCAGCCCCCAGGGAGCGAGTGTCCCAGGGCAGCTGCCCAGTGGAAATGCTCAGTCCCAACAGGCTCTGTCCCTGTTCATTGCAGACCCTCGGGGAGCCGCCTGCCTCAGCCCAGCCCACAGCCCTGCTGCTGGAAGCCTTGAAGGTTCTGACGGCCCCCGGCCTGGAGAGTTTTCAGGCGGCAGAGGAGGCACCGATAGCCACCGTGTCCCAGCACAGCACCCGCATGGAGCGAGTAAGAGATGCCCGGCGAGGGGCAGGGCGTGTGGAGAGAGGGGCTGGGAGAACTGGCTCTGAGGAAACCGGCCCTGGGGCACAGGGTCAGGGTGCAGGGCAGGTCGGCTCAGCCCCTTTCTAGGAGGCTCTGAGCATCAGTCGCTCCCCTGCTCAATTAAGCCCCATCGCCCGCCGGGGAGGCAGGAATTTGACCAGCGAGACACCCGGGAACTGGAGCCCAGAGCGGCTTCTTGACTTCCCAAGGCTGCGCTGGAGGCAGCGGCAGGGTCAGCAAATGACCCCAGGAGAAGGCCTTGTCCAGGGCCCCTAGAACCAACCTGCCTCGTGGGGCGTGCGGCCGCGTTGCTGAAGTTGGCTCTGCTGGGAATTCTCAGCCAGGCAGAGCCCTGGGCCCTTGGGGAAAGGACTCAGGGGTCACGTTCCCGACAGGCCTCTCAATGGGGCCTTTTCTCCCTCCACCCCACGCCGGTGACACTCCTGCCCTTCCCCCAGCGCTGTCTGCCGGGGGGGCGGCCTGGCAGGAGGCCGCTCTCGATCAATCCCCCCTCAGCTGTGTGGCTCCCTCCAGATTGGATACGTCGTGGGAAAGATTTTCAGCTGGCTGCGCGACGTCGGGGATCCCAGAGCCAGAGGAGCCGCGCTGGGGACCATCGCCCTGCTGGCTCGCGCCCACCCCCGGGACGTGGTTCCCGCCTGTGTGGCCCACGCGCTGCCATGGGACAGGTAGGGAGAGGCTGTTACCACCTCAGTCCCTGATTTCCCTTCCCCCCTCCTGCCAGGGCAGAGCGCAGGAAGGGCCTGGCCGGAGACAGGGATGGATCCAGCTCCCTGCTGGGCACAGGGCTGCCCCGGCCTCCTAAGAGAAGATGCCCAGGCCCAGCTCCCGAGGGGACGGCTGCTAAGGGAAGGGAATAAATGCAGAGCTTGTGGAAGGAACTCTCCTGCCTCAGCTTCCCTGCCCCCCAGGGTCTCTTTTGAGAGCCCCTTTCCTGCCCCCTTCCCAGCCTCTCCCTGGGGAGGCAGGAGGGGGCCAAGCAGGGAGGCTCTGATTTTGGTTTCTCACCTTGCAGAGGTGCCAGGGAGCTGTGGAAGGCCGTGGGGGAAGAACCACAGCTCCCCCGGCAGGTGCTGCAGCAGCTGCTGGACGCGCTCCGGAAGAGCCACCGGGAGGAGAGGAGCCGCAGCATGTCTCTGGCTGTAAGTGACACTGGAGCTGTCCCGTAGGGAACTCACCACTACAGGGAGGATGCTGCATCTGTGGGGGGGAAGGGGGTTTCAACCCCTCTTAGTGTCAGGCAATGGCCCCACTGCACACTGGGCACACAGCCGTGTCACGGGGAGAGCCCCCCTGCTCCCCTCCGGAGGGGGTGTCCAGCCTCTGAGGCCCCTCACTTCGTGGTCAACCCCGCATGCACCACGATGATCCAAGTCAGCACTGCAGCTCCCTTCACACAGGGCAGTGCAGCCTAGCAGCCGGAGGCAATAACTCCTAGTGGGATTGGTGCAGAGAGGTAGGGGACCTAGGGCCCCCTCTCCACCGGGTCCCAGTCCAGCGCCCTGTCAGCATTGGAGGGGGCACCACTAGTTCTGGGGGAATCAAGTAGAAACTCGCCGAGAACCTGGGGTTCAACTCCCCGTCTGAGCTGCTTTCTGCCAGCTCCTCTCTTGTTGTCTGCGCCGTCTCTTTCCTCCAAACTGGGGCATCTGCTGCGGTTCCCTGCTGACTGGCGATGGCGTCTGGGTGCCCCTGCGCTGCTCCTCAGGAGCCCCAGCAGCACCTCCGTCCCCGCCCGTCAGCCCTGACTGAGCTCGCCACCGGCCTTTCTAGCCACCTCCAGCTGGCACCTGCCCAGCAGGCCTGTGGGGTAGGACTGTCTCAGCCAGGTAGCCAGGCTGCACCTCTGCAGCTCTAGTGCAGAGATGGGACACTCCGTGTCAGGGGCTGATCCCCACTCTGAGTGCAGAATTTGGAGGCCGGAAAGAAAAAGTTGTCTCTACAGGCTCTGCTTCCAGAACTCCCCAGGGTCAAAGATTTACTAACTGACAGAGACACAGACAGAGCTGCTGACCTTCCAGGACACAAGAAGCAAATATTGACCTCAAAAAAGTGATTTTTTTTACCAAAGAAAAGCTACACTGGATAACACAGACTTGGTTGCGCTGTGACAGAGCAAGTAAGGAAAACAAATGAAAACACAGAGAAAATCTCTAGGAACAGTTTTCAGAGGGGAAGCAGAGATTCACACAGAGCAATTCAAACCGAAATAAAAAATAAAGAAAAATACCCAAGTTTTTCTGAAATAAGAACAGTTGGAGGGTGAGTTTGTAAGAAGCTCGTGTGTGTGAGAACGACCGATGTGCTTCTCGTTATTTGCAATTCCCTTTGCTCTGCCCTTTCTCACCTGCAACCACTTAAATCCCACGGCGTGTACTTAATAAACTCACTTGTATTTACTAGCAAGCGTTGTGTGAACAATTGTGACCTGGGGAGCAATCAGTGTGTCCATCCTCCTTTCACTGTTAAAGGGGGCTCACGGGAACAATTTATTTGGGGGTTGGGTTCCCAGAAGCTGTGCCTGAAACTGCACTCTCCTCAGACCCGCAGGGATTCAGTGTCTGTATTGCTCTTGGGTGGATGGGAGGGAGGGCTCCTGTGCCCTGGCTGTGCGAGACCAGGAGATCTGGCCCAGAGGACGGGGTGGTGAGAAACCCCATAGAGCCAAGAGGAAAGTGTCAGTGGCTTTGCCAGCACTCTGGGAAGCACCCCAAGGAGTCCTCTGTCATAGAGGGATAAGGGATCTTTCGGAAAAGGCTTTATTTTCCACAAGATCAGGGTCTAGACTGGTGCTTTTTTCCGACAAAGCTCTGTGTGGAAAAAAAGCGGCAGCCATTTTTATGCTAATGAAACGGGGGAGAGTTAAATCCCCACCTCATTAGCAATTGCGATACGTCTAATTTACATCCCTTTTACGAAAAAGGGATGTAGTCTAGACGTAGCCAAACTGTCTCCCTACTGAGGACTACATGGTGGCAGAGGAGCCAGGGAAGCCAGACCCGAAGCCGGAGCATCCGAGAGAGTGACACAAGCAGCACGGCCGGGGTCCCTACAACTGGGTCACGAGGATCGGAACTGACCCGACAGAAGTTCCCATTGACCCATGTCAAGTACTTTGGGATCTTGGGGGGATTTCGTGGAAGAGCAAAGGAGTGATCCAACCTTCGGAAAGCCTGGAAGCAAGTGACAGGCACGAGCCAGACAGATGGTCAACCCCAGAGCCGGACCCAGGGATCCCGGTTTCAGATCAGCAAGGACCTTCCTCATGAGCATTAGCCCAGAACGCACAAGCAGCCCAGTACGACGGGGGAGCGAAAACGAGGACCTGAAACCCGGGATGTGATGGAAAGCCAGTCGCCGGGAGCAACGTGGGGTCTGCACCGACACCGCTTCGACCTCCCGGCATCGCCCCGGCTCCCTGCTGCTTGTGGCGCTGGAGTTACTCAGGCGGCAGAGGGGCAGTGATGCCCCCCCGGTCACGTCTGGCAAGCTGAAGGGCGGGGCTAGGCCATGAAGACAGAGAACGGGAAATAACGTCACCCGGACTCTTCCGCCCTTTCCAGGAGGTTCCCATCAGCGTCCATTCTAGGAACAGGATACGGTTCAGGGGCCATCACATCTCCCTTCCCCCCAGAGGATCTCACCCTCCTTCCTCATAAGCCGCAAGGAAATGGAAAATGGAAGCAGGATGACAGCCAAAGCCATGGGAGCGGATGGGCAGGTGGGGACAGCTCAGTGACATTTCTGTCTCCTGTCTCCAGGCAATGGACACACTGTACGAGATCCTTTTCCTCTGGGGATACCGAGAAGCCATCCTGGAAATGTTTCCCCAGCTCCTCCTCGTCTGCGTCAGGCAGGTGCAGTACGTGCTGGACCTGTGCCTGCCAGGGACTTGGAGGGCCCAGAAGACATCCAGCCCGGAGGGATCCAGCCGCCTCAGCCCCTTGAGGTAACGGCGGAAAGGAAGGGGAAGAACAGATTTGTTCTGCTCAGCCCCTGTGGGACCTGCCTGGCCCTCTGCTGTGCGTGTCCCTACAGCCCAGGGGCAGTTCTGGGCAGGTCTGTGTGGAGGGAGCGGTGCTGGGCGCCCGTGTGCGTGTGAGCCACACTTGCTCCTCTGACTCCGACCACAGGCCAGGGGCCACGTCGGCACGTCCCCATGTGCTCCCGGCCGAGGGCTCAGGGCTTTTCTCCGTGCCTGTTGAGCCCGCTGGGCCTCTGTCCCACAAGACCCCACCCCAGGACAGCGTGGCCAGAGCACACACAGAGTGCACAAGACCAGCGGGGGGGCCGTGTCACAGGCAGGCAGGACGAGGAGGGGCCCGTGACGCTGATTCCACGGGAACAACCAGGGAACCACCTGGCTAGAAACTCGATGAGTCTGTGGCATGGCCAGGGCCCGTTGGGCAGGGCCATCCCCTCACACGGTGCTGGGTCCATCCCGGGGGAGGCCGGCTGCTGCTGACCATGCAGGGTGTCCCAGGCATTGTGCGGTTTGTGCTGCGTGGGGCTGGGGTCGAGTTCTGACACCAGACTTTTTATTGCCTCTAGCACCTCCCTGGAGGCCGTGAAGACCCTTTTCTCCATGCCCAGATACTGGAAGGAATTTGCCAGTATCCAGTTGCAGCAGGGCTGGGACATGATGGCCTCCCGCCAGCGCTTCTCCCAAGGGGTGGGCTTGATCGCAAGGTAGAGTCTGGGCAATGGGAGCTCAGTGGGAGACCCTCCCCTGCCCCCGCCGGCCCTCTCAGCCCCGCCATGGGAGAGCGACGCTCTCTCCCCTTGGTAACTCCGGGCATTTTCTCTGTCCTGTTCCAGGGCCATGGTGGAGCACCAGACCCCACAGCTCCCTGCGGTGCTCACAGAGGCCATCGCCGTCATGCAGAGTCAGGAGGAGCAGCCCCAGAGAAATATCGCCCTGACTTTCTGCACCGAGGTGAGATTCCGGAGCCGCCAGGCACATGTGGGCTTACGCAGAGCAGCTCAGTCCCGTCCCAGGCAGGCAGGCAGGCACCGGGGCCCATCGCCAGCAGCTCAGCAACGCCACAGCCAGCCGGCTCCTCTGCCCACGTGGATCCTAGTGGGGCCGGGCAGAGTGGTGGGGGGCAGGGTGAGATTGCTCCTGGCTGGATGTGCCTCCGTGGGACCATGTGACAAGAGATGTTTCTCCAGTGCCCTGAGGCCGGGCCTCTCTCCTCGCCTTTGCCTGGGGTTTCATTTTCTTCTGCCACGGCTCGCTCCAGGACACGCTGCGATGCCCAGAGATTCCCTTTTCCCTGGGCTTCCTTAGGGGCTTGTGCATTAGTCGCCCCTCTGGGAATGGACCATCTCAAACACCAGCCGCTGGCTCCTTACCCCCAGAGATTTTGTGTGGCAGGAAGTGACCAGCTGGCAAAGATGCTGGCGCACGAACAGACCGAGAGGCAGATTTCTGCTCCTGCAGCTGATGTTGATTTTCTCTTTCCAGTTTCTCCGGAGTCCTTCCATCCTCACCACAGTCACCAGATCGGAGCTCCAGGAACAGCTGATGGAATGGATCAAAGATCCCAATCCGGAGATACGGAGGCTCTGTCTGCAGGGCCTGGGCAGTATCATCTTCCTGCCAGAGAAGGTGAGGGGCAGGGCTTGCCCAGGTGAGACGTTGCTGCACTGGGAGATAACAGACACATCACTGTTGCAATCCCTGTTCTATGCCGTTACTGAGCAAGCCAGGCGTGAGGTGTCCCTGCTCCCTGGTGCGGGCAGAGCATGGTCGGTGGAGGCAGTGAGGGAGGGGAAGGAGACTCAGGGTGTCGCTCAGGGGAATGGGGGTAGAGTGTCGGCTGACAACAAGCCCAAGCTCGGCAAGGACAGACGAGTCGGGGGGCGGGGTCAGAGCTCGGGGGGCGGGGCCAGAGGTGCAAAGCACCTGCCAGAGCGGCAGGAGAACGACTTTCTCCCCCGCTGGGGGCTGGCCGATGGGGGGATGGTCCAGCCCCTGCCCAGGCTCTGTCCCAGGCCAGGCGTGAGCTGCCTTCTGCCTTCCTGCAGGGGCAGTTGTTACGGGCCCAGCTGCCAGGGACCATCGCCATGTTCTGCGCCAGGAACGCATGGACTGTCCTGGAGGCCCTGAAGGACGCGGCAGACGCCATCTACCTGCTCGCCGGGGAGGGGCTTGGCTCCATCTCCCAGGACATGGCAGTCGGCCTGCGCCCGCTCATTGACGACGTAAGGCCGGGACCCCGGAGAAGCACATTCCCCCTCCCCTGATGTCCTGGTATGACCCTGCCCAGCCCCTCCCCGCCCCCCAGGCCAGCCACACAGCACCCAAGGGGGCCCCTGCCAAGGGTGGGGAGTCTCCTACTCAGCCCCCTCCCTGGCAGAGCCCTTCTGGGAAATGGGGGCGCCAAGCTCCCAGCCCTGCTGCAGCCTCCCCTCCCCCCCTCCTGTGCCCAGCCCCTCCCCGAGCCCCAAGGAGGCAGGCGGGAGCCTTAGGTCCCAGTGCCCTGGGAGGGGAGGCCAGAGCAGCCTCTGTCACCAGGGACCTGGGCCTTCCCTCAGGGGAAGGGGAGGAGAGGGGAGGAATGGGGAAGAGGGACGGGGACGGAGGGACCCGGGAAGTGCAGCAGGAATGAGGTGAGGATGGAGATTCCTCGTAACTTGCCCCTTTCCACCCTTCACCCCCCCCCCCCATGCTCAGTGGCTCCCCTGCCTGGCACTGCACAGGGGTGGGCTGGATCTCTCCAGGCCGGGCGGACGGGGGAGAAGAACATGGAGAGATTGGCCCCTCTCTGGACTCCAGGCGGCTGGGGGGCTGGGTGCAGGAAGCTCTCCACACACATTGCACCATGGACCTCTGGGTCTCAGCCCTGGCCAGTGCACAGTGTCTGTGGGGCTGCCTGGTGGTTGCGGCTTCCGCGGGCCAGGGCGGGTCCCGGTCGGGGTGCTGGAGCCGTGTGCGATTTGCGGCCGTCAGGCCCCTGAGCCTGGGACACGGCCTGGCTCTCACGGGCTTCTCCGCCCCGCGTGTCCTTACCAGGAGAGGGGCAATGTCCGCTCAGCCGCCATCTCACTGCTGGGCACCATGCTGGGCGGGGTGAAGGGCCCGGACAGACCCCGCGTGCGGCAGGAACTCACCTGCTGCCTGCTCCCGCTGCTGCTCCACCTGGCAGACGAGGAGCAGAGAGTGATCCTGGTAAGTGCCCCCTCGGTATGTCCCGGAGAGCAAAGCGCCAGAGTCCCCCGGGCCCCACCCCTCTCCAGAGCCCCTGCCCAGCCAGGGCCATTGGGGACGTGCAGGGAGGCCTGAGGGGGCCCCTTGGCTCTGACTCTCTGGGATCCCGGAGCCCCGGCGCTGCCGTCTCTGCGCAGAAGGGCCAAGCTGTGGAGATCCCATCTAGCTCTCGCCAGCCAATGCTCCGCTCCCACCCGAGCAGCGTCCCCTGCAGAAGAAGGGGCAGGAGGCTCCCCAGGCAGGGAGAGCAGGAGCCCAAGGGGCAGGGAGGAGGGGACGCGCCCCAGACGCTCCCTCTCTCAGCGAGGCCCCTCTCGCTCTCCCCTCGTGCTGCAGAGCTGCAAAGCGACGCTCTTCCGCTGCGCCGTGTTCCTCGGCTGGGCCCATCTCAAGAGTCTCTTCTGCAGCCTGGCCTGGGATGGCTCCTCGCGCCTCTTGCCCGGCGTCGGGAAGTGCCTGGTAGGTGAATTCTGTGGGCCCGGGGAGCGGTGACCGGGGAGCTCAGGGAGACCTTTCTACCCCCACCCCGAGTGCCCAGGGGGATTCTCCCCCGCTCGTCATGCAGGGAGCAGAGGCAGCCCCCTCAGAGGGGCTCGGCATTTCCTCAGTTGCTTTCCAATCCCACCCTTTCCACTGCCCCCATCTCCCAAACTTAGCGCTGCCCCTGCCTCTTGCCCCGGGCTCCTGCCCCTCTGCCTGTGCCCAGCTTGGAAATGCTCTTCCCCAAGGGCCCGACTCCAGACATCTGGGCTCCTACTGGCTCTTGCCCTGGCTTCCCTCTGTGCTTCAGCGACCCTGGCCTGTCAGCTGTAGGTTGATCACTTGGTCTGGTCTGAGCATGTCTCCTGCTCTGCTCCTAGATGAAGAATTACAAGAAGAACTTCCCCAGGTTCCTGTTCCAGGCCTTAGAGTATCTGGAAAGCTCCCAGGCGTCCATCAGACATTCTGCAGCCCTGTTCATCGGTAAGCAAAGCAGCCCCCGGGAGCTGTTCCAGGGCTGTTAGAGTTAATAAAATCTGCACACGAACAAAAAGGGGTTTCAGGACAAGCATCAGCCAGCACCTCAGGCGCCTGCTGCAACTGCAGCTGTGAAACATGGATGGAACATAGACGAAATAGTTGAATAAAACATCAGTGCTATTGTGTTTGGGTGTGTGATTTCGTTCCTCCCGTCCCTGGCGTACTGCTGCTAGGTCTGCAGCTTGCCCAGGTAAGGAGTATCACGTGCTCTTTCCTAAATGACTAGAAGTCAAGTTGTCTAAAAGAATTGCACCCGGTGTGCCCTCTGGGACGGCGTGAAATGCTGCTCCGAGCTCTCAATGAACATTACGGGGGAGGGAGAGCTCAGTGCTTCGAGCATTGTCTTACTGAACCCAGGGTTATGAGTCAGTCTTTGAGGGGACCGTTTAGGAATCTGGGGCAAATCTGTCAGGGATGGTGCTTGGTCCTGCTGCGAGGGCAGGGGGCCGAACCTGATGGCGTCTCAAGGTCCCTTTGAATTCCAAAGTTCTCTGTTTTACTGCTCAGATTTGCACTCTTGTTTGAAGAAATATGGGAATGATTAAAAAATTCAATGGCGATTAATCGCAGGCTTAACCGTGTGCACCTCCCCTTTGAGTTCAATCTCCTTCCCCAATTGGCCTTTCAGTGATTCCTGGGGTCGGATGCTTTCTCCATTGTGTTTTGCATCACACTGAAGGACTATCTTGAATTTCCCAAGGGCTGTCTTACGGGAATGGCTGACTCTTTAGTAATTTGCAGGGATGACACTGAAACAGTGTGAGCTCCATTCTATTCCTTGTCTGTGTAGGAGAAACCATCCACCATTACTGTGACCTGTTGTCAAAAAGAGTGACTGCAGCTGGTGTCACCCGCCTGTGTGAAGGTAAGGAAATACCTCTGGGCGTTTGGGCATCTGTGGGCAGTATGAGGCCTGAACACAGATGTCACAGTGTCCCTCTGGGTCTGAGGACAGTGCTGAAGGGAGAAGAGTGGTCTTGCTGGTAGGACATAAGAATGGGAGTCGGGAGCTTTGAGCCACCAGGAGCTACTCTGTGCCTCACCTTCCCCATCCGTGAAATGGGGGTAAGAACAGAAAGGCACTCAAGGACAGCTGGCCAGAATGGAAAAGGACCCTCACTATGACGAGGCATTAGTAGGAGGAGAAGGATTCTTACCCTGTGTCAGAAAAGTTTGCATTGTCTCCTCCCCAAGGACCTTCACCCAGAGATTGATTCTTAGCTCCTACGGTATCCTGCAAGGCCCCCTGGGAACTCCTTTCCCTGCCACCTCTGGAGCACTGAAGGCGGCACAAATGCACAAAGGGTTCAGTAGAAGTGAGGAGCCTAAACCCTTTCTGCGGATCGGCGCCTGAATGGCAGAGTCACGGTTGTTGTCGTGTTCCCGAGGCAAAGGCCATTGGGAAGCAGAGGTTTCCCAGGCCTCAGTTACAGCAGCTCTGTGGGGTTTCCAACCTGTTTCCTCTTTGTTTCAGCTTTTCAGCAACAGCCTTTAAAATCGGACAGGGACACGTGGCTCATCCTGAAGGAACATCGGCAATGGCTGCAGAAGCTTGCGAACCGCGTGTTGGGTGCTTCTTACGACTTGGGAGCGGCACCGACACAGAAGGACTCTTCCTCCTGCCACGGTAGGTACCACAGACGGGAGCAGCTCTTTGGAGCAGGGAGGCAGGTTCCGTGGGGCGAGAGGGGCCGTGAGGGGAGGCAGGAGCGACGCGGCGTCCCGGAGTCACCGGGGGCCACTCGCGTGGGGGCTGGAGCTGAGGGAAATTGTTCCTACCACGGCCCTGCCCCAAACGACCCCCTCCCCCGTCTTTGGGTTCCATGCGCGATGGCCCAGCCCCCCAGCCACAGCTTCTCCATGGTATCCCCTCCGTCAGCAGCGCATGGAGAGAGGGGGATTCTCCAGGACTCCCTTCGGCCATCGCCAGCCCCAGGGGAGCAGCGGCCGGGGGAGGGGCTGGGCTCTCTCAGGGATGCAGGCTCTCAGGGAAATGGCAAAGGGGGAGGAAGGGGAACCTGCCCTGGTCCAGATTCTCCCCCTTGACAATTGTGTCCTTCTCATCTGTGCTCCTGCCCTGTCTCCTCTGACAGACACCGGCTGAGCCCACCGCTCCCCGGCCTGGCCGGAAGACCAAGCAGCTGGGACACCACAAGGATCCGGAAGGGGCAGAGCTGCACATGACGGGGAACCAGCCGCGACCGGGACCAGGAGCCATTCAACCCACAGGCCAGAGGACGCCAAGCCCCTCCCCGGCCCTGCGGCGCGTCCACAAGAACTGAGGATCCGCTCCTGGCCCAGAGACTTGCAGCTGTCGTGGACTTTTGCTTGTTCCCCAACATTTGTCCTGCCCGACACCCCAGGACATGGCTTGTGAGTCACCATCAGACCCACCCATCTCCGGGCCCTTCCCACTGGCCTCTGCCCATCTGGGTGGGTCTCTCTCGTCGTCCATCTGCCTTCCCACAAAGACCAGCGTGGGACCACTCTCCTGGGGGGCACTGGGACTGCGCGTGTTCTGGGGTGCGCGGTGGGGAGGGGTTGGGGTTGCGCGCGTTCTGGGGTCCGCGGTGGGGGAGGGGTTGGGGTTGCGCGTTGTGGGGTCCGCCGTGGTGGAGGGGTTGGGGTTGCGCGTTCTGGGGTCTGCGGTGGGGGAGGGGCTGGGGCTGCCCAGCATTCTGGGACTGGGGTGGGAAGCTGAGGCTGCCCGGCTGCTCTGGGGCTTGTGGGGATGCCAGGGCACTGGGCAGCCTGGGGGCTGGTGTGGGAGGGTAGAAATCTGGGGCTGGGCAGCCACCAGTGTGGGGAGGAGAGGGCAGGGCAGGGCAGGGCAGGGCAGGGGCAGCAGCCTGGGGGGTTGAGGGGGTGGAGCCTTGGGAAGAAGGGGCGGGGCTGAGGTTTGCCTTCCCTCGTCAGCCGTTCGCCCGCTGCCCATGCCTCCCACTGCTCTCTGCCAGTCGGGTAGAGGCCCTGGAGAGAGGGGACGTGCCCAGGCACAGAAGTGCTCTGGTCAGGTGCCCCGGCCACAAGAGACTCCTCTGACCCCCAAGAAACCCCACAGAGCCCTCTGCCAACTGGGGCGGGTTTCACCCCTCCCCCATCTCAGAAGGCCACGTGGGGAATTCTTGGAGGGGTCTTGGACACTCTTGTGGTTTTATCCCCGTGGATCTGCCTCGGGAATGGATTTCACCGATTGGTGAGGGGTGCGGGACAGGGACCCATCTGGAAGTGGGTCAGGGGACCCCTCTGAGGACTCCTCTCCCGCCCTCCACCAGTCACTGTGGCCCCTGCCCGTAGGACCAGCGAGGGACGGGACTGCACCACATGGGGGAAGTGCCGCGGTCTGGGGCCCTGCCCGCAAGAGGGTCCTGTGACCCCTCCAAGGAGTCTCTCCACCGTCCCCTCCCTACCAGTGAGGGTCACCCCCTCTCCCCGCCTCAGGCCAGCTCAGAAGGGAAACGTGCACCAGTCAGAGCAGCCAGTGCCCGACAGCCTAGGCCAGAAGCCTCCATCTCTGGAGCTGAGCAGCCGGCCGGCACCATCGCCCTGGACGCCCCAGCGCAACAGTGCGAGGAAGAGCCCGTCTCGCTCCCTGGACGTCTTTCCAGAACTCAGCGCCTGGCCCTTCGGGCTGCCCCTCTGACTGGTGCACGTTTCCCTTCCGAGCTGGCCTGGGGGAGGGGGTTACCCTCACTGGTAGGGAGGGGACGGTGGAGAGACTCCTTGGAGGAGTCACAGGACCCTCTTGCAGGCAGGGCCCCAGACCGTGGCACTTCCCCCATGTGGTGCAGTCCCCTCCCTTGCTGGTCCTAGGGGCAGGGGCCACAGTGACTGGTGGAGGGTGGGGAGGAGTCCTCAGAGGGGTCCTGTGACCCACTTCCCAATGGGACACTCTGCCCCCCGTCGGAGGGACAACTCCCAGCCTGGCTGCGTTACACCAGTCGCTGGGGACAGACCCGCAGTCACGGCGCGCTCCGCTTAGACAGGGCTGACTCCCACGCACGACGCCGCAAAGGGGTTAGGGTGGGAGCCAGTTAGGATCCGGCCCATCGGTCAAACCCACTCTCGGGGCGGCGCTACGGGGCCACGTTCCCTCTCAGGTGCAGAATGACCTTTGTTAGGTGCGGCAGGGGGCACAGGGCAGGGGCAGCGGTACTTGTTCTGGCTGGGGGCAGCCTCGGGGGCGCGGCCGGGGATGGAGGATATGCGGCGCGGGGGAATTATCTGAACTCCTGGACTAATAAATGTATCTCTGCTGTAGACCCTGCGTTGCTGTGAATTCCTCTGTCGCGACAAAGATTGTGTTTGATGTTTGTTTGTCTTGTGGGGTTTGTCTTATTGCTGCCTTGTGCTGTATTGTGTTAAACACAAATCCCGCGTTAGGCAGAAACGGATTAATAGGCATTGCTGACTGTATCTGCAGAAGCTATTGTCTTAGCAGGGCAGAGGCCCAGCAATGCCAGGCACAGCAGCTCCTGCGCGACGTGGGGACGCTTCTGCCCCAGGGAGGTGGGGGGGGGGGGCAGCTCTCTGCCTGGGGACCCGCCCGGACTGTCTCCCCAGGAACCTCTCAGCAGCTGTATCCTGCCACAAGCCGTGAGCAGCCGTGAGCGTGGGCAACGCAGCCTCTGGCCATAGGACAGGCAGCTCCCTCCTGCAGCCCCTGGACAGCTCCCTCCCGGCCTGAGCCACACAAGAACCCAGGCGTCCTGGGCCAGTCAGCTGACCATGTGTGTGTGGGGGGGTGACATCTCCCAGCTCATGATCCCCCAGCACTTCACAGATGTTCCTGAAGCCTCCTGCCCTGGGCCGTGGGGACTGGAGAGCACCCAGCTCCCCCCAGGAACACCCAGTTCCCTTGCACTCTGCAGCCCTCAGCTGGCCGCTGCCAGTCCCTCTCTCTAGCCCGTTTCTGGGCAGACTGCAGTCCCTCCTGGCCACTCCTCCCTGGCAAAGGGTGCAGACCTGCTACCTCTGCAACCCTGCCTTCAGGCCTTACGGCCTGGGGCTTCCCCGGCCCAAGCCCTCCCAGCCTGCCATGTCTGCTGTCGTACCTCGGTGTTTTGTACCTCGGTACCTTCGATGGTCTGGACTGTCAGTGTCAGCGTCGTCTGGTCAGGGTCGTCCTGGCGCGCTCCTGACAGGACCTCTGCTCCGTCGGTGATAATAAGCTCTCGGCTGCGTGCGTAACAATCGGTACTCCCTTTATCTAGCGTGTTAGACCCCGTGCACTTGGCTCAACACCGGAGATCTCTGAGAGGCCCCGGAAACGACAGATGCAGGCAAGGTTTGAAATCAGTCGAGCAGGTTGAAGCTCTACCAATTGGTAACAGAGATCAGTACAATGTGACACCACTGGGCACTATGGCCCGCGTTGACACGGTACCAACACCGGGCAGGCCTATTGCCATATATCAGATATTAACAGCACTTAGTCAAAGTTAAATTACTGCGCACTCTGTAAGTTTAGGCAATGACACCTGCCGTTCAGGCGCCTAGTGCGCCCCCCCCAAGGTCGGCCGGAGAGCACCCTCTGCGGTGTCCTTTTATAGACAGGGGAGAGTGGTCGGTTACACTGTCAGAGCCGCCCAAATAGCTATCTAAGGGCCCACACCCGGGCCAGGCAGTGCTTCTCTACGGCCGCACAGTGCAGCTCCCGGGGCAGCATCGTCCTGACGAAGTTCACAGCGGGGCGCCTCTCCCCGTACAGTCAGTTTGCAACAGCACCACCCCGCCCGGTGTCTGAGGCCGCATCCACCTGCACCGGGCCAGGGATGAGTAGCCCCGGTCAGCACAGAGAGCCCTTCCGCACTGCTCGGTCCAGACCACGTGCTTGGGCTCTTCCTACATGGCTCTGTCCAGGGAGCTGCCAGGCTCTACAGCGCGACTGTCACGCGGCCGGGGAGAAGGCCCCGTTCAGGGTGGGGAGGTTAAATATCCGATATTTGAATAGTCGATTAACCTCGTGAATTCTTACCAGTTACTCGACTATTCTACAGTCCCGGGGGTGGGGAGCAGCAGCCAGTGCGCTCTGGCCCCCCTCCCGAGGAGCCCCCTGCCACTCTGCGCTGATGCCTCTGAATCACGGGGTACCAGGTGGGAACTGGTCTTCAAGGAGAGCCAGTTTACAAACCAGCATCATCCGGGACCTCACTGTTGGCCCGCGCTGCTCTAGAGGCAGCCGTGCAGGGTGGCAGCAGCTCCTGTCCGGGAGAGCAGTCTGAGCTCCTGGACCCCACATAAGCCAGAACTCAGCCAGGCTCTCTGCCCGCCCACCTCCTAAGGTGTTTGTTCTGCTGCTGCTGCTTCCTTTTCTGCTCCTTCTGCTGCTGCCGCTACCTCTTCTGTTGCAGCTTCTTCTCCTGTCTCGATTTTTTTCTGCTTCTTCTACTGTTTCTTCGTCTGCTGTTTTAAACTGCTGCTGCTTTTTCTTCTGCTGTTTCTGCTGCTTCTGCTACTGCTGCTCCTATTTGTTTTTCTGTTTCTCCTTCTGCTTCAATCTGCTGATTCTTTTGCTGCTCCTGCCTCCTTTCTTCTGCTGCTTCTTCTACTGCCGTGGTTTCCAATCTTTTGAATCACAAGATCACTTTTTCAGTTTAAGTGCAATGTAAGATCTACCTCAAACCCAAATGCTCTTGCCCCGCTTCCTTCCTGCTCCTTCTTTGAGGCCCTGGCCCTGTTCTACCCCCTTCTTCAAGGCCCCCCCCTGCTCACTCCATGCCCTTTCCTTGCCCATCCTCTCTTTCATCAGCGTTAGGTGGGAGAAGCGATGAAGCTGCTGTGGGGTCCCCTAACAATACTAACCCCTTTGTTCGACTCCTGTGACAGCCAGTGACTGTCTAGGAAGGAGTACGGCAGAAAGGGATCTAGGGGTTATAGTGGACAATATGCTGAATATGAGTCAGCAGTGTGATGCTGTTGCAAGAAAAGCAAACATGATCCTGGGATTTATTGTGAGGAAGACACGAGAAGTCATTCTTCCGCTCTACTCTGCGCTGGTTAGCCCCCGGTTGGAGTATTGTGTCCAGTTCTGGGCATCACATTTCAAGAAAGATGTGGAGAAATTGGAGAGGGTCTTGAGAAGAGCAACAAGAATAATTAAAGGTCTAGAGAACATGAGCTATGAGGGAAGGCTGAAAGAATTGGGTTTGTTTAGTTTAGAAAAGAGAAGATTGTGGGGGGGGACAGGATAGCCATTTTCAGGTATCTAAAAGGGTGTTATAAGGAGGAGAGAGAAAACTTGTTCATCTTTGCCTCTGAGGATAGGACAAAAAGCAATGGGCTTAAACTGCGGCAAGGCAGCTTTTAGTTGGACATTAGGAAAAAGTTCCTAGCTATCAGAGTGGTTAAAAACTGGAATAAATTGCCCAGGGAGATTGTGGAATCCCCATCTCTGGGAATATTTAAGAGTAGGTTAGATAAATGTCTATCAGGGATGGTTTAGACAGTATTTGGTCCTGCCATGAGGGCAGGGGACTGGACTCAATGACCTCTCGAGGTCCCTCCCCGTCCTAGTATTCTATGACTCTATCATCTGGTGGCGTGTTTTTATTCATCAAAGGGCCAATTAAGGTGAATCGAACATATGACCAATTTATGAAGGGTATTTTACAAAATAGGGGATTCAGCGGTGTGACGTAGTGGGGGTACCTGCTGGGCTGTGGTGACCCCTGCTGTCTGGAGCAAGACCCAGCAGGGATAACCTCACTATGCAAAGGTAGTGCCAAACTTGTTGAACCAGTGGCCAGACACCCCCCATGGAGAGGAACAAAGGAAGGTGGAATGCTGCCCTGACTGGGGGGCAGGGCTGGAAGGGAATTTAGTTAGTTCTGTCTGAGAGCATGGAGGAGACAGCCTAGGGGAAGGGGCTGGAGTTTAGGGGCCCAGTCTCCCCCATCTCAAGGGGGCCTGAGGCATCCTAGCCCAGCTCTGTGACCAGATTTCATCTGTGCTGTGCTGTATCCTGGAGAGGCAATAAACTTCCTCTATTCCACCGGCTGGTGCAGTCTGTTTGTGCCATTTCGGGGTGCAGGAGACGGGGGACCCCCAACGCGCCGTCACAAGCGGATATTAAAAAATGTTTAACGACAACCAACAAACAGTACAAGCGACGAGGAGTCCTGTGGCACCTTATAGACTAACTGAAGTGTAGGAGCATAAGCTTTCGTGGGCAAAGACCCACTTCGTCAGATGCAAACAGTAAAGTAATCAATTCCCAAAAATCACAAGGAAAAGGAAAATTTCGGCTGAGTCCAATTGGCATGATCCGTGTAATAACCAAAGTTTATAGCAGCCTTCTTGAAAGTTCCCAGACTGTCGCTCAGGAGCTCAAATCTCGCAGCTCACCGAGAGCTTTGAGAGGAGCCCTGAGAAGAGCCCTCCGAGTCCTCTTCCCTGCCGATGGTAAGTAGTTCTCAGGGTGGCTGGCGATGGTCTTCAGTGGAGTCTCCCGTAAGGCTGCAGTTGTCTTGATCCGGAGTCTGATGTCCTGTGAGGAAAACCCCGCGCACCCTGCCTCTGGGACGGACATCCCCAAACTGTCCAGCTATCCGCCTTTTATCCCGTCTCAGGCGGGAAATCCCTGCGAGGGAAACCCCTCAGAGTCTGCCCCTGCTAGGGAGACCCTGTGTGTGAACTTCTGAGGTAAAGCCAGGTCAGACTGGACAGTGTGTGTTTGTGAGAATGACAGACACACACACACTGAGAGTGACAGAGATTTGTGCATTGCCGAGCTCCCTCCATCCCCTGCTCTCTGTGTGGAGATAGGGCATAAGAGTAGAGGGAGGGAGGAACACCCTGACATCAGAGCCCCCCCTTCTCCTTCCCACACCCTGCACAGCAAGCAGGAGGATACCAAGGGGGCAGCTTCAATGCGAAGGCAGGAGCAGTATGAAAATGGGGAGAGGAGCAACTGAAGCGTTAGCCCTTGAGAGCTTCCTGGACAAACCAGCCAGGATCATCGGCCAGAGGCTCTGAGATCTGTCATTAGACCCCGATCCACTGCTCGGTGACCACTGCTCGACTATTTCTGCTGCTGCCGCTTCTTCTGTTGCTGCTCCTTCTCCTGCCCCTGCTTGTTTTCATGTTTCTTCTTCTGTTTGTGCTGCTGCTGCTTTGGCTACTTTTTCTTCTGTTGTTTCTTTTGCTGATTCTTCTTCTGCTTTTGCTCCTTCTTCCTCTGTGGCTGCTACTTACTCTGCTGTTGCCTCTTCTGCTGCTGCTTTTCTTCTTCTGGGCTGTGTCTACACCCCACCCCTTTTCCGGAAAGGGATGCAGATGAGACAAGTCGGAATTGCAAATGCAGCGGGGATTTAAATTTTCCCCGCTCCATTTTCATGAACATGGCTGCCGCTTTTTTCCAGCTCGGGGCTTTGCCGGAAAAAAGCGCCAGTCTAGACAGGGATCTTTTGGAAAATAAAGCCTTTTCCGAAAGGTCCCTTATTCCTCTTAAAATCAGGACACAGCCCTGCTGCTAATTCCTCTTTCTTCGGCTGCTGCTTCTTCAGCTTCTCCTATTCCTGCCTCTGCTTCTGCTGTTCCTGCTGCTCTTTTCTTCTTCTGCTGCTGCTGCCTCTTTTCTTCTCTGTTTCCTCCACTGCTTCTGCAGCTGCTGCTGCTTCTCTGGCTGCTGCTGCTCCTTCTTTTTCTGTGGATACTTCTGCTGTTGCTGCTATTGTGCTACTTCTTCTTCTCCATCTGGTGTTTCTTTCCTGTTGCTACTCTTTCTGCTGCTGCTACTTCTTTTTCTGTTCCTTCTGCTGCTGCTGTTGCTTCTTCTGCAGTGCTGCTGTTTCTGCTGCTTCATCTGCTTCTATGGTTCCTTCTGTGGCTGCTCCTATTTGTTTTTCTGCTTCTCCTTCTTCTGTTTGTGCTTCTGCTTCTTCTGTGGCTGCTGCTGTTTTCTTTCTTCTGCTGCTGCTGTTTCTACTTCTCTCAGGGTATGTCTACATTTGCCCCCTAATTCGGAGTAGGGAGGCAAATGAAGCATACCGAAGTTGCTAATGAAGTGTGGGATTTAAATATCCCGTGCTTGATTAGCATATTTGCAGCCGGTCGCAATTTTAAAATGCCAGTCACCCGATTTAACTCACCGTGTGTAGACACAGTAGTCCGATTTAAAACCCTTCCCTCGATTTAACTGTTACTTCTCATTGCACGAGGAGTAACAGTTAAATCTTGCGCTTCATTAGCAACTTGGGTATGCTTCATTTGCCTCCCTCGTCCGAACTAGGGGACAAGTGTAGACACACCCCCACTCAATAAGGAGCAGCCAGGGATCATGACACAAGGATGATCCCCAAAGCCTTATTCTGCCCCTCTAGTGGAGCAGGCGGGAAGTGGGGGGGGAGGGGTGACCCACAGAAATTAGGAGCCTGCTGGAAGTCTCCAGAGAGCTGTCACCTCTGCACCTGGGAAGGGAAGGGGGAGGGGCTGGCTCCTCAGGGGCTGGGCCTGGGCATCTTCTCTCAGGAAGCAGGGGAAGCCTTGTGCCCGGCAGGGAGCTGGCTCCATCACTGTAGCCGGCTGGGTCCTTACCCCGCTCTGCCCTGTCAGGAGGAGGGGAAGGGAACTCGGGGGCTGAGGTGGTAACAGAGCATCTCCCTCCCTCCCATTTAACACTCCATTGGCATCCACAGAAAAGTGTGGGACACTTCCGGCCCACGCAGCCTCCTCAGCACCTGCCCTGCTATCGACAGGCACATTTGCCTTCCCTCTGCCTCCTCTGCCTGTTCCAGTGCGAGAGGAAACCGCAACATCCTCTGGGAGGAGGGTCCCAACTACGGGATGGTTTCCCTCTGCTCCCATTGAATGCTCTGTTCCCTTGAGACTTTCATCCTCCTGAAGAGCACTGGGGCTCTCAGACTGGAGGTGGGACAGTACTACTGTGTCCAGGAAAGTCTCATCAACATAGCTCTCTGCCTCCCTTAGCTCCTCCAGTTCAGCCACCCTGGCCTCCAAAGCACGAACTCGGTCTCTGAGGGTCAGGAGCTCCTTGCAATGGGTGCACACATACGCCACCCGCCCACAGGGCAGGTAATCATACATGTTACACTCGAGGCAATAAACAGGATAGCCCCCACTCTGCTGCTGGGCTTCTGTCTCCATTTTTCTAATGAATAAGTTTAAGTATAAACCGGGATTCTTTTTAAACCTCTGGAATATAGATTATAATACAAGTTACGTTTTAAAGAAGATCAGAAGTCACTAGTGCCCTCTAAACTCCCCTCTAAACTCCCTGTTAGCTGTTCCTGTTCGCAAGCTCCCTGGGCGCTGAGTCACAGGCTTATATAGCTCTGGTAGCCCCTCCCCCTGACTGAGGCTCAGCCAATTAACAGAGGCTTCTAGGTTTCAAACCTTTTAGAAGCTCCTTCAAACAAGCAAACAAACCAAACAGACAAACACAAGCTCAGCACGCAGCAAATAACTCCCCCCCCACACAAACACACACTCCAGGCAGCCACTTACCACAAGGGTCCCACTTTTACTCCTCTTTTACCTGGAGAACTCCCTCTCCAAACTCCCTGTTAGCTGTTCCTGGTCGCAAGCGGAACAGGACTTCACTTGAGTGCGTACTGAAATTTTTCTGTGTTTGTCAAGTAGCTTGCTAATGTTTTCATTGCCAAAATCATCCCTGATTTCATGTGGGGGAAGTGAGGCAAAGAAAAAAGCTGCCCATTCATTTAGTTCATTCTCTGGAAACCTCTGACTCAGAGGCTCACACAGGAGGGAGATGAAACGTAGAATAGGTTCACTGCTGAACTGGTCATCGCTTGTGGTTGATTTGATTTGATTTTTCACACTGTTTCTCCAAGATCCTGCCCTCTCATCCTGCGGCTCTGGGCCCTTGCTAACTGCACAGCCTCACGCGTTGTCAAAGAACCTTTCTGGGAGCATTTAGTCAGTTCTGCTAATTCATGTGAGACCTCATTTAATACAGCTGCAGTGACGTGGCAATTAGTGTCATGGAACTTAGTCAGGCAGCATTTTGCTATTGGGTCATTATTTTTTGAGATTTCCTGTTCCAAATTGTTAAGAAGGGGCTCCTAATTACACAGCAAAGCACTTCCAGCAAAATGTCTAGGTGGCTACGTCGCTTCAGTTAGAGGTTTCAATGATACAGTCTCATTTTCTGTGACATTTGCTATTTCCTCAAATTGTCCTTTTCAGACTGAGAATCTGCAAAAGATTCTATAA
The DNA here is from genome assembly GCF_052426305.1 of Pelodiscus sinensis. NCBI lineage: Eukaryota > Metazoa > Chordata > Testudines > Trionychidae > Pelodiscus > Pelodiscus sinensis. Next base: position 7,953,076 of record NC_143063.1, on the reverse strand, counting down.
ACGGTCTTCAAAAGGGTCTCTCCTGTCTTCAGCACTGGCACTTGGTTCCACACATCAGCTAAACCCAGGTGTTCTCCATGGGCCAGGCAGTGTTGTGCTGTTAAATGTGGGATGCTCTGCTTGAGTTGTCTGGCAACACCATTGTTTTTCCCCCAGCACGACTGAAGCACCATCTGAAGTGAACATCGCTGTTTTCATCAGATCCCGCTTATTCAGGGTGTCAAAGGCTTTGAGAGCAGCTGTAACAGCTTGTGCATTCCAAGCAGATAACTGAATCGTTCCACCAAACACAGTCTTCTGCCCTGCACATGCTGCAGCTCTCAACTTGAAGTCAATGACAAGCAAGTTGGTGACAGAAATACCTGTGCTCTCATCAGTAATAAGTGTATGGTAGGAAGACAGGCTAATAGCTGACTTGATTTCTGCACAGACAAGACTGATGATTGACTCCAAAACCGCAAAAGCAGAGTTTTTCTATGCCAGCTTGTACATACTGGTGCTTTTGCTTGATGAATCCTCTTCACGTTGTCCAAGGGCTTCCCCCTTCCCACTTGTGGCCTGCGGAGAAGTGGCTGCATATTCTAGTCTGAGTCCAAATTTAGCAGGTCAAGCCCACATCAGCACTGTACTGGAATATGTCTCCTGCTCACAACACTCCTGTTAATGCATTCCAGAAGCATGTTTGCTTTTCTTCCCCAACAGCATCACACTGTTTAGCTTCTGATCCAGTATGACCCCCTAGATCCCTTTCTGCAGTGCTCCTTCCTAGACAGTCGCTTCCCATTCTGTATGTATGAAACTGAGTGTTCCTTTCAAAGTGGAGCACTTTGCATTTGTCCTTATCAAACTTCATCCTGTTTACCTCAGACAGTTCTCTAGTTTATCCAGATCATTCTGAATTCTGATTCTGTCATCCAAAGCACTTGCAACCCCTCCCAGCTTGGTATAATGTGCAAACATAATACGCGTACTCTCTATGCCATTATCTACATTGATGATGAAGACATTGAACTGAATTGGTCCCAAAACAGACCCCTGAAGAACCTCACTTATTATGCCCTTCCAATATGACAAGTGAACCATTAGTAATTACTTTCTGAGAACAGTTATCCAGCCAGTTTTGCACCCACTTACGTTGTATTTCATCTTTTTGGTAGTTGCCCCATCTAGGTTGTATTTCCCTAGTTTATTGATAAGCAGGTCATGCGATACCGTATCAAATGCCCACCTCCTTCCCATACTGCATTGCCTAGTGCAGTAGTCTGGGAGCTGAATTTGTTTGTGAACACAGAGGCAAAATAATCATTGAGTACTTCAGCTTTCTCCACATCATCTGTCACTAGTTTACCTCCCTCATTCAGTAAGGGCCCCACACCCTCTCTGATAACCCTCTTAATGCTAAAATGCCTGGAGGAACCTTTCCTACCGGTCACATCCCTTGCTAGCTGCAAACCAGTTGTGCTTTTGAATTCCTGACTGCTCCCCTGCATTCTTGATCCTATCATTCCAGAGCAAGCTGTACCCTTCTCTATCAATATTCCAATCACGTGTATTATCCCACCAAGTCTCTGTGATACCGACTGTGTCATAGTTGTGTTTATTTACTAGCACTTCAAGTTCTTCCTGCCTATTCCCAGCCCTCCTTGCATTTGGCAGCCACCATGTGATCCTGGCCCCAACACCAGCATTGGGGACAGCAGAGAGCTGCCCAGATCAGCACCCACTCCCCCACCAAACCCAGCACCACCAGCAGCTTCCTTGCCACCGGTAGGATGGGGAGTGCAGGCTAGGTCTACACTACAGAGTTTTTGCTCAAAAACGGCCGTCCACATCTCAAGTGCTTTTTTGCGCAAGTAAAACCAAAGACCAGTTCTCTAGTTTATCCAGATCATTCTGAATTCACAGTTGTGTTTATTTACTAGCACTTCAAGTTCTTCCTGCCTATTCCCCGCCCTCCTTGCATTTGTACACAGGCATCTAAGATACAGATTTGATTTTGCCCCCCAGTTCTGCTTTGTCCCTCCTTTACCTCTGCTATTGCAGCCCATGGTCCCTCCCATTTCCGACCCATCTTCCAGGTCTCCATGTTCTTCACTTGCCTATGAGCTTTGGTCACCTGCCCCCGTCAAACCTAGTTTAAAGCCCTTTTCACTAGTTTAGCCAGTCTGTGCCCAAATACTCTCTTCCCCTTCCTCCAAAGGTGAACCCGTCCCTGCTTAGCAGTCCTTCTTCTTGGAACAGCATCCTGTGGTCAAGGAAGCCAAAGCCCTCCTGGCAACACCATCTTTGCAACCAGGCATTCCCCTCCATGATGCGCCTCTCTCTGCCTGGGTCCCGACCTTTAACAGGAAGGACTGAACAGAACACCACCAGCTCTCCAAACTCCTTCACCCATACTCCCAGAGCCCTGTAGTCACTCTTGGTCCGCTCAAGGTCACACCTTGCAGTATCATTAGTGCCCACATGGATGAGTAGCATGGGGTAGTAGTCAGAGGGGTGGATATTCCTTGACAATGCCTCTGTAATGTCTCAGATACGGGCCCCTGCCAGGCAGCACCTCCCAAGATGACTTGTCAGGGTGACAGATGGGTGCCTTCGTCCCCCTCAGAAAGGAGTCTCCAACCACTGAGGAAGATTTCACAAAGCAAAACTGATTCCAAAATGATCAATCTCTGAGGCCCAGTGAGAGTCAGAACTTCTCAAGAAAAAGCTACAATACATCTGGTTTCACTGAATAATTGCTGTCTGCTGTCGTAGCTTCTAAAAGATGGTGAACTACCTGGATTTCATCCACTGTAGCCTAGTCCATCACAGCTAGAATCCAAACTAATTCCAGTTAGATAGGCAAGTTTCTTCTGCCTCTTTGTCGTACACGGTTTACAGAGTAGTAATGTTAACCCAGTTAACCCATGTGGCCCTGACCCAGGAGCAGCTTGGCAGCCACCATGTGATCCTGGCCCCAACACCAGCCCTGGGGACAGCAGAGAGCTGCCCAGATCAGCACCCACTCCCCCACCAAACCCAGCACCACCACCAGCGTCCTTGCCACCGGTAGGATGGCGAGTGCAGGCTAGGTCTACACTACAGAGTTTTTGCTCAAAAACGTCTGTCCACATCTCAAGTGCTTTTTTGCGCAAGTAAAACCAAAGAACAGATGAGTTTTCCCGGTGAAGGTATTCCTCAGTCTACGAGGAATAATTCCTTTTTGAAAAACACTTTTTCACAAAAAGGTGTATGTGGACAGGCAAAAGGGGTTTTTTTTGCACAAGAAAAGGGAAGAGGAAAAAGCACAGGTGCCCTGGTGGCCATTCTAGCCATAGTAATCACTGCTCACTTCAAGAAAGCATCCAGGCAGTCTGGACGCTCTCTTTCACAAAAGTGCATCCCTTTTTTGATGCGCTTTTGCAGTGTGGATGCTCTCTTGTTTAAGAAGTTCTTGGAGATGAAAAGCTTCTTGTGCAAGAAGCCTGTAGTCTACACTTAGCTTTAAGAGAAAATGTAGGATGAACTTCAGCCACTTCTATAACAGCAATTCTGTAGAAAATCCCCTTTTTATAAACAAACAAACAGACCTCAGACAAAGCCTCTCCTATCATAAGAACAGCAACCTTCTCATTAGCACTTTAAGCCAACTTTAGGGTCATCAGCTCCCACAGTCCCAGGCTGTAAGGCCAGAAGGGACAGCCCTGCTCCCCGAGTTTCACCTCCTTCACAACACAGGCCTGAGATATTCCTCACAACAGTTCCTGTGTCACTCCCAGCCCCATGTGTCTTCACCTTTGCCTGGGTTCTATGGACAAGCTCTGGCTCTTACAGGAGCGGATGGTTTCAAGAGACCGCTCTTGTGTGTGCATCCTGGGCAGACTATTTCCCTGCCTTTCCGGAAGGACAGAAAAACCCATTGGCTCCTTCTTTTTATTCTAGGCTGCATTTCTTCTTGCGAAGACTCACCTCAAGGGAGCACAGACACAGCCAGGTGCTCAGGGTGGTGGTCCAACCTGCAGCAGCCGAGGCATGCTCCGGCCTCAGCCAGCAGGAGCAGGCCTTGCCAGAGGAGCCCAAGAAAACCAGAGGCTCTTGAAAGCTCCTATCAGGCATAAGAAGACTCTGTCTGTAGCCAGTGTGGCAGCTTCATGGCAGAGGCTGATGAGGAGACAACAGCTTCCTCGCCCACAAGCTAGTTTTACTAGCTAGGAGCTTACAAATGAGAAAGGGAAAGAAGCTGCAGTATTAGCTACGCCAGAGCACAACACATCTTCAGGGAAAGGGAACAGAGCCAAGAGCCCAGACACTGCTGCATGCAGAGAGAAAGGAAATGGAGTGGAGAGCCCAGAAGCCCAACAGAACACATCTACGCACACTCTGGGCTAGCAAACACCTACGCTGAACAGTGGAGTGTCTGACTGGGACATGCTTGGGAATCTCTTCTTTTCTGGTCTCAATAAACCTACTGTGACTCACACGTCTCATGCCCTGTTCTCATCCTGCTAGTGTTCCCTCCTTCCAGGCCATTGGACAGGATAGTTTCCAGCGCGGGAGCTTAAAGAGGTCATGGACTATAGGCATTGGGTAGGTGTTTGAGGATATATTAAGAATCTTTAAGATTCATAAACTGTCAGTCTGGAATGTAACCCTTTGCTTTCCAGAACCAGAGCGATTATTCCCACAAGCCCAAAATGAAAAAATCAGACCGGGGAGCCTGAGAAACATACTGCAGTCAGCACCAGCCAGTGACCTATTGGCAGCAAGGGCAAATGAGAAGGAAGCGGAGGGATCCACTCCACCAAGAATATCAAAGCGTAATGTCTATGAAAAGTTATAAGGTGCTGAGATTAGAAACTGACAAGATCTCAGTAGTAGGCTGGAATTCTGGTTTCAGTCACCCCTGAGTAAATCCGCCTCCCCCGCCACACGGATACTCCTCACGTCAGTGTTTTTAAGATCAGATTCTGATCAGTCACACCACAGTAAATCCCTGGTTATACAGGAGACGTGACCCTGGATTCACAAGGGTGTCAATGAGCAGGCTTTGAACCTAAAACTCCACATGCTCTGTCAGCACCAATTATATAGCCCCATCCATGCATAAATTCTTATATAGCCAAGTCCTCTGAACAGAGAGCGCCAGAGAAGGTCCGCCACTCTGAGCAGGTGTAGTTCCGTTGTGCTGGATGGGGAGAAGATGTGGTAAAATCATTCCAACGGCGGCGTTTGTCCCCACTTGCTATGTATTGGTGCTCCATGGGCAAGGATAGAGGTGGTGGATGCTGAGCACCAGAGATCTGCCACATTGGACAGGGGGATGCAGCTACTCTGGGGTCTCTGGGTACAAATAACTGATAGCAAAATCAATACCACTCTCCAGAAAACCCACTGACTGCTACACTTACCTACACGCCTCCACCTTCCATCCAGCACACACCATTCCATCCACTGTCTATAGTCAAGCCCTTAGATACAATCACATCTGCTCCAACCCCACTGACAGACCAAAAACTTTAAGATCTCCACCAAGCATTCGTAAAACTCAATTACCCACCGGTGGAATAGAAACAAATTGAAAGGGCCAGACAAACTTGCAGAAACCATCTACTTCAAGACAGGCCCAAGAAAAGCTAGTTAAACTCCAACACATCAAGCACCTACAACCTACACTGGAACAGGATACTACACTCCGAGAGGCCCTGGGTGACAGACCTATACTCTCTAATAGACAACCACCTAACCTCAGGAAGATACTTACTAACAACCACAAGGCACAGCACATCAATACTAACTCTGGAACTTTCCCTTGTGACAAACCCCATTGCCAACTTTGTCCACATATCTACTCTGGTGACACCATCACTTGACCTAACTATGTCAGTTATACGATCAAGGACTCATATTCCTGTTCATCCAGCAATGTGACTTATGCCATCATGTGTCAGCAGTGTCCCTCTGCAATGTATATTGACAGACTGCTCAGTCACTTTGCCAAAGAAAAATGCCCATAAATCTGACATCTTCCAAGAGAAAATCCTATTCGTCTACATTTCAGTCTACCTGGGCATTCCCTTAGAGACCTGACAACATGCATCTTACTTCAGAAACACTTTAACCCTAGATTACAGAGAGAAACTTCAGAACTTTCATTCATGCTTAAATTTGACAGGTTACAAATGGGCCTTAAGAAAGATGCTAGTTACCTACACATTACAAAGACAGCTTCCCCAACTATTGATAGTCCTAGTAACTGCTGATTAGCCACTCACTGACTTAAAATAAGCTATTTCCTCCTTCCCTCTCCCCCTCCCCACCTTTTGTTCTACAATCTGATTTGTTAGTTTATAATGTGCTCACCCTCTTTATTGTATTCCTTTGTTATATATGGTCACGCCAATTCTCTTTCAGAATAGGATTTGGAGAAGTGGGTCTGGCCCACGAAAGCTCACCACCTAACAACTATCTTGTTCGTCTTTAAAGTACTATATATTTTTCCTTTTGTTTTACCATGCTACCACAGTGCATTTGCTAGACCTGTGCCTTAGGGAAAAGAATTGACCCATAGTGATTCAAAAGTGACTTGGATTCCATTTCGCTTCCTGTACAAGTCAGTCACACTTTGTTTGGCCCCAGTAACCCTATGTCAAATATTTACTAGGCTCTCATCAGAATCAACATTACAGCTGGGCAAACCTCTCCATGCAAACCCTGTTTTTCACTTGCTTACAAGTTGTATGAAATACCCCGGGTTCAGCCAGGCATAGGAACAAGCCTCTATTGCCGTCTGCCTCTTGTCTACACTTTTGCAGCTTCCTCAACAACGGCTGGTCTGAGTCCCATGCTGGCCACAATCTCCTGTCCCTCAGGATACTGATGCCCCCTCTATGGCCTCCTTGAGACCCCATCATTGAGATTCCCATCTAGATGTAGAGGCTGAAGGAGATGGACTATTACAGGGCTCTCCACTAATCTCCCCTTTCCAGACTCCAGCATATAGTACGCTCAAGGCTCCAGCTGACTTCTCAATTGTACACAGATCTACATCCAATTTATACCCATCTCCAGACAGAACCTGAAAAGGCCAGGTGCCAGGAGAGCTATTTCAGAGTCATCACCTGTGTGTTTCAAACCTCTGACTTCCTCTGCATCCCTTTGTACCTCTAGCAGTAACCATAATCGCAACACAGTTCTGCAAGAGCCTCTCTCGCTATCTTCTGTTTCTTTTTGTAACCTCTGTAGTTTATTACAGAATGTTAGTCTAATGCATACAGAATCATTTCATGATATAAAATAAAGTTACTTGTTTCCAACAGAGTATATGCTCAGTGCTGTATAATATCCAAAAATAAACTGAAAGCTCTTTAACTTGGGGATTCTCTACAAAATAGATATCCTGTGGATCATTGGCTTTCAAATTTAAAACAGTTTTGATGCTGTAATGCAAGCCCCAAACACGAGGTAGAGCAGCTAGCACAGAAATATTCTGTTCAAAATAGCAGGTTGAAATGAACATGTTGCACTGTGGTGGAAAGAGAACAGCAAAAGATTTTTAGCATTTTAAGTTTTTCCACGAATCTGTTAGTTTTGCTTTATTCTACTTTACTATTGTTAAATTAGCACTCAACAAAAGTGGGAGAAAAGTAAAGTAAATTGTACTTCCCCATGATTTCAAAGTAACAAATTTCAAAAATTAACATTTCTTTTCACACTTCAAGAGGAGGCATTTTTCAATCAGCTGAGAATAAATAAAATATATTTATTCTCTATCTCAGATTGTTTAATTTGCAGATTACTGTGCAAATTACTAAATTTCTAATTATGCTACACAACTAAAAACATTAGCGCTAAGTGTGGCTGCTTCTTATACCCTGTTTCTTGTTCCTTACATTAGTGTAATCTTTTTTTGTCCTAGGACTCATGAATTAGAAAAAAAAAATCAGCTGGTGAAAAACCCTCAGAGATTATCATCTGCAAAAGAAATTAATAGAAATTCTTCCAAAAGACCTAGAAATTATCTTGGATGAATCAGTCTCCCAATCCATTTTCACAGAAGAGGAATACGATTTCTTGGATAAAACAGAGGACCTCCCCCAAGAGGAAACACTGTTGATTCTGATACAGGAAGTTTTATTTCCAGTGCGTGAACAAGGCATCCAAATAGAGGATGACAGCATGGAATGTCAGATTGCAAGCAACTGCATTAAAGAAATTGCCTCAGAGAAAGAAATGCTAAAGCTTTTCAGGGATTTATGGAAAATCCTGGCTAATGTGGAAAAAGAACTGTGTCGAATGAGAGGTCAGGGAAGATATCCCTGCTGAGAAATATAAATCTCAGCTGAAAGATAAGATTTTGCAATTACACAGACAGAATAAATGTGATCTTATTGATGATTTGACTAGACTCAAAGGTTGTACAACATCTACTTGCATTAGAGAAACACTATTTCCTGAAATGGATCAAATTTCAGCTGGATCACACTGATAGAAGGAATTGTTCTGAACCTACAGGCTGAATACAAAGAGAAATGCAAGTCTCTCAGATTAGTTCTGCCACTTCTTTACAGGTTGAGTATTCCATGTGAAAGTTGGGGAAGTCTCAGGAGGCTGTGTACCCCATGGTTAAAGGCTGCAATACCCTAAAAAGTGGAAGGCAACTCACCCACCTCTCAGGCATCGCAATTGACCTCTTGCTAAAAGAGCTTCCCGTTCACCTGATGAACGGACATGTCTGCAACCTCTCACTGCAATGGGTGACCGACATTCTGAACTCTGGGCCAAGCTGAGGGGAAGGACCAAAATGCTGGTTGTGATGATGCTGGGAGTGCAGAGTACTGGGAAATCCACTTTCCTGAATGCCACATTCCAGCGGCAGTTTGCAGTGAGTAGCGGCTGAGGTACGCAGGGAGCCTTCATGTTGCTCCTTCAAGCTAGAGCAATCTTAGAAAAGGAACAGGGCTGTGATTTCATCCTGGTGATGGACACAAAGTATGAAAGCCCCTGAACAGGCCAAGGTGGAAGAGAGTTATCAACATGACAACGAGTTGGCTATCCTGGTGACTGGACTGAACAACAGAACCATTGTTAACATGGTCATGGAGAATGCCACTGAAATGAAAGATTTTGAAAGCTGTGCTCCATGGATTTCTCAGAAAGCAAAGAGCGGGGCATAAATCCCACTGCTAATTTGCGCATCAGAACGTCAGTGATGTTTCTGCATGTGAACAAAACAGGAGACACAGGAAACGCCTCCAGGAGCTACTGGATTAAGTCATCAAAACTGCAGCAAAGATGAAAAATCTAAATGAGAAAATAAACTTTTCTGATATCATGGAGGATGATCTGGAAAAAACACAGTTGGTACAAGTGTTGCCGGACTGCAATTAAGAATCTCTCTCTCCTGATGAATAACAGCTAACAATCTGAAATGCAACAGAGACTACTGTGGGGAGAACAGAAAATTCGGGAGCTCTTACAATTTTCCCTGTACTATTCTACCAGATTCAGATTTGCTGCCCCACTTTCCAAATATTGTTGTATCAGAAGTGCAAAGAGCCTGAAGAAAAAACTGGAAAGTTGCTCACTCATTTAAGAAATGTAAGGAAGCCACTCACATTAAAGAGGGTCGCCACCGCAATATAGCCAATATTCAAAATGACAAAATGGAAGTAATTGGAAGGACAGTGGACATGTTTTTCGAAGAAGGCTGGAGAAAAGAAAGTAAACTGGAAAACCATGAATTGGATATGCAATTTGAAAAAATTTGGAAAGAAAATTTCAGAATTGGTGCCCCTTTTTTATAGAACCATGGAATTTATGAAAAAATTGAGCTCTATCTGCAAAAAGACTTGGATAACAAAGGGAGTTCAGTCAGAAGATACGAGCAGCAAAAAGCTTGAGGAATTCTAGAATTAACTCTGTCAACATGAGAACCAAACATTTAGACTTTTGATTGACCAACCAGTGAAACATTGGTTTACAAAAAAAACCAAAAACGGTTACAGAAAACAGAAAAAACTGCGGAAACGCTGATGGCCAAATGTAATAGTTACATTGAAGAGGGTCTATTTCAAGGTAGACTGATGAACATTTTGCAGGAAATTGTTACATATGTTCAATGAGAAACTTCAATAGGAGGAATTGAAAACACTTCCGACTCCAGTTTGCTCTGAAGTTGATCTGAAGCTTCACATTTTGCTGGAAGCCGCTCACACATTTCCGAAGATGCATGATGATTTTCCCCAAAGAAAATGATCCTCAGCAATGGCTGGAACAACTGATACTTCAATATTTCTCTATATTTAAGAGCCATTATTTGAAAAAAGATGCCCAACAACTTTGACGTAGGAATAAGAGCCTCCGGAAAACGGCACTTTTTCCGGAGGATCGGGGCCAGTCTAGACGCTCTTTTCTGGCTTTTTTAAAAGCCGGAAAAAAGCGGCAGACATTTTTATTTAAATGCCGCGGGGGATATTTAAATCCCCCGTGGATTTCCCTACGACGACTCGTGAAATTTACATGCCCCTTCCGGAAAAGGGGCCAGTGTAGACGTAGCCACAGATATACTCCTAAATGAGATACCGATATGATCGGATGAAGTCACTGGATGGGCAAAAATGAACCATTTTCATCTACTCTTTGCCCCTTTTAACCTATAGAAGAGGGGCCCACAGTGCTTCACGTGGGCATTCTTGGCTGTGGAGATTGCACTTGAATAAATAGGGAATGAAATATGCAGCCACTACAGTTCTGCAGCCAAAGTCTCAAAAACTGCCCTTCCGTACAGGATCAGGGATTTGGTTTTAATTGCTATTTTTAATGTGCTAAGCAGGTGCTAGTATGATCGGATGAAGTCACTGGATTTCAAAACAGATTTGAAAAATCCAACTTCACACACACATGTAATTTCATCTATTAACACCATTCAGAACATCAGAATAAAAATCTATTTTGTGATACGAGAGAACTTGAGGTTTCTGGAGTGCTAAACCCAGTCGCATTTCACCAGAGCAGTGGTGACAGCCAATACCCATCTAATTCACTCCAAGAACAGGGCAGCTCAACTCATTCAAGTATCAATACCCTCACTCAGACAACTAGTATCTCAGGGTAGCGAACACAATAGCCCAACAAAATGCACTTTATTAGAAGAGCTGGGACAGTCTCATTCCCGATAGAAGATTAGCTGCATTTCTGGCCCAGTTATAATTGGGACAGTGCACCATGATCAGAAGTTAGCAAATCCCATGCCATTAATGGTGCACTTGTAATGCTCCCTCTCCCCTTCCTCTGCCCTGACTCCACCCTTCACCTACAGTCTGTCTCCTCACCTCTGCTCCATTTGGCTCATGCCATCATCTCCTTTCCCTCATTCCCCTGTTCCTGACGACAAAGCTCTTCAGAGTGACGAGTGGAACTTGCCATCTAGACAGTAACTTGTAGCAGCTCAGGGTTCCAGTGCAGAAAGAAACCTACTGAAAAGAACCAGGATTCTAAAAGAAGCTGAAAGAAGGTGCTGCTGGCACAGAGCAGAGAGCAGTACCTCATTCTCTCCCCCATATCCATCAGGAAATGGATGGTCTTGGTGGCTAAAGACTAGGACAGGTGGGTTCTGTTCCTGGTTCTGAGATGAGCATGTGGGATAGTGGATCAGACGTGCTGGGAAGATGATTTCTGGGTTCCATTTCCAGCTCTGCCACTGAACTGCTGTGTTAGTTGGGTAATTTCTCTTAACCTCCATATGCTTCAGTTTGTCGTGTAAAAGAGGGGATCGAGAATCTGACCCACCTCTCAGCAGATTATGCTGCCTAATTCAAGAATGTTCATAACGTGCTCAGAAATACTCTGATTGGAAGACGTTTAGAAAGGGTAAGTTGTTAGGATTATTATTAATTTGGTAAGAAGTGTGTTGGGGCAGGGCAGAAACGTTGGTTCCTACAAACATGAAGGGTACGTCCAGGGGCCAGATGTAGCCCACCTAACACTTCAATCCGGCCTGTGGACTGCATCTGGCTGCTTTCTATTTATATCCTGCTGCCTCTGCCCCCGAGTTTCCAGGCAGTGGCTCAGACAGCAGGATCCTTTTTAAAAGGCTTGTGGCTCACGGCTATAGTGCTAAACCAGCAGGAGTCAGAGCTGCGATGCCTTTAAATAGCTGCAGAAATCGTGGGCAGCTGCCAGGCCCTGCAGTAGCCGTAAGGCCATGAGCCCTTTGCTGTGTTTTCATTCAAAGCCTCTGGCCCCAGACAACTCTGGGGAGAGACAAGTCTCCAGCCCTGCCCATTCTGCCCAAAGCCCCAGCCCTTCATGAGGTGGAGCCAGCCACGACCCCATCCCAAAATTTGTAAAGTGCCCCCCTGCAAGTGTTACTGGTCCCCCCAATAGACCACCACCCTATTGTGAACAGCCTCATCTCTACAAGATGCCATATAAGAGTCACCAACGTCTGAAAGCTTGTTCCTAAATGAAAGTAAACCCTGCCTCTCCCCACTCACTAACACTGCGGTCTAGTGTTAAAGGGCCAGCCGGATCTGCAGGATAGAAATCCTCTTCTTTCTTAGGGTACAGCCGCACTGCAAGCTTATTTTGGGAAAAGCTATTCCAGAAGATCTAGAAAGAGAGCTTCAGACAGTTCTGAAGTGGCCTGACACAGGGCAGACTCATCACCATGATGCCTCCAGTCTTGGGAATTAGCTTGCTTGGCTCTCCGGACACTTCCCTCTAGCTGGGGGCTCCCCATGTTTCTCTTTGTTCCTGGCATCCTCCCCAGGACACTGCCCTCCAGCAGGGCCCACTCCAGTGTCTGAGCCCCCTTCCAGAGGTTGGTGTTTATCCTGCTTGCACTTCAGGGTTCTCCCTTCCCAGGGCACCCCAATCCCTTCACCCAGGTCCCCTGCACCCCCCTTGCCTCAGTGACCCACTGCCAGTCTGCATCTAGCCCTGAGGGGCAAACTACAGTCTGGAATGGCCACTCAGCGCTGGCAAAGCAGTGTGGACCTGCTGCCCCTGCCTAGCATGGCTGCCTCACTACCTCACAAGTAGCCTAAGGCCTTGCTTCAGGCTCTGCAGCCTGGGGCCTTGCTTGGCCACCCCTTCCCCAGATCTGCCCTACCTCCAGGAAGCCACCTGCTTCCCTGGCAGTCAGGCCCCTACTACTCTCTCTCCACACCACCACTCAGTTCTCCCTCTGCCACCTGGAGTCCTCCTTTATATGGCCACCAGCTGGGCCCTGGTTAGCTAGAACTGCCTCAGCTGGGGCTTTGCTCGCAGCCCTTGCTCAAGGCTGGGGTTTTGCCCTTAAAGGGCAAGTGCAGGGCAAATGCCCCGTCACAGGCCCACAGCAAAAAAATATTATCCACCCCGTATTAATGCATCCCAGAATCATGTTTGCTTTTTTGCAGCAGTGTCACATAGTTGACTCATGTTTAACTTGTGGTTCACTATGACCCCTAGATCCCTTTCAGCAGTGCTCCTTCCTAGATCCCTTTCAGCAGCATTGCCTCTCCAACAAATTCCTGCAGTCTAGAGGTAGCTTCAGTGCCCGCTGGACACCCACCGCCCTGTGCCAGGCATCACACACTCTGGGGGCCAAAGACACGTCCGAGGGGTGGGCAGCATTTGGGAGCCAGCAGGAAGAGGGAAATGAGGACACACTTGTCATGCAGTTTGCCCTCTGATCCAGTTGGTAGCTGTGCTGCAGACAGGAACGTAACCTCAGCCACAGCCCTGGCACTGGGGGCCCCACGCTGGCCTCACGTCTTGTTGAGCTGTGGGGTGCCGACCAGCGCTATGCTGGAGAGCCCCTTCGCATCACACTGCACCCAGCACCCGTCCTGGTCCCGGTGGCTCTGTCCGGCTGTGGAGCGGTGGAGCTTAGATCAGGCTCAGCATCCTTGTGCTGGCCAGGCCCGGCTCCATGTGGCCTGTTGGCAGCTGCCTTCCAGAGTAACATCCTGTTCCTGCTTTAGCTGGCGGAGCTGCAGCTGGGCTTTGCCTGGGCTAGGGCCTGACAGGTGCAAACAAAGCTCCAGAGGCGACTCGGGCGGCTCCGTCCCTCCCAGCAGGGGAAAGTTTCAGGTTGGGCTTCGCTGGCTCCGCCCCGAAGCCTGAATGGAACCTTCTGGCCAGACAGAGCCTGGGGGCCGGGCGGCGCCCGAGAGCGACAGCCGCTCTCTGGAGGGGCGTGCGCTGGGCGGTGCGCTTGGAACCCGGCGCTGGCTGGCGCTGGGGGGTGAGCCAGCGGGTGGGTGAGCCACTGGCACCCAGCCGAGCACCGTGTGTTGGGCTGGACGGGGCTCGTCGGTCTCTGCTAAATGCCCCCCCACATTCACGCAGGCTGCAAACTGCGCAGGATCAGCATCCTCCCAACCTCCCCTCTCCGCCCCATGGCCGGCGGGTCCAGCAGCCTTCCTGCTTGTGGGGATTTGGCCCCACCCCATGGCCACCCAGCTGGGATCTGGGCCCCTGTCTCCAGTTGAGCCCCGGGTGCTTGGCACTGCCTGATTGCTGCTCCTCATTCCAGGGTGTGGTGGGAGCTGCAAAGTGCCCCAGTCACCTTTGTACTGCATTGCCGCTGACACACGTCTCCAGCAAGTACCAGATCCCCCCACGAACTGACAGAGCAGCTGGGTCTTGCTTAGTGGAGGTTGGTCAGAAAGGGCTTAGGCCCTGCAATGGGGTTCACTCCCCAGGGCAGCGCCACCTGCTGGTTGCCCCAGGAATTAGTTTGCAGAGCTCACATGCCCTCTTCTGAGGGTGCCTTGTCTGTCAGGAGATCCCCACCCCCACTCTACAGGTGCTGCAGGGTCTTCTTTATGACTCAGCCATGCCACAAACTGGGTGCCCCCTTTCGAGGGGAGGGGCACATATCTCACAATACTGCAAGACCCAGAACCCACCATTCTGGGTCCCACCCCAGGGCTATCAGATTTTGCTGCCTCGTCCTAACTCCCTCCACCATTATTAAGGGCAAAGCAGGAAACACAATAACAGTAGCTCAGCTGCAGAGTGGTGGACTGTAGGAGCGGCTCAGCAAGTTACCCCTGGGTGTCTGGTTCAACTCCTGCTCGAAGGAGAGTGTCTTTTTCCTCCCCTGCTCAGGCAGAGCGAGAGAAGAAAGGCAGCTTTTGTCTGCGTGAGGCTGCTCCCCGAAAAGCAGAGCGCCCTGAGCCCACCGCAGCCAGCTCCTCAACAGTCACAGCCCCCACCCCTGGGAATTTCTGTTGTCCCTCAGTGGGACCCACCGTGCATGGAGGGGAGGGGGCAGGGCTAGGCCAAGGGAAGGTTCTGCCTCCTGCCTTCCTTCCCAGTAGCTTTCCAGTACAAGCCAGCTGTGGGTGTCCGCGCTGCCCCGGGCCTGGCTGTGGGATGGGAGAAGAGTTACCTGGGCGGGGGGGCTGGTCTCTGGATGGAGGCCTGAGTGTATTGTGATGTCATGTGTGACAGCAACAAAGACTGTGGCTGCAGCGTTCTTGTCCTGCCTCCAGTCCAACTGGCTGGCAACGGCCGGCACCCAAGGATCCGAGAGACGAGAACTGAGCCTCTGTCAAGAACCTCAGGCAGCCGCTGTCCCCGCGGGCGCTGGAGAGAGGATGAGTCTGTACAGAAGGTAATTCCCGGAGCCTTTCCCAGCCCACCGCAGAGATTGGTGCCTCCTCGGCCTAGGGACGGGTGTGGGCTGGGGCTGCAACAGGCGCTTCCCAACACTCCGTTTTGATTTGACTCAGAGCATCTTCCCCTCTCCTCCTGCTTCAGCCTTTCCCGCGCTCCTGAGGCAGATGGGGATGATTTTCTCTCACTGCTGACTCGTGGGGGCGAATTTCCATGTTTCTTACCTAACGGGAACATCACAAAACTTGAGTAGAATTTGGGTTTATGTCTCCATGACGCTTATTCCTCTTGGAGGTGCCCCTAATGCATCCCCGGCCTTCAGGGTGGGCAGAGAAATGTTTGGTCTCAAGTAATGATTGTCCAATATCCGTGTGTTCAGACAACATCCAGCTCAGAATGTGCAGACTTGAAAAAACAAAGTGCCATTTGAATTCTAGTGAAAATGATACCGCTCTACTGCCAGGGCCAGGCTCTCATGTGGGTAGTTCTCTCAGAAATGCAAAACTCCATACAAATTCCTCTCTACCCCCTCCAGACTATAAAATATCTCTGTAAATAACCAGTGAGGTTCCATTCTAGGCAACGGATTTAAATAAACTGCTACCTCATTTTGTCATGAGTCTTGGGTGTGATTTCTTTATCATTTTTTTGGTGACCTTGTGACGAACCGGGCCGTGTCTGGGCACAGCTGAGGGCATCCGCTCAGGGCGAATTGCTCAAATCCGGGGCTCCTTACAGCCCCCCCTGACTGGTAACCTCTCCAAATAGGCCACAAACCAGTCCCACAGAGCGCTTCAGCTGCCTGCCTTAAGCCTCCCGAGCAAAACCCCTCCGACACCCCAGCAATATCCGTGCCCCAGATGGCCCCGGGCCTCATACATAGGTGGGGGGTCCTAGCACCCAATCCCACCTATCCCGAACCAGTTCTGTCCGGTTCCAAGAAACCAGCCACAGATCCCTGGTCAATTTACCCTCTGGATCTTACCCACAAATCACGCTGGGCCAATCCTTTAGAATCTAAAACTAAAGGTTTATTAACACAAGAAAGAAAAGCCTGAGAGTAAGGTTATTAAAGTACAGTACGTTACATGCACCGAATCTCCCAGTCCTCGATGCAGGCTCTAGCAGAGATGTTGCAGCTGCTGGTTTAAAAGTTCTTATTGCACATCCTACGATCAGGATGGGTTCACAGGTCTTCCGGGCTCTTCAATCCCTGCAGAGCTGCCTCTGGGATGAAGTGCTGAGCTGAGAACCAAAATGGCATCAACCACATGGCCTCTTTTATCCCCTTCCTGGCCTCTTCTGGTATGCAGCAGGTCACCTGGTCCTCAGCCTCTCTGTGTTCCCTGCTGGCTGCCCTCAGGTGACAAATCCCATTCTTTGGGTGTGTCCATAGCCTATTGAGAGCCATTGTCCCACAGGGCTTTGCTACTCAGCCTGTCCATAGCCATGCTTAACCACATTCACAGAAATATTCAGCTTCCACACAGATTACAGATTCCTACCTACACACACAGACATTATATACTCACATAAATAGCGTACATAAGATTGACAAACAATAAGCTCCCATTCAATACCCCACATGGCTCCCATTCAATACTAATTTCTGGGGCCAACACCCCCACCTAGGGGTGCACCAGCGATCTGGCTGTTTCCCTCCAATTCAGCAACGTGACACTGGCTTTGATGGGAGCAGAGGGTTACTCATTCTCAACTGGGCCCCTGTCTGTAGCCAGAGTCCCAACGTTCTGAGCACAAAGCTGTGGGGTTTAAGAGCAGGCCCCACTAAGAAGCATAGAAAATAGATGGTGACCAGTGTTTCTGCTAAGACAGTTCTGGGCAAAATACGGCCTGTGCACTGGATCTGGCCCACGGAGGCAGCAGGGAGCCCCAGCCAGGCTCCCCAGTTAGCCACGCGAACCAGGCAGAAACACGGGGGGAGGGAGGATGTTTTAGGAGCCTCCCCGCCCTCAGCATATTCCCATTTGCCAGTTTCTAGCAGAAACTAGCCAATGCAAACTGCTTGTTGGAATATCATGCAGATAATAATAACCACCCCCCCCCCCCCGGCTCAGTTATCCATGAAGCACATGGCCAGGTAGGCAGGCTAGTCTCTTGGCCACAGCCTGCTTCTGGCACCACAGCCCTTTCCTGCCCCAACTCTCTGCCCCTTCCTCTCAACATACCCAAACGCCCTGTCCCCCTTTGCATCCATCCCCCCTCCCAGATCAGGCACCCCATCTCCTGCCCCAGATCACAATCCCTCCTACCCAGGTCACATCCCAAAGCCCTGCACTCCAGTCCCCTGCCCTAGGTCACAATTTTTTGGTAACCTAACATCTGATTCAATGATAGCGTGTCAAACTTCTCATTGAATGGTCACTGGTTCTTTTCCCCATGCTAATGAGGTCCGGATTTTGAAATGCTTGACAGGAATTACATGGATTTTCATCTGATAATCCGTCCTTCCGGTGCTTCAAACCTGCTACTTAACAAGCTTTTATTTCTCTTACTGGGTTTGATGGGAACAAAGAGTTACTCACTTTGACCTTGGCCCCTCGCTGGCTGTGGGGTTTAAGGTCAATATTGAGGTCATGGGCACTTCTTCGGATGTGTGGCACCCACAGGTTACTAACAAA
The DNA here is from genome assembly GCF_052426305.1 of Pelodiscus sinensis. NCBI lineage: Eukaryota > Metazoa > Chordata > Testudines > Trionychidae > Pelodiscus > Pelodiscus sinensis. The sequence continues at coordinate 7,934,843 of NC_143063.1, read as the reverse complement.
TATCTTAGCTATATTTAAAATATTATGGAAGAAAGAATACGACAGCAAGGGAAAATTGACAAGGTGCCTGAATTTAAATGTTTGTTGAATATGAAATCAAAACCAAAGAAAATAAATATTGCAAAATTTTCAGTAGCCATTTGGTATCTTAGAAGTTTCTCTTCCTTTGAGACATAACTCAAAATTAACCTTTTTCGTGACATACCAAACAAATTCTGTTATCATTCGTATTAACACGTGAAAAGAAATAGTTGTTACAGTTTATGCTTGAAATTAAAGATTATGTCTCTTGGCTTTACACATGTGAAAAAAAACCTGAGCATCTTTCTATGGGCAAAAAGTGCATCGAGAGTCTGTTGCTGTGACTTGTGAAACATAAAATTAAACTTTTGGTTTTGACACAGAAAATTCCTTCTTTTCTTTGCTCTATTTAGAAGACCACTAATCACAGCTTCTAGCTGATGATGGGAAGTTAGTTGCTGCTAGTCATCATGACGAACCTTTTCTTTTCTGCCATTCCAATTCTTCCAGTGTTCCTACACAGCGTCAGGGTTTCCATCTCCCTCAGGGTATGTCTACACTACAGCGTTATTTCGAATTAACTTAATTCAATTAGTTCATGCGAATTAAGGTATTTCGAAATAACGCATCTAGACACAAAAACTAACTTGAATTAGCATTTTTCTAATTCGAAATAGCACGTCCACATTGAGTGGACCCTGAATCGAAGGTAAGTCTGGCTGGAACCAGTGCCAGCAGGGCATCAGGGTCGGACTTAGTGTGTGGGGCTGCTGCCTCAAGTTAGCCGAGGGCTGTGCTTAAAGGGACCCGACCCCCCATCTTCGACAGACAGTTCTCAGGTTTCTCTGCTTGCTGGTCTACCTCGCTGAGGGACAGCAAAGCATTTGTGTCTCGGAGTGCTCTGCCTGCCCTCACTCGGGACACCACGGCACTCTGCAACATGGAACCAGACCTGCCCCCGGGGACTCTGCTGCGTCTCGCGGACACGGTGACAGCAGCCTGGCTGTACTGTCTGCAGGCTGCCATCCGGGAGGACCATCGAGGGGCTGTCAGGATCCAGGGGGCCCTGCGGGAGAGCTTCCACCCTGAGGAGTGCTAACAGTCTCCCCGGTCTGCCCCACCGGGGGCTTGTGCACATTCCCCCCTCTCGTCCTTCCACTTACCTTTCCCTAGGCCCCCCTTCCTGATGTCAAATAAAAGACACGTATTTTCAAAAATATCAACTCTCTTTATTGAACACAACTGGGGAGGGGCAATGAAACTGTGGGGAGATGGGGGAAAGGAGGCGGGAGAGGACAGGAGAGAGGGTAGGAGAGGGGAGGGAGAAAACTGGGAGGAGGGAACTGGAAGGGGGAAGCAAGGGGAAGAAGGAGGAGGGGAAGCTCAGGGATCAGGGGTGGGGGCCTCGGCATCCCCGGGGTGATGGGGAGGAGGGTGCAGAGGTTGAGGTGGGGGGTGTGGATATTGAGGAGGAGGGTGTAGAGGTTGAGGAGGAACAGGTGGGAGGGGGGCAGGAGTGGGAGGAGGGACAGTAGTTGGGGGGGCAGCAGGCTCAGGACCGGCACGGGGCACCGTGCTCTGCAGCAGGACCTGCAGGTGACAGTTCCTCACTCGGTCCTCTGCAAGCTGCTCCCGGTGGAGCTTCAGGTCCTTCAGCATCCAGGCCTGGACGGTGCGGTGCAGGGCTCGCATGGCCCCCAGGTGCTGGTTCCAGTACTCCTGCCGTGTGGTGGTGGCCCAGAGCAGGCTGCAGGTGCGGGAGCATGTCCCGGGCGGAGTGGTATGAGCAGCTGGTGCAGCTGTAGAGAAAGAAAAGAAGTGGTCAGTTCTCCCTGGGGACACAGTGGATGATGTGACCGTGCCCTGCACCGTCAGAGCCGCTGTGCTTGCACAGAGGCCATGGTCAGGATGTCTGGCTCTCCCCGGGACTGGGAGCTGCCCCAAGACGGCACCCAGGCCCCTGTGCCGTGTATAGTGTGGCCAGGGTGGGGGGGAGATGTCCCCTGCTTCTGTGCACAGGGGGCGTGTGAAGGGAAAGCGTCCTGCTGGGTCCCACCCCGGGGTTGGGAGCGTGTCAGGTCTCTTCACACACGCATGTGCCTATTGGGCCATGGCCCCTGGGTGTCATGCAGCTGGAGCCACCTGCCCAAGGGTGGCATGGCGCGTGCTTGCACATGCACAGGTGGCTGTGTGATCCGTGGGAGGCATGGCCCACATGCGCCGTCCCTGGTCTCCCCCCCGCCTGCCGTCCCCCCCGGGCAGGGGACAGTGCTAGCACTTACGTGGTATGGCCTCCCTGGACGACCCTGCCGACTGCGGTGCCGGACCAGCTGGTGGTGGCCCCTCCGGAGTGCCCGGGTCAGGGCCCTCCAGTCCCTGTAGTTCAAAATAAGTGTCTACACAGCACTTATTTTGAGTTAGCTATTTCGAATTAGGCATTATTCCCCATAGAATGAGGTTTACCAAGTTCAAATTAAGCAGTTTGTATGTTTAGATGCTATGAAAGTTAATTCGAACTAACGGCCATTAGTTCGAATTAACTTTGTAGTGTAGACATATCCTCACTGGCAGAGAGAAAATTGATCCTCGTTAGCATACCCAGGTGATCTTTCTATCTGGTTCATAATTTAGTTTCAATATTCTCCACAAGACTAAAGCCACATTCACAGTCAGCACTGGAAAACTGCTCTCATGTCCCCTCTCAGTCTACTCTTTTCTAAACAAAACAAGACAAATTTTTTCAGTCTTCCCACGTGAATCACATTTTCTAGACATTTGGGCTGTGTCTAGACTACATCCCTTTTCTCAAAGGGGTGTAAATTTTAATCCCGCCTTCATTTGCAGTTCCGAAGTGTTTAATTTACATCCCTTTTTAGAGGGATCACTCTCTTACTCCTAACATGCCTGGAGAAACCTTTCTTGTTACCCTTCACATCCCTTGCTAGCTACAAATCCAGTTGTGATTTTGAATTCCTGATTGCTCCCTGCATTCTTGAGCCTATTATTCCTGAGCAAGCTGGTTGTATCATGCAAGCAAGGTAGTAACACACTTCCACAGGCCTTTATTTAACAAAGGTGAAACCTCTTTCCAAAGCTGCTGCTGCTCCCCTCTGTAGCTCTCACTCAGGCTTGGCCCATCTCCTCCCCCCTCCTTCCTGTTTCCTGGGCTTCCAGATTCCCAACAGCCAGTGCTCCCAGTTCTAAGAATTACAAGCAGCATCTAAAACACCACATTCCCTCCTCTCTTAAGAAGCTCTCCCAATTATAAAAGAAACATTGTTGTTCTAACCACAGCAACAAATATGGAACAAGCCACTATACTGTTTACATTGAAAACACTGTAAATACGACATAACAGTCTCTAGTCCAGACAGGTGGTTGTCTATGCCTGACAGACCATCTCTCAAACCCCGGGTCCAGTGCAATGTCTTCTTGTGTTGGTGCTATGGTGAAGTCAGACAATGCGGGCTGTGTGTTGGCATCGTCTCCTCTAGGTGCAAGGGAAGAAGCATTCCATACCCGCCCATCAGAAAGTCGATAGGCGTAAGGTCCTTTCTTCTCTATGATTTTAAAGGAGATGTGAATTTATGGTCCCCTTTGCGTGAAATTCCAGGTTTTCTTACTCTAACAATGGAACCATGCTCAAACTTCGGTTCCTTAGCACCCCGTCGTTTGTCTGTGAAAGCCTTATGCTTTGCTTGCTTCTGTTCAACTGTTTTTCTCATAGCATCCTCATTTGGTGCATCAGGCCTTGCCTTTAATAATTCAGCAATGTTAGTATTCATCTGTTTTCCATGCAGTAACTCTGCAGGTGATCTTTGCGTTGTGGCACGTCGTGTGGCCCTGTAAGCTTGCAAGAAATCAGTAGAGAAGGTTATCCACGAGCGCCCCTCCAGTTTAGCTGTTTGCAAACTCTCTTTCAAACTTCTGTTAAACCATTTGATTTCCTCATTGGCTTGAGAGTAATACAGGGACAATCTTCTATGTAAAATGTTTCTCTCTGCTAGAAAAGTTTCAAATTCCATGGAAGTAAATTGACTACCGTTATCTGAAACCAGTTCTTTGGGGTTACCTTCCCTACTAAAAACTGTAGAGAGGAACTTAATTACTGTAGCAGAAGAAACTTGCGATGTAAACGCTACCTCAGGCCATTTACTGAAATAGTCTATTAAAGTGATGGCATAATGACAGTCAATGAGAGCAGTTTCAAAGGGTCATACGATGTCAATCGCAACTTTTCCCCATGCAGAATCAGGAAGAGGAACAGGCTGCAATGGTGGGGTACATGTCACTGCTGTCTTATCATGCATTTGGCAAGTGACAGAGGATTTTATGATTGCTTCAGTTTGGGAGTCCATCCCTGGCCACCAATACAGATTTCGTAGTCGGTGTTTCGTTCTGACAATACCTTGATGAGTATCGTGTGCCAGGTGTATGAGTTTTGGCTGTAATTCTTCTGGCACAAGTAGCCAGTGTGTACCTCGTAGCACACAGCCATCAAGCAAAGAAAGTTCATCCTGAATTCTAAGATAAGGCAGCAAAACTGGGTCAAGGCTTTTAGGGTTACTGGGCCATTTCTTTGTCAGAAATTCCTGTAGCTTTTGTTGAATTGGACATGCTGAACAAGCAGCTTGGAATTGCTCTCTTGTAACTGCAGTAAGAGTGCTTGTAATAAGCGCAACTGCTTCATCCTCATCCTCCGGTGGACCATCTGTAAAGACAAAGGCAGGCAAGAAAGGCAATAAGCTCCCACATTTTGGTTTCCAGGCTTATATTCCAGTTCATCATTGAAAGAGAGTAGTCTTGCCGACCCTGCTCTTCCCAGTCCTTTTGTGGTTAGCAATGTTGTCAAAGGGCTGTGGTCTGTGCACAACTTGAACGTGCGGCCCCACAAGTAAGTTCTCTATTTTTCAGTAGCCCAGACACAGGCAAGTGCTTCTTTTTCAACTGTAGAATATTTTCTCTCAGCATCACTCAGTGTCCTTGAAGCAAATGCAACAGTCCTCTGTGTTGTCCTCATGAAGTTGTGTGAGGACAGCCCCAAGTCCATAATCAGAAGCATCTGTAGTCACAATTGTGGGCAACGCAGGACTGAATAGTGCAAGTACTGGACTATGTACAATCAAGTTGTCCACACCGAGGTTGAACTTCTCCGTAGTAATTCTTGTAAGGATTCAATGACAGAAGCATAATTGGGAATGAATTTTACATACCAGGAGGTTGCACCCAAGAAGGAACGTAAGGTTTGCAAATCAGTTGGAGGAGGAGCATTTGAAATTGCTAGGATATGATCTGGATCAGGTTTTAGTCCAGCCGGTGAAATTGTATGCCCCAGAAAGGAGAGTTCTGTTTGTCTAAATTTGCATTTAGACATATTGAGCTTGAGGCCTGCTGTGCTGATGCAGTTTAGTACAGATTGCAGATTATTGTCCTGCTCCTCAGAAGTATTGCCAAACACGATACTATCATCCAGATAGCACTGAACTCCATGTTGATTCTTCAGAATCAATTACATCATTTTTTGGAAGGCCCTTGGGGCAGATGCAAGACCGTATGGAACCTGTTTAAAACGAAATAGTCCCTCATGTTTAATAAATGCTCTGTGGTCTCTGCTATCTTCATGCAACATAACCTGGTGGTACGCGCTCTGCAAATCAAAAGTAGAAAACATCTTTGCTCCAGGGAGTTCTGCAAATACTTCTTCAATGTGAGGTATTCAATGTCAATCACAATAGCTTTATTTGGCTCCCTGAAGTCCACACAAAGGCGAATGCCTCCATCCTTCTTCTGTGTCACTACTATAGGTGAAATCCATTCCGAGGAGTCAATCCCTTCAATAACGTCTTTTTGAACAAGCTTTTTAAGTTCCTCTGAAACGGCTTCCCTGACTGAAAATGGTAAGCACCGTACCTTCTGTCGTACAGGCATCACACTCTGTCGCATTTTAACTTTATGCACAAACCCATAAGCACAGCCAAGTTTCTCCCCAACCTGGTCTTGGGGCCCAGCTGAAACTGGTGTGTGTACTGCAAGAGTGCTTTGCTGAGAAAGATCCATTAACTACCCTGAGGTTTAAAGCAGCCAATAAATCTCTGCCAAGGATAGGAGTGCCTTTGTGGACAATGTAGAGCTCTGCATTTACACAGCAATCACCAAAAGTCACTGTTTTGACTGGCAGCCATGCACTGGAATTTGATTTTTCAAATAGCACACCAAGTGAAGTTTGGGTTCAGTAAGAGGCACATCTTTAAAGTAATGCAAATAGATGGAATCAGGTAGCATAAATACTGCTGAACCAGTGTCCAACATAGCTGAATAGGATGTGATTTGCCTGAAGGTGCGACACAAACATTTACAGTGCACCTTATCTGTTCTGGAATATGTGCAATAGTGACTTTGTCCACACTCAGCACGGTAACATATGGTATTGTAACTACATGCACCTGTTGATTGGACTGGCTACTGTGGCAGACCTTAGCAAAATGGTCACCCCCGCGGAGAGTGTCGAATTTTAGCATGAATGACAGTTCGGAGGATTCCCTTTCAAGTGCAGATTTGGGGGGCTGAACAAAGACTCCAACTACCTTACCCATTACAAAGATAGCTTCCCCAATTATCACCTCTAATATCATTAGCTCACAGACATTTACCTTTCTTCCCCCTCCCCCCACATCCTCCTTCTGTTCTGAAATGTGATTTGTCCTTTTGATATGTGTTCATTGTTTTAATTGTATCCTTTGGTATATATGGTTGTGACTATTTTCTTCCACTACTTGAGCTGCGGAAGTGGGTCTGGCCCACGAAAGCTCATCACCTAATAAACCATCTTGTTAGTCTTTAAAGTGCTGCATAGTCCTGTATTTTGTTTCAGCTACACCAGACTAACACGGCTACATCTCTATCACTATTCCAATCATGTGTGTTATCCCACCAAGTCTCTGTGATACCGACTGTGCCATAGTTGTGTTTATTTACTAGCACTTCAAGTTCTTCCTGCCTATTCCCCTGTTCCTTGCATTTGTACACAGGCATCTAAGATACAGATTTGATTTTGTCCCCAGTTCTGCCCTTGTGCCTCCTTTCTCTCTGCTATTGCAGCCCATGCTCCCTCCCATTTCCGACCCATCTCCCAGGTCTCCATGTTTTTCACTTACCTATGGGCTTTGGTCACCTGCCCCCGTCAAACCTAGTTTAAAGCCCTTCTCACTAGGCTAGCTAGTCTGTGCCCAAATACTCTCTTCCCCTTCCTCCAAAGGTGAACCCGTCCCTGCTTAGCAGTCCTTCTTCTTGGAACAGCATCCTGTGGTCAAGGAAGCCAAAGTCCTCCTGGCAACACCATCTTCACCCCTCCAGATGCACCTGCCTCTGCCTGGGCCCCGACATTTGACAGGAAGGAATGAAGAGAACACCACTGGCTCTCCAAACTCCTCCACCCGGGCTCCCAGAGCCCTGTAGTCACTCTTGGTCCACTCAGGGTCACACCTTGCAGGATCATTAGTGCCCACATGGAGGAGTAGCATGGGGTAGTGTTGCAAGAGGTTGTGGATTGCAACTGCTTGAAACACTAAGGAGAGGGGCTCACCACACAGCAGTGTAAAGGGTTTGTTTATTCAGTTAAAACTGGGGAGGGAGGGGAATCTCACTCACACACTCAACCTCACTGGCAGTCCCCGGAAGGATGATAAGGCGAGCAGAAGGCAGTTCATGTTGTTTGATCTTCCCAAGTTGGCTCCCAAGCAGGTCCACTGGCCAGGCGATCCGAGTGCAGGGCGTTCTGGGAGGCTCCGCTTGGTGGTCAACCCACTGTGTGTCTGTCCCTCTCTCCTTTTAGGATCAGCCACATGCAGCTTCTGTGTGTCTGCGCCTCTCGGGCCCTGTGCACTGTTGTTTACTCCTGCTGTTTACCTCAGAGTTTTCCCGCCTCTGTGTCCACCTTAGACATTCTTCTGCACTCACTCAGGGAAGGGAGAGGGGGTTAACAGATAACACTTTAACAGTTTAGGGAACCGAATGACATCATTAACGGGTGAGAAAGAGAACAACGTCCATTTTAACTCTCCCCTTGCTCCTCCTTTGCCTCCAACAGTAGTTGTCAGAGGGCCGGATTGTCCTAGACAATGCCTCTGTAATGTCTCAGATAGGGGCCCCTGGCAGGCCGCACCTCCCGAGATGACTTGTCAGGGTGACAGATGGGTGCCTCCGTCCCCCTCAGAAAGGAATCTCCAACCACTGAGGAATACAGTTCATACACAGTTTACAGAGTAGTAATGTTAACCCAGTTAACCCATGTGGCCCTGACCCAGGAGCAGCTGGACAGCCACCATGCGATTCTGGCCCCACTACCAGCCCTGGGGACAGCAGAGAGCTGCCTGGATCAGCCCGTATCCCCCTACCAAACCCGCCACCAGCAGCAGCTTCCCTGCCACTGGTAGGATGGTGAGTGCTGCCTAGATCTACACTGCAGAGTTTTTGGTCAAAAACGTCCGTCCTCATCTCAAGCACTTTTTTGCGCAAGTAAAACCAAAGAACAGAGGGGTTTTCCCGGTGAAGGTATTCCTCAGTCTACGAGGAATAATTCCTTTTCACAAAAAAGTTTTTTGCAAAAAGGTGTGTGAGGACAGGCTAGAGGGGTATTTTGTGCAAGAAAAGGGAAGAGGAAAAAGCACGGGTGCCCTGGTAGCCATTCTATCCATAGTAATCACGGCTTACTTACAAGAGAACATCCAGGCAGTTTGGACGCTCTCGTTCCCAAAAGCGCATTGCTTTTTCAATACTCTTTTTCGGTGTGTCCACACTACGAGTAGTAATGTGGAGTAATGGTAGTTCGAATTAGGAGCTTTAATTCAAACTACCTAGCCCGTGCCGCATGTAGCCGCGGGCAGGTAGTTTGAACTACTGGGCATTTAAAAATGGCGGCGCCTGGGAACATGTAAATCAAGCCTGGGATATTTAAATCCCGGGCTTCATTTGCAAGTTCGAATGACTACATTAGCCACCTGGTTCGAACTAGGGTGGCTAGTGTAGACATACTCCAAAAGAGTAGTGAAAAAGCAATGCTCTCTTGTGCAAGAAGTTTTTGCAGACAATCTCTTCCACAAAAAGCTTCTTACTCAAGAAGCCTGTAGTCTAGACAAAGCTTAAGAGTAAATGTAGGATGAACTTCAGCCACTTCTATAACAGCATTTCTGTAGAAAATCCCCTTTTTATAAACAAACAAACAAACGAACAAGCAAACAGATAGACAGACCTCAGACAAAGCCCCTCCTATCGTATGAACAGCAACCTTCTCACCAGCACTTCAAGACAACTTTAGGGTCATCAGCTCCTAGAGTCCCAGGCTGTAAGGCCGGAAGCCACAGCCCTGCTCCCCGAGTTTCACCTCCTGCACAACACAGGCCCTAGAAATACCCCACAAGAATCCCTGTGTCACTCCCGGCCCCATGTGTCTTCACCTTTGGCTGGGTTCTATGGACGAGCTCTGGCTCTTACAGGAGCGGATGGGTTCAGGAGACCGCTCTTATGTGTGACTCCTGGGCAGAATATTTCCCTGCCTTTCCGGAAGGACAGAAAAACCCCACTGGCTCCTTCTTTTTCTTCCAGGCTGCGTTGCCTCTTGCGAAGACTCACCTCAAGGGAGCACAGACACAGCCAGGTGCTCAGGGTGGTGGTCCAACCTGCAGCAGCCGAGGCATGCTCCGGCCTCTGCCAGCAGGAGCAGGCCTTACCAGAGGAGCCCAAGAAAACCAGAGGCTCCTGGAAGCTCCTATCTGGCCTGAAAAAACTCTGTGTCTGTGGCCAGTGTGGCAGCTCCCTGGCAGAGGCTGAGGAGGAGACAACAGCTTCCTCGCCCACAAGATGGACACACTTCTCCCTGAAGAAGACCAGGAAGACGAAGAACTCAGTGGAGGACCAGGAAGAGCGAGAGGAGGAGAAGCTGCAGGAGAGCCCAGACAACAGCCAGGAAGATCTCACAGGTGAGTCTACAACCCGCCCGGTGACTGGGGAGCATGTGAGGGACACTCCCACCAGTCACTCTACAAGCCTGGAGCGTTAGGGCTTCTCATGGGGCAGCCATGGGCTCCTCAGACGCTGGAATCCAGCGAGTGCCTGATGCTCTGGCAGAGAGGGGCTGGCTCCCTTGCATACCCTCCCTCCCAGCTGTCTCCTGCACCCTCTCGCCTGGTCAGACCTCACCCAAACTCCCAGCCCGCTCCAGCACTCTACCTCCCACGCACACCCGCCTGCACCACTGTCCTTATCCCATGCCCTGGCAGCCACCTCCCACTCACTGAACCCCTCATTTTGGCCTCACCCAAAGCCTAGGGAGCACAAAATCTACTATCCCCGGTCAAAAGAGTTAATCTGCCCCATGGGAAGCCTTGACTCTTGCTCCTCTCTTCTCTCCCCTGCTCCCCTTGGGGCTGGAGCGGCAGAGGAGTGAAGTGATGCAGTGGTGGCCACAGCAGTGGGGGATGTTTTATTGCTTTTGTTGTTTGGAGGTTTTTCCCTCTCACTTTTTTCTGGTCCCCGACTGATTTTTCTGGGGATCAATGGCCGCCAACCCAGAAAAGTTTCCCCACCCCTGCCATAAATAAAGAGAATATTGAAGCCACTTGTTTTGGACATAAATTAATATTTTAGTTATATAAATTGATGTTTGGTGAACTAACATGATAAAGTTAAAGCTCCTGATTTGGTTAATTATTTTGATTTTCATTAATAAAGTCTCCTTTCTTACCGGTTATACACCTCCCAACCCTCCCCCCCATATTATAGCTCCAGTCGTTTAATATGAATAATTGAGTATTTAAGGTTTTTAGAGCGAAGCGAAGGCATTTTGTTCCCCTGGGGGGGTGGCTGGTGATCCAGGGAAAGTTGTGCGTTGAGGGGGATGGGTCCAGGGTCAAAACCTTTGAGAACCAATTGCCCTGTGGGGAGTGCGAGACACCTGGTAAAATCGCTCAAATTCAAACGAGTTGAAGGAAATTAATAACAATGATGCGGGTTCTCCCCCCTCCCCCCACCCCATGTGCTGTAAAAACTGCCAGGCCCAGCGGGAGAAAGGGGGTTATGGGGGCCTGGCTAAGGGGGTCCCCTCAGGTACAGGCGTAATCAGGGTTGACCAGTGAGGGTGACACGGGGGCCACCAGCCACGTGACCTTCCCCCAGCCTGTAAAAGGGACAGAACCGCCCTCTGCCCCAGGCCCCACCTCCTCCGTGCCCTTGCCCTGCCCTTGCCCCACCGCTTTCTCCATCCGATGGGGCCTGGGAATTAGAGGGGCAGGGTCCGGGGCTGGCAGCAGGGCCATGGCCCCCCACACTCACTGGCAGCGGCATCCCCAGCTCGGGCCCTTGGCCTCCCTGCCCAGGGTGCTTGGGGGACATGTGCTTCTCTTGGCAGCCCATGCGGCACTTGTCAGGGGCTGCAGGTTGGATCGTGAGGGGCTCAGAGAGCAGAAAAGGGATTCGCGCCCGCGCAGGGACGCGACTTCCAGGGAACCTTGCATGGGAGCTGAGGGCAGCTCCAACCCCTGCACCAGCAGCAGCTGCTGGAGAGGAGGGAACAGCCAGGCTGCCTGCACCATGGCACCAGACAGAGGAGAAGCCGCCCTGCCCTGCCCGGCTCTGGCTTCCCGGCTCCAAACTGCCAGGGGCAGGGAGAGAGGAGGGTGGGTCTGTCCCTGCCACTGCCCTGCACTTCCACTGACGTTCGGGGCACCATCCCCAGGTCTGCCCAGGGGCTCAGGCGGCTTCTGCTGCACGGTGAGCACTGGGGATTCGGGATCCAGCCCTGCCAATCCCAGCTCCCGTTTGGCTTCAGCCCCTCAACCTCTGCTTTGAGCCCCGAGGGGTTCCCAGGCCTTGGGACTTCAGCCCGTGCTGGGGATCGAGGCTTCAGCCTGGGGGTGCTGGGTATTGAGTGTGGACACCAGCAACTGAGCTTAGATAATGAACAAAACCATTACAAAGGAGCCAGAGGGTCACCCCATCCCACAGTCTCAGCAGCTCACAGCTGGGAACTGGGCTGGGCTGGGCCATCACTTCCTGGGGGCTCACAGGCAAAATGAGGCCTGTTCCCGTCACTGCCAGGAAGGGGGCGAGACCGGGGAGAGCAGAACACGCCATGGGAGAGACGCTGCCCCTAGGTCAGAGGAAGCCCAGTGGGGAGAGCACCCAGCTCAGAGTCATGAGAGCGGCGCTCTCTGCTCGGCCCTGCAAGCACCTTGTGTGTGACCCTGGGCAAGTCACGTCAGGGCTCTGGGCCCAGTTCCCTTCCCTGTCGCCCAGGGGTACCACATTCAAACCAGTGTTTCCTTCTGCTCCAGGGATGCAGACGGAGCTCTCCGAGACGACGAGGAGCCAGGCAGACCAGAGCGAAGAGGAGGAACCAGCCCCCCAGCCCATCCCATTAGAAAGGAGCAGCTCCCACACGACTATGGTAAAAACTTAAAAAACAACAGAGTCCGGTAGCACGTTATAGACTCACAAACCATGTAGATGGGATCATGGGCTTTCGGGGCACAGCCCACTTGTTCAGATGACCAGCGTGTGGGAAGTCCAGAACCAAGAACAAAGAAGGGACGGAGCGGAGGAAAAAAATTGAGTGGTAGGGGGAAGAGGACACTGGGTAGATAAGTCTCAAAGGGATAGCCGAGCCAGTCTGTAACAGGAAACACTTACAAATGAGGCTTGTGGCTGAGCCAGTGGAAAGCGTCCCCTGCGGGGCGTGTGACTATCTCCCGAGCCGGTGTCTCTCAGAGGAGAATGACCTGCCCCCCTCCGGCCCAGGGACCGAAAAGAAACACTCACCCTTGTGACCAGCTCCCCTGAATAAAGCCTTGTAACACGGGGGATTTCTGGGGGCACCGCACCGAGGGGCCAGTCAGGGCACTTTGCTCAGAGACAGGGCTACTGAGAGCCCAGAACGGGGGGTTCTCCATTGCAAGGATCCAAACCAGCCCCAAACGGCACTTCTGTTCCCCACCCTGGCTAGCAAGAAGCCCTGCAAGCAACCCCCTTAGACACTCCTGCCCTCTGGGCCACCACCCGCACCGCCCCTTCTGCAGCGTCGTATCTGCCAGGGCTCGTACTGCCAGCGTTCAGTGTCCTCTGGTCAGGGTTGTCCCGGGGCGCTCCTGACAGGTCCCCTTCTCCGTTGGTGATGACAAACTTTCGGCTGCGTGTGTGGGTGCCTGTGCTCCCGTCATGTAGACGTGAGTTCCCAAACTGCGGGGGCATGCCCTCCTGGGGGGGGGGGTGAAGAAATTCCAGGGGGGACACAAAGCGACCCAGCCCCCCATCAACCTCTGCCCCCATAAGTTTTTCTGCTATTGGGGGGACGCATGAGGGTTTCTCAAAAATCAAAAAGAGGGCGTGATGCTAAAAGGTTTGGGAACCACTAATCTAGAGCGTTAGACCCCGTGCACTTGGGTCAACACAGGAGATCTCCACGAGCCCCCAGAAACGACAGATGCAGGCAAGGTTTGAAATCAGCCCAGCAGGTTTATTGTCAAATGCGACGCCCTCACAGTTAGTAGCCCTCACGTCACTTCTTTATGTACCAGGCTGCCACCCTTAAAGGTATTAGGTTGACACCTCCAGACGAACCTACTAGACACAACCAATTACCTTGTACCTGGTGGTTTGATCCAAACATCCCTATCCATAGCGCTGTCATCCCGACCCTGTGCTGAACCTGGGTCGGTAAGTCCCTTGTCTATGGGGAGTGTGCTGGGACCGAGCTGTTTCTGCAGGGAAATGTTCTGTTACCATCCTCCCGGAATGTTTGCGGGCATGGCCTGTTCCTTGGACCTCTGCAATGTCGGCAGCCCTGTCCTTCCCAAGCTTCTGTCTGCAGGACCTGCTTTTTGCTCACTGCTTAGCTTTGCTTTATGTTAGCAAAGCATTGACGGTTGCTCAGGCCTTAGGCCTCACACTAGGCCTCCACGGTCAGGCCCTTTTGGTACGTCTTACAGGTGAGAGGTTATGAAAACAAATCCCATCAAATCCAAACAGGTTCCTCTGATCCTTAAGAGCCAGTCACCCGCCCAGGTCAATTGAAACCTCAGAGCTTACCGAAAAGAGCTTGCAGTGCCCATCCCATAGAATTGAAAATAGGAAGGTTTATTAATAAAAGAAAGAAAAAAAAGGTTGAGCCTAATATTGTTAAAGGACTCAAATTACATTCACCGACTGCAAAGCTCTTTGTGCCGGCGTGTAGGAGATGAAATGAACGGCTGTCTTAGGGCAAGTTTCAGGAATACGTCCTCTCCTAGGCTGGATGTATTTCTGAAGCGCCCTCTGCCTTCCCCACCCGGCAGCGTGTGGCGCTACCACCGAACTAGCAGGAATCACAGGCAGGACAGGAAGTAGGGAGCGACTGAAGGAGCGAGTCTCCCTGCCGACGACTCTGGGGCCACTTCAGGCTTCAGTTTGTGGCCGAAATCCTTCATAGTGGATTTGCCAGAGTGAAGACAGGAATGAAGATGAAAATGGAGGAACCCTCAGAGCCCCTTTGTCCCCTTACGCATAAGGCGGGAATCCCATTGTTCTCCTGTGAAAGTCTGTCCCAAGATGGAGTCTGTCCCATGAGCAAGTCACCGCTCCAGGCCTGACTCAGTTCTTTTTAGGCAGCAGCCACGGCTTGCATGCTGAACATTCACAGCAAAGCTCATCAGCTGTGATTGGCACTACCTGAGGTCAGTGAAGTGCTGCTACTCACTTGACTAGCAACCCTGTCAAGGCTGTTCCCCACTCCGGCAGGATGAATGCAGAAGTTGGGGGCCTGCAATAGCACTCCAAAACCTTGCCTCTACAAGCTCTGGTACAAAAACTTCCCGCCTCAATCCTAATACCCAGAATTTGGGGAATCCACTGCTCACATCGAGTGCTTTGAACCCACAAACAGGGGCGGAAAAAGAAGCTTGAAAAAAGAAAAGAGAAAATCAAGCTGCAGTCTCTGGTGGCTGACCCCTCAGTCAGAGGCCTGCAGGTCCACAGAGACAGACCTTCCAGGTCACAAAAATCAACCAATACTGGTTAATTAGAAAACAGAACAAACTCTTACTGTGAAAACAAAGCTACAGTTGCAAGCATAGTAATTTGGCTAGCTGGAAAGATCCACCATTTGACACAGGTACTCAGGGAAAGTCCCTGGTCTGAAGACTTAGTTAGAAAAGTGGGAGGAAAAAGCACTAAGAAGCTCAGACATTATTTCCATATCCCCAAACAAGGAAAACAAGAAATCCTGACAGACTAGCTAAACTCTTCCCTGCTTACACATTGTAAGAAGTCGCTTTTTGGACAGCAGAGCGTTTCCTGTCTCCTTTGATACTTGGAAGAAACTGGTCAGTACCTGGAAGAAACTTGGAAGAAAATTCCTACCTGCGTTGTTATTGGCTGACCACCCCATACCGGGCTAGGAACAGGAGACATTAGTTCACGTCTTAGTCACCGGATGTTCCTGTCCTGATTATGACAGACCCTGTCACGGGGGTTGGTCAAGCCTCCAGCTGAGCTCTCCCAGTAGCCCACGTTTGAAATACAAGCGCAGCGCCCGGGTGGTAACTTCCAGCACCAACATCACACCTGCCTGTGATCAGCAGAAGCAGAATGGGCCTGGCACTGGGGACTGGCCCGGAGCCCTCGGTCTGGGGTTCTCGTCGGCAGGGAGACTCACTCCTTCAGTCTCAGCTACTTCCTGCCCTGCGCGTGGTTCCTGCCAGTGGGGAGGCGGCGCCACACGCTGCCGGGTGGGGAAGGCAGAGGGGGTTTCCGGGTGGGCCCCGCTCTCAGTCCTTTCCGCGCAGACATCGTGGGTGCTAGAGCCGCTGGACCCATTTGCTCAGGCCTGGGTGGGGGATGGAACATGGGGCATGTTCTCCAGTGGCCCCTCTGCTCACTCCACAAGCGCTGGAATGGGCTCTGCAGGGCTCTGCGGGTTTCTCAGCCAAAGCTCCCCTGGGTGCAGCGGCCGTGAGCTCTAGGGGCCTGTGATACCTAGGATCCAACAACATTCCTGGCTTGTGGACCCGGCTCCACTAAAGTTTGAGGCTGGGGCTCTCTCCTGCCCCTTCCCCACTGCCTCCGGGAGTTTTACTCATAGACTTTAAGGTCAGAAGGGACCATTATGATCATCTAGTCTGACCCCCTGCACAGTGCAGGCCACAGAATCTCACCCACCCCTCCCAGAATAATCCTCTCACCTATATCTCAGATATTGAAGCCTTCAAATACTTTGAAGACCCCAAGATGCAGAGAATCCTCCAGCTGTGATCTGTGCCCCATGCTACAGAGGAAGGCGAAAAACCTCCAGGGCCTCTGCCAATCTATCCTGGAGGAAAATTCCTTCCCGACCCCAAATATGGCGACCAGCTAAACCCTGAGCATGTGGGCAAGACTCACCAGCCAGACACCCAGAAAGTTCTCTATAGTAACTCCTAAAAGAGCCCAGGTTCACCTCCTGTCACGAGGGACAAGGGGGCTAAAGGACCCTCCCACCCACCCTCACTCTGTGTGCGGCGGCAGCACGTCCCTGAGGCGCCTGGGTGGGAGGGGTGTCTCCTCAGGCTGCCACCACCTGAGCACCCCTGGGGCCAATGGGAGGTGCGGGGGCGAGCCCAGTGGGCAGCAGCTCACGGAAACCCTCTGGCCTAAGAGCTGCTGCTGGAGGGGGGGGTGGGTCACTATGACGGACTGGGCCGGGTCTGGCCACCACTGAGAGCGTCGGCTGAGGGCGAATTGCTCAGAACAAGAGCAAATTAGTCGAAACAATAGTTAAGAATAAAATTATGAGGCATGTAGAAGAACATAATTTGTTGGAGAAAAGTCAACGTGGCTTTCTGTAAAGGGAAATCCTGTCTTACTAATCTATTAGAGTTCTTTGAAGGGGTTAACAAACATGCAGACAAGGGGGATCCAGTAGATATAGTTTACTTAGATTTTCAGAAAGCCTTTGACAAGGTCCCTCACCAAAGGCTCTTGTATAAATTACAAGGCCATGGGATAAGAGGGAAGGTCCTTTCTTGGATTGAGAACTGGTTAAAAGACAGGAAACAAAGGGTAGGAATAAATGGTAAATTTTCAGAATGGAGAAGGGTAACTAGTGGTGTCCCCCAAGGGTCAATCCTGGGACCAATCCCTTTCAATTTATTCATAAATGATCTGGAGAAAGGGGTAAGCAGTGAGGTGGTAAAGTTTGTGGATGATACAAAAATACGCCCAACTATAGGTACAGTATGATGGGGGCTAATTTGGCTATGACAAATCAGGAAAGAGATCTTGGAGTTATCGTGGACAGTTCTGTGAAAACTTCCACAGAGTGTGCAGCGGTGGTCAAAAAGGCAAATAGGATGCTAGGAATTATTAAGAAAGGGATAGAAAATAAGACACAGAATATCTTACTGCCCCTGTATAAAACTGTGGCACGCCCACATCTTGAATACTGTGTACAGATGTGGTCTCCTCACCTCAAAAAAGATATTTTGGCCTTGGAAAGGGTTCAGAAAATGGCAACTAAAATGATTAGGGGTTTGGAACAGGTCCCATATGAGGAGAGGTTAAAGTGACTGGGACTTTTCAGTTTGGAAAAGAGGAGACTGAGGGAGGATATGAGAGAGGTCTATAAAATCCTGAGTGGTGTGGAGAGGGCCGATAAAGAAAAGTTATTTATTAGTTCCCATAATAGAAGAACTAGAGGACAGCAAATGAAATTAATGGGTAGCAGGTTTAAAACTAATAAAAGGAAGTTCTACACACAGCACGTAGTCAACCTGTTGAACTCCTTGCCAGAGGAGGCTGTGAAGGCTAGGAATATAACAGAGTTTAAAGAGAAGCTAGATAATTTCATGGAGGTTAGGTCCATAAAAGGCTATTAGCCAGGGGATAGAATTGGTGTCCCTGGCCTCTATTTGTCAGAGGCTGGAGAAAGATGGCATGAGACAAATCGCTTGATCATTATCTTCGGTCCACCCTCTCTGGGGCACCTGGTGTTGGCCACTGTTGGCAGACAGGACACTGGGCTAGATGGACCTTTGGTCTGACCCAGTACGGCCTGTGACGGACCAGGCCGTGTCTGGGCACAGCTGAGGGCGTCTGCTCAGGGCGAATTGCTCAAATCCGGGGCTCCTTACAGCCCCCAGACTGGTGACCTCTCCAAACAGGCCACAAACCAGTCCCACAGAG
This sequence comes from Pelodiscus sinensis, assembly GCF_052426305.1. NCBI lineage: Eukaryota > Metazoa > Chordata > Testudines > Trionychidae > Pelodiscus > Pelodiscus sinensis. The sequence goes on along the minus strand of NC_143063.1, from coordinate 7,916,639 downwards.
CGCTTCAGCAGCCTGCCTGAAGCCTCATGAGCAAAACCCCTCTGACACCCCAGCATTATCCGTGCCCCAGAGGGCCCCAGGCCTCATACAAAGGTGAGGGGTCCTAGCACCCAATCCCACCTACCCCGAACAAGTTCTGTCTGGTTCCAAGAAACCAGCCACAGATCCCTGGTCAATGCCCCCCAGCCCTACCCATCTTCCCGGGACCAGACTGGCGGCTCCCGGGAGCTTGCCCGGGACCGCAAGAGGCGGGCACCCGCCTGGGCTAGTGCGGACATCGTGGACTCCTACCACAACCTACCCCCTGGTTAATAGCACACCATGGACCCAACCTTCATGACTTGATCTCACTTCCCTTTAAACTCTGTCCCAGTTCTAGCCTTCACAGCCTCCTGCAGCAAGGAGTTCCACAGGTTGACTCTTTGCTTTGTGAAGAACAACTTTCTGTTACTAGTTTGAAGCCTGCTACCCATTCCTTTCCTTTGGTGTCCTTTAGTCCTTCTTTATGGGAACTAATGAAGAACTTTTCTGTATGCACCCTCTCCACCCAAGTCCTGCTTTTAGAGACCTCTATCCTGTCTCTGCTCCGTCTCCTTTTTTCTAAGCTGAAAAGTCCCAGTCTCTTTAGCCTCTCTTCATATGGGACCTGTTCCCAACCCCTGATCATTTTAGTTGCCCTCCCCTCTCCCACCCCCTTTTCCCAGTCTCTCCCAGTTTTGTTCAATAAAGACAGATTCCATTTTTGAACATAATTGTCCTTTATTTTGTACATCATGAAGAAGGGCTAGGGAAGGGTAAGTGGAAGGAGGGGAGGGAGGAATGGGGTACGCGCCCCTGATGGAGAGGACTGGGCTGGCTCTGCGGCCTTCTGGGGGTGGAAGCTCTCCTGCAGTCCCCCAATTGCCCCCACTCTCCAGATGGCAGCCTGTGGCAAGTGCAGCCGGTCTGATGGCCGAGTGCTGTGATGTGCCCAGTTTGGGTACTCCGGGCAATCCAAGCCAGGACTGCTTTACAAGGGGGTCACCGATGAGAACTGTCAGTCCGGGGTGGGGGTCGGGACCCTTAAAGCACAGCCCTCGGCTAGCCTGAGACAGCATCTCCATGCTCTAAGTCCTCCTCTCATGCCCTGCCGGCACTGTCTACACTACAACGCTAATTTGAATTAGTTATTTAGTCTGGATTCGTTAGTTCGAATTAACGTAGTAGTGTAGATGTACCCAGAGAGCCTTATCCCTGGAGACTTGCTAATTAGCATAGTCACTGGCTGACCATTTCTGGCCCACTGTTCTTTCTCAGAGAATCTTCCAGCATCAACACAGGTTACATATTTATAAATCCACTTACAGATATCACACAAGTAGATGAATAACATAAACACAATCAGTAGAGCACAAGCTTTCATTTGACATCTCACATGGCCTCCTTGGTACAGACTTTGGGACAACCCCTCCCCCCTACACTTGGGTGCAACAGTGACCTGTCTGATCCTGTTAAAATCCAGTAACGTGACACTCCCAACACAAAACTGATGCAGGAAGTGATGCCAGTAACATCAGTGAGGGCATCACATGGGTCCCCCCGCCTTAGACAAGGCATCTGCCACAGTATTCTCCTTCCCGTTTATGTGGACTATGTCCGTGTCGTACTCCTGAAGGACCAGACTCCAGTGGAGCAACCTGGAGTTGGTGCCGTTGGCCTTCTGCAGGCAAGCCAGCGAGGCATGGCTGCTCAGCACAGTGAACCTCCTGTTGTCCAGATAGGGTTTGAGCTGCTTGACAGCCCACACGATGGCATAACACTCCTTCTCAATTGTAGCATAATGCTTCTCCCGGGGGCACAGCTTTTTGCTGAGGAAGGTCACGAGGTGCCTTTTGTCACCTACCCCATCCTGCATCAGCACTGCCCCCAGCCCGATGTTGGATGTTGAAATCCGGACTGGCCAGCACAGGTTCCTTGGCCAAGACATTCTTTATGCTTTGGAACCCCTGTTCACGGGCCTCCGACCACACCACCCGGTCCGGCCTCTCCTGCTTTGTGAGGTCTGTGATCGGAGCTATGAAGTCTCTGACCCCTCTCACAAACCTCCTGTAGTAGTTGGCCAGGCTCACAAATGACTGGAGCTGCGTTTTCATTTGGGGGATAGGCCAGTTCTTAATGGCCTCCACCCTCAGGGGTTCAGGGCGCACCAACTCACTGCCCACCCTGTGCCTAGACAGTCACTTCGGCAGCCCCCATCCTGCATTTGGACACCTTGACATTCGGGTTGGCTTCCCCGAGCCGCCGCAGCACCGCCCCTGTGTGACTGATTTGATCCCACCAGGAGTTACTAAAGATGGCCAGGTCATCAAAATAAGTGCTCGAATGGGCTCTGCAGGACCTCCGTGATCAGCCCCAGGAAGGTGGCCCTGGAATTCCGCATGCCAAAGGGCAGCACCTTGAACTCACACAGGCCCGACTCCACTATGAACGCAGATTTGTCCCATGCATCAGCATCTAGGGGACTCTGCCAGTACCCCCTAGTCAGGACCAGAGTACTTATAAACACAGTCCCCTCCCTGCAGCGTGTCCAACAGATCCTCTATTCTGAGTGTGGGGAAGGGGTCAGGCTGCGTGACAGCATTCAGCTCCCTCTAGTCCATGCAGAGCCTCGTGGTCCTGTCCTTTTTAGGCACCATCACAATAGGGGATGCCCATGGCCAGCATGCTCTCCACAGCCTCCTGAATCTGCCTCTGCATCTCCCCCTTGGCCCCATAGGCTCTGCTAGGCGCTGGGCAAGGCAGGGCCTAGTGAGGATGGAATGCCATGTCCTGTCCGCGAGCCCTGGCCTCCTTCACCTTTCGCTCCCTCTCAGCATCTGCCTCCTTCACCTTTCGCTCCACTTCGGCATCCGCCTCCCTCGCCTTTCGACGCACGTCGGCAAGGGCCTTCCCATGTTCCAGCTCGATTCCTTCAATGCCTGCTGCTTTCTAATTTCATCTGCAACAGCATCCCTGGCACCGGGTGGGCACTGCTCCCTTCCCTGCTGGTCATTTCGTATTAGCAAAGACCTCAATTCCGGCTTAAAAGCTTTCTCTCTGAATTCAGTGATTGTCTCCAATCACAAATCTTCTAGAGCCTTTCGGTCAAGACTCTCATGTAGTTGCTGACTCATTGCAGCTGCTCTTTAACCAATCAAACTCTCTACACCCAAAAATAAAATTTAGAACCGCTTGAGGTTCTGATCCAAAGCTTAATTGACCAAGATCTGAGGATCCTGCCGACTATACCACTGTGACGGACCGGGCCAGGTCTGTGCACTGCTAAGGGTGTTGGCTCAGGGTGAATTGCTCAACACAAGGACGCTTTACAGCCCCAGACCAGAGACCTTCCCAAACAGGTCACAAACCAGTCAGACCACGCAAAACCCCTCAGACACCACAGTTCCCTCTGTGCCCCAATCAGCCCTGGGCCTAATACACAGGTGAGGGGATCTAGAACCCAATCCCACCTACCCCGAACGGGTCTTTCCGGTCCCAAAGAACCAGCCACAAATCCCCGGTCACTTAGGGGAGAAACCTGCCTAGGACAAGGGGCTCTATGGAGGGGGATGCAGGGAATGGAGGAAGTGGGGTGGCCCTTGGGGTCCCTGCCCCGGCTGAGAGGCTCCCATCTCTCCTCAGGCAGAGGGGACCAGGGAAGGGCTGAGAGATGGGAGAACCCTCGGCACCGGGTGAGGCTGCTCCACAAAAGGTCTCAGGTGGCTCCTCCGTGCTCACTAGGCCCTGCCAGCCCCCAGGGAGCGAGTGTCCCAGGGCAGCTGCCCAGTGGAAATGCTCAGTCCCAACAGGCTCTGTCCCTGTTCATTGCAGACCCTCGGGGAGCCGCCTGCCTCAGCCCAGCCCACAGCCCTGCTGCTGGAAGCCTTGAAGGTTCTGACGGCCCCCGGCCTGGAGAGTTTTCAGGCGGCAGAGGAGGCACCGATAGCCACCGTGTCCCAGCACAGCACCCGCATGGAGCGAGTAAGAGATGCCCGGCGAGGGGCAGGGCGTGTGGAGAGAGGGGCTGGGAGAACTGGCTCTGAGGAAACCGGCCCTGGGGCACAGGGTCAGGGTGCAGGGCAGGTCGGCTCAGCCCCTTTCTAGGAGGCTCTGAGCATCAGTCGCTCCCCTGCTCAATTAAGCCCCATCGCCCGCCGGGGAGGCAGGAATTTGACCAGCGAGACACCCGGGAACTGGAGCCCAGAGCGGCTTCTTGACTTCCCAAGGCTGCGCTGGAGGCAGCGGCAGGGTCAGCAAATGACCCCAGGAGAAGGCCTTGTCCAGGGCCCCTAGAACCAACCTGCCTCGTGGGGCGTGCGGCCGCGTTGCTGAAGTTGGCTCTGCTGGGAATTCTCAGCCAGGCAGAGCCCTGGGCCCTTGGGGAAAGGACTCAGGGGTCACGTTCCCGACAGGCCTCTCAATGGGGCCTTTTCTCCCTCCACCCCACGCCGGTGACACTCCTGCCCTTCCCCCAGCGCTGTCTGCCGGGGGGGCGGCCTGGCAGGAGGCCGCTCTCGATCAATCCCCCCTCAGCTGTGTGGCTCCCTCCAGATTGGATACGTCGTGGGAAAGATTTTCAGCTGGCTGCGCGACGTCGGGGATCCCAGAGCCAGAGGAGCCGCGCTGGGGACCATCGCCCTGCTGGCTCGCGCCCACCCCCGGGACGTGGTTCCCGCCTGTGTGGCCCACGCGCTGCCATGGGACAGGTAGGGAGAGGCTGTTACCACCTCAGTCCCTGATTTCCCTTCCCCCCTCCTGCCAGGGCAGAGCGCAGGAAGGGCCTGGCCGGAGACAGGGATGGATCCAGCTCCCTGCTGGGCACAGGGCTGCCCCGGCCTCCTAAGAGAAGATGCCCAGGCCCAGCTCCCGAGGGGACGGCTGCTAAGGGAAGGGAATAAATGCAGAGCTTGTGGAAGGAACTCTCCTGCCTCAGCTTCCCTGCCCCCCAGGGTCTCTTTTGAGAGCCCCTTTCCTGCCCCCTTCCCAGCCTCTCCCTGGGGAGGCAGGAGGGGGCCAAGCAGGGAGGCTCTGATTTTGGTTTCTCACCTTGCAGAGGTGCCAGGGAGCTGTGGAAGGCCGTGGGGGAAGAACCACAGCTCCCCCGGCAGGTGCTGCAGCAGCTGCTGGACGCGCTCCGGAAGAGCCACCGGGAGGAGAGGAGCCGCAGCATGTCTCTGGCTGTAAGTGACACTGGAGCTGTCCCGTAGGGAACTCACCACTACAGGGAGGATGCTGCATCTGTGGGGGGGAAGGGGGTTTCAACCCCTCTTAGTGTCAGGCAATGGCCCCACTGCACACTGGGCACACAGCCGTGTCACGGGGAGAGCCCCCCTGCTCCCCTCCGGAGGGGGTGTCCAGCCTCTGAGGCCCCTCACTTCGTGGTCAACCCCGCATGCACCACGATGATCCAAGTCAGCACTGCAGCTCCCTTCACACAGGGCAGTGCAGCCTAGCAGCCGGAGGCAATAACTCCTAGTGGGATTGGTGCAGAGAGGTAGGGGACCTAGGGCCCCCTCTCCACCGGGTCCCAGTCCAGCGCCCTGTCAGCATTGGAGGGGGCACCACTAGTTCTGGGGGAATCAAGTAGAAACTCGCCGAGAACCTGGGGTTCAACTCCCCGTCTGAGCTGCTTTCTGCCAGCTCCTCTCTTGTTGTCTGCGCCGTCTCTTTCCTCCAAACTGGGGCATCTGCTGCGGTTCCCTGCTGACTGGCGATGGCGTCTGGGTGCCCCTGCGCTGCTCCTCAGGAGCCCCAGCAGCACCTCCGTCCCCGCCCGTCAGCCCTGACTGAGCTCGCCACCGGCCTTTCTAGCCACCTCCAGCTGGCACCTGCCCAGCAGGCCTGTGGGGTAGGACTGTCTCAGCCAGGTAGCCAGGCTGCACCTCTGCAGCTCTAGTGCAGAGATGGGACACTCCGTGTCAGGGGCTGATCCCCACTCTGAGTGCAGAATTTGGAGGCCGGAAAGAAAAAGTTGTCTCTACAGGCTCTGCTTCCAGAACTCCCCAGGGTCAAAGATTTACTAACTGACAGAGACACAGACAGAGCTGCTGACCTTCCAGGACACAAGAAGCAAATATTGACCTCAAAAAAGTGATTTTTTTTACCAAAGAAAAGCTACACTGGATAACACAGACTTGGTTGCGCTGTGACAGAGCAAGTAAGGAAAACAAATGAAAACACAGAGAAAATCTCTAGGAACAGTTTTCAGAGGGGAAGCAGAGATTCACACAGAGCAATTCAAACCGAAATAAAAAATAAAGAAAAATACCCAAGTTTTTCTGAAATAAGAACAGTTGGAGGGTGAGTTTGTAAGAAGCTCGTGTGTGTGAGAACGACCGATGTGCTTCTCGTTATTTGCAATTCCCTTTGCTCTGCCCTTTCTCACCTGCAACCACTTAAATCCCACGGCGTGTACTTAATAAACTCACTTGTATTTACTAGCAAGCGTTGTGTGAACAATTGTGACCTGGGGAGCAATCAGTGTGTCCATCCTCCTTTCACTGTTAAAGGGGGCTCACGGGAACAATTTATTTGGGGGTTGGGTTCCCAGAAGCTGTGCCTGAAACTGCACTCTCCTCAGACCCGCAGGGATTCAGTGTCTGTATTGCTCTTGGGTGGATGGGAGGGAGGGCTCCTGTGCCCTGGCTGTGCGAGACCAGGAGATCTGGCCCAGAGGACGGGGTGGTGAGAAACCCCATAGAGCCAAGAGGAAAGTGTCAGTGGCTTTGCCAGCACTCTGGGAAGCACCCCAAGGAGTCCTCTGTCATAGAGGGATAAGGGATCTTTCGGAAAAGGCTTTATTTTCCACAAGATCAGGGTCTAGACTGGTGCTTTTTTCCGACAAAGCTCTGTGTGGAAAAAAAGCGGCAGCCATTTTTATGCTAATGAAACGGGGGAGAGTTAAATCCCCACCTCATTAGCAATTGCGATACGTCTAATTTACATCCCTTTTACGAAAAAGGGATGTAGTCTAGACGTAGCCAAACTGTCTCCCTACTGAGGACTACATGGTGGCAGAGGAGCCAGGGAAGCCAGACCCGAAGCCGGAGCATCCGAGAGAGTGACACAAGCAGCACGGCCGGGGTCCCTACAACTGGGTCACGAGGATCGGAACTGACCCGACAGAAGTTCCCATTGACCCATGTCAAGTACTTTGGGATCTTGGGGGGATTTCGTGGAAGAGCAAAGGAGTGATCCAACCTTCGGAAAGCCTGGAAGCAAGTGACAGGCACGAGCCAGACAGATGGTCAACCCCAGAGCCGGACCCAGGGATCCCGGTTTCAGATCAGCAAGGACCTTCCTCATGAGCATTAGCCCAGAACGCACAAGCAGCCCAGTACGACGGGGGAGCGAAAACGAGGACCTGAAACCCGGGATGTGATGGAAAGCCAGTCGCCGGGAGCAACGTGGGGTCTGCACCGACACCGCTTCGACCTCCCGGCATCGCCCCGGCTCCCTGCTGCTTGTGGCGCTGGAGTTACTCAGGCGGCAGAGGGGCAGTGATGCCCCCCCGGTCACGTCTGGCAAGCTGAAGGGCGGGGCTAGGCCATGAAGACAGAGAACGGGAAATAACGTCACCCGGACTCTTCCGCCCTTTCCAGGAGGTTCCCATCAGCGTCCATTCTAGGAACAGGATACGGTTCAGGGGCCATCACATCTCCCTTCCCCCCAGAGGATCTCACCCTCCTTCCTCATAAGCCGCAAGGAAATGGAAAATGGAAGCAGGATGACAGCCAAAGCCATGGGAGCGGATGGGCAGGTGGGGACAGCTCAGTGACATTTCTGTCTCCTGTCTCCAGGCAATGGACACACTGTACGAGATCCTTTTCCTCTGGGGATACCGAGAAGCCATCCTGGAAATGTTTCCCCAGCTCCTCCTCGTCTGCGTCAGGCAGGTGCAGTACGTGCTGGACCTGTGCCTGCCAGGGACTTGGAGGGCCCAGAAGACATCCAGCCCGGAGGGATCCAGCCGCCTCAGCCCCTTGAGGTAACGGCGGAAAGGAAGGGGAAGAACAGATTTGTTCTGCTCAGCCCCTGTGGGACCTGCCTGGCCCTCTGCTGTGCGTGTCCCTACAGCCCAGGGGCAGTTCTGGGCAGGTCTGTGTGGAGGGAGCGGTGCTGGGCGCCCGTGTGCGTGTGAGCCACACTTGCTCCTCTGACTCCGACCACAGGCCAGGGGCCACGTCGGCACGTCCCCATGTGCTCCCGGCCGAGGGCTCAGGGCTTTTCTCCGTGCCTGTTGAGCCCGCTGGGCCTCTGTCCCACAAGACCCCACCCCAGGACAGCGTGGCCAGAGCACACACAGAGTGCACAAGACCAGCGGGGGGGCCGTGTCACAGGCAGGCAGGACGAGGAGGGGCCCGTGACGCTGATTCCACGGGAACAACCAGGGAACCACCTGGCTAGAAACTCGATGAGTCTGTGGCATGGCCAGGGCCCGTTGGGCAGGGCCATCCCCTCACACGGTGCTGGGTCCATCCCGGGGGAGGCCGGCTGCTGCTGACCATGCAGGGTGTCCCAGGCATTGTGCGGTTTGCTCTGCGTGGGGCTGGGGTCGAGTTCTGACACCCGGACTTTTTATTGCCTCTAGTACCTCCCTGGAGGCCGTGAAGACCCTTTTCTCCATGCCCAGATACTGGAAGGAATTTGCCAGTATCCAGTTGCAGCAGGGCTGGGACATGATGGCCTCCCGCCAGCGCTTCTCCCAAGGGGTGGGCTTGATCGCAAGGTAGAGTCTGGGCAATGGGAGCTCAGTGGGAGACCCTCCCCTGCCCCCGCCGGCCCTCTCAGCCCCGCCATGGGAGAGCGACGCTCTCTCCCCTTGGTAACTCCGGGCATTTTCTTTGTCCTGTTTCAGGGCCATGGTGGAGCACCAGACCCAACAGATCCCTGCGGTGCTCAGAGAGGCCATTGACATCATGCAGAATCAGGAGGAGCAGCCCCAGAGAAATATCGCCCTGACTTTCTGCACCGAGGTGAGATTCCGCAGCCGCCAGGCACATGTGGGCTTGTGCAGAGCAGCTCAGTCCCGTCCCAGGCAGGCAGGCAGGCAGGCAGGCACCGGGGCCCATCGCCAGCAGCTCGGCAACGCCACAGCCAGCCGGCTCCTCTGCCCACGTGGATCCTAGTGGGGCCGGGCAGAGTGGTGGGGGGCAGGGTGAGATTGCTCCTGGCTGGATGTGCCTCCGTGGGACCATGTGACAAGAGAAGATGTTTCTCCAGCGCCGTGAGGCCGGGCCTCTCTCCTCGCCTTTGCCTGGGGTTTCATTTTCTTCTGCCACGGCTCGCTCCAGGACACGTTGCGATGCCCAGAGATTCCCCTTTCCCTGGGCTTCATTAGGGGCTTGTGCATTAGTCGCCCTTCTGGGAATGGACCATCTCAAGCACCAGCCGCTGGCTCCTTACCCCCAGAGACTTTGTGTGGCAGGAAGTGACCAGCTGGCAAAGATGCTGGCGCACGAACAGACCGAGAGGCAGATTTCTGCTCCTGCAGCTGATGTTGATTTTCTCTTTCCAGTTTCTCCGGAGTCCTTCCATCCTCACCACAGTCACCAGATCGGAGCTCCAGGAACAGCTGATGGAATGGACCAAAGATCCCAATCCGGAGATACGGAGGCTCTGTCTGCAGGGCCTGGGCAGTATCATCTTCCAGCCAGAGAAGGTGAGGGGCAGGGCTTGCCCAGGTGAGACGTTGCTGCACTGGGAGATAACAGACACATCACTGTTGCAACCCCTGTTCTATGCCGTTACTGAGCAAGCCAGGCGTGAGGTGTCCCTGCTCCCTGGTGCGGGCAGAGCATGGTAGGTGGAGGCAGTGGGGGAGGGGAAGGAGACTCAGGGTGTCGCTCAGGGCAATGGGGGGAGCGTGTCGGCTGACAACAAGCCCAACCTCGGCAAGGACAGACGAGTCGGGGGGCGGGGTCAGAGCTCGGGGGGCGGGGCCTGGAGCGGCTCCAGGCAGGCGACAGGGCGACTCTGCCCAAAGCCAGGGGTGCAAAGCACCTGCCAGAGCGGCAGGAGAACGACTTTCTCCCCCGCTGGGGGCTGGCCGATGGGGGGATGGTCCAGCCCCTGCCCAGGCTCTGTCCCAGGCCAGGCGTGAGCTGCCTTCTGCCTTCCTGCAGGGGCAGTTGTTACGGGCCCAGCTGCCAGGGACCATCGCCATGTTCTGCGCCAGGAACGCATGGACTGTCCTGGAGGCCCTGAAGGACGCGGCAGACGCCATCTACCTGCTCGCCGGGGAGGGGCTTGGCTCCATCTCCCAGGACATGGCAGTCAGCCTGCGCCCGCTCATTGACCACGTAAGGCCGGGACCCCGGAGAAGCACATTCCCCCTCCCCTGATGTCCTGGTATGACCCTGCCCAGCCCCTCCCCGCCCCCCAGGCCAGCCACACAGCACCCAAGGGGGCCCCTGCCAAGGGTGGGGAGTCTCCTACTCAGCCCCTCCCTGGAAGAGCCCTTCTGGGAAATGGGGGCGCCAAGCTCCCAGCCCTGCTGCAGCCTCCCCTCCCACCCTCCTGTGCCCAGCCCCTCCCCGAGCCCCAAGGAGGCAGGCGGGAGCCTCAGGTCCCAGTGCCCCGGGAGGGGAGGCCAGAGCAGCCTCTGTGGCCAGGGACCTGGGCCTTCCCTCAGCCCCCTCAGGCCTTGCTGGGGAAGGAAGCAGGGAAGGGGCGATGGGAGGGAAGGGGAGGGGAGGAATGGGGAAGAGGGACGGGGGGGGAGGGACCCGGGAAGTGCAGCAGGAATGAGGTGAGGATGGAGATTCCTCGTAACTTGCCCCTTTCCACCCTTCACCCCCCCATGCTCAGTGGCTCCCCTGCCTGGCACTGCACAGGGGTGGGCTGGGTCTCTCCAGGCCGGGCGGACGGGGGAGAAGAACATGGAGAGATTGGCCCCTCTCTGGACTCCAGGCGGCTGGGGGGCTGGGTGCAGGAAGCTCTCCACACACATTGCACCATGGACCTCTGGGTCTCAGCCCTGGCCAGCGCACAGTGTCTGTGGGGCTGCCTGGTGGTTGCGGCTTCCGCGGGCCAGGGCGGGTCCCGGTCGGGGTGCTGGAGCCGTGTGCGATTTGCGGCCGTCAGGCCCCTGGCCTGGGACACGGCCTGGCTCTCACGGGCTTCCCCGCCCCGCGTGTCCTTACCAGGAGAGGGGCAATGTCCGCTCAGCCGCCATCTCACTGCTGGGCACCATGCTGGGCGGGGTGAAGGGCCCGGACAGACCCCGCGTGCGGCAGGAACTCACCCGCTGCCTGCTCCCGCTGCTGCTCCACCTGGCAGACGAGGAGCAGAGAGTGATCCTGGTAAGTGCCCCCTCGGTATGTCCCGGAGAGCAAAGCGCCAGAGTCCCCCGGGCCCCACCCCTCTCCAGAGCCCCTGCCCAGCCAGGGCCATTGGGGACGTGCAGGGAGGCCTGAGGGGGCCCCTTGGCTCTGACTCTCTGGCATCCCGGAGCCCCGGCGCTGCCGTCTCTGCGCAGAAGGGCCGAGCTGTGGAGATCCCGTCTGGCTCTCGCCAACCAATGCTCAGCCCCGCCCCGAGCAGCGTCCCCTGCAGAACAAGGGGCAGGAGGCTTCCAAGGCAGGGAGAGCAGGAGCCCGAGGGACAGGGAGGAGGGGACGCGCCCCAGACGCTCCCTCTCTCAGCGAGGCCCCTCTCGCTCTTCCCTCGTGCTGCAGAGCTGCAAAGCGACGCTCTTCCGCTGCGCCGTGTTCCTCGGCTGGGCCCATCTCAAGAGTCTCTTCTGCAGCCTGGCCTGGGATGGCTCCTCGCGGCTCTTGCCCGGCGTCGGGAAGTGCCTGGTAGGTGAATTCTGTGGGCCCAGGGAGCGGTGACCGGGGAGCTCAGGGAGACCTTTCTACCCCCACCCCGAGTGCCCAGGGGGATTCTCCCCCTCTCGTCACGAAGGGAGCCGAGGCAGCCCCCCCAGAGGGGCTCGGCATTTCCTCAGTTGTTTTCCAATCCCACCCTTTCCACTGCCCCCATCTCCCGAACTTAGCGCTGCCCCTGCCTTCTGCCCGTGGGCTCCTGCCCGTCTGCCTGTGCCCAGCTTGGAAATGCTCTTCCCCAAGGGCCCGACTCCAGACATCTGGGCTCCTGCTGGCTCTTGCCCTGGCTTCCCTCTGTGCTTCAGCGACCCTGGCCTGTCAGCTGTAGGTTGATCACTTTGTCTGGTCTGAGCATGTCTCCTGCTCTGCTCCTAGATGAAGAATTACAAGAGGAACTTCCCCAAGTTCCTGTTCCAGGCCTTAGAGTATCTGGAAAGCTCCCAGGCGTCCATCAGACATTCTGCAGCCCTGTTCATCGGTAAGCAAAGCAGCCCCCGGGAGCTGTTCCAGGGCTGTTAGAGTTAATAAAATCTGCACACGAACAAAAAGGGGTTTCAGGACAAGCATCAGCCAGAACTTCAGGCGCCTGCTGCAACTGCAGCTGTGAAACATGGAGGGAACATAGACGAGTTAGTTGAATAAAATATCAGTGCTATTGTGTTTGGGTGTGTGATTTCGTTCCTCCCGTCCCTGGCGTACTGCTGCTCGGTCTGCAGCTTGCCCAGGTAAGGAGTATCACGTGTTCTTTCCTAAATGACTAGAAGTCAAGTTGTCTAAAAGAATTGCACCCGGTGTGCCCTCTGAGACGGCGTGAAATGCTGCTCCGAGCTCTCAATGAACATTACGGGGGAGGGAGAGCTCAGTGCTTCGAGCATTGTCTTACTGAACCCAGGGTTATGAGTCAGTCTTTGAGGGGACCGTTTAGGAATCTGGGGCAAATCTGTCAGGGATGGTGCTTGGTCCTGCTGCAGGGCAGGGGGCCGGACCTGATGGCATCTCAAGGTCCCTTTGAATTCCAAAGTTCTCTGTTTTACTGCTCAGATTTGCACTCTTGTTTGAAGAAATATGGGAACGATTAAAAAATTCAATGGCGATTAATCGCAGGCTTAACCGTGTGCACCTCCCCTTTGAGTTCAATCTCCTTCGCCAATCGGCCTTTCAGTGATTCCTGGGGTCGGATGCTTTCTTCATTGTGTTTTGCATCACACTGAAGGACTGTCTTGAATTTCCCAAGGGCTGTCTTACGGGAATGGCTGACTCTTTAGTAATTTGCAGGGATGACACTGAAACAGTGTGAGCTCCATTCTATTCCTTGTCTGTGTAGGAGAAACCATCCACCATTACTGTGACCTGTTGTCAAAAAGAGTGACTGCAGCTGGTGTCACCCGCCTGTGTGAAGGTAAGGAAATACCTCTGGGCGTTTGGACATCTGTGGGCAGGATGAGGCCTGAACACAGATGTCACAGTGTCCCTCTGGGTCTGAGGACAGTGCTGAAGGGAGAAGAGTGGTCTTGCTGGTAGGACATAAGAATGGGAGTCGGGAGCTTTGAGCCACCAGGAGCAACTCTGTGCCTCACCTTCCCCATCCGTGAAATGGGGGTAAGAACAGAAAGGCACTCAAGGACAGCTAGCCAGAATGGAAAAGGACCCTCACTATGACGAGGCATTAGTAGGAGGAGAAGGATTCTTACCCTGTGTCAGAAAAGTTTGCATTGTCTCCTCCCCAAGGACCTTCACCCAGACATTGATTCTTAGCTCCTACGGTATCCTGCTAGGCCCCCTGGGAACTCCTTTTCCTGCCACCTCTGGAGCACTGAAGGTGGCACAAATGCACAAAGGGTTCAGTAGAAGTGAGGAGCCTAAACCCTTTCTGCGGATCGGCGCCTGAATGTCAGAGTCACGGTTGTTGTCGTGTTCCCGGGGCAAAGGCCATTGGGAAGCAGAGGTTTCCCAGGCATCAGTTACAGCAGCTCTGTGGGGTTTCCAACCTGTTTCCTCTTTGTTTCAGCTTTTCAGCAACAGCCTTTAAAATCGGACAGGGACACGTGGCTCATCCTGAATGAACATCGGCAATGGCTGCAGAAGCTTGCGAGCCGCGTGTTGGGTGCTTCTTACGACTTGGGAGCGGCACCGACACAGAAGGACTCTTCCTCCTGCCACGGTAGGTACCACAGATGGGGGCAGCTCTTTGGAGCAGGGAGGCAGGTTCCGTGGGGCGAGAGGGGCCGTGAGGGGTGGCAGGAGCGACGCGGCATCCTGGAGTCACTGGGGGCCTCTCGCCTGGGGGCTGGAGCAGAGGGAAATTGTTCCTACCACGGCCCTGCCCCAAACGACCCCCCCCGCCTTTGGGCTCCATGCGCGATGGCCCAGCCCCCCAGCCACAGCTTCTCCATGGGATCCCCTCCGTCAGCAGCGCACGGAGAGAGGGGGATTCTCCAGGACTCCCTTCGGCCATCGCCAGCCCCAGGGGAGCAGCGGCCGGGGGAGGGGCTGGGCTCTCTCAGGGATGCCGGCTCTCAGGGAAATGGCAAAGGGGGAGGAAGGGGAACCTGCCCTGGTCCAGATTCTCCCCCTTGACAATTGTGTCCTTCTCATCTGTGCTCCTGCCCTGTCTCCTCTGACAGACACCGGCTGAGCCCACCGCTCCCCGGCCTGGCCGGGAGACCAAGCAGCTGGGACACCACAAGGATCCGGAAGGGGCAGAGCTGCACGTAACGGGGAACCAGCCGCGACCGGGACCAGGAGCCGTTCAACCCACAGGCCAGAGGACGCCAAGCCCCTCCCCGGCCCAGCAGCGTGTCCACAAGAACCGAGGATCCGCTCCTGGCCCAGAGACTTGCAGCTGTCGTGGACTTTTGCTTGTTCCCCAACATTTGTCCTGCCCGACACCCCAGGACATGGCTTGTGAGTCACCATCAGACCCACCCATCTCCGGGCCCTTCCCACCGGCCTCTGCCCATCTGGGTGGGTCTCTCTCGTCGTCCGTCTGCCTTCCCACAAAGACCAGCGTGGGACCACTCTCCTGGGGGACACTGGGACTGCGCGTGATCTGGGGTCCGCGGTGGGGGAGGGGTAGGGGTTGTGCGTTCTGGGGTCCGCGGTGGGGGAGGGGTTGGGGTTGCGCGTTCTGGGGTCCGCGGTGGGGGAGGGGTTGGGGTTGCGCGTTCTGGGGTCCGCGGTGGGGGAGGGGCTGGGGCTGCCCAGCATTCTGGGACTGGGGTGGGAAGCTGAGGCTGCCCGGCTGCTCTGGGGCTTGCGGGGATGCCAGGGCACCGGGCAGCCTGAGGGCTGGTGTGGGAGGGTAGAAATATGGGGCTGGGCAGCCACCAGTGTGGGGAGGAGAGGACAGGGCAGGGCAGGGCAGGGCAGGGGCAGTAGCCTGGGGGGTTGGGGGGCGGAGCCTTAGGAAGAAGGGGCGGGGCTGAGGTTTGCCTTCCCTCGTCAGCCGTTCGCCCGCTGCCCATGCCTCCCACTGCTCTCTGCCAGTCGGTTAGAGGCCCTGGAGAGAGGGGACGTGCCCAGGCACAGAAGTGCTGTGGTCAGGTGCCCCGGCCACAAGAGACTCCTCTGACCCTCCAAGAAACCCCACAGAGCCCTCTGCCAACTGGGGCGGGTTTCACCCCTCCCCCATCTCAGAAGGCCACGTGGGGAATTCTTGGAGGGGTCTTGGACCCTCTTGTGGTTTTATCCCCGTGGATCTGCCTCGGGAATGGATTTCACCGATTGGTGACGGGTGCGGGGCAGGGACCCATCTGGAAGTGGGTGAGGGGACCCCTCTGAGGACTCCTCTCCCGCCCTCCACCAGTCACTGTGGCCCCTGCCCGTAGGACCAGCGAGGGAGGGGACTGCACCACATGGGGGAAGTGCCGTGGTCTGGGGCCCTGCCCGCAAGAGGGTCCTGTGACCCCTCCAAGGAGTCTCTCCACCGTCCCCTCCCTACCAGTGAGGGTTACCCCCCCCCCCCCGCCTCAGGCCAGCTCAGAAGGGAAACGTGCACCAGTCAGAGCAGCCAGTGCCCGACAGCCTAGGCCAGAAGCCTCCATCTCTGGAGCTGAGCAGCCGGCCGGCACCATCGCCCTGGACGCCCCAGCGCAACAGTGCGAGGAAGAGCCCGTCTCGCTCCCTGGACGTCTTTCCAGAACTCAGCGCCTGGCCCTTCGGGCTGCCCCTCTGACTGGTGCACGTTTCCCTTCCGAGCTGGCCTGGGGGAGGGGGTGACCCTCACTGGTAGGGAGGGGACGGTGGAGAGACTCCTTGGAGGGGTCACAGGACCCTCTTGCGGGCAGGGCCCCAGATCGTGGCACTTCCCCCATGTGGTGCAGTCCCCTCCCTCGCTGGTCCTACGGGCAGGGTCCACAGTGACTGGTGGAGGGTGGGGAGGAGTCCTCAGAGGGGTCCTGTGACCCACTTCCCAATGGGACACTCTGCCCCCCGTCGGAGGGACAACTCCCAGCCTGGCTGCGTTACACCAGTCACTGGGGACAGACCCGCAGTCACGGCGCGCTCCGCTTAGACAGGGCTGACTCCCACGCACGACGCCGCAAAGGGGTTAGGGTGGGAGCCAGTTAGGATCCGGCCCATCGGTCAAACCCACTCTCGGGGCGGCGCTACGGGGCCACGTTCCCTCTCAGGTGCGGAATGACCTTTGTTAGGTGCGGCAGGGGGCACAGGGCAGGGGCAGCGGTACTTGTTCTGGCTGGGGGCAGCCTCGGGGGCGCGGCCGGGGATGGAGGATATGCGGCGCGGGGGAATTATCTGAACTCCTGGACTAATAAATGTATCTCTGCTGTAGACCCTGCGTTGCTGTGAATTCCTCTGTCGCGACAAAGATTGTGTTTGATGTTTGTTTGTCTTGTGGGGTTTGTCTTATTGCTGCCTTGTGCTGTGTTGTGTTAAACACAAATCCCGCGTTAGGCAGAAACGGATTAATAGGCATTGCTGACTGTATCTGCAGAAGCTATTGTCTCAGTAGGGCAGAGGCCCAGCAATGCCAGGCACAGCAGCTCCTGCGCGACGTGGGGACGCTTCTGCCCCAGTGGGGGGGGGGGGCAGCTCTCTGCCTGGGGACCCGCCCGGCCTGTCTCCTCAGGAACCTCTCAGCAGCTGTATCCTGCAACAAGCCGTGAGCAGCCGTGAGCGTGGGCAACGCAGCCTCTGTCCATAGGACAGGCAGCTCCCCCCTCCTGCAGCCCCTGGCCAACTCCCTCCTGGCCTGAGCCACACAGAACCCAGGCGTCCTGGGCCAGACAGCTGACCATGTGTGTGTGGGGGGGTGACATCTCCCAGCTCATGATCCCCCAGCACTTCACAGACGTTCCTGAAGCCTCCCACCCTGGGCCGTGGGGACTGGAGAGCACCCAGCTCCCCCCAGGAACACCCAGTTCCCTTGCACTCTCCAGACCTCAGCTGGCCGCTGCCAGTCCCTCTCTCTAGCCCGTTTCTGGGCAGACTGCAGTCCCTCCTGGCCACTCCTCCCTGGCAAAGGGTGCGGACCTGCTACCTCTGCAACCCTGCCTTCAGGCCTTACGGCCTGGGGCTTCCCCGGCCCAAGCCCTCCCAGCCTGCCATGTCTGCTGTCGTATCTCGGTGCTTTGTACCTCGGTACCTTCGGTGGTCTGGACTGTCAGTGTCAGCGTCGTCTGGTCAGGGTCGTCCTGGCGTGCTCCTGACAGGACCTCTACTCCATTGGTGGTGATAAACTCTCGGCTGCATGCGTAACAGTCGGTACTCCCTTTATCTAGCGTCTTAGACCCCGTGCACTTGGGTCAACACCGGAGATCTCTGAGAGGCCCCGGAAACGACAGATGCAGGCAAGGTTTGAAATCAGTCGAGCAGGTTGAAGCTCTACTAGTTGGTAACACAGATCAGTACAATGTGACACCACTGGGCACTATGGCCCGCGTTGACACGGTACCAACACCGGGCAGGCCTATTGCCATATAACAGATATTAACAGCACTTAGTCAAAGTTAAGTTACTGTGCACTCTGTAAGTTTAGGCAATGACACCTGCCGTTCAGGCGCCTAGTGCGCCCCCCCCAAGGTCGGCCGGAGAGCACCCTCTGCGGTGTCCTTTTATAGACAAGTACAAACAACTTACATCATTTCTTACGTACCAGGTTACCACCCTCTGTTGCCTAGTTACCACCCCTCACTGGATGGAAGGGGGGCTCACTTACTATCCTTCATGCTGTCAATTTTGACCCGGTCCTGAACCTAGGTCGGTCTGTGCATTAGTTTTTAGGGAGTTGTCGTACCAAGACATTTCTTATTCAGATGTTCCATTACTCCCCTTTGGCTCTCAGTCTGTACCCAGTGCCTCCCTGTGTCCTTCCATGCTCGACCTAACTTACACAATCCCACAGGTATCAATAGGGCTTCTTTCTTGGCTCCTGTGTTACTGAACCAAAGTCTTGCTCACTAGATTGCAGGCCTGTTGCTGTTTCCGTGTTGCAGGCCTTAGGCCTGCTGACTCCATATTACTGACCCTCAGCTTACTACATCTGCCTCTCACAGCCCCGCCCACCACGGCTGCCTCTCACAGATGCACAGACAGACCTTCCAGGACACAGGAATCAAATCCTCACCTTACAAGAAGTGATTTTTGGTACAAAACAGGAGAGAAACGTGATAAAGAGTACTTGTTTCCTTGATGTTACAGAGCAACTGAGGAAACCGAATTAAAACTGAAAAAACCCTCTGGCACAATGCTCATTTTTTTGGGAAGAATGGCTCTTGCGCAAGAGGGGAGGGGGGTTTCACATCTACACAGCTCCTTTTTGTGTAAAAGCCTCTCGTGCAAAAACTGTTGCTAATGAATTATGCAAATGAAGCGTGGCGATAGTCTACTCTGCGCTTCATTTGCACAAGCTTTTGCGGAAAAAGGTTGCGGTATGGACGTAGCCAAAGAGAGCAGGCAGGGAACCTAAATCCAATTCACATTTCAACCCTCTGTCTTGATTGGTTCTCCTGGCCCGCTGGCTGACACCTTTGCTAGGTACCTGAATTTTCCCCGCTCCATTTTCATGAACATGGCTGCTGCTTTTTTTCGGCTCGGGGCTTTGCCGGAAAAAAGCGCCAGTCTAGACAGGGATCTTTTGGAAAAAAAAGCCTTTTCCGAAAGGTCCCTTATTCCTCTTAAAATCAGGACACAGCCCTGCTGCTGCTGCTATTTCCTCTTTCTTCGGCTGCTGCTTCTTCAGCTTCTCCTATTCCTGCCTCTGCTTCTGCTGTTCCTGCTGCTCTTTTCTTCTTCTGCTGCTGCTGCCTCTTTTCTTCTCTGTTTCTTCTACTGCTTCTGCAGCTGCTGCTGCTTTTCTGGCTGCTGCTGCTCCTTCTTTTTCTGTGGATACTTCTGCTGTTGCTGCTATTGTGCTACTTTTTCTTCTCCATCTGGTGTTTCTTTCCTGTTGCTACTCTTTCTGCTGCTGCTACTTCTTTTTCTGTTCCTTCTTCTGCTGCTCCTTCTGCTGCTGCTGTTGCTTCTTCCGCAGTGCTGCTGTTTCTGCTGCTTCATCTGCTTCTATGGTTCCTTCTGTGAGTAAGCGGGGGAATGGTCCCGCTATTGTGGAGAACTTTCCTGGCTTCTATACACCCCGGTGAAATGAACCAGCGAAAGGATCTGAGTCCCCGCTCCCACCTCCTTTACCCCACGGCTCCCTGATCCTGAGGGCTCCCCCTCCACTCTCCTGAGTAGCAGAGCCCTTGAAACCCCAACAAGGCTGGGCCCAGGTTTCCTGGGGCTTAATCCCTGACCTTGTAGTCACTAGGGGCAGGAGTTAGGGTGTCCCCACTCCGAGGTGCTCTCTTTACACTGCAGGCCTTCTTGGCCCAGTGATCACTTGATAAGGTTCAAAGCAAATACAATTTATTAAACAACAATGGATTAAAGAGAAAAGAATAAGAAAAAAATGAGAATGGTTAAATGAGAACACACAGCCCTGCTCTGTAGCACAGGGACATCAAAACAGCAGCCTGCAGAGTATAAGGACAGTCCACAGTCTCTTTCTTAGAGGCCCTGGATATGCTGCAGGGGGGGCTACAGGCTGGACACGCTAGCTCTGGTAGTGACCACACAGTCTCAAGCTCGAAGTGGCCAGACCCCTCTCCCAGTCCAGAGCCTCTCCCCACACTTTGCTGGTCCCAGGTGCTCACCACATCCAGCTGCAGGCTGTGCTGCTTGGCCAGTTCCAGCTCCTTGTGTTGCTTCTCTGTTCCTTTTTGCTCTCTGAGCCCTGCCAGTCTGCTGCTCAACACAGGGTCTGCATTCCTTGTGCTCTGTATGCCTGGCTCTGCTGCTGCAAAAACTGCCCCTCAGCACAGCTTGCACTCCTCTTAGCAGTGTCTCAGCTCTCTGTCTTTGCAGGACCTCTTCTGCACACAGCTTGTTTTTTCAGACAGAGGGAGAGCCAGAACAATCCCAGCTCACAGGGAGGACGGGGCCTGGCCTCTCCCCTTCCTCACTGGCCTGTCCAACCTGTCAATCAGGCTGAGCTGGAGTGTTGGCTGCTTTCCATTGTCTCTGGGGTCTGTCAGTCTCATGAACTCTTCCCCTTCAGATACTGCGAGCTGGCAAACCAAAAACTCCCACAGAGGTTTAGTAAGGGGTAACAGTCCCCTTACATGTGGCTGCTCCTATTTGTTTTTCTGCTTCTCCTTCTTCTGTTTGTGCTTCTGCTTCTTCTGTGGCTGCTGCTGTTTTCTTTCTTCTGCTGCTGCTGTTTCTACTTCTCTCAGGGGATGTCTACATTTGCCCCCTAGTTCAGAGTAGGGAGGCAAATGAAGCATACCAAAGTTGCTAATGAAGTGTGGGATTTAAATATCCCGTGCTTGATTAGCATATTTGCAGCGGTCGCCATTTTAAAATGCCAGTCGCCCGATTTAACCAACCGTGTGTAGACACAGTAGTCCGATTTAAAACCCTTCCCTCAATTTAACTGTTACTCCTCATTGCACGAGGAGTAACAGTTAAATCTCGCGCTTCATTAGCAACTTGGGTATGCTTCATTTGCCTCCCTCGTCCGAACTAGGGGACAAGTGTAGACACACCCCCACTCAATAAGGAGCAGCCAGACATCATGACGCAGGGATGATCCCCAAAGCCTTATTCTGCCCCTCTAGTGGAGCTGGCGGGAAGTGGGGGGGGAGGAGTGACCCACAGAAATTAGGAGCCTGCTGGAAGTCTCCAGAGAGCTGTCACCTCTGCACCTGGGAAGGGAAGGGGGAGGGGCTGGCTCCTCAGGGGCTGGGCCTGGGCATCTTCTCTCAGGAAGCAGGGGAAGCCTTGTGCCCGGTAGGGAGCTGGCTCCATCACTGTAGCCGGCTGGGCCCTTACCCCGCTCTGCCCTGTCAGGAGGAGGGGAAGGGAACTCGGGGGCTGAGGTGGTAACAGAGCATCTCCCTCCCTCCCATTTAACACTCCATTGGCATCCACAGCAAAGTGTGGGACACTTCCGGCCCACGCCGCCTCCTCAGCACCTGCCCTGCTATTGACAGGCACATTTGCCTTCCCTCTGCCTCCTCTGCCTGTTCCAGTGCGAGAGGAAACCGCAACATCCTCTGGGAGGAGGGTCCCAACTACGGGATGGTTTCCCTCTGCTCCCATTGAATGCTCTGTTCCCTTGAGACTTTCATCCTCCTTAAGAGCACTGGGGCTCTCAGACTGGAGGTGGGACAGTACTACTGTGTCCCGGAAAGTCTCATCAACATAGCTCTCTGTCTCCCTTAGCTCCTCCAGTTCAGCCACCCTGGACTCCAAAGCACCAACTCGGTCTCTGAGGGTCAGGAGCTCCTTGTAACGGGTGCACACATATGCCACCCGCCCACAGGGCAGGTAATTATACATTTTACACTCGACGCAATAAACAGGATAGCCCCCACTCTGCTGCTGGGCTTCTGTCTTCCTAATGTTTTCAGTGCCAAAATCATCCCTGATTTCATGTGGGGGAACTGAGGCAAAGAAAAAAGGTGCCCATTCATTTAGTTCATTCTCTGGAAACCTCTTCCTCAGAGGCTCACACAGCAGGGAGATGAAACGTAGAATAGGTTCACTGCTGAACTGGTCATCAGTTGTGGTTGATTTGATTTGATTGTTCACACTGTTTCTCCAAGATCCTGCCCTCTCATCCTGTGGCTCTGGGCCTTTGCTAACTGCACAGTCTCACGCGTTGTCAAAGAACCTTTCTGGGAGCATTTAGTCAGTTCTGCTAATTCACGTGAGACCTCATTTAATACAGCTGCAGTGACATGGAACTTAGTCAGGCAGCACTTTGCTATTGGGTCATTATTTTTTGAGATTTCCTGTTCCAAATAGTTAAGAAGGGGCTCCTAATTACACAGCAAAGCACTTCCAGCAAAATGTCTAGGTGGTCACCTCACTTCAGTGAGAGGTTTCAATGATACAGTCTCATTTTCTGTGACATTTGCTATTTCCTCAAATTGTCCTTTTCGGACTGAGGATCTGCAAAAGATTCTATAAACTGTCTTTAGCACTGGCACTTGGTTCCACACATCAGCTAAACCCAGGTCTTCTCCATGGGCCAGGCAGTGTTGTGCTGTTAAATGTGGGATGCTCTGCTTGAGTTGTCTGACAACACCATTGTTTTTCCCCAGCACAACTGAAGCACCATCTGAAGTGAACATCGCTGTTTTCATCAGATCCCGCTTATTCAGGGTGTCAAAGGCTTTGAGAGCAGCTGTAGCAGCTTGTGCATTCCAAGCAGATAACTGAATCGTTCCACCAAACACAGTCTTCTGCCTTGCACATGCTGCAGCTCTGAACTTGAAGTCAATGACAAGCAAGTTGGTGACAGAAATACCTGTGCTCTCATCAGTAATAAGTGTATGGTAGGAAGACAGGCGAATAGCTGACTTGATTTCTGCACAGACAACACTGATGATTGACTCCAAAAACGCAAAAGCAGAGTTTTCTATGCCAGCTTGTACATACTGGTGCTTTCCCATCTGGACATTTATATTTTGCGCATTTCTATTCTGGAGCTGTTCATTTGTACGGGAAGCAGAAAGTTATCTGTGGGAATTTTTATTTTTTCTGGCTTTAAATGTTTTCTGTCCTTCAGTTCCAGCCTCTTCTGTTTCTTATTTGTGTTTCTAAGAGCATCCATCACAACTCACATCCCACGACTTTTGCTTGATGAATCCTCTTCATGTTGTCCAAGGGCTTCCCCCTTCCCACTTGTGGCCTGCGGAGAAGTGGCTGCATATTCTAGTCTGAGTCCAAATTTATCAGGTCAAGCCCACATCAGCACTGTATTGGAATATGTCCCCCTTCTGTACACAGATCTGGCCTTGAGATTGTTGAGATTCTGCTTCAACTCTTTCATTCAGCCATTCTCCTTTGACCGTGGGGCAGCATTTCTTCTTAGGGTTTGCTCCTGTGTTGGTTGATGCTCTTTGTCTTCATGAACACATGACTGTTAAAAGGTGCAGAAGGGCTGGGGGTCATGTAATATCACGTATTCTGCTCTTAATTAAAAATCCTGTAGTCCATGAGATATGTACAGCTTGTATTAAAAAGAGTCTGCCCGAGAGTGCTGCTGTGATAACTAACTCTGTTGCAGACAATGATTAGAGTCATTGAACACTAGGACTGGAAGTGACTCAGGAGATCAAGTCCCTCCCCTCCACTCACGGCAGGACCAAGCACTGTCTAGATCATCCCTGACAGCTGTATGTCCAACCTGCTCTTCGGTATCTCCAGTGATGGAGACTCCACAACCTCCCTCAGCAATTTATTCTAGTGTTTAACCACCCTGACAAGTAGGAAGTTTTTCCTTATGTCCAATCTAAACCTCCCCTGCTGGAATTCAAGTCCATTGCTTCTTGTCCTATCCTCAGAGACCCAGGAGAACAGTCTTTCAACTTACTCCTCCTGGTAATACCCTTTTAGATACTTGAAAACCGCTCTCATGTCCCCTCTCAGTCTTTTCTTTTCTAAAGTAAACAAGACCAATTCTTTCAGTCTTCCCACATGAATCATGTTTTCTAGAAATTTGGTCTGTGTCTAGACTACATCCCTTTTCTCGAAAAAGGAATGTAAATGAACCACGGGAAATTTAAATCCCGCCTTCATTTGCAATTTCAAAGTGTCTAATTTACATCCCTTTTTTGAGAAAAAGGATGTAGGTTAGACACAGCCTTAGTCATTTTTGTTGCTCTTCTATGGACCTTCTTCCATTTCTCTGCATTTTTCTTGAAATGTGGTGCCCAGAATTAGACAAAATACTCCAGTTGAGGCCTGATCAGTGCCGTGCAGAGTAGAAGAATGACTTCTGGTCTCCTGCTCACAACACTCCTGTTAATGCATTCCAGAAGCATGTTTGCTTTTCTTCCCCAACAGCATCACACTGTTTAGCTTCTGATCCAGTATGACCCCCTAGATCCCTTTCTGCAGTGCTCCTTCCTACACAGTCGCTTCCCATTCTGTATGTATGAAACTGAGTGTTCCTTTCAAAGTGGAGCACTTTGCATTTGCCCTTATCAAACTTGATCCTGTTTACCTCAGACCAGTTCTCTAGGTTATCCAGATCATTCTGAATTCTGATTCTGTCATCCAAAGCACTTGCAACCCCTCCCAGCTTGGTATAATGTGCAAACATAATACGCGTACTCTCTATGCCATTATCGAAATTGATGATGAAGATATTGAACAGAATTGGTCCCAAAACAGACCCCTGAAGAACCCCACTTGTTATGCCCTTCCAGTATGACAAGTGAACCATTAGTAATTACTTTCTGAGAACAGTTATCCTGCCAGTTTTGCACCCACTTACGTTGTATTTCATCTTTTTGGTAGTTGTCCCATCTAGGTTGTATTTCCCTGGTTTATTGATAAGCAGGTCATGCGATACCATATCAAATGCCCACCTCCTTCCCATACTGCATTGCCCAGTGCAGTAGTCTGCGAGCTGAATTTGTTTGTGAACACAGAGGCAAAATAAGCATTGAGTACTTCAGCTTTCTCCACATCATCTGTCACTAGTTTACCTCCCTCATTCAGTAAGGGCCCCACACCCTCTCTGATAACCCTCTTAATGCTAACATGCCTGGAGGAACCTTTCTTACCCGTCACATCCCTTGCTAGCTGCAAACCAGTTGTGCTTTTGAATTCCTGACTGCTCCCCTGCATTCCTGATCCTATCATTCCAGAGCAAGCTCTACCCTTCTCTATCAATATTCCAATCACGTGTATTATCCCACCAAGTCTCTGTGATACCGACTGTGTCATAGTTGTGTTTATTTACTAGCACTTGAAGTTCTTCCTGCCTATTCCCTGCCCTCCTTGCATTTGTACACAGGCATCTAAGATACAGATTTGATTTTGTCCCCAGTTCTGCTTTGTTCCTCTTTTACCTCTGCTATTGCAGCCCATGGTCCCATTTCCGACCCATCTTCCAGGTCTCCATGTTCTTCACTTGCCTATGAGCTTTGGTCACCTGCCACCGTCAAACCTAGTTTAAGGCCCTTTTCACTAGTTTAGCCAGTCTGTGCCCAAATACTCTCTTCCCCTTCCTCCAAAGGTGAACCCCGTCCCTGCTTAGCAGTCCTTCTTCTTGGAACAGCATCCTGTGGTCAAGGAAGCCAAAGCCCTCCTGGCAACACCATCTTCGCAGCCAGGCATTCCCCCCCATGATGCATCTCTCTCTGCCTGGGCCCCGACCTTTAACAGGAAGGACTGAACAGAACACCACCAGCTCTCCAAACTCCTTCACCCATACTCCCAGAGCCCTGTAGTCACTCTTGGTCCGCTCAAGGTCACACCTTTCAGTATCATTAGTGCCCACATGGATGAGTAGCATGGGGTAGTAGTCAGAGGAGTGGATATTCCTTGACAATGCCTCTGTAATGTCTCAGATACGGGCCCCTGGCAGGCCGCACCTCCCGAGATGACTTGTCAGGGTGACAGATGGGTGCCTTCGTCCCCCTCAGAAAGGAGTCTCCAAACACTGAGGAAGATTTCACAAAACAAAACTGATTCCAAAATGATCAGTCTCTGAGGCCCAGTGAGAGTCAGAACTCCTCAAGAAAAAGCTACAATACATCTGGTTTCACTGAATAATTGCTGTCTGCTGTCGTAGCTTCTAAAAGATGGTGAACTACCTGGATTTCATCCACTGTAGCCTAGTCCATCACAGCTAGAATCCAAACTAATTCCAGTTAGATAGGCAAGTTTCTTCTGGCTCTTTGTCATACACAGTTTACAGAGTAGTAATGTTAACCCAGTTAACCCATGTGGCCCTGACCCAGGAGCAGCATGGCAGCCACCATGTGATCCTGGCCCCAACACCAGCCCTGGGGACAGCAGAGAGCTGCCCAGATCAGCACCCACTCCCCCACCAAACCCAGCACCACCAGCAGCTTCCTTGCCACCGGCAGGATGGCGAGTGCAGGCTAGGTCTACACTACAGAGTTTTTGCTCAAAAACGGCCGTCCACATCTCAAGTGCTTTTTTGCGCAAGTAAAACCAAAGAACAGAGGGGTTTTCCCGGTGTAGGTATTCCTCAGTCTACGAGGAATAATTCCTTTTTTCAAAACAGTTTTTCGGAAAAAGGTGTATGTGGATGGGCAAAAGGGGTTTTTTTGCACAAGAAAAGGGAAGAGGAAAAAGCACAGGTGCCCTGGTGGCCATTCTAGCCATAGTAATCACTGCTCACTTCAAGAAAGCATCCAGGCAGTCTGGACGCTCTCTTTCGCAAAAGTGCATCCCTTTTTTGAGGTGTTTTGCAGTGTGGATGCTCTCTTGCTTAAGAAGTTCTTGCAGATGAAAAGCTTCTCGTGCAAGAAGCCTGTAGTCTTCACTTAGCTTTAAGAGAAAATGTAGGATGAACTTCAGCCACTTCTATAACAGCATTTCTGTAGAAAATCCCCTTTTTATAAACAAACAAACAGACCTCAGACAAAGCCTCTCCTGTCATATGAACAGCAACCTTCTCATTAGCACTTTAAGCCAACTTTAGGGTCATCGGCTCCCACAGTTCCAGGCTGTAAGGCGAGAAGGGACAGCCCTGCTCCCCGAGTTTCACCTCCTGCGCAACACAGGCCTGAGATATTCCTCACAACAGTTCCTGTGTCACTCCCAGCCCCATGTGTCTTCACCTTTGCCTGGGTTCTATGGACAAGCTCTGGCTCTTACAGGAGCGGATGGTTTCAAGAGACCGCTCTTGTGTGTGAATCCTGGGCAGACTATTCCCCGGCCTTTCCGGAAGGACAGAAAAACCCATTGGCTCCTTCTTTTTATTCTAGGCTGCATTTCTTCTTGCGAAGACTCACCTCAAGGGAGCACAGACACAGCCAGGTGCTCAGGGTGGTGGGCCTCAGCCAGCAGGAGCAGGCCTTGCCAGAGGAGCCCAAGAAAACCAGAGGCTCTTGAAAGCTCCTATCAGGCATAAGAAGACTCTGTCTGTAGCAAGTGTGGCAGCTCCATGGCAGAGGCTGATGAGGAGACAACAGCTTCCTCGCCCACAAGCTAGTTTTACTAGCTAGGAGCTTACAAATTAGAAAGGGAAAGAAGCTGCAGTATTAGATACACCAGAGCACAACACATCTTCAGGGAAAGGGAACAGAGCCAAGAGCCCAGACACTGCTGCATGCAGAGAGAAAGGAAATGGAGTGGAGAGCCCAGAAGCCCAACAGAACACATCTACGCACACTGTGGGCTAGCAAACACCTACGCTGAACAGTGGAGTGTCTGACTGGGACATGCTTGGGAATCTCTTCTTTTCTGTTCTCAATAAACCTACTGTGACTCACACGTCTCATGCCCTGTTCTCATCCTGCTAGTGTTCCCTCCTTCCAGGCCATTGGACAAGATAGTTTCCAGCGCGGGAGCTTAAAGAGGTCATGGACTATAGGCATTGGGTAGGTGTTTGAGGATATATTAAGAATCTTTAAGATTCATAAACTGTCAGTCTGGAATGTAACCCTTTGCTTTCCAGAACCAGAGCGATTATTCCCACAAGCCCAAAATGAAAAAATCAGACCAGGGAGCCTGAGAAACATGCTGCAGTCAGCACCAGCCAGTGACCTATTGGCAGCAAGGGCAAATGAGAAGGAAGCGGAGGGATCCACTCCACCAAGAATATCAAAGCGTAATGTCTATGAAAAGTCATAAGGAGCTGAGATTAGAAACTGACAAGATCTCAGTAGTAGGCTGGAATTCTGGTTTCAGTCATTCCTGTGTAAATCCGCCTCCCCCGCCACACGGATACTCCTCACGTCAGTGTTTTTAAGTTCAGATTCTGATCAGTCACACCACAGTAAATCCTTTGTTATACAGGAGACGTGACCCTGGATTCACAAGGGTGTCAATGAGCAGGCTTTGAACCTAAAAATCCACATGCTCTGTCAGCACCAATTATATAGCCCCATCCATGCATAAGTTCTTATATAGCCAAGTCCTCTGATCTGAGAGCGCCAGAGAAGGTCCACCACTCTGAGCAGGTGTAGTGCCATTGTGCTGGATGGGGAGAAGATGTGGTAAAACCATTCCAACGGCGGCGTTTGTCCCCACTTGCTATGTATTGGTGCTCCATGAGCAAGGATAGAGGTGGTGGATGCTGAGCAACAGAGATCTGCCACATTGGACAGGGGGATGCAGCTACTCTGGGGTCTCTGGGTACAAATAACTGATAGCAAAATCAATACCACTCTCCAGAAAACCCACTGACTGCTACACTTACCTACACGCCTCCACCTTCTATCCAGCACACACCATTCCATCCATTGTCTATAGTCAAGCCCTTAGATACAATCACATCTGCTCCAACCCCACTGACAGACCAAAAACTTTAAGATCTCTACCAAGCATTCGTAAAACTCAATTACCCACCGGTGGAATAGAAACAAATTGAAAGGGCCAGACAAACTTGCAGAAACCATCTACTTCAAGATAGGCCCAAGAAAAGCTAGTTAAACTCCAGCACATCAGCCACCTACAATCTACACTGGAACAGGATACTACACTCCGAGAGGCCCTGGGTGACAGACCTATACTCTCTAATAGACAACCACCTAACCTCAGGAAGATACTAACAACCACAAGGCACAGCACATCAATACTAACTCTGGAACTTTCCCTTGTGACAAACCCCATTGCCAACTTTGTCCACATATCTACTCTGGTGACACCATCACTGGACCTAACTATGTCAGTTATACGATCAAGGACTCATATTCCTGTTCATCCAGCAATGTGACTTATGTCATCATGTGTCAGCAGTGTCCCTCTTACAGTTTTCCCTGTACTATTCTACCAGATTCAGATTTGCTGCCCCACTTTCCAAATATTGTTGTATCAGAAGTGCAAAGAGCCTGAAGAAAAAACTGGAAAGTTGCTCACTCATTTAAGAAATGTTAGGAAGCCACTCACATTAAAGAGGGTCGCCACCGCAATATAGCCAATATTCAAGATGACAACATGAAAGTAATTGGAAGGACAGTGGACATGTTTTTCGAAGAAGGCTGGAGAAAAGAAAGTAAACTGGAAAACCATGAATTGGATATGCAATTTGAAAAAATTTGGAAAGAAAATTTCAGAATTGGTGCCCCTTTTTTATAGAACCATGGAATTCATGAAAAAATTGAGTTCTATCTGCAAAAAGACTTGGATAACAAAGGGAGTTCAGTCAGAAGATACGAGCAGCAAAAAGCCTGAGGAATTCTAGAATTAACTCTGTCAACATGAGAACCAAACATTTAGACTTTTGATTGACCAACCAGTGAAACATTGGTTTACAAAAAAAAAAAAAAAACGGTTACAGAAAACAGAAAAAACTGTGGAAACGCTGATGGCCAAATGTAATAGTTACATTGAAGAGGGTCTATTTCAAGGTAGACTGATGAACATTTTGCAGGAAGTTGTTACATATGTTCAATGAGAAACTTTAATAGGAGGAATTGAAAACACTTCAGACTCCAGTTTGCTCTGAAGTTGATCTGAAGCTTCAC
This sequence comes from Pelodiscus sinensis, assembly GCF_052426305.1. Classification (NCBI taxonomy): domain Eukaryota; kingdom Metazoa; phylum Chordata; order Testudines; family Trionychidae; genus Pelodiscus; species Pelodiscus sinensis. The sequence continues at coordinate 7,886,830 of NC_143063.1, read as the reverse complement.
ATTTTGGGGGAAGCCGCTCACACATTTCCGAAGATGCATGATGATTTTCCCCAAAGAAAATGATCCTCAGCAATGGCTGGAACAACTGATGCTTCAATATTTCTCTATATTTAAGAGCCATTATTTGAAAAAAGATGGCCAACAACATAGAGCCAAGGACTTCAGTGATCAGTGTCTCCAGCTTGCCTTAATGGCTTATGTTAGCAAAAAACTCGGGCTAGAAATAGTGAATGACTCAGCAGTGGACAGTCTATTGAATGTGCCAGCTGGACTTTTTCTTCAGTTCACTGTGCAGAAGAAGCTGTTTGAACATGAGAACTTCAACTATGTGAAGTTTGTCAAAGCTTGAATACAAAGGCACAGATTAGATTGGTACCAACAGGCTGAGGATTTGGAACATTCCGAGGAAGAAGTCAAAGCACATGCTTTGGAGAGGATACAGGAAACATTTGCTATGAAATAAACACACAGATATACTCCTAAATGAGATACCGATATGATCGGATGAAGTCACTGGATGGGCAAAAATGAACCATTTTCATCTACTCTTTGCCCCTTTTAGCCTATAGAAGAGGGGCCCACAGTGCTTCACGTGGGCATTCTTGGGTGTGGAGATTGCACTTGAATAAATAGGGAATGAAATATGCAGCCACTACAGTTCTGCAGCCAAAGTCTCAAAAACTGCCCTTCCGTACAGGATCAGGGATTTGGTTTTAATTGCTATTTTTAATGTGCTAAGCAGGTGCTAGTATGATCGGATGAAGTCACTGGATTTCAAAACAGATTTGAAAAACCCAACTTCAAACACACATGTACTTTCATCTATTAACACCATTCATAAAATCAGAATAAAAATCTATTTTGTGATGCGAGAGAATTTGAGGTTTCTGGAGTGCTAAACCCAGTCGCATTTCACCAGAGCAGTGGTGACAGCCAATAACCATCTAATTCACTTCAAGAACAGGGCAGCTCAACTCATTCAAGTATCAATACCCTCACCCAGACAACTAGTATCTCAGGGTAGTGTACACAATAGCCCAACAAAATGCACTTTATTAGAAGAGCTGGGACAATCTCATTCCGGATAGAAGATTAGCTGCATTTCTGGCCCAGTTATAATTGGGACAGTGCACCATGATCAGAAGTTAGCAAATCCCATGCCATTAATGCTGCACTTGTAATGCTCCCTCTCCCCTTCCTCTGTCCTGACTCCACCCTTCACCTACAGTCTGTCTCCTCACCTCTGCTCCATTTGGCTCATGCCATCATCTCCTTTCCCTCATTCCCCTGTTCCTGAGGACAAAGCTCTTCAGAGTGACTGGTGGAACTTGCCATCTAGACAGTAACTTGTAGCAGCTCAGGGTTCCAGTGCAGAAAGAAACCTACTGAAAAGAACCAGGATTCTAAAAGAAGCTGAAAGAAGGTGCTGCTGGCACAGAGCAGAGAGCAGTACCTCATTCTCTCCCCCATATCCATCAGGAAATAGATGGTCTTGGTGTCTAAAGACTAGGACAGGTAGGTTCTGTTCCTGGTTCTGACATGAGCATGTGGGATAGTGGATCAGACGTGCTGGGAAGAAGATTTCTGGGTTCCATTTCCAGCTCTGCCACTGAACTGCTGTGTTAGTTGGGTAATTTCTCTTAACCTCCGTATGCTTCAGTTTGTCGTGTAAAAGAGGGGATCGAGAATCTGACCCACCTCTCAGCACATTATGCTGCCTAATTCAAGAATGTTCATAACGTGCTCAGAAATACTCTGATTGAAAGACGTTTAGAAAGGGTAAGTTATTACGATTAATTTGGTAAGAAGTGTGTTGGGGCAGGGCAGAAACGTTGGTTCCTACAAACATGAAGGGTACGTCCAGGGGCCAGATGTAGCCCACCTAACACTTCAATCCGGCCTGTGGACTGCATCTGGCTGCTTTCTGTTTATATCCTGCTGCCTCTGCCCCCGAGTTTCCAGGCAGTGGCTCAGGCAGCAGGATCCTTTTTAAAAGGCTTGTGGCTCACGGCTATAGTGCTAAACGAGCAGGAGTCAGAGCTGCGATGCCTTTAAATAGCTGCAGAAATCGTGGGCAGCTGCCAGGCACTGCAGTAGCCGTAAGGCCATAAGCCCTTTGCTGTGTTTTCATTCAAAGCCTCTGGGGAGAGACAAGTCTCCAGCCCTGCCCATTCTGCCCAAAGCCCCAGCCCTTCATGAGGTGGAGCCACCCATGACCCCATCCCAAAATTTGTAAAGTAACCCCCTGCAAAAATTACTGGTCCCCCCAATAGACCACCACCCTATTGTGAACAACCTCATCTCTACAAGATGCCATATAAGAGTCACCAACTTCTGAAAGCTTGTTCCTAAATGAAAGTAAACCTTGCCTCTCCCCACTCACTAACACTGCGGTCTAGTGTTAAAGGGCCAGCCGGCTCTGCATGATAGAAATCCTCTTCTTTCTTAGGGTACAGCCGCACTGCAAGCTTATTTTGGGAAAAGCTATTCCAGAAGATCTAGAAAGAGAGCTTCAAACAGTTCTGAAGTGGCCTGACACAGGGCAGACTCATCACCATGATGCCTCCAGTCTTGGGAATTAGCTTGCTTGGCTCTCCGGACACTTCCCTCTAGCTGGGGTCTCCCCATGTTTCTCTTTGTTCCTGGCATCCTCCCCAGGACACTGCCCTCCAGCAGGGCCCACTCCAGTGTCTGAGCCCCCTTCCAGAGGTTGGTGTTTATCCTGCTTGCACTTCAGGGTTCTCCCTTCCCAGGGCACCCCAATCCCTTCACCCAGGTCCCCTGCACCCCCCTTGCCTCAGTGACCCACTGCCAGTCTGCATCTAGCCCTGAGGGGCAAACTACAGTCTGGAACGGCCACTCAGCGCTGGCAAAGCAGTGTGGACCTGCTGCCCCTGCCTACCATGGCTGCCTCACTACCTCACAAGTTGACTAAGGCCTTGCTTCAGGCTCTGCAGCCTGGGACCTTGCTTGGCCACCTCTTCCCCAGATCTGCCCTACCTCCAGGAAGCCACCTGCTACCCTGGCAGTCAGGCCCCTACTTCTCTCTCTCCACACCCCCACTCAGTTCTCCCTCTGCCACCTGGAGTCCTCCTTTATATGGCCACCAGCTGGGCCCTGGTTAGCTAGAACTGCCTCAGCTGGGGCTTTGCTCGCAGCCCTTGCTGAAGGCTGGGGTTTTGCCCTTAAAGGGCAAGTGCAGGGCAAATGCCCTGTCACAGGCCCACAGCAAAAAATTATTATCCACCCTGTATTAATGCATCCCAGAATCATGTTTGCTTTTTTGGCAGCAGTGTCACATAGTTGACTCATGTTTAACTTGTGGTTCACTATGACCCCTAGATCCCTTTCAGCAGTACTCCTTCCTAGACAGTCACTTCCCGTTCTGTATGGCTATGTCTACACTGCACTGGTTTTGCACAAGAAATATGCAAATGAGGCTAAGCGTGGAATATTGCTGAGCTTCATTTGCATGCCTAATGAGCGGCCACTTTTTGCACAAGAGGCTTTTGTGCAAGAAGGAGCTGTCTACACTGCTCCTTCCTGTGCAAAATAACCCTCTTGTGCAGAGCCATTACACTGCTTATTTTCAGGAAGAATGTCTCTGTGCAAGAGGGGTTTTTTGCACAAGAAGGAGCCGTGTAGAGAGCACTTTATTGTGCAAAAGCACTTTCTGCAAAAATGGCGGCTCATTGGGTATGCAATCCCTGCACCTCATTTGCATATCTTATTGCGCAACAATGCTCAGTGTAGACATAGCCTATGTGTGAAATGGAATTTGCATTCCTTTCTTAAAAGAGGAATGAAGTGAAGACATACCCCATGACTCCCAGCTCTGTGAGGACACCGGCTTCTATGTTTGCCTGTTAGCACAGCTGGAGTTGGATTGTCAGTTGTGCCCGAGGTCTGACAGGGAATGTCCCGAGTTGCTGGAGCTGCTGAACTGTGGCTGTGTTGCAGGGTTTGGCTGTCCTGGGCTCCCTCAGGCTATGCCTAGACTGCAGGAATTTGTTGGAGAGACAATGCAAATGAAGTGCTCCTTACTCCTGCTGTCATTCCCAGTGTACACAGGGCCATTTTGCACAAAAAAATCCCTTTTGCACAAGATCCCATATGCCTCAAAAAAGGAGGTACAGTATAGGGGATCTTGCATAAAAGGGGTTTTGCGCTGAATGGCCCTGTCTACACAGCTTTTTTTTCAGCAAAGACTTCTTCCACAAAAAGGATCAGAAGAGACTCTGCAAATGACAGCGGGAGAAATGCTAATGAACGCTTCACTTGCATTGCCTCTCCAACAAATTCCTGCAGTCTAGAAGTAGCTTCAGTGCCCGCTGGACACCCACCGCCCTGTGCCAGGCATCACACACTCTGGGGGCCAAAGACACGTCCGAGGGGTGGGCAGCATTTGGGAGCCAGCAGGAAGAGGGAAATGAGGACACACTTGTCATGCAGTTTGCCCTCTCATCCAGTTGGTAGCTGTGCTGCAGACAGGAACGTAACCTCAGCCACAGCCCTGGCACTGGGGGCCCCACGCTGGCCTCACGTCTTGTTGAGCTGTGGGGTGCCGACCAGCGCTATGCTGGAGAGCCCCTTCGCATCACACTGAACCCAGCACCCATCCTGGTCCCGGTGGCTCTGTCCGGCTGTGGAGCGGTGGAGCTTAGATCAGGCTCAGCATCCTTGTGCTGGCCAGGCCCGGCTCCATGTGGCCTGCCTGGGGGCCGGGCAGCGCCCGAGAGCGACAGCCGCTCTCTGGGGGGGCGTGTGCTGGGCGGTGCGCTTGGAACCCGGCGCTGGCTGGCGCTGGGGGTGAGCCAGCGGGTGGGTGAGCCACTGGGACCCAGCCGAGCACCGTGTGTTGGGCTGGACGGGGCGCGTCGGTCTCTGCTAAATGCCCCCCCACATTCACGCAGGCTGTAAACTGCGCAGGATCAGCATCCTCCCAACTTCCCCTCTCCGCCCCATGGCCGGCGGGTCCAGCAGCCTTCCTGCTTGTGGGGATTTGGCCCCACCCCATGGCCACCCATGGACCCGGGGCACATTGACCCAGCTGGGATCTGTTCCCCTGTCTCCTGTTGAGCCCCGGGTGCTTGGCACTGCCTGATTGCTGCTCCTCATTCCAGGGTGTGGTGGGAGCTGCAAAGTGCCCCAGTCACCTTTGTACTGCATTGCCGCTGACACACGTCTCCAGCAAGTACCAGATCCCCCCACGAACTGACAGAGCAGCTGGGTCTTGCTTAGTGGAGGTTGGTCAGAAAGGGCTTAGGCCCTGCAATGGGGTTCACTCCCCAGGGCAGCGCCACCTGCTGGTTGCCCCAGGAATTAGTTTGCAGAGCTCAGATGCCCTCTTCTGAGGGTGCTTTGTCTGTCAGGAGATCCCCGCCCCCACTATACAGGTGCTGCAGGGTCTTCTTTATGACTCAGCCATGCCACAAACTGGGTGCCCCCTTTCGAGGGGAGGGGCACATATCTCACAATACTGCAAGACCCAGAACCCACCATTCTGGGTCCCACCCCAGGGCTATCAGATTTTGCTGCCTCGTCCTAACTCCCTCCACCATTATTAAGGGCAAAGCAGTAAACACAATAACAGTAGCTCAGCTGCAGAGTGGTGGACTCAGCAAGTTACTCCTGGGTGTCTGGTTCAACTCCTGCTCGAAGGAGAGTGTCTTTTTCCTCCCCTGCTCAGGCAGAGCGAGAGAAGAAAGGCAGCTTTTGTCTGCGTGAGGCTGCTCCCCGAAAAGCAGAGCGCCCTGAGCCCACCGCAGCCAGCTCCAAACAGTCACAGCCCCCACCCCTGGGAATTTCTGTTGTCCCTCAGTGGGACCCACCGTGCATGGAGGGGAGGGGGCAGGGCTAGGCCAAGGGAAGGTTCTGCCTCCTGCCTTCCTTCCCAGTAGCTTTCCAGTACAAGCCAGCTGTGGGTGTCCGCGCTGCCCCGGGCCTGGCTGTGGGATGGGAGAAGAGTTACCTGGGCGGGGGGGCTGGTCTCTGGATGGAGGCCTGAGTGTATTGTGATGTCATGTGTGACAGCAACAAAGAACGTGGCTGCAGCGTTCTTATCCTGCCTCCAGTCCAACTGGCTGGCAACGGCCGGCGCCCAAGGATCCGAGAGACGAGAACTGAGCCTCTGTCAAGAACCTCAGGCAGCCGCTGTCCCCGCGGGCGCTGGAGAGAGGATGAGTCTGCACAGAAGGTAATTCCCGGAGCCTTTCCCAGCCCACCTCAGAGATTGGTGCCTCCTCGGCCTAGGGACGGGTGGGGGCTGGGGCTGCAACAGGCGCTTCCCAACACTCCGTTTTGATTTGATTCAGAGCATCTTCCCCTCTCCTCCTGCTTCAGCCTTTCCCGCGCTCCTGAGGCAGATGGGGATGATTTTCTCTCACTGCTGACTCGTGGGGGCGAATTTCCATGTTTCTTACCTAAAGGGAACATCACAAAACTTGAGTAGAATTTGGGTTTATGTCTCCATGACGCTTATTCCTCTTGGAGGTGCCCCTAACGCATCCCCGGCCTTCAGGGTGGGCAGAGAAATGTTTGGTCTCAAGTAATGATTGTCCAATATCCGTGTGTTCGGACAACATCCAGCTCAGAATGTGCAGACTTGAAAAAACAAAGTGCCATTTGAATTCTAGTGAAAATGATACCGCTCTACTGCCAGGGCCAGGCTCTCATGTGGGTAGTTCTCTCAGAAATGCAAAACTCCATACAAATTCCTCTCTACCCCCTCCAGACTATAAAATATCTCTGTAAATATCCATTGAGGTTCCATTTTAGGAAACGGATTGAAATAAACTGCTACCTCATTTTGTCATGAGTCTTGGGTGTGATTTCTTTATCATTTTTTTGGTGACCTACGTTCTGGTTTGATGTTCTAAGTAGCGTGTAAAGCTCTTCATTGAATGTTCTCTGGTTCCTTCCCCCATGCTAATAGGTTCCAGATTTTGAAATACTTGACAGGAATGAAATGTCTTTTCAGCTGATAATCCGTCCTTCCGGTGATTCAAAGCTGCTACTTAACAAGCTTTTATTTCTCTTCCTGGCTTTGATGGGAGCAGAGGGTTACTCATTCTCAACTGGGCCCCTGTCTGTAGCCAGAGTCCCAACGTTCTGAGCACAAAGCTGTGGGGTTTAAGAGCAGGCCCCGCTAAGAAGCATAGAAAATAGATGGTGACCAGTGTTTCTGCTAAGACAGTCCTGGGCAAAATACGGCCTGTGCACTGGATCTGGCCCACGGAGGCAGCAGGGAGCCCCAGCCAGGCTCTCCAGTTAGCCACGTGAACCAGGCAGAAACACGGAGGGGAGGGGGGATGTTTTAGGAGCCTCCCCGCCCTCAGCATATTCCCATTTGCCAGTTTCTGGCAGAAACTAGCCAATGCAAACTGCTTGTTGGAATATCATGCAGCTAATAATAACCCCCCCCCTCCTGGCTCAGTTATTCATGGAACAGTGGCCTGGTAGGCAGGCTAGTCTCTTGGCCACAGCCTGCTTCTGGCACCACAGCCCTTTCCTGCCCCAACTCTCTGCCCCTTCCTCTCAACATACCCAAACTCCCTATCCCCCTTTGCATCCATCCCCCCTCCCAATCTCCTGCCCCAGATCACAATCCCCTCCTACCCAGGTCACATCCCAAAGCCCTGCACTCCAGTCCCCTGCCCTAGGTCACAATTTTTTGGTAACCTAACTTCTGATTCAATGATAGCGTGTCAAACTTCTCATTGAATGGTCACTGGTTCTTTTCCCCATGCTAATGAGGTCCAGATTTTGAAATGCTTGACAGGAATTACATGGATTTTCATCTGATAATCCGTCCTTCCGGTGCTTCAAACCTGCTACTTAACAAGCTTTTATTTCTCTTACTGGGTTTGATGGGAACAAAGAGTTACTCACTTTGACCTTGGCCCCTCGCTGGCTGTGGGGTTTAAGGTTAATATTGAGGTCATGGGCACTTGAGGTCATGGGACAACTGCCTCAGGTTAGCTGAGGGCTGTGCTTAAAGGGACCCGACCCCCCATCTTGGACAGACAGTTCTCAGGTTTCTCTGCTTGCTGGTCTACCTTGCTGAGGGACAGCAAAGAGGACAGGAGAGAGGGTAGGAGAGGGGAGGGAGAAAACTGGGAGGAGGGAACTGGAAGGGGGAAGCAAGGGGAAGAAGGGGGAGGGGAAGCTCAGGGATCAGGGGTGGGGGTCTCACTGGGCCAACCGCCTCCCAGCATGGCGAGGGAGGGGGCCTCGGCATCCCTGGGGCGATGGGAAGGAGGGTGCAGAGGTTGAGGTGGGGGGTGTGGATATTGAGGAGGAGGGTGTAGAGGTTGAGGAGGAAGAGGTGGGAGGGGGGCAGGAGTGGGAGGAGGGACAGTAGTTGGGGGGCAGCAGGAGCAGGACCGGCACGGGGCACCATGCTCTGCAGCAGGACCTGCAGGTTAGCATTTCTGGCTCAGTCCTCTGCAAGCTGCTCCCGGTGGAGCTTCAGGTCCTTCAGCATCCAGGCCTGGACGGTGCGGTGCAGGGCTCGCAGGACCCCCAGGTGCTGGTCCCAGTACTCCTGCCGTGTGGTGGTGGCCCAGAGCAGGCTGCAGGTGTGGGAGCATGTCCCGGGCGGAGTGGTATGAGCAGCTGGTGCAGCTGTAGAGAAAGAAAAGAAGTGGTCAGTTCTCCCTGGGGACACAGTGGATGATGTGACCGTGCCCTGCACCGTCAGAGCCGCTGTGCTTGCACAGAGGCCATGGTCAGGATGTCTGGCTCTCCCCGGGACTGGGAGCTGCCCCAAGACGGCACCCAGGCCCCTGTGCCGTGTATAGTGTGGCCGGGGTGGGGGGGAGATGTCCCCTGCTTCTGTGCAGAGGGGGCGTGTGAAGGGAGAGCGTCCTGCTGGGTCCCACCCCGGGGTTGGGAGCGTGTCAGGTCTCTTCACACACGCATGTGCCTATTGGGCCATGGCCCCTGGGTGTCATGCAGCTGGAGCCACCTGCCCAAGGGTGGCATGGCGCGTGCTTGCACGTGCACAGGTGGCTGTGTGATCCGTGGGAGGCATGGCCCACATGCGCCGTCCCTGGTCTCCCCCCCGCCTGCCGTCCCCCCCCGGGCAGGGGACAGTGCTAGCACTTACGTGGTACGGCCTCCCTGGACGACCCTGCCGACTGCGGTGCCGGAACAGCTGGTGGTGGCCCCTCCGGTGTGCCCGGGTCAGGGCCCTCCAGCCCCGGCTCGCTGCCTCCTGGGCTGGCGTGGACTGCCCCGCCCCCCACGAGTTGGTCGAGGGTGGGGAAATAGGGGCAGGTGGCAGCCCCTGCTGCGGCGCCGCCCCTGGTGGCCCTAGCGTACCCTGCTGCAGCTCTTTGACTTTCAGGCGCACCTGCCCCTGGGTGCGCCTGTGTCCCTTTCGGGCCAGGGTGGCCGCTATGTGGCCATAGATGGCCGCGTTCCTCTGCCTAGTGCAGAGATCATGGACGTTGGGGGCCTGCCCCAAACCTCAATGAGGTCCATGACCTCTGCACTAGGCCAGGAGGGCGCTCACCGTCTACGGCCCCTGGCTGGCCCCTGGGTGCTGGGGGACTGGGCCTGGGAGAGCTGGCTGGCACTGGCTGCCTGGCTCATCCTGGGGCCACTGGGTCAGGGGCAGAGACTGCTGGCAGGCCTGGCTCTGGTAAGTGCCATCTGGCAAGAGTCTACCTCTTTAAGGGCCCCGGGGCCGGGGGAGAGGAGAGGAGTTTTCCTGGTTTGGCCCAGAGTGGCCACCAGGGGGAAGAGGGAAGGGCTGGAGGCCCTGTAATTCAAAATAAGTGTCTACACAGCACTTATTTTGAGTTAGGGTACGTCTACACTACAGCGCTAGTTCGAACTAACTTAGTTCGAATTAGTTAATTCGAACTAAGCTAATTCGAACTGACGTGTCTAGAACTAAAAACTAGTTCGAATTAGCGTTTTGCTAATTCGAACTAGCAAGTCCACATTGAGTGGACTCTGAACAGGGCTTAAGGATGGCCGGAAGCAGTGCCGGCAGGGCATCAGAGGAGGACTTAGAGCATGGAGATGCTGTCTCAGGCTAGCCGAGGGCTGCGCTTAAAGGGTCCCGACCCCCACCCCGGACAGACAGTTCTAAGGGGTGCCCCGCTTGCAAAGAAGTTCTGGCTTGGAGTGCCCAGAGTACCCACACTGGGCACATCACACCACTCGGCTATCTGACCGGCTGCACTTGCCGCAGGCTGCCATCTGGGGAGAGGGGGTAATCGGGGGGCTGCAGGAGAGCTTCCACCCCCAGAAGCCCACAGAGCCAGCCCAGTCCTCCCCATCGGGGGCTCGTACCCCATTCCTCCCTCACCTCCTTCCACTTACCCTTCCCTAGCCCCCCTTCTTATTGATGTACAAAATAAAGATAACGTTTCTTCCAACATTGACTCTGTCTTTATTGAACAAAACTGGGGGAGACTGGGAAAAGGAGGTGGGAGAGGGGAAGAGAAAGGCTGGGAGAAGGGAGGGCAACTAACACGATCAGGGGTTGGGAACAGGTCCCATATGAAGAGAGGCTACAGAGACTGGGACTGTTCAGCTTAGAAAAGAGGAAGCGGAGGGGGGACAGGATAGAGGTCTCTAAAAGCAGGGGTTGGGTGGAGAGGGTGCATTCCGAAAAGTTCTTCCTGAGTTCCCATAAAGAAGGACTAGAGGACACCAAAGGAAAGGAATGGGTAGCAGGCTTGAAACTAGTAAGAGAAAGTTGTTCTTCACAAAGCAAATAGTTAACCTGTGGAACTCCTTCCTGCAGGAGGCTGTGAAGGCTACAACTAGAACAGAGTTGAAAGGGAAGTGAGATCAAGTCATGGAGGTGGGTCCATGGAGTGGTATTAGCCAGGGGGTAGGAGTGGTGTCCCTGCCCAAAGTTTGTGGAAGGCTGGAGAGGGATGGCACGAGACAAATGGCTTGGTCACTGTCTTCGGTCCATCCCCTCCAAGGTCCCTAGGGTTGGCCGCTGTCGGCAGACAGGCTACTGGGCTAGATGGACCTTTGGTCTGACCCAGGACAGCCATTGTAAGCTCGGGGCTCAGTGTCGGGGGTCTCAGTGGACCCCCTTGATTTTCATGCACACCTGCTCCTGGGTGGCCAGGCTGGCAGCTCTCCTGCCCTAGACAGCCACTTTCCTGTGCCTAGTGCGGAGATCGTGGACGAGGTTCACGATGTCCGCACTAGCCCAGGAAGGTGCCCGCCTCTTGCGGTCCAGGGCAAGCTCCCGGGAGCCGCCAGCCTGGTCCCGGCAAGAGGGGGTGGGCTGGGGGACATCGGGTGGGTGGTTCTGTGCCGTGCCAGGTGCAGGGTCTGCTAGCTGGGTGCTGGCAGGCTTGCACCTGGCATGGGCACCGTAGCCAGCCTGTGCCCCTTTAAGGGTCCGGGGCCGGGAGGGGGGCATAGAGTTTCCCTGGTGTTGGCCAGAGTGGCCACCAGGGAAACCTGGGGAGGGCTAGCCTCCCACTAGTTCGAACTAAAGGGCTACACAGTCCTTAGTTCGAACTAGCTAGTTCGAACTAGGCGTTAGTCCTCGTAAAATGAGGTTTACCTAGTTCGAACTAAGCGCTCCGCTAGTTCGATTCAAATTCGAACTAGCGGAGCGCTAGTGTAGCACCTATTAAAGTTAGTTCGAACTAACTTTGTAGTGTAGACATACCCTGAGCTATTTCGAATTAGGCATTATTCCCCATAGAATGAGGTTTACCAAGTTCGAATTAAGCAGTTTGTATGTATAGATGCTATGAAAGTTAATTCGAACTAACGGCCATTAGTTCGAATTAACTTTGTAGTGTAGACATATCCTCACTGGCAGAGAGAAAATTGATCCTCGTTAGCATACCCAGGTGATCTTTCTATCTGGTTCCGCTCAAACTTCGGTTACTTAGCACCCCATCGTTTGTCTGTGAAAGCCTTATACAGGCAGTCCCCGACTTACGCGGATCCGACTTACGTCGGATTCGCACTTACGAACGGAGCTTTCTCACCCCGGAAGTCGGGGCGAGAAAGCCCCGTTCGTAAGCTGCTCTGGTGCCCCTGGTCTGCTGGAGACCGTCTCCAGCAGACCAGGGGCACCGGGCGGGTTCCCGTGCTTCTGAGGCTTTGCCAGAGCAAAGCCTCAGAAGCGCGGGAACCGCTGCTGCTGCCCCTTGAGACCCGGTGCCTGTGGTCTGCTGGGGACGGTCCCCAGCAGACCACAGGCACCCAGACTGAAGCCGCAGCCGCGGGGGGGTCCCGCGCCTCTGAGGCTTTGCCAGAGCAAAGCCTCAGAGGCGCGGGGAACCGCCGCTGCTGCCGCTTTGACTGAAGCGGCAGCAGCGGCAGTTCCCCGCGCCTCTGAGGCTTTGCTCTGGCAAAGCCTCAGAGGCGCGGGACCCCCCGCGGCTGCGGCTTCAGTCCGGGTGCCTGTGGTCTGCTGGGGACCGTCCCCAGCAGACCACAGGCACCCAGACTGGAGCGGCAGCAGCGGCGGTTCCCCGCGCCTCTGAGGCTTTGCTCTGGCAAAGCCTCAGAGGCGCGGGACCCCCCGTGGCTGCGGCTTCAGTCCGGGTGCCTGTGGTCTGCTGGGGACCGTCCCCAGCAGACCACAGGCACCCAGACTGAAGCCGCAGCCGCGGGGGGGTCCCGCGCCTCTGAGGCTTTGCCAGAGCAAAGCCTCAGAGGCGCGGGGAACCGCCGCTGCTGCCGCTTTGACTGAAGCGGCAGCAGCGGCGGTTCCCCGCGCCTCTGAGGCTTTGCTCTGGCAAAGCCTCAGAGGCGCGGGGACCCCCCGCGGCTGCGGCTTCAGTCCGGGTGCCTGTGGTCTGCTGGGGACCGTCCCCAGCAGACCACAGGCACCCAGACTGAAGCCGCAGCCGTGGCGGGGTCCCTCACCTCTGAGGCTTTGCCAGAGCAAAGCCTCAGAGGTGCGGCACCCCGCTGCCGCTGTGGCTCTGCTCCCCGTGTCCCTGGTCTGCTGGGGGGGGGGGCGCAGCTAGTGTGCTCCCCCCCGCCAGCAGACCAGGCTTTTGTTTTGGACTCTGGGGCAGAGCAGCTGGGGCGCTGCCGATTGGTCCTGTAGCACCCGTGGGCACTACTGGACCAACCCGGCAGCACCCCAGCTGCTCTGCCCCAGGTCCTGATTCAGCCGCTGCTGGTCAGTTTCAGCAGCGGCTGAATCAGGACGTCTGGGACAGAGCAGATGGGGTGCTGCTGGGTTGGTCCAGTAGCACCCCAGCTGCTCTGCCCCAGGCGTCCCCAAGTCAGCTTCTGCTGAAACTGACCAGCGCTGACTACAGGAAGCCCCAGGCAGAGTTGCTCTGCCCCGGGCTTCCTTGAATCAGCTGCTGATCAGTTTCAGCAGCAGCTGACTTGGGGACGCCTGGGGTTCTTAAGTTGATTCTGTATGTAAGTCAGAACTGGCGGTCAGTTTCAGCAGTGTCTGAATCTGGACGCCAGTTCCGACTTACATACAGATTCAACTTAAGAACAAACCTACAGTCCCTATCTTGTACGTAACCCGGGGACTGCCTGTACTTTGCTTGCTTCTGTTCAACTGTTTTTCTCATAGCATCCTCATTTGGTGCATCAGGCCTTGCCTTTAATAATTCAGCAATGTTCAATTTAGTATTCATCTGTTTTCCATGCAGTAACTCTGCAGGTGATCTTTGCGTTGTGGCACGTCGTGTGGCCCTGTAAGCTTGCAAGAAATCAGTAGTGAAGGTTACCCATGAGCGCCCTTCCAGTTTAGCTGTTTGCAAACTCTCTTTCAAACTTCTGTTAAACCTTTTGCTTTCCTCATTGGCTTGAGGGCAATACAGGGACGTTCTTCTATGTAAAATGTTTCTCTCTGCTAGAAAAGTTTCAAATTCCATGGAAATAAATTGACTACCGTTATCTGAAACCAGTTCTTTGGGGTTACCTTCCCTGCTAAAAACTGTAGAGAGGAACTTAATTACTGTAGCAGAAGAAACTTGCAAAGTAAACGCTACCTCAGGCCATTTACTGAAATAGTCTATTAAAGTGATGGCATATGACAGTCAATGAGAGAAGTTTCAAAGGGTCATACGATGTCAATCGCAACTTTTCCCCATGCAGAATCAGGAAGAGGAACAGGCTGTAATGGTGGGGTACATGTCACTGCTGTCTTATCATGCATTTGGCAAGTGACAGAGGATTTTCTGATTGCTTCAGTTTGGGAGTCCATCCCTGGCCACCAATACAGATCTCGTAGTCGGTGTTTCGTTCTGACAATACCTTGATGAGTATCATGTGAGAGGTGTATGAGTTTTGGCTGTAATTCTTCTGGCACAAGTAGCCAGTGTGTACCTCGTAGCACACAGCCATCAAGCAAAGAAAGTTCATCCCGAATTCTAAGATAAGGCAGCAAAACTGGGTCAAGGCTTTTAGGGTTACTGGGCCATTTCTTTGTCAGAAATTCCTGTAGCTTTTGTTGAATTGGACATGCTGAACAAGCAGCTTGGAATTGCTCTCTTGTAACTGCAGTAAGAGTGCTTGTAATAAGCGCAACTGCTTCATCCTCATCCTCCGGTGGACCATCTGTAAAGACAAAGGCAGGCTAGAAAGGCAATAAGCTCCCACATTTTGGTTTCCAGGCTTATATTCCAGTTCATCATTGAAAGAGAGTAGTCTTGCCGACCCTGCTCTTCCCAGTCCTTTTGTGGTTAGCAATGTTGTCAAAGGGCTGTGGTCTGTGCACAACTTGAACGTGCGGCCCCACAAGTAAGTTCTCCATTTTTCACTAGCCCAGACACAGGCAAGTGCTTCTTTTTCAACTGTAGAATATTTTCTCTCAGCATCACTCAGTGTCCTTGAAGCAAATGCAACAGTCCTCTGTGTTGTCCTCATGAAGTTGTGTGAGGACAGCCCCAAGTCCATAATCAGAAGCATCAGTAGTCACAATTGTGGGCAACGCAGGACTGAATAGTGCAAGTACTGGACTATGTACAATCAAGTTGTCCACACCGAGGTTGAACTTCTCCGTAGTAATTCTTGTAAGGTTTCAATGACAGAAGCATAATTGGGAATGAATTTTACATACCAGGAGGTTGCACCCAAGAAGGAACGTAAGGTTTGCAAATCAGTTGGAGGAGGAGCATTTGAAATTGCTAGGATATGATCTGGATCAGGTTTTAGTCCAGCCGGTGAAATTGTATGCTCCAGAAAGGAGAGTTCTGTTTGTCTAAATTTGCATTTAGACATATTGAGCTTGAGGCCTGCTGTGCTGATGCAGTTTAGTACAGATTGCAGATTATTGTCATGCTCCTCAGAAGTATTGCCAAACACGATACTATCATCCAGATAGCACTGAACTCCATGTTGATTCTTCAGAATCAATTACATCATTTTTTGGAAGGCCCTTGGGGCAGATGCAAGACCGTATGGAACCTGTTTAAAACGAAATAGTCCCTCATGTTTAATAAATGCTGTGAGGTCTCTGCTATCTTCATGCAACATAACCTGGTGATACGCGCTCTGCAAATCAAAAGTAGAAAACATCTTTGCTCCAGGGAGTTCTGCAAATACTTCTTCAATGTGAGGTATTCAATGTCAATCACAATAGCTTTATTTGGCTCCTTGAAGTCCACACAAAGGCGAATGCCTCCATCCTTCTTCTGTGTCACTACTATAGGTGAAATCCATTCCGAGGAGTCAATCTCTTCAATAACGTCTTTCTGAACAAGCTTTTTAAGTTTCTCTGAAACGGCTTCCCTGACTGAAAATGGTAAGCACCGTACCTTCTGTCGTACAGGCATCACACTCTGTCGCATTTTAACTTTATGCACAAACCCATAAGCACAGCCAAGTTTCTCCCCAACCTGGTCTTGGGGCCCAGCTGAAACTGGTGTGTGTACTGCCAGAGTGCTTTGCTGAGAAAGATCCATTAACTACCCTGAGGTTTAAAGCAGCCAATAAATCTCTGCCAAGGATAGGAGTGCCTTGGTGGACAATGTAGAGCTCTGCATTTACACAGCAATCACCAAAAGTCACTGTTGTGACAGGCAGCCATGCACTGGAATTTGATTTTTCAAATAGCACACCAAGTGAAGTTTGGGTTCAGTAAGAGGCACATCTTTAAAGTAATGCAAATAGATGGAATCAGGTAACATAAATACTGCTGAACCAGTGTCCAGCATAGCTGAATAGGATGTGATTTGCCTGAAGGTGCAACAGAAACATTTACAGTGCACCTTATCTGCTCTGGAATATGTGCAATAGTGACTTTGTCCACACTCAGCACAGTAACATCTGGTATTGTAACTACATGCACCTGTTGATTGTACTGGCTACTGTGGCAGACCTTAGCAAAATGGTCACCCCCGCGGAGAGTGTCGAATTTTAGCATGAATGACAGTTCAGAGGATTCCCTTTCAAGTGCAGATTTGGGGAGCTGAACAAAGACTCCAACTACCTTACCCATTACAAAGATAGCTTCCCCCAATTATCACCTCTAATATCATTAGCTCACAGACATTTACCTTCCTTCCCCCCCCCCTCCACATCCCGCTTCTGTTCTGAAATGTGATTTGTCCTTTTCATATGTGTTCATTTTTTAAAATTGTATCCTTTGGTATATATGGCTGTGACTATTTTCTTCCACTATTTGATCTGAGGAAGTGGGTCTGGCCCACGAAAGCTCATCACCTAATAAACCATCTTGTTAGTCTTTAAAGCGCTGCATAGTCCTGTATTTTGTTTCAGCTACACCAGACTAACACGGCTACATCTCTATCACTATTCCAATCATGTGTGTTATCCCACCAAGACTCTGAGATACCGACTGTGTCATAGTTGTGTTTATTTACTAGCACTTCAAGTTCTTCCTGCCTATTCCCCTGTTCCTTGCATTTGTACACAGGCATCTAAGATACAGATTTGATTTTGTCCCCAGTTCTGCCCTTGTGCCTCCTTTACCTCTGCTACTGCAGCCCATGCTCCCTCCCATTTCCGACCCATCTCCCAGGTCTCCATGTTTTTCACTTACCTATGGGCTTTGGTCACCTGCCCCCGTCAAACCTAGTTTAAAGCCCTTCTCACTAGGCTAGCTAGTCTGTGCCCAAATACTCTCTTCCCCTTCCTCCAAAGGTGAACCCGTCCCTGCTTAGCAGTCCTTCTTCTTGGAACAGCATCCTGTGGTCAAGGAAGCCAAAGTCCTCCTGGCAACACCATCTTCACCCCTCCAGATGTACCTGCCTCTGCCTGGGCCCCGACCTTTGACAGGAAGGAATGAAGAGAACACCACCGGCTCTCCAAACTCCTCCACCCGGGCTCCCAGAGCCCTGTAGTCACTCTTGGTCCACTCAGGGTCACACCTTGCAGGATCATTAGTGCCCACATGGAGGAGTAGCATGGGGTAGTTTTGCAAGAGGTTGTGGATTGCAACTGCTTGAAACACTAAGGAGAGGGGATCACCACACAGCAGTGTAAAGGGTTTGTTTGTTCAGTTAAAAGTGGGGAGGGAGGGGAATGATAAAGCAGGATGATAAGGCGAGCAGAAGGCAGTTCATGTTGTTTGATATTCCCAAGTTGGCTCCCAAACAAGTCCACTGGCCAGGCGATCCGAGCGCAGGGCGTTCTGGGAGGCTGCACTTCGTGGTCAACCCACTGTGGGTACGTCTACACTACAGCGCTAATTCGAACTAACGTGTCTAGAACTAAAAACTAGTTCGAATTAGCATTTTGCTAATTCGAACTAGCATGTCCACATTAAGTGGACCCTGAACCGGGCTTAAGGATGGCCGGAAGCAGTGCCGGCAGGGCACCAGAGGAGGACTTAGAGCGTGGAGATGCTGTCTCAGGCTAGCCGAGGGCTGCGCTTAAAGGGACCCGACCCCCACCCCAGACAGACAGTTCTCAGGGTACCCTGCTTGCAAACCAGTCCTGGCTTGGAGTGCCCGGAGTGCCCACACTGGGCACATCACACCACTCGGCTATCAGACCGGCTGCACTTGCTGCAGGCTGCCATCTGGGGAGAGGGGGCAATTGGGGGGCTGCAGGAGAGCTTCCACCCCAGAAGCCTGCAGAGCCAGCCCAGTCCTCCCCATCGGGGGCTCGTGCCCCATTCCTCCCTCACCTCCTTCCACTTACCTTTCCCTAGCCCCTCTTCTTGATGTACAAAATAAAGGACAATTGTGTTCAAAAATGGAATCTGTCTTTATTGAACAAAACTGGGGGAGACTGGGAAAAGGAGGTGGGAGAGGGGAAGAGAGAGGCTGGGAGAGGGGAGGGCAACTAAAATGATCAGGGGTTGGGAACAGGTCCCATATGAAGAGAAGCTAAAGAGACTGGGACTTTTCAGCTTAGAAAAGAGGAGACGGAGGCGGGACAGGATAGAGGTCTCTAAAAGTAGGAGTTGGGTGGAGAGGGTGCATACAGAAAAGTTCTTCATTAGTTCCCATAAAGAAGGACTAGAGGACACCGAAGGAAAGGAATGGGTAGCAGGCTTCAAACTAGTAAGAGAAAGTTTTTCTTCACAAAGCAAAGAGTCAACCTGTGGAACTCCTTGCTGCAGGAGGCTGTGAAGGCTACAACTAGAACAGAGTTTAAAGGGACGTGAGATCAAGTCATGGAGGTTGGGTCCATGGAGTGCTATTAGCCAGGGGGTAGGAGTGGTATCCCTGCCCAAGGTTTGTGGAAGGCTGGAGAGGGATGGCACGAGACAAATGGCTTGGTCACTGTCTTCGGTCCATCCCCTCCAGGGTCCCTAGGGTTGGCCGCTGTCAGCAGACAGGCTACTGGGCTAAATGGACCTTTGGGCTGACCCAGGACGGCCATTGTAAGCTCAGGGCTCAGGGTCGGGGGTCTCAGTGGACCCCCTTGATTTTCATGCACACCTGCTCCTGGGTGGCCAGGCTGGCAGCTCTCCTGCCCTAGACAGCCACTTTCCTGTGCCTAGTGCGGAGATCGTGGGCGAGGTCCACGATGTCCGCACTAGCCCAGGTGGGTGCCCGCCTCTTGCGGTCCTGGGCAGGTAGTTCGAACTACCGGGCATTTAAATATGGCGGCGCCCGGGAACATGTAAATCAAGCCTGGGATATTTAAATCCCGGGCTTCATTTGCAAGTTCGAATGACTACATTAGCCACCCTGGTTCGAACTAGGGTGGCTAGTGTAGACATACTCCAAAAGAGTAGTGAAAAAGCAATGCTCTCTTGTGCAAGAAGTTTTTGCAGACAATCTCTTCCACAAAAAGCTTCTTACGCAAGAAGCCTGTAGTCTAGACAAAGCTTAAGAATAAATGTAGGATGAACTTCAGCCACTTCTATAACAGCATTTCTGTAGAAAATCCCCTTTTTATAAACAAACAAACAAACAAGCAAACAAGCAAACAGATAGACAGACCTCAGACAAAGCCCCTCCTATCGTATGAACAGCAACCTTCTCACCAGCACTTCAAGACAACTTTAGGGTCATCAGCTCCTAGAGTCCCAGGCTTTAAGGCTGGAAGGCACAGCCCTGCTCCCCGAGTTTCACCTCCTGCACAACACAGGCCCTAGAAATTCCCCACAAGAATCCCTGTGTCACTGCCGGCCCCATGTGTCTTCACCTTTGGCTGGGTTCTATGGACGAGCTCTGGCTCTTACAGGAGCGGATGGGTTCAGGAGACGGCTCTTATGTGTGACTCCTGGGCAGACTATTTCCCTGCCTTTCCGGAAGGACAGAAAAACCCCACTGGCTCCTTCTTTTTCTTCCAGGCTGCGTTGCCTCTTGTGAAGACTCACCTCGAGGGAGCACAGACACAGCCAGGTGCTCAGGGTGGTGGTCCAACCTGCAGCAGCCGAGGCATGCTCCGGCCTCAGCCAGGAGGAGCAGGCCTTGCCAGAGGAGCCCAAGAAAACCAGAGGCTCCTGGAAGCTCCTATCTGGCCTGAAAAAACTCTGTGTCTGTGGCCAGTGTGGCAGCTCCCTGGCAGAGGCTAAGGAGGAGACAACAGCTTCCTCGCCCACAAGATGGACACACTTCTCCCTGAAGAAGACCAGGAAGACGAAGAACTCAGTGGAGGACCAGGAAGAGCGAGAGGAGGAGAAGCTGCAGGAGAGCCCAGACAACAGCCAGGAAGATCTCACAGGTGAGTCTACAACCCGCCCGGTGACTGGGGAGCATGTGAGGGACACTCCCACCAGTCACTCTAGAAGCCTAGAGCGTTAGGGCTTCTCCTGGGGCAGCCATGGGCTCCTCAGACGCTGGAATCCAGCGAGTGTCTGATGCTCTGGCAGAGAGGGGCTGGCCCCCTTGCACACCCTCCCTCCCAGCTGTCTCCTGCACCCTCTCGCCTGGTCAGACCTCACCCAAACTCCTAGCCCGCTCCAGCACTTTACCTCCCACGCCCGCCTGCCTGCACCACTGTCCTTATCCCATGCCCTGGCAGCCACCTCCCACTCTCCTTTCTTACCGGTTATACACCTCCCAACCCTCCCCCCCATATTATAGCTCCAGTCGTTTAATATGAATAATTGAGTATTTAAGGTTTTTAGAGCGAAGCGAAGGCATTTTGTTCCCCTGGGGGGGTGCCTGGTGATCCAGGGAAAGTTGTGCGTTGAGGGGGATGGGTCCAGGGTCAAAACCTTTGAGAACCAATTGCCCTGTGGGGAGTGCGGGACACCTGGTAAAATCCCTCAAATTCAAGCGAGTTGAAGGAAATTAATAAAAATGATGCGGGTTCTTCCCCCTCCCCCCACCCCGTGTGCTGTAAAAACTGCCAGGCCCAGCGGGAGAAAGGGGGTCATGGGGGCCTGGCTAAGGGGGTCCCCTCAGGTACAGGCGTAATCAGGGTTGACCAGTGAGGGTGACACGGGGGCCACCAGCCACGTGACCTTTCCCCCAGCCTGTTAAAGGGACAGAACCGCCCTCTGCCCCAGGCCCCACCTCCTCCGTGACCTTGCCCTGCCCTTGCCTCACCGCTTTCTCCATCCGATGGGGCCTGGGAACTAGTGGGGCAGGGTCCGGGGCTGGCAGCAGGGCCATGGCCCCCCACACTCACTGGCAGCGGCATCCCCAGCTCGGGCCCTTGGCCTCCCTGCCCAGGGTGCTTGGGGGACATGTGCTTCTCTTGCCACCCCATGCGGCACTTGTCAGGGGCTGCAGGTTGGATCGTGAGGGGCTCAGAGAGCAGAAAAGGGATTTGCGCCCGCGCAGGGACGCGACTTCCAGGGAACCTTGCATGGGAGCTGAGGGGCAGCTCCAACCCCTGCACCAGCAGCAGCTGCTGGAGAGGAGGGAACAGCCAGGCTGCCTGCACCATGGCACCAGACAGAGGAGAAGCCGCCCTGCCCTGCCCGGCTCTGGCTTCCCGGCTCCAAACTGCCAGGGGCAGGGAGAGAGGAGGGTGGGTCTGTCCCTGCCACTGCCCTGCACTTCCACTGACGTTCGGGGGCACCATCCCCAGGTCTGCCCAGGGGCTCAGGCGGCTTCTGCTGCACGGTGAGCACTGGGGATTCGGGATCCAGCCCTGCCAATCCCAGCTCCCGTTTGGCTTCAGCCCCTCAACCTCTGCTTTGAGCCCCGAGGGGTTCCCAGGCCTTGGGACTTCAGCCCGTGCTGGGGATCGAGGCTTCAGCCTGGGGGTGCTGGGTATTGAGTGTGGACACCAGCAACTGAGCTTAGATAATGAACAAAACCATTACAAAGGAGCCAGAGGGTCACCCCATCCCACAGCTCAGCAGCTCACAGCTGGGAACAGGGCTGGGCTGGGCCATCACTTCCTGGGGCTCTCAGGCGAAATGAGGCCTGTTCCCATCACTGCCAGGAAGGGGGCGAGACCGGGGAGAGCAGAACACGCCATGGGAGAGACGCTGCCCCTAAGTTAGAGGAAGCCCAGTGGGGAGAGCACCCAGCTCAGAGTCATGAGAGCGGCGCTCTCTGCTCGGCCCTGCAAGCACCTTGTGTGTGACCCTGGGCAAGTCACGTCAGGGCTCTGGGCCCAGGTCCCTTCCCTGTCCCCCAGGGATACCACATTCAAACCAGTGTTTCCTTCTGCTCCAGGGATGCAGACGGAGCTCTCCGAGACGACGAGGAACCAGGCAGACCAGAGCGAAGAGGAGGAACCAGCCCCCCAGCCCATCCCATTAGAAAGGAGCAGCTCCCACACGACTATGGTAAAAACAGAACCAAGAACAAAGAAGGGACGGAGCAGAGGAAAAAAATTGAGGGGTAGGGGAGAAGAGGACACTGGGTAGATAAGTCTCAAAGGGATAGCCGAGCCAGTCTGTAACAGGAAACACTTACAAATGAGGCTTGTGGCTGAGCCAGTGGAAAGCGTCCCCTGCGGGGCGTTTGACTATCTCCCCAGCCGGTGTCTCAGAGGAGAATGACCTGCCCCCCTCCGGCCCAGGGACCGAAAGGAAACACTCACCCTTGTGACCAGCTCCCCTGAATAAACCCTTGTAACACGGGGGATTTCTGGGGGCACCGCACCGAGGGGCCAGTCAGGGCACTTTGCTCAGAGACAGGGCTACTGAGAGCCCAGAACGGGGGGTTCTCCACTGCAAGGATCCAAACCAGCCCCAAACGGCACTTCTGTTCCTCACCCTGGCTAGTAAGAAGCCCTGCAAGCAACCCCCTTAGACACTCCTGCCCTCTGGGCCACCACCCGCACCGCCCCTTCTGCAACGTCGTATCTGCCAGGGCTCGTACTGCCAGCGTTCAGTGTCGTCTGGTCAGGGTGGTCCTGGGGTGCTCCTGACAGGTCCCCTTCTCCGTTGGTGATGACAAACTTTCGGCTGCGTGTGTGGGTGCCTGTGCTCCCGTCATCTAGACGTGAGTTCCCAAACTGCGGGGGCATGCCCTCCGGGGGGGGGGTGAAGAAATTCCAGGGAGGGCACGAGGGGACCCAGCCCCCCATCAACCTCTGACCCCATAAGTTTTTCTGCTATTGGGGGGACGCATGAGGGTTTCTCAAAAATCAATAAGAGGGCGTGATGCTGAAAAGTTTGGGAACCACTAATCTAGAGCAGTAGACCCCGTGCACTTGGGTCAACACAGGAGATCTCCACGAGCCCCCAGAAACGACAGATGCAGGCAAGGTTTGCAATCAGCCCAGCAGGTTTATTGTCAAATGCGACGCCCTCACAGTTAGTAGCCCTCACGTCACTTCTTTATGTACCAGGCTGCCACCCTTAAAGGTATTAGGTTGACACCTCCAGACGAACCTACTAGACACAACCAATTACCTTGTAGCTGGTGGTTTGATCCAAACATCCCTATCCATAGTGCTGTCATCCCGACCCTGTGCTGAACCTGGGTCGGTAAGTCCATTGTCTACAGGGAGTGTGCTGGGACCGAGCTGTTTCTGCAGGGAAATGTTCTGTTACCATCCTCCCGGAATGTTTGCGGGCATGGCCTGTGCCTCGGACCTCTGCAATATCGGCAGCCCTGTCCTTCCCAAGCTTCTGTCTGCAGGACCTGCCTTTTGCTCACTGCTTAGCTTTGCTTTATGTTAGCAAAGCATTGACGGTTGCTCAGGCCTTAGGCCTCACACTGGGCCTCCACGGTCAGGCCCTTTTGTTACTACATACAGGTGAGAGGTTATGAAAACAAATCCCATCAAATCCAAACAGGTTCCTCTGATCCTTAAGAGCCAGTCACCCGCCCAGGTCAATTGAAACCTCAGAGCTTACCGAAAAGAGCTTGCAGTGCCCATCCCATGGAATTGAAAATAGGAAGGTTTATTAATAAAAGAAAGAAAAAAAAAGGTTGAGCCTAATATTGTTAAAGGACTCAAATTACATTCACCGACTGCAAAGCTCTTTGTGCCGACGTGTAGGAGATGAAATGAACGGCTGTCTTAGGGCAAGTTTCAGGAATACGTCCTCTCCTAGGCTGGATGTATTTCTGAAGCGCCCTCTGCCTTCCCCACCCGGCAGCGTGTGGCGCTACCACCGAACTGGCACGAACGGGCAGGACAGGAAGTAGTTGAGACTGAAGGAGCGAGTCTCCCTGCCGACCACTCTGGGGCCACTTCAGGCTTCAGTTTGTGGCCGAGATCCTTCATAGTGGATTTGCCAGAGTGAAGACAGGAATGAAGATGAAAATGGAGGAACCCTCAGAGCCCCTTTATCCCCCTGCCCATGGGGTGGGAATCCCATTGTTCTCCTGTGAAAGTCTGTCCCAAGATGGAGTCTGTCCCATGAGCAAGTCACCGCTCCAGGCCTGACTCAGTTCTTTTTAGGCAGCAGCCACGGCTTGCATGCTGAACATTCACAGCAAAGCTCATCAGCTGTGATTGGCACTACCTGAGGTCAGTGAAGTGCTGCTACTCACTTGACTAGCAACCCTGTCAAGGCTGTTCCCCACTCCGGCAGGATGAATGCAGAAGTTGGGGGCCTGCAATAGCACTCCAAAACCTTGCCTCTACAAGCGCTGGTACAAAAACTTCCCGCCCCAATCCTAATACCCAGATTTTGGGGGATCCACTGCTCACATCGAGTGCTTTGAACCCACAAACAGGGGCGGACACTTCAAACCAACCAGGGGTACCCCAAGCTCTTTTCCCTCAAAGAAGCTTGAAAAAAGAAAAGAGAAAATCAAGCTGCAGTCTCTGGTGGCTGACCCCTCAGTCAGAGGCCTGCAGGTCCACAGAGACAGACCTTCCAGGACACAAAAATCAACCAATACCGGTTAATTAGAAAACAGAACAAACTCTTACTGTGAAAACAAAGCTACAGTTGCAAGCATAGTAATTTGGCTAGCTGGAAAGAGCCACCATTTGACACAGGTACTCAGGGAAAGTCCCTGGTCTGAAGACTTAGTTAGAAAAGTGGGAGGAAAAAGCACTAAGAAGCTCAGACATTATTTCCATATCCCCAAACAAGGAAAACAAGAAATCCTGACAGACTAGCTAAACTCTTCCCTGCTTACACATTGTAAGAAGTCGCTTTTTGGACAGCGGAGCGTTTCCTGTCTCCTTTGATACTTGGAAGAAACTGGTCGGTACTTGGAAGAAACTTGGAAGAAAATTCCTACCTGCGTTGTTATTGGCTGACCACCCCATACTGGGCTAGGAACAGGAGACATTAGCTCACGTCTTAGTCACCGGATGTTCCTGTCCTGATTATGAAAGACCCTGTCACGGGGGTTGGCCAAGCCTCCAGCTGAGCTCTCCCAGTAGCCCACGTTTGAAATACAAGCACAGCACCCGGGTGGTAACTTCCAGCACCAACATCACACCTCCCTGTGAGCAGCAGAAGCAGAATGGGCCTGGCACTGGGGACTGGCCCGGAGCCCTCGGCCTGGAGGACCGGGCCGGGTCAGGTCACCACTGAGCGCGTCGGCTGAGGGCGAATTGCTCAGAACAAGAGCAAATTAATCGAAACAATAGTTAAGAATAAAATTGTGAGGCATGTAGAAGAACATAATTTGTGGGACAAATGTCCAATCCCACCTACCCTGAATGGGTCTTCCTCTCTCAGGGAACCAGCCACAAATCCCCAGTCAATTTACACTTTGGATCTACCCACAGGATCGCACTGGGCCAATCCTTTAGAATCTAAAGCACGAGCGTAAGGCTGTGAAGGAGAATACATGACATGCACTGAATCACCAAGTTCTCGACGCAGGCTCTTAGCAGAGATGTTACAAACTGCTATCTTAAAAGTCTCTGGAGTACATCCTATGTCAGGATGGGCCAACGATTTTCCCGGCGCGCTGTTCCTCGCAAGGCTGCATCTGGAATTAGTAGCACAATTGAAGGCAAGATGGAGTCTGCCTCACAGCACTTTATATCCATTCCTGGTCTCTTCCAAGCTGGAGCAGGTCAGATGGCCCAGTGACCTGTCCCTGTGTCCCATGTCAGCAGTCATGATATTGGCTGGTTTGCAGACACATTCCTCAGGTGTGTATTAGCCTCTCTGAGAGCCTTATCCCTGGAGACTTGCTAATTAGCATAGTCACTGACTGACCATTTCTGGCCCACTGTTCTTTCTCAGACAGAGTATCTTCCGGCATCAACACAGGTTACATATTTATAAATCCACTTACAAATATCACACAAGAGGATGAATAACACATACACAATCAGTAGAGCACAAGCTTTCATTTGACATCTCACATGGCCTCCTTGGTACAGACTTTGGGACAACCCCTCCCCTCCGCCCTTGGGTGCAACAGTGACCTGTCTGATCCCCTTAAAATCCAGTAACGTGACACCCCCAACACAAAACTGATGCAGGAAGTGATGCCAGTAACATCAGTGAGGGCATCACATGGGTCCCCCCGCCTTAGACAAGGCATCTGCCACAGTATTCTCCTTCCCGTTTATGTGGACTATGTCCGTATCGTACTCCTGAAGGATCAGACTCCAGTGGAGCAACCTGGAGTTGGTGCCGTTGGCCTTCTGCAGGCAAGCCAGCGAGGCATGGCTGCTCAGCACAGTGAACCTCCTGTTGTCCAGATAGGGTTTGAGCTGCTTGACAGCCCACACGATGGCATAACATTCCTTCTCAATTGTAGCATAATGCTTCTCCCGGGGGCACAGCTTTTTGCTGAGGAAGGTCACGAGGTGCCTTTTGTCACCTACCCCATCCTGTATCAGCACCGCCCCCAGCCCGATGTCGGATGTTGAAATCCGGGCTGGCCAGCACAGGTTCCTTGGCCAAGACATTCTTTATGCTTTGGAACCCCTGTTCACGGGCCTCCGACCACACCACCCGGTCCGGCCTCTCCTGCTTTGTGAGGTCTGTGATCGGAGCTATGACGTCTCTGACCCCTCTCACAAACCTCCTGTAGTAGCTGGCCAGGCTCACAAATGACTGGAGCTGCGTTTTCATTTGGGGGATAGGCCAGTTCTTAATGGCCTCCACCCTCAGGGGTTCAGGGCGCACCAACTCACTGCCCACCCTGTGCCTAGACAGTCACTTCGGCAGCCCCCATCCTGCATTTGGACACCTTGACAATCAGGTTGGCTTCCCCGAGCCGCCGCAGCACCGCCCCTGTGTGACTGAGGTGATCCTGCCAGGAGTTACTAAAGATGGCCAGGTCATCAAAATAAGTGCTGGAATGGGCTCTGCAGGACCTCCGTGATCAGCCCCAGGAAGGTGTCCCTGGAATTCCGCATGCCAAAGGGCAGCACCTTGAACTCACACAGGCCCGACTCCACTATGAACACAGATTTGTCCCATGCATCAGCATCTAGGGGACTCTGCCAGTACCCCCTAGTCAGGACTAGAGTACTTATAAACACAGTCCCCTCCCCCCAGCATGTCCAACAGATCCTCTATTCTGAATGTGGGGAAGGGGTCAGGCTGCGTGACAGCATTCAGCTTCCTCTAGTCCATGCAGAGCCTCGTGGTCCTGTCCTTTTTAGGCACCAACACAATAGGGGATGCCCATGGCCAGCATGCTCTCCACAGCCTCCTGAATCTGCCTCTGCATCTCCCCCTTGGCCCCATAGGCTCTGCTAGGCGCTGGGCAAGGCAGGGCCTAGTGAGGATGGAATGCGATGACCTGTCAGCGAGCCCTGGCCTCCTTCACCTTTCGCTCCCTCTCAGCATCTGCCTCCTTCACCTTTCGCTCCACTTCGGCATCCACCTCCCTCGCCCTTCGACGCACGTCGGCAAGGGCCTTCCCATGTTCCAGCTCTATTCCTTCAATGCCTGCTGCTTTCTAATTTCATCTGCAACAGCATCCCTGGCACCGGGTGGGCACTGCTCCCTTCCCTGCTGGTCATTTCGTATTAGCAAAGACCTCAGTTCCGGCTTAAAAGCTTTTTCTCTGACTTCAGTGATTGTCTCCAATCACAAATCTTCTAGAGCCTCTCGGTCAAGACTCTCATGTAGTTGCTGACTCATTGCAGCTGCTCTTTAACCAATCAAACTCTCTACACCCAAAAATAAAAATAAATAAAAATTTAGAACCGCTTGAGGGTCTGATCCAAAGCTTAATTGACCAAGCTCTGAGGATCCTGCCGACTATACCACTGTGACGGACCAGGCCAGGTCTGTGCACTGCTAAGGGTGTTGGCTCAGGGTGAATTGCTCAACACAATTACAGCTCCAGACCAGAGACCTTCCCAAACAGGTCACAAACCAGTCAGACCGCGCAAAACCCCTGAGACACCACAGTTCCCTCTGTGCCCCAATCAGCCCTGGGCCTAACACACAGGTGAGGGGATCTAGAACCCAATCCCACCTACCCCGAACGGGTCTTTCCAGTCCCAAAGAACCAGCCACAAATCCCCGGTCACTTAGGGGAGAAACCTGCCTAGGACAAGGGGCTCTATGGAGGGGGATGCAGGGAATGGAGGAAGTGGGGTGGCCCTTGGGGTCCCTGCCCCGCTGAGAGGCTCCCATCTCTCCTCAGGCAGAGGGGACCAGGGAAGGGCTGAGAGATGGGAGAACCCTCAGCACCGGGTGAGGCTGCTCCACAAAAGGTCTCAGGTGGCTCCTCTGTGCTCACTAGGCCCTGCCAGCCCCCAGGGAGCGAGTGTCCCAGGGCAGCTGCCCAGTGGAAATGCTCAGTCCCAACAGGCTCTGTCCCTGTTCATTGCAGTCCCTCGGGGAGCCGCCTGCCTCAGCCCAGCCCACAGCCCTGCTGCTGGAAGCCTTGAAGGCTCTGACGGCCCCCGCCCTGGAGAGCTTTCAGGCGGCAGAGGAGGCGCCGAGAGCCACCGTGTCCCAGCACAGCGCCCGCATGGAGCGAGTAAGAGACACCCGGCGAGGGGCAGGGCGTGTGGAGACAGGGGCTGGGAGAACTGGCTCTGAGGAAACCGGCCCTGGGGCACAGGGTCAGGGTGAGGGGCAGGTCGGCACAGCCCGTTTCTAGAAGGCTCTGAGCATCAGTCGCTCCCCTGCTCAATTAAGCCCCATCGCCCGCCGGGGAGGCAGGAATTCGACCCGCGAGACACCCGGGAACTGGAGCCAGAGCGGCTTGTTGACTTCCCAAGGCTGCGCTGGGGGCAGCGGCAGGGTCAGCAAATGACCCCAGGAGAAGGCCTTGTCCAGGGCCCCTAGAACCAACCTGCCTCGTGGGGCGTGCGGCCGTGTTGCTGCAGTTGGCTCTGCTGGGAATTCTCAGCCAGGCAGAGCCCTGGGCCCTTCGCCAGGCAGGTCTCTTGGGGAAAAGACTCAGGGGTCACGTTCCCCACAGGCCTCTCAACGGGGCCTTTTCTCCCTCGGCCCCACGCCGGTGACGCTCCCGCCCTTCCCCCAGCGCCGTCTGCCGGGGGGGCGGCCTGGCAGGAGACCGCTCTCGATCAATCCCCCCTCAGCTGTGTGGCTCCCTCCAGATTGGATACGTCGTGGGAAAGATTTTCAGCTGGCTGCGCGACGTCGGGGATCCCAGAGCCAGAGGAGCCGCGCTGGGGACCATCGCCCTGCTGGCTCGCGCCCACCCCCGGGACATGGTTCCCGCCTGTGTGGCCCACGTGCTGCCATGGGACAGGTAGGGAGAGGCTGTTACCAACTCAGTCCCTGATTTCCCTTCCCCCCTCCTGCCAGGGCAGAGCGCAGGAAGGGCCTGGCCGGAGACAGGGATGGATCCAGCTCCCTGCTGGGCACAGGGCTGCCCCGGTCTCCTAAGAGAAGATGCCCAGGCCCAGCTCCCGAGGGGACGGCTGCTACGGGAAGGGAATAAATGCAGAGCTTGTGGAAGGAACTCTCCTGCCTCAGCTTCCCTGCCCCCCAGGGTCTCTTTTGAGAGCCCCTTTCCCGCCCCCTTCCCAGCCTCTCCCTGGGGAGGCAGGAGGGGGCCAAGCAGGGAGGCTCTGATTTTGGTTTCTGACCTTGCAGAGGTGCCAGGGAGCTGTGGAAGGCCGTGGGGGAAGAACCACAGCTCCCCCGGCAGGTGCTGCAGCAGCTGCTGGACGCGCTCCGGAAGAGCCACCGGGAGGAGAGGAGCCGCAGCGTGTCTCTGGCTGTAAGTGACACTGGAGCTGTCCCGCAGGGAACTCACCACTACAGGGAGGATGCTGCATCTGTGGGGGGGAAGGGGGCTTCAACCCCTCTTAGTGTCAGGCCACGGCCCCACTGCACACTGGGCACACAGCCGTGTCACGGGGAGAGCCCCCCTGCTCCCCTCCGGAGGGGGTGTCCGGCCTCTGAGGCCCCTCACTTCGTGGTCAACCCCGCATGCACCACGATGCTCCAAGTCAGCACTGCAGCTCCCTTCACACAGGGCAGTGCGGCCTAGCAGCCGGAGGCAATAACTCCTAGTGGGATTGGTGCGGAGGGGTAGGGGACCCAGGGTGCCCTCTCCACCGGGTCCCAGTCCAGCACCCTGTCAGCATTGGAGGGGGCACCACTAGCTCTGGGGGAATCAAGTAGAAACTCGCCGAGCACCTGGGGTTCAACTCCCCGCCTGAGCTGCTTTCTGCCAGCTCCTCTCTTGTTGTCTGCGCCGTCTCTTTCCTCCAAACTGGGGCATCTGCTGCGGTTCCCTGCTGACTGGCGATGGCGTCTGGGTGCCCCTGCGCTGCTCCTCAGGAGCCCCAGCAGCACCTCCGTCCCCGTCCGTCAGCCCTGACTGAGCTCGCCACCGGCCTTTCTAGCCACCTCCAGCTGGCACCTGCCCAGCAGGCCTGTGGGGTAGGACTGTCTCAGCCAGGTAGCCAGGCTGCACCTCTGCAGCTCTAGTGCAGAGATGGGACACTCCGTGTCAGGGGCTGATCTCCGCTCTGAGTGCAGAATTTGGAGGCCGGAAAGAAAAAGTTGTCTCTACAGGCTCTGCTTCCAGAACTCCCCAGGGTCAAAGATTTACTAACTGACAGACACACAGACAGAGCTGCTGACCTTCCAGGACACAAGAAGCAAATATTGACCTAAAAAAAGTGATTTTTTTTACCAAAGAAAAGCTACACTGGATAACACAGACTTGGTTGCGCGCTGTGACAGAGCAAGTAAGGAAAACAAATGAAAACACAGAGAAAATCTCTAGGAACAGTTTTCAGAGGGGAAGCAGAGATTCACACAGAGCAATTCAAACCGAAACGAAAAATAAAGAAAAATACCCAAGTTTTTCTGAAATAAGAACAGTTGGAGGGTGAGTTTGTAAGAAGCTCGAGTCTGTGAAAACGACCGATGTGCTTCTCATTATTTGCAATTCACTTTGCTCTGCCCTTTCTCACCTGCAACCAGTTAAATCCCACGGCGTGTACTTAATAAACTTACTTTTATTTACTAGCAAGCGTTGTGTGAACAATTGTGACCTGGGGAGCAATCAGTGTGTCCATCCTCCTTTCACTGTTAAAGGGGGCTCACGGGAACAATTTATTTGGGGGTTGGCTTCCCAGAAGCTGTGCCTGAAACTGCACTCTCCTCAGACCCGCAGGGATTCAGTGTCTGTATTGCTCTTGGGTGGATGGGAGGGAGGGCTCCTGTGCCCTGGCTGGGCGAGACCAGGAGATCTGGCCCAGAGGACGGGGTGGTGAGAAACCCCATAGAGTCAAGAGGAAGGTGTCAGTGGCTTTGCCAGCACTCTGGGAAGCACCCCAAGGAGTCCTCTGTCATAGAGGGATAAGGGATCTTTCGGAAAAGGCTTTATTTTCCACAAGATCAGCGTCTAGACTGGCGCTTTTTTCCGACAAAGCTCCGTGCGGAAAAAAAGCGGCAGCCATTTTTATGCTAATGAAACGGGGGAGAGTTAAATCCCCACTTCATTAGCAATTGCGATACGTCTAATTTACATCCCTTTTACGAAAAAGGGATGTAGTCTAGACGTAGCCAAACTGTCTCCCTAACTGAGGACTACATGGTGGCAGAGGAGCCAGGGAAGCCAGACCCGAAGCCGGAGCATCCGACAGAGTGACACAAGCAGCACGGCCGGGGTCCCTACAACTGGGTCACGAGGATCGGAACTGACCCGACAGAAGTTCCCATTGACCCAGGTCAAGTAGTTTGGGATCTTGGGGGGATTTCGTGGAAGAGCAAAGGAGCGATCCAACCTTCAGAAGGCCTGGGAGCAAGTGACAGGCACGAGCCAGACAGATGGTCAACCCTAGAGCCGGACCCAGGGATCCCGGTTTCAGATCAGCAAGGACCTTCCTCATGAGCATTAGCCCAGAACACACAAGCAGCCCAGTACGACGGGGGAGCGAAAACGAGGACCTGAAACCCGGGATGTGATGGAAAGCCAGTCGCCGGGAGCAACGTGGGGTCTGCACCGACACCGCTTCGACCTCCCGGCATCGCCCCGGCTCCCTGCTGCTTGTGGCGCTGGAGTTACTCAGGCGGCAGAGGGGCAGTGATGCCCCCCCGGTCACGTCTGGCAAGCTGACGGGCGGGGCTAGGCCATGACGACAGAGAACGGGAAATAACGTCACCGGACTCTTCCGCCCTTTCCAGGAGGTTCCCATCTGCGTCCATTCTAGGACCAGGAGACGGTTCAGGGGCCATCACATCTCCCTTCCCCCCAGAGGATCTCACCCTCCTTCCTCATAAGCCGCAAGGAAATGGAAAATGGAAGCAGGATGACAGCCAAAGCCATGGGAGCGGATGGGCAGGTGGGGACAGCTCAGTGACATTTCTGTCTCCTGTCTCCAGGCAATGGACACGCTGTACGAGATCCTTTTCCTCTGGGGATACCGAGAAGCCATCCTGGAAATGTTTCCCCAGCTCCTCCTCGTCTGCGTCAGGCAGGTGCAGTACGTGCTGGACCTGTGCCTGCCAGGGACTTGGAGGGCCCAGAAGACATCCAGCCCGGAGGGATCCGGCCGCCTCAGCCCCTTGAGGTAACGGCGGAAAGGAAGGGGCAGGACAGATTTGTTCTGCTCAGCCCCTGTGGGACCTGCCTGGCCCTCTGCTGTGCGTGTCCCTACAGCCCAGGGGCAGTTCTGGGCAGGTCTGTGTGGAGGGAGCGGTGCTGGGCGCCCGTGTGCGTGTGAGCCACACTTGCTCCTCTGACTCCGACCACAGCCCAGGGGCCACGTCGGCACGTCCCCATGTGCTCCCGGCCGAGGGGTCAGGGCTTTTCTCCGTGCCTGTTGAGCCCGCTGGGCCTCTGTCCCACAAGACCCCACCCCAGGACAGCGTGGCCAGAGCACACACAGAGTGCACAAGACCAGCGGGGGGGCCGTGTCACAGGCAGGCAGGACGAGGAGGGGCCCGTGATGCTGTTTCCATGGGAACAACCAGGGAACCACCTGGCTAGAAACTCGATGAGTCTGTGGCATGGCCAGGGCCCGTTGGGCAGGGCCGTGCCCTCACACGGTGCTGGGTCCATCCCGGGGGAGGCCGGCTACTGCTGACCACGCCGGGTATCCCAGGCCTTGTGCGGTTTGCGCTGCGTGGGGCTGGGGTCGAGTTCTGACACCCGGACTTTTTATTGCCTCTAGCACCTCCCTGGAGGCCGTGAAGACCCTTTTCTCCATGCCCAGATACTGGAAGGAATTTGCCAGTATCCAGTTGCAGCAGGGCTGGGACATGATGGCCTCCCGCCAGCGCTTCTCCCAAGGGGTGGGCTTGATCGCAAGGTAGAGTCTGGGCAATGGGAGCTCAGTGTGAGACCCTCCTCTGCCCCCGCCGGCGCTCTCAGCCCCGCCATGGGAGAGCGACGCTCTCTCCCCTTGGTAACTCCGGGCATTTTCTCTGTCCTGTTCCAGAGCCATGGTGGAGCACCAGACCCCACAGCTCCCTGCGGTGCTCAGAGAGGCCATCGCCGTCATGCAGAGTCAGGAGGAGCAGCCCCAGAGAAATATCGCCCTGACTTTCTGCACCGAGGTGAGATTCCGGAGCCGCCAGGCACATGTGGGCTTGTGCAGAGCAGCTCGGTCCCGTCCCAGGCAGGCAGGCAGGCACCGGGGCCCATCGCCAGCAGCTCGGCAACGCCACAGCCAGCCGGCTCCTCTGCCCACGTGGATCCTAGTGGGGCCGGGCAGAGTGGTGGGGGGCAGGGTGAGATTGCTCCTTGCTGGATGTGCCTCCGTGGGACCATGTGACAAGAGAAGATGTTTCTCCAGCGCCCTGAGGCCGGGCCTCTCTCCTCGCCTTTGCCTGGGGTTTCATTTTCTTCTGCCACGGCTCGCTCCAGGACACGTTGCGATGCCCAGAGATTCCCCTTTCCCTGGGCTTCATTAGGGGCTTGTGCATTAGTCGCCCCTCTGGGAATGGACCATCTCAAACACCAGCTGCTGGCTCCTTACCCCCAGAGATTTTTTGTGGCAGGAAGTGACCAGCTGGCAAAGATGCTGGCGCACGAACAGACCGAGAGGCAGATTTCTGCTCCTGCAGCTGATGTTGATTTTCTCTTTCCAGTTTCTCCGGAGTCCTTCCATCCTCACCACAGTCACCAGATCGGAGCTCCAGGAACAGCTGATGGAATGGACCAAAGATCCCAATCCGGAGATACGGAGGCTCTGTCTGCAGGGCCTGGGCAGTATCATCTTCCAGCCAGAGAAGGTGAGGGGCAGGGCTTGCCCAGGTGAGTCGTTGCTGCACTGGGAGATAACAGACACATCACTGTTGCAACCCCTGTTCTATGCCGTTACTGAGCAAGCCAGGCGTGAGGTGTCCCTGCTCCCTGGTGCGGGCAGAGCATGGTCGGTGGAGGCAGTGGGGGAGGGGAAGGAGACTCAGGGCGTCGCTCAGGGCAATGGGGGAGAGTGTCGGCTGACAACAAGCCCAAGCTCGGCAAGGGCAGACGAGTCGGGGGGCGGGGTCAGAGCTCGGGGGCCGGGGCCTGGAGCGGCTCCAGGCAGGCGACAGGGCGACTCTGCCCAAGGGCCAGGGGTGCAAAGCACCTGCCAGAGCGGCAGGAGAACGACTTTCTCCCCCGCTGGGGGCTGGCCGATGGGGGGATGGTCCAGCCCCTGCCCAGGCTCTGTCCCAGGCCAGGCGTGAGCTGCCTTCTGCCTTCCTGCAGGGGCAGTTGTTACGGGCCCAGCTGCCAGGGACCATCGCCATGTTCTGCGCCAGGAACGCATGGACTGTCCTGGAGGCCCTGAAGGACGCGGCAGACGCCAGCTACCTGCTCGCCGGGGAGGGGCTTGGCTCCATCTCCCAGGACATGGCAGTCAGCCTGCGCCCGCTCATTGACCACGTAAGGCCGGGACCCCGGAGAAGCACATTCCCCCTCCCCTGATGTCCTGGTATGACCCTGCCCAGCCCCTCCCCGCCCCCCAGGCCAGCCACACAGCACCCAAGGGGGCCCCTGCCAAGGGTGGGGAGTCTCCTACTCAGCCCCCTCCCTGGCAGAGCCCTTCTGGGAAATGGGGGCGCCAAGCTCCCAGCCCTGCTGCAGCCTCCCCTCCCACCCTCCTGTGCCCAGCCCCTCCCCGAGCCCCAAGGAGGCAGGCGGGAGCCTCAGGTCCCAGCGCCCCGGGAGGGGAGGCCAGAGCAGCCTCTGTCGCCAGGGACCTGGGCCTTCCCTCAGCCCCCTCAGGCCTTGCTGGGGAAGGAAGCAGGGAAGGGGCGATGGGAGGGGAGGGGAGGGATGGGGAAGAGGGACGGGGACGGAGGGACCCGGGAAGTGCAGCAGGAATGAGGTGAGGATGGAGATTCCTCGTAACTTGCCCCTTTCCACCCGTCACCCCCCCCATGCTCAGTGGCTCCCCTTCCTGGCACTGCACAGGGGTGGGCTGGGTCTCTCCAGGCCGGGCGGACGGGGGAGAAGAACATGGAGAGATTGGCCCCTCTCTGGACTCCAGGCGGCTGTGGGGCTGGGTGCAGGAAGCTCTCCACACACATTGCACCATGGACCTCTGGGTCTCAGCCCTGGCCAGCGCACAGTGTCTGTGGGGCTGCCTGGTGGTTGCGGCTTCCGCGGGCCAGGGCGGGTCCCGGTCGGGGTGCTGGAGCCGTGTGCGATTTGCGGCCGTCAGGCCCCTGAGCCTGGGACACGGCCTGGCTCTCACGGGCTTCCCCGCCCCGCGTGTCCTTACCAGGAGAGGGGCAATGTCCGCTCAGCCGCCATCTCACTGCTGGGCACCATGCTGGGCGGGGTGAAGGGCCCGGACAGACCCCGCGTGCGGCAGGAACTCACCCGCTGCCTGCTCCCGCTGCTGCTCCACCTGGCAGACGAGGAGCAGAGAGTGATCCTGGTAAGTGCCCCCTCGGTATGTCCCAGAGAGCAAAGCGCCAGAGTCCCCCGGGCTCCACCCCTCTCCAGAGCCCCTGCCCAGCCAGGACCATTGGGCACGTGCAGGGAGGCCTGAGGGGGGCCCCTTGGCTCTGACTCTCTGGGATCCCGGAGCCCCGGCGCTGCCGTCTCTGCGCAGAAGGGCCAAGCTGTGGAGATCCCGTCTGGCTCTTGCCAGCCAATGCTCAGCTCCCCCCCAAGCAGCGTCCCCTGCAGAACAAGGGGCAGGAGGCTCCCCAGGCAGGGAGAGCAGGAGCCCAAGGGGCAGGGAG
This sequence comes from Pelodiscus sinensis, assembly GCF_052426305.1. Lineage (NCBI taxonomy): Eukaryota > Metazoa > Chordata > Testudines > Trionychidae > Pelodiscus > Pelodiscus sinensis. The sequence goes on along the minus strand of NC_143063.1, from coordinate 7,850,562 downwards.
GAGGGGACGCGCCCCAGACGCTCCCTCTCTCAGCGAGGTCCTCTCGCTCTCCCCTCGTGCTGCAGAGCTGCAAAGCGACGCTCTTCCGCTGCGCCGTGTTCCTCGGCTGGGCCCATCTCAAGAGTCTCTTCTGCAGCCTGGCCTGGGATGGCTCCTCGCGGCTCTTGCCCGGCGTCGGGAAGTGCCTGGTAGGTGAATTCTGTGGGCCCGGGGAGCGGTGACCGGGGAGCTCAGGGAGACCTTTCTACCCCCACCCCGAGTGCCCAGGGGGATTCTCCCCCGCTCGTCACGCAGGGAGCAGAGGCAGCCCCCCCAGAGGGGCTCAGCATTTCCTCAGTTGTTATCCAATCCCACCCTTTCCACTGCCCCCATCTCCCGAACTTAGCGCTGCCCCTGCCTCCTGCCCGTGGGCTCCTGCCCCTCTGCCTGTGCCCAGCTTGGAAATGCTCTTCCCCAAGAGCCCGACTCCGGACATCTGGGCTCCTACTGGCTCTTGCCCTGGCTTCCCTCTGTGCTTCAGCGACCCTGGCCTGTCAACTGTAGGTCGATCAGTTTGTCTGCTCTGAGCATGTCTCCTGCTCTGCTCCTAGATGAAGAATTACAAGAGGAACTTCCCCAGGTTCCTGTTCCAGGCCTTAGAGTATCTGGAAAGCTCCCAGGCGTCCATCAGACATTCTGCAGCCCTCTTCATCGGTAAGCAAAGCAGCCCCCGGGAGCTGTTCCAGGGCTGTTAGAGTTAATAAAATCTGCACACGAACAAAAAGGGGTTTCAGGACAAGCATCAGCCAGCACCTCAGGCGCCTGCTGCAACTGCAGCTGTGAAACAGGGATGGAACATAGAGGAGTTAGTTGAATAAAATATCAGTGCTATTGTGTTTGGGTGTGTGATTTCGTTCCTCCCGTCCCTGGCGTACTGCTGCTAGGTCTGCAGCTTGCCCAGGTAAGGAGTATCACGTGCTCTTTCCTAAATGACTAGAAGTCAAGTTGTCTAAAAGAATTGCACCCGGTGTGCCCTCTGAGACGGCGTGAAATGCTGCTCCGAGCTCTCAATGAACATTACGGGGGAGGGAGAGCTCAGTGCTTCGAGCATTGTCTTACTGAACCCAGGGTTATGAGTCAGTCTTTGAGGGGACTGTTTAGGAATCTGGGGCAAATCTGTCAGGGATGGTGCTTGGTCCTGCTGTGAGGGCAGGGGGCCGGACCTGATGGCGTCTCAAGGTCCCTTTGAATTCCAAAGTTCTCTGTTTTACTGCTCAGATTTGCACTCTTGTTTGAAGAAATATGGGAACGATTAAAAAATTCAGTGACGATTAATCGCAGGCTTAACCATGTGCACCTCCCCTTTGAGTTCAATCTCCTTCGCCAATCGGCCTTTCAGTGATTCCTGGGGTCGGATGCTTTCTCCATTGTGTTTTGCATCACACTGAAGGACTGTCTTGAATTTCCCAAGGGCTGTCTTATGGGAATGGCTGACTCTTTAGTAATTTGCAGGGATGACACTGAAACAGTGTGAGCTCCATTCTATTCCTTGTCTGTGTAGGAGAAACCATCCACCATTACTGTGACCTGTTGTCAAAAAGAGTGACTGCAGCTGGTGTCACCCGCCTGTGTGAAGGTAAGGAAATACCTCTGGGCGTTTGGGCATCTGTGGGCAGTATGAGGCCTGAACACAGATGTCACAGTGTCCCTCTGGGTCTGAGGACAGTGCTGAAGGGAGAAGAGTGGTCTTGCTGGTAGGACATAAGAATGGGAGTCGGGAGCTTTGAGCCACCAGGAGCAACTCTGTGCCTCACCTTCCCCATCCGTGAAATGGGGGTAAGAACAGAAAGGCTCTCAAGGACAGCTGGCCAGAACGGAAAAGGACCCTCACTATGACGAGGCATTAGTAGGAGGAGAGGGATTCTTACCCTGTGTCAGAAAAGTTTGCATTGTCTCCTCCCCAAGGACCTTCACCCAGAGATTGATTCTTAGCTCCTACGGTATTCTGCCAGGCCCCCTGGGAACTCCTTTCCCTGCCACCTCTGGAGCACTGAAGGCGGCACAAATGCACAAAGGGTTCAGTAGAAGTGAGGAGCCTAAACCCTTTCTGTGGATCGGCGCCTGAATGGCAGAGTCACGGTTGTTGTCGTGTTCCCGGGGCAAAGGCCATTGGGAAGCAGAGGTTTTCCAGGCCTCAGTTACAGCAGCTCTGTGGGGTTTCCAACCTGTTTCCTCTTTGTTTCAGCTTTTCAGCAACAGCCTTTAAAATCGGACAGGGACACGTGGCTCATCCTGAATGAACATCGGCAATGGCTGCAGAAGATTGCGAACCGCGTGTTGGGTGCTTCTTACGACTTGGGAGCGGCACCGACACAGAAGGACTCTTCCTCCTGCCACGGTAGGTACCACAGACGGGAGCAGCTCTTTGGAGCAGGGAGGCAGGTTCCGTGGGGCGAGAGGGGCCGTGAGGGGTGGCAGGAGCGGCGCGGCGTCCCGGAGTCACCGGGGGCCACTCGCCTGGGGGCTGGAGCTGAGGGAAATTGTTCCTACCACGGCCCTGCCCCAAACGACCCCCCCCGCCTTTGGGCTCCATGCGTGATGGCCCAGCCCCCCAGCCACAGCTTCTCCATGGGATCCCCTCCGTCAGCAGCGCACGGAGAGAGGGGGATTCTCCAGGACTCCCTTCGGCCATCGCCAGCCCCAGGGGAGCAGCGGCCGGGGGAGGGGCTGAGCTCTCTCAGGGATGCCGGCTCTCAGGGAAATGGCAAAGGGGGAGGAAGGGGAACCTGCCCTGGTCCAGATTCTCCCCCTTGACAATTGTGTCCTTCTCATCTGTGCTCCTGCCCTGTCTCCTCTGACAGACACCGGCTGAGCCCACCGCTCCCCGGCCTGGCCGGGAGACCAAGCAGCTGGGACACCACAAGGATCCGGAAGAGGCAGAGCTGCACGTGACGGGGAACCAGCCGCGACCGGGACCAGGAGCCGTTCAACCCACAGGCCAGAGGACGCCAAGCCCCTCCCCGGCCCTGCGGCGCGTCCACAAGAACCGAGGATCCGCTCCTGGCCCAGAGACTTGCAGCTGTCGTGGACTTTTGCTTGTTCCCCAACATTTGTCCTGCCCGACACCCCAGGACATGGCTTGTGAGTCACCATCAGAGCCACCCATCTCCGGGCCCTTCCCACTGGCCTCTGCCCATCTGGGTGGGTCTCTCTCGTCGTCCGTCTGCCTTCCCACAAAGACCAGCGTGGGACCACTCTCCTGGGGGGCAGGGAACTGGGGTCCGCGGTGGGGGAGGGGTTGGGGTTGCGCGTTCTGGGGTCCGCGGTGGGGGAGGGGATGGGGTTGCGCGCGTTCTGGGGTGCGCGGTGGGGGAGGGGCTGGGGCTGCCCAGCATTCTGGGACTGGGGTGGGAAGCTTAGGCTGCCCGGCTGCTCTGGGGCTTGCGGGGGTACCAGGGCACCGGGCGGCCTGAGGGCTGGTGTGGGAGGGTAGAAATCTGGGGCTGGGCAGCCACCAGTGTGGGGAGGAGAGGGCAGGGCAGGGGAGGGGCAGTAGCCTGGTGGGCTTGGGGGGGCGGAGCCTTAGGAAGAAGGGGCGGGGCTGAGGTTTGCCTTCCCTCATCAGCCGTTCGCCCGCTGCCCATGCCTCCCACTGCTCTCTGCCAGTCGGGTAGAGGCCCTGGAGAGAGGGGACGTGCCCAGGCACAGAAGTGCTGTGGTCAGGTGCCCCGGCCACAAGAGACTCCTCTGACCCCCAAGAAACCCCACAGAGCCCTCTGCCAACTGGGGCGGGTTTCACCCCTCCCCCATCTCAGAAGGCCACGTGGGGAATTCTTGGAGGGGTCTTGGACCCTCTTATGGTTTTATCCCCGTGGATCTGCCTCGGGAATGGATTTCACCGATTGGTGATGGGTGCGGGGCAGGGACCCATCTGGAAGTGGGGCAGGGGACCCCTCTGAGGACTCCTCTCCCGCCCTCCACCAGTCACTGTGGCCCCTGCCCGTAGGACCCGCCAGGGAGGGGACTGCACCACATGGGGGAAGTGCCGCGGTCTGGGGCCCTGCCTGCAAGAGGGTCCTGTGACCCCTCCAAGGAGTCTCTCCACCGTCCCCTCCCTACCAGTGAGGGTCACCCCCTCCCCTCCGCCTCAGGCCAGCTCAGAAGGGAAACGTGCACCAGTCAGAGCAGCCAGTGCCCGACAGCCTAGGCCAGAAGCCTCCATCTCTGGAGCTGAGCTGCCGGCCGGCACCATCGCCCTGGACGCCCCAGCGCAACAGTGCGAGGAAGAGCCCGTCTCGCTCCTTGGACGTCTTTCCAGAACTCAGCACCTGGCCCTTCGGGCTGCCCCTCTGACTGGTGCACGTTTCCCTTCCGAGCTGGTGTGGGGGAGGGGGTGACCCTCACTGGTAGGAGGGGACGGTGGAGAGACTCCTTGGAGGGGTCACAGGACCCTCTTGCGGGGAGGGCCCCAGACCGTGGCACTTCCCCCATGTGGTGTGGTCCCCTCCCTCGCTGGTCCTACGGGCAGGGGCCACAGTGACTGGTGGAGGGCGGGAGAGGAGTCCTCAGAGGTGTCCTGTGACCTACTTCCCAATGGGACACTCTGCGGGGGACACCTGCCCCCCGGAGGGACAACTCCCAGCCTGGCTGCGTTACACCAGTCGCTGGGGACAGACCCGCAGTCACGGCGTGCTCCGCTTAGACAGGGCTGACTCCCACGCACGACGCCGCAAAGGGGTTAGGGTGGGAGCCAGTTAGGATCCGGCCCATCCGTCAAACCCACTCTCGGGGCGGCGCTACGGGGCCACGTTCCCTCTCAGGTGCAGAATGACCTTTGTTAGGTGCGGCAGGGGGCACAGGGCAGGGGCAGCGGTACTTGTTCTGGCTGGGGGCAGCCTCGGGGGCGCGGCCGGGGATGGAGGATATGCGGCGCGGGGGAATTATCTGAACTCCTGGACTAATAAATGTATCTCTGCTGTAGACCCTGCGTTGCTGTGAATCCCTCTGTCGCGACAAAGATTGTGTTTGATGTTTGTTTGTCTTGTGGGGTTTGTCTTATTGCTGGCCTTGTGCTGTGTTGTGTTAAACACAAATCCCGCGTTAGGCAGAAACGGATTAATAGGCATTGCTGACTGTATCTGCAGAAGCTATTGTCTCAGCAGGGCAGAGGCCCAGCAATGCCAGGCACAGCAGCTCCTGCGCGACGTGGGGACGCTTCTGCCCCAGGGAGGTGGGGGGGGGCAGCTCTCTGCCTGGGGACCCGCCCGGCCTGTCTGCTCAGGAACCTCTCAGCAGCTATATCCTGCAACAAGCCGTGAGCAGCCGTGAGCGTGGGCAACGCAGCCTCTGGCCATAGGACAGGCAGCTCCCTCCTGCAGCCCCTGGACAGCTCCCTCCTGGCCTGAGCCACACAGAACCCAGGCGTCCTGGGCCAGACAGCTGACCATGTGTGTGTGGGGGGGTGACATCTCCCAGCTCATGATCCCCCAGCACTTCACAGACGTTCCTGAAGCCTCCCACCCTGGGCCGTGGGGACTGGAGAGCACCCAGCTCCCCCCAGGAACACCCAGATCCCTTGCACTCTCCAGACCTCAGCTGGCCGCTGCCAGTCCCTCTCTCTAGCCCGTTTCTGGGCAGACTGCAGTCCCTCCTGGCCACTCCTCCCTGGCAAAGGGTGCAGACCTGCTACATCTGCAACCCTGTCTTCAGGCCTTACGGCCTGGGGCTTCCCCGGCCCAAGCCCTCCCAGCCTGCCATGTCTGCTGTCCTACCTCGGTGCTTTGTACCTCGGTACCTTCGGTGGTCTGGACTGTCAGTGTCAGCGTCGTCTGGTCAGGGTCGTCCTGGAGCGCTCCTGACAGGACCTCTACTCCGTCGGTGATAATAAACTCTCGGCTGCGTGCGTAACAGTCGGTACTCCCTTTATCTAGCGTGTTAGACCCCGTGCACTTGGGTCAACACAAGAGATCTCTGAGAGGCCCCGGAAACGACAGATGCAGGCAAGGTTTGAAATCAGTCGAGCGGGTTTATTGTCAAATGCGAAGCTCTACCAGTTGGTAACACAGATCAGTAGAATGTGACACCACTGGGCACTATGGCCCGCGTTGACACGGTACCAACACCAGGCAGGCCTATTGCCATATAACAGGTATTAACAGCACTTAGTCAAAGTTAAGTTACTGCGCACTCTGTAAGTTTAGGCAATGACACCTGCCGTTCAGGCGCCTAGTGCGCCCCCTCCAAGGTCGGCCGGAGAGCACCCTCTGCGGTGTCCTTTTATAGACAGGTACAAACAACTTACATCATTTCTTTACGTACCAGGTTACCACCCTCTGTTGCCTAGTTACCACCCCTCACTGGATGGAAGGGGGGCTCCGTTACTATCCTTCATGCTGTCAATTTTGACCCGGTCCTGAACCTAGGTCGGTCTGTGCATTAGTTTTTAGGGAGTTTTTGTACCAAGACATTTCTTATTAAGATGTTCCATTACTCCCCTTTGGCTCACAGTCTGTACCCAATGCCTCCCTGTGTCCTTCCATGCTCGACCTAACTTACACAATCCCACAGGTATCAATAGGGCTTCTTTCTTGGCTCCTGTGTTACTGAACCAAAGTCTTGCTCACTAGATTGCAGGCCTGTTGCTGTTTCCGTGTTGCAGGCCTTAGGCCTGCTGACTCCATATTACTGACCCTCAGCTTACTACATCTGCCTCTCACAGCCCCGCCCACCACGGCTGCCTCTCGCAGATGCACAGACAGACCTTCCAGGACACAGGAATCAAATCCTCACCTTACAAGAAGTGATTTTTGTTACAAAACAGGAGAGAAACGTGATAAAGAGTACTTGTTTCCTTGATGTTACAGAGCAACTGAGGAAACCGAATTAAAACAGAAAAAACCCTCTAGCACAATGCTCATTTTTTCGGGACAAATGGCTCCTGCGCAAGAGGGGGGTTTTCACATCTACACAGCTCCTTTTTGTGTAAAAGCCTCTCGTGCAAAAACTGTTGCTAATTAATTATGCAACTGAAGCGTGGCGATAGTCTACTCTGTGCTTCATTTGCACAAGCTTTTGCGGAGAAAGGTTGCGGTATGGACGTAGCCAAAGAGAGCAGGCAGGGAACCTAAATCCAATTCACATTTCAACCCTCTGTCTCGATTGGTTCTCCTGGCCCCCTGGCTGACACCTTTGCTAGGTACCTGAATTAACCCTTTAATCAGCGGGTGCTGGTCAGCACTCCTCCTGTTCATGACACCTTCCCATGGGCCCGCCTCCATGTCGTAGAGCTCAGCAGTTTGGCATTGGCCCCTTTCCTCTGGTGCAGCCAGGTGAGGGGAGAGTGGTCGGTTACACTGTCAGAGCCGCCCAAATAGCTATCTAAGGGTTGGAGTATTGTGTCCAGTTCTGGGCATCACATTTCAAGAAAGATGTGGAGATATTGGAGAGGGTCTTGAGAAGAGCAACAAGAATAGTTAAAGGTCTAGAGAACATGACCTATGAGGGAAGGCTGAAAGAATTGGGTTTGTTTAGTTTAGAAAAGAGAAGATTGGGGGGGACAGGATAGCCGTTTTCAGGTATCTAAAAGGGTGTCATAAGGAGGAGAGAGAAAACTTGTTCATCTTTGCCTCTGAGGATAGAACAAGAAGCAATGGGCTTAAACTGCAGCAAGGCAGCTTTTAGCTGGACATTAGGAAAAAGTTCCTAGCTATCAGAGTGGTTAAACACTGGAATAAATTGCCCAGGGAGGTTGTGGAATCCCCATCTCTGGGAATATTTAAGAGTAGGTTAGATAAATGTCTATCAGGGATGGTTTAGACAGTATTTGGACCTGCCATGAGGGCAGGGGACTGGACTCAATGACCTCTCGAAATCCCTCCCAGTCCTTGTATTCTATGATACTATCATCTGGTGGCGTGTTTTTATTCATCAAAGGGCCAATTAAGGTGAATTGAACATATGACCAGTTTATGAAGGGTAAATTTACAAAATAGGGGATTCAGTGGATATTAAAAAATGGTTAACGACAATCAATAAACAGTACAAGCGACGAGGAGTCCTGTGACACCTTATAGACTAACTGAAGTGTAGGAGCATAAGCTTTTGTGGGCAAAGACCCACTTCGTCAGATGCAAACAGTACAGTAATCAATTCCCAAAAATCACAAGGAAAAGGAAAATTTCGGCTGAGTCCAAATGGCATGGTCAGTGTAATAACCAAAGTTTATAGCAGCCTTCTTGAAAGTTCCCAGACTGTCGCTCTGGAGCTCAAATCTCGCAGCTCACCGAGAGCTTTGAGAGGAGCCCTGAGAAGAGCCCTCCGAGTCCTCTTCCCTGCCGATGGTAAGTAGTTCTCAGGGTGGATGGCGATGGGCTTCAGTGGAGTCTCCTGTAAGGCTGCAGTTGTCTTGATCCAGAGTCTGATGTCCTGTGAGGAAAACCCCGCGCACCCTGCCTCTGGGACGGACATCCCCAAACTGTCCAGCTATCGGCCTTTTATCCCGTCTCAGGCGGGAAATCCCTGCGAGGGAAACCCCTCAGAGTCTGCCCCTGCTAGGGAGACCCTGTGTGTGAACTTCTGAGGTAAAGCCAGTTCAGACCGGACAGTGTGTGTTTGTGAGAATGACAGACACACACACAGAGTGACAGAGATTTGTGCATTGCCGAGCTCCCTCCATCCCCTGCTCTCTGTGTGGAGATAGGGCATAAGAGTAGAGGGAGGGAGGAACACCCTGACATCAGAGCCCCCCCCTTCTCCTTCCCACACCCTGCACAGCAAGCAGGAGGATACCAAGGGGGCAGCTTCAATGCAGAAGGCAGGAGCAGCATGAAAATGGGGAGAGGAGCAACTGAAGCGTTAGCCCTTGAGAGCTTCCTGGACAAACCAGCCAGGATCATCGGCCAGAGGCTCTGAGATCTGTCATTAGACCCCGATCCACTGCTCGGTGACCACTGCTCTACTATTTCTGCTGCTGCCGCTTCTGCTGCTGCTTTTCTTCTTCTTCTGGGCTGTGTCTACACTGCACCCCTTTTCCGGAAAGGGATGCAGATGAGATAAGTCGGAATTGCAAATGCAGCGGGGATTTAAATTTTCCCTGCTCCATTTGCATGAACATGGCTGCCGCTTTTTTCCGGCTCGGGGCTTTGCCGGAAAAAAGCGCCAGTCTAGACAGGGATCTTTTGGGAAAAAAAGCCTTTTCCGAAAGGTCCCTTATTCCTCTTAAAATCAGGACACAGCCCTGCTGCTGCTGCTAATTCCTCTTTCTTCTGCTGCTGCTTCTTCAGCTTCTCCTATTCCTGCCTCTGCTTCTGCTGTTCCTGCTGCTCTTTTCTTCTTCTGCTGCTGCTGCCTCTTTTCTTCTCTGTTTCTTCTACTGCTTCTGCAGCTGCTGCTGCTTCTCTGGCTGCTGCTGCTCCTTCTTTTTCTGTGGATACTTCTGCTGTTGCTGCTATTGTGCTACTTCTTCTTCTCCATCTGGTGTTTGTTTCCTGTTGCTACTCTTTCTGCTGCTGCTACTTCTTTTTCTGTTCCTTCTTCTGCTGCTCCTTCTGCTGCTGCTGTTGCTTCTTCTGCAGTGCTGCTGTTTCTGCTGCTTCATCGGCTTCTATGGTTCCTTCTGTGGCTGCTCCTATTTGTTTTTCTGCTTCTCCTTCTTCTGTTTGTGCTTCTGCTTCTTCTGTGGCTGCTGCTGTTTTCTTTCTTCTGCTGCTGCTGTTTCTACTACTCTCAGGGTAAGTCTACATTTGCCCCCTAGTTCGGAGTAGGGAGGCAAATGAAGCATACCGAAGTTGCTAATGAAGTGTGGGATTTAAATATCCCGTGCTTGATTAGCATATTTGCAGCCGGTGGCCATTTTAAAATGCCAGTCGCCCGATTTAACTCACCGTGTGTAGACACTGTAGTCCGATTTAAAACCCTTCCCTCGATTTAACCATTACTCCTCATTGCACGAGGAGTAACAGTTAAATCTCGCGCTTCATTAGCAACTTGGGTATGCTTCATTTGCCTCCCTCGTCCGAACTAGGGGACAAGTGTAGACACACCCCCACTCAATAAGGAGCAGCCAGAGATCATGACGCAGGGATGATTCCCAAAGCCTTATTCTGCCCCTCTAGTGGAGCTGGCGGGAAGTGGGGGGGGGAGGGGTGACCCACAGTAATTAGGAGCCTGCTGGAAGTCTCCAGAGAGCTGTCACCTCTGCACCTGGGAAGGGAAGGGGGAGGGGCTGGCTCCTCAGGGGCTGGGCCTGGGCATCTTCTCTCAGGAAGCCGGGGAAGCCTTGTGCCCGGTAGGGAGCTGGCTCCATCACTGTAGCTGGCTGGGCCCTCACCCCGCTCTGCCCTGTCAGGAGGAGGGGAAGGGAACTTGGGGGCTGAGGTGGTAACAGAGCATCTCCCTCCCTCCCATTTAACACTCCATTGGCATCCACAGCAAAGTGTGGGACACTTCCGGCCCACGCAGCCTCCTCAGCACCTGCCCTGCTATCGACAGGCACATTTGCCTTCCCTCTGCTTCCTCTGCCTGTTCCAGTGCGAGAGGAAACCGCAACATCCTCTGGGAGGAGGGTCCCAACTACGGGATGGTTTCCCTCTGCTCCCATTGAATGCTCTGTTCCCTTGAGACTTTCATCCTCCTTAAGAGCACTGGGGCTCTCAGACTGGAGGTGGGACAGTACTACTGAGTCCCGGAAAGTCTCATCAGCATAGCTCTCTGCCTCCCTTAGCTCCTCCAGTTCAGGCACCCTGGCCTCCAAAGCACGAACTCGGTCTCTGAGGGTCAGGAGCTCCTTGCAACGGGTGCACACATACGCCACCCGCCCACAGGGCAGGTAATTATACATGTTACACTCGACGCAATAAACAGGATCGCCCCCACTCTGCTGCTGGGCTTGTGTCTCCATTTTTTTAATGAATAAGTTTAAGTATAAACTGGGATTCTTTTTAAACCTCTGGAATATAGATTATAATACAGGTTACGTTTTAAGGAAGGTCAGAAGTCACTAGTGCCCTCTAACCTCCCCCTCTAAACTCCCTGTTAGCTGTTCCTGTTCACAAGCTCCCTGGTTGCTGAGTCACAGGCTTATATAGCTCTGGTAGCCCCTCCCCCTGACTGAGGCTCAGCCAATTAACAGAGGCTTCTAGGTATCAAACCTTTTAGAAGTTCCTTCAAACAAACAAACAAACAAACCAAACAGACAAACACAACACAAGCTCAGCACACAGCAAATAACTCCCCCCCCCCCACACACACACAAACACACACTCCAGACAGCCACTTACCACAAGGGTCCCACTTTTACTCTTCTTTTACCTGGAGAACTCCCTCTCCAAACTCCCTGTTAGCTGTTCCTGGTCGCAAGCGGAACAGGACTTCACTTGACTGCGTACTGAAATGTTTCTGTGTTTGTCAAGTAGCTTGCTAATGTTTTCAGTGCCAAAATCATCCCTGATTTCATGTGGGAGAAGTGAGGCAAAGAAAAAAGCTGCCCGTTCATTTAGTTCATTCTCTGGAAACCTCTTACTCAGAGGCTCACACAGCAGGGAGGTGAAACGTAGAATAGGTTCACTGCTGAACTGGTCATCGGTTGTGGTTGATTTGATTTGATTGTTCACACTGTTTCTCCAAGATCCTGCCCTCTCATCCTGCGGCTCTGGGCCCTTGCTAACTGCACAGCCTCACGCGTTGTCAAAGAACCTTTCTGGGAGCATTTAGTCAGTTCTGCTAATTCATATGAGACCTCATTTAATACAGCTGCAGTGACGTGGCAATTAGTGTCATGGAACTTAGTCAGGCAGCACTTTGCTATTGGGTCATTATTTTTTGAGATTTCCTGTTCCAAATAGTTAAGAAGGGGCTCCTAATTACACAGCAAAGCACTTCCAGCAAAATGTCTAGGTGGCCACATCACTTCAGTTGGAGGTTTCAATGATACAGTCTCATTTTCTGTGACATTTGCTATTTCCTCAAATTGTCCTCTTCGGACTGAGGATCTGCAAAAGATTCTATAAACCGTCTTCAAAAGGGTCTCTCCTGTCTTCAGCACTGGCACTTGGTTCCACACATCAGCTAAACCCAGGTCTTCTCCATGGGTCAGGCAGTGTTGTGCTGTTAAATGTGGGATGCTCTGCTTGAGTTGTCTGGCAACACCATTGTTTTTCCCCAGCACGACTGAAGCACCATCTGAAGTGAACATCGCTGTTTTCATCAGATCCCGCTTATTCAGGGTGTCAAAGGCTTTGAGAGCAGCTGTAACAGCTTGTGCATTCCAAGCAGATAACTGAATCGTTCCACCAAACACAGTCTTCTGCCCTGCACATGCTGCAGCTCTCAACTTGAAGTCAATGACAAGCAAGTTGGTGACAGAAATACCTGTGCTCTCATCAGTAATAAGTGTATGGTAGGAAGACAGGCTAATAGCTGACTTGATTTCTGCACAGACCACACTGATGATTGACTCCAAAACCGCAAAAGCAGAGTTTTTCTATGCCAGCTTGTACATACTGGTGCTTTCCCATGTGCTCATTTATATTTTGCGCATTTCTATTCTGGAGCTGTTCATTTGTACGGGAAGCAGAAAGTTATCTGTGAGAATTTTTATTTTTTCTGGCTTTAAATGTTTTCTGTCCTTCAGTTCCAGCCTCTTCTGTTTCTTTTTTGTGTTTCTAAGAGCATCCTTCACAACTCACATCCCAGGGGAGGAGAATTCCTGCTCCTAAGAATATGTGCAGCAGATTCAAGACTTTTGCTTGATGAATCCTCTTCATGTTGTCCAAGGGCTTCCCCCTTCCCACTTGTATCCTGCGGAGAAGTGGCTGCATAGTCTAGTCTGAGTCCAAATTTAGCAGGCTGCATATTCTAGTCTGAGTCCACATCAGCACTGTACTGGAATATGTCCCCCCTCTGTACACTGATCTGGCCTTGAGATTGTTGAAATTCTGCTTCAACTCTTTCATTCAGCCATTCTCCTTTGACCGTGGGGCAGCATTTCTTCTTAGGGTTTGCTCCTGTGTTGGTTGATGCTCTTTGTCTTCATTAACACATGACTGTTAAAAGGTGCAGAAGGGCTGGGGGTCATGTAATATCACGTATTCTGCTCTTAATTAAAAATCCTGTACTCCATGGGTCACACCTTGCAGTATCATTAGTGCCCACATGGATGAGTAGCATGGGGTAGTAGTCAGAGGGGTGGATATTCCTTGACAATGCCTCTGTAATGTCTCAGATACGCGCCCCTGGCAGGCCGCACCTCCCGAGATGACTTGTCAGGGTGACAGATGGGTGCCTTCGTCCCCCTCAGAAAGGAGTCTCCAACCACTGAGGAAGATTTCACAAAGCAAAACTGATTCCAAAATGATCAGTCTCTGAGGCCCAGTGAGAGTCAGAACTGCTCAAGAAAAAGCTACAATACATCTGGTTTTACTGAATAATTGCTGTCTGCTGCCGTAGCTTCTAAAAGATGGTGAACTACCTGGATTTCATCCGCTGTAGCCCAGTCCATCACAGCTAGAATCCAAACTAATTCCACTTTGATAGGCAAGTTTCTTCTGGCTCTTTGTCATACACAGTTTACAGAGTAGTAATGTTAACCCAGTTAACCCATGTGGCCCTGACCCAGGAGCAGCTTGGCAGCAACCATGTGATCCTGGCCACAACACCAGCCCTGGGGACAGCAGAGAGCTGCCCAGATTAGCACCCACTACCCCACCAAACCCAGCACCACCAGCAGCTTCCTTGCCACCGGTAGGATGGCGAGTGCAGGTTAGGTCTACACTACAGAGTTTTTGCTCAAAAACGGCCATCCACATCTCAAGTGCTTTTTTGGGCAAGTAAAACCAAAGAACAGAGGGGTTTTCCCGGTGAAGGTATTCCTCAGTCTACGAGGAATAATTCCTTTTTGAAAAACACTTTTTCGCAAAAAGGTGTATGTGGACAGGCAAAAGGGGGTTTTTTGCACAAGAAAAGAGAAGAGGAAAAAGCACAGGTGCCCTGGTGGCCATTCTAGCCATAGTAATCACTGCTCACTTCAAGAAAGCATCCAGGCAGTCTGGACGCTCTCTTTCGCAAAAGTGCATCCGTTTTTTGATGCACTTTTGCAGTGTGGATGCTCTCTTGTTTAAGAAGTTTTTGCAGATGAAAAGCTTCTTGTGGAAGAAGGCTGTAGTCTACACTTAGCTTTAAGAGAAAATGTAGGATGAACTTCAGCCACTTCTATAACAGCATTTCTGTAGAAAATCCCCTTTTTATAAACAAACAAACAGACCTCAGACAAAGCCTTTCCTATCATATGAACAGCAACCTTCTCATTAGCACTTTAAGCCAACTTTAGGGTCATCGGCTCCCACAGTCCCAGGCTGTAAGGCCAGAAGGGACGGCCCTGCTCCTCGAGTTTCACCTCCTGCGCAACACAGGCCTGAGATATTCCTCACAACAGTTCCTGTGTCACTCCCGGCCCCATGTGTCTTCACCTTTGCCTGGGTTCTATGGACCAGCTCTGGCTCTTACAGGAGCGGATGATTTCAAGAGACCGCTCTTGTGTGTGAATCCTGGGCAGACTATTCCCCGGCCTTTCCGGAAGGACAGAAAAACCCACTGGCTCCTTCTTTTTATTCTAGGCTGCATTTCTTCTTGCGAAGACTCACCTCAAGGGAGCACAGACACAGCCAGGTGCTCAGGGTGGTGGTCCAACCTAGAGCAGCCGAGGCATGCTCCGGCCTCAGCCAGCAGGAGCAGGCCTTGCCAGAGGAGCCCAAGAAAACCAGAGGCTCTTGAAAGCTCCTATCGGGCATAAGAAGACTCTGTCTGTAGCCAGTGTGGCAGCTTCATAGCAGAGGCTGATGAGGAGACAACAGCTTCCTCACCCACAAGCTAGTTTTACTAGCTAGGAGCTTACAAATTAGAAAGGGAAAGAAGCTGCAGTATTAGATACGCCAGAGCACAACACATCTTCAGGGAAAGGGAACAGAGCCAAGAGCCCAGACACTGCTGCATGCAGAGAGAAAGGAAATGGAGTGGAGAGCCCAGAAGCCCAACAGAACACATCTACGCACACTGTGGGCTAGCAAATACCTACGCTGAACAGTGGAGTGTCTGACTGGGACATGCTTGGGAATCTCTTCTTTTCTGGTCTCAATAAACCTACTGTGACTCACACGTCTCATGCCCTGTTCTCATCCTGCTAGTGTTCCCTCCTTCCAGGCCATTGGACAAGATAGTTTCCAGCGCGGGAGCTTAAAGAGGTCATGGACTATAGGCATTGGGTAGGTGTTTGAGGATATATTAAGGATCTTTAAGATTCATAAACTGTCAGTCTGGAATGTAACCCTTTGCTTTCCAGAACCAGAGCGATTATTCCCACAAGCCCAAAATGAAAAAATCAGACCAGGGAGCCTGAGAAACATGCTGCAGTCAGCACCAGCCAGTGACCTATTGGCAGCAAGGGCAAATGAGAAGGAAGCGGAGGGATCCGCTCCACCAAGAACATCAAAGCGTAATGTCTATGAAAAGTTATAAGGAGCTGAGATTAGAAACTGACAAGATCTCAGTAGTAGGCTGGAATTCTGGTTTCAGTCACCCCTGTGTAAATCCGCCTCCCCCGCCACACGGATACTCCTCACGTCAGTGTTTTTAAGATCAGATTCTGATCAGTCACACCACAGTAAATCCCTGGTTATACAGGAGACGTGACCCTGGATTCACAAGGGTGTCAATGAGCAGGCTTTGAATCTAAAAATCCACATGCTCTGTCAGCACCAATTACATAGCCCCATCCATGCATAAATTCTTATATAGCCAAGTCCTCTGATCTGAGAGCGCCAGAGAAGGTCCGCCACTCTGAGCAGGTGTAGTGCCATTGTGCTGGATGGGGAGAAGATGTGGTAAAATCATTCCAACGGCGGCGTTTGTCCCCACTTGCTATGTATTGGTGCTCCATGGGCAAGGATAGAGGTGGTGGATGCTGAGCACCAGAGATCTGCCACATTGGACAGGGGGATGCAGCTACTCTGGGGTCTCTGGGTACAAATAACTGATAGCAAAATCAATACCACTCTCCAGAAAACCCACTGACTGCTACACTTACCTACACGCCTCCACCTTCCATCCAGCACACACCATTCCATCCATTGTCTATAGTCAAGCCCTTAGATACAATCACATCTGCTCCAACCCCACTGACAGACCAAAAACTTTAAGATCTCTACCAAGCATTCGTAAAACTCAATTACCCACCGGTGGAATAGAAACAAATTGAAAGGGCCAGACAAACTTGCAGAAACCATCTACTTCAAGATAGGCCCAAGAAAAGCTAGTTAAACTCCAACACATCAAGCACCTACAACCTACACTGGAACAGGATACTACACTCCGAGAGGCCCTGGGTGACAGACCTATACTCTCTAATAGACAACCACCTAACCTCAGGAAGATACTTACTAACAACCACAAGGCACAGCACATCAATACTAACTCTGGAACTTTCCCTTGTGACAAACCCCATTGCCAACTTTGTCCACATATCTACTCTGGTGACACCATCACTGGACCTAACTATGTCAGTTATACGATCGAGGACTCATATTCCTGTTCATCCAGCAATGTGACTTATGCCATCATGTGTCAGCAGTGTCCCTCTGCAATGTATATTGACAGACTGCTCAGTCACTTTGCCAAAGAAAAATACCCACAAATCTGACATCTTCCAAGAGAAAATCCTATTAGTCTACATTTCAGTCTACCTGGGCATTCCCTTAGAGACCTGACAACATGCATCTTACTTCAGAAAGACTTTAACACTAGATTACAGAGAGAAACTTCAGAACTTTCATTCATGCTTAAATTTGACAGGTTACAAATGGGCCTTAATAAAGATGTTAGTTACCTACACATTACAAAGACAGCTTCCCCAACTATTGATAGTCCTAGTAACTGCTGATTAGCCACTCACTGACTTAAAATAAGCTATTTCCTCCTTCCCTCTCCCCCTCCCCACCTTTTGTTCTACAATCTGATTTGTTAGTTTATAATGTGCTCACCCTCTTTATTGTATTCCTTTGTTATATATGGTCACGCCAATTCTCTTTCAGAATAGGATTTGGAGAAGTGGGTCTGGCCCAAGAAAGCTCACCACCTAACAACTATCTTGTTAGTCTTTAAAGTGCTATATATTTTTCCTTTTGTTTTACCATGCTACCACAGTGCATTTGCTAGACCTGTGCCTTAGGGAAAAGAATTGACCCATAGTGATTCAAAAGTGACTTTGATTCCATTTCGCTTCCTGTACAAGTTAGTCACACTTTGTTTGGCCCCAGTAACCCTATGTCAAATATTTACTAGGCTCTCATCAGAATCAACATTACAGCTGGGCAAACCTCTCCATGCAAACCCTGTTTTTCACTTGCTTACAAGTTGTATGAAACACCCCGGGTTCAGCCAGGCATAGGAACAAGCCTCTATTGCCGTCTGCCTCTTGTCTACACTTTTGCAGCTTCCTCAACAACGGCTGGTCTGAGTCCCATGCTGGCCACAATCTCCTGTCCCTCAGGATACTGATGCCCCCTCTATGGCCTCCTTGAGACCCCATCATTGAGATTCAGAGGCTGAAGGAGATGGACAATTACAGGGCTCTCCACTAATCTCCCCTTTCCAGACTCCAGCATATAGTACGCTCAAGGCTCCAGCTGACTTCTCAATTGTACACAGATCTACATCCAATTTATACCCATCCCCAGACAGAACCTGAAAAGGCCAGGTGCCAGGAGAGCTATTTCAGAGTCATCACCTGTGTGTTTCAAACCTCTGACTTCCTCTGCATCCCTTTGTACCTCTAGCAGTAACCATAATCGCAACACAGTTCTGCAAGAGCCTCTCTCGCTATCTTCTGTTTCTTTTTGTAACCTCTGTAGTTTATTACAGAATGTTAGTCTAATGCATACAGAATCATTTCATGATATAAAATAAAGTTACTTGTTTCCAACAGAGTATAGGCTCAGTGCTGTATAATATCCAAAAATAAACTGAAAGCTCTTTAACTTGGGGATTCTCTACAAAATAGATATCCTGTGGATCATTGGCTTTCAAATTTAAAACAGTTTTGATGCTGTAATGCAAGCCCCAAACACGAGGTAGAGCAGCTAGCACAGAAATATTCTGTTCAAAATAGCAGGTTGAAATGAACATGTTGCACTGTGGTGGAAGGAGAACAGCAAAAGATTTTTAGCATTTTAAGTTTTTCCACGAATCTGTTAGTTTTGCTTTATTCTACTTTACTATTGTTAAATTAGCACTCAACAAAAGTGGGAGAAAAGTAAAGTAAATTGTACTTCCCCATGATTTCAAAGTAACAAATTTCAAAAATTAACATTTCTTTTCACACTTCAAGAGGAGGAAAACTTCAGTGAAAATGGCATTTTTCAATCAGCTGAGAATAAATAAAATATATTTATTCTCTATCTCAGATTGTTTAATTTGCAGATTACTGTGCAAATTACTAAATTTCTAATTATGCTACACAACTAAAAACATTAGCGCTAAGTGTGGCTGCTTCTTATACCCTGTTTCTTGTTCCTTACATTAGTGTAATCTTTTTGTGTCCTAGGACTCATGAATTAGAAAAAAAAAATCAGCTGGTGAAAAACCCTCAGATTATCATCTGCAAAAGAAATTATTAGAAATTCTTCCAAAAGACCTAGAAATTATCTTGGATGAATCAGTCTCCCAATCCGTTTTCACAGAAGAGGAATACGATTTCTTGGATAAAACAGAGGACCTCCCCCAAGAGGAAACACTGTTGATTCTGATGCAGGAAGTTTTATTTCCAGTGAGTGAACAAGGCATCCAAATAGATGACGACAGCATGGAATGTCAGATTGCAAGCAACTGCATTAAAGAAATTGCCTCAGAGAAAGAAATGCTAAAGCTTTTCAGGGATTTATGGAAAATCCTGGCTAATGTGGGAAAAGAACTGTGTTGAATGAGAGGTCAGGGAAGATATCCCTGCTGAGAAATATAAATCTCAGCTGAAAGATAAGATTTTGCAATTACACAGACAGAATAAATGTGATCTTATTAATGATTTGACTAGACTCAAAGGTTGTACAACATCTACTTGCATTAGAGAAACACTATTTCCTGAAATGGATCAAATTTCAGCTGGATCACACTGATAGAAGGAATTGTTCTGAACCTACAGGCTGAATACAAAGAGAAATGCAAGTCTCTCAGATTAGTTCTGCCACTTCTTTACAGGTTGAGCATTCCATGTGAAAGTTGGGGAAGTCCCAGGAGGCTGTGCACCCCATGGTTAAAGGCTGCAATACCCTAAAAAGTGGAAGGCAACTCACCCACCTCTCAGGCATCGCAATTGACCTCATGCTAAAAGAGCTTCCTGTTCACTTGATGAACAGACATGTCTGCAACCTCCCACTGCAATGGGTGACCGACATTCTGAACTCTGGGCCAAGCTGAGGGGAAGGACCAAAATGCTGGTTGTGATGATGCTGGGAGTGCAGAGCACTGGGAAATCCACCTTCCTGAATGCCACATTCCAGCGGCAGTTTGCAGTGAGTAGCGGCTGAGGTACGCAGGGAGCCTTCATGTTGCTCCTTCAAGCTAGAGCAATCTTAGAAAAGGAACAGGGCTGTGATTTCATCCTGGTGATGGACACAAAGTATGAAAGCCCCTGAACAGGCCAAGGTGGAAGAGAGTTATCAACATGACAACGAGTTGGCTATCCTGGTGACTGGACTGAACAACAGAACCATTGTTAACATGGTCATGGAGAATGCCACTGAAATGAAAGATTTTGAAAGCTGTGCTCCATGGATTTCTCAGAAAGCAAAGAGCGGGGCATAAATCCCACTGCTAATTTGCGCATCAGAACGTCAGTGATGTTTCTGCATGTGAACAAAACACGAGACACAGGAAACGCCTCCAGGAGCTACTGGATTAAGTGATCAAAACTGCAGCAGAGATGAAAAATCTAAATGAGAAAATAAACTTTTCTGATATCATGGAGGATGATCTGGAAAAAACACAGTTGGTACAAGTGTTGCCGGACTGCAATTAAGAATCTCTCTCTCCTGATGAATAACAGCTAACAATCTGAAATGCAACAGAGACTACTGTGTGGAGAACAGAAAATTCTGGAGCTCTTACAATTTTC
Organism: Pelodiscus sinensis; assembly: GCF_052426305.1. Taxonomy (NCBI): domain Eukaryota; kingdom Metazoa; phylum Chordata; order Testudines; family Trionychidae; genus Pelodiscus; species Pelodiscus sinensis. The sequence goes on along the minus strand of NC_143063.1, from coordinate 7,830,428 downwards.
CCTGTACTATTCTACCAGATTCAGATTTGCTGCCCCACTTTCCAAATATTGTTGTATCAGAAGTGCAAAGAGCCTGAAGAAAAAACTGGAAAGTTGCTCACTCATTTAAGAAATGTAAGGAAGCCACTCACATTAAAGAGGGTCGCCACCGCAATATAGCCAATATTCAAAATGACAACATGGAAGTAATTGGAAGGACAGTGGACATGTTTTTCGAAGAAGGCTGGAGAAAAGAAAGTAAACTGGAAAACCATGAATTGGATATGCAATTTGAAAAAATTTGGAAAGAAAATTTCAGAATTGGTGCCCCTTTTTTATAGAACCATGGAATTCATGAAAAAATTGAGTTCTATCTGCAAAAAGACTTGGATAACAAAGGGAGTTCAGTCAGAAGATACGAGCAGCAAAAAGCTTGAGGAATTCTAGAATTAACTCTGTCAACATGAGAACCAAACATTTAGACTTTTGATTGACCAACCAGTGAAACATTGGTTTACAAAAAAAACCAAAAACGGTTACAGAAAACAGAAAAAACTGCGGAAACGCTGATGGCCAAATGTAATAGTTACATTGAAGAGGGTCTATTTCAAGGTAGACTGATGAACATTTTGCAGGAAATTGTTACATATGTTCAATGAGAAACTTCAATAGGAGGAATTGAAAACACTTCAGACTCCAGTTTGCTCTGAAGTTGATCTGAAGCTTCACATTTTGCGGGAAGCCGCTCACACATTTCTGAAGATGCATGATGATTTTCCCCAAAGAAAATGATCCTCAGCAATGGCTGGAACAACTGATACTTCAATATTTCTCTATATTTAAGAGCCATTATTTGAAAAAAGATGCCCAACAACACAGAGCCAAGGACTTCAGTGATCAGTGTCTCCAGCTTGCCTTAATGGATTATGTTAGCAAAAAACTCGGGCTAGAAATAGCGAATGACTCAGCAGTGGACAGTCTATTGAATGTGCCAGCTGGACTTTTTCTTCAGTTCACTGTGCAGAAGAAGCTGTTTGAACATGAGAACTTCAACTATGTGAAGTTTGTCAAAGCTTGAATACAAAGGCACAGATTAGATTAGTACCAACAGGCTGAGGATTTGGAAGATCCTGAGGAAGAAGTCAAAGCACATGCTTTGGAGAGGATACAGGAAACATTTGCTATGAAATAAACACACAGATATACTCCTAAATGAGATACCGATATGATGGGATGAAGTCACTGGATGGGCAAAAATGAACCATTTTCATCTACTCTTTGCCCCTTTTAACCTATAGAAGAGGGGCCCACAGTGCTTCACGTGGGCATTCTTGGGTGTGGAGATTGCACTTGAATAAATAGGGAATGAAATATGCAGCCACTACAGTTCTGCAGCCAAAGTCTCAAAAACTGCCCTTCCGTACAGGATCAGGGATTTGGTTTTAATTGCTATTTTTAATGTGCTAAGCAGGTGCTAGTATGATCGGATGAAGTCACTGGATTTCAAAACAGATTTGAAAAACCCAACTTCACACACACATGTAATTTCATCTATTAACACCATTCATAACATCAGAATAACAATCTATTTTGTGATACGAGAGAATTTGAGGTTTCTGGAGTGCTAAACCCAGTCGCATTTCACCAGAGCAGTGGTGACAGCCAATACCCATCTAATTCACTCCAAGAACAGGGCAGCTCAACTCATTCAAGTATCAATACCCTCACCCAGACAACTAGTATCTCAGGGTAGCGAACACAATAGCCCAACAAAATGCACTTTATTAGAAGAGCTGGGACAGTCTCATTCCGGATAGAAGATTAGCTGCATTTCTGGCCCAGTTATAATTGGGACAGTGCACCATGATCAGAAGTTAGCAAATCCCACGCCATTAATGGTGCACTTGTAATGCTCCCTCTCCCCTTCCTCTGCCCTGACTCCACCCTTCACCTACAGTCTGTCTCCTCACCTCTGCTCCATTTGGCTCATGCCATCATCTCCTTTCCCTCATTCCCCTGTTCCTGACGACAAAGCTCTTCAGCGTGACTGGTGGAACTTGCCATCTAGACAGTAACTTGTAGCAGCTCAGGGTTCCAGTGCAGAAAGAAACCTACTGAAAAGAACCAGGATTCTAAAAGAAGCTGAAAGAAGGTGCTGCTGGCACAGAGCAGAGAGCAGTACCTCATTCTCTCCCCCATATCCATCAGGAAATGGATGGTCTTGGTGGCTAAAGACTAGGACAGGTGGGTTCTGTTCCTGGTTCTGAGATGAGCATGTGGGATACTGGAACAGACGTGCTGGGAAGAAGATTTCTGGGTTCCATTTCCAGCTCTGCCACTGAACTGCTGTGTTAGTTGGGTAATTTCTCTTAACCTCCGTATGCTTCAGTTTGTCGTGTAAAAGAGGGGATCGAGAATCTGACCCACCTCTCAGCAGATTATGCTGCCTAATTCAAGAATGTTCATAACGTGCTCAGAAATACTCTGATTGGAAGACGTTTAGAAAGGGTAAGTTGTTAGGATTATTATTAATTTGGTAAGAAGTGTGTTGGGGCAGGGCAGAAACGTTGGTTCCTACAAACATGAAGGGTACGTCCAGGGGCCAGATGTAGCCCACCTAACACTTCAATCTGGCCTGTGGACTGCATCTGGCTGCTTTCTATTTATATCCTGCTGCCTCTGCCCCCGAGTTTCCAGGCAGTGGCTCAGGCAGCAGGATCCTTTTTAAAAGGCTTGTGGCTCACGGCTATAGTGCTAAACCAGCAGGAGTCAGAGCTGCGATGCCTTTAAATAGCCGCAGAAAACGTGGGCAGCTGCCAGGCACTGCAGTAGCAGTAAGGCCATGAGCCCTTTGCTGTGTTTTCATTCAAAGCCTCTGGCCCCAGACAACTCTGGGGAGAGACAAGTCTCCAGCCCTGCCCATTCTGCCCAAAGCCCCAGCCCTTCATGAGGTGGAGCCAGCCATGACCCCATCCCAAAATTTGTAAAGTGCCCCCCTGCAAAAGTTACTGGTCCCCCCAATAGACCACCACCCTATTGTGAACAGCCTCATCTCTACAAGATGCCATATAAGAGTCACCAACGTCTGAAAGCTTGTTCCTAAATGAAAGTAAACCCTGCCTCTCCCCACTCACTAACACTGCGGTCTAGTGTTAAAGGGCCAGCCGGCTCTGCATGATAGAAATCCTCTTCTTTCTTAGGGTACAGCCGCACTGCAAGCTTATTTTGGGAAAAGCTATTCCAGAAGATCTAGAAAGAGAGCTTCAAACAGTTCTGAAGTGGCCTGACACAGGGCAGACTCATCACCATGATGCCTCCAGTCTTGGGAATTAGCTTGCTTGGCTCTGCGGACACTTCCCTCTAGCTGGGGGCTCCCCATGTTTCTCTTTGTTCCTGGCATCCTCCCCAGGACACTGCCCTCCAGCAGGGCCCACTCCAGTGTCTGAGCCCCCTTCCAGAGGTTGGTGTTTATCCTGCTTGCACTTCAGGGTTCTCCCTTCCCAGGGCACCCCAATCCCTTCACCCAGGTCCCCTGCACCCACCTTGCCTCAGTGACCCACTGCCAGTCTGCATCTAGCCCTGAGGGGCAAACTACAGTCTGGAATGGCCACTCAGCGCTGGCAAAGCAGTGTGGACCTGCTGCCCCTGCCTAGCATGGCTGCCTCACTGCCTCACAAGTAGCTTAAGGCCTTGCTTCAGGCTCTGCAGCCTGGGGCCTTGCTTGGCCACCGCTTCCCCAGATCTGCCCTACCTCCAGGAAACCACCTGCTTCCCTGGCAGTCAGGCCCCTACTACTCTCTCTCCACACCCCCACTCAGTTCTCCCTCTGCCACCTGGAGTCCTCCTTTATATGGCCACCAGCTGGGCCCTGGTTAGCTAGAACTGCCTCAGCTGGGGCTTTGCTCGCAGCCCTTGCTCAAGGCTGGGGTTTTGCCCTTAAAGGGCAAGTGCAGGGCAAATGCCCCTTCACAGGCCCACAGCAAAAAATTATTATCCAGCCCGTATTAATGCATCCCAGAATCATGTTTGCTTTTTTGGTAGCAGTGTCACATAGTTGACTCATGTTTAACTTGTGGTTCACTATGACCCCTAGATCCCTTTCAGCAGTACTCCTTCCTAGATCCCTTTCAGCAGTACTCCTTCCCAGACAGTCACTTCCCGTTCTGTATGGCTATGTCTACACTGCACTGGTTTTGCTCAAGAAATATGGAAATGAGGCTAAGCGTGGAATATTGCTGAGCTTCATTTGCATGCCTAATGAGCGGCCAATTTTGCGCAAGAGGCTTTTGTGCAAGAAGGAGCTGTCTAACACGGCTACCCCTCTGATTCCTGTGCAAAAAAACCCTCTTGTGCAGAGCCATTATACTGCTTATTTTCAGAAAAAACATCTCTGTGCAAGAGGGTTTTTTTTGCCCAAGAAGGAGCCGTGTAGACAGCACTTTCTTGTGGAAAAGACCTTTCTGCAAAATGGCGGCTCATTGGGTATGCAAATGAGGCGCGGTGATATACATCCCTGTGCCTCATTTGCATATCTTATTGCGCAACAATGCTCAGTGTAGACATAGCCTATGTGTGAAATGGATTGTTCCTTCTTAAGTGTAGCACTTCACAATTGTCCTTATTACACGTCATCCTATTTACCTCAGACCATTTTGAATTATGACCCTATCCTCCAAAGCAGTTGAGACCCCTCTCAGCTTAGTATCATCTGCAAACTTAATAAGGGTACGTTCTATGCCGATATCTAAATTGTTGATGAAGCTATTGAACAGAGCCAGTCCCAAGAACAGACCCTGTGGAATCCCACTTGTTCTGTCCTTCGGGCGTGATTGTGAACCATTAATAACTATTCTCTGGGAACGTTATCCAGCCAGTTAGGCACCCACCTTATAGAAGCCCCATCTAAGTTATATTTGCCTAGTTTACTGATAAGAAGATCATGCAAGACCACATCAAATGCCTTACAAAATTCTAGATATACCATGTCCACCACTCTCCCTTATCCACAAGAATTGTTATGCTATCCAAAAAGGTATCAAAATGGTTTGACATGATTTGTTCTTTACAAATCCATGCTAGCTGATACCTATTCTGCCAGATGTTTGCAGATGAATCCCCCAATTACTTTCTCCATTATCTTCCCTGGCATAGAAGTTAAATTGACTGCTCTGTAGTTTCCTGAATTGTTCTTATTTCCCTTTTTATGGATGGGCCCTGGATTTGCGTTTTCAAAGTCTTCTGGAATCTCTCCTGTCTTCCATATTTTTACCCACACTCCCTCCCACCCCTCAAACCCCTCCTGCACTCCAGTCCCTGGCACTCAGCTTCCCCACACAGGCAAACTCCCTTCCACACTCCTTGCTGCCCCCCACTCCTTCATGTGCCCCAAACCCAGCCTTGAGCCTCCCCACACCCAAGCTTGCTGCCGTGTGTCTGCCCACGCCCCAAATCCCTCCTGCACCTCAGACCCCTCCTGTACACCACCCCCTTTGCCCACGTGGGGCCAGGCTGTTTGGGTTTGTGTGATTAGACAGTTGCCAACCCTACCAGACACCCCCACTGTTAGCGCCCCCTCAGCTCTCCTCAGCCCACTGACTCCCCCAGATTCTCCTCTACCCAGCTGGTCCCTGCTACCAAGCTCCTCTCTCCCCTCATCCCTGGCCCCATCACAATGCGTCTAAACAGCATTTTTTTAATTTCTAAATAAGGTACAGGCAGTCCCCGAGTTACGCGGATACGAACGGGGATTTTCTCGCCCCGGAGGACTGGAGTGGCGGGACGCCTGGTCCCACCGCCCACCTCCTCCAGGGCGAGAAAAGCTGATCCCCATCTCCCTGGTCTGCTGCGGGATCCAGCAGACCAGGGAGACGGGGACCAAAGCGGCGCAGGACCCGGGGCCGGACCCACGGCCGCTTCCAGATCAGCTGGAAGCGCCGCGGGTCCGGCCCTGGGTCCTGTGCTGCTTTGCTCAGCGTCTCTCTGGTCTGCTGCGGGGGACGCAGCTAGTGCCCCCCCTCAGCAGACCAGGGAGATGTGGAGCAAAGCCTGGGGCCTGTGGTAGAGCAGGTGGGGCGCTGCTGGTTGGTCCCACAGCACCGCTCCTTGGCACTACTGGACCAACCCGGCAGCACCCCAGCTACTCTGCCCCAGGAGTCCTGATTCAGCCGCTGCTGATCAGTTTCAGCAGTGGCTGAATCAGGACGCCTGGGGCAGAGCAGCTGGGGTGCTGCTGGGTTGGTCCAGTAGCGCCGAGGAGCGGCTGCGCTACTGGACCAACCCAGCAGCACCCGAGCTGCTCTGCCCCAGGCGTCCCCAAGTTAGTCGCTGCTGAAATTGACCAGCGGCTGACTACAGGAAGCCCGAGGCAGAGTTGCTCTGCCCCGGGCTTCCTGGAATCAGCTGCTGATCAGTTTCAGCAGCAGCTGACTTGGGGACGCCTGGGGTTCTTAAGTTGAATCTGTATGTAAGTCAGAACTGGTGTCCAGCGGCTGATTCAGCGGCTGAATCTGGATGCCAGTTCCGACTTACATACAGATTCAACTTAAGAACAAACCTACAGTCCCTATCTTGTACGTAACCCGGGGACTGCCTGTATTTCAAAATAGCAGCCGGACGCGATTATGCAAATGTTGCGTGGGATATTTAAATCCCCACTACATTGCAATTTTGGGTGTCTACATTTGCATTCCTTTCTCAAAAGAGGAATGAAGTGAAGACATACCCCATGACTCCCAGCTCTGTGAGGACACCGGCTTCTATGTTTGCCTGTTAGCTGAGCTGTAGTGGGATTGTCAGTTGTGCCCAAGATCTGATAGGGAATTTCCCCTGAGTTGCTGGAGTTGCTGAACTGTGGCTGTGTTGCAGGGTGTGGCTGTCCTGGGCTCCCTCAGGCTATGCCTAGACTGCAGGAATTTGTTGGAGAGACAATGAAAATGAAGTGCTCCTTACTCATGCTGTCATTCGTAGTGTAGACAGGGCCATTTTGAACAAAAAAATCCCTTTTGCACAAGATCCCATATGCCTCAAAAAAGGAGGTACAGTATTGGAGATCTTGCATAAAAGGGGTTTTGCACTGAATGGCCCTGTCTACACAGCCTTTTTTTCAGCAAAGACTTCTTCCACAAAAAGGATCAGAAGAGACTCTGCAAATGACAGCGGGAGAAATGCTAATGAGCGCTTCATTTGCATTGCCTCTCCAACAAATTCCTGCAGTCTAGAAGTAGCTTCAGTGCCCGCTGGACACCCACCGCCCTGTGCCAGGCATCACACACTCTGGGGGCCAAAGACACGTCCGAGGGGTGGGCAGCATTTGGGAGCCAGCAGGAAGAGGGAAATGAGGACACACTTGTCATGCAGTTTGCCCTCTGATCCAGTTGGTAGCTGTGCTGCAGACAGGAACGTAACCTCAGCCACAGCTCTGGCACTGGGGGCCCAACGCTGGCCTCACGTCTTGTTGAGCTGTGGGGTGCCGACCAGCTCTATGCTGGAGAGCCCCTTCGCATCACACTGCACCCAGCACCGTCCTGGTCCCGGTGGCTCTGTCCGGCTGTGGAGCAGTGGAGCTTAGATCAGGCTCAGCATCCTTGTGCTGGCCAGGCCCGGCTCCATGTGGCCTGTTGGCAGCTGCCTTACAGAGTAACATCCTGTTCCTGCTTTAGCTGGCGGAGCTGCAGCTGGGCTTTGCCTGGGCTAGGGCCTGACAGGTGCAAACCAAGCTCCAGAGGCGACTCGGGCGGCTCCGTCCCTCCCAGCAGGGGAAAGTTTCAGGTTGGGCTTCGCTGGCTCCGCCCCGAAGCCTGAATGGAACCTTCTGGCCAGACAGAGCCTGGGGGCCGGGCGGCGCCCGAGAGCGACAGCCGCTCTCTGGGGGGGCGTGCGCTGGGCGGTGCGCTTGGAACCCGGCGCTGGCTGGCGCTGGGGGTGAGCCAGCGGGTGGGTGAGCCACTGGCACCCAGCCGAGCACCGTGTGTTGGGCTGGACGGGGCGCGTCGGTCTCTGCTAAATGCCCCCCCACATTCACGCAGGCTGTAAACTGGGCAGGATCAGCATCCTCCCAACCTCCCCTCTCCGCCCCATGGCCGGCGGGTCCAGCAGCCTTCCTGCTTGTGGGGATTTGGCCCCACCCCATGGCCACCCAGCTGGGATCTGGCCCCCTGTCTCCTGTTGAGCCCCGGGTGCTTGGCACTGCCTGATTGCTGCTCCTCATTCCAGGGTGTGGTGGGAGCTGCAAAGTGCCCAGTCACCTTTGTACTGCATTGCCGCCGACACACGTCTCCAGCAAGTACCAGATCCCCCCACGAACTGACAGAGCAGCTGGGTCTTGCTTAGTGGAGGTTGGTCAGAAAGGGCTTAGGCCCTGCAATGGGGTTCACTACCCAGGGCAGCACCACCTGCTGGTTGCCCCAGGAATTAGTTTGCAGAGCTCAGATGCCCTCTTCTGAGGGTGCCTTGTCTGTCAGGAGATCCCCGCCCCCACTCTACAGGTGCTGCAGGGTCTTCTTTATGACTCAGCCATGCCACAAACTGGGTGCCCCCTTTCGAGGGGAGGGGCACATATCTCACAATACTGCAAGACCCAGAACCCACCATTCTGGGTCCCACCCCAGGGCTATCAGATTTTGCTGCCTCGTCCTAACTCCCTCCACCATTATTAAGGACAAAGCAGTAAACACAATAACAGTAGCTCAGCTGCAGAGTGGTGGACTGTAGGAGCGGCTCAGCAAGTTACCCCTGGGTGTCTGGTTCAACTCCTGCTCGAAGGAGAGTGTCTTTTTCCTCCCCTGCTCAGGCAGAGCGAGAGAAGAAAGGCAGCTTTTGTCTGCGTGAGGCTGCTCCCCGAAAAGCAGAGCGCCCTGAGCCCACCGCAGCCAGCTCCTCAACAGTCACAGCCCCCACCCCTGGGAATTTCTGTTGTCCCTCAGTGGGACCCACCGTGCATGGAGGGGGGGGGCAGGGCTAGGCCAAGGGAAGGTTCTGCCTCCTGCCTTCCTTCCCAGTAGCTTTCCAGTACAAGCCAGCTGTGGGTGTCCGCGCTGCCCCGGGCCTGGCTGTGGGATGGGAGAAGAGTTACCTGGGCGGGGGGGCTGGTCTCTGGATGGAGGCCTGAGTGTATTGTGATGTCATGTGTGACAGCAACAAAGACTGTGGCTGCAGCGTTCTTGTCCTGCCTCCAGTCCAACTGGCTGGCAACGGCCGGCGCCCAAGGATCCGAGAGACGAGAACTGAGCCTCTGTCAAGAACCTCAGGCAGCCGCTGTCCCCGCGGGCGCTAGAGAGAGGATGAGAATGCACAGAAGGTAATTCCCGGAGCCTTTCCCAGCCCACCTCAGAGATTGGTGCCTCCTCGGCCTAGGGACGGGTGGGGGCTGGGGCTGCAACAGGCGCTTCCCAACACTCCGTTTTGATTTGACTCTGGGCATCTTCCCCTCTCCTCCTGCTTCAGCCTTTCCCGCGCTCCTGAGGCAGATGGGGATGATTTTCTCTCACTGCTGACTCGTGGGGGCGAATTTCCATGTTTCTTACCTAAAGGGAACATCACAAAACTTGAGTAGAATTTGGGTTTATGTCTCCATGACGCTTATTCCTCTTGGAGGTGCCCCTAATGCATCCCCGGCCTTCAGGGTGGGCAGAGAAATGTTTGGTCTCAAGTAATGATTGTCCAATATCCGTGTGTTCGGACAACATCCAGCTCAGAATGTGCAGACTTGAAAGAACAAAGTGCCATTTGAATTCTAGTGAAAATGATACCGCTCTACTGCCAGGGCCAGGCTCTCATGTGGGTAGTTCTCTCAGAAATGCAAAACTCCATACAAATTCCTCTCTACCCCCTCCAGACTATAAAGTATCTCTGTAAATAACCAGTGAGGTTCCATTCTAGGCAACGAATTGAAATAAACTGCTACCTCATTTTGTCATGAGTCTTGGGTGTGATTTCTTTATCATTTTTTTGGTGACCTACGTTCTGATTTGATGTTCTAAGTAGTGTGTAAAGCTCTTCATTGAATGTTCTCTGGTTCTTTCCCCCATGCTAATAGGTTCCAGATTTTGAAATACTTGACAGGAATGAAATGTCTGTTCAGCTGATAATCCGTCCTTCCGGTGCTTCAAAGCTGCTACTTAACAAGCTTTTATTTCTCTTACTGGCTTTGATGGGAGCAGAGGGTTACTCATTCTCAACTGGGCCCCTGTCTGTAGCCAGAGTCCCAACGTTCTGAGCACAAAGCTGTGGGGTTTAAGAGCAGGCCCCGCTAAGAGGCATAGAAAATAGATGGTGACGAGTGTTTCTGCTAAGACAGTCCTGGGCAAAATACGGCCTGTGCACTGGATCTGGCCCACGGAGGCAGCAGGGAGCCCCAGCCAGGCTCCCCAGTTAGCCACGCGAACCAGGCAGAAACACGGAGGGGAGGGGGGATGTTTTAGGAGCCTCCCCGCCCTCAGCATATTCCCATTTGCCAGTTTCTGGCAGAAACTAGCCAATGCAAACTGCTTGTTGGAATATCATGCAGCTAATAATAACCACCCCCCCTCCCTTCCTCCTGGCTCAGTTATTCATGAAGCACATGGCCAGGTAGGCAGGCTAGTCTCTTGGCCACAGCCTGCTTCTGGCACCACAGCCCTTTCCTGCCCCAACTCTCTGCCCCTTCCTCTCAACATACCCAAACTCCCTGTCCCCCTTTGCATCCATCCCCCCTCCCAGATCAGGCACCCCAATCTCCTGCCCCAGATCACAATCCCCTCCTACCCAGGTCACATCCCAAAGCCCTGCACTCCAGTCCCCTGCCCTAGGTCACAATTTTTTGGTAACCTAACTTCTGATTCAATGATAGCGTGTCAAACTTCTCATTGAATGGTCACTGGTTCTTTTCCCCATGCTAATGAGGTCCAGATTTTGAAATGCTTGACAGGAATTACATGGATTTTCATCTGATAATCCGTCCTTCCGGTGCTTCAAACCTGCTACTTAACAAGCTTTTATTTCTTTTACTGGGTTTGATGGGAACAAAGAGTTACTCACTTTGACCTTGGCCCCTCGCTGGCTGTGGGGTTTCAGGTCAATATTGAGGTCATGGGCACTTGTTCGGATGAGTGGCACCCACAGGTTACTAACAAATATCTTAGGGTATGTCTACACTACCCCGCTAGTTCGAACTAGCGGGGTAATGTATGCATACCGCACTTGCTAATGAAGCCCGGGATTTGAATTTCCCGGGCTTCATTAGCATAAGCGGGGAGCCGCCATTTTTAAATCCCCGCTGCTTCGAACCCCGTGTAGCGCGGCTACACGGGGCTCGAACTAGGTAGTTTGGACTAGGGTCCTATTCCGAACTACCGTTACTCCTCGTGAAACGAGGTGTACCGGTAGTTCGGAATAGGCACCCTAGTCCGAACTACCTAGTTCGAGCCCCGTGTAGCCGCGCTACACGGGGTTCGAAGCAGCGGGGATTTAAAAATGGCGGCTCCCCGCTTATGCTAATGAAGCCCGGGAAATTCAAATCCCGGGCTTCATTAGCAAGTGCGGTATGCATACATTACCCCGCTAGTTCGAACTAGCGGGGTAGTGTAGACATACCCTTAGATATATTTAAAATATTATGGAAGAAAGAATACAACAGCAAGGGAAAATTGACAAGGTGCCTGAATTTAAATGTTTGTTGAATATGAAATCAAAACCAAAGAAAATAAATATTGCAAAATTTTCAGTAGCCATTTGGTATCTTAGAAGTTTCTCTTCCTTTGAGACATAACTCAAAATTAACCTTTTTCGTGACATACCAAACAAATTCTGTTATCATTCGTATTAACACGTGAAAAGAAATAGCTGTTACAGTTTATGCTTGAAATTAAAGATTATGTCTCTCGGCTTTACACATGTGAAAAAAAACGTGAGCATCTTTCTATGGGCAAAAAGTGCTTCGAGAGTCTGTTGTTGTTGTGACTTGTGAAACATAAAATTAAACTTTTGGTTTTGACACACAAAATTCCTTCTTTTCTTTGCTCTATTTAGAAGACCACTAATCACAGCTTCTAGCTGATGATGGGAAGTTAGTTGCTGCTAGTCATCATGACGAACCTTTTCTTTTCTGCCGTTCCAATTCTTCCAGTGTTCCTACACAGCGTCAGGGTTTCCATCTCCCTCAGGGTATGTCTACACTACAGCGTTATTTCAAATTTACTTAATTCAATTAGTTAATGAGAATTAAGGTAATTCGAAAGAACGCATCTAGACACAAAAACTAATTTGAATTAGCATTTTTCTAATTCGAAATAGCACGTCCACATTGAGTGGACCCTGAATCGAAGGTAAGGCTGGCTGGAAGCAGTGTCAGCAGGGCATCAGGGTCGGACTTAGTGTGTGGGGCTGCTGCCTCAGGTTAGCCCAGGGCTGTGCTTAAAAGGACCCGACACCCCATCTTGGACAGACAGTTCTCAGGTTTCTCTGCTTGCTGGTCTACCTCGCTGAGGGACAGCAAAGCATTTGTGTCTCCGAGTGCTCTGCCTGCCCTCACTCGGGACACCACGGCACTCTGCAACATGGAACCAGACCTGCCCCCGGGGACTCTGCTGCGTCTCGCGGACACGTTGACAGCAGCCTGGCTGCACTGTCTGCAGGCTGCCATCCGGGAAGACCATCGAGGGGCTGTCAGGATCCAGGGGGCCCTGCGGGAGAGCGTCCACCCTGAGGAGCGCTGACAGTCTCCCCGGTCTGCCCCACTGCGGGCTTGTGCCCCATTCCCCCCTCTCGTCCTTCCACTTACCCTTCCCTATCCCGCCCTTCCTGATGTCAAATAAAAGACACGTATTTTCAAAAATAACAACTCTCTTTATTGAACACAACTGGGGAGGGGAAATGAAACTGTGGGGAGACGGGGGAAAGGAGGCGGGAGAGGGCAGGAGAGAGGGTAGGAGAGGGGAGGGTGAAAACTGGGAGGAGGGAACTGGAAGGGGGAAGCAAGGGGAAGAAGGGGGAGGGGAAGCTCAGGGATCAGGGGTGGGGGTCTCACTGGGCCAACCGCCTCCCAGCATGGCAAGGGAGGGGGCCTTGGCATCCCCAGGTTGATGGGGAGGAGGGTGCAGAGGTTGAGGTGGGGGGTGTGGATATTGAGGAGGAGGGTGTAGAGGTTGAGGAGGAATTGGTGGGAGGGGGGCAGGAGTGGGAGAAGGGACAGTAGTTGGGGGGCAGCAGGCTCAGGACCGGCACGGGGCACCATGCTCTGCAGCAGGACCTGCAGGTGACAGTTCCTCGCTCGGTCCTCTGCAAGCTGCTCCCGGTGGAGCTTCAGGTCCTTCAGCATCCAGGCCTGGACGGTGCGGTGCAGGGCTCGCAGGACCCCCAGGTGCTGGTCCCAGTACTCCTGCCGTGTGGTGGTGGCCCAGAGCAGGCTGCAGGTGTGGGAGCATGTCCCGGGCGGAGTGGTATGAGCAGCTGGTGCAGCTGTAGAGAAAGAAAAGAAGTGGTCAGTTCTCCCTGGGGACACAGTGGATGATGTGACCGTGCCCTGCACCGTCAGAGCCGCTGTGCTTGCACAGAGGCCATGGTCAGGATGTCTGGCTCTCCCCGGGACTGGGAGCTGCCCCAAGACGGCACCCAGGCCCCTGTGCCGTGTATAGTGTGGCCGGGGTGGGGGGGAGATGTCCCCTGCTTCTGTGCAGAGGGGGCGTGTGAAGGGAGAGCGTCCTGCTGGGTCCCACCCCGGGGTTGGGAGCGTGTCAGGTCTCTTCACACACGCATGTGCCTATTGGGCCATGGCCCCTGGGTGTCATGCAGCTGGAGCCACCTGCCCAAGGGTGGCATGGCGCGTGCTTGCACATGCACAGGTGGCTGTGTGATCCCTGGGAGGCATGGCCCACATGCGCCGTCCCTGGTCTCCCCCCCGCCTGCTGTCCCCCCCGGGCAGGGGACAGTGCTAGCACTTACGTGGTATGGCCTCCCTGGACGACCCTGCCGACTGCGGTGCCAGAACAGCTGGTGGTGGCCCCTCCGGTGTGCCCGGGTCAGGGCCCTCCAGTCCCGGCTCGCTGCCTCCTGGGCTGGCGTGGACTGCCCCGCTCCCCACGAGCTGGTCGAGGGTGGGGAAATAGGGGCAGGTGGCAGCCCCTGCTGCGGCACCGCCCCTGGTGGCCCTAGCGTACCCTGCTGCAGCTCTTTGACTTTCAGGCGCACCTGCTCCTGGGTGCGCCTGTGTCCCTTTCGGGCCAGGGTGGCCGCTATGTGGCCATAGATGGCCGCGTTCCTCTGCCTAGTGCAGAGATCATGGACGTTGGGGGCCTGCCCCAAACCTCAATGAGGTCCATGACCTCTGCACTAGTCCAGGACGGCGCTCACCGTCTACGGCCCCTGGCTGGCCCGTGGGTGCTGGGGGACTGGGCCTGGGAGAGCTGGCTGGCACTGGCTGCCTGGCTCATCCTGGGGCCACTGGGTCAGGGGCAGAGACTGCTGGCAGGCCTGGCTCCGGTAAGTGCCATCTGGCAAGAGTCTACCTCTTTAAGGGCCCCGGGGCCGGGGGAGAGGAGAGGAGTTTTCCTGGTTTGGCCCAGAGTGGCCACCAGGGGGAACTGGGAAGGGCTGGAGGCCCTGTAATTCAAAATAAATATCTACACAGCACTTATTTTGAGTTAGCTATTTCAAATTAGGCATTATTCCCCATAGAACGAGGTTTACCAAGTTCGAATTAAGCAGTTTGTATGTATAGATGCTATGAAAGTTAATTCGAACTAACGGCCATTAGTTCGAATTAACTTTGTAGTGTAGACATATCCTCACTGGCAGAGTGAAAATTGATCCTCGTTAGCATACCCAGGTGATCTTTCTATCTGGTTCATAATTTAGTTTCAATATTCTCCACAAGACTAAAGCCACATTCACAGTCAGTACTGGAAAACTGCTCTCATGTCCCCTCTCAGTCTACTCTTTTCTAAACAAAACAAGACCAGTTCTTTCAGTCTCCCCACATGAATCACATTTTCTAGACATTTGGGCTATGTCTAGACTACATCCCTTTTCTCAAAGGGGTGTAAATTTAAATCCCGCCTTCATTTGCAGTTCCGAAGTGTCTAATTTACATCCCTTTTTAGAGGGATCACTCTCTTACTCCGAACATGCCTGGAGAAACCTTTCTTGTTACCCTTCACATCCCTTGCTAGCTACAAATCCAGTTGTGATTTTGAATTCCTGATTGCTCCCTGCATTCTCGAGCCTATTATTCCTGAGCAAGCTTGTTGTATCATGCAAGCAAGGTAGTAACACACTTCCACAGGCCTTTATTTAACAAAGGTGAAACCTCTTTCCAAAGCTGCTGCTGCTCCCCTCTGTAGCTCTCACTCAGGCTTGGCCCATCTCCTCCCCCCTCCTTCCTGTTTCCTGGGCTTCCAGATTCCCAACAGCCAGTGCTCCCAGTTCTAATAATTACAAGCAGCATCTAAAACACCACATTCCCTCCTCTCTTAAGAAGCTCTCCCAATTATAAAAGAAACATTGTTGTTCTAACCACAGCAACAAATATGGAACAAGCCACTATACTGTTTACATTGAAAACACTGTAAATACGACATAACAGTCTCTAGTCCAGACAGGTGGTTGTCTATGTCTGACAGACCATCTCTCAAACCCCGGGTCCAGTGCAATGTCTTCTTGTGTTGGTGCTATGGTGAAGTCATACAATGCGGGCTGTGTGTTGGCATCGTCTCCTCTAGGTGCAAGAGAAGAAGCATTCCATACCCGCCCATCAGAAAGTCGATAGGCGTAAGGTCCTTTCTTCTCTATGATTTTAAGAGGAGATGTGAATTTATGGTCCCCTTTGCGTAAAATTCCAGGTTTTCTTACTCTAACAATGGAACCACGCTCAAACTTCGGTTCCTTAGCACCCCGTCGTTTGTCTGTGAAAGCCTTATACTTTGCTTGCTTCTGTTCAACTGTTTTTCTCATAGCATCCTCATTTGGTGCATCAGGCCTTGCCTTTAATAATTCAGCAATGTTCAATTTAGTATTCATCTGTTTTCCATGCAGTAACTCTGCAGGTGATCTTTGCGTTGTGGCACGTTGTGTGGCCCTGTAAGCTTGCAAGAAATCAGTAGTGAAGGTTATCCACGAGCGCCCTTCCAGTTTAGCTGTTTGCAAACTCTTTCAAACTTCTGTTAAACCTTTTGATTTCCTCATTGGCTTGAGGGTAATACAGGGACGATCTTCTATGTAAAATGTTTCTCTCTGCTAGAAAAGTTTCAAATTCCATGGAAGTAAATTGACTACCGTTATCTGAAACCAGTTCTTTGGGGTTACCTTCCCTGCTAAAAACTGTAGAGAGGAACTTAATTACTGTAGCAGAAGAAACTTGCGATGTAAACGCTACCTCAGGCCATTTACTGAAATAGTCTATTAAAGTGATGGCATAATGACAGTCAATGAGAGCAGTTTCAAAGGGTCATACGATGTCAATCGCAACTTTTTCCCATGCAGAATCAGGAAGAGGAACAGGCTGCAATGGTGGGGTACATGTCACTGCTGTCTTATCATGCATTTGGCAAGTGACAGAGGATTTTAGGATTGCTTCAATTTGGGAGTCCATCCCTGGCCACCAATACAGATTTCGTAGTCGGTGTTTCATTCTGACAATACCTTGATGAGTATCGTGTGCCAGGTGTATGAGTTTTGGCTGTAATTCTTCTGGCACAAGTAGCCAGTGTGTACCTCGTAGCACACAGCCATCAAGCAAAGAAAGTTCATCCCGAATTCTAAAATAAGGCAGCAAAACTGGATCAAGGCATTTAGGGTTATTGGGCCATTTCTTTGTCAGAAATTCCTGTAGCTTTTGTTGAATTGGACATGCTGAACAAGCAGCTTGGAATTGCTCTCTTGTAACTGCAGTAAGAGTGCTTGTAATAAGCGCAACTGCTTCATCCTCATCCTCCGGTGGACCATCTGTAAAGACAAAGGCAGGCAAGAAAGGCAATAAGCTCCCACATTTTGGTTTCCAGGCTTATATTCCAGTTCATAATTGAAAGAGAGTAGTCTTGCCGACCCTGCTCTTCCCAGTCCTTTTGTGGTTAGCAATGTTGTCAAAGGGCTGTGGTCTGTGCACAACTTGAACGTGCGGCCCCACAAGTAAGTTCTCCATTTTTCACTAGCCCAGACACAGGCAAGTGCTTCTTTTTCAACTGTAGAATATTTTCTCTCAGCATCACTCAGTGTCCTTGAAGCAAATGCAACAGTCCTCTGTGTTGTCCTCATGAAGTTGTGTGAGGACAGCCCCAAGTCCATAATCAGAAGCATCAGTAGTCACAATTGTGGGCAATGCAGGACTGAATAGTGCAAGTACTGGACTATGTACAATCAAGTTGTCCACACCAAGGTTGAACTTCTCCGTAGTAATTCTTGTAAGGATTCAATGACAGAAGCATAATTGGGAATGAATTTTACATACCAGGAGGTTGCACCCAAGGAGGAACGTAAGGTTTGCAAATCAGTTGGAGGAGGAGCATTTGAAATTGCTAGGATATGATCTGGATCAGGTTTTAGTCCAGCCGGTGAAATTGTATGCCCCAGAAAGGAGAGTTCTGTTTGTCTAAATTTGCATTTAGACATATTGAGCTTGAGGCCTGCTGTGCTGATGCAGTTAATACAGAGTGCAGATTATTGTCATGCTCCTCAGAAGTATTGCCAAACACGATACTATCATCCAGATAGCACTGAACTCCATGTTGATTCTTCAGAATCAATTACATCATTTTTTGGAAGGCCCTTGGGGCAGATGCAAGACCGTATGGAACCTGTTTAAAACGAAATAGTCCCTCATGTTTAATAAATGCTCTGTGGTCTCTGCTATCTTCATGCAACATAACCTGGTGATACGCGCTCTGCAAATCAAAAGTAGAAAACATCTTTGCTCCAGGGAGTTCTGCAAATACTTCTTCAATGTGAGGTATTCAATGTCAATCACAATAGCTTTATTTGGCTCCCTGAAGTCCACACAAAGGCGAATGCCTCCATCCTTCTTCTGTGCCACTACTATAGGTGAAATCCATTCCGATGAGTCAATCCCTTCAATAACGTCTTTTTGAACAAGCTTTTTAAGTTCCTCTGAAACGGCTTCCCTGACTGAAAATGGTAAGCACCGTACCTTCTGTCGTACAGGCATCACACTCTGTCGCATTTTAACTTTATGCACAAACCCATAAGCACAGCCAAGTTTCTCCCCAACCTGGTCTTGGGGCCCAGCTGAAACTGGTGTGTGTACTGCAAGAGTGCTTTGCTGAGAAAGATCCATTAACTACCCTGAGGTTTAAAGCAGCCAATAAATCTCTGCCAAGGATAGGAGTGCCTTTGTGGACAATGTAGAGCTCTGCATTTACACAGTAATCACCAAAAGTCACTGTTTTGACTGGCAGCCATGCACTGGAATTTGATTTTTCAAATAGCACACCAAGTGAAGTTTGGGTTCAGTAAGAGGCACATCTTTAAAGTAATGCAAATAGATGGAATCAGGTAGCATAAATACTGCTGAACCAGTGTCCAACATAGCTGAATAGGATGTGATTTGCCTGAAGGTGCGACACAAACATTTACAGTGCACCTTATCTGTTCTGGAATATGTGCAATAGTGACTTTGTCCACACTCAGCACGGTAACATCTGGTATTGTAACTACATGCACCTGTTGATTGGACTGGCTACTGTGGCAGACCTTAGCAAAATGGTCACCCCCGCGGAGAGTGTCGAATTTTAGCATGAATGACAGTTCGGAGGATTCCCTTTCAAGTGCAGATTTGGGGGGCTGAACAAAGACTCCAACTACCTTACCCATTACAAAGATAGCTTCCCCAATTATCACCTCTAATATCATTAGCTCACAGACATTTACCTTTCTTCCCCCCCCCCCCCCCACATCCTCCTTCTGTTCTGAAATGTGATTTGTCCTTTTGATATGTGTTCATTGTTTTAATTGTATCCTTTGGTATATATGGTTGTGACTATTTTCTTCCACTACTTGAGCTGCGGAAGTGGGTCTGGCCCACGAAAGCTCATCACCTAATAAACCATCTTGTTAGTCTTTAAAGTGCTGCATAGTCCTGTATTTTGTTTCAGCTACACCAGACTAACACGGCTACATCTCTATCACTATTCCAATCATGTGTGTTATCCCACCAAGTCTCTGTGATACCGACTGTGCCATAGTTGTGTTTATTTACTAGCACTTCAAGTTCTTCCTGCCTATTCCCCTGTTCCTTGCATTTGTACACAGGCATCTAAGATACAGATTTGATTTTGTCCCCAGTTCTGCCCTTGTGCCTCCTTTACCTCTGCTACTGCAGCCCATGCTCCCTCCCATTTCCGACCCATCTCCCAGGTCTCCATGTTCTTCACTTACCTATGGGCTTTGGTCACCTGCCCCCGTCAAACCTAGTTTAAAGCCCTTCTCACTTGGCTAGCTAGTCTGTGCCCAAATACTCTCTTCCCCTTCCTCCAAAGGTGAACCCGTCCCTGCTTAGCAGTCCTTCTTCTTGGAACAGCATCCTGTGGTCAAGGAAGCCAAAGTCCTCCTGGCAACACCATCTTCACCCCTCCAGATGCACCTGCCTCTGCCTGGGCCCCGACGTTTGACAGGAAGGAATGAAGAGAACACCACCGGCTCTCCAAACTCCTCCACCCGGGCTCCCAGAGCCCTGTAGTCACTCTTGGTCCACTCAGGGTCACACCTTGCAGGATCATTAGTGCCCACATGGAGGAGTAGCATGGGGTAGTGTTGCAAGAGGTTGTGGATTGCAACTGCTTGAAACACTAAGGAGAGGGGCTCACCACACAGCAGTGTAAAGGGTTTGTTTATTCAGTTAAAACTGGGGAGGGAGGGGAATCTCACTCACACACTCAACCTCACTGGCAGTCCCCGGAAGGATGATAAGGCGAGCAGAAGGCAGTTCATGTTGTTTGATCTTCCCAAGTTGGCTCCCAAGCAGGTCCACTGGCCAGGCGATCCGAGTGCAGGGCGTTCTGGGAGGCTCCGCTTGGTGGTCAACCCACTGTGTGTCTGTCCCTCTCTCCTTTTAGGATCAGCCACATGCAGCTTCTGTGTCTCTGCGCCTCTCGGGCCCTGTGCACTGTTGTTTACTCCTGCTGTTTACCTCAGAGTTTTCCCGCCTCTGTGTCCACCTTAGACATTCTTCTGCACTCACTCAGGGAAGGGAGAGGGGGTTAACAGATAACACTTTAACAGTTTAGGGAACCGAATGACATCATTAACGGGTGAGAAAGAGAACAACGTCCATTTTAACTCTCCCCTTGCTCCTCCTTTGCCTCCAACAGTAGTAGTCAGAGGGCCGGATTGTCCTAGACAATGCCTCTGTAATGTCTCAGATAGGGGCCCCTGGCAGGCCGCACCTCCCGAGATGACTTGTCAGGGTGACAGATGGGTGCCTCCGTCCCCCTCAGAAAGGAATCTCCAACCACTGAGGAATACAGTTCATACACAGTTTACAGAGTAGTAATGTTAACCCAGTTAACCCATGTGGCCCTGACCCAGGAGCAGCTGGACAGCCACCATGCGATTCTGGCCCCACTACCAGCCCTGGGGACAGCAGAGAGCTGCCTGGATCAGCCCGTATCCCCCTACCAAACCCGCCACCAGCAGCAGCTTCCCTGCCACTGGTAGGATGGTGAGTGCTGCCTAGATCTACACTGCAGAGTTTTTGGTCAAAAACGTCCGTCCTCATCTCAAGCACTTTTTTGCGCAAGTAAAACCAAAGAACAGAGGGGTTTTCCCGGTGAAGGTATTCCTCAGTCTACGAGGAATAATTCCTTTTCACAAAAAAGTTTTTTGCAAAAAGGTGTGTGAGGACAGGCTAGAGGGGTATTTTGTGCAAGAAAAGGGAAGAGGAAAAAGCACGGGTGCCCTGGTAGCCATTCTATCCATAGTAATCACTGCTTACTTACAAGAGAACATCCAGGCAGTTTGGACGCTCTCGTTCCCAAAAGCGCATTGCTTTTTCAATACTCTTTTTCGGTGTGTCCACACTACGAGTAGTAATGTGGAGTAATGGTAGTTCGAATTAGGAGCTTTAATTCAAACTACCTAGCCCGTGCCGCGTGTAGCCGCGGGCAGGTAGTTTGAACTACTGGGCATTTAAAAATGGCGGCGCCTGGGAACATGTAAATCAAGCCTGGGATATTTAAATCCCGGGCTTCATTTGCAAGTTCGAATGACTACATTAGCCACCTGGTTCGAACTAGGGTGGCTAGTGTAGACATACTCCAAAAGAGTAGTGAAAAAGCAATGCTCTCTTGTGCAAGAAGTTTTTGCAGACAATCTCTTCCACAAAAAGCTTCTTACTCAAGAAGCCTGTCGTCTAGACAAAGCTTAAGAGTAAATGTAGGATGAACTTCAGCCACTTCTATAACAGCATTTCTGTAGAAAATCCCCTTTTTATAAACAAACAAACAAACGAACAAGCAAACAGATAGACAGACCTCAGACAAAGCCCCTCCTATCGTATGAACAGCAACCTTCTCACCAGCACTTCAAGACAACTTTAGGGTCATCAGCTCCTAGAGTCCCAGGCTGTAAGGCCGGAAGCCACAGCCCTGCTCCCCGAGTTTCACCTCCTGCACAACACAGGCCCTAGAAATTCCCCACAAGAATCCCTGTGTCACTCCCGGCCCCATGTGTCTTCACCTTTGGCTGGGTTCTATGGACGAGTTCTGGCTCTTACAGGAGCGGATGGGTTCAGGAGACCGCTCTTATGTGTGACTCCTGGGCAGACTATTTCCCTGCCTTTCCGGAAGGACAGAAAAACCCCACTGGCTCCTTCTTTTTCTTCCAGGCTGCGTTGCCTCTTGCGAAGACTCACCTCAAGGGAGCACAGACACAGCCAGGTGCTCAGGGTGGTGGTCCAACCTGCAGCAGCCGAGGCATGCTCCGGCCTCAGCCAGCAGGAGCAGGCCTTACCAGAGGAGCCCAAGAAAACCAGAGGCTCCTGGAAGCTCCTATCTGGCCTGAAAAAACTCTGTGTCTGTGGCCAGTGTGGCAGCTCCCTGGCAGAGGCTGAGGAGGAGACAACAGCTTCCTCGCCCACAAGATGGACACACTTCTCCCTGAAGAAGACCAGGAAGACGAAGAACTCAGTGGAGGACCAGGAAGAGCGAGAGGAGGAGAAGCTGCAGGAGAGCCCAGACAACAGCCAGGAAGATCTCACAGGTGAGTCTACAACCCGCCCGGTGACTGGGGACCATGTGAGGGACACTCCCACCAGTCACTCTAGAAGCCTGGAGCGTTACGGCTTCTCATGGGGCAGCCATGGGCTTCTCAGACGCTGGAATCCAGCAAGTGCCTGATGCTCTGGCAGAGAGGGGCTGGCTCCCTTGCATACCCTCCCTCCCAGCTGTCTCCTGCACCCTCTCGCCTGGTCAGACCTCACCCAAACTCCCAGCCCGCTCCAGCACTCTACCTCCCACGCACACCTGCCTGCACCACTGTCCTTATCCCATGCTCTGGCAGCCACTCACTGAACCCCTCATTTTGGCCTCACCCAAAGCCTAGGGAGCACAAAATCTACTATCCCCGGTCAAAAGAGTTAATCTGCCCCATGGGAAGCCTTGACTCTTGCTCCTCTCTTCTCTCCCCTGCTCCCCTTGGGGCTGGAGCAGCAGAGGAGTGAAGTGATGCAGTGGTGGCCACAGCAGTGGGGGATGTTTTATTGCTTTTGTTGTTTGGAGGTTTTTCCCTCTCACTTTTTTCTGGTCCCCGACTGATTTTTCTGGGGATCAATGGCCCCCAACCCAGAAAAGTTTCCCCACCCCTGCCATAAATAAAGAGAATATTGAAGCCACTTGTTTTGGACATAAATTAATATTTTAGTTATATAAATTGATGTTTGGTGAACTAACATGATAAAGTTAAAGCTCCTGATTTGGTTAATTATTTTGATTTTCATTAATAAAGTCTCCTTTCTTACCGGTTATACACCTCCCAACCCTCCCCCCCATATTATAGCTCCAGTCGTTTAATATGAATAATTGAGTATTTAAGGTTTTTAGAGCGAAGCGAAGGCATTTTGTTCCCCTGGGGGGGTGGCTGGTGATCCAGGGAAAGTTGTGCGTTGAGGGGGATGGGTCCAGGGTCAAAACCTTTGAGAACCAATTGCCCTGTGGGGAGTGCGGGACACCTGGTAAAATCGCTCAAATTCAAACGAGTTGAAGGAAATTAATAACAATGATGCGGGTTCTCCCCCCTCCCCCCACCCCATGTGCTGTAAAAACTGCCAGGCCCAGCGGGAGAAAGGGGGTCATGGGGGCCTGGCTAAGGGGGTCCCCTCAGGTACAGGCGTAATCAGGGTTGACCAGTGAGGGTGACACGGGGGCCACCAGCCACGTGACCTTCCCCCAGCCTGTAAAAGGGACAGAACTGCCCTCTGCCCCAGGCCCCACCTCCTCCGTGCCCTTGCCCTGCCCTTGCCCCACCGCTTTCTCCATCCGATGGGGCCTGGGAATTAGAGGGGCAGGGTCCGGGGCTGGCAGCAGGGCCATGGCCCCCCACACTCACTGGCAGCGGCATCCCCAGCTCGGGCCCTTGGCCTCCCTGCCCAGGGTGCTTGGGGGACATGTGCTTCTCTTGCCACCCCATGCGGCACTTGTCAGGGGCTGCAGGTTGGATCGTGAGGGGCTCAGAGAGCAGAAAAGGGATTCGCGCCCGCGCAGGGACGCGACTTCCAGGGAACCTTGCATGGGAGCTGAGGGGCAGCTCCAACCCCTGCACCAGCAGCAGCTGCTGGAGAGGAGGGAACAGCCAGGCTGCCTGCACCATGGCACCAGACAGAGGAGAAGCCGCCCTGCCCTGCCCGGCTCTGGCTTCCCGGCTCCAAACTGCCAGGGGCAGGGAGAGAGGAGGGTGGGTCTGTCCCTGCCACTGCCCTGCACTTCCACTGACGTTCGGGGGCACCATCCCCAGGTCTGCCCAGGGGCTCAGGCGGCTTCTGCTGCACGGTGAGCACTGGGGATTCGGGATCCAGCCCTGCCAATCCCAGCTCCCGTTTGGCTTCAGCCCCTCAACCTCTGCTTTGAGCCCCGAGGGGTTCCCAGGCCTTGGGACTTCAGCCCGTGCTGGGGATCGAGGCTTCAGCCTGGGGGTGCTGGGTATTGAGTGTGGACACCAGCAACTGAGCTTAGATAATGAACAAAACCATTACAAAGGAGCCAGAGGGTCACCCCATCCCACAGTCTCAGCAGCTCACAGCTGGGAACTGGGCTGGGCTGGGCCATCACTTCCTGGGGGCTCACAGGCAAAATGAGGCCTGTTCCCGTCCCTGCCAGGAAGGGGGCGAGACCGGGGAGAGCAGAACACGCCATGGGAGAGACGCTGCCCCTAGGTCAGAGGAAGCCCAGTGGGGAGAGCACCCACCTCAGAGTCATGAGAGCGGCGCTCTCTGCTCGGCCCTGCAAGCACCTTGTGTGTGACCCTGGGCAAGTCACGTCAGGGCTCTGGGCCCAGTTCCCTTCCCTGTCGCCCAGGGGTACCACATTCAAACCAGTGTTTCCTTCTGCTCCAGGGATGCAGACGGAGCTCTCCGAGACGACGAGGAGCCAGGCAGACCAGAGCGAAGAGGAGGAACCAGCCCCCCAGCCCATCCCATTAGAAAGGAGCAGCTCCCACACGACTATGGTAAAAACTTAAAAAACAACAAAGAGTCCGGTAGCACGTTATAGACTCACAAACCACGTAGATGGGATCATGGGCTTTCGGGGCACAGCCCACTTGTTCAGATGACCAGCGTGTGGGAAGTTCAGAACCAAGAACAAATAAGGGACGGAGCGGAGGAAAAAAATTGAGGGGTTGGGGGAAGAGGACACTGGGTAGATAAGTCTCAAAGGGATAGCCGAGCCAGTCTGTAACAGGAAACACTTACAAATGAGGCTTGTGGCTGAGCCAGTGGAAAGCGTCTCCTGCGGGGCGTGTGACTATCTCCCCAGCCGGTGTCTCTCAGAGGAGAATGACCTGCCCCCCTCCGGCCCAGGGACCGAAAAGAAACACTCACCCTTGTGACCAGCTCCCCTGAATAAAGCCTTGTAACACGGGGGATTTCTGGGGGCACCGCACCGAGGGGCCAGTCAGGGCACTTTGCTCAGAGACAGGGCTACTGAGAGCCCAGAACGGGGGGTTCTCCATTGCAAGGATCCAAACCAGCCCCAAACGGCACTTCTGTTCCCCACCCTGGCTAGCAAGAAGCCCTGCAAGCAACCCCCTTAGACACTCCTGCCCTCTGGGCCACCACCCGCACCGCCCCTTCTACAGCGTCGTATCTGCCAGGGCTCGTACTGCCAGCGTTCAGTGTCCTCTGGTCAGGGTTGTCCCGGGGCGCTCCTGACAGGTCCCCTTCTCCGTTGGTGATGACAAACTTTCGGCTGTGTGTGTGGGTGCCTGTGCTCCCGTCATGTAGACGTGAGTTCCCAAACTGCGGGGGCATGCCCGCCTGGGGGGGGGGGGGGTGAAGAAATTCCAGGGGGGACACAAAACGACCCAGCCCCCCATCAACCTCTGCCCCCATAAGTTTTTCTGCTATTGGGGGGACGCATGAGGGTTTCTCAAAAATCAAAAAGAGGGCGTGATGCTAAAAGGTTTGGGAACCACTAATCTAGAGCGTTAGACCCCGTGCACTTGGGTCAACACAGGAGATCTCCACGAGCCCCCAGAAACGACAGATGCAGGCAAGGTTTGAAATCAGCCCAGCAGGTTTATTGTCAAATGCGACGCCCTCACAGTTAGTAGCCCTCACGTCACTTCTTTATGTACCAGGCTGCCACCCTTAAAGGTATTAGGTTGACACCTCCAGACGAACCTACTAGACACAACCAATTACCTTGTACCTGGTGGTTTGATCCAAACATCCCTATCCATAGTGCTGTCATCCCGACCCTGTGCTGAACCTGGGTCGGTAAGTCCCTTGTCTACGGGGAGTGTGCTGGGACCGAGCTGTTTCTGCAGGGAAATGTTCTGTTACCATCCTCCCGGAATGTTTGCGTGCATGGCCTGTTCCTTGGACCTCTGCAATGTCGGCAGCCCTGTCCTTCCCAAGCTTCTGTCTGCAGGACCTGCTTTTTGCTCACTGCTTAGCTTTGCTTTATGTTAGCAAAGCACTGACGGTTGCTCAGGTCTTAGGCCTCACACTAGGCCTCCACGGTCAGGCCCTTTTGTTACGTCTTACAGGTGAGAGGTTATGAAAACAAATCCCATCAAATCCAAACAGGTTCCTCTGATCCTTAAGAGCCAGTCACCCGCCCAGGTCAATTGAAACCTCAGAGCTTACCGAAAAGAGCTTGCAGTGCCCATCCCATAGAATTGAAAATAGGAAGGTTTATTAATAAAAGAAAGAAAAAAAAGGTTGAGCCTAATATTGTTAAAGGACTCAAATAATATTCACCGACTGCAAAGCTCTTTGTGCCAGCGTGTAGGAGATGAAATGAACGGCTGTCTTAGGGCAAGTTTCAGGAATACGTCCTCTCCTAGGCTGGATGTATTTCTGAAGCGCCCTCTGCCTTCCCCACCCGGCAGCGTGTGGCGCTACCACCGAACTAGCAGGAATCACAGGCAGGACAGGAAGTAGGGAGCGACTGAAGGAGCGAGTCTCCCTGCCGACGACTCTGGGGCCACTTCAGGCTTCAGTTTGTGGCCGAAATCCTTCATAGTGGATTTGCCAGAGTGAAGACAGGAATGAAGATGAAAATGGAGGAACCCTCAGAGCCCCTTTGTCCCCTTACGCATAAGGCGGGAATCCCATTGTTCTCCTGTGAAAGTCTGTCCCAAGATGGAGTCTGTCCCATGAGCAAGTCACCGCTCCAGGCCTGACTCAGTTCTTTTTAGGCAGCAGCCACGGCTTGCATGCTGAACATTCACAGCAAAGCTCATCAGCTGTGATTGGCACTACCTGAGGTCAGTGAAGTGCTGCTACTCACTTGACTAGCAACCCTGTCAAGGCTGTTCCCCACTCCGGCAGGATGAATGCAGAAGTTGGGGGCCTGCAATAGCACTCCAAAACCTTGCCTCTACAAGCTCTGGTACAAGAACTTCCCGCCCCAATTCTAATACCCAGATTTTGGGGAATCCACTGCTCACATCGAGTGTTTTGAACCCACAAACAGGGGCGGAAAAAGAAGCTTGAAAAAAGAAAAGAGCAAATCAAGCTGCAGTCTCTGGTGGCTGACCCCTCAGTCAGAGGCCTGCAGGTCCACAGAGACAGACCTTCCAGGTCACAAAAATCAACCAATACTGGTTAATTAGAAAACAGAACAAACTCTTACTGTGAAAACAAAGCTACAGTTGCAAGCATAGTAATTTGGCTAGCTGGAAAGAGCCACCATTTGACACAGGTACTCAGGGAAAGTCCCTGGTCTGAAGACTTAGTTAGAAAAGTGGGAGGAAAAAGCACTAAGAAGCTCAGACATTATTTCCATATCCCCAAACAAGGAAAACAAGAAATCCTGACAGACTAGCTAAACTCTTCCCTGCTTACACATTGTAAGAAGTCGCTTTTTGGACAGCAGAGCGTTTCCTGTCTCCTTTGATACTTGGAAGAAACTGGTCAGTACCTGGAAGAAACTTGGAAGAAAATTCCTACCTGCGTTGTTATTGGCTGACCACCCCATACCGGGCTAGGAACAGGAGACATTAGTTCACGTCTTAGTCACCGGATGTTCCTGTCCTGATTATGACAGACCCTGTCACGGGGGTTGGTCAAGCCTCCAGCTGAGCTCTCCCAGTAGCCCACGTTTGAAATACAAGCGCAGCGCCCGGGTGGTAACTTCCAGCACCAACATCACACCTGCCTGTTAGCAGCAGAAGCAGAATGGGCCTGGCACTGGGGACTGGCCCGGAGCCCTCGGTCTGGGGTTCTCGTCGGCAGGGAGACTCACTCCTTCATTCTCAGCTACTTCCTGCCCTGCGCGTGGTTCCTGCCAGTGGGGAGGCGGCGCCACACGCTGCCGGGTGGGGAAGGCAGAGGGGGTTTCCGGGTGGGCCCCGCTCTCAGTCCTTTCCGCGCAGACATCGTGGGTGCTAGAGCCGCTGGACCCATTTGCTCAGGCCCGGGTGGGGGATGGAACATGGGGCATGTTCTCCAGTGGCCCCTCTGCTCACTCCACAAGCGCTGGAATGGGCTCTGCAGGGCTCTGCGGGTTTCTCAGCCAAAGCTCCCCTGGGTGCAGCGGCCGTGAGCTCTAGGGGCCTGTGATACCTAGGATCCAACAACATTCCTGGCTCGTGGACCCGGCTCCACTAAAGTTTGAGGCTGGGGCTCTCTCCTGCCCCTTCCCCACTGCCTCCGGGAGTTTTACTCCTAGACTCATAAACTTTAAGGTCAGAAGGGACCATTATGATCATCTAGTCTGACCCCCTGCACAGTGCAGGCCACAGAATCTCACCCACCCCTCCCAGAATAATCCTCTCACCTATATCTCAGATATTGAAGCCTTCAAATACTTTGAAGACCCCAAGATGCAGAGAATCCTCCAGCTGTGATCTGTACCCCATGCTACAGAGGAAGGCGAAAAACCTCCAGGGCCTCTGCCAATCTATCCTGGAGGAAAATTCCTTCCCGACCCCAAATATGGCGACCAGCTAAACCCTGAGCATGTGGGCAAGACTCACCAGCCAGACACCCAGAAAGTTCTCTATAGTAACTCCTAAAAGAGCCCAGGTTCACCTCCTGTCACCAGGGACAAGGGGGCTAAAGGACCCTCCCACCCACCCTCACTCTGTGTGCGGCGGCAGCACGTCCCTGAGGCGCCTGGGTGGGAGGGGTGTCTCCTCAGGCTGCCACCACCTGAGCACCCCTGGGGCCAATGGGAGGTGCGGGGGCGAGCCCAGTGGGCAGCAGCTCACGGAAACCCTCTGGCCTAAGAGCTGCTGCTGGAGGGGGGGGTGGGTCACTATGACGGACTGGGCCGGGTCTGGCCACCACTGAGAGCGTCGGCTGAGGGCGAATTGCTCAGAACAAGAGCAAATTAGTCGAAACAATAGTTAAGAATAAAATTATGAGGCATGTAGAAGAACATAATTTGTTGGAGAAAAGTCAACGTGGCTTTCTGTAAAGGGAAATCCTGTCTTACTAATCTATTAGAGTTCTTTGAAGGGGTTAACAAACATGCAGACAAGGGGGATCCAGTAGATATAGTTTACTTAGATTTTCAGAAAGCCTTTGACAAGGTCCCTCACCAAAGGCTCTTTTATAAATTACAAGGCCATGGGATAAGAGGGAAGGTCCTTTCTTGGATTGAGAACTGGTTAAAAGACAGGAAACAAAGGGTAGGAATAAATGGTAAATTTTCAGAATGGAGAAGGGTAACTAGTGGTGTCCCCCAAGGGTCAATCCTGGGACCAATCCCTTTCAATTTATTCATAAATGATCTGGAGAAAGGGGTAAGCAGTGAGGTGGTAAAGTTTGTGGATGATACAAAAATACGCCCAACTATAGGTACAGTATGATGGGGGCTAATTTGGCTATGACAAATCAGGAAAGAGATCTTGGAGTTATCGTGGACAGTTCTCTGAAAACTTCCACAGAGTGTGCAGCGGTGGTCAAAAAGGCAAATAGGATGCTAGGAATTATTAAGAAAGGGATAGAAAATAAGACACAGAATATCTTACTGCCCCTGTATAAAACTGTGGCACGCCCACATCTTGAATACTGTGTACAGATGTGGTCTCCTCACCTCAAAAAAGATATTTTGGCCTTGGAAAGGGTTCAGAAAATGGCAACTAAAATGATTAGGGGTTTGGAACAGGTCCCATATGAGGAGAGGTTAAAGTGACTGGGACTTTTCAGTTTGGAAAAGAGGAGACTGAGGGAGGATATGAGAGAGGTCTATAAAATCCTGAGTGGTGTGGAGAGGGCCGATAAAGAAAAGTTATTTATTAGTTCCCATAATAGAAGAACTAGAGGACAGCAAATGAAATTAATGGGTAGCAGGTTTAAAACTAATAAAAGGAAGTTCTACACACAGCACGTAGTCAACCTGTTGAACTCCTTGCCAGAGGAGGCTGTGAAGGCTAGGAATATAACAGAGTTTAAAGAGAAGCTAGATAATTTCATGGAGGTTAGGTCCATAAAAGGCTATTAGCCAGGGGATAGAATTGGTGTCCCTGGCCTCTATTTGTCAGAGGCTGGAGAAAGATGGCATGAGACAAATCGCTTGATCATTATCTTCGGTCCACCCTCTCTGGGGCACCTGGTGTTGGCCACTGTTGGCAGACAGGACACTGGGCTAGATGGACCTTTGGTCTGACCCAGTACGGCCTGTGACGGACCGGGCCGTGTCTGGGCACAGCTGAGGGCGTCTGCTCAGGGCGAATTGCTCAAATCCGGGGCTCCTTACAGCCCCCAGACTGGTGACCTCTCCAAACAGGCCACAAACCAGTCCCACAGAGCGCTTCAGCAGCCTGCCTGAAGCCTCATGAGCAAAACCCCTCTGACACCCCAGCATTATCCGTGCCCCAGAGGGCCCCAGGCCTCATACAAAGGTGAGGGGTCCTAGCACCCAATCCCACCTACCCCGAACAAGTTCTGTCTGGTTCCAAGAAACCAGCCACAGATCCCTGGTCAATGCCCCCCAGCCCTCCCCATCTTCCCGGGACCAGACTGGCGGCTCCCGGGAGCTTGCCCGGGACCGCAAGAGGCGGGCACCCGCCTGGGCTAGTGCGGACATCGTGGACTCCTACCACAACCTACCCCCTGGTTAATAGCACACCATGGACCCAACCTTCATGACTTGATCTCACTTCCCTTTAAACTCTGTCCCAGTTCTAGCCTTCACAGCCTCCTGCAGCAAGGAGTTCCACAGGTTGACTCTTTGCTTTGTGAAGAACAACTTTCTGTTACTAGTTTGAAGCCTGCTACCCATTCCTTTCCTTTGGTGTCCTTTAGTCCTTCTTTATGGGAACTAATGAAGAACTTTTCTGTATGCACCCTCTCCACCCAAGTCCTGCTTTTAGAGACCTCTATCCTGTCTCTGCTCCGTCTCCTCTTTTCTAAGCTGAAAAGTCCCAGTCTCTTTAGCCTCTCTTCATATGGGACCTGTTCCCAACCCCTGATCATTTTAGTTGCCCTCCCCTCTCCCACCCCCTTTTCCCAGTCTCTCCCAGTTTTGTTCAATAAAGACAGATTCCATTTTTGAACATAATTGTCCTTTATTTTGTACATCATGAAGAAGGGCTAGGGAAGGGTAAGTGGAAGGAGGGGAGGGAGGAATGGGGTACGCGCCCCTGATGGAGAGGACTGGGCTGGCTCTGCGGCCTTCTGGGGGTGGAAGCTCTCCTGCAGTCCCCCAATTGCCCCCACTCTCCAGATGGCAGCCTGTGGCAAGTGCAGCCGGTCTGATGGCCGAGTGCTGTGATGTGCCCAGTTTGGGTACTCCGGGCAATCCAAGCCAGGACTGCTTTACAAGGGGGTCACCGATGAGAACTGTCAGTCCGGGGTGGGGGTCGGGACCCTTAAAGCACAGCCCTCGGCTAGCCTGAGACAGCATCTCCATGCTCTAAGTCCTCCTCTCATGCCCTGCCGGCACTGTCTACACTACAACGCTATTTTGAATTAGTTATTTAGTCTGGATTCGTTAGTTAGAATTAACGTAGTAGTGTAGATGTACCCAGAGAGCCTTATCCCTGGAGACTTGCTAATTAGCATAGTCACTGGCTGACCATTTCTGGCCCACTGTTCTTTCTCAGAGAATCTTCCAGCATCAACACAGGTTACATATTTATAAATCCACTTACAGATATCACACAAGTAGATGAATAACATAAACACAATCAGTAGAGCACAAGCTTTCATTTGACATCTCACATGGCCTCCTTGGTACAGACTTTGGGACAACCCCTCCCCCCTACACTTGGGTGCAACAGTGACCTGTCTGATCCTGTTAAAATCCAGTAACGTGACACTCCCAACACAAAACTGATGCAGGAAGTGATGCCAGTAACATCAGTGAGGGCATCACATGGGTCCCCCCGCCTTAGACAAGGCATCTGCCACAGTATTCTCCTTCCCGTTTATGTGGACTATGTCCGTGTCGTACTCCTGAAGGACCAGACTCCAGTGGAGCAACCTGGAGTTGGTGCCGTTGGCCTTCTGCAGGCAAGCCAGCGAGGCATGGCTGCTCAGCACAGTGAACCTCCTGTTGTCCAGATAGGGTTTGAGCTGCTTGACAGCCCACACGATGGCATAACACTCCTTCTCAATTGTAGCATAATGCTTCTCCCGGGGGCACAGCTTTTTGCTGAGGAAGGTCACGAGGTGCCTTTTGTCACCTACCCCATCCTGCATCAGCACCGCCCCCAGCCCGATGTTGGATGTTGAAATCCGGACTGGCCAGCACAGGTTCCTTGGCCAAGACATTCTTTATGCTTTGGAACCCCTGTTCACCGGCCTCCGACCACACCACCCGGTCCGGCCTCTCCTGCTTTGTGAGGTCTGTGATCGGAGCTATGACGTCTCTGACCCCTCTCACAAACCTCCTGTAGTAGTTGGCCAGGCTCACAAATGACTGGAGCTGCGTTTTCATTTGGGGGATAGGCCAGTTCTTAATGGCCTCCACCCTCAGGGGTTCAGGGCGCACCAACTCACTGCCCACCCTGTGCCCTAGACAGTCACTTCGGCAGCCCCCATCCTGCATTTGGACACCTTGACAATCAGGTTGGCTTCCCCGAGCCGCCGCAGCACCGCCCCTGTGTGACTGATTTGATCCCACCAGGAGTTACTAAAGATGGCCAGGTCATCAAAATAAGTGCTGGAATGGGCTCTGCAGGACCTCCGTGATCAGCCCCAGGAAGGTGGCCCTGGAATTCCGCATGCCAAAGGGCAGCACCTTGAACTCACACAGGCCCGACTCCACTATGAGCGCAGATTTGTCCCATGCATCAGCATCTAGGGGACTCTGCCAGTACCCCCAAGTCAGGGCCAGAGTACTTATAAACACAGTCCCCTCCCCCCAGCGTGTCCAACAGATCCTCTATTCTGAGTGTGGGGAAGGGGTCAGGCTGCGTGACAGCATTCAGCTCCCTCTAGTCCATGCAGAGCCTCCTGGTCCTGTCCTTTTTAGGCACCATCACAATAGGGGATGCCCATGGCCAGCATGCTCTCCACAGCCTCCTGAATCTGCCTCTGCATCTCCCCCTTGGCCCCATAGGCTCTGCTAGGCGCTGGGCAAGGCAGGGCCTAGTGAGGATGGAATGCGATGTCCTGTCAGCGAGCCCTGGCCTCCTTCACCTTTCGCTCCCTCTCAGCATCTGCCTCCTTCACCTTTCGCTCCACTTCGGCATCCGCCTCCCTCGCCTTTCGACGCACGTCGGCAAGGGCCTTCCCATGTTCCAGCTCGATTCCTTCAATGCCTGCTGCTTTCTAATTTCATCTGCAACAGCATCCCTGGCACCGGGTGGGCACTGCTCCCTTCCCTGCTGGTCATTTCGTATTAGCAAAGACCTCAGTTCCGGCTTAAAAGCTTTCTCTCTGAATTCAGTGATTGTCTCCAATCACAAATCTTCTAGAGCCTTTCGGTCAAGACTCTCATGTAGTTGCTGACTCATTGCAGCTGCTCTTTAACCAATCAAACTCTTTACACCCAAAAATAAAATTTAGAACCGCTTGAGGTTCTGATCCAAAGCTTAATTGACCAAGATCTGAGGATCCTGCCGACTATCCCACTGTGACGGACCGGGCCAGGTCTGTGCACTGCTAAGGGTGTTGGCTCAGGGTGAATTGCTCAACACAAGGACGCTTTACAGCCCCAGACCAGAGACCTTCCCAAACAGGTCACAAACCAGTCAGACCACGCAAAACCCCTCAGACACCACAGTTCCCTCTGTGCCCCAATCAGCCCTGGGCCTAATACACAGGTGAGGGGATCTAGAACCCAATCCCACCTACCCCGAACGGGTCTTTCCAGTCCCAAAGAACCAGCCACAAATCCCCGGTTATTTAGGGGAGAAACCTGCCTAGGACAAGGGGCTCTATGGAGGGGGATGCAGGGAATGGAGGAAGTGGGGTGGCCCTTGGGGTCCCTGCCCCGGCTGAGAGGCTCCCATCTCTCCTCAGGCAGAGGGGACCAGGGAAGGGCTGAGAGATGGGAGAACCCTCGGCACCGGGTGAGGCTGCTCCACAAAAGGTCTCAGGTGGCTCCTCCGTGCTCACTAGGCCCTGCCAGCCCCCAGGGAGCGAGTGTCCCAGGGCAGCTGCCCAGTGGAAATGCTCAGTCCCAACAGGCTCTGTCCCTGTTCATTGCAGACCCTCGGGGAGCCGCCTGCCTCAGCCCAGCCCACAGCCCTGCTGCTGGAAGCCTTGAAGGCTCTGACGGTCCCCGGCCTGGAGAGTTTTCAGGCGGCAGAGGAGGCACCGATAGCCACCGTGTCCCAGCACAGCACCCGCATGGAGCGAGTAAGAGACGCCCGGCGAGGGGCAGGGCATGTGGAGAGAGGGGCTGGGAGAACTGGCTCTGAGGAAACCGGCCCTGGGGCACAGGGTCAGGGTGCAGGGCAGGTCGGCTCAGCCCCTTTCTAGGAGGCTCTGAGCATCAGTCGCTCCCCTGCTCAATTAAGCCCCATCGCCCGCCGGGGAGGCAGGAATTTGACCAGCGAGACACCCGGGAACTGGAGCCCAGAGCGGCTTCTTGACTTCCCAAGGCTGCGCTGGAGGCAGCGGCAGGGTCAGCAAATGACCCCAGGAGAAGGCCTTGTCCAGGGCCCCTAGAACCAACCTGCCTCGTGGGGCGTGCGGCCGCGTTGCTGAAGTTGGCTCTGCTGGGAATTCTCAGCCAGGCAGAGCCCTGGGCCCTTGGGGAAAGGACTCAGGGGTCACGTTCCCGACAGGCCTCTCAACGGGGCCTTTTCTCCCTCCACCCCACGCCGGTGACACTCCTGCCCTTCCCCCAGCGCTGTCTGCCGGGGGGGCGGCCTGGCAGGAGGCCGCTCTCGATCAATCCCCCCTCAGCTGTGTGGCTCCCTCCAGATTGGATACGTCGTGGGAAAGATTTTCAGCTGGCTGCGCGACGTCGGGGATCCCAGAGCCAGAGGAGCCGCGCTGGGGACCATCGCCCTGCTGGCTCGCGCCCACCCCCGGGACGTGGTTCCCGCCTGTGTGGCCCACGCGCTGCCATGGGACAGGTAGGGAGAGGCTGTTACCACCTCAGTCCCTGATTTCCCTTCCCCCCTCCTGCCAGGGCAGAGCGCAGGAAGGGCCTGGCCGGAGACAGGGATGGATCCAGCTCCCTGCTGGGCACAGGGCTGCCCCGGCCTCCTAAGAGAAGATGCCCAGGCCCAGCTCCCGAGGGGACGGCTGCTAAGGGAAGGGAATAAATGCAGAGCTTGTGGAAGGAACTCTCCTGCCTCAGCTTCCCTGCCCCCCAGGGTCTCTTTTGAGAGCCCCTTTCCTGCCCCCTTCCCAGCCTCTCCCTGGGGAGGCAGGAGGGGGCCAAGCAGGGAGGCTCTGATTTTGGTTTCTCACCTTGCAGAGGTGCCAGGGAGCTGTGGAAGGCCGTGGGGGAAGAACCACAGCTCCCCCGGCAGGTGCTGCAGCAGCTGCTGGACGCGCTCCGGAAGAGCCACCGGGAGGAGAGGAGCCGCAGCGTGTCTCTGGCTGTAAGTGACACTGGAGCTGTCCCGTAGGGAACTCACCACTACAGGGAGGATGCTGCATCTGTGGGGGGGAAGGGGGCTTCAACCCCTCTTAGTGTCAGGCAATGGCCCCACTGCACACTGGGCACACAGCCGTGTCACGGGGAGAGCCCCCCTGCTCCCCTCCGGAGGGGGTGTCCGGCCTCTGAGGCCCCTCACTTCGTGGTCAACCCCGCATGCACCACGATGCTCCAAGTCAGCACTGCAGCTCCCTTCACACAGGGCAGTGCAGCCTAGCAGCCGGAGGCAATAACTCCTAGTGGCATTGGTGCAGAGAGGTAGGGGACCCAGGGCGCCCTCTCCACCGGGTCCCAGTCCAGCGCCCTGTCAGCATTGGAGGGGGCACCACTAGTTCTGGGGGAATCAAGTAGAAACTCGCCGAGAACCTGGGGTTCAACTCCCCGCCTGAGCTGCTTTCTGCCAGCTCCTCTCTTGTTGTCTGCGCCGTCTCTTTCCTCCAAACTGGGGCATCTGCTGCGGTTCCCTGCTGACTGGCGATGGCGTCTGGGTGCCCCTGCGCTGCTCCTCAGGAGCCCCAGCAGCACCTCCGTCCCCGCCCGTCAGCCCTGACTGAGCTCGCCACCGGCCTTTCTAGCCACCTCCAGCTGGCGCCTGCCCAGCAGGCCTGTGGGGTAGGACTGTCTCAGCCAGGTAGCCAGGCTGCACCTCTGCAGCTCTAGTGCAGAGATGGGACACTCCGTGTCAGGGGCTGATCCCCACTCTGAGTGCAGAATTTGGAGGCCGGAAAGAAAAAGTTGTCTCTATAGGCTCTTCTTCCACAACTCCCCAGGGTCAAAGATTTACTAACTGACAGAGACACAGACAGAGCTGCTGACCTTCCAGGACACAAGAAGCAAATATTGACCTCAAAAAAGTGATTTTTTTTACCAAAGAAAAGCTACACTGGATAACACAGACTTGGTTGCGCTGTGACAGAGCAAGTAAGGAAAACAAATGAAAACACAGAGAAAATCTCTAGGAACAGTTTTCAGAGGGGAAGCAGAGATTCACACAGAGCAATTCAAACCGAAATAAAAAATAAAGAAAAATACCCAAGTTTTTCTGAAATAAGAACAGTTGGAGGGTGAGATTGTAAGAAGCTCGAGTGTGTGAGAACGACCGACGTGCTTCTCGTTATTTGCAATTCTCTTTGCTCTGCCCTTTCTCACCTGCAACCACTTAAATCCCACGGCGTGTACTTAATAAACTCACTTGTATTTACTAGCAAGCGTTGTGTGAACAATTGTGACCTGGGGAGCAATCAGTGTGTCCATCCTCCTTTCACTGTTAAAGGGGGCTCACGGGAACAATTTATTTGGGGGTTGGGTTCCCAGAAGCTGTGCCTGAAACTGCACTCTCCTCAGACCCGCAGGGATTCAGTGTCTGTATTGCTCTTGGGTGGATGGGAGGGAGGGCTCCTGTGCCCTGGCTGTGCGAGACCAGGAGATCTGGCCCAGAGGACGGGGTGGTGAGAAACCCCATAGAGCCAAGAGGAAAGTGTCAGTGGCTTTGCCAGCACTCTGGGAAGCACCCCAAGGAGTCCTCTGTCATAGAGGGATAAGGGATCTTTCGGAAAAGGCTTTATTTTCCACAAGATCAGGGTCTAGACTGGTGCTTTTTTCCGACAAAGCTCTGTGTGGAAAAAAAGCGGCAGCCATTTTTATGCTAATGAAACGGGGGAGAGTTAAATCCCCACCTCATTAGCAATTGCGATACGTCTAATTTACATCCCTTTTACGAAAAAGGGATGTAGTCTAGACGTAGCCAAACTGTCTCCCTACTGAGGACTACATGGTGGCAGAGGAGCCAGGGAAGCCAGACCCGAAGCCGGAGCATCCGAGAGAGTGACACAAGCAGCACGGCCGGGGTCCCTACAACTGGGTCACGAGGATCGGAACTGACCCGACAGAAGTTCCCATTGACCCATGTCAAGTACTTTGGGATCTTGGGGGGATTTCGTGGAAGAGCAAAGGAGTGATCCAACCTTCGGAAAGCCTGGAAGCAAGTGACAGGCACGAGCCAGACAGATGGTCAACCCCAGAGCCGGACCCAGGGATCCCGGTTTCAGATCAGCAAGGACCTTCCTCATGAGCATTAGCCCAGAACGCACAAGCAGCCCAGTACGACGGGGGAGCGAAAACGAGGACCTGAAACCCGGGATGTGATGGAAAGCCAGT
Organism: Pelodiscus sinensis; assembly: GCF_052426305.1. NCBI lineage: Eukaryota > Metazoa > Chordata > Testudines > Trionychidae > Pelodiscus > Pelodiscus sinensis. Next base: position 7,792,644 of record NC_143063.1, on the reverse strand, counting down.
CGCCGGCAGCAACGTGGGGTCTGCACCGACACCGCTTCGACCTCCCGGCATCGCCCCGGCTCCCTGCTGCTTGTGGCGCTGGAGTTACTCAGGCGGCAGAGGGGCAGTGATGCCCCCCCGGTCACGTCTGGCAAGCTGAAGGGCGGGGCTAGGCCATGAAGACAGAGAACGGGAAATAACGTCACCCGGACTCTTCCGCCCTTTCCAGGAGGTTCCCATCAGCGTCCATTCTAGGAACAGGATACGGTTCAGGGGCCATCACATCTCCCTTCCCCCCAGAGGATCTCACCCTCCTTCCTCATAAGCCGCAAGGAAATGGAAAATGGAAGCAGGATGACAGCCAAAGCCATGGGAGCGGATGGGCAGGTGGGGACAGCTCAGTGACATTTCTGTCTCCTGTCTCCAGGCAATGGACACGCTGTACGAGATCCTTTTCCTCTGGGGATACCGAGAAGCCATCCTGGAAATGTTTCCCCAGCTCCTCCTCGTCTGCGTCAGGCAGGTGCAGTACGTGCTGGACCTGTGCCTGCCAGGGACTTGGAGGGCCCAGAAGACATCCAGCCCGGAGGGATCCAGCCGCCTCAGCCCCTTGAGGTAACGGCGGAAAGGAAGGGGAAGAACAGATTTGTTCTGCTCAGCCCCTGTGGGACCTGCCTGGCCCTCTGCTGTGCGTGTCCCTACAGCCCAGGGGCAGTTGTGGGCAGGTCTGTGTGGAGGGAGCGGTGCTGGGCGCCCGTGTGCGTGTGAGCCACACTTGCTCCTCTGACTCCGACCACAGGCCAGGGGCCACATCGGCACGTCCCCATGTACTCCCGGCCAAGGGGTCAGGGCTTTTCTCCGTGCCTGTTGAGCCCGCTGGGCCTCTGTCCCACAAGACCCCACCCCAGGACAGCGTGGCCAGAGCACACACAGAGTGCACAAGACCGGCAGGGGGGCCATGTCACAGGCAGGCAGGACGAGGAGGGGCCCGTGACGCTGATTCCACGGGGACAACCAGGGAACCACCTGGCTAGAAACTCGATGAGTCTGTGGCATGGCCAGGGCCCGTTGGGCAGGGCCGTGCCCTCACACGGTGCTGGGTCCATCCCGGGGGAGGCCGGCAGCTGCTGACCACGCCGGGTGTCCCAGGCCTTGTGCGGTTTGCGCTGCGTGGGGCTGGGGTCGAGTTCTGACACCTGGACTTTTTATTGCCTCTAGCACCTCCCTGGAGGCCGTGAAGACCCTTTTCTCCATGCCCAGATACTGGAAGGAATTTGCCAGTATCCAGTTGCAGCAGGGCTGGGACATGATGGCCTCCCGCCAGCGCTTCTCCCAAGGGGTGGGCTTGATCGCAAGGTAGAGTCTGGGCAATGGGAGCTCAGTGGGAGACCCTCCCCTGCCCCCGCCGGCCCTCTCAGCCCCGCCATGGGAGAGCGACGCTCTCTCCTCTTGGTAACTCTGGGCATTTTCTCTGTCCTGTTCCAGGGCCATGGTGGAGCACCAGACCCCACAGCTCCCTGCGGTGCTCAGAGAGGCCATCGCCATCATGCAGAGTCAGGAGGAGCAGCCCCAGAGAAATATCGCCCTGACTTTCTGCACCGAGGTGAGATTCCGGAACTGCCAGGCACATGTGGGCTTGTGCAGAGCAGCTCAGTCCCGTCCCAGGCAGGCAGGCACCGGGGCCCATCGCCAGCAGCTCGGCAACGCCACAGGCAGCCGGCTCCTCTGCCCACGTGGATCCTAGTGGGGCCGGGCAGAGTGGTGGGGGGCAGGGTGAGATTGCTCCTGGCTGGATGTGCCTCCGTGGGACCATGTGACAAGAGAAGATGTTTCTCCAGCGCCCTGAGGCCGGGCCTCTCTCCTCGCCTTTGCCTGGGGTTTCATTTTCTTCTGCCATGGCTCGCTCCAGGACACGCTGCGATGCCCAGAGATTCCCCTTTCCCTGGGCTTCATTAGGGGCTTGTGCATTAGTCGCCCCTCTGGGAATGGACCATCTCAAACACCAGCCGCTGGCTCCTTACCCCCAGAGATTTTGTGTGGCAGGAAGTGACCAGCTGGCAAAGATGCTGGCGCACGAACAGACCGAGAGGCAGATTTCTGCTCCTGCAGCTGATGTTGATTTTCTCTTTCCAGTTTCTCCGGAGTCCTTCCATCCTCACCACAGTCACCAGATCGGAGCTCCAGGAACAGCTGATGGAATGGACCAAAGATCCCAATCCGGAGATACGGAGGCTCTGTCTGCAGGGCCTGGGCAGTATCATCTTCCAGCCAGAGAAGGTGAGGGGCAGGGCTTGCCCAGGTGAGACGTTGCTGCCCTGGGAGATAACAGACACATCACTGTTGCAACCCCTGTTCTATGCCGTTACTGAGCAAGTCAGGTGTGAGGTGTCCCTGGACCCTGGTGCGGGCAGATCATGGTCAGTGGAGGTAGTGGGGGAGGGGAAGGAGACTCAGGGCGTCGCTCAGGGCAATGGGGGGAGAGTGTCGGCTGACAACAAGACCAACCCCGGCAAGGACAGACGAGTCGGGGGGCGGGGTCAGAGCTCGGGGGGCGGGGCCTGGAGCGGCTCCAGGCAGGCGACAGGGTGACTCTGCCCAAGGGCCAGGGGTGCAAGCACCTGCCAGAGCGGCAGGAGAACGACTTTCTCCCCCGCTGGGGGCTGGCCGATGGGGGGATGGTCCAGCCCCTGCCCAGGCTCTGTCCCAGGCCAGGCGTGAGCTGCCTTCTGCCTTCCTGCAGGGGCAGTTGTTACGGGCCCAGCTGCCAGGGACCATCGCCATGTTCTGCGCCAGGAACGCATGGACTGTCCTGGAGGCCCTGAAGGACGCGGCAGACGCCATCTACCTGCTCGCCGGGGAGGGGCTTGGCTCCATCTCCCAGGACATGGCAGTCAGCCTGCGCCCGCTCATTGACCACGTAAGGCCGGGACCCCGGAGATGCACATTCCCCCTCCCCTGATGTCCTGGTATGACCCTGCCCAGCCCCTCCCCGCCCCCCAGGCCAGCCACGCAGCACCCAAGGGGGCCTCTGCCAAGGGTGGGGAGTCTCCTACTCAGCCCCCTCCCTGTCAGAGCCCTTCTGGGAAATGGGGGCGCCAAGCTCCCAGCCCTGCTGCAGCCTCCCCTCCCCCCCTCCTGTGCCCAGCCCCTCCCCGAGCCCCAAGGAGGCAGGCGGGAGCCTCAGGTCCCAGTGCCCCGGGAGGGGAGGCCAGAGCAGCCTCTGTGGCTGGTGACCTGGGCCTTCCCTCAGCCCCCTCAGGCCTTGCTGGGGAAGGAAGCAGGGAAGGGGTGATGGGAGGGGAGGGGAGGTGAGGGATGGGGAAGAGGGACGGGGGGGGAGGGACCCGGGAAGTGCAGCAGGAATGAGGTGAGGATGGAGATTCCTCGTAATTTGCCCCTTTCCACCCTTCACCCCCCCCATGCTCAGTGGCTCCCCTGCCTGGCACTGCACAGGGGTGGGCTGGGTCTCTCCAGGCCGGGCGGACGGGGGAGAAGAACATGGAGAGATTGGCCCCTCTCTGGACTCCAGGCGGCTGGGGGACTGGGTGCAGGAAGCTCTCCACACACATTGCACCATGGACCTCTGGGTCTGAGCCCTGGCCAGCGCACAGAGTCTGTGGGGCTGCCTGGTGGTTGCGGCTTCCGCGGGCCAGGGCGGGTCCCTGTCGGGGTGCTGGAGCCGTGTGCGATTTGCGGCCGTCAGGCCCCTGAGCCTGGGACATGGCCTGGCTCTCATGGGCTTCCCCGCCCCGCGTGTCCTTACCAGGAGAGGGGCAATGTCCGCTCAGCCGCAATCTCACTGCTGGGCACCATGCTGGGCGGGGTGAAGGGCCCGGACAGACCCCGCGTGCGGCAGGAACTCACCCGCTGCCTGCTCCCGCTGCTGCTCCACCTGGCAGACGAGGAGCAGAGAGTGATCCTGGTAAGTGCCCCCTCGCTATGTCCTGGAGAGCAAAGCAACAGAGTCCCCCGGGCCCCACCCCTCTCCAGAGCCCCTGCCCAGCCAGGGCCATTGGGGACGTGCAGGGAGGCCTGAGGGGGCCCCTTGGCTCTGACTCTCTGGGATCCCGGAGCCCCGGCGCTACCGTCTCAACGCGCAAAAGGGCCGAGCTGTGGAGATCCTGTCTGGCTCTCGCCAGCCAATGCTCAGCTCCCCCCCAAGCAGCGTCCCCTGCAGAACAAGGGGCAGGAGGCTCCCCAGGCAGGGAGAGCAGGAGCCCAAGGGGCAGGGAGGAGGGGACGCGCCCCAGACGCTCCCTCTCTCAGCGAGGCCCCTCTCGCTCTCCCCTCGTGCTGCAGAGCTGCAAAGCGACGCTCTTCCGCTGCGCCGTGTTCCTCGGCTGGGCCCATCTCAAGAGTCTCTTCTGCAGCCTGGCCTGGGATGGCTCCTTGCGCCTCTTGCCCGGCGTCGGGAAGTGCCTGGTAGGTGAATTCTGTGGGCCTGGGGAGCGGTGACCGGGGAGCTCAGGGAGACCTTTCTACCCCACCCCGAGTGCCCAGGGGGATTCTCCCCCGCTCGTCACGCAGGGAGCAGAGGCAGCCCCCCCGGAGGGGCTCGGCATTTCCTCAGTTGTTTTCCAATCCCACCCTTTCCACTGCCCCCATCTCCCGAACTTAGCGCTGCCCCTGCCTCCTGCCCGTGGGCTCCTGCCCCTCTGCCTGTGCCCAGCTTGGAAATGCTCTTCCCCAAGGGCCCGACTCCGGACATCTGGGCTCCTACTGGCTCTTGCCCTGGCTTCCCTCTGTGCTTCAGCGACCCTGGCCTGTCAGCTGTAGGTTGATCACTTTGTCTGGTCTGAGCATGTCTCCTGCTCTGCTCCTAGATGAAGAATTACAAGAGGAACTTCCCCAGGTTCCTGTTCCAGGCTTTAGAGTATCTGGAAAGCTCCCAGGCGCCCATCAGACATTCTGCAGCCCTCTTCATCGGTAAGCAAAGCAGCCCCCGGGAGCTGTTCCAGGGCTGTTAGAGTTAATAAAATCTGCACACGAACAAAAAGGGGTTTCAGGACAAACATCAGCCAGCACCTCAGGCGCCTGCTGCAACTGCAGCTGTGAAACATGGAGGGAACATAGACGAGCTAGTTGAATAAAATATCAGTGCTATTGTGTTTGGGTGTGTGATTTCGTTCCTCCCGTCCCTGGCGTGCTGCTGCTCGGTCTGCAGTTTGTCCAGGTAAGGAGTATCACGTGCTCTTTCCTAAATGACTAGAAGTCAAGTTGTCTAAAAGAATTGCACCCGGTGTGCCCTCTGAGACGGCGTGAAATGCTGCTCCGAGCTCTCAATGAACATTATGGGGGTGGGAGAGCTCAGTGCTTTGAGCATTGTCTTAGTGAACCCAGGGTTATGAGTCAGTCTTTGAGGGGACCGTTTAGGAATCTGGGGCAAATCTGTCAGGGATGGTGCTTGGTCCTGCTGCGAGGGCAGGGGGCCGGACCTGATGGCGTCTCAAGGTCCCTTTGAATTCCAAAGTTCTCTGTTTTACTGCTCAGATTTGCACTCTTGTTTGAAGAAATATGGGAACGATTAAAAAATTCAATGGCGATTAATGGCAGGCTTAACCGTGTGCACCTCCCCTTTGAGTTCAATCTCCTTCCCCAATTGGCCTTTCAGTGATTCCTGGGGTCGGATGCTTTCTCCATTGTGTTTTGCATCACACTGAAGGACTGTCTTGAATTTCCCAAGGGCTGTCTTATGGGAATGGCTGACTCTTTAGTAATTTGCAGGGATGACACTGAAACAGTGTGAGCTCCATTCTATTCCTTGTCTGTGTAGGAGAAACCATCCACCATTACTGTGACCTGTTGTCAAGAAGAGTGACTGCAGCTGGTGTCACCCGCCTGTGTGAAGGTAAGGAAATACCTCTGGGCGTTTGGGCATCTGTGGGCAGTATGAGGCCTGAACACAGATGTCACAGTGTCCCTCTGGGTCTGAGGACAGTGCTGAAGGGAGAAGAGTGGTCTTGCTGGTAGGACATAAGAATGGGAGTCGGGAGCTTTGAGCCACCAGGAGCAACTCTGTGCCTCAACTTCCCCATCCGTGAAATGGGGGTAAGAACAGAAAGGCACTCAAGGACAGCTGGCCAGAACGGAAAAGGACCCTCACTATGACGAGGCATTAGTAGGAGGAGAAGGATTCTTACCCTGTGTCAGAAAAGTTTGCATTGTCTCCTCCCCAAGGACCTTCACCCAGAGATTGATTCTTAGCTCCTACGGTATCCTGCCAGGCCCCCTGGGAACTCCTTTCCCTGCCACCTCTGGAGCACTGAAGGCGGCACAAATGCACAAAGGGTTCAGTAGAAGTGAGGAGCCTAAACCCTTTCTGCGGATCGGCGCCTGAATGTCAGAGTCACGGTTGTTGTCGTGTTCCCGGGGCAAAGGCCATTGGGGAGCAGAGGTTTCCCAGGCCTCAGTTACAGCAGCTCTGTGGGGTTTCCAACCTGTTTCCTCTTTGTTTCAGCTTTTCAGCAACAGCCTTTAAAATCGGACAGGGACACGTGGCTCATCCTGAATGAACATCGGCAATGGCTGCAGAAGCTTGCGAACCGCGTGTTGGGTGCTTCTTACGACTTGGGAGCGGCACCGACACAGAAGGACCCTTCCTCCTGCCACGGTAGGTACCACAGACGGGAGCAGCTCTTTGGAGCAGGGAGGCAGGTTCCGTGGGGCGAGAGGGGCCGTGAGGGGTGGAAGGAGCGACGCGGCGTCCTGGAGTCACCGGGGGCCACTCGCCTGGGGGCTGGAGCAGAGGGAAATTGTTCCTACCACGGCCCTGCCCCAGACGACCCCCCCCGCCTTTGGGTTCCATGCGCGATGGCCCAGCCCCCCAGCCACAGCTTCTCCATGGGATCCCCTCCGTCAGCAGCGCGCGGAGAGAGGGGGATTCTCCAGGACTCCCTTTGGCCATCGCCAGCCCCAGGGGAGCAGCTGCCAGGGGAGGGGCTGGTCTCTCTCAGGGATGCCGGCTCTCAGGGAAATGGCAAAGGGGGAGGGAAGGGGAACCTGCCCTGGTCCAGATTCTCCCCCTTGACAATTGTGTCCTTCTCATCTGTGCTCCTGCCCTGTCTCCTCTGACAGACACCGGCTGAGCCCACCGCTCCCCGGCCTGGCCGGGAGACCAAGCAGCTGGAACACCACAAGGATCCGGAAGAGGCAGAGCTGCACGCGACGGGGAACCAGCCGCGACCGGGACCAGGAGCCGTTCAACCCACAGGCCAGAGGACGCCAAGCCCCTCCCCGGCCCTGCGGCGCGTCCACAAGAACCGAGGATCCGCTCCTGGCCCAGAGACTTGCAGCTGTCGTGGACTTTTGCTTGTTCCCCAACATTTGTCCTGCCCGACACCCCAGGACATGGCTTGTGAGTCACCATCAGAGCCACCCATCTCCGGGCCCTTCCCACCGGCCTCTGCCCATCTGGGTGGGTCTCTCTCGTCATCCGTCTGCCTTCCCACAAACACCAGCGTGGGACCACTCTCCTGGGGGGCACTGGGACTGCGCGCGTTCTGGGGTCCGCGGTGGGGAGGGGTTGGGGCTGCCCAGCATTCTGGGGTCCGCGGTGGGGGAGGGGTTGGGGTTGCACGATCTGGGGTCCGCGGTGGGGAGGGGTTGGGGTTGCGCGTTCCGGGGTGTGCGGTGGGGGAGGGGCTGGGGCTGCCCAGCATTCTGGGACTGGGGTGGGAAGCTGAGGCTGCCCGGCTGCTCTGGGGCTTGTGGGGATGCCAGGGCACCGGGCAGCCTGAGGGCTGGTGTGGGAGGGTAGAAATCTGGGGCTGGGCAGCCACCAGTGTGGGGAGGAGAGGGCAGAGGAGGGGCAGTAGCCTGGTGGGCTTGGGGGGCGGAGCCTTGGGAAAAAGGGGCGGGGCTGAGGTTTGCCTTCCCTCGTCAGCCGTTCGCCCGCTGCCCATGCCTCCCACTGCTCTCTGCCAGGCGGGTAGAGGCCCTGGAAAGAGGGGACGTGCCCAGGCACAGAAGTGCTGTGGTCAGGTGCCCCGGCCACAAGAGACTCCTCTGACCCTCCAAGAAACCCCACAGAGCCCTCTGCCAACTGGGGCGGGTTTCACCCCTCCCCCATCTCAGAAGGCCACGTGGGGAATTCTTGGAGGGGTCTTGGACCCTCTTGTGGTTTTATCCCCGTGGATCTGCCTCGGGAATGGATTTCACCGATTGGTGACGGGTGCGGGACAGGGACCCATCTGGAAGTGGGGCAGGGGACCCCTCTGAGGACTCCTCTCCCGCCCTCCACCAGTCACTGTGGCCCCTGCCCGTAGGACCAGCGAGGGAGGGGACTGCACCACATGGGGGAAGTGCCGCGGTCTGGGGCCCTGCCCGCAAGAGGGTCCTGTGACCCCTCCAAGGAGTCTCTCCACCGTCCCCTCCCTACCAGTGAGGGTCACCCCCTCCCCCCCGCCTCAGGCCAGCTGAGAAGGGAAACGTGCACCAGTCAGAGCAGCCAGTGCCCGACAGCCTAGGCCAGAAGCCTCCATCTCTGGAGCTGAGCAGCCGGCCGGCACCATCGCCCTGGACGCCCCAGCGCAACAGTGCGAGGAAGAGCCCGTCTCGCTCCCTGGACGTCTTTCCAGAACTCAGTGCCTGGCCCTTCGGGCTGCCCCTCTGACTGGTGCACGTTTCCCTTTCGAGCTGGCCTGGGGGAGGGGGTGACCCTCACTGGTAGGGAGGGGACGGTGGAGAGACTCCTTGGAGGGGTCACCGGACCCTCTTGCGGGCAGGGCCCCAGACTGTGGCACTTCCCCCATGTGGTGCAGTCCCCTCCCTCGCTGGTCCTACGGGCAGGGGCCACAGTGACTGGTGGAGGGCGGGAGAGGAGTCCTCAGAGGGGTCCCGTGACCCACTTCCCAATGGGACACTCTGCCCCCCGTCGGAGGGACAACTCCCAGCCTGGCTGCGTTACACCAGTCACTGGGGACAGACCCGCAGTCACGGCGCGCTCCGCTTAGACAGGGCTGACTCCCACGCACGACGCCGCAAAGGGGTTAGGGTGGGAGCCAGTTAGGATCCGGCCCATCGGTCAAACCCACTCTCGGGGCGGCGCTACGGGGCCACGTTCCCTCTCAGGTGCGGAATGACCTTTTTTAGGTGCGGCAGGGGGCACAGGGCAGGGGCAGCGGTACTTGTTCTGGCTGGGGGCAGCCTCGGGGCGCGGCCGGGGATGGAGGATATGCGGCGCGGGGGAATTATCTGAACTCCTGGACTAATAAATGTATCTCTGCTGTAGACCCTGCGTTGCTGTGAATTCCTCTGTCGCGACAAAGATTGTGTTTGATGTTTGTTTGTCTTGTGGGGTTTGTCTTATTGCTGCCTTGTGCTGTGTTGTGTTAAACACAAATCCCGCGTTAGGCAGAAACGGATTAATAGGCATTGCTGACTGTATCTGCAGAAGCTATTGTCTCAGCAGGGCAGAGGCCCAGCAATGCCAGGCACAGCAGCTCCTGCGCGACGTGGGGACGCTTCTGCCCCAGGGAGGGGGGGGGGCAGCTCTCTGCCTGGGGACCCGCCCGGCCTGTCTCCTCAGGAACCTCTCAGCAGCTGTATCCTGCCACAAGCCGTGAGCAGCCGTGAGCGTGGGCAACGCAGCCTCTGGCCATAGGACAGGCAGCTCCCTCCTGCAGCCCCTGGCAAACTCCCTCCCGGCCTGAGCCACACAGAACCCAGGCGTCCTGGGCCAGACAGCTGACCATGCGTGTGTGGGGGGGGTGACATCTCCCAGCTCATGATCCCCCAGCACTTCACAGACGTTCCCAAAGCCTCCCACCCTGGGCCGTGGGGACTGGAGAGCACCCAGCTCCCCCCAGGAACACCCAGTTCCCTTGCACTCTCCAGACCTCAGCTGGCCGCTGCCAGTCCCTCTCTCTAGCCCGTTTCTGGGCAGACTGCAGTCCCTCCTGGCCACTCCTCCCTGGCAAAGGGTGCGGACCTGCTACATCTGGAACCCTGCCTTCAGGCCTTACGGCCTGGGGCTTCCCCGGCCCAAGCCCTCCCAGCCTGCCATGTCTGCTGTCGTATCTCGGTGTTTTGTACCTCGGTACCTTCGGTGGTCTGGACTGTCAGTGTCAGCGTCGTCTGGTCAGGGTCGTCCTGGCGCGCTCCTGACAGGACCTCTACTCCGTCGGTGATAATAAACTCTCGGCTGCGTGCGTAACAGTCGGTACTCCCTTTATCTAGAGTGTTAGACCCCGTGCACTTGGGTCAACACAAGAGATCTCTGAGAGGCCCCGGAAACGACAGACGCAGGCAAGGTTTGAAATCAGTCGAGCAGGTTTATTGTCAAATGCGAAGCTCTACCAGTTGGTAACACAGATCAGTACAATGTGACACCACTGGGCACTATGGCCCGCGTTGACACGGTACCAACACCAGGCAGGCCTATTACCATATATCAGATATTAACAGCACTTAGTCAAAGTTAAGTTACTGTGCACTCTGTAAGTTTAGGCAATGACACCTGCCGTTCAGGCACCTAGTGCGCCCCCCCCAAGGTCGGCCGGAGAGCACCCTCTGCGGTGTCCTTTTATAGACAGGTACAAACAACTTACATCATTTCTTACGTACCAGGTTACCACCCTCTGTTGCCTAGTTACCACCCCTCACTGTATGGAAGGGGGGCTCACTTACTATCCTTCATGCTGTCAGTTTTGACCCGGTCCTGAACCTAGGTCGGTCTGTGCATTAGTTTTTAGGGAGTTTTTGTACCAAGACATTTCTTATTCAGATGTTCCATTACTCCCCTTTGGCTCTCAGTCTGTACCCAGTGCCTCCCTGTGTCCTTCCATGCTCGACCTAACTTACACAATCCCACAGTTATCAATAGGGCTTCTTTCTTGGCTCCTGTGTTACTGAACCAAAGTCTTGCTCACTAGATTGCAGGCCTGTTGCTGTTTCCGTGTTGCAGGCCTTAGGCCTGCTGACTCCATATCACTGACCCTCAGCTTACTACATCTGCCTCTCACAGCCCCGCCCACCACGGCTGCCTCTCACAGATGCACAGACAGACCTTCCAGGACACAGGAATCAAATCCTCACCTTACAAGAAGTGATTTTTGTTACAAAACAGGAGAGAAACGTGATAAAGAGTACTTGTTTCCTTGATGTTACAGAGCAACTGAGGAAACCGAATTAAAACAGAAAAAACCCTCTAGCACAATGCTCATTTTTTCGGGAAGAATGGCTCCTGCGCAAGAGGGGGGGTTTTCACATCTACACAGCTCCTTTTTGTGTAAAAGGCTCTCGTGAAAAAACTGTTGCTAATGAATTATGCAAATGAAGCGTGGTGATAGTCTACTCTGCGCTTCATTTGCACAAGCTTTTGCGGAGAAAGGTTGCGGTATGGACGTAGCCAAAGAGAGCAGGCAGGGAACCTAAATCCAATTCACATTTCAACCCTCTGTCTCGATTGGTTCTCCTGGCCCCCTGGCTGACACCTTTGCTAGGTACCTGAATTAACCCTTTAATCAGCGGGTGCTGGTCAGCACTCCTCCTGTTCATGACACCTTCCCATGGGCCCGCCTCCATGTCGTAGAGCTCAGCAGTTTGGCATTGGCCCCTTTCCTCTGGTGCAGCCAGGTGAGGGGAGAGTGGTCGGTTACACTGTCAGAGCCGCCCAAATAGCTATCTAAGGGCCCACACCCGGGCCAGGCAGTGCTTCTCTACGGCCGCACAGTGCAGCTCCCGGGGCAGCATCGTCCTGACGAAGTTCGCAGCGGGGCGCCTCTCCCCGTACAGTCAGTTTGCAACAGCACCACCCCGCCCTGTGACTGAGGCGTCAGTGAACAGCAGGAAGGGTTCCCTGACGTCCGCATCCACCTGCACCGGGCCAGGGATGAGTAGCCCCGGTCAGCACAGAGAGCCCTTCCGCACTGCTCGGTCCAGACCACGTGCTTGGGCCCTTCCTACATGGCTCTGTCCGGGGAGCTGCCAGGCTCTACAGCGCTACTGTCACGCGGCCGGGGAGAAGGCCCCGTTCAGGGTGGGGAGGTTAAATATCCGATATTTGAATAGTCGATTAACCTCGTGAATTCTTACCAGTTACTCGACTATTCTACAGTCCCGGGGGTGGGGAGCAGCAGCCAGTGCGCTCTGGCCCCCCTCCCGAGGAGCCCCCTGCCACTCTGCGCTGATGCCTCTGAATCACGGGGTACCAGGTGGGAACTGGTCTTCAAGGAGAGCCAGTTTACACCAGCATCATCCGGGACCACGCTGTTGGCCCGCGCTGCTGGCCCTGATCTAGAGGCAGCCGTGCAGGGTGGCAGCAGCTCCTGTCCGGGAGAGCGGTCTGAGCTCCTGGACCCCACATAAGCCAGAACTCAGCCAGGCTCTCTGCCCGCCCACCTCCTAAGGTGTTTGTTCTGCTGCTGCTGCTTCCTTTCCTGCTCCTTCTGCTGCTGCCGCTACCTCTTCTGTTGCAGCTTCTTCTCCTGTCTCGATTTTTTTCTGCTTCTTCTACTGTTTCTTCGTCTGCTGCTTTAAACTGCTGCTGCTTTTTCTTCTGCTGTTTCTGCTGCTTCTGCTACTGCTGCTCCTCTTTGTTTTTCTGTTTCTCCTTCTGCTTCAAACTGCTGATTCTTTTGCTGCTCCTGCCTCCTTTCTTCTGCTGCTTCTTCTACTGCCGTGGTCTCCAATCTTTTGAATCACAAGATCACTTTTTCAGTTTAAGTGCAAGGTAAGATCTACCTCAAACCCAAATGCTCTTGCCCCGCTTCCTTCCTGCTCCTTCTTTGAGGCCCTGGCCCTGTTCTACCCCCTTCTTCCAGGCCTCCCCCTGCTCACTCCATGCCCTTTCCTTGCCCATCCTCTCTTTCATCAGCGTTAGGTGGGCGAAGCGATGAAGCTGCTGTGGGGTCCCCTAACAATACTAACCCCTTTGTTCGACTCCTGTGACAGCCAGTGACTGTCTAGGAAGGAGTACGGCAGAAAGGGATCTAGGGGTTATAGTGGACAATATGCTGAATATGAATCAGCAGTGGGATGCTGTTGCAAGAAAAGCAAACATGATTCTGGGATGTGTTGTGAGGAAGACACGAGAAGTCATTCTTCCGCTCTACTCTGCGCTGGTTAGCCCCCGGTTGGAGTATTGAGTCCCGTTCTGGGCATCACATTTCAAGAAAGATGTGGAGAAATTGGAGAGGGTCTTGAGAAGAGCAACAAGAATAATTAAAGGTCTAGAGAACATGAGCTATGAGGGAAGGCTGAAAGAATTGGGTTTGTTTAGTTTAGAAAAGAGAAGACTGGGAATGGGGGGACAGGATAGCCGTTTTCAGGTATCTAAAAGGGTGTTATAAGGAGGAGAGAGAAAACTTGTTCATCTTTGCCTCTGAGGATAGGACAAGAAGCAATGGGCTTAAACTGCAGCAAGGCAGCTTTTAGTTGGACATTAGGAAAAAGTTCCTAGCTATCAGAGTGGTTAAACACTGGAATAAATTGCCCAGGGAGATTGTGGAATCCCCATCTCTTGGAATATTTAAGAGTAGGTTAGATAAATGTCTATCAGGGATGGTTTAGACAGTATTTGGTCCTGCCACGAGGGCAGGGGACTGGACTCAATGACCTCTCGAGGTCCCTCCCAGTCCTAGTATTCTATGATTCTATCATCGGGTGGCGTGTATTTATTCATCAAAAGGCCAATTAAGGTGAATCGAACATATGACCAATTTATGAAGGGTAAATTTACAAAATAGGGGATTCAGCAGATATTAAAAAATGGTTAACGACAACCAATAAACAGTACAAGCGACGAGGAGTCCTGTGGCACCTTATAGACTAACTGAAGTGTAGGAGCATAAGCTTTCATGGGCAAAGACCCACTTTGTCAGATGCAAACAGTACAGTAATCAATTCCCAAAAATCACAAGGAAAAGGAAAATTTCAGCTGAGTCCAATTGGCATGGTCAGTGTAATAACCAAAGTTTATAGCAGCCTTCTTGAAAGTTCCCAGACTGTCGCTCAGGAGCTCAAATCTCGCAGCTCACCGAGAGCTTTGAGAGGAGGCCTGAGAAGAGCCCTCCGAGTCCTCTTCCCTGCCGATGGTAAGTAGTTCTCAGGGTGGCTGGCGATGGTCTTCAGTGGAGTCTCCCGTAAGGCTGCAGTTGTCTTGATCCGGAGTCTGATGTCCTGGGAGGAAAACCCCGCGCACCCTGCCTCTGGGACGGACATCCCCAAACTGTCCAGCTATCGGCCTTTTATCCCGTCTCAGGCGGGAAATCCCTGCGAGGGAAACCCCTCAGAGTCTGCCCCTGCTAGGGAGACCCTGTGTGTGAACTTCTGAGGTAAAGCCAGGTCAGACTGGACAGTGTGTGTTTGTGAGAATGACAGAGACACACACTGAGAGTGACAGAGATTTGTGCATTGCCGAGCTCCCTCCATCCCCTGCTCTCTGTGTGGAGATAGGGCATAAGAGTAGAGGGAGGGAGGAACACCCTGACATCAGAGCCCCCCCCTTCTCCTTCCCACACCCTGCACAGCAAGCAGGAGGATACCAAGGGGGCAGCTTCAATGCAGAAGGCAGGAGCAGCATGAAAATGGGGAGAGGAGCAACTGAAGCGTTAGCCCTTGAGAGCTTCCTGGACAAACCAGCCAGGATCATCGGCCAGAGGCTCTGAGATCTGTCATTAGACCCCGATCCACTGCTCGGTGACCACTGCTCGACTATTTCTGCTGCTGCCGCTTCTTCTGTTGCTGCTCCTTCTCCTGCCCCTGCTTGTTTTCATGTTTCTTCTTCTGTTTGTGCTGCTGCTGCTTTGGCTACTTTTTCTTCTGTTGTTTCTTTTGCTGATTCTTCTTCTGCTTTTGCTCCTTCTTCCTCTGTGGCTGCTACTTACTCTGCTGTTGCCTCTTCTGCTGCTGCCTTTCTTCTTCTTCTGGGCTGTGTCTACACTGCACCCCTTTTCCGGAAAGGGATGCAGATGAGACAAGTCGGAATTGCAAATGCAGCGGGGATTTAAATTTTCCCCGCTCCATTTGCATGAACATGGCTGCCGCTTTTTTCCGGCTCGGGGCTTTGCCGGAAAAAAGCGCCAGTCTAGACAGGGATCTTTTGGGAAAAAAAGCCTTTTCCGAAAGGTCCCTTATTCCTCTTAAAATCAGGACACAGCCCTGCTGCTGCTGCTATTTCCTCTTTCTTCGGCTGCTGCTTCTTCAGCTTCTCCTATTCCTGCCTCTGCTTCTGCTGTTCCTGCTGCTCTTTTCTTCTTCTGCTGCTGCTGCCTCTTTTCTTCTCTGTTTCTTCTACTGCTTCTGCAGCTGCTGCTGCTTCTCTGGCTGCTACTGCTCCTTCTTTTTCTGTGGATACTTCTGCTGTTGCTGCTATTGTGCTACTTCTTCTCCATCTGGTGTTTGTTTCCTGTTGCTACTCTTTCTGCTGCTGCTACTTCTTTTTCTGTTCCTTCTTCTGCTGCTGCTGTTGCTTCTTCTGCAGTGCTGCTGTTTCTGCTGCTTCATCTGCTTCTATGGTTCCTTCTGTGGCTGCTCCTATTTGTTTTTCTGCTTCTCCTTCTTCTGTTTGTGCTTCTGCTTCTTCTGTGGCTGCTGCTGTTTTCTTTCTTTCTTCTGCTGCTGCTGTTTCTACTTCTCTCAGGGTATGTCTACATTTGCCCCCTAGTTCGGAATAGGGAGGCAAATGAAGCATACCGAAGTTGCAAATGAAGTGTGGGATTTAAATATCCCATGCTTGATTAGCATATTTGCAGCCGGTCGCCATTTTAAAATGCCAGTCCCCCGATTTAATCTCGCGCTTCATTAGTAACTTGGGTATGCTTCATTTGCCTCCCCTGTCCGAACTAGGGGACAAGTGTAGACACACCCCACTCAATAAGGAGCAGCCAGAGATCATGACGCAGGGATGATCCCCAAAGCCTTATTCTGCCCCTCTAGTGGAGCAGGCGGGAAGTGGGGGGGGGGAGGAGGGGTGACCCACAGAAATTAGGAGCCTGCTGGAAGTCTCCAGAGAGCTGTCACCTCTGCACCTGGGAAGGGAAGGGGGAGGGGCTGGCTCCTCAGGGCCTGGGCCTGGGCATCTTCTCTCAGGAAGCAGGGGAAGCCTTGTGCCCGGCAGGGAGCTGGCTCCATCACTGTAGCCGGCTGGGCCCTTACCCCGCTCTGCCCTGTCAGGAGGAGGGGAAGGGAACTCGGGGGCTGAGGTGGTAACAGAGCATCTCCCTCCCTCCCATTTAACACTCCATTGGCATCCACAGCAAAGTGTGGGACACTTCCGGCCCACGCAGCCTCCTCAGCACCTGCCCTGCCATCGACAGGCACATTTGCCTTCCCTCTGCCTCCTCTGCCTGTTCCAGTGCGAGAGGAAACCCCAACATCCTCTGGGAGGAGGGTCCCAGCGACGGGATGGTTTCCCTCTGCTCCCATTGAATGCTCTGTTCCCTTGAGACTTTCATCCTCCTGAAGAGCACTGGGGCTCTCAGACTGGAGGTGGGACAGTACTACTGTGTCCCGGAAAGTCTCATCAACACAGCTCTCTGCCTCCCTTAGCTCCTCCAGTTCAGCCACCCTGGCCTCCAAAGCACGAATTCGGTCTCTGAGAGTCAGGAGCTCCTTCCAACGGGTGCACACATACGCCACCCGCCCACAGGGCAGGTAATTATACATGTTACACTCGAGGCAATAAACAGGATAGCCCCCACTCTGCTGCTGGGCTTCTGTCTCCATTTTTCTAATGAATAAGTTTAAGTATAAACTGGGATTCTTTTTAAACCTCTGGAATATAGATTATAATACAAGTTACGTTTTAAGGAAGGTCAGAAGTCACTAGTGCCCTCTAACCTCCCCTCTAAACTCCCTGTTAGCTGTTCCTGTTCGCAAGCTCCCTGGGCGCTGAGTCACAGGCTTATATAGCTCCGGTAGCCCCTCCCCCTGACTGAGGCTCAGCCAATTAACAGAGGCTTCTATATTTCAAACAAGCAAACAAACCAAACAGACAAACACAAGCTCAGCACACAGCAAATAACTCCCCCCCCCCCCCACACACAAACACACACTCCAGACAGCCACTTACCACAAGGGTCCCACTTTTACTCCTCTTTTACCTGGAGAAATCCCTCTCCAAACTCCCTGTTAGCTGTTCCTATTCGCAAGCTGAACAGGACTTCACTTGACTGCGTACTGAAATGTTTCTGTGTTTGTCAAGTAGCTTGCTAATGTTTTCAGTGCCAAAATCATCCCTGATTTCATGTGGGGGAAGTGAGGCAAAGAAAAAAGTTGCCCGTTCATTAGTTCATTCTCTGGAAACCTCTTACTCAGAGGCTCACACAGCAGGGAGATGAAATGTAGAATAGGTTCACAGCTGAACTGGTCATCGGTTGTGGTTGATTTGATTTGATTTTTCACACTGTTTCTCCAAGATCCTGCCCTCTCATCCTGCGGCTCTGGGCCCATGCTAACTGCACAGCCTCACGCGTTGTCAAAGAACCTTTCTGGGAGCATTTAGTCAGTTCTGCTAATTCATAAAATACAGGACTATGTAGCACTTTAAAGACTAACAAGATGGTTTATTAGATGATGAGCTTTCGTGGGCAAGACCCACTTCCTCAGATCAAATAGTGGAAGAAAATAGTCACAGCCATATATACCAAAGGATACAATGAAAAAAAATAAACACATATCAAAAGGACAAATCACATTTCAGAACAGAAGAGGGAGGCGGGGGGGGGGGGGAAGGAAGGTGAATGCCTGTGAGTTAATGATATTAGGGGATCTAATCTATCAAGATCTGGGGAGCTTGAGAAACATGCTGCAGTCAGCACCAGCCAGTGACCTATTGGCAGCAAGGGCAAATGAGAAGGAAGCAGAGGGATCCACTCCACCAAGAATATCAAAGCGTAATGTCTATGAAAAGTTATAAGGAGCTGAGATTAGAAACTGACGAGATCTCAGTAGTAGGCTGGAATTCTGGTTTCAGTCACCCCTGTGTAAATCCGCCTCCCCCACCACACGGATACTCCTCACATCAGTGTTTTTAAGATCAGATTCTGATCAGTCACACCACAGTAAATCCTTGGTTATACAGGAGACGTGACCCTGGATTCACAAGGGTGTCAATGAGCAGGCTTTGAACCTAAAAATCCACATGCTCTGTCAGCACCAATTATATAGCCCCATCCATGCATAAGTTCTTATATAGCCAAGTCCTCTGATCTGAGAGCGCCAGAGAGGGTCCGCCACTCTGAGCAGGTGTAGTGCCATTGTGCTGGATGGGGAGAAGATGTGGTAAAATCATTCCAACGGCGGCGTTTGTCCCCACTTGCTATGTATTGGTGCTCCATGGGCAAGGATAGAGGTGGTGGATGCTGAGCACCAGAGATCTGCCACATTGGACAGGGGGATGCAGCTACTCTGGGGTCTCTGGGTACAAATAACTGATAGCAAAATCAATACCACTCTCCAGAAAACCCACTGACTGCTACACTTACCTCCACGCCTCCACCTTCCATCCAGCACACACCATTCCATCCATTGTCTATAGTCAAGCCCTTAGATACAATCACATCTGCTCCAACCCCACTGACAGACCAAAAACGTTAAGATCTCTACCAAGCACTCGTAAAACTCAATTACCCAACGGTGGAATAGAAAAATTTAAAGGGCCAGACACACTTGCAGAAACCATCTACTTCAAGATAGGCCCAAGAAAAGCTAGTTAAACTCCAACACATCAAGCACCTACAACCTACACTGGAACAGGATACTACACTCCGAGAGGCCCTGGGTGACAGACCTATACTCTCTAATAGACAACTACCTAACCTCAGGAAGATACTTACTAACAACCACAAGGCACAGCACATCAATACTAACTCTGGAACTTTCCCTTGTGACAAACCCCATTGCCAGCTTTGTCCACATATCTACTCTGGTGACACCATCACTGGACCTAACTATGTCAGTTATACGATTAAGGACTCATATTCCTGTTCATCCAGCAATGTGACTTATGCCATCATGTGTCAGCAGTGTCCCTCTGCAATGTATATTGACAAAGTGCTCAGTCACTTTGCCAAAGAATCAATGCCCACAAATCTGACATCTTCCAAGAGAAAATCGTATTCGTCTACATTTCAGTCTACCTGGGCATTCCCTTAGAGACCTGACAACATGCATCTTACTTCAGAAAGACTTTAACACTAGATTACAGAGAGAAACTTCAGAACTTTCATTCATGCTTAAATTTGACAGGTTACAAATGGGCCTTAATAAAGATGCTAGTTACCTACACATTACAAAGACAGCTTCCCCAACTATTGATAGTCCTAGTAACTGCTGATTAGCCACTCACTGACTTAAAATAAGCTATTTCCTCCTTCCCTCTCCCCCGCCCCACCTTTTGTTCTACAATCTGATTTGTTAGTTTATAATGTCCTCACGGTTCCAAGGTTGTCATAGCCAGGGGTGGTAGTGGGGATAAGCTCCCACTGTCTATAAAGTACCCCTATACGGCGTGCGTCTCCAATAGCCTCTGACAACCAAGTCCAGCTCCTGGCCTTCACGTGCGGTTTAGCTTGTAAACCCGGCGGAACTGTTTTAACTGACAGGAGAAGGGGCGCAGGCGGGTCACTGGCGCCTTATAACCAGTTGCTTCGGGGAGATGATACTCGTCAGCCTAGAAGGCAGTTCATCTAGGGGAAGGAAAACCCTGATTTTAAACCTCCGCTGCCTTGCGGCTATATTCTTCCATGGAAAAGGCTTCAGGAGTAAACCTCGAGGAAAAATCCGGAGTCGGAGTCCCTAAGACAGTTCGACGCTGCTTGCAGCCTCGCTCTGGCAACTCCTGCGACGGCGCCGATGCCAAACTGTAGCAGCCCTGCTGTTCCTTTGGATCCATCGACGACGTGGAGAGGGGGGACCCGCTACGTGGGCAATAGCCTGTTCCTCCATATTACATCGCCCTGGCTAGTATCCGACTACCAACATATCTCGCAACCCTGGAGAGGACACTCCAGCCTCGCTAGCGCTACTAGCGCGGAAACAACACGGGGAGCAACAGTTTACCGGTTATAAGCCACAGCTCAATTGGCGTAGAGCATGGCGCCAGGGGTAGTTCCCGACGGTGGGAGGGATCTTCGGGTCTCACTGGGCAGTTACCGCCCGCCTCAAGCTGGGCAGCCCCCAGACAGTCAGGTACTGCCCCGCCACAGTCTGCTATTTTATTTTTATTTCATCAGAAGAAAAGCGAGCCCGCAGGAAGTTACGCAACAACAACAGCCAGGGAACCACCTATAGCTGCGACTTCTGCGGCAAAGAATGCCTGTCCCGGATTGGCCTTTTCAGCCACCAACGAAACTGTCCCCAACGCTGTCCCAGACAATTCGACACGAACCAAGACGAGAACTAGGATACGTCATCCATGGTCAACTGACCGACGGAGGCCAACAATGTGCTCACCCTCTTCATTGTATTCCTTTGTTATATATGGTCACGCCAATTCTCTTTCAGAATAGGATTTGGAGAAGTGGGTCTGGCCCACGAAAGCTCACCACCTAACAACTTGTTAGTCTTTAAAGTACTATATATGTTTCCTTTTGTTTTACCATGCTACCACAGTGCATTTGCTAGACCTGTGCCTTAGGGAAAAGAATTGACCCATAGTGATTCAAAAGTGACTTTGATTCCATTTCGCTTCCTGTACAAGTCAGTCACACTTTGTTTGGCTCCAGTAACCCTATGTTAAATATTTACTAGGCTCTCATCAGAATCAACATTACAGCTGGGCAAACCTCTCCATGCAAACCCTGTTTTTCACTTGCTTACAAGTTGTATGAAACATCCCGGGTTCAGCCAGGCATAGGAACAAGCCTCTATTGCCGTCTGCCTCTTGTCTACACTTTTGCAGCTTCCTCAACAACGGCTGGTCTGAGTCCCATGCTGGCCACAATCTCCTGTCCCTCAGGATACTGATGCCCCCTCTATGGCCTCCTTGAGACCCCATCATTGAGATTCCAATCTAGATGTAGAGGCTGAAGGATATGGACAATTACAGGGCTCTCCACTAATCTCCCCTTTGCAGACTCCAGCATATAGTACGCTCAAGGCTCCAGCTGACTTCTCAATTGTACACAGATGTACATCCAATGTATACCCATCCCCAGACAGAACCTGAAAAGGCCAGGTGCCAGGAGAGCTATTTCAGAGTCATCACCTGTGTGTTTCAAACCTCTGACTTCCTCTGCATCCCTTTGTACCTCTAGCAGTAACCATAATCGCAACACAGTTCTGCAAGAGCCTCTCTCACTATCTTCTGTTTCTTTTTGTAACCTCTGTAGTTTATTACAGAATATTAGTCTAATGCATACAGAATCATTTCATGATATAAAACAAAGTTACTTGTTTCCAACAAAGTATATGCTCAGTGCTGTATAATATCCAAAAATAAACTGAAAGCTCTTTAACTTGGGGATTCTTTACAAAATAGATATCCCTGTGGATCATTGGCTTTTAAATTTAAAACAGTTTTGATGATGTAATGCAAGCCCCAAACACTAGGTAGAGCAGCTAGCACAGAAATATTCTGTTCAAAATAGCAGGTTGAAATGAACATGTTGCACTGTGGTGGAAAGAGAACAGCAAAAGATTTTTAGCATTTTAAGTTTTTCCACGAATCTGTTAGTTTTGCTTTATTCTACTTTACTATTGTTAAATTAGCACTCAACAAAAGAGGGAGAAAAGTAAAGAAGTAAATTGTACTTCCCTATGATTTCAAAGTAACAAATTTCAAAAATTAACATTTGTTTTCAAACTTCAAGAGGAGGAAAACGTCAATGAAAATGGCATTTTTCAATCAGCTGAGAATAAATACAATATATTTATTCTCCATCTCAGATTGTTTAATTTGCAGATTACTGTGCAAACTACTAAACTTGTAATTATGCTACACAACTAAAAACATTAGCGCTAAGTGTGGCTGCTTCATATACCCTGTTTCTTGTTCCTTACCTTAGTCTCATCTTTTCTGTCCTAGGACTCATGAATTAGAAAAAAAAAAATCAGCTGGTGAAAAACCCTCAGAGATTATCATCTGCAAAAGAAATTAATAGAAATTCTTCCAAAAGACTTAGAAATTATCTTGGATGAATCAGTCTCCCAATCCAGTTTCATAGAGGAGGAATATGATCTCTTGGATAAAACAGAGGAGGACCCCAAGAGGAAACACTGTTGATTCTGATGCAGGAAGTTTTATTTCCAGTGAGTGAACAAGGCATCCAAATAGATGATGACAGCATGGAATGCCAGATTGCAATAACTGCATTAAAAAAATTGCCTCAGAGAAAGAAATGCTAAAGCTCTTCAGGGATTTATGGAAAATCCTGGCTAATGTGGAAAAAGAACTGTGTCGAATGAGAGGTCAGGGAAGATATCCCTGCTGAGAAATATAATCTCAGCTGAAAGATAAGATTTTGCAATTACACAGACAGAATAAATGTGATCTTATTAATGGTTTGACTAGACTCAAATGCTGAATAACATCTACTTACATTAGAGAAACACTATTTTCTGAAATGGATCAAATTTCAGCTGGATCACACTGATAGAAGGAATTGTTCTGAACCTACAGGCTGAATACAAAGAGAAATGCAAGTCTCTCAGATTAGTTCTGCCACTTCTTTACAGGTTGAGCATTCCATGTGAAAGTTGGGGAAGTCCCAGGAGGCTGTGCACCCCATGGTTAAAGGCTGCAATACCCTAAAAAGTGGAAGGCAACTCACCCACCTCTCAGGCATCGCAATTGACCTCATGCTAAAAGAGCTTCCTGTTCACCTGATGAACGGACATGTCTGCAACCTCCCACTGCAATGGGTGACCGACATTCTGAACTCTGGGCCAAGCTGAGGGGAAGGACCAAAATGCTGGTTGTGATGATGCTGGGAGTGCAGAGCACTGGGAAATCCACCTTCCTGAATGCCACATTCCAGCGGCAGTTTGCAGTGAGTAGCGGCTGAGGTACGCAGGGAGCCTTCATGTTGCTCCTTCAAGCTAGAGCAATCTTAGAAAAGGAACAGGGCTGTGATTTCATCCTGGTGATGGACACAAAGTATGAAAGCCCCTGAACAGGCCAAGGTGGAAGACAGTTATCAACATGACAACGAGTTGGCTATCCTGGTGACTGGACTGAACAACAGAACCATTGTTAACATGGTCATGGAGAATGCCACTGAAATGAAAGATTTTGAAAGCTGTGCTCCATGGATTTCTCAGAAAGCAAAGAGCGGGGCATAAATCCCACTGCTAATTTGTGCATCAGAACGTCAGTGATGTTTCCGCATGTGAACAAAACACGAGACACAGGAAACGCCTCCAGGAGCTACTGGATTAAGTGATCAAAACTGCAGCAAAGATGAAAAATCTAAATGAGAAAATAAACTTTTCTGATATCATGGAGGATGATCTGGAAAAAACACAGTTGGTACAAGTGTTGCCAGACTGCAATTAAGAATCTCTCTCTCCTGATGAATAGAAGCTAACAATCTGAAATGCAACAGAGACTACTGTGGGGAGAACAGAAAATTCTGGAGCTCTTACAATTTTCCCTGTACTATTCTACCAGATTCAGATTTGCTGCCCCACTTTCCAAATATTGTTGTATCAGAAGTGCAAAGAGCCTGAAGAAAAAACTGGAAAGTTGCTCACTCATTTAAGAAATGTAAGGAAGCCATTCACATTAAAGAGGGCTGCCACCGCAATATAGCCAATATTCAAGATGACAACATGAAAGTAATTGGAAGGACAGTGGACATGTTTTTCGAAGAAGGCTGGAGAAAAGAAAGTAAACTGGAAAACCATGAATTGGATATGCAATTTGAAAAAATTTGGAAAGAAAATTTCTGAATTGGTGCCCCTTTTTTTATAGAACCATGAAATTCATGAAAAAATTGAGTTCTATCTGCAAAAAGACTTGGATAACAAAGGGAGGTCAGTCAGAAGATACGAGCAGGGAAAAGCCTGAGGAATTCTAGAATTAACTCTGTCAACATGAGAACCAAACATTTAGACTTTTGATTGACCAACCAGTGAAACATTGGTTTACAAAAAACCAAAAACGGTTACAGAAAACAGAAAAAACTGCTGAAACGCTGATGGCCAAATGTAATAGTTACATTGAAGAGGGTCTATTTCAAGGTAGACTGATGAACATTTTGCAGGAAATTTTTACATATGTTCAATGAGAAACTTCAATAGGAGGAATTGAAAACACTTCAGACTCCAGTTTGCTCTGAAGTTGATCTGAAGCTTCACATTTTGGGGGAAGCCGCTCACACATTTCCGAAGATGCATGATGATTTTCCCCAAAGAAAATGATCCTCAGCAATGGCTGGAACAACTGATGCTTCAATATTTCTCTATATTTAAGAGCCATTATTTGAAAAAAGATGCCCAACAACATAGAGCCAAGGACTTCAGCAATCAGTGTCTCCAGCTTGCCTTAATGGATTATGTTAGCAAAAACCTCGGGCTAGAAATAGCGAATGACTCAGCAGTGGACAGTCTATTGAATGTGCCAGCTGGACTTTTTCTTCAGTTCACTGTGCAGAAGAAGCTGTTTGAACATGAGAACTTCAACTATGTGAAGTTTGTCAAAGCTTGAATACAAAGGCACAGATTAGATTGGTACCAACAGGCTGAGGATTTGGAAGATCCTGAGGAAGAAGTCAAAGCACATGCTTTGGAGAGGATACAGGAAACATTTGCTATGAAATAAACACACAGATATACTCCTAAATGAGATACCGATATGATGGGATGAAGTCACTGGATGGGCAAAAATGAACCATTTTCATCTACTCTTTGCCCCTTTTAACCTATAGAAGAGGGGCCCACAGTGCTTCACGTGGGCATTCTTGGGTGTGGAGATTGCACTTGAATAAATAGGGAATGAAATATGCAGCCACTACAGTTCCGCAGCCAAAGTCCCACTTGTTCTGCCCTTCGGGCATGATTGTGAACCATTAATAACTATTCTCTGGGAACGTTATCCAGCCAGTTAGGCACCCACCTTATAGAAGCCCCATCTAAGTTATATTTGCCTAGTTTACTGATAAGAAGATCATGCAAGACCACATCAAATGCCTTACAAAATTCTAGATATACCATGTCCACCACTCTCCCTTATCCAACAAATTCCTGCAGTCTAGAAGTAGCTTCAGTGCCTGCTGGACACCCACCGCCCTGTGCCAGGCATCACACACTCTGGGGGCCAAAAACACATCCGAGGGGTGGGCAGCATTTGGGAGCCAGCAGGAAGAGGAAAATGAGGACACACTTGTCATGCAGTTTGCCCTCTCATCCAGTTGGTAGCTGTGCTGCAGACAGGAACGTAACCTCAGCCACAGCCCTGGCACTGGGGGCCCAACGCTGGCCTCACGTCTTGTTGAGCTGTGGGGTGCCGACCAGCGCTATGCTGGAGAGCCCCTTCGCATCACACTGCACCCAGCACCCGTCCTGGTCCCGGTGGCTCTGTCCGGCTGTGGAGCGGTGGAGCTTAGATCAGGCTCAGCATCCTTGTGGTGGCCAGGCCCGGCTCCATGTGGCCTGTTGGCAGCTGCCTTCCAGAGTAACATCCTGTTCCTGCTTTAGCTGGCGGAGCTGCAGCTGGGCTTTGCCTGGGCTAGGGCCTGACAGGTGCAAACCAAGCTCCAGAGGCGACTCGGGCGGCTCCGTCCCTCCCAGCAGGGGAAAGTTTCAGGTTGGGCTTCGCTGGCTCCGCCCCGGAGCCTGAATGGAACCTTCTGGCCAGACAGAGCCTGGGGGCCGGGCGGCGCCCGAGAGCGACAGCCGCTCTCTGGGGGGGCGTGCGCTGGGCGGTGCGCTTGGAACCCGGCGCTGGCTGGCGCTGGGGGTGAGCCAGCGGGTGGGTGAGCCACTGGCACCCAGCCGAGCACCGTGTGTTGGGCTGGACGGGGCGCGTCGGTCTCTGCTAAATGCCCCCCCACATTCACGCAGGCTGTAAACTGGGCAGGATCAGCATCCTCCCAACCTCCCCTCTCCGCCCCATGGCCGGCGGGTCCAGCAGCCTTCCTGCTTGTGGGGATTTGGCCCCACCCCATGGCCAACCATGGACCCGGGGCCCATTGACCCAGCTGGGATCTGTTCCCCTGTTTCCAGTTGAGCCCCGGGTGCTTGGCACTGCCTGATTGCTGCTCCTCATTCCAGGGTGTGGTGGGAGCTGCAAAGTGCCCCAGTCACCTTTGTACTGCATTGCCGCTGACACACGTCTCCAGCAAGTACCAGATCCCCCCACGAACTGACAGAGCAGCTGGGTCTTGCTTAGTGGAGGTTGGTCAGAAAGGGCTTAGGCCCTGCAATGGGATTCACTCCCCAGGGCAGCGCCACCTGCTGGTTGCCCCAGGAATTAGTTTGCAGAGCTCACATGCCCTCTTCTGAGGGTGCTTTGTCTGTCAGGAGATCCCCGCCCCCACTCTACAGGTGCTGCAGGGTCTTCTTTATGACTCAGCCATGCCACAAACTGGGTGCCCCCTTTCGAGGGGAGGGGCACATATCTCACAATACTGCAAGACCCAGAACCCACCATTCTGGGTCCCACCCCAGGGCTATCAGATTTTGCTGCCTCGTCCTAACTCCCTCCACCATTATTAAGGGCAAAGCAGTAAACACAATAACAGTAGCTCAGCTGCAGAGTGGTGGACTCAGCAAGTTACTCCTGGGTGTCTGGTTCAACTCCTGCTCGAAGGAGAGTGTCTTTTTCCTCCCCTGCTCAGGCAGAGCGAGAGAAGAAAGGCAGCTTTTGTCTGCGTGAGGCTGCTCCCCGAAAAGCAGAGCGCCCTGAGCCCACCGCAGCCAGCTCCTCAACAGTCACAGCCCCCACCCCTGGGAATTTCTGTTGTCCCTCAGTGGGACCCACCGTGCATGGAGGGGAGGGGGCAGGGCTAGGCCAAGGGAAGGTTCTGCCTCCTGCCTTCCTTCCCAGTAGCTTTCCAGTACAAGCCAGCTGTGGGTGTCCGCGCTGCCCCGGGCCTGGCTGTGGGATGGGAGAAGAGTTACCTGGGCGGGGGGGCTGGTCTCTGGATGGAGGCCTGAGTGTATTGTGATGTCATGTGTGACAGCAACAAAGAACGTGGCTGCAGCGTTCTTGTCCTGCCTCCAGTCCAACTGGCTGGCAACGGCCGGCGCCCAAGGATCCGAGAGACGAGAACTGAGCCTCTGTCAAGAGCCTCAGGCAGCCGCTGTCCCCGCGGGCGCTGGAGAGAGGATGAGTCTGCACAGAAGGTAATTCCCGGAGCCTTTCCCAGCCCACCTCAGAGATTGGTGCCTCCTCGGCCTAGGGACGGGTGGGGGCTGGGGCTGCAACAGGCGCTTCCCAACACTCCGTTTTGATTTGACTCAGAGCATCTTCCCCTCTCCTCCTGCTTCAGCCTTTCCCGCGCTCCTGAGGCAGATGGGGATGATTTTCTCTCACTGCTGACTCGTGGGGGCGAATTTCCATGTTTCTTACCTAAAGGGAACATCACAAAACTTGAGTAGAATTTGGGTTTATGTCTCCATGACGCTTATTCATCTTGGAGGTGCCCCTAACGCATCCCCGGCCTTCAGGGTGGGCAGAGAAATGTTTGGTCTCAAGTAATGATTGTCCAATATCCGTGTGTTCGGACAACATCCAGCTCAGAATGTGCAGACTTGAAATAACAAAGTGCCATTTGAATTCTAGTGAAAATGATACCGCTCTACTGCCAGGGCCAGGCTCTCATGTGGGTAGTTCTCTCAGAAATGCAAAACTCCATACAAATTCCTCTCTACCCCCTCCAGACTATAAAATATCTCTGTAAATAACCAGTGAGGTTCCATTCTAGGAAACGGATTGAAATAAACTGCTACCTCATTTTGTCATGAGTCTTGGCTGTGATTTCTTTATCATTTTTTTGGTGACCTACGTTCTGGTTTGATGTTCTAAGTAGCGTGTAAAGCTCTTCATTGAATGTTCTCTGGTTCCTTCCCCCATGCTAATAGGTTCCAGATTTTGAAATACTTGATAGGAATGAAATGTCTTTTCAGCTGATAATCCGTCCTTCCGGTGCTTCAAAGCTGCTACTTAACAAGCTTTTATTTCTCTTCCTGGCTTTGATGGGAGCAGAGGGTTACTCATTCTCAACTGGGCCCCTGTCTGTAGCCAGAGTCCCAACGTTCTGAGCACAAAGCTGTGGGGTTTAAGAGCAGGCCCCGCTAAGAAGCATAGAAAATAGATGGTGACCAGTGTTTCTGCTAAGACAGTCCTGGGCAAAATACGGCCTGTGCACTGGATCTGGCCCACGGAGGCAGCAGGGAGCCCCAGCCAGGCTCCCCAGTTAGCCACGCGAACCAGGCAGAAACACGGAGGGGAGGGGGGATGTTTTAGGAGCCTCCCCGCCCTCAGCATATTCCCATTTGCCAGTTTCTGGCAGAAACTAGCCAATGCAAACTGCTTGTTGGAATATCATGCAGCTAATAATAACCCCCCCCCCTCCTGGCTCAGTTATTCATGGAACAGTGGCCAGGTAGGCAGGCTAGTCTCTTGGCCACAGCCTGCTTCTGGCACCACAGCCCTTTCCTGCCCCAACTCTCTGCCCCTTCCTCTCAACATACCCAAACTCCCTGTCCCCCTTTGCATCCATCCCCCCTCCCAATCTCCTGCCCCAGATCACAATCCCCTCCTACCCAGGTCAGATCCCAAAGCCCTGCACTCCAGTCCCCTGCCCTAGGTCACAATTTTTTGGGAACCTAACTTCTGATTCAATGATAGCGTGTCAAACTTCTCATTGAATGGTCACTGGTTCTTTTCCCCATGCTAATGAGGTCCAGATTTTGAAATGCTTGACAGGAATTACATGGATTTTCATCTGATAATCCGTCCTTCCGGTGCTTCAAACCTGCTACTTAACAAGCTTTTATTTCTCTTACTGGGTTTGATGGGAACAAAGAGTTACTCACTTTGACCTTGGCCCCTCGCTGGCTGTGGGGTTTAAGGTTAATATTGAGGTCATGGGCACTTGAGGTCATGGGACAACTGCCTCAGGTTAGCCGAGGGCTGTGCTTAAAGGGACCCGACCCCCCATCTTGGACAGACAGTTCTCAGGTTTCTCTGCTTGCTGGTCTACCTCGCTGAGGGACAGCAAAGAGGACAGGAGAGAGGGTAGGAGAGGGGAGGGAGAAAACTGGGGGGAGGGAACTGGAAGGGGGAAGCAAGGGGAAGAAGGGGGAGGGGAAGCTCAGGGATCAGGGGTGGGGGTCTCACTGGGCCAACCGCCTCCCAGCATGGCGAGGGAGGGGGCCTCGGCATCCCTGGGGCGATGGGAAGGAGGGTGCAGAGGTTGAGGTGGGGGGTGTGGATATTGAGGAGGAGGGTGTAGAGGTTGAGGAGGAAGAGGTGGGAGGGGGGCAGGAGTGGGAGGAGGGACAGTAGTTGGGGGGCAGCAGGAGCAGGACCGGCACGGGGCACCATGCTCTGCAGCAGGACCTGCAGGTTAGCATTTCTGGCTCAGTCCTCTGCAAGCTGCTCCCGGTGGAGCTTCAGGTCCTTCAGCATCCAGGCCTGGACGGGGCGGTGCAGGGCTCTCAGGGCCCCCAGGTGCTGGTCCCAGTACTCCTGCCGTGTGGTGGTGGTTCAGAGCAGGCTGCAGGTGTGGGAGCATGTCCCGGGCGGAGTGGTATGAGCAGCTGGTGCAGCTGTAGAGAAAGAAAAGAAGTGGTCAGTTCTCCCTGGGGACACAGTGGATGATGTGACCGTGCCCTGCACCGTCAGAGCCGCTGTGCTTGCACAGAGGCCACGGTCAGGATGTCTGGCTCTCCCCGGGACTGGGAGCTGCCCCAAGACTGCACCCAGGCCCCTGTGCCGTGTATAGTGTGGCCGGGGTGGGGGGGAGATGTCCCCTGCTTCTGTGCAGAGGGGGCGTGTGAAGGGAGAGCGTCCTGCTGGGTCCCACCCCGGGGTTGGGAGCGTGTCAGGTCTCTTCACACACGCATGTGCCTATTGGGCCATGGCCCCTGGGTGTCATGCAGCTGGAGCCACCTGCCCAAGGGTGGCATGGCGCGTGCTTGCACGTGCACAGGTGGCTGTGTGATCCGTGGGAGGCATGGCCCACATGCGCTGTCCCTGGTCTCCCCCCCGCCTGCCGTCCCCCCCGGGCAGGGGACAGTGCTAGCACTTACGTGGTATGGCCTCCCTGGACGACCCTGCCGACTGCGGTGCCGGAACAGCTGGTGGTGGCCCCTCCGGTGTGCCCGGGTCAGGGCCCTCCAGCCCCGGCTCGCTGCCTCCTGGGCTGGCGTGGACTGCCCCGCCCCCCACGAGTTGGTCGAGGGTGGGGAAATAGGGGCAGGTGGCAGCCCCTGCTGCGGCGCCGCCCCTGGTGGCCCTGGCGTACCCTGCTGCAGCTCTTTGACTTTCAGGCGCACCTGCCCCTGGGTGCGCCTGTGTCCCTTTCGGGCCAGGGTGGCCGCTATGTGGCCATAGATGGCCGCGTTCCTCTGCCTAGTGCAGAGATCATGGACGTTGGGGGCCTGCCCCAAACCTCAATGAGGTCCATGACCTCTGCACTAGGCCAGGAGGGCGCTCACCGTCTACGGCCCCTGGCTGGCCCCTGGGTGCTGGGGGACTGGGCCTGGGAGAGCTGGCTGGCACTGGCTGCCTGGCTCATCCTGGGGCCACTGGGTCAGGGGCAGAGACTGCTGGCAGGCCTGGCTCTGGTAAGTGCCATCTGGCAAGAGTCTACCTCTTTAAGGGCCCCGGGGCCGGGGGAGAGGAGAGGAGTTTTCCTGGTTTGGCCCAGAGTGGCCACCAGGGGGAAGAGGGAAGGGCTGGAGGCCCTTTAATTCAAAATAAGTGTCTACACAGCACTTATTTTGAGTTAGGGTACGTCTACACTACAGCGCTAGTTCGAACTAACTTAGTTCGAATTAGTTAATTCGAACTAAGCTAATTCGAACTGACGTGTCTAGAACTAAAAACTAGTTCGAATTAGCGTTTTGCTAATTCGAACTAGCAAGTCCACATTGAGTGGACTCTGAACAGGGCTTAAGGATGGCCGGAAGCAGTGCCGGCAGGGCATCAGAGGAGGACTTAGAGCATGGAGATGCTGTCTCAGGCTAGCCGAGGGCTGCGCTTAAAGGGTCCCGACCCCCACCCCGGACAGACAGTTCTAAGGGGTGCCCCGCTTGCAAAGAAGTTCTGGCTTGGAGTGCCTGGAGTACCCACACTGGGCACATCACACCACTCGGCTATCTGACCGGCTGCACTTGCCGCAGGCTGCCATCTGGGGAGAGGGGGTAATCGGGGGGCTGCAGGAGAGCTTCCACCCCCAGAAGCCCACAGAGCCAGCCCAGTCCTCCCCATCGGGGGCTCGTACCCCATTCCTCCCTCACCTCCTTCCACTTGCCCTTCCTTAGCCCCCCTTCTTATTGATGTACAAAATAAAGATAACGTTTCTTCCAACATTGACTCTGTCTTTATTGAACAAAACTGGGGGAGACTGGGAAAAGGAGGTGGGAGAGGGGAAGAGAAAGGCTGGGAGAAGGGAGGGCAACTAACACGATCAGGGGTTGGGAACAGGTCCCAGATGAAGAAAGGCTACAGAGACTGGGACTGTTCAGCTTAGAAAAGAGGAAGCGGAGGGGGGACAGGATAGAGGTCTCTAAAAGCAGGGGTTGGGTGGAGAGGGTGCATTCCGAAAAGTTCTTCCTGAGTTCCCATAAAGAAGGACTAGAGGACACCAAAGGAAAGGAATGGGTAGCAGGCTTGAAACTAGTAAGAGAAAGTTGTTCTTCACAAAGCAAATAGTTAACCTGCAGAACTCCTTCCTGCAGGAGGCTGTGAAGGCTAGAACTAGAACAGAGTTGAAAGGGAAGTGAGATCAAGTCATGGAGGTGGGTCCATGGAGTGGTATTAGCCAGGGGGTAGGAGTGGTGTCCCTGCCCAAAGTTTGTGGAAGGCTGGAGAGGGATGGCACGAGACAAATGGCTTGGTCACTGTCTTCGGTCCATCCCCTCCAGGGTCCCTAGGGTTGGCCGCTGTCGGCAGACAGGCTACTGGGCTAGATGGACCTTTGGTCTGACCCAGGACAGCCATTGTAAGCTCGGGGCTCAGTGTCGGGGGTCTCAGTGGACCCCCTTGATTTTCATGCACACCTGCTCCTGGGTGGCCAGGCTGGCAGCTCTCCTGCCCTAGCCGGCCACTTTCCTGTGCCTAGTGCGGAGATCGTGGACGAGGTTCACGATGTCCGCACTAGCCCAGGAAGGTGCCCGCCTCTTGCGGTCCAGGGCAAGCTCCCGGGAGCCGCCAGCCTGGTCCCGGCAAGAGGGGGTGGGCTGGGGGACATCGGGTGGGTGGCTCTGTGCCGTGCCAGGTGCAGGGTCTGCTAGCTGGGTGCTGGCAGGCTTGCACCTGGCACGGGCACCGTAGCCAGCCTGTGCCCCTTTAAGGGGTCCGGGGCCGGGAGGGGGGCATAGAGTTTCCCTGGTGTTGGCCAGAGTGGCCACCAGGGAAACCTGGGGAGGGCTAGCCTCCCACTAGTTCGAACTAAAGGGCTACACAGCCCTTAGTTCGAACTAGCTAGTTCGAACTAGGCGTTAGTCCTCGTAAAATGAGGTTTACCTAGTTCGAACTAAGCGCTCCGCTAGTTCGATTCAAATTCGAACTAGCGGAGCGCAAGTGTAGCACCTATTAAAGTTAGTTCGAACTAACTTTGTAGTGTAGACATACCCTGAGCTATTTCGAATTAGGCATTATTCCCCATAGAATGAGGTTTACCAAGTTCGAATTAAGCAGTTTGTATGTATAGATGCTATGAAAGTTAATTCGAACTAACGGCCATTAGTTCGAATTAACTTTGTAGTGTAGACATATCCTCACTGGCAGAGAGAAAATTGATCCTCGTTAGCATACCCAGGTGATCTTTCTATCTGGTTCCGCTCAAACTTCGGTTACTTAGCACCCCGTCGTTTGTCTGTGAAAGCCTTATACAG
Organism: Pelodiscus sinensis; assembly: GCF_052426305.1. Classification (NCBI taxonomy): domain Eukaryota; kingdom Metazoa; phylum Chordata; order Testudines; family Trionychidae; genus Pelodiscus; species Pelodiscus sinensis. Next base: position 7,759,713 of record NC_143063.1, on the reverse strand, counting down.
GCAGTCCCCGACTTACGCGGATCCGACTTACGTCGGATCCGCACTTACGAACGGAGCTTTCTCACCCCGGAAGTCGGGGCGAGAAAGCCCCGTTCGTAAGCTGCTCCGGTGCCCCTGGTCTGCTGGAGACCGTCTCCAGCAGACCAGGGGCACCGGGCGGGTTCCCGTGCTTCTGAGGCTTTGCCAGAGCAAAGCCTCAGAAGCGCGGGAACCGCTGCTGCTGCCCCTTGAGACCCGGTGCCTGTGGTCTGCTGGGGACGGTCCCCAGCAGACCACAGGCACCCAGACTGAAGCCGCAGCCGCGGGGGGGTCCCGCGCCTCTGAGGCTTTGCCGGAGCAAAGCCTCAGAGGCGCGGGGAACCGCCGCTGCTGCCGCTTTGACTGAAGCGGCAGCAGCGGCGGTTCCCCGCGCCTCTGAGGCTTTGCTCCGGCAAAGCCTCAGAGGCGCGGGACCCCCCGCGGCTGCGGCTTCAGTCCGGGTGCCTGTGGTCTGCTGGGGACCGTCCCCAGCAGACCACAGGCACCCAGACTGAAGCCGCAGCCGTGGCGGGGTCCCTCGCCTCTGAGGCTTTGCCAGAGCAAAGCCTCAGAGGTGCGGCACCCCGCTGCCGCTGCGGCTCTGCTCCCCGTGTCCCTGGTCTGCTGGGGGGGGGGCGCAACTAGTGTGCTCCCCCCCGCCAGCAGACCAGGCTTTTGTTTTGGACTCTGGGGCAGAGCAGCTGGGGCGCTGCCGATTGGTCCTGTAGCGCCCGTGGGCACTACTGGACCAACCCGGCAGCACCCCAGCTGCTCTGCCCCAGGTCCTGATTCAGCCGCTGCCGGTCAGTTTCAGCAGCGGCTGAATCAGGACGTCTGGGACAGAGCAGATGGGGTGCTGCTGGGTTGGTCCAGTAGCACCCCAGCTGCTCTGCCCCAGGCGTCCCCAAATCAGCTTCTGCTGAAACTGACCAGCGCTGACTACAGGAAGCCCCAGGCAGAGTTGCTCTGCCCCGGGCTTCCTGGAATCAGCTGCTGATCAGTTTCAGCAGCAGCTGACTTGGGGACGCCTGGGGTTCTTAAGTTGATTCTGTATGTAAGTCAGAACTGGCGGTCAGTTTCAGCAGTGTCTGAATCTGGACGCCAGTTCCGACTTACATACAGATTCAACTTAAGAACAAACCTACAGTCCCTATCTTGTACGTAAACCGGGGACTGCCTGTACTTTGCTTGCTTCTGTTCAACTGTTTTTCTCATAGCATCCTCATTTGGTGCATCAGGCCTTGCCTTTAATAATTCAGCAATGTTCAATTTAGTATTCATCTGTTTTCCATGCAGTAACTCTGCAGGTGATCTTTGCGTTGTGGCACGTCGTGTGGCCCTGTAAGCTTGCAAGAAATCAGTAGTGAAGGTTACCCATGAGCGCCCTTCCAGTTTAGCTGTTTGCAAACTCTCTTTCAAACTTCTGTTAAACCTTTTGCTTTCCTCATTGGCTTGAGGGCAATACAGGGACGTTCTTCTATGTAAAATGTTTCTCTCTGCTAGAAAAGTTTCAAATTCCATGGAAATAAATTGACTACCGTTATCTGAAACCAGTTCTTTGGGGTTACCTTCCCTGCTAAAAACTGTAGAGAGGAACTTAATTACTGTAGCAGAAGAAACTTGCAAAGTAAACGCTACCTCAGGCCATTTACTGAAATAGTCTATTAAAGTGATGGCATATGACAGTCAATGAGAGAAGTTTCAAAGGGTCATACGATGTCAATCGCAACTTTTCCCCATGCAGAATCAGGAAGAGGAACAGGCTGTAATGGTGGGGTACATGTCACTGCTGTCTTATCATGCATTTGGCAAGTGACAGAGGATTTTATGATTGCTTCAGTTTGGGAGTCCATCCCTGGGCACCAATACAGATCTCCTAGTCGGTGTTTTGTTCTGACAATACCTTGATGAGTATCGTGTGCCAGGTGTATGAGTTTTGGCTGTAATTCTTCTGGCACAAGTAGCCAGTGTGTACCTCGTAGCACACAGCCGTCAAGCAAAGAAATTTCATCCCGAATTCTAAAATAAGGCAGCAAAACTGGGTCAAGGCTTTTAGGGTTACTGGGCCATTTCTTTGTCAGAAATTCCTGTAGCTTTTGTTGAATTGGACATGCTGAACAAGCAGCTTGGAATTGCTCTCTTGTAACTGCAGTAAGAGTGCTTGTAATAAGCGCAACTGCTTCATCCTCATCCTCCGGTGGACCATGTGGTAAAGACAAAGGCAGGCAAGAAAGGCAATAAGCTCCCACATTTTGGTTTCCAGGCTTATATTCCAGTTCATAATTGAAAGAGAGTAGTCTTGCCGACCCTGCTCTTCCCAGTCCTTTTGTGGTTAGCAATGTTGTCAAAGGGCTGTGGTCTGTGCACAACTTGAACGTGTGGCCCCACAAGTAAGTTCTCCATTTTTCAGTAGCCCAGACACAGGCAAGTGCTTCCTTTTCAACTGAGAATATTTTCTCTCAGTATCACTCAGTGTCCTTGAAGCAAATGCAACAGTCCTCTGTGTTGTCCTCATGAAGTTGTGTGAGGACAGCCCCAAGTCCATAATCAGAAGCATCAGTAGTCACAATTGTGGGCAACGCAGGACTGAATAGTGCAAGTACTGGACTATGTACAATCAAGTTGTCCACACCGAAGTTGAACTTCTCCGTAGTAATTCTTGTAGCGGTTCAATGACAGAAGCATAATTGGGAATGAATTTTACATACCAGGAGGTTGCACCCAAGAAGGAACGTAAGGTTTGCAAATCAGTTGGAGGAGGAGCATTTGAAATTGCTAGGATATGATCTGGATCAGGTTTTAGTCCAGCCGGTGAAATTGTATGCTCCAGAAAGGAGAGTTCTGTTTGTCTAAATTTGCATTTAGACATATTGAGCTTGAGGCCTGCTGTGCTGATGCAGTTTAGTACAGATTGCAGATTATTGTCATGCTCCTCAGAAGTATTGCCAAACACGATACTATCATCCAGATAGCACTGAACTCCATGTTGATTCTTCAGAATCAATTACATCATTTTTTGAAAGGCCCTTGGGGCAGATGCAAGACCGTATGGAACCCGTATGGAAACGAAATAGTCCCTCATGTTTAATAAATGCTCTGTGGTCTCTGCTATCTTCATGCAACATAACCTGGTGGTACGCGCTCTGCAAATCAAAAGTAGAAAACATCTTTGCTCCAGGGAGTTCTGCAAATACTTCTTCAATGTGAGGTATTCAATGTCAATCACAATAGCTTTATTTGGCTCCCTGAAGTCCACACAAAGGCGAATGCCTCCATCCTTCTTCTGTGTCACTACTATAGGTGAAATCCATTCCGAGGAGTCAATCCCTTCAATAACGTCTTTTTGAACAAGCTTTTTAAGTTCCTCTGAAACGGCTTCCCTGACTGAAAATGGTAAGCACCGTACCTTCTGTCGTACAGGCATCACACTCTGTCGCATTTTAACTTTATGCACAAACCCATAAGCACAGCCAAGTTTCTCCCCAACCTGGTCTTGGGGCCCAGCTGAAACTGGTGTGTGTACTGCAAGAGTGCTTTGCTGAGAAAGATCCATTAACTACCCTGAGGTTTAAAGCAGCCAATAAATCTCTGCCAAGGATAGGAGTGCCTTTGTGGACAATGTAGAGCTCTGCATTTACACAGTAATCACCAAAAGTCACTGTTTTGACTGGCAGCCATGCACTGGAATTTGATTTTTCCAATAGCACACCAAGTGAAGTTTGGGTTCAGTAAGAGGCACATCTTTAAAGTAATGCAAATAGATGGAATCAGGTAGCATAAATACTGCTGAACCAGTGTCCAACATAGCTGAATAGGATGTGATTTGCCTGAAGGTGCGACACAAACATTTACAGTGCACCTTATCTGTTCTGGAATATGTGCAATAGTGACTTTGTCCACACTCAGCACGGTAACATCTGGTATTGTAACTACATGCACCTGTTGATTGGACTGGCTACTGTGGCAGACCTTAGCAAAATGGTCACCCCCGCGGAGAGTGTCGAATTTTAGCATGAATGACAGTTCAGAGGATTCCCTTTCAAGTGCAGATTTGGGGGGCTGAACAAAGACTCCAACTACCTTACCCATTACAAAGATAGCTTCCCCAATTATCACCTCTAATACCATTAGCTCACAGACATTTACCTTCCTTCCCCCCCCCCCCCCCATCCCGCTTCTGTTCTGAAATGTGATTTGTCCTTTTGATATGTGTTCATTTTTTTTAATTGTATCCTTTGGTATATATGGCTGTGACTATTTTCTTCCACTATTTGATCTGAGGAAGTGGGTCTGGCCCACAAAAGCTCATCACCTAATAAACCATCTTGTTAGTCTTTAAAGTGCTGCATAGTCCTGTATTTTGTTTCAGCTACACCAGACTACACGGCTACATCTCTATCACTATTCCAATCATGTGTGTTATCCCACCAAGTCTCTGCGATACCGACTGTGTCATAGTTGTGTTTATTTACTAGCACTTCAAGTTCTTCCTGCCTATTCCCCTGTTCCTTGCATTTGTACACAGGCATCTAAGATACAGATTTGATTTTGTCCCCAGTTCTGCCCTTGTGCCTCCTTTCTCTCTGCTATTGCAGCCCATGCTCCCTCCCATTTCCGACCCATCTCCCAGGTCTCCATGTTTTTCACTTACCTATGGGCTTTGGTCACCTGCCCCCGTCAAACCTAGTTTAAAGCCCTTCTCACTAGGCTAGCTAGTCTGTGCCCAAATACTCTCTTCCCCTGCCTCCAAAGGTGAACCCGTCCCTGCTTAGCAGTCCTTCTTCTTGGAACAGCATCCTGTGGTCAAGGAAACCAAAGTCCTCCTGGCAACACCATCTTCACCCCTCCAGATGCACCTGCCTCTGCCTGGGCCCCGACCTCTGACAGGAAGGAATGAAGAGAACACCAGCGGCTCTCCAAACTCCTCCACCCGGGCTCCCAGAGCCCTGTAGTCACTCTTGGTCCACTCAGGGTCACACCTTGCAGGATCATTAGTGCCCACATGGAGGAGTAGCATGGGGTAGTGTTGCAAGAGGTTGTGGATTGCAACTGCTTGAAACACTAAGGAGAGGGGATCACCACATAGCAGTGTAAAGGGTTTGTTTATTCAGTTAAAACTGGGGAGGGAGGGGAATCTCACTCACACACTCAACCTCACTGGCAGTCCCCAGCAGGATGATAAGGTGAGCAGAAGGCAGTTCATGTTGTTTGATCTTCCCAAGTTGGCTCCCAAGCAGGTCCACTGGCCAGGCGATCCGAGCGCAGGGCGTTCTGGGAGGCTCCACTTGGTGGTCAACCCACTGTGTGTCTGTCCCTCTCTCCTTTTAGGATCAGCCACATGCAGCTTCTGTGTCTCTGCGCCTCTCGGGCCCTGTGCACTGTTGTTTACTCCTGCTGTTTACCTCAGAGTTTTCCCGCCTCTGTGTCCACCTTAGACATTCTTGTGCACTCACTCAGGGAAGGGAGAGGGGGTTAACAGATAACACTTTAACAGTTTAGGGACCGAATGACATCATTAACGGGTGAGAAAGAGAACAACGTCCATTTTAACTCTCCCCTTGCTCCTCCTTTGCCTCCAACAGTAGTGGTCAGAGGGCCGGATTGTCCTCGACAATGCCTCTGTAATGTCTCAGATACGGGCCCCTGGCAGGCCGCACCTCCCGAGATGACTTGGCAGGGTGACAGATGGGTGCCTCCGTCCCCCTCAGAAAGGAGTCTCCAACCACTGAGGAAGATTTCACAAAGCAAAACTGATTCCAAAATGATCAGTCTCTGAGGCCGAGTGAGAGTCAGAACTGCTTAAGAAAAAGCTGCAATACATCTGGTTTCACTGAATAATTACTATTGGCTGTGGTAGCTTCTAAAAGATAGTGAACTACCTGGATTTCATCCACTGTAGCCCAGTCCATCACAGCTAGAATCCAAACTCATTCCAGTTAGATAGGCAAGTTTCTTCTGGCTCTTTGCCGACTTCCCAAAACAAGGAATACAATTCATGGACAGTTTAATGTTAAACCAGTCAACCCACGTGGCCCTGTCCCAGGAGCAGCTGGACAGCCACCATGCGATTCTGGCCCCACTACCAGCCCTGGGGAAAGCAAACACCTGCCTGGATCAGCCCGTGTCCCCCTACCAAACCCGCCACCAGCAGCAGCTTCCCTGCTACCGGTAGGATGGTGAGTGCTGCCTAGATCTACACTGCAGAGTTTTTGGTCAAAAACGTCCGTCCACATCTCAAGCACTTTTTTGCGCAAGTAAAACCAAAGAACAGAGGGGTTTTCCCGGTGAAGGTATTCCTCAGTCTACGAGGAATAATTCCTTTTCACAAAAAAGTTTTTTGCAAAAATGTGTGTGAGGACAGGCTAGAGGGGTATTTTGTGCAAGAAAAGGGAAGAGGAAAAAGCACGGGTGCCCTGGTAGCCATTCTATCCATAGTAATCACTGCTTACTTGCAAGAGAACATCCAGGCAGGTTGGACACTCTCTTTCCCAAAAGCGCGTTGCTTTTTCAATACTCTTTTTCGGTGTGTCCACACTACGAGTAGTAATGTGGAGTAATGGTAGTTCGAATTAGGAGCTTTAATTCAAACTACCTAACCCGTGCCGCGTGTAGCCGCGGGCAGCTAGTTCGAACTACTGGGCATTTAAATATGGCGGCACCCGGGAACATGTAAATCAAGCCTGGGATATTTAAATCCCGGGCTTCATTTGCAAGTTCGAATGACGACATTAGCCACCTGGTTCGAACTAGGGTGGCTAGTGTAGACATACTCCAAAAGAGTAGTGAAAAAGCAATGCTCTCTTGTGCAAGAAGTTTTTGCAGACAATCTCTTCCACAAAAAGCTTCTTACGCAAGAAGCCTGTAGTCTAGACAAAGCTTAAGAGTAAATGTAGGATGAACTTCAGCCACTTCTATAACAGCATTTCTGTAGAAAATCCCCTTTTTATACACAAACAAGCAAACAGATAGACAGACCTCAGACAAAGCCCCTCCTATCGTATGAACAGCAACCTTCTCACCAGCACTTCAAGACAACTTTAGGGTCATCAGCTCCTAGAGTCCCAGGCTGTAAGGCCGGAAGGCACAGCCCTGCTCCCCGAGTTTCACCTCCTGCACAACACAGGCCCTAGAAATTCCCCACAAGAATCCCTGTGTCACTCCCGGCCCCATGTGTCTTCACCTTTGGCTGGGTTCTATGGACGAGTTGTGGCTCTTACAGGAGCGGATGGGTTCAGGAGACCGCTCTTATGTGTGACTCCTGGGCAGACTATTTCCCTGCCTTTCCGGAAGGACAGAAAAACCCCACTGGCTCCTTCTTTTTCTTCCAGGCTGCGTTGCCTCTTGCGAAGACTCACCTCAAGGGAGCACAGACACAGCCAGGTGCTCAGGGTGGTGGTCCAACCTGCAGCAGCCGAGGCATGCTCCGGCCTCAGCCAGGAGGAGCAGGCCTTGCCAGAGGAGCCCAAGAAAACCAGAGGCTCCTGGAAGCTCCTATCTGGCCTGAAAAAACTCTGTGTCTGTGGCCAGTGTGGCAGCTCCCTGGCAGAGGCTGAGGAGGAGACAACAGCTTCCTCGCCCACAAGATGGACACACTTCTCCCTGAAGAAGACCAGGAAGACGAAGAACTCAGTGGAGGACCAGGAAGAGCGAGAGGAGGAGAAGCTGCAGGAGAGCCCAGACAACAGCCAGGAAGATCTCACAGGTGAGTCTACAACCCGCCCGGTGACTGGGGAGCATGTGAGGGACACTCCCACCAGTCACTCTACAAGCCTGGAGCGTTAGGGCTTCTCATGGGGCAGCTATGGGCTCCTCAGACGCTGGAATCCAGCGAGTGCCTGATGCTCTGGCAGAGAGGGGCTGGCCCCCTTGCACACCCTCCCTCCCAGCTGTCTCCTGCACCCTCTCGCCTGCTCAGACCTCACCCAATCTCCCAGCCCGCTCCAGCACTCTACCTCCCACGCCTGCCCGCCTGCACCACTGTCCTTATCCCATGCCCTGGCAGCCACCTCCCACTCCCTGAACCCCTCATTTTGGCCTCACCCAAAGCCTAGGGAGCACAAAATCTACTATCCCCGGTCAAAAGAGTTAATCTGCTCCATGGGAAGCCTTGACGCTTGCTCCTCTCTTCTCTCCCCTGCTCCCCTTGGGGCTGGAGCGGCAGAGGAGTGAAGTGTTGCAGTGGTGGCCACAGCAGTGGGGGATGTTTTATTGCTTTTGTTGTTTGGAGGGTTTTTCCCTCTCGCTTTTTTCTGGTCCCCGACTGATTTTTCTGGGGATCAATGGCCCCCAACCCAGAGAAGTTTCCCCACCCCTGCCATAAATAAAGAGAATATTGAAGCCACTTGTTTTGGACATAAATTAATATTTTAGTTATATAAATTGATGTTTGGTGAACTAACATGATAAAGTTAAAGCTCCTGATTTGGTTACTTCTTTTGATTTTCATAATTGAGTATTTAAGGTTTTTAGAGCGAAGCGAAGGCATTTTGTTCCCCTAAAGGGGGGGCTGGTGATCCAGGGAAAGTTGTGCGTTGAGGGGGATGGGTCCAGGGTCAAAACCTTTGAGAACCAACTGCCCTGTGGGGAATGCGGGACACCTGGTAAAATCGCTCAAATTCAAGCGAGTTGAAGGAAATTAATAAAAATGATGCGGGTCCTTCCCCCTCCCCCCACCCCGTGTGCTGTAAAAACTGCCAGGCCCAGCGGGAGAAAGGGGGTCGTGGGGGCCTGGCTAAGGGGGTCCCCTCAGGTACAGGCGTAATCAGGGTGACCAGTGAGGGTGACACGGGGGCCACCAGCCATGTGACCTTTCCCCCAGCCTGTAAAAGGGACAGAACCGCCCTCTGCCCCAGGCCCCACCTCCTCCGTGACCTTGCCCTGCCCTTGCCCCACCGCTTTCTCCATCCGATGGGGCCTGGGGAACTAGTGGGGCAGGGTCCGGGGCTGGCAGCAGGGCCATGGCCCCCCACACTCACTGGCAGCGGCATCCCCAGCTCGGGCCCTTGGCCTCCCTGCCCAGGGTGCTTGGGGGACATGTGCTTCTCTTGCCACCCCATGCGGCACTTGTCAGGGGCTGCAGGTTGGATCGTGAGGGGCTCGGAGAGCAGAAAAGGGATTCGCACCCGCGCAGGGACGCGACTTCCAGGGAACCTTGCATGGGAGCTGAGGGGCAGCTCCAACCCCTGCACCAGCAGCAGCTGCTGGAGAGGAGGGAACAGCCAGGCTGCCTGCACCATGGCACCAGACAGAGGAGAAGCCGCCCTGCCCTGCCCGGCTCTGGCTTCCCGGCTCCAAACTGCCAGGGGCAGGGAGAGAGGAGGGTGGGTCTGTCCCTGCGACTGCCCTGCACTTCCACTGACGTTCGGGGGCACTATCCCCAGGTCTGCCCAGGGGCTGAGGCGGCTTCTGCTGCACGGTGAGCACTGGGGATTCAGGATTCAGCCCTGCCAATCCCAGCTCCTGTTTGGCTTCAGCCCCTCAACCTCTGCTTTGTGCCCCGAGGGGTTCCCAGGCCTTGGGACTTCAGCCCGTGCTGGGGATCGAGGCTTCAGCCTGGGGGTGCTGGGTATTGAGTGTGGACACCAGCAACTGAGCTTAGATAATGAACAAAACCATTACAAAGGAGCCAGAGGGTCACCCCATCCCACAGCTCAGCAGCTCACAGCTGGGAACTGGGCTGGGCTGGGCCATCACTTCCTGGGGCTCTCAGGCGAAATGAGGCCTGTTCCCGTCACTGCCAGGAAGGGGGCGAGACCGGGGAGAGCAGAACACGCCATGGGAGAGACGCTGCCCTAGGTTAGAGGAATACCAGTGGGGAGAGCACCCAGCTCAGAGTCATGAGAGCGGCGCTCTCTGCTCGGCCCTGCAAGCACCTTGTGTCTGACCCTGGGCAAGTCACGTCAGGGCTCTGGGCCCAATTCCCTTCCCTGTCGCCCAGGGATACCACATTCAAACCAGTGTTTCCTTCTGCTCCAGGGATGCAGACGGAGCTCTCCGAGACGACGAGGAACCAGGCAGACCAGAGCGAAGAGGAGGAACCAGCCCCCCAGCCCATCCCATTAGAAAGGAGCAGCTCCCACACGACTATGGTAAAAACTTAAAAAACAACAGAGTCCGGTAGCACGTTATAGACTCACAAACCACGTAGATGGGATCATGGGCTTTCGGGGCACAGCCCACTTGTTCAGATGACCAGCGTGTGGGAAGTTCAGAACCAAGAACAAATAAGGGACGGAGCGGAGGAAAAAAATTGAGGTGTTGGGGGGAAGAGGACACTGGGTAGATAAGTCTCAAAGGGATAGCCGAGCCAGTCTGTAACAGGAAACACTTACAAATGAGGCTTGTGGCTGAGCCAGTGGAAAGCGTCCCCTGCGGGGCGTGTGACTATCTCCCCAGCCGGTGTCTCAGAGGAGAATGACCTGCCCCCCTCCGGCCCAGGGACCGAAAGGAAACACTCACCCTTGTGACCAGCTCCCCTGAATAAACCCTTGTAACACGGGGGATTTCTGGGGGCACCACACCGAGGGGCCAGTCAGGACACTTTGCTCAGAGACAGGGCTACTGAGAGCCCAGAACGGGGGATTCTCCACTGCAAGGATCCAAACCAGCCCCAAACGGCACTTCTGTTCCTCACCCTGGCTAGTAAGAAGCCCTGCAAGCAACCCCCTTAGACACTCCTGCCCTCTGGGCCACCACCCGCACCGCCCCTTCTGCAGCGTCGTATGTGCCAGGGCTCGTACTGCCAGCGTTCAGTGTCGTCTGGTCAGGGTTGTCCTGGGGTGCTCCTGACAGGTCCCCTTCTCCGTTGGTGATGACAAACTTTCGGCTGCGTGTGTGGGTGCCTGTGCTCCCGTCATCTAGACGTGAGTTCCCAAACTGCGGGGGCATGCCCTCCGGGGGGGGGGGGTGAAGAAATTCCAGGGAGGGCACGAGGGGACCCAGCCCCCATCAACCTCTGCCCCCATAAGTTTTTCTGCTATTGGGGGGACGCATGAGGGTTTCTCAAAAATCAGTAAGAGGGCGTGATGCTGAAAAGTTTGGGAACCACTAATCTAGAGCGGTAGACCCCGTGCACTTGGGTCAACACAGGAGATCTCCACGAGCCCCCAGAAACGACAGATGCAGGCAAGGTTTGCAATCAGCCCAGCAGGTTTATTGTCAAATGCGACGCCCTCACAGTTAGTAGCCCTCACGTCACTTCTTTATGTACCAGGCTGCCACCCTTAAAGGTATTAGGTTGACACCTCCAGACGAACCTACTAGACACAACCAATTACCTTGTAGCTGGTGGTTTGATCCAAACATCCCTATCCATAGTGCTGTCATCCCGACCCTGTGCTGAACCTGGGTCGGTAAGTCCCTTGTCTACGGGGAGTGTGCTGGGACCGAGCTGTTTCTGCAGGGAAATGTTCTGTTACCATCCTCCCGGAATGTTTGCGGGCATGGCCTGTGCCTCGGACCTCTGCAATATCGGCAGCCCTGTCCTTCCCAAGCTTCTGTCTGCAGGACCTGCCTTTTGCTCACTGCTTAGCTTTGCTTTATGTTAGCAAAGCATTGACGGTTGCTCAGGTCTTAGGCCTCACACTAGGCCTCCACGGTCAGGCCCTTTTGTTACTACATACAGGTGAGAGGTTATGAAAACAAATCCCATCAAATCCAAACAGGTTCCTCTGATCCTTAAGAGCCAGTCACCCGCCCAGGTCAATTGAAACCTCAGAGCTTACCGAAAAGAGCTTGCAGTGCCCATCCCACAGAATTGAAAATATGAAGGTTTATTAATAAAAGAAAGAAAAAAAAGGTTGAGCCTAATATTGTTAAAGGACTCAAATTACATTCCCCGACTGCAAAGCTCTTTGTGCCGGCGTGTAGGAGATGAAATGAACGGCTGTCTTAGGGCAAGTTTCAGGAATACGTCCTCTCCTAGGCTGGATGTATTTCTGAAGCACCCTCTGCCTTCCCCACCCGGCAGCGTGTGGCGCTACCACCGAACTGGCAGGAATCACGGGCAGGACAGGAAGTAGTTGAGACCGAAGGAGCGAGTCTCCCTGCCGACCACTCTGGGGCCACTTCAGGCTTCAGTTTGTGGCCGAGATCCTTTATAGTGGATTTGCCAGAGTGAAGACAGCAATGAAGATGAAAATGGAGGAACCCTCAGAGCCCCTTTATCCCCCTGCCCATGGGGTGGGAATCCCATTGTTCTCCTGTGAAAGTCTGTCCCAAGATGGAGTCTGTCCCATGAGCAAGTCACCGCTCCAGGCCTGACTCAGTTCTTTTTAGGCAGCAGCCACGGCTTGCATGATGAACATTCACAGCAAAGCTCATCAGCTGTGATTGGCACTACCTGAGGTCAGTGAAGTGCTGCTACTCACTTGACTAGCAACCCTGTCAAGGCTGTTCCCCACTCCGGCAGGATGAATGCAGAAGTTGGGGGCCTGCAATAGCACTCCAAAACCTTGCCTCTACAAGCGCTGGTACAAAAACTTCCCGCCCCAATCCTAATACCCAGATTTTGGGGAATCCACTGCTCACATCGAGTGCTATGAACCCACAAACAGGGGCGGACACTTGAAACCAACCAGGGGTACCCCAAGCTCTTTTCCTTCAAAGAAGCTTGAAAAAAGAAAAGAGAAAATCAAGCTGCAGTCTCTGGTGGCTGACCCCTCAGTCAGAGGCCTGCAGGTCCACAGAGACAGACCATCCAGGACACAAAAATCAACCAATACCGGTTAATTAGAAAACAGAACAAATTCTTACTATGAAAACAAAGCTACAGTTGCAAGCATAGTAATTTGGCTAGCTGGAAAGAGCCACCATTTGACACAGGTACTCAGGGAAAGTCCCTGGTCTGAAGACTTAGTTAGAAAAGTGGGAGGAAAAAGCACTAAGAAGCTCAGACATTATTTCCATATCCCCAAACAAGGAAAACAAGAAATCCTGACAGACTAGCTAAACTCTTCCCTGCTTACACATTGTAAGAAGTCGCTTTTTGGACAGCTGAGCGTTTCCTGTCTCCCTTGATACTTGGAAGAAACTGGTCGGTACTTGGAAGAAACTTGAAAGAAAATTCCTACCTGCGTTGTTATTGGCTGACCATCCCATACTGGGCTAGGAACAGGAGACATTAGTTCATGTCTTAGTCACCGGATGTTCCTGTCCTGATTATGACAGACCCTTTCAAAGGGCTTGGCCAAGCCTCCAGCTGAGCTCTCCCAGTAGCCCACATTTGAAATACAAGCGCAGCACCCGGGTGGTAACTTCCAGCACCAACATCACACCTGCCTGTTAGCAGCAGAAGCAGAATGGGCCTGGCACTGGGGACTGGCCCGGAGCCCTCGGTCTGGGGTTCTCGTCGGCAGGGAGACTCACTCCTTCAGTCTCAGCTACTTCCTGCCCTGCGCATGGTTCCTGCCAGTGGGGAGGTGGCGCCACACGCTGCCGGGTGGGGAAGGCAGAGGGGGTTTCCGGATGGGCCCTGCTCTCAGTCCTTTCCGCGCAGACATCGTGGGTGCTAGAGCCGCTGGACCCATCTGCTCAGGCCCGGGTGGGGGATGGAACATGGGGCATGTTCTCCAGTGGCCCCTCTGCTCACTTCACAAGCGCTGGAAAGGGCTCTGCAGGGCTCTGCGGGTTTCTCAGCCAAACCCGTGCAGCGGGTGCAGCGGCCGTGAGCTCTAGGGGCCTGTGATACCTAGGATCCAACAACATTCCTGGCTCGTGGACCCGGCTCCACTAAAGTTTGAGGCTGGGGCTCTCTCCTGCCCCTTCCCCACTGCCTCTGGGTGTTTTACTCATAGACTCATAAACTTTAAGGTCAGAAGGGACCATTATGATCATCTAGTCTGACCCCCTGCACTGTACAGGCCACAGAATCTCACCCACCCCTCCCAGAATAATCCTCTCACCTATATCTCAGATATTGAAGCCTTCAAATACTGTGAAGACCCCAAGATGCAGAGAATCCTCCAGCTGTGATCTGTGCCCCATGCTAAAGAGGAAGGCGAAAAACCTCCAGGGCCTCTGCCAATCTATCCTGGAGGAAAATTCCTTCCCGACCCCAAATATGGCGACCAGCTAAACCCTGAGCATGTAGGCAAGACTCACCAGCCAGACACCCAGAAAGTTCTCTATAGTAACTCCTAAAAGAGCCCAGGTTCCCCTCCTGTCACCAGGAGCAAGGGGGCTAAAGGACCTTCCCACCCACCCTCACTTTGTGTGCGGCGGCAGCACGTCCCTGAGGCACCTGGGTGGGAGGGGTGTCTCCTCAGGCTGCCACCACCTGAGCACCCCTGGGGCCAATGGGAGGTGCGGGGGCGACCCCAGTGGGCAGCAGCTCACGGAAACCCTCTGGCCTAAGAGCTGCTGCTGGAGGGGGGGGAGGGCGGGTCACTGTGACGGACCGGGCCGGGTCTGGTCACCACTGAGAGCGTCGGCTGAGGGCGAATTGCTCAGAACAAGAGCAAATTAGTCGAAACAATAGTTAAGAATAAAATTGTGAGGCATGTAGAAGAACATAATTTGTTGGACAAATGTCAACGTGGCTTTCTGTAAAGGGAAATCCTGTCTTACTAATCTATTAGAGTTCTTTGAAGGGGTTAACAAACATGCAGACAAGGGGGATCCAGTAGATATAGTTTACTTAGATTTTCAGAAAGCCTTTGACAAGGTCCCTCACCAAAGGCTCTTGTATAAATTACAAGGCCATGGGATAAGAGGGAAGCTCCTTTCTTGGATTGAGAACTGGTTAAAAGACAGGAAACAAAGGGTAGGAATAAATGGTACATTTTCAGAATGGAGAAGGGTAACTAGTGGTGTCCCCCAAGGGTCAATCCTGGGACCAATCCCTTTCAACTTATTCATAAATGATCTGGAGAAAGGGGTAAGCAGTGAGGTGGTAAAGTTTGTGGATGTTACAAAAATACGCCCAACTATAGGTACAGTATGATGGGGGCTAGTTTGGCTATGACAAATCAGGAAAGAGATCTTGGAGTTATCGTGGACAGTTCTCTGAAAACTTCCACACAGTGTGCAGCGGCGGTCAAAAAGGCAAATAGGATGCTAGGAATTATTAAGAAAGGGATAGAAAATAAGACACAGTATATCTTACTGGCCCTGTTTAAAACTATGGCACGCCCACATCTTGAATACTGTGTACAGATGTGGTCTCCTCACCTCAAAAAAGATATTTTGGCCTTGGAAAGGGTTCAAAAAATGGCAACTAAAATGATTAGGGGTTTGGAACAGGTCCCATATGAGGAGAGGTTAAAGTGACTGGGACTTTTCAGTTTGGAAAAGAAGAGACTGAGGGTATGTCTACACTACCCCCCTAGTTCGAACTAGGGGGGTAATGTATGCATACCGAACTTGCTAATGAAGCCCGGGATTTGAATTTCCCGGGCTTCATTAGCATAAAGCCGGCTCCGCCATTTTTAAAAGCCGGTTTGTTCGTACCCCGTGCCGCTCGGCTACACGTGGCATGGGCTAGATAGTTCGAACTATGTAGCCATTCCGATCTATCTGTACACCTCATTCCACGAGGCGTACAGATAGATCGGAATGGCTACATAGTTCGAACTATCTAGCCCATGCCACGTGTAGCCGCACGGCACGGGGTTCGAACAAGCCGGCTTTTAAAAATGGCGGAGCCGGCTTTATGCTAATGAAGCCCGGGAAATTCAAATCCCGGGCTTCATTAGCAAGTTCGGTATGCATACATTACTCCCCTAGTTCGAACTAGAGGGGTAGTGTAGACATACCCTGAGGGAGGATATGATAGAGGTCTATAAAATCATGAGTGGTGTGGAGAGGGCTGATAAAGAAAAGTTATTTATTAGTTCCCATAATAGAAGAACTAGAGGACAGCAAATGAAATTAATGGGTAGCAGGTTTAAAACTAATAAAAGAAAGTTCTTCACACAGCACGTAGTCAACCTGTGGAACTCCTTGCCAGAGGAGGCTGTGAAGGCTAGGACTATAACAGAGTTTAAAGAGAAGCTAGATAATTTCATGGAGGTTAGGTCCATAAAAGGCTATTAGCCAGGGGATAGAATTGGTGTCCCTGGCCTCTATTTGTCAGAGGCTGGAGAGGGATGTCAGGAGACAAATCGCTTGATCATTATCTTTGGTCCACCCTCTCTGGGGCACCTGGTGCTGGCCACTTTTGGCAGACAGGACACTGGGCTAGATGGACCTTTGGTCTGACCCAGTACGGCCTGTGATGGACTGGGCCGTGTCTGGGCACAGCCTCCGCCTCCCTCGCCTTTCGACGCACGTCGGCAAGGGCCTTCCCATGTTCCAGCTCGATTCCTTCAGTGCCTGCTGCTTTCTAATTTCATCTGCAACAGCATCCCTGGCACCGGGTGGGCACTGCTCCCTTCCCTGCTGGTCATTTCGTATTAGCAAAGACCTCAGTTCCGGCTTAAAAGCTTTTTCTCTGAATTCAGTGATTGTCTCCAATCACAAATCTTCTAGAGCCTTTCGGTCAAGACTCTCATGTAGTTGCTGACTCATTGCAGCTGCTCTTTAACCAATCAAACTCTCTACACCCAAAAATAAAAATAAATAAAAATTTAGAACCGCTTGAGGGTCTGATCCAAAGCTTAATTGACCAAGATCTGAGGATCCTGCCGTCTATACCACTGTGACGGACCAGGCCAGGTCTGTGCACTGCTAAGGGTGTTGGCTCAGGGTGAATTGCTCAACACAAGGACGCTTTACAGCCCCAGACCAGAGACCTTCCCAAACAGGTCACAAACCAGTCAGACCGCGCAAAACCCCTCAGACACCACAGTTCCCTCTGTGCCCCAATCAGCCCTGGGCCTAACACACAGGTGAGGGGATCTAGAACCCAATCCCACCTACCCTGAACGGGTCTTTCCGGTCCCAAAGAACCAGCCACAAATCCCCGGTCACTTAGGGGAGAAACCTGCCTAGGACAAGGGGCTCTATGGAGGGGGATGCAGGGAATGGAGGAAGTGGGGTGGCCCTTGGGGTCCCTGCCCCGCTGAGAGGCTCCCATCTCTCCTCAGGCAGAGGGGACCAGGGAAGGGCTGAGAGATGGGAGAACCCTCGGCACCGGGTGAGGCTGCTCCACAAAAGGTCTCAGGTGGCTCCTCCGTGCTCACTAGGCCCTGCCAGCGAGTGTCCCAGGGCAGCTGCCCAGTGGAAATGCTCAGTCCCAACAGGCTCTGTCCCTGTTCATTGCAGACCCTCGGGGAGCCGCCTGCCTCAGCCCAGCCCACAGCCCTGCTGCTGGAAGCCTTGAAGGCTCTGACGGCCCCCGCCCTGGAGAGCTTTCAGGCGGCAGAGGAGGCGCCGAGAGCCACCGTGTCCCAGCACAGCGCCCGCATGGAGCGAGTAAGAGACGCCCGGCGAGGGGCAGGGCGTGTGGAGACAGGGGCTGGGAGAACTGGCTCTGAGGAAACCGGCCCTGGGGCACAGGTTCAGGGTGAGGGGCAGGTCGGCTCAGCCCCTTTCTAGGAGGCTCTGAGCATCAGTCGCTCCCCTGCTCAATTAAGCCCCATCGCCCGCCGGGGAGGCAGGAATTCGACCCTTCGCCAGGCAGGTCTCTTGGGGAAAAGACTCGGGGGTCACGTTCCCGACAGGCCTCTCAACGGGGCCTTTTCTCCCTCGGCCCCACGCCGGTGACGCTCCCGCCCTTCCCCCAGCGCTGTCTGCCGGGGGGGCGGCCTGGCAGGAGGCCGCTCTCGATCAATCCCCCCTCAGCTGTGTGGCTCCCTCCAGATTGGATACATCGTGGGAAAGATTTTCAGCTGGCTGCGCGACGTCGGGGATCCCAGAGCCAGAGGAGCCGCGCTAGGGACCATCGCCCTGCTGGCTCGCGCCCACCCCCGGGACGTGGTTCCCGCCTGTGTGGCCCACGCGCTGCCATGGGACAGGTAGGGAGAGGCTGTTACCACCTCAGTCCCTGATCTCCCTTCCCCCCTCCTGCCAGGGCAGAGCGCAGGAAGGGCCTGGCCGGAGACAGGGATGGATCCAGCTCCCTGCTGGGCACAGGGCTGCCCTGGCCTCCTAAGAGAAGATGCCCAGGCCCAGCTCCCGAGGGGACGGCTGCTACGGGAAGGGAATAAATGCAGAGCTTGTGGAAGGAACTCTCCTGCCTCAGCTTCCCTGCCCCCCAGGGTCTCTTTTGAGAGCCCCTTTCCCGCCCCCTTCCCAGCCTCTCCCTGGGGAGGCAGGAGGGGGCCAAGCAGGGAGGCTCTGATTTTGGTTTCTCACCTTGCAGAGGTGCCAGGGAGCTGTGGAAGGCCGTGGGGGAAGAACCACAGCTCCCCCGGCAGGTGCTGCAGCAGCTGCTGGACGCGCTCCGGAAGAGCCACCGGGAGGAGAGGAGCCGCAGCGTGTCTCTGGCTGTAAGTGACACTGGAGCTGTCCCGTAGGGAACTCACCACTACAGGGAGGATGCTGCATCTGTGGGGGGGAAGGGGGCTTCAACCCCTCTTAGTGTCAGGCCACGGCCCCACTGCACACTGGGCACACAGCCGTGTCACGGGGAGAGCCCCCCTGCTCCCCTCCGGAGGGGGTGTCCGGCCTCTGAGGCCCCTCACTTCGTGGTCAACCCCGCATGCACCACGATGCTCCAATCAGCACTGCAGCTCCCTTCACACAGGGCAGTGCGGCCTAGCAGCCGGAGGCAATAACTCCTAGTGGGATTGGTGCGGAGGGGTAGGGGACCCAGGGCGCCCTCTCCACCGGGTCCCAGTCCAGCGCCCTGTCAGCATTGGAGGAGGCACCACTAGCTCTGGGGGAATCAAGTAGAAACTCGCCGAGCACCTGGGGTTCAACTCCCCGCCTGAGCTGCTTTCTGCCAGCTCCTCTCTTGTTGTCTGCGCCGTCTCTTTCCTCCAAACTGGGGCATCTGCTGCGGTTCCCTGCTGACTGGCGATGGCGTCTGGGTGCCCCTGCGCTGCTCCTCAGGAGCCCCACCAGCACCTCCGTCCCCGTCCGTCAGCCCTGACTGAGCTCGCCACCGGCCTTTCTAGCCACCTCCAGCTGGCGCCTGTCCAGCAGGCCTGTGGGGTAGGACTGTCTCAGCCAGGTAGCCAGGCTGCACCTCTGCAGCTCTAGTGCAGAGATGGGACACTCCGTGTCAGGGGCTGATCCCCACTCTGAGTGCAGAATTTGGAGGCCGGAAAGAAAAAGTTGTCTCTACAGGCTCTGCTTCCAGAACTCCCCAGGGTCAAAGATTTACTAACTGACAGAGACACAGACAGAGCTGCTGACCTTCCAGGACACAAGAAGCAAATATTGACCTGAAAAAAGTGATTTTTTTTACCAAAGAAAAGCTACACTGGATAACACAGACTTGGTTGCGCGCTGTGACAGAGCAAGTAAGGAAAACAAATGAAAACACAGAGAAAATCTCTAGGAACAGTTTTCAGAGGGGAAGCAGAGATTCCCACAGAGCAATTCAAACCGAAACGGAAAATAAAGAAAAATACCCTAGTTTTTCTGAAATAAGAACAGTTGGAGGGTGAGTTTGTAAGAAGCTCGAGTGTGTGAGAACGACCGATGTGCTTCTCGTTATTTGCAATTCCCTTTGCTCTGCCCTTTCTCACCTGCAACCACTTAAATCCCACGGCGTGTACTTAATAAACTCACTTGTATTTACTAGCAAGCGTTGTGTGAACAATTGTGACCTGGGGAGCAATCAGTGTGTCCATCCTCCTTTCACTGTTAAAGGGGGCTCACGGGAACAATTTATTTGGGGGTTGGGTTCCCAGAAGCTGTGCCTGAAACTGCACTCTCCTCAGACCCGCAGGGATTCAGTGTCTGTATTGCTCTTGGGTGGATGGGAGGGAGGGCTCCTGTGCCCTGGCTGGGCGAGACCAGGAGATCTGGCCCAGAGGACGGGGTGGTGAGAAACCCCATAGAGCCAGGAGGAAAGTGTCAGTGGCTTTGCCAGCACTCTGGGAAGCACCCCAAGGAGTCCTCTGTCATAGAGGGATAAGGGATCTTTCGGAAAAGGCTTTATTTTCCACAAGATCAGCGTCTAGACTGGCGCTTTTTTCCGACAAAGCTCCGTGCGGAAAAAAAGCGGCAGCCATTTTTATGCTAATGAAACGGGGGAGAGTTAAATCCCAACTTCATTAGCAATTGCGATACGTCTAATTTGCATCCCTTTTACGAAAAAGGGATGTAGTCTAGACGTAGCCAAACTGTCTCCCTAACTGAGGACTACATGGTGGCAGAGGAGCCAGGGAAGCCAGACCCGAAGCCGGAGCATTCGAGAGAGTGACACAAGCAGCACGTCCGGGGTCCCTACAACCGGGTCACGAGGATCGGAACTGACCCGACAGAAGTTCCCATTGACCCAGGTCAAGTAGTTTGGGATCTTGGGGGGATTTCGTGGAAGAGCAAAGGAGCGATCCAACCTTCGGAAGGCCTGGGAGCAAGTGACAGGCACGAGCCAGACAGATGGTCAACCCCAGAGCCGGACCCAGGGATCCCGGTTTGAGATCAGCAAGGACCTTCCTCATGAGCATTAGCCCAGAAGGCACAAGCAGACCAGTACGACGGGGGAGCGAAAACGAGGACCTGAAACCCGGGATGTGATGGAAAGCCAGTCGCCGGGAGCAACGTGGGGTCTGCACCGACACCGCTTCGACCTCCCGGCATCGCCCCGGCTCCCTGCTGCTTGTGGCGCTGGAGTTACTCAGGCGGCAGAGGGGCAGTGATGCCCCCCCGGTCACGTCTGGCAAGCTGAAGGGCGGGGCTAGGCCATGAAGACAGAGAACGGGAAATAACGTCACCCGGACTCTTCCGCCCTTTCCAGGAGGTTCCCATCTGCGTCCATTCTAGGAACAGGAGACGGTTCAGGGGCCATCACATCTCCCTTCCCCCCAGAGGATCTCACCCTCCTTCCTCATAAGCCGCAAGGAAATGGAAAATGGAAGCAGGATGACAGCCAAAGCCATGGGAGCGGATGGGCAGGTGGGGACAGCTCAGTGACATTTCTGTCTCCTGTCTCCAGGCAATGGACACGCTGTACGAGATCCTTTTCCTCTGGGGATACCGAGAAGCCATCCTGGAAATGTTTCCCCAGCTCCTCCTCGTCTGCGTCAGGCAGGTGCAGTACGTGCTGGACCTGTGCCTGCCAGGGACTTGGAGGGCCCAGAAGACATCCAGCCCGGAGGGATCCAGCCGCCTCAGCCCCTTGAGGTAACGGCGGAAAGGAAGGGGAAGAACAGATTTGTTCTGCTCAGCCCCTGTGGGACCTGCCTGGCCCTCTGCTGTGCGTGTCTCTACAGCCCAGGGGCAGTTCTGGGCAGGTCTGTGTGGAGAGAGCGGTGCTGGGCGCCCGTGTGCGTGTGAGCCACACTTGCTCCTCTGACTCCGACCACAGGCCAGGGGCCACGTCGGCACGTCCCCATGTGCTCCCGGCCGAGGGGTCAGGGCTTTTCTCCGTGCCTGTTGAGCCCGCTGGGCCTCTGTCCCACAAGACTCCACCCCAGGACAGCGTGGCCAGAGCACACACAGAGTGCACAAGACCGGCGGGAGGGGGGGGGGGCCGTGTCACAGGCAGGCAGGACGAGGAGGGGCCCGTGACGCTGATTCCACGGGGACAACCAGGGAACCACCTGGCTAGAAACTCGATGAGACTGTGGCATGGCCAGGGCCCGTTGGGCAGGGCCGTGCCCTCACACGGTGCTGGGTCCATCCCGGGGGAGGCCGGCTGCTGCTGACCACGCCGGGTTTCCCAGGCCTTGTGCGGTTTGCGCTGCGTGGGGCTGGGGTCGAGTTCTGACACCCGGACTTTTTATTGCCTCTAGCACCTCCCTGGAGGCCGTGAAGACCCTTTTCTCCATGCCCAGATACTGGAAGGAATTTGCCAGTATCCAGCTGCAGCAGGGCTGGGACATGATGGCCTCCCGCCAGCGCTTCTCCCAAGGGGTGGGCTTGATCGCAAGGTAGAGTCTGGGCAATGGGAGCTCAGTGGGAGACCCTCCTCTGCCCCCGCCGGCCCTCTCAGCCCTGCCATGGGAGAGCGACGCTCTCTCCCCTTGGTAACTCTGGGCATTTTCTCTGTCCTGTTCCAGGGCCATGGTGGAGCACCAGACCCCACAGCTCCCTGCGGTGCTCAGAGAGGCCATCGCCGTCATGCAGAGTCAGGAGGAGCAGCCCCAGAGAAATATCGCCCTGACTTTCTGCACCGAGGTGAGATTCCGGAGCCGCCAGGCACATGTGGGCTTGTGCAGAGCAGCTCAGTCCCGTCCCAGGCAGGCAGGCAGGCACCGGGGCCCATCGCCAGCAGCTCGGCAATGCCAAAGCCAGCCGGCTCCTCTGCCCACGTGGATCCTAGTGGGGCCGGGCAGAGTGGTGGGGGGCAGGGTGAGATTGCTCCTGGCTGGATGTGCCTCCGTGGGACCATGTGACAAGAGAAGATGTTTCTCCAGCGCCCTGAGGCCGGGCCTCTCTCCTCGCCTTTGCCTGGGGTTTCATTTTCTCCTGCCACGGCTCGCTCCAGGACACGTTGTGATGCCCAGAGATTCCCCTTTCCCTGGGCTTCATTAGGGGCTTGTGCATTAGTCGCCCCTCTGGGAATGGACCATCTCAAACACCAGCCGCTGGCTCCTTACCCCCAGAGATTTTGTGTGGCAGGAAGTGACCAGCTGGCAAAGATGCTGGCACACGAACAGACCGAGAGGCAGATTTCTGCTCCTGCAGCTGATGTTGATTTTCTCTTTCCAGTTTCTCCGGAGTCCTTCCATCCTCACCACAGTCACCAGATCGGAGCTCCAGGAACAGCTGATGGAATGGACCAAAGATCCCAATCCGGAGATACGGAGGCTCTGTCTGCAGGGCCTGGGCAGTATCATCTTCCAGCCAGAGAAGGTGAGGGGCAGGGCTTGCCCAGGTGAGACGTTGCTGCACTGGGAGATAACAGACACATCACTGTTGCAACCCCTGTTCTATGCCGTTACTGAGCAAGCCAGGCGTGAGGTGTCCCTGCTCCCTGGTGCGGGCAGAGCATGGTCGGTGGAGGCAGTGGGGGAGGGGAAGGAGACTCAGGGCGTCGCTCAGGGCAATGGGGGAGAGTGTCGGCTGACAACAAGACCAACCTCGGCAAGGGCAGACGAGTCGGGGGGCGGGGTCAGAGCTCGGGGGGCGGGGCCTGGAGCGGCTCCAGGCAGGCGACAGGGCGACTCTGCCCAAGGGCCAGGGGTGCAAAGCACCTGCCAGAGCGGCAGGAGAACGACTTTCTCCCCCGCTGGGGGCTGGCCGATGGGGGGATGGTCCAGCCCCTGCCCAGGCTCTGTCCCAGGCCAGGCGTGAGCTGCCTTCTGCCTTCCTGCAGGGGCAGTTGTTACGGGCCCAGCTGCCAGGGACCATCGCCATGTTCTGCGCCAGGAACGCATGGACTGTCCTGGAGGCCCTGAAGGACGCGGCAGACGCCATCTACCTGCTCGCCGGGGAGGGGCTTGGCTCCATCTCCCAGGACATGGCAGTCAGCCTGCGCCCGCTCATTGACCACGTAAGGCCGGGACCCCGGAGAAGCACATTCCCCCTCCCCTGATGTCCTGGTATGACCCTGCCCAGCCCCTCCCCGCCCCCCAGGCCAGCCACACAACACCCAAGGGGGCCCCTGCCAAGGGTGGGGAGTCTCCTACTCAGCCCCCTCCCTGGCAGAGCCCTTCTGGGAAATGGGGGCGCCAAGCTCCCAGCCCTGCTGCAGCCTCCCCTCCCACCCTCCTGTGCCCAGCCCCTCCCCGAGCCCCAAGGAGGCAGGCGGGAGCCTCAGGTCCCAGTGCCCCGGGAGGGGAGGCCAGAGCAGCCTCTGTGGCTGGTGACCTGGGCCTTCCCTCAGCCCCCTCAGGCCTTGCTGGGGAAGGAAGCAGGGAAGGGGCAATGGGAGGGGAGGAGAGGGATGGGGAAGAGGGACGGAGACGGAGGGACCCAGGAAGTGCAGCAGGAATGAGGTGAGGATGGAGATTCCTCGTAACTTGCCCCTTTCCACCCTTCACCCCCCCCATGCTCAGTGCCTCCCCTGCCTGGCACTGCACAGGGGTGGGCTGGGTCTCTCCAGGCCGGGCGGACGGGGGAGAAGAACATGGAAAGATTGTCCCCTCTCTGGACTCCAGGCGGCTGGGGGGCTGGGTGCAGGAAGCTCTCCACACACATTGCACCATGGACCTCTGGGTCTCAGCCCTGGCCAGCGCACAGTGTCTGTGGGGCTGCCTGGTGGTTGCGGCTTCCGCGGGCCAGGGCGGGTCCCGGTCGGGGTGCTGGAGCCGTGTGCGATTTGCGGCCGTCAGGCCCCTGACCCTGGGACACGGCCTGGCTCTCACGGGCTTCCCCGCCCCGCGTGTCCTTACCAGGAGAGGGGCAATGTCCGCTCAGCCGCCATCTCACTGCTGGGCACCATGCTGGGCGGGGTGAAGGGCCCGGACAGACCCCGCGTGCGGCAGGAACTCACCCGCTGCCTGCTCCCGCTGCTGCTCCACCTGGCAGACGAGGAGCAGAGAGTGATCCTGGTAAGTGCCCCCTCGGTATGTCCCGGAGAGCAAAGCGCCAGAGTCCCCCGGGCTCCACCCCTCTCCAGAGCCCCTGCCCAGCCAGGGCCATTGGGGACGTGCAGGGAGGCCTGAGGGGGGCCCCTTGGCTCTGACTCTCTGGCATCCCGGAGCCCCGGCGCTGCCGTCTCTACGCAGAAGGGCCGAGCTGTGGACATCCCGTCTGGCTCTCGCCAGCCAATGCTCAGCTCCCGCCCGAGCAGCGTCCCCTGCAGAACAAGGGGCAGGAGGCTCCCCAGGCAGAGTAGGAGCCCAAGGGGCAGGGAGGAGGGGACGCGCCCCAGACGCTCCCTCTCTCAGCGAG
The DNA here is from genome assembly GCF_052426305.1 of Pelodiscus sinensis. Classification (NCBI taxonomy): domain Eukaryota; kingdom Metazoa; phylum Chordata; order Testudines; family Trionychidae; genus Pelodiscus; species Pelodiscus sinensis. The sequence continues at coordinate 7,734,861 of NC_143063.1, read as the reverse complement.
GCCCCTCTCGCTCTCCCCTCGTGCTGCAGAGCTGCAAAGCGACGCTCTTCCGCTGCGCCGTGTTCCTCGGCTGGGCCCATCTCAAGAGTCTCTTCTGCAGCCTGGCCTGGGATGGCTCCTCCCGGCTCTTGCCCGGCGTCGGGAAGTGCCTGGTAGGTGAATTCTGTGGGCCCGGGGAGCGGTGACCGGGGAGCTCAGGGAGACCTTTCTACCCCCACACCGAGTGCCCAGGGGGATTCTCCCCCGCTCGTCAAGCAGGGAGCAGAGGCAGCCCCCCCAGAGGGGCTCGGCCTTTCCTCAGTTGTTATCCAATCCCACCCTTTCCACTGCCCCCATCTCCCGAACTTAGCGCTGCCCCTGCCTCCTGCCCGTGGACTCCTGCCCCTCTGCCTGTGCCCAGCTTAGAAATGCTCTTCCCCAAGGGCCCGACTCTGGACATCTGGGCTCCTACTGGCTCTTGCCCTGGCTTCCCTCTGTGCTTCAGCGACCCTGGCCTGTCAGCTGTAGGTTGATCACTTTGTCTGGTCTGAGCATGTCTCCTGCTCTGCTCCTAGATGAAGAATTACAAGAGGAACTTCCCCAGATTCCTGTTCCAGGCCTTAGAGTATCTGGAAAGCTCCCAGGCGTCCATCAGACATTCTGCAGCCCTCTTCATCGGTAAGCAAAGCAGCCCCCGGGAGCTGTTCCAGGGCTGTTAGAGTTAATAAAATCTGCACATGAACAAAAAGGGGTTTCAGGACAAGCATCAGCCAGCACCTCAGGCGCCTGCTGCAACTGTAGCTGTGAAACAGGGATGGAACATAGAGGAGTTAGTTGAATAAAATATCAGTGCTATTGTGTTTGGGTGTGTGATTTCGTTCCTCCCGTCCCTGGCGTACTGCTGCTCGGTCTGCAGCTTGCCCAGGTAAGAAGTATCACGTGCTCTTTCCTAAATGACTAGAAGTCAAGTTGTCTAAAAGAATTGCACCCGGTGTGCCCTCTGAGACGGCGTGAAATGCTGCTCCGAGCTCTCAATGAACATTACGGGGGAGGGAGAGCTCAGTGCTTCGAGCATTGTCTTACTGAACCCAGGGTTATGAGTCAGTCTTTGAGGGGACCGTTTAGGAATCTGGGGCAAATCTGTCAGGGATGGTGCTTGGTCCTGCTGCGCGGGCAGGGGGCCGGACCTGATGGCGTCTCAAGGTCCCTTTGAATTCCAAAGTTCTCTGTTTTACTGCTCAGATTTGCACTCTTGTTTGAAGAAATATGGGAACGATTAAAAAATTCAATGGCGATTAATTGCAGGCTTAACCGTGTGCACCTCCCCTTTGAGTTCAATCTCCTTCGCCAATCGGCCTTTCAGTGATTCCTGGGGTCGGATGCTTTCTCCATTGTGTTTTGCATCACACTGAAGGACTGTCTTGAATTTCCCAAGGGCTGTCTTACGGGAATGGCTGACTCTTTAGTAATTTGCAGGGATGACACTGAAACAGTGTGAGCTCCATTCTATTCCTTGTCTGTATAGGAGAAACCATCCACCATTACTGTGACCTGTTGTCGAAAAGAGTGACTGCAGCTGGTGTCACCCGCCTGTGTGAAGGTAAGGAAATACCTCTGGGTGTTTGGGCATCTGTGGGCAGTATGAGGCCTGAACACAGATGTCACAGTGTCCCTCTGGGTCTGAGGACAGTGCTGAAGGGAGAAGAGTGGTCTTGCTGGTAGGACATAAGAATGGGAGTCGGGAGCTTTGAGCCACCAGGAGCAACTCTGTGCCTCACCTTCCCCATCCGTGAAATGGGGGTAAGAACAGAAAGGCTCTCCAGGACAGCTGGCCAGAACGGAAAAGGACCCTCGCTATGACGAGGCATTAGTAGGAGGAGAGGGATTCTTACCCTGTGTCAGAAAAGTTTGCATTGTCTCCTCCCCAAGGACCTTCACCCAGAGATTGATTCTTAGCTCCTACGGTATCCTGCCAGGCCCCCTGGGAACTCCTTTCCCTGCCACCTCTGGAGCACTGAAGGCGGCACAAATGCACAAAGGGTTCAGTAGAAGTGAGGAGCCTAAACCCTTTCTGCGGATCGGCGCCTGAATGGCAGAGTCACGGTTGTTGTCGTGTTCCCGGGGCAAAGGCCATTGGGAAGCAGAGGTTTCCCAGGCATCAGTTACAGCAGCTCTGTGGGGTTTCCAACCTGTTTCCTCTTTGTTTCAGCTTTTCAGCAACAGCCTTTAAAATCGGACAGGGACACGTGGCTCATCCTGAACGAACATCGGCAATGGCTGCAGAAGCTTGCGAGCCGCGTGTTGGGCGTTTCTTACGACACGGGAGCGGCACCGACACAGAAGGACTCTTCCTCCTGCCACGGTAGGTACCACAGATGGGAGCAGCTCTTTGGAGCAGGGATGCAGGTTCCGTGGGGCGAGAGGGGCCGTGAGGAGCGACAGGAGCGACGCGGCATCCTGGAGTCACCGGGGGCCACTCGCGTGGGGGCTGGAGCTGAGGGAAATTGTTCCTACCACGGCCCTGCCCCAAACGACCCCCCCCCCGCCTTTGGGTTCCATGCGCGATGGCCCAGCCCCCCAGCCACAGCTTCTCCATGGGATCCCCTCCGTCAGCAGCGCACAGAGAGAGGGGGATTCTCCAGGACTCACTTCGGCCATCGCCAGCCCCAGGGGAGCAGCGGCCGGGGGAGGGGCTGGGCTCTCTCAGGGATGCCAGCTCTCAGGGAAATGGCAAAGGGGGAGGAAGGGGAACCTGCCCTGGTTCTCCCCCTTGACAATTGTGTCCTTCTCATCTGTGCTCCTGCCCTGTCTCCTCTGACAGACACCGGCTGAGCCCACCGCTCCCCGGCCTGGCCGGGAGACCAAGCAGCTGGGACACCACAAGGATCCGGAAGGGGCAGAGCTGCACGTGACGGGGAACCAGCCACGACCGGGACCAGGAGCCGTTCAACCCACAGGCCAGAGGACGCCAAGCCCCTCCCCGGCCCAGCGGCGCGTCCACAAGAACCGAGGATCCGCTCCTGGCCCAGAGACTTGCAGCTGTCGTGGACTTTTGATTGTTCCCCAACATTTGTCCTGCCCGACACCCCAGGACATGGCTTGTGAGTCACCATCAGACCCACCCATCTCCGGGCCCTTCCCACCGGCCTCTGCCCATCTGGGTGGGTCTCTCTCGTCGTCCGTCTGCCTTCCCACAAAGACCAGCGTGGGACCACTCTCCTTGGGGGCACTGGGACTGCGCGCGTTCTGGGGTCCGCGGTGGGGGAGGGGTTGGGGTTTCGCGTTCTGGGGTCCGCGGTGGGGAGGGGTTGGGGTTGCGCGTTCTGGGGTCCGCGGTGGGGGAGGGGTTGGGGTTGCGCGTTGTGGGGTCCGCCGTGGGGGAGGGGTTGGGGTTGCGCGTTCTGGGGTCCGCGGTGGGGAGGGTTTGGGGTTGCGCGTTGTGGGGTCCGCCGTGGGGGAGGGGTTGGGGTTGCGCGTTCTGGGGTCCGTGGTGGGGGAGGGGCTGGGGCTGCCCAGCATTCTGAGACTGGGGTGGGAAGCTGAGGCTGCCCGGCTGCTCTGGGGCTTGTGGGGATGCCAGGGCACTGGGCAGCCTGGGGGCTGGTGTGGGAGGGTAGAAATCTGGGGCTGGGCAGCCACCAGTGTGGGGAGGAGAGGGCAGGGCAGGGCAGGGTAGGGGCAGCAGCCTGGGGGGTTGAGGGGGTGGAGCCTTAGGAAGAAGGAGCGTGGCTGAGGTTTGCCTTCCCTCGTCAGCCGTTCGCCCGCTGCCCATGCCTCCCACTGCTCTCTGCCAGTCGGGTAGAGGCCCTGGAGAGAGGGGACGTGCCCAAGCACAGAAGTGCTGTGGTCAGGTGCCCCGGCCACAAGAGACTCCTCTGATCCTCCAAGAAACCCCACAGAGCCCTCTGCCAACTGGGGCGGGTTTCACCCCTCCCCCATCTCAGAAGGCCACGTGGGGAATTCTTGGAGGGGTCTTGGACCCTCTTGTGGTTTTATCCCCGTGGATCTGCCTCGGGAATGGATTTCACCGATTGGTGACGGGTGCCGGGCAGGGACCCATCTGGAAGTGGGTCAGGGGACCCCTCTGAGGACTCCTCTCCCGCCCTCCAACAGTCACTGTGGCCCCTGCCCATAGGACCAGCGAGGGAGGGGATTGCACCACATGGGGGAAGTGCCGCGGTCTGGGGCCCTGCCCGCAAGAGGGTCCTGTGACCCCTCCAAGGAGTCTCTCCACCGTCCCCTCCCTACCAGTGAGGGTCACCCCCTCCTCCCCGCCTCAGGCCAGCTCAGAAGGGAAACGTGCACCAGTCAGAGCAGCCAGTGCCCGACAGCCTAGGCCAGAAGCCTCCATCTCTGGAGCTGAGCAGCCGGCCGGCACCATCGCCCTGGACGCCCCAGCGCAACAGTGCGAGGAAGAGCCCGTCTCGCTCCCTGGACGTCTTTCCAGAACTCAGCACCTGGCCCTTCGGGCTGCCCCTCTGACTGGTGCACGTTTCCCTTCCGAGCTGGCCTGGGGGAGGGGGTTACCCTCACTGGTAGGGAGGGGACGGTGGAGAGACTCCTTGGAGGAGTCACAGGACCCTCTTGCAGGCAGGGCCCCAGACCGTGGCACTTCCCCCATGTGGTGCAGTCCCCTCCCTTGCTGGTCCTACGGGCAGGGGCCACAGTGACTGGTGGAGGGTGGGGAGGAGTCCTCAGAGAGGTCCTGTGACCCACTTCCCAATGGGACACTCTGCCCCCCGTCGGAGGGACAACTCCCAGCCTGGCTGCGTTACACCAGTCACTGGGGACAGACCCGCAGTCACGGCGCGCTCCGCTTAGACAGGGCTGACTCCCACGCACGACGCCGCAAAGGGGTTAGGGTGGGAGCCAGTTAGGATCCGGCCCATCGGTCAAACCCACTCTCGGGGCGGCGCTACGGGGCCACGTTCCCTCTCAGGTGCAGAATGACCTTTGTTAGGTGCAGCAGGGGGCACAGGGCAGGGGCAGCGGTACTTGTTCTGGCTGGGGGCAGCCTCGGGGGCGCGGCCGGGGATGGAGGATATGCGGCGCGGGGGAATTATCTGAACTCCTGGACTAATAAATGTATCTCTGCTGTAGACCCTGCGTTGCTGTGAATTCCTCTGTCGCGACAAAGATTGTGTTTGATGTTTGTTTGTCTTGTGGGGTTTGTCTTATTGCTGCCTTGTGCTGTATTGTGTTAAACACAAATCCCGCGTTAGGCAGAAACGGATTAATAGGCATTGCTGACTGTATCTGCAGAAGCTATTGTCTCAGCAGGGCAGAGGCCCAGCAATGCCAGGCACAGCAGCTCCTGCGCGACGTGGGGACGCTTCTGCCCCAGGGAGGTGGGGGGGGGGCAGCACTCTGCCTGGGGACCCGCCCGGCCTGTCTCCTCAGGAACCTCTCAGCAGCTGTATCCTGCCACAAGCCGTGAGCAGCCGTGAGCGTGGGCAACGCAGCCTCTGGCCATAGGACAGGCAGCTCCCTCCTGCAGCCCCTGGCCAACTCCCTCCCAGCCTGAGCCACACAAGAACCCAGGCGTCCTGGGCCAGACAGCTGACCATGTGTGTGGGGGGGGTGACATCTCCCAGCTCATGATCCCCCAGCACTTCACAGACGTTCCTGAAGCCTCCCCCCCCCCGGGCCGTGGGGACTGGAGAGCACCCAGCTCCCCCCAGGAACACCCAGTTCCCTTGCACTCTCCAGACCTCAGCTGGCCGCTGCCAGTCCCTCTCTCTAGCCCGTTTCTGGGCAGACTGCAGTCCCTCCTGGCCACTCCTCCCTGGCAAAGGGTGCGGACCTGCTACCTCTGCAACCCTGCCTTCAGGCCTTACGGCCTGGGGCTTCCCCGGCCCAAGCCCTCCCAGCCTGCCATGTCTGCTGTCGTATCTCGGTGTTTTGTACCTCGGTACCTTCGGTGGTCTGGACTGTCAGTGTCAGCGTCGTCTGGTCAGGGTCGTCCTGGCGCGCTCCTGACAGGACCTCTACTCCATCGGTGATGATAAACTCTTGGCTGCGTGCGTAACAGTCGGTACTCCCTTTATCTAGAGTGTTAGACCCCGTGCACTTGGGTCAACACAAGAGATCTCTGAGAGGCCCCGGAAACGACAGACGCAGGCAAGGTTTGAAATCAATCGAGCAGGTTTATTGTCAAATGCGAAGCTCTACCAGTTGGTAACACAGATCAGTACAATGTGACACCACTGGGCACTATGGCCCGCGTTGACACGGTACCAACACCGGGCAGGCCTATTGTCATATAACAGATATTAACAGCACTTAGTCAAAGTTAAGTTACTGCGCACTCTGTATGTTTAGGCAATGACACCTGCCGTTCAGACGCCTAGTGCGCCCCCCCCCCACCTCTAATATCATTAACTCACAGGCATTCACCTTCCTTCCCCCCCACCCTCTCCGCATCTCCTTTCTGTTCTGAAATGTGATTTGTCCTTTTCATATGTGTTCCTTTTTTTTTAGTTGTATCCTTTGGTATATATGGCTGTGACTATTTTCTTCCACTATTTGATCTGAGGAAGTGGGTCTGGCCCACGAAAGCTCATCACCTAATAAACCATCTTGTTAGTCTTTAAAGTGCTACATAGTCCTGTGTTTTGTTTCAGCTACACCAGACTAACACGGCTACATTTCTATCACTATTCTGCTAATTCATGTGAGACCTCATTTAATACAGCTGCAGTGACGTGGCAATTAGTGTCATGGAACTTAGTCAGGCAGCACTTTGCTATTGGGTCATTATTTTTTGAGATTTCCTGTTCCAAATAGTTAAGAAGGGGCTCCTAATTACACAGCAAAGCACTTCCAGCAAAATGTCTAGGTGGCCACCTCACTTCAGTTAGAGGTTTCAATGATACAGTCTCATTTTCTGTGACATTTGCTATTTCCTCCAATTGTCCTTTTCGGACTGAGGATCTGCAAAAGATTCTATAAACGGTCTTCAAAAGGGTCTCTCCTGTCTTCAACACTGGCACTTGGTTCCACACATCAGCTAAACCCAGGTCTTCTCCATGGGCCAGGCAGTGTTGTGCTGTTAAATGTGGGATGCTCTGCTTGAGTTGTCTGGCAACACCATTGTTTTTCCCCCAGCACGACTGAAGCACCATCTGAAGTGAACATCACTGTTTTCATCAGATCCCGCTTATTCAGTCTACCTGGGCATTCCCTTAGAGACCTGACAACATGCATCTTACTTCAGAAAGACTTTAACACTAAATTACAGAGAGAAACTTCAGAACTTTCATTCATGCTTAAATTTGACAAATGGGCCTTAAGAAAGATGCTAGTTACCTACACATTACAAAGACAGCTTCCCCACCTATTGATAGTCCTAGTAACTGCTGATTAGCCACACTGACTTAAAATAAGCTATTTCCTCCTTCCCTCTCCCCCGCCCCACCTTTTGTTCTACAATCTGATTTGTTAGTTTATAATGTGCTCACCCTCTTCATTGTATTCCGTTGTTATATATGGTCACGCCAATTCTCTTTCAGAATAGGATTTGGAGAAGTGGGTCTGGCCCACGAAAGCTCACCACCTAACAACTATCTTGTTAGTCTTTAAAGTACTATATATTTTTCCTTTTGTTTTACCATGCTACCACAGTGCATTTGCTAGACTTGTGCCTAAGGGAAAAGAATTGACCCATAGTGATTCAAAAGTGACTTTGATTCCATTTCGCTTCCTGTACAAGTCAGTCACACTTTGTTTGGCTCCAGTAACCCTATGTCAAATATTTACTAGGCTGTCATCAGAATCAATATTACAGCTGGGCAAACCTCTCCATGCAAACCCTGTTTTTCACTTGCTTACAAGTTGTATGAAACATCCCGGGTTCAGCCAGGCATAGGAACAAGCCTCTATTGCCGTCTGCCTCTTGTCTACACTTTTGTAGCTTCCTCAACAACGGCTGGTCTGAGTCCCATGCTGGCCACAATCTCCTGTCCCTCAGGATACTGATGCCCCCTCTATGGCCTCCTTGAGACCCCATCATTGAGATTCCGATCTAGATGTAGAGGCTGAAGGAGATGGACAATTACAGGGCTCTCTACTAATCTCCCCTTTCCAGACTCCAGTATATAGTACGCTCAAGGCTCCAGCTGACTTCTCAATTGTACACAGATCTACATCCAATGTATACCCATCCCCAGACAGAACCTGAAAAGGCCAGGTGCCAGGAGAGCTATTTCAGAGTCATCACCTGTGTGTTTCAAACCTCTGACTTCCTCTGCATCCCTTTGTACCTCTAGCAGTAACCATAATCGCAACACAGTTCTGCAAGAGCCTCTCTCGCTATCTTCTGTTTCTTTTTGTAACCTCTGTAGTTTATTACAGAATGTTAGTCTAATGCATACAGAATCATTTCTGATATAAAATAAAGTTACTTGTTTCCAGCAGAGTATATGCTCAGTGCTGTATAATATCCAAAAATAAACTGAAAGCTCTTTAACTTGGGGATTCTCTACAAAATAGATATCCTGTGGATCATTGGCTTTCAAATTTAAAACAGTTTTGATGCTGTAATGCAAGCCCCAAACACAAGGTAGAGCAGCTAGCACAGAAATATTCTGTTCAAAATAGCAGGTTGAAATGAACATGTTGCACTGTGGTGGAAAGAGAACAGCAAAAGATTTTTAGCATTTTAAGTTTTTCCACGAATCTGTTAGTTTTGCTTTATTCTACTTTACTATTGTTAAATTAGCACTCAACAAAAGTGGGAGAAAAGTAAAGTAAATTGTACTTCCCCATGATTTCAAAGTAACAAATTTCAAAAATTAACATTTGTTTTCAAACTTCAAGAGGAGGAAAACGGCAATGAAAATAGCACTTTTGATTCAGATGAGAATAAATAAAATATACTTATTCTCCATCTCAGATTGTTTAATTTGCAGATTATTGTGCAAATTACTAAATTTCTAATTATGCTACACAACTAAAAACATTAGCATTAAGTGTGGCTGCTTCATATACCCTGTTTCTTGTTGCTTACCTTAGTCTCATCTTTTCTGTCCTAGGACTCATGAATTAGAAAAAAAAAATCAGCTGGTGAAAAACCCTCAGAGATTATCATCTGCAAAAGAAGTTAATAGAAATTCTTCCAAAAGACCTAGAAATTATCTTGGATGAATCAGTCTCCCAATCCAGTTTCATAGAGGAGGAATATGATCTCTTGGATAAAACAGAGGAGGACCCCAAGAGGAAACACTGTTGATTCTGATGCAGGAAGTTTTATTTCCAGTGAGTGAACAAGGCATCCAAATAGATGATGACAGCATGGAATGTCAGATTGCAAGCAACTGCATTAAAAAAATTGCCTCAGAGAAAGAAATGCTAAAGCTCTTCAGGGATTTATGGAAAATCCTGGCTAATGTGGAAAAGAACTGTGTCGAATGAGAGGTCAGGGAAGATATCCCTGCTGAGAAATATAAATCTCAGCTGAAAGATAAGATTTTGCAATTACACAGACAGAATAAATGTGATCTTATTAATGGTTTGACTAGACTCAAATGCTGTACAACATCTACTTGCATTAGAGAAACACTATTTTCTGAAATGGATCAAATTTCAGCTGGATCACACTGATAGAAGGAATTGTTCTGAACCTACAGGCTGAATACAAAGAGAAATGCAAGTCTCTCAGATTAGTTCTGCCACTTCATTACAGGTTGAGCATTCCATGTGAAAGTTGGGGAAGTCCCAGGAGGCTGTGCACCCCATGGTTAAAGGCTGCAATACCCTAAAAAGTGGAAGGCAACTCACCCACCTCTCAGGCATCGCAATTGACCTCATGCTAAAAGAGCTTCCCGTTCACCTGATGAACGGACATGTCTGCAACCTCCCACTGCAATGGGTGACCAACATTCTGAACTCTGGGCCAAGCTGAGGCGAAGGACCAAAATGCTGGTTGTGGTGATGCTGGGAGTGCAGAGCACTGGGAAATCCACCTTCCTGAACGCCACATTCCAGCGGCAGTTTGCAGTGAGTAGCGGCTGAGGTACGCAGGGAGCCTTCATGTTGCTCCTTCAAGCTAGAGCAATCTTAGAAAAGGAACAGAGCTGTGATTTCATCCTGGTGATGGACACAAAGTATGAAAGCCCCTGAACAGGCCAAGGTGGAAGAGAGTTATCAACATGACAACGAGTTGGCTATCCTGGTGACTGGACTGAACAACAGAACCATTGTTAACATGGTCATGGAGAATGCCACTGAAATGAAAGATTTTGAAAGCTGTGCTCCATGGATTTCTCAGAAAGCAAAGAGCGGGGCATAAATCCCACTGCTAATTTGCGCATCAGAACGTCAGTGATCTTTCTGCATGTGAACAAAACACGAGACACAGGAAACGCCTCCAGGAGCTACTGGATTAAGTCATCAAAACTGCAGCAAAGATGAAAAATCTAAATGAAAAAATAAACTTTTCTGATATCATGGAATATGATCTGGAAAAAACACAGTTGGTACAAGTGTTGCCGGACTGCAATTAAGAATCTCTCTCTCCTGATGAATAGAAGCTAACAATCTGAAATGCAACAGAGACTACTGTGTGGACAACAGAAAATTCTGGAGCTCTTACAATTTTCCCTGTACTATTCTACCAGATTCAGATTTGCTGCCCTACTTTCCAAATATTGTTGTATCAGAAGTGCAAAGAGCCTGAAGAAAAAACTGGAAAGTTGCTCACTCATTTAAGAAATGTAAGGAAGCCACTCACATTAAAGAGGGTCGCCACCGCAATATAGCCAATATTCAAGATGACAACATGAAAGGAATTGGAAGGACAGTGGACATGTTTTTCGAAGAAGGCTGGAGAAAAGAAAGTAAAATGGAAAACCATGAATTGGATATGCAATTTGAAAAAATTTGGAAAGAAAATTTCAGAATTGGTGCCCCTTTTTTAGAGAACCATGAAATTCATGAAAAAATTGAGTTCTATCTGCAAAAAGACTTGGATAACAAAGGGAGTTCAGTCAGAAGATACGAGCAGCAAAAAGCCTGAGGAATTCTAGAATTAACTCTGTCAACATGAGAACCAAACATTTAGACTTTTGATTGACCAACCAGTGAAACATTGGTTTACAAAAAAACCAAAAACGGTTACAGAAAACAGAAAAAACTGCGGAAACGCTGATGGCCAAATGTAATAGTTACATTGAAGAGGGTCTATTTCAAGGTAGACTGATGAACATTTTGCAGGAAATTGTTACATATGTTCAATGAGAAACTTCAATAGGAGGAATTGAAAACACTTCAGACTCCAGTTTGCTCTGAAGTTGATCTGAAGCTTCACATTTTGGGGGAAGCCGCTCACACATTTCCGAAGATGCATGATGATTTTCCCCAAAGAAAATGATCCTCAGCAATGGCTGGAACAACTGATGCTTCAATATTTCTCTATATTTAAGAGCCATTATTTGAAAAAAGATGCCCAACAACATAGAGCCAAGGACTTCAGCGATCAGTGTCTCCAGCTTGCCTTAATGGATTATGTTAGCAAAAAACTCGGGCTAGAAATAGCGAATGACTCAGCGGTGGACAGTCTATTGAATGTGCCAGCTGGACTTTTTCTTCAGTTCACTGTGCAGAAGAAGCTGTTTGAACATGAGAACTTCAACTATGTGAAGTTTGTCAAAGCTTGAATACAAAGGCACAGATTAGATTAGTACCAACAGGCTGAGGATTTGGAAGATCCTGAGGAAGAAGTCAAAGCACATGCTTTGGAGAGGATACAGGAAACATTTGCTATGAAATAAACACACAGATATACTCCTAAATGAGATACCGATATGATCGGATGAAGTCACTGGATGGGCAAAAATGAACCATTTTCATCTACTCTTTGCCCCTTTTAACCTATAGAAGAGGGGCCCACAGTGCTTCACGTGGGCATTCTTGGGTGTGGAGATTGCACTTGAATAAATAGGGAATGAAATATGCAGCCACTACAGTTCTGCAGCCAAAGTCTCAAAAACTGCCCTTCCGTACAGGATCAGGGATTTGGTTTTAATTGCTATTTTTAATGTGCTAAGCAGGTGCTAGTATGATCGGATGAAGTCACTGGATTTCAAAACAGATTTGAAAAACCCAACTTCACACACACATGTAATTTCATCTATTAACACCATTCAGAACATCAGAATAAAAATCTATTTTGTGATACGAGAGAATTTGAGGTTTCTGGAGTGCTAAACCCAGTCGCATTTCACCAGAGCAGTGGTGACAGCCAATACCCATCTAATTCACTCCAAGAACAGGGCAGCTCAACTCATTCAAGTACCAATACCCTCACCCAGACAACTAGTATCTCAGGGTAGCGTACACAATAGCCCAACAAAATGCACTTTATTAGAAGAGCTGGGACAGTCTCATTCCCGATAGAAGATTAGCTGCATTTCTGGCCCAGTTATAATTGGGACAGTGCACCGTGATCAGAAGTTAGCAAATCCCACGCCATTAATGGTGCACTTGTAATGCTCCCTCTCCCCTTCCTCTGTCCTGACTCCACCCTTCACCTACAGTCTGTCTCCTCACCTCTGCTCCATTTGGCTCATGCCATCATCTCCTTTCCCTCATTCCCCTGTTCCTGACGACAAAGCTCTTCAGAGTGACTGGTGGAACTTGCCATCTAGACAGTAACTTGTAGAGCAGCTCAGGGTTCCAGTGCAGAAAGAAACCTACTGAAAAGAACCAGGATTCTAAAAGAAGCTGAAAGAAGGTGCTTCTGGCACAGAGCAGAGAGCAGAACCTCATTCTCTCCCCCATATCCATCAGGAAATAGATGGTCTTGGTGGCTAAAGACTAGGACAGGTGGGTTCTGTTCCTGGTTCTGACATGAGCATGTGGGATAGTGGATCAGACGTTCTGGGAAGAAGATTTCTGGGTTCCATTTCCAGCTCTGCCACTGAACTGCTGTGTTATTTGGGTAATTTCTCTTAACCTCCGTATGCTTCAGTTTGGCGTGTAAAAGAGGGGATCGAGAATCTGACCCACCTCTCAGCAGATTATGCTGCTTAATTCAAGAATGTTCATAACTTGCTCAGAAATACTCTGATTGGAAGAAGTTTAGAAAGGGTAAGTTGTTATGATTATTATTAATTTGGTAAGAAGTGTGTTGGGGCAGGGCAGAAACGTTGGTTCCTACAAACATGAAGGGTACGTCCAGGGGCCAGATGTAGCCCACCTAACACTTCAATCCGGCCTGTGGACTGCATCTGGCTGCTTTCTATTTATATCCTGCTGCCTCTGCCCCCGAGTTTCCAGGCAGTGGCTCAGGCAGCAGGATCCTTTTTAAAAGGCTTGTGGCTCACGGCTATAGGGCTAAACCAGCAGGAGTCAGAGCTGCGATGCCTTTAAATAGCCGCAGAAATCGTGGGCAGCTGCCAGGCACTGCAGTGGCAGTAAGGCCATGAGCCCTTTGCTGTGTTTTCATTCAAAGCCTCTGGCCCCAGACAACTCTGGGGAGAGACAAGTCTCCAGCCCTGCCCATTCTGCCCAAAGCCCCAGCCCTTCATGAGGTGGAGCCAGCCATGACCCCATCCCAAAATTTGTAAAGTGCCCCCCTGCAAAAGTTACTGGTCCCCCCAATAGACCACCACCCTATTGTGAACAGCCTCATCTCTACAAGATGCCATATAAGAGTCACCAACGTCTGAAAGCTTGTTCCTAAATGAAAGTAAACCCTGCCTGTCCCCACTCACTAACACTGCGGTCTAGTGTTAAAGGGCCAGCCGGCTCTGCATGATAGAAATCCTCTTCTTTCTTAGGGTACAGCCGCACTGCAAGCTTATTTTGGGAAAAGCTATTCCAGAAGATCTAGAAAGAGAGCTTCAAACAGTTCTGAAGTGGCCTGACACAGGGCAGACTCGTCACCATGTCGCCTCCAGTCTTGGGAATTAGCTTGCTTGGCTCTCCGGACACTTCCCTCTAGCTGGGGGCGCCCCATGTTTCTCTTTGTTCCTGGCATCCTCCCCAGGACACTGCCCTCCAGCAGGGCCCACTCCAGTGTCTGAGCCCCCTTCCAGAGGTTGGTGTTTATCCTGCTTGCACTTCAGGGTTCTCCCTTCCCAGGGCACCCCAATCCCTTCACCCAGGTCCCCTGCACCCCCCTTGCCTCAGTGACCCACTGCCAGTCTGCATCTAGCCCTGAGGGGCAAACTACAGTCTGGAACGGCCACTCAGCGCTGGCAAAGCAGTGTGGACCTGCTGCCCCTGCCTACCATGGCTGCCTCACTACCTCACAACTAGCCTAAGGCCTTGCTTCAGGCTCTGCAGCCTGGGGCCTTGCTTGGCCACCGCTTCCCCAGATCTGCCCTACCTCCAGGAAGCCACCTGCTTCCCTGGCAGTCAGGCCCCTACTTCTCTCTCTCCACACCCCCACTCAGTTCTCCCTCTGCCTCCTGGAGTCCTCCTTTATATGGCCACCAGCTGGGCCCTGGTTAGCTAGAACTGCCTCAGCTGGGGCTTTGCTCGCAGCCCTTGCTCAAGGCTGGGGTTTTGCCCTTAAAGGGCAAGTGCAGGGCAAATGCCCCGTCACAGGCCCACAGCAAAAAATTATTATCCACCCCGTATTAATGCATCCCAGAATCATGTTTGCTTTTTTTGCAGCAGTGTCACATAGTTGACTCATGTTTAACTTGTGGTTCACTATGACCCCTATATCCCTTTCAGCAGTACTCCTTCCTAGATCCCTTTCAGCAGTACTCCTTCCTAGAGTCACTTCCCGTTCTGTATGGCTATGTCTACACTGCACTGGTTTTGCGCAAAAAATATGCAAATGAGGCTAAGCGTGGAATATTGCTGAGCTTCATTTGCATGCCTAATGAGCGGCCACTTTTTGCGCAAGAGGCTTTTGTGCAAGAAGGAGCTGTCTACACTGCTCCTTCTTGTGCAAAAAAACCCTGTTGAGCAGAGCCGTTACACTGCTTATTTTCAGGAAGAACGTCTCGGTGCAAGAGGGGTTTTTTTGCACAAGAAGGAGCCGTGTACACAGCACTTTCTTGTGCAAAAGCCCTTTCTGCAAAAATGGCGGCTCATTGGGTATGCAAATGAGGCACGGTGATATTCATCCCTGCGCCTCATTTGCATATCTTATTGCGCCACAATGCTCAGTGTAGACATAGCCTATGTGTGAAATGGATTGTTCCTTCTTAAGTGTAGCACTTCACAATTGTCCTTATTACACTTCCTCCTATTTACCTCAGACCATTTTGAATTATGACCCTATCCTCCAAAGCAGTTGAGACACCTCCCAGCTTAGTATCATCTGCAAACTTAATAAGCGTACGTTCTATGCCGATATCTAAATTGTTGATGAAGCTATTGAACAGAGCCAGTCCCAAGAACAGACCCTGCGGAATCCCACTTGTTCTGCCCTTTGGGAGTGATTGTGCACCATTAATAACTATTCTCTGGGAACGTTATCCAGCTAGTTAGGCACCCACCTTATAGAAGCCCCATCTAAGTAATATTTGCCTAGTTTATTGATAAGAAGATCATGCAAGAGCACATAAAATGCTTTACAAAATTCTAGCTATACCATGTCCAGCACTTCTCCCTTATCCAACAAATTCCTGCAGTCTAGAAGTAGCTTCAGTGCCCGCTGGACACCCACCGCCCTGTGCCAGGCATCACACACTCTGGGGGCCAAAGACACGTCCGAGGGGTGGGCAGCATTTGGGAGCCAGCAGGAAGAGGGAAATGAGGACACACTTGTCATGCAGTTTGCCTTCTGATCCAGTTGGTAGCTGTGCTGCAGACAGGAACGTAACCTCAGCCACAGCTCTGGCACTGGGGGCCTCACGCTGGCCTCACGTCTTGTTGAGCTGTGGGGTGCCGACCAGCGCTATGCTGGAGAGCCCCTTCGCATCACACTGCACCCAGCACCCGTCCTGGTCCCGGTGGCTCTGTCCGGCTGTGGAGCGGTAGAGCTTAGATCAGGCTCAGCATCCTTGTGGTGGCCAGGCCCGGCTCCATGTGGCCGGTTGGCAGCTGCCTTACAGAGAAACATCCTGTTCCTGCTTTAGCTGGCGGAGCTGCAGCTGGGCTATGCCTGGGCTAGGGCCTGACAGGTGCAAACCAAGCTCCAGAGGCGACTCGGGCGGCTCCGTCCCTCCCAGCAGGGGAAAGTTTCAGGTTGGGCTTCGCTGGCTCCGCCCCGGAGCCTGAATGGAACCTTCTGGCCAGACAGAGCCTGGGGGCCGGGCGGCGCCCGAGAGCGACAGCCGCTCTCTGGGGGGGCGTGCGCTGGGCGGTGCGCTTGGAACCCGGCGCTGGCTGGTGCTGGGGGTGAGCCAGTGGGTGGGTGAGCCACTGGCACCCAGCCGAGCACCGTGTGTTGGGCTGGACGGGGCGCGTCGGTCTCTGCTAAATGCCCCCCCACATTCACGCAGGCTGTAAACTGCGCAGGATCAGCATCCTCCCAACCTCCCCTCTCCACCCCATGGCTGGCGGGTCCAGCAGCCTTCCTGCTTGTGGGGATTTGGCCCCACCCCATGGCCACCCAGCTGGGATCTGGCCCCCTGTCTCCAGTTGAGCCCCGGGTGCTTGGCACTGCCTGATTGCTGCTCCTCATTCCAGGGTGTGGTGGGAGCTGCAAAGTGCCCCAGTCACCTTTGTACTGCATTGCCGCTGACACACGTCTCCAGCAAGTACCAGATCCCCCCACGAACTGACAGAGCAGCTGGGTCTTGCTTAGTGGAGGTTGGTCAGAAAGGGCTTAGGCCCTGCAATGGGGTTCACTCCCCAGGGCAGCGCCACCTGCTGGTTGCCCCAGGAATTAGTTTGCAGAGCTCAGATGCCCTCTTCTGAGGGTGCCTTGTCTGTCAGGAGATCCCCGCCCCCACTCTACAGGTGCTGCAGGGTCTTCTTTATGACTCAGCCATGCCACACACTGGGTGCCCCCTTTCGAGGGGAGGGGCACATATCTCACAATACTGCAAGACCCAGAACCCACCATTCTGGGTCCCACCCCAGGGCTATCAGATTTTGCTGCCTCGTCCTAACTCCCTCCACCATTATTAAGGGCAAAGCAGTAAACACAATAACAGTAGCTCAGCTGCCGAGTGGTGGACTCAGCAAGTTACCCCTGGGTGTCTGGTTCAACTCCTGCTCCAAGGAGAGTGTCTTTTTCCTCCCCTGCTCAGGCAGAGCGAGAGAAGAAAGGCAGCTTTTGTCTGCGTGAGGCTGCTCCCCGAAAAGCAGAGCGCCCTGAGCCCACCGCAGCCAGCTCCTCAACAGTCACAGCCCCCACCCCTGGGAATTTCTGTTGTCCCTCAGTGGGACCCACCGTGCATGGAGGGGAGGGGGCAGGGCTAGGCCAAGGGAAGGTTCTGCCTCCTGCCTTCCTTCCCAGTAGCTTTCCAGTACAAGCCAGCTGTGGGTGTCCGCGCTGCCCCGGGCCTGGCTGTGGGATGGGAGAAGAGTTACCTGGGCGGGGGGGCTGGTCTCTGGATGGAGGCCTGAGTGTATTGTGATGTCATGTGTGACAGCAACAAAGAACGTGGCTGCAGCGTTCTTGTCCTGCCTCCAGTCCAACTGGCTGGCAACGGCCGGCGCCCAAGGATCCGAGAGACGAGAATTGAGCCTCTGTCAAGAACCTCAGGCAGCCGCTGTCCCCGCGGGCGCTGGAGAGAGGATGAGTCTGCACAGAAGGTAATTCCCGGAGCCTTTCCCAGCCCACCTCAGAGATTGGTGCCTCCTCGGCCTAGGGACAGGTGGGGGCTGGGGCTGCAACAGGCGCTTCCCAACACTCCGTTTTGATTTGACTCAGAGCATCTTCCCCTCTCCTCCTGCCTCAGCCTTTCCCGCGCTCCTGAGGCAGATGGGGATGATTTTCTCTCACTGCTGACTCGTGGGGGCGAATTTCCATGTTTCTTACCTAACGGGAACATCACAAAACTTGAGTAGAATTTGGGTTTATGTCTCCATGACGCTTATTCCTCTTGGAGGTGCCCCTAACGCATCCCCGGCCTTCAGGGTGGGCAGAGAAATGTTTGGTCTCAAGTAATGATTGTCCAATAGCCGTGTGTTCGGACAACATCCAGCTCAGAATGTGCAGACTTAAAATAACAAAGTGCCATTTGAATTCTAGTGAAAATGATACCGCTCTACTGCCAGGGCCAGGCTCTCATGTGGGTAGTTCTCTCCGAAATGCAAAACTCCATACAAATTCCTCTCTACCCCCTCCAGACTATCAAATATCTCTGTAAATAACCAGTGAGGTTCCATTCTAGGCAACGGATTGAAATAAACTGCTACCTCATTTTGTCATGAGTCTTGGCTGTGATTTCTTTATCATTTTTTTGGTGACCTACGTTCTGATTTGATGTTCTAAGTAGTGTGTAAAGCTCTTCATTGAATGTTCTCTGGTTCTTTCTCGAATGCTAATAGGTTCCAGATTTTGCAATACTTGACAGGAATGAAATGTCTTTTCAGCTGATAATCCGTCCTTCCGGTGCTTCAAAGCTCCTACTTAAC
Source organism: Pelodiscus sinensis (assembly GCF_052426305.1). Lineage (NCBI taxonomy): Eukaryota > Metazoa > Chordata > Testudines > Trionychidae > Pelodiscus > Pelodiscus sinensis. Next base: position 7,716,393 of record NC_143063.1, on the reverse strand, counting down.
AAGCTTTTATTTCTCTTACTGGCTTTGATGGGAGCAGAGGGTTACTCATTCTCAACTGGGCCCCTGTCTGTAGCCAGAGTCCCAACGTTCTGAGCACAAAGCTGTGGGGTTTAAGAGCAGGCCCCGCTAAGAAGCATAGAAAATAGATGGTGACCAGTGTTTCTGCTAAGACAGTCCTGGGCAAAATACGGCCTGTGCACTGGATCTGGCCCACGGAGGCAGCAGGGAGCCCCAGCCAGGCTCCCCAGTTAGCCACGCGAACCAGGCAGAAACACGGAGGGGAGGGGGGATGTTTTAGGAGCCTCCCCGCCCTCAGCATATTCCCATTTGCCAGTTTCTGGCAGAAACTAGCCAATGCAAACTGCTTGTTGGAATATCATGCAGCTAATAATACCGCCCCCCCCCCCCCCCCCCCCCGGCTCAGTTATCTATGAAGCACATGGCCAGGTAGGCAGGCTAGTCTCTTGACCACAGCCTGCTTCTGGCACCACAGCCCTTTCCTGCCCCAACTCTCTGCCCCTTCCTCTCAACATACCCAAACTCCCTGTCCCCCTTTGCATCCATCCCCCCTCCCAATCTCCTGCCCCAGATCACAATCCCCTCCTACCCAGGTCACATCCCAAAGCCCTGCACTCCAGTCCCCTGCCCTAGGTCACAATTTTTTGGTAACCTAACTTCTGATTCAATGATAGCGTGTCAAACTTCTCATTGAATGGTCACTGGTTCTTTTCCGCATGCTAATGAGGTCCAGATTTTGAAATGCTTGACTGGAATTACATGGATTTTCATCTGATAATCCGTCCTTCCGGTGCTTCAAACCTGCTACTTAACAATCTTTTATTTCTTTTACTTGGTTTGATGGGAACAAAGAGTTACTCACTTTGACCTTGGTCCCTCGCTGGCTGTGGGGTTTGAGGTCAATATTGAGGTCATGGGCACTTGTTCAGATGTGTGGCACCCACAGGTTACTAACAAATATCTTAGATATATTTAAAATATTATGGAAGAAAGAATACTACAGGAAGGGAAAATTGACAAGGTGCCTGAATTTAAATGTTTGTTGAATATGAAATTAAAACCAAAGAAAATAACTATTGCAAAATGTTCAGTAGCCATTTGGTATCTTAGAAGTTTCTCTTCCTTTGAGACATAACTCAAAATTAACCTTTTTCGTGACATACCAAACAAATTCTGTTATCATTCCTATTAACTCGTGAAAAGAAATAGTTGTTACAGTTTATGCTTGAAATTAAAGATTATGTCTCTTGGCTTTACACATGTGAAAAAAAACATGAGCATCTTTCTATGGGCAAAAAGTGCATCGAGAGTCTGTTGTTGTTGTGACTTGTGAAACATAAAATTAAACTTTTGGTTTTGACACAGAAAATTCCTTCTTTTCTTTGCTCTATTTAGAAGACCACTAATCACAGCTTCTAGCTGATGATGGGAAGTTAGTTGCTGCTAGTCATCATGATGAACCTTTTCTTTTCTGCCGTTCCAATTCTTCCAGTGTTGCTACACAGCGTCAGGGTTTCCATCTCCCTCAAGGTATGTCTACACTACAGCGTTATTTCAAATTAACTTAATTCAATTAGCTCATGAGAATTAAGGTAATTCGAAATAACGCATCTAGACAGAAAAACTAACTCGAATTGGAATTTTTCTAATTTGAAATAGCACGTCCACATTGAGTGGACCCTGAATCGAAGGTAAGGCTGGCTGGAACCAGTGCCAGCAGGGCATCAGGGTCGGACTTAGTGTGTGGGGCTGCTGCCTCAGGTTAGCCGAGGGCTGTGCTTAAAGGGACCCGACCCCCCATCTTCGACAGACAGTTCTCAGGTTTCTCTGCTTGCTGGTCTACCTCGCTGAGGGACAGCAAATCATTTGTGTCTCCGAGTGCTCTGCCTGCCCTCACTCGGGACACCACGGCACTCAGCAACATGGAACCAGACCTGCCCCCGGGGACTCTGCTGCGTCTCGCGGACACGTTGACAGCAGCCTGGCTGCACTGTCTGCAGGCTGCCATCCGGGAAGACCATCGAGGGGCTGTCAGGATCCAGGGGGCCCTGCGGGAGAGCTTCCACCCTGAGGAGCGCTAACAGTCTCCCCGGTCTGCCCCACCGGGGGCTTGTGCACATTCCCCCCTCTCGTCCTTCCACTTACCCTTCCCTAGCCCGCCCTTCCTGATGTCAAATAAAAGACACGTATTTTCAAAAATAACAACTCTCTTTATTGAACACAACTGGGGAGGGGGAATGAAACTGTGGGGAGACTGGGGAAAGGAGGCGGGAGAGGACAGGAGAGAGGGTGGGAGAGGGGAGGGAGAAAACTGGGAGGAGGGAACTGGAAGGGGGAAGCAAGGGGAAGAAGGGGGAGGGGAAGCTCAGGGATCAGGGGTGGGGGTCTCACTGGGCCAACCGCCTCCCAGCATGGCGAGGGAGGGGGACTCGGCATCCCCGGGGTGATGGGGAGGAGGGTGCAGAGGTTGAGGTGGGGGGTGTGGATATTGAGGAGGAGGGTGTAGAGGTTGAGGAGGAACAGGTGGGAGGGGGGCAGGAGTGGGAGAAGGGACAGTAGTTGGGGTGCAGCAGGCGCAGGACCGGCACGGGGCACCATGCTCTGCAGCAGGACCTGCAGGTCACAGTTCCTCACTCGGTCCTCTGCAAGCTGCTCCCGGTGGAGCTTCAGGTCCTTCAGCATCCAGGCCTGGACAGTGCGGTGCAGGGCTTGCAGGGCCCCCAGGGGCTGGTTCCAGTACTCCTGCCGTGTGGTGGTGGCCCAGAGCAGGCTGCAGGTGCGGGAGCATGTCCCGGGCGGAGTGGTACGAGCAGCTGGTGCAGCTGTAGAGAAAGAAAAGAAGTGGTCAGTTCTCCCTGGGGACACAGTGGATGATGTGACCGTGCCCTGCACCGTCAGAGCCGCTGTGCTTGCACAGAGGCCATGGTCAGGATGTCTGGCTCTCCCCGGGACTGGGAGCTGCCCCAAGACGGCACCCAGGCCCCTGTGCCGTGTATAGTGTGGCCGGGGTGGGGGGAGATGTCCCCTGCTTCTGTGCAGAGGGGGCGTGTGAAGGGAGAGTGTCCTGCTGGGTCCCACCCCGGGGTTGGGAGCGTGTCAGGTCTCTTCACACACGCATGTGCCTATTGGGCCATGGCCCCTGGGTGTCATGCAGCTGGAGCCACCTGCCCAAGGGTGGCATGGCGCGTGCTTGCACCTGCACAGGTGGCTGAGTGATCCGTGGGAGGCATGGCCCACATGCGCCGTCCCTGGTCTCCCCCCGCCTGTCGTCCCCCCCGGGCAGGGGACAGTGCTAGCACTTACGTGGTATGGCCTCCCTGGACGACCCTGCCGACTGCGGTGCCGGAACAGCTGGTGGTGGCCCCTCCGGTGTGCCCGGGTCAGGGCCCTCGAGCCCCGGCTCGCTGCCTCCTGGGCTGGTGTGGACTGCCCCGCCCCCCACGAGTTGGTCGAGGGTGGGGAAATAGGGGCAGGTGGCAGTCCCTGCTGCGGCGCCGCCCCTGGTGGCCCTCGCGTACCCTGCTGCAGCTCTTTGACTTTCAGGCGCACCTGCTCCTGGGTGCGCCTGTGTCCCTTTCGGGCCAGGGTGGCCGCTATGTGGCCATAGATGGCCGCGTTCCTCTGCCTAGTGCAGAGATCATGGACGTTGGGGGCCTGCCCCAAACCTCAATGAGGTCCATGACCTCTGCACTAGTCCAGGAGGGTGCACACCGTCTACGGCCTCTGGCTGGCCCCTGGGTGCTGGCGGAGTGGGCGGGGGAGAGCTGGCTGGCACTGGCTGCCTGGCTCATCCTGGGGCCACTGGGTCAGGGGCAGAGACTGCTGGCAGGCCTGGCTCTGGTAAGTGCCATCTGGCAAGAGTCTACCTCTTTAAGGGCCCCGGGGCCCGGGGGAGAGGAGAGGAGTTTCCTGGCTTGGCCCAGAGTGGCCACCAGGGGGAACTGGGAAGGGCTGGAGGCCCTGTAATTCAAAATAAGTGTCTACACAGCACTTATTTTGAGTATCAGAGGGGTAGCCGTGTTAGTCTGAATCTGCAAAAGCGACGAGGAGTCCTGTGGCACCTTATAGACTAACTGAAGTGTAGGAGCATAAGCTTTCGTGGGCAAAGACCCACTTCGTCAGATGCATGTCATCTGACGAAGTGGGTCTTTGCCCACGAAAGCTTATGCTCCTACACTTCAGTTAGTCTATAAGGTGCCACAGGACTCCTCGTCACTTATTTTGAGTTAGCTATTTCGAATTAGGCATTATTCCCCATAGAACGAGGTTTACCACGTTCGAATTAAGCAGTTTGTATGTATAGATGCTATGAAAGTTAATTCGAACTAACGGCCATTAGTTCGAATTAACTTTGTAGTGTAGACATATCCTCACTGGCAGAGAGAAAACTGATCCTTGTTAGCATACCCAGGTGATCTTTCTATCTGGTTCATAATTTAGTTTCAATATTCTCCACAAGACTAAAGCCACATTCACAGTCAGCACTGGAAAACTGCTCTCCTGTCCCCTCTCAGACTACTCTTTTCTAAACAAAACAAGACCAATTCTTTCAGTCTTCCCACGTGAATCACATTTTCTAGACATTTGGGCTGTGTCTAGACTACATCCCTTTTCTCAAAGGGGTGTAAATTTAAATCCCGCCTTCATTTGCAGTTCCGAAGTGTCTAATTTACATCCCTTTTTAGAGGGATCACTCTCTTACTCCTAACATGCCTGGAGAAACCTTTCTTGTTACCCTTCACATCCCTTGCTAGCCACAAATCCAGTTGTGATTTTGAATTCCTGATTGCTCCCTGCATTCTCGAGCCTATTATTCCTGAGCAAGCTTGTTGTATCATTCAAGCAAGGTAGTAACACACTTCCACTTCCTCCCCCCTCCTTCCTGTTTCCTGGGCTTCCAGATTCCCAACAGCCAGTGCTCCCAGTTCTAATAATTACAAGCAGCATCTGAAACACCACATTCCCTCCTCTCTTAAGAAGTTCTCCCAATTATAAAAGAAACATTGTTGTTCTAACCACAGCAACAAATATGGAACAAGCCACTATACTGTTTACATTGAAAACACTGTAAATACGACATAACAGTCTCTAGTCCAGACAGGTGGTTGTCTATGTCTGACAGACCATCTCTCAAACCCCAGGTCCAGTGCAATGTCTTGTTGTGTTGGTGCTATGGTGAAGTCAGACAATGTGGGCTGTGTGTTGGCATCGTCTCCTCTAGGTGCAAGAGAAGAAGCATTCCATACCCGCCCATCAGAAAGTCGATAGGTGTAAGGTCCTTTCTTCTCTATGATTTTAAGAGGAGATGTGAATTTATGGTCCCCTTTGCGTAAAATTCCAGGTTTTCTTACTCTAAAAATGGAACCACGCTCAAACTTCGGTTCCTTAGCACCCCGTCGTTTGTCTGTGAAAGCCTTATACTTTGCTTGCTTCTGTTCAACTGTTTTTCTCATAGCATCCTCATTTGGTGCATCAGGCCTTGCCTTTAATAATTCAGCAATGTTCAATTTAGTATTCATCTGTTTTCCATGCAGTAACTCTGCAGGTGATCTTTGCGTTGTGACACGTCGTGTGGCCCTGTAAGCTTGCAAGAAATCAGTAGTGAAGGTTACCCACGAGCGCCCTTCCAGTTTAGCTGTTTGCAAACTCTCTTTCAAACTTCTCTTAAACCTTTTGATTTCCTCATTGGCTTGAGGGTAATACAGGGACTATCTTCTATGTAAAATGTTTCTCTCTGCTAGGAAAGTTTCAAATTCCATGGAAGTAAATTGACTACCGTTATCTGAAACCAGTTCTTTGGGGTTACCTTCCCTGCTAAAAACTGTAGAGAGGAACTTAATTACTGTAGCAGAAGAAACTTGCGATGTAAAAGCTACCTCAGGCCATTTACTGAAATAGTCTATTAAAGTGATGGCATAATGACAGTCAATGAGAGCAGTTTCAAAGGGTCATACGATGTCTATTGCAACTTTTTCCCATGCAGAATCAGGAAGAGGAACAGGCTGCAATGGTGGGGTACATGTCACTGCTGTCTTATCATGCATTTGGCAAGTGACAGAGGATTTTAGGATTGCTTCAGTTTGGGAGTCCATCCCTGGCCACCAATACAGATCTCGTAGTCGGTGTTTCGTTCTGCAATACCTTGATGAGTATCGTGTGCCAGGTGTATGAGTTTTGGCTGTAATTCTTCTGGCACAAGTAGCCAGTGTGTACCTCGTAGCACACAGCCATCAAGCAAAGAAAGTTCATCCCGAATTCTAAGATAAGGCAGCAAAACTGGGTCAAGGCTTTTAGGGTTACTGGGCCATTTCTTTGTCAGAAAATCCTGTAGCTTTTGTTGAATTGGACATGCTGAACAAGCAGCTTGGAATTGCTCTCTTGTAACTGCAGTAAGAGTGCTTGTAATAAGCGCAACTGCTTCATCCTCATCCTCCGGTGGACCATCTGTAAAGACAAAGGCAGGCAAGAAAGGCAATAAGCTCCCACATTTTGGTTTCCAGGCTTATATTCCAGTTCATCATTGAAAGAGAGTAGTCTTGCCGACCCTGCTCTTCCCAGTCCTTTTGTGGTTAGCAATGTTGTCAAAGGGCTGTGGTCTGTGCACAACTTGAACGTGCGGCCCCACAAGTAAGTTCTCCATTTTTCACTAGCCCAGACACAGGCAAGTGCTTCTTTTTCAACTGTAGAATATTTTCTCTCAGCATCACTCAGTGTCCTTGAAGCAAATGCAACAGTCCTCTGTGTTGTCCTCATGAAGTTGTGTGAGGACAGCCCCAAGTCCATAATCAGAAGCATCAGTAGTCACAATTGTGGGCAACGCAGGACTGAATAGTGCAAGTACTGGACTATGTACAATCAAGTTGTCCACACCAAGGTTGAACTTCTCCGTAGTAATTCTTGTAAGGGTTCAATGACAGAAGCATAACTGGGAATGAATTTTGCATACCAGGAGGTTGCACCCAAGAAGGAACGTAAGGTTTGCAAATCAGTTGGAGGAGGAGCATTTGAAATTGCTAGGATATGATCTGGATCAGGTTTTAGTCCAGCCGGTGAAATTGTATGTCCCAGAAAGGAGAGTCCTGTTTGTCTAAATTTGCATTTAGACATATTGAGCTTGAGGCCTGCTGTGCTGATGCAGTTTAGTACAGATTGCAGATTATTGTCATGCTCCTCAGAAGTATTGCCAAACACGATACTATCATCCACATAGCACTGAACTCCATGTTGATTCTTCAGAATCAATTACATCATTTTTTGGAAGGCCCTTGGGGCAGATGCAAGACCGTATGGAACCTGTTTAAAACGAAATAGTCCCTCATGTTTAATAAATGCTGTGAGGTCTCTGCTATCTTCATGCAACATAACCTGGTGGTACGCGCTCTGCAAATCAAAAGTAGAAAACATCTTTGCTCCAGGGAGTTCTGCAAATACTTCTTCAAGGTGAGGTATTCAATGTCAATCACAATAGCTTTATTTGGCTCCCTGAAGTCCACACAAAGGCGAATGCCTCCATCCTTCTTCTGTGTCAGTACTATCGGTGAAATCCATTCCGAGGAGTCAATCTCTTCAATAATGTCTTTTTGAACAAGCTTTTTAAGTTCCTCTGAAACGGCTTCCCTGACTGAAAATGGTAAGCACCGTACCTTCTGTCGTACAGGCATCATACTCTGTCGCATTTTAACTTTATGCACAAACCCATAAGCACAGCCAAGTTTCTCCTCAACCTGGTCTTGGGGCCCAGCTGAAACTGGTGTGTGTACTGCAAGAGTGCTTTGCTGAGAAAGATCCATTAACTACCCTGATGTTTAAAGCAGCCAATAAATCTCTGCCAAGGATAGGAGTGCCTTTGTGGACAATGTAGAGCTCTGCATTTACACAGCAATCACCAAAAGTCACTGTTGAGACCGGCAGCCATGCACTGGAATTTGATTTTTCAAATAGCACACCAAGTGAAGTTTGGGTTCAGTAAGAGGCACATCTTTAAAGTAATGCAAATAGATGGAATCAGGTAACATAAATACTGCTGAACCAGTGTCCAACATAGCTGAATAGGATGTGATTTGCCTGAAGGTGTGACACAAACATTTACAGTGCACCTTATCTGCTCTGGAATATGTGCAATAGTGACTTTGTCCACACTCAGCACAGTAACATCTGGTATTGTAACTACATGCACCTGTTGATTGGACTGGCTACTGTGGCAGACCTTAGCAAAATGCCCAATCTTTTTGCAGTGATTGCATTGAGCTTCTTTTGCAGGATATCTTGTGCAGCTTGCAAGGTGTCGTGTGACACCACAGCGAAAGCATGCTTTTGCTGTGCTTTGAATTTGCTGATTCTTTGGTTTTTCATTAGTTTTCCCCTTGTGATTGTTTGTCTGCAGCAATAGTGGACTATTCTACAAAGGAGTCACAGCCTGGACTGGGCCTCCTGTATCCATGCTCATTATTTTGGCTTCTGCAATGGCTGACTCAGTGTGGGTAGCAATGGTTATTGCTTTTTCCAGTGTAAGTTGTGGTTCTAGCAGCAAGCGTTCTCTTACACGAAGCATGGTTGTTTTCTCAATGAACTGCTCTCTAATCATCTCATCTGCCATATTCCCAAAGTCACAAGTTACAATCAGACTCCTCAGAGAAGCAACATACTACAGTATAGTTTCCCCTGGTTTCTGCTCATGCTGGCGATATCTATAGCGATTAGCTACTACATTCACTTTTGGCACAAAAAAGTTCTTTAATGCAATGAGTGCAGTCTCATATTTATCATCTGCAAGGGGGAAAGTGTAAAATATACGCCGCCCTTCTGCTCCAAGGCAGTGGATTAGCAGAGCACGCTTTCTTACTTCAGAAATCTCTGTAGCCCTGATTGCAAGCAGATAGGTTTCAAACATATGGATCCAGGCAGTAAAAGCAATTGGAGGCTCACCTGGCCTTTGCAGAAAGGGTGCAACTGGGTTCAGAGGCAGAAGATCCATCCTCATCACCAAAATGTTGTATCATGCAAGCAAGGTACAAAGAAACTTCCACAGGCCTTTTTTTACCAAAGGTAAAACCTCTTTACAAAGCTGCTGCTGCTGCTCCCCTCTGTAGCTCTCTGTGACGTAGTGGGGGTACCTGGCTGGTTTCTATGCTGCTGGCTCTGGGGGAACCCCCACTGGCTGCCGTGGGTACCACGACCCAGCAAAACAGGATGAGTCACTATGCAAACCAGTGGCCAGACACCCCCCATGGAGAGGAACAAAGGAAGGTGGAATGCTGCCTTGGCTGGGGGGCAGGGCTGGAAGTTGGGGAGTTGGTTGCTGGCTGTCGGAGGGCATGGAGGAGAGCCTAGGGGAAGGGGCTGGAGTTTAGGGGCCCAGTCTCCCCCATCTCAAGGGGGCCTGAGGCATCCTAGCCCAGTTCCTGTAACCAGATTACATCTGTGCTGCGCTGTGCTGGAGGAGCAATAAACCACCCTCAATTCCACTGGCTGGTGCAGTCTGTTTGTGCCATTTCGGGGTGCAGGAGACGGGGAACCCCCAACGCGCCGTCACACTGGTGTCAGAAGTGGGATGCACTGCACCCCGTGGATGGAGCTTCCAGCGGCGAGCGACAAGGCACAGTAGAAGCAAGAGCCCTGGAGCCAGGCGTGCTGGAGACAGAGCGAAGCGGTTCCTGGGAATCGTGGGGCGCTGCAGCACTAGACTGGTGAGTCTGCACCGAGGGGCCCAGCGGGCAGATGGCCTACGCCCGACTCTTGAAGGCAGAGCTGGTGGGGCTGTGCAGAGAGAGGGGCTTGCCTGTGCAGAAAGCAACCAAGGCCCAGCTGATTGCTCAGCTAGAAGAGAACGACCAGCCACAGGGCCAGGATCTTGTCCCCAGGGGAAGCAGCCAGACCCCCCCTGAGAGTGTGTCAGGCTCAGAGAGGGGGAGGAGCGCTGGAACCCACAGGAGAGATGAGACAGCTTCCCCCAGGAGGCCTGCAAGCTGCAGCCCATCTAGGGCAGGGGCCAGCCAAGCAGAGCTGCGGCGGCTGGAGATCCAGCTGCGGATCAAGGAATTGGAAGTAGAGGACCGAGAGAGGGACCGCCAGGACCGAGAAAGGGATCGCCAAGATCGAGAGAGGCAGCGGCAGCATGAGCTGGCCATGGCAGAGCGGAGAACCGGCGGGGCACCGGCTGCGCCAAGTGCGGATGGGCCCCAGGGTCCCAGGACTGCCAGATGCTTGGAGAGGCCCGTGGTGGCCCTATTGAAGGACATGGGTGACATAGACGGGTTCCTCAGTGCCTTTGAGAGGGCCTGTGGACTGCAACGGGTTCCCCCAGCTGACTGGCTGCAGGAGCTCATCCCCGCACTGAGCCAGGAGGCGGCCGGAGTGCTCAGTCAGCTGGAGGACCTACAGCCAGGGGATTACAACCGAGTCAAGGAGGCCCTGCTGCACAAGTTCGGGCTGACCCCCGAGATGTACAGGAAGAAGTTCCGGGGGGTACAGAAAGGGCCACGGGAGACCTATGTGGATCTGGTCTCCCGCCTGGCGCAATACTGCCGCAAGTGGGTGTCTGGAGTCGGAGCCCAGACTGCAGAGGAGCTGCTCAAGCTGGTCATGATGGAGCAGTTCTATGAAGTGTGCCCACCCAAACTGAGGCTGTGGCTCAAGGACCGGAGACCAGAGAACCCCCAGGAGGCCGGGAGACTGGCGGATGAGTTCACGGAGAGCCGGTCCGGGTGTGAACGGGAGTCCCGGAGAGAAAGGGAATCGCGCAGAGACCGGATCTCGGCTGAGCGACGGAGGGAGTCAACTACGGGGCGAGACCAAGGAACAGGTCGTCTGCGCCCCAGAGAACCAGCCAGGGCCTGGACAGAGACAGCCCAAAGCCTAACTTGCCATCGCTGTGGGCAAAAAGGCCACAAGAGGGCTCAGTGCACCAGGTCCCAGGACCAGGGACTTTCCAGGGTTAACTGGCTGGGGCGGGAGGAAGGGCAGGCTGCCCCAGAGGCAGGGGCTGGCAGGCAAACCTCAGCTCAGAGAGAGGGGAAGGATGCTCAGTGCACCTCCCCTGGGAGGTCTGATTCTCAGGAGGCGGATTTCTCCGTGTACCGGGTGGGGGCAGGACGGCCCCTGCGGAGCGAGTGCCTCATACCCCTGGAGGTGGATGGTAGGAAGGTGACGGGCTTCTGGGACACGGGGGCGGAGGTGACTCTGGCCCGATCCGACATAGTGGCCCCGGAGCGGATACTACCCCACGCGCAGCTGACCCTGAAGGGCATAGATGGGTCCCCGTTTAAGGTGCCTGTAGCCCGGGTGCATCTGAAATGGGGGGCGAAGGAAGGCCTCAAGGAAGTGGGGGTGCACCCGCACTTGCCCACCGAGGTGCTGATGGGGAATGACCTAGAGGAGTGGCCCCATGAATCCCAGCGGGCTCTAGTCACTACCTGGAGCCAGAGCCAGCGGGGGGCTGACAACGTGGGTCCAGGGAAGGACTCCTGGCAGCATCCTCAGGGTCCCATCCCAGTGGACACGGGGTCCAGCCAGGCTGGGACTCCGGACCTAGGCAGAGGTGGGGGACAGGTCCCGATCCCTGCCTCAGCAGCTGAATTCCAGGCTGAGGTGCAGGCAGACCCCTCCTTGCAGAGGCTGAGGGACCAGGCTGGCCTCCATGCAGCTCAGCCCCGGGGGAGAGGTGGCCAGGAGAGATTCCTGCGGGAGCGTGGGCTCCTGTTCCGTGAGTGGCTCCCCCCCAGGAAGGCGAGGGCATGGAGGGTAGAGCGGCAGCTGGTCGTCCCCCGAAAGTATCGCCTCAAGCTGCTGTATTTGGCCCACGATGTCCCCGTTGGGGGCCACCGGGGGATCCGGAGCACCCGGCTGAAGCTGCTCCAGCACTTCTATTGGCCGGGAATCTTTACAGCCGTGCAGCGGTACTGCCGGTCCTGTGACTCCTGCCAGAGGGGCGGGAAGGCCCAAGACAGTAGGAAAGCAGCTTGGGGGTCTCTACCCCAGATAGAGGACCCTCTGGGCTTGCTGAGAGAGTTATGGGAGGGGAAGTCCTCCCTGGATGGAGCATCGGGGGTGGAAGCCGCCCTGGCTGTCCAGAGAAGGCTCACTGGGCTCATGGCCCCGGCCCGAGAGACCCTGGCCAGAGATCAAGGCCAGTGGAAGGGTGGGTGTGACCCCCGAGGACAGGCCTGTGCCAGTCGCCCTGGAGCGGGGCGGTGAGTGGACAGAGGGAAGCCAATTCATGTGGGGCCTTGCCACGGCCGGCCCGAGTCAAGGGGAGCACCCATGTCCCCGGGGCGGGTTCCCACGCAGAGGACCCGAACTTCCCTAGGTCACGAGCGGAGTGACCCTGCTCAGTTCGCTCTCGGAGGGGGGAGAACTGTGACGTAGTGGGGGTACCTGGCTGGTTTCTATGCTGCTGGCTCTGGGGGAACCCCCACTGGCTGCCGTGGGTACCACGACCCAGCAAAACAGGATGAGTCACTATGCAAACCAGTGGCCAGACACCCCCCATGGAGAGGAACAAAGGAAGGTGGAATGCTGCCTTGGCTGGGGGGCAGGGCTGGAAGTTGGGGAGTTGGTTGCTGGCTGTCGGAGGGCATGGAGGAGAGCCTAGGGGAAGGGGCTGGAGTTTAGGGGCCCAGTCTCCCCCATCTCAAGGGGGCCTGAGGCATCCTAGCCCAGTTCCTGTAACCAGATTACATCTGTGCTGCGCTGTGCTGGAGGAGCAATAAACCACCCTCAATTCCACTGGCTGGTGCAGTCTGTTTGTGCCATTTCGGGGTGCAGGAGACGGGGAACCCCCAACGCGCCGTCACACTCTCATCACAGCTAGAATCCAAACTCATTCCAGTTAGATAGGCAAGTTTCTTCTGGTTCTTTGCTGACTTCCCAAAACAAGGAATACAATTCATGGACAGTTTACAGAGTAGTAATGTTAAACCAGTCAACCCACGTGGCCCTGTCCCAGGAGCAGCTGGACAGCCACCATACGATTCTGGCCCCACTACCAGCCCTGGGGACAGGAGAGAGCTGCCTAGATCAGCCCGTATCCCCCTACCAAACCCGCCACCAGCAGCAGCTTCCCTGCCACCGGTAGGATGGTGAGTGCTGCCTAGATCTACACTGCAGAGTTTTTGGTCAAAAACGTCCGTCCACATCTCAAGCACTTTTTTGCGCAAGTAAAACCAAAGAACAGAGGGGTTTTCCCGGTGAAGGTATTCCTCAGTCTACAAGGAATAATTCCTTTTCACAAAAAAGTTTTTTGCAAAAAGGTGTGTGAGGACAGGCTAGAGGGGTATTTTGTGCAAGAAAAGGGAAGAGGAAAAAGCACAGGTGCCCTGGTAGCCATTCTATCCATAGTAATCACTGCTTACTTACAAGAGAACATCCAGGCATGTTGGACTCTCTCGTTCCCAAAAGCACATTGCTTTTTCAATACCCTTTTTCGGTGTGTCCACACTACGAGTAGTAATGCGGAGTAATGGTAGTTCGAATTAGGAGCTTTAATTCAAACTACCTAGCCCGTGCCGCGTGTAGCCGCGGACAGGTAGTTCGAACTACCGGGCATTTAAAAATGGCGGCGCCCGGGAACATGTAAATCAAGCCCGGGATATTTAAATCCCGGGCTTCATTTGCAAGTTCGAATGACTACATTAGCCACCTGGTTTGAACTAGGGTGGCTAGTGTAGACATACTCCAAAAGAGTAGTGAAAAAGCAATGCTCTCTTGTGCAAGAAGTTTTTGCAGACAATCTCTTCCACAAAAAGCTTCTTACGCAAGAAGCCTGTAGTCTAGACAAAGCTTAAGAGTAAATGTAGGATGAACTTCAGCCACTTGTATAACAGCATTTCTGTAGAAAATCCCCTTTTTATACACAAATAAACAAACAAGCAAACAGACAGACAGACCTCAGACAAAGCCCCTCCTATCATATGAACAGCAACCTTCTCACCAGCACTTCAAGACAACTTTAGGGTCATCAGCTCCTAGAGTCCCAGGCTGTAAGGCCGGAAGGCACAGCCCTGCTCCCCGAGTTTCACCTCCTGCACAACACAGGCCCTAGAAATTCCCCACAAGAATCCCTGTGTCACTGCCGGCCCCATGTGTCTTCACCTTTGGCTGGGTTCTATGGACGAGTTGTGGCTCTTACAGGAGCGGATGGGTTCAGGAGACCGCTCTTATGTGTGACTCCTGGGCAGACTATTTCCCTGCCTTTCCGGAAGGACAAAAAAAACCCACTGGCTCCTTCTTTTTCTTCCAGGCTGCGTTGCCTCTTGCGAAGACTCACCTCAAGGGAGCACAGACACAGCCAGGTGCTCAGGGTGGTGGTCCAACCTGCAGCAGCCGAGGCATGCTCCGGCCTCAGCCAGCAGGAGCAGGCCTTACCAGAGGAGCCCAAGAAAACCAGAGGCTCCTGGAAGCTCCTATCTGGCCTGAAAAAACTCTGTGTCTGTGGCCAGTGTGGCAGCTCCCTGGCAGAGGCTGAGGAGGAGACAACAGCTTCCTCGCCCACAAGATGGACACACTTCTCCCTGAAGAAGACCAGGAACACAAAGAACTCAGTGGAGGACCAGGAAGAGCGAGAGGAGGAGAAGCTGCAGGAGAGCCCAGACAACAGCCAGGAAGATCTCACAGGTGAGTCTACAATCCGCCCGGTGACTGGGGAGCATGTGAGGGACACTCCCACCAGTCACTCTACAAGCCTGGAGCGTTACGGCTTCTCATGGGGCAGCCATGGGCTCCTCAGACGCTGGAATCCAGCGAGTGCCTGATGCTCTGGCAGAGAGGGGCTGGCCCCCTTGCACACCCTCCCTCCCAGCTGTCTCCTGCACCCTCTCGCCTGCTCAGACCTCACCCAAACTCCCAGCCCGCTCCAGCACTCTACCTCCCACGCACACCCGCCTGCACCACTGTCCTCATCCCATGCCCTGGCAGCCACTCACTGAACCCCTCATTTTGGCCTCACCCAAAGCCTAGGGAGCACAAAATCTAATATCCCCGGTCAAAAGAGTTAATCTGCCCCATGGGAAGCCTTGACTCTTGCTCCTCTCTTCTCTCCCCTGCTCCCCTTGGGGCTGGAGCGGCAGAGCAGTGAAGTGTTGCAGTGGTGGCCACAGCAGTGGGGGATGTTTTATTGCTTTTGTTGTTTGGAGGTTTTTTCCCTCTCACTTTTTTCTGGTCCCCGACTGATTTTTCTGGGGATCAATGGCCCCCAACCCAGAAAAGTTTCCCCACCCCTGTCATAAATAAAGAGAATATTGAAGCCACTTGTTTTGGACATAAATTAATATTGTAGTTATATAAATTGATGTTTGGTGAACTAACATGATAAAGTTAAAGCTCCTGATTTGGTTAATTATTTTGATTTTCATTAATAAAGTCTCCTTTCTTACCAGTTATACACCCCCCAACCCTCCCCCCCATATTATAGCTCCAGTCGTTTAATATGAATAATTGAGTATTTAAGGTTTTTAGAGCGAAGCGAAGGCATTTTGTTCCCCTGGGGGGGTGGCTGGTGATCCAGGGAAAGTTGTGCGTTGAGGGGGATGGGTCCAGGGTCAAAACCTTTGAGAACCAATTGCCCTGTGGGGAGTGCGGGACACCTGGTAAAATCGCTCAAATTCAAGCGAGTTGAAGGAAATTAATAAAAATGATGCGGGTTCTTCCTCCTCCCCCCACCCCGTGTGCTGTAAAAACTGCCAGGCCCAGCGGGAGAAAGGGGGTCGTGGGGGCCTGGCTAAGGGGGTCCCCTCAGGTACAGGCGTAATCAGGGTGACCAGTGAGGGTGAGACGGGGGCCACCAGCCACGTGACCTTTCCCCCAGCCTGTAAAAGGGACAGAACCGCCCTCTGCCCCAGGCCCCACCTCCTCCGTGACCTTGCCCTGCCCTTGCCCCACCGCTTTCTCCATCCGATGGGGCCTGGGGAACTAGTGGGGCAGGGTCCGGGGCTGGCAGCAGGGCCATGGCCCCCCATACTCACTGGCAGCGGCATCCCCAGCTCGGGCCCTTGGCCTCCCTGCCCAGGGTGCTTGGGGGACATGTGCTTCTCTTGCGCCCCATGCGGCACTTGTCAGGGGCTGCAGGTTGGATTGTGAGGGGCTCAGAGAGCAGAAAAGGGATTCGCGCCCGCGCAGGGACGCAACTTCCAGGGAACCTTGCATGGGAGCTGAGGGGCAGCTCCAACCCCTGCACCAGCAGCAGCTGCTGGAGAGGAGGGAACAGCCAGGCTGCCTGCACCAGGGCACCAGACAGAGGAGAAGCCGCCCTGCCCTGCCCGGCTCTGGCTTCCCGGCTCCAAACTGCCAGGGGCAGGGAGAGAGGAGGGTGGGTCTGTCCCTGCGACTGCCCTGCACTTGCACTGACGTTCGGGGGCACCATCCCCAGGTCTGCCCAGGGGCTCAGGCGGCTTCTGCTGCACGGTGAGCACTGGGGATTCGGGATCCAGCCCTGCCAATCCCAGCTCCCGTTTGGCTTCAGCCCCTCAACCTCTGCTTTGAGCCCCGAGGGGTTCCCAGGCCTTGGGACTTCAGCCCGTGCTGGGGATCGAGGCTTCAGCCTGGGGGTGCTGGGTATTGAGTGTGGACACCAGCAACTGAGCTTAGATAATGAACAAAACCATTACAAAGGAGCCAGAGGGTCACCCCATCCCACAGTTTCAGCAGCTCACAGCTGGGAACTGGGCTGGGCTGGGCCATCACTTCCTGGGGGCTCACAGGCGAAATGAGGCCTGTTCCCGTCACTGCCAGGAAGGGGGACAGACCGGGGAGAGCAGAACACGCCATGGGAGAGACGCTGCCCTAGGTTAGAGGAAGCCCAGTGGGGAGAGCACCCAGCTCAGAGTCATGAGAGCGGCGCTCTCTGCTCAGCCCTGCAAGCACCTTCTGTGTGACCCTGGGCAAGTCACGTCAGGGCTCTGGGCCCAGTTCCCTTCCCTGTCGCCCAGGGGTACCACATTCAAACCAGTGTTTCCTTCTGCTCCAGAGATGCAGACGGAGCTCTCCGAGACGACGAGGAGGCAGGCAGACCAGAGCGAAGAGGAGGAACCAGCCCCCCAGCCCATCCCATTAGAAAGGAGCAGCTCCCACACGACTATGGTAAAAACTTAAAAAACAACAGAGTCCGGTAGCGCGTTATAGACTCACAGACCATGTAGATGGGATCATGGGCTTTCGGGGCACAGCCCACTTGTTCAGATGACCAGCGTGTGGGAAGTCCAGAGCCAAGAACAAATAAGGGACGGAGCGGAGGAAAAAAATTGAGGGGTAGGGGGAAGAGGACACTGGGTAGATAAGTCTCAAAGGGATAGCCGAGCCAGTCTGTAACAGGAAACACTTACAAATGAGGCTCGTGGCTGAGCCAGTGGAAAGCGTCCCCTGCGGGGCGTGTGACTATCTCCCGGAGCCGGTGTCTCTCAGAGGAGAATGACCTGCCCCCCTCCGGCCCAGGGATCGAAAGGAAACACTCACCCTTGAGACCAGCTCCCCTGAATAAAGCCTTGTAACACGGGGGATTTCTGGGGGCACCGCACCGAGTGGCCTGTCAGGGCACTTTGCTCAGAGACAGGGCTACTGAGAGCCCAGAACGCGGGGTTCTCCACTGCAAGGATCCAAACCAGCCCCAAACAGCACTTCTGTTCCCCACCCTGGCTAGCAAGAAGCCCTGCAAGCAACCCCCTTAGACACTCCTGCCCTCTGGGCCACCACCCGCACCGCTCCTTCTGCAGCATCGTAGCTGCCAGGGCTCGTACTGCCAGCGTTCAGTGTCGTCTGGTCAGGGTTGTCCCGGGGTGCTCCTGACAGGTCCCCTTCTCCATTGGTGATGTCAAACATTCGGCTGCGTGTGTGGGTGCCTGTGTGTTGCATAAATTGCTAGTTTCGTCCCCTTGGAGGCTAGTCTGATTTACCCCAAGAAGAGAGTCACACTTTCAGGCTGGGTCCAACTCAAGTTTATTGGTTGCAACCAAGGTACGGCTAAGGAACTCAATGTTCAAAGCAGAGCCGACCCCCAACATCTCATATGCAGGGGTTTTTATAGGGTTAACATCCTTCCTGGTTTAGGTGCCTTAACATGATAGGTTACTTCATTTTTGACATTTAGCATTCCTATAGGTCAGGTTAATTTTCCAAATGAGGTTAAATACAGTGCCTACTTGCTGACTTTGCGGTACAGCTGTGTTGCATTCATTCACTTTTGCTGAACAATGGGCGAGCCATACTTCCCTTTTTCCTTTCCTGCTTGAGCCGGTCACAAGTTTAAAGGATGTGGAATCTATCCATATCTCTACTTAACAGAAGACTGGTTTCACTTCCCCTCGTCTCCTTATTATAAGTTATTACCTGTGACAGGCCTTGACCTTTGTCATGTCTTACTCCTATACAAATAGCAAATATATCTAAGCATTAGCAATGTATGTATATTGTACGTGCCCCTCATAGGGGAATCAATAGCTCCGGGGGATTTGATTTCCCTTTTACACATCAATTCCCCCCTCAAGAGGCTTTCTCTTTCTTATACCTCATCAGTTTCTTCTTTAGCTAATCTTTGGTAATGTACAAGCATTTCATGGTTGACAGTAGTCAATACAGTGCGACGTATAGAGGCAATTATACAAGGTATAAAACAGGGCTTTAAGCATAATATAATCACAACAAAACAAAACTAAACAGGAATGTGTACCAACATAGCACAACAAGAGTTTTCCTCTTTTTCTTTGAAACAGTCGTGGTTCAGCATCATGCAGGGGAGAGGTTACTAGCACATCACCCTGTAATATTTCGATTCTTCTGGTGACCAACAGGTGGGAAAGCAGGACCAGAAGAGAGAGGCTTATCAGCAGTCGGGGTAGGATCATTTTGCAATGGGAAGCATTGGCCAACAGTCAGTTCTTGGCACTTCACAGCGCTGATGGACATAAGAGTCTTTATTCTCTGAGCCAAAAGCCAGCTAGCTCTTTTGGAACCAAGGTTATTTCCTAGGAATAAAGCAAACCATAAAAACAATCCCACGCGGTTGCTTGATACCGGCCTTATCAAAGTGAGGCCTTTTTGGCATGTGGTTGCCAGGGGAACCAGGGTCGCAGTTACTGCTGTAGCATACGCTTCTCAGGCTGACTTAATGATTTGAGTTTGTCAGTCCTTAGCAAGATACCATGGACTGCCTCAGTTTACTCCTATAGTTCTTTTCTCTTGACTTTGGGGTTCTTCTTAATCTACTAGGTTAAATACAACAATTTAAGGGATTTTAATTTACTCTGGAAGTGCTGGTACAGCACTATCATTATTATAAATGTTAAAATCTAAACTCTCTACGTAATTTGGCAAACACTATTCAAATCCATCCCCAAGATATTTCGTCGCCTTACTGGCACTGCCCATGATTATAGGTTTGACCTCTACTGCCTGGTTGAGCGCTGCAGAGATAGGTGTTTGGCATGGTCCACGGTGTTTCCCTATCTGTGTGTACCTCAGACGGCCAGCCCCGATATATCTTTGGGCATTGGCCACCAACTTCTTGATCTTTGCCTGCAGGGCCAGTAAACCCTCCCCTTGGTACTTACTTCCGCTGTGCCACTCAGCATCTCATGTGTAGTTATCTCCACTACCAAAGTGCAATATGTCCACATTCTATTGACGGTTAGGCCGCTTGATGAGGGACCGTTATGCACACAGACGGATATACAGAGGGGCAGGATGGAGTGATCTGTCTGGGTAGTCAAACACCAGTAGGTACCGTTCATTTGGACCAGCTCGATGTTCATTTGTTTTTCTATGACAACCACATCAAGCCTAGGCAGATTCGTCACGATGTTAAATGGGCAGGTACATAAAATTTCCTTATCAAAGTGGGTGCAACAATCCCTGGGTATAGGGAGGCTCCCACACCTTCAGAATAAGCAATGCCTTCTATTCTATCTATATGCCCTTGCTTTGGTACAAGCAGGGAGGTTACCATTCTGATCTGATCTGAGTGAGGAATCCTCAGAGGGACCAAAAACAAATGGTTGTACTATGCCCTGTCCAGGTGGGCCTTTGGGTCCTCATGGATTCTCTCTTTCCCTACTCCCATGGGTAGGCACAGGGGAGATTGGGGACTCACCACCTTAAGAACTGAGTGGTAGTGGCTAAAGTTTACCTTATTCTTCAATACTGGCCTTCTAATTTCTTTATTTTACTTCCAATCCAATTAGCTTCTGGTTCAAACATCAGGTTAGGTCTACAGAGCTGGACAGATCCTTCAAACTATTTAGGATCAATTGATTAGCTTGGCTGGTGTGTAGGCCTTTACGGGCACTGGATATTACTGCATTTACAAGTCTGGATTCTCATACAATTTCTGGGCTATGACATAAGTGTTGCTGATAGGGTTACCAGGCTCAAACCAATCTGCGATGGTATCTGCTAAGCCTTGTCATTGCCTAATCAGGCATTTGCCAATTTGATTAGCCAGTCTAGCACACAGCTGGTCTGTACCAGTGTGGAACATCATCAAGGTAAGGATCAGTGACAGTTGTCCTGGTTCTGGAACAGAGGCCTGTTCAGAGCATGATGCACAATTGGGAGGCTCTATTTTGTCCTTAAAGTCCTGGTTGATGATATCCAAATGAGGGCAAGTTAGCAATGGCCATTAAAGCAAAACTAGTCTGGTGGGAAGGAGCTAGTCCTGTCTCCCATCCTTCTGTTCACGTGATGTACTCCTTGCTTCCTTCCAGTTCTTTTTGTTCACCTGTGGAGACATTGTTAACATTCTCCTAGCCTAAACAATTTCCTCTTCACAACATTTGCAATACGTATTACAATTAAGACACACAAGACAAACTTGGACAGAACACAAACTCATTATGTCATGACACAGAACCATGGTTTTTTTGTTGTTGTTGTTTTTCTTCAACTGGCACCAGCGCTTTCTGATGATCTGAAAGACAAGAAAACATTTCTCCCCCCCCCTCCCCCCCGTCGGGGTGGCCTATTATAACTAAAAATACTGCCTAAGATCTGTTAGGGGAACGGGTTACAGCTAGTTCCTTACCATTTTCATATGTGAGTGAGCTGCAACTTTCTGAGAACAAGAGCGGTACTCGTGACCTTCCACTCCCTTGAATTACCTTAGAGTTGCTAGCCCTCCCCAACAGTGGCATGGTTCTGTTTCCCTCTCGTATTGCAGACCGGGCCCTTTTTTCCTCTTATGATCTGTCTTGATCCTGCTAAATGACTTTTCTTAATTACACAGATTTGTCTAGCATTAATTTGGTAAGGAGAGTGGGCTTTCTAGTTAGCCCCCACACTTCCTAATTCTTTTCAGTATATGATTTTCATAACATCCAGGCTGCAGCAGTTGAGTTATGCTGCTGGCTCTGGGGTGAATCACTTGCTCATGTTCTGTAAGGAGATTTATGTTGCAGAATGTGTCTCCTTGTTAGGGCAGATTTAGTTTTTAGTGATTACATCTTCACATTCAATTTCTACTGGTTGACATTTGGGTGGCTTTTAAGTTACCTTCCCCCACGCCCTCAAGCCAATTATAATGGGTGTGAGGGAAAGGTTTTAACTGTTTGTTATGTTTTTTCCTCTGGATGGCCCCCACTCATATGTTGTGAAACATCTTTGGGTTGCCTGCGTTTCTAGCCGTAGAGGCTGTCGTTATCTATTTGCTAAGAAGGGCTTGAGAATTTCCTGAAGTTGCTTGGATTCGATCCTTGCTCAAAGCCCGCATTCCCTTTTCAATCTCATAGCTTAGGAAGGTGCATATTTGGGCCTTCTCTTGTGAAACTTTATATCCCTTCTTCCCTAGGGCATTCAACAGGGGCTCCGTTGCCCTTTTTCCCTTTTGCATATCAGGACTGGTAATCAACAAATCATCAATATACTGGAGGAGAGCTACCTCAGGGTGCTGCCCCCTCCAGTCTTCTAAGTCTTTTTGCAATGTCGTCCCAAAAATATGGGGGGATGACACAAAACCCTAGGGCAACACAGTCCACAACAGCTGGGTTTTGTGATGGGTGTCCGGGTCTTCCCATTCAAAAGCAAATAATTTCCAACTATCTTTGTGTAAAGGTATAGAAAAGAAAGCATCTTTCAAGTCTAATACCGTAAACACTGTTGTGTCTGCTGGAATTTGTGTTAAGATAGTGTGTGGGTTGGGGACCATAGGATGGTCTACAAGAACTTTCTTATTTATTGCCCGTAAGTCTTGCACGAGTCTATAAGAGACGCTATCCGGTTTTGGCATCCCTAAAATAGGGGTGTTGAAGGGAGAGGAACTTTCTACTACCTAGCCATATCTTTTGAATTGTTCGATTAATGGCTTTAAGCCTATCCAGGTGGCTCTTTTTTTTTTTCTCTCAGGGGACATTGCTTTACACCCACAGAGCCTTCTCCTTCAATGAGAGGAATTCTTACTGGAGTCACAAACTTTGCTCGGGCAGGGGTCTCATCTGCCCATACACATGGATTGACTCCTTCTAAGACCTCAGTCCCTTTTGTCTCTAACAGCATCTCAGCTGCACAGAGGGCCATCTGGTAATTTGAGCCCTGTTTCACAGGCAGCTGCACTACATTCTGATCACTCCGGAAGAAAATTTTAGCTTGCAGCTTAATTAGCATATCTCACCCTAGCAGGGCAACTGGGCATGCAGATGAAACAACAAAGGCATGCTCTAGCATAATTTTTTTCTAATCTTCGTGAGGAGGGGTCTACATACGGGTAGCCTGCTTCTTCTTCTCTCAATTCCTTCTATCGTCACATGCTTTCCACTTTCTTTAGCTGAAGGGGGTTTTATGGGGATCATAGAGAACGTGGCTCCAGTATCCACCAGAGCCTCATAGTCCCTGCCACCCACCCTTATTTTTACCATGGGATCCTTTCTGAGGGGGCCTGTGACGGATTTACGGGTGCGAGCACCTCGCGCCCCCTCTTTTTGGCTCAGCGTAGAGCCGGGGGCGGGGCTCCGCGGACCCACCGCCTTCTTTATTCTTCTTGTCCCCAGCCCCTGGGCTTGTTGGCAGGGCCGCCCAGGAAGGGGGTGCGATCACCTCTCGACCAGGGATGGCCGAGAGGGTTCGGCGAACCCCGAGTTCGGGCCCCCTCCTCCAGCCGGAGGGGGGGGGTGTTCGTGGTGTCCCTGGGGGTGGGGTTTGGGGTCCTGACCCGTGCCAGATCCTGCGGCGGGCACCGTCCGCGTTGCTTCCGGCTCTTGAGGGTTGTAGGAAGGGTGGGGGAGTGGGGGACCCGGGCCCGCCCTCACCACCGGGTCCCAGCCCGAGGCCCTAAGTGGAGTTGGCGTCTACGCGTCGCCCTCCACGGCGGATGGGGCGGCAGCCCCCAACTCCTCCGCCCACGGGCGCCAAAAGGGCCCTGCCTCGGGCTCCTTCCACTCCCGGCTTGTCCGCCCCAGCGATGGGGCTGATTGGGGTGCACTCACCGCGCCGAAGTCTCCGGGTGCGTCCCAGCGCGAGTCGCCAGCTGCTGACTCCGTCCTTCTTGGTCGCCCCGGGGGCCGAGCCCTTGGCGCCCCTGGAAGCCAGGGTCGCTGCCTCCTCGCTCCTGCCCCCTTGTCCGTCTGCCCGGCTGCCATCTTTATGGGCGCCGGGGAGTGACGTCCGGGCGGTCCGCCCTGTCCGTGCGCCGCCGCCGCCCCCGCCCTTTCCCCAGCATGGGTCCGTGCCCCGTTTAACGCCGCCAGCCGGGGCGGGCGGGCTGGCTGCTTCCGCGCGGCCCGCCCCCTCCCCCGCTCCCAGCGGGGTGCCCTGGGTTGGGCTTGCCGCTGCCCCAACTCCGGGGCTGCGATGCCGGTCGGCGCGCCGCTTGCGGCGCGCGGCTTCTCCCGAGGGGGGGGGGGGGGGAGTCCCGCTCCCTCCTCTAGTGCGGACCCCGCCGGGTCCGTCACAGGGCCCCTTATGGTCCGGCCTCTGATTGCTGGAGAGTGCTGCAGCCAGCACTGCCATCTGCTTCTGCGCTCTCTTATCTTCCCTCCTCTATTACTTCTCTAAGGGGGTACTGATGGTATGATGATCCCAGATCTGATAGGCCTTTTCGCAAGAAGTACTTTTTTTTTTTTTTTTGCCCGAATGGAGTAGTCTACCCTGTTGGCTCAGCCCCCCTCACTTCAGCCTCTGCAGGGGGGGGCTGAAGTGAATCCAGGACCAGCAGGAGTCTGATAAGGGGGGGTAACTTTTCAGATGTAAGTTCACTTATGATTTCAGAGTTACTGTTTCCTCCTGAAGTGGCAGGAGAGGAACAATTCTCATTCTCTCTAATAGGGCTAGACCCTCCTGAAGAAGAAGGGGGTTTCCTCTTCTTTCCATAGGACTCAAATTCCTCATCACTAGAGGGAGCCAGTATTCCAGGGCTTTTACTCCCAAGGTCTTTGCCTTTGCAGCCATGACCTTACACACACCCATACTACATTTTAATATCCATTTTGGTCGATCCTGGACATGGAATAACCAACAATCAATATATGGGAAGTGATCCCACTGTCCATCCCGCGTCACAACTCTATGTGTTAGGGATACCAGGTTTACATCAAAGGAGCCCGTATCTGGCCATCCGACACCAAAAGTAGGCCACTCAAGTTGACAAAATTTAATTAACTCATCTTTTGCCATTTTTACTCTATAGTCACTTTTAAAATTACTAAAATTCTGTAACATGCATCCCAATGGGGTTGCGGAGTTTTCTATCCGGGAACTTCCCGAACCCATATCTATCTATTTATATATATTGCGCGCACACACACACACACAGTCAACAAGCTTTTATCGTGGCTCCGTGTGTCGATGGAATGACACCACACCAGCTTTTAGCGTCCGAACTCAGAGAGGGGTCCAGCGCTTGGCTGCCTCACTAGAGACACCGGTGTGCCCTTATGGAGCCGTGACACTTAAGACGGGCCTATCAAACAGTAACAAATATAGACAAACAGGGGGCTTAGAGACTCGCTGGGTCACGAGGTTCGGCTGACCCCCCTTGCAATCAAGAAATCCTGGTCATCGGGTTTCCCCTTGCAGGATTCTTGGGGCGGCTGGAGTCAGCTTAAGTCTCAGACCTGGTCAGCGACAGTCATGCTTACACACAAACCTGTGGTTTCACAACTTAGGTTTCCAACAAATCATTTAAAACAAAGAACAAGAGTACTCCTACTAAAAACAAAAGCAATCCACTGGAGTTTTCCTAACTCCTCATAACTTCCCCACGCAACCCACGGGTTCATGGTGTTCCTTCTGGGGCTTACAGAGGTTTCTACCATTTGGGAGTGACCCAATTCCACAATATTGTGTTCTTTCCAATGTTCAGACCTATGTGCTGAACGCAACGCCCCCGGGGGACAAACAAATACTCAGACCTATATGCTGAGTGCAAACTTACAGATCAATATCTGCTAGAACACAGGAATAGGTATACTCACTCCGTCTATACCCCGGCGCCTTCCTCTTTTCTTCGGACCTGACAGCCTCGTGTGACTCATTCAATAGAGACTCCTTTAACTTTCCGGATGTCCCGACTCACGCTTTCGGTGCCGTGACGGACTCAAACAGTCCGGTGCGCACTTCACGGTCACCTACGGCGAATCTTGTCGTCCGACTCCGGAGTAGTCCAAGGGATGTCCCATCTGGGGTGCCAATTAGTTGCATAAATTGCTAGTTTCGTCCCCTTGGAGGCTAGTCTGATTTACCCCAAGAAGAGAGTCACACTTTCAGGCTGGGTCCAACTCAAGTTTATTGGTTGCAACCAAGGTACGGCTAAGGAACTCAATGTTCAAAGCAGAGCCGACCCCCAACATCTCATATGCAGGGGTTTTTATAGGGTTAACATCCTTCCTGGTTTAGGTGCCTTAACATGATAGGTTACTTCATTTTTTACATTTAGCATTCCTATAGGTCAGGTTAATTTTCCAAATGAGGTTAAATACAGTGCCTACTTGCTGACTTTGCGGTTACAGCTGTGTTACATTCATTCACTTTTGCTGAACAATGGGCGAGCCATACTTCCCTTTTTCCTTTCCTGCTTGAGCAGGTCACAAGTTTAAAGGATGTGGAATCTATCCATATCTCTACTTAACAGAAGACTGGTTTCACTTCCCCTCGTCTCCTTATTATAAGTTATTACCTGTGACAGGCCTTGACCTTTGTCATGTCTTACTCCTATACAAATAGCAAATATATCTAAGCATTAGCAATGTATGTATATTGTACGTGCCCCTCATAGGGGAATCAATAGCTCCGGGGGATTTGATTTCCCTTTTACACATCATGTGCTCCCGTCATCTAGACGTGAGTTCCCAAACTGCGGGGGCATGCCCTCCTAGGGGGGGTGAAGAAATTCCAAGGGGGGCACAAGGCGACCCAGCCCCCATCAACCTCTGCCCCCATAAGTTTTTCTGCTATTGGGGGGACGCATGAGGGTTTCTCAAAAATCAAAAAGAGGGCGTGATGCTGAAAACTTTGGGAACCACTAATCTAAAGCAGTAGACCCCGTGCACTTGGGTCAACACAGGAGATCTCCACGAGCCTCCAGAAACGACAGATGCAGGCAAGGTTTGCAATGAGCCCAGCAGGTTTATTGTCAAATGCGACGCCCTCACAGTTAGTAGCCCTCACGTCACTTCTTTATGTACCAGGCTGCCACCCTTAAAGGTATTAGGTTGACACCTCCAGACGAACCTACTAGACACAACCAATTACCTTGTACCTGGTGGTTTGATCCAAACATCCCTATCCATAGTGCTGTCATCCCGACCCTGTGCTGAACCTGGGTCGGTAAGTCCCTTGTCTACGGGGAGTGTGCTGGGACCGAGCTGTTTCTGCAGGGAAATGTTCTGTTACCATCCTCCCGGAATGTTTGCGGGCATGGCCTGTGCCTCGGACCTCTGCAATGTCAGCAGCCCTGTCCTTCCCAAGCTTCTGTCTGCAGGACCTGCCTTTTGCTCACTGCTTAGCTTTGCTTTATGTTAGCAAAGCATTGACGGTTGCTCAGGTCTTAGGCCTCACACTAGGTCTCCACGGTCAGGCCCTTTTGTTACTACATACAGGTGAGAGGTTATGAAAACAAATCCCATCAAATCCAAACAGGTTCCTCTGATCCTTAAGAGCCAGTCACCCGCCCAGGTCAATTGAAACCTCAGAGCTTACCGGAAAGAGCTTGCAGTGCCCATCCCATAGAATTGAAAATATGAAGGTTTATTAATAAAAGAAAGAAAAAAAGGTTGAGCCTAATATTGTTAAAGGACTCAAATTACATTCACCGACTGCAAAGCTCTTTGTGCCGGCGTGTAGGAGATGAAATGAACGGCTGTCTTAGGGCAAGTTTCAGGAATACGTCCTCTCCTAGGCTGGATGTATTTCTGAAGCGCCCTCTGCCTTCCCCACCCGGCAGCGTGTGGCGCTACCACCGAACTGGCAGGAACCACGGGCAGGACAGGAAGTAGTTGAGACTGAAGGAGCGAGTCTCCCTGCCGACCACTCTGGGGCCACTTCAGGCTTCAGTTTGTGGCCAAGATCCTTCATAGTGGATTTGCCAGAGTGAAGACAGGAATGAAGACGAAAATGGAGGAACCCTCAGAGCCCCTTTGTCCCCCTGCCCATGGGGTGGGAATCCCACTGATCTCCTGTGAAAGTCTGTCCCAAGATGGAGTCTGTCCCATGAGCAAGTCACCGCTCCAGGCCTGACTCAGTTCTTTTTAGGCAGCAGCCACGGCTTGCATGCTGAACATTCACAGCAAAGCTCATCAGCTGTGATTGGCACTACCTGAGGTCAGTGAAGTGCTGCTACTCACTTGACTAGCAACCCTGTCAAGGCTGTTCCCCACTCCGGCAGGATGAATGCAGAAGTTGGGGGCCTGCAATAGCACTCCAAAACCTTGCCTCTACAAGCTCTGGTACAAAAACTTCCCTAATACCCAGATTTTGGGGAATCCACTGCTCACATCAAGTGCTTTGAACCCACAAACAGGGGCGGACACTTGAAACCAGCCAGGGGTACCCCAAGCTCTTTTCCCTCAAAGAAGCTTGAAAAAAGAAAAGAGAAAATCAAGCTGCAGTCTCTGGTGGCTGACCCCTCAGTCAGAGGCCTGCAGGTCCACAGAGACAGACCTTCCAGGTCACAAAAATCAATCAATACCGGTTAATTAGAAAACAGAACAAACTCTTACTGTGAAAACAAAGCTACAGTTGCAAGCATAGTAATTTGGCTAGCTGGAAAGAGCCACCATTTGACACAGGTACTCAGGGAAAGTCCCTGGTCTGAAGACTTAGTTAGAAAAGTGGGAGGAAAAAGCACTAAGAAGCTCAGACATTATTTCCATATCCCCAAACAAGGAAAACAAGAAATCCTGACAGACTAGCTAAACTCTTCCCTGCTTACACATTGTAAGAAGTCGCTTTTTGGACAGCGGAGCGTTTCCTGTCTCCCTTGATACTTGGAAGAAACTGGTCGGTACTTGGAAGAAACTTGGAAGAAAATTCCTACCTGCGTTGTTATTGGCTGACCACCCTATACCGGGCTAGGAACAGGAGACATTAGTTCACGTCTTAGTCACCGGATGTTCCTGTTCTGATTATGACAGACCCTGTCACGGGGGTTGGCCAAGCCTCCAGCTGAGCTCTCCCAGTAGCCCACGTTTGAAATACAAGCGCAGCACCCGGGTGGTAACTTCCAGCACCAACATCACACCTGCCTGTGAGCAGCAGAAGCAGAATGGGCCTGGCACTGGGGACTGGCCCGGAGCCCTCGGTCTGGGGTTCTCGTCGGCAGGGAGACTCACTCCTTCAGTCTCAGCTACTTCCTGCCCTGCGCGTGGTTCCTGCCAGTGGGGAGGCGGCGTCACACGCTGCCGGGTGGGGAAGGCAGAGGGGGTTTCCGGGTGGGTCCCGCTCTCAGTCCTTTCCGCGCAGACATCGTGGGTGCTAGAGCCGCTGGACCCATCTGCTCAGGCCCGGGTGGGGGATGGAACATGGGGCATGTTCTCCAGTGGCCCCTCTGCTCACTCCACAAGCGCTGGAATGGGCTCTGCAGGGCTCTGCGGGTTTCTCAGTCAAAGCTCCCCTGGGTGCAGCGGCCGTGAGCTCTAGGGGCCTGTGATACCTAGGATCCAACAACATTCCTGGCTCGTGGACCCGGCTCCACTAAAGTTTGAGGCTGGGGCTCTCTCCTGCCCCTTCCCCACTGCCTCCGGTTGTTTTACTCCTAGACTCATAAACTTTAAGGTCAGAAGGGACCATTATGATCATCTAGTCTGACCCTCTGCACAGTGCAGGCCACAGAATCTCACCCACCCCTCCCAGAATAATCCTCTCACCTATATCTCAGATATTGAAGCCTTCAAATACTTTGAAGACCCCAAGATGCAGAGAATCCTCCAGCTGTGATCTGTACCCCATGCTACAGAGGAAGGCGAAAAACCTCCAGGGCCTCTGCCAATCTATCCTGGAGGAAAATTCCTTCCCGACCCCAAATATGGCGACCAGCTAAACCCTGAGCATGTGGGCAAGACTCACCAGCCAGACACCCAGAAAGTTCTCTATAGTAACTCCTAAAAGAGCCCAGGTTCACCTCCTGTCACCAGGGACAAGGGGGCTAAAGGACCCTCCCACCCACCCTCACTCTGTGTGCGGCGGCAGCACGTCCCTGAGGCGCCTGGGTGGGAGGGGTGTCTCCTCAGGCTGCCACCACCTGAGCACCCCTGGGGCCAATGGGAGGTGCGGGGGCGAGCCCAGTGGGCAGCAGCTCACGGAAACCCTCTGGCCTAAGAGCTGCTGCTGGAGGGGGGGTGGGTCACTGTGACGGACCGGGCCGGGTCTGGTCACCACTGAGAGCGTCGGCTGAGGGCGAATTGCTCAGAACAAGAGCAAATTAGTCGAAACAATAGTTAAGAATAAAATTGTGAGGCATGTAGAAGAACATAATTTGTTGGACAAATGTCAACGTGGCTTTCTGTAAAGGGAAATCCTGTCTTACTAATCTATTAGGGTATGTCTACACTACAGAGTTAGTTCGAGCTAATGGACATTAGTTCGAACTAACTTTCCTAGGCGCTACACTAGCGCTCTGCTAGTTCGAACTTAATTCGAACTAGCGGAGCGCTTAGTTCGAACTAGGAAAACCTCATTTTACGAGGATTAATCCTAGTTCGAACTAGCTAGTTTGAATTAAGGGGTGTGTAGCCCCTTAATTCGAACTAGTGGGAGGCTAGCCCTCCCCAGGTTTCCCTGGTGGCCACTCTGGCCAACACCAGAGAAACTCTATGTCCCCCTCCCGGCCCTGGACCCCTGCCCGTGCCAGGTGCAAGCCTGCCAGCACCCAGCCAGCAGACCCTGCACCTGGCACGGCTCGAGCCAGCCACCCGCTGCCCCCCCAGCCCTCCCCCTCTTCCCGGGACCAGGCTGGCGGCTCCCGGGAGCTTGCCCGGGACCGCAAGAGGCGAGCACGCGCCTGTGCTAGTGCGGACATCGTGGACTTTGTCCACGATCTCTGCAGTAGGCACAGGAAAGTGGCCGTCTAGGGCAGGAGAGCTGCCAGCTTGGCCACCCAGGAGCAGGTGTGCATGAAAATCAAGGGGGTCCACTGAGACCCCCGACCCTGAGCCCTGAGCTTACAATGGCCGTCCTGGGTCAGACCAAAGGTCCATCTAGCCCAGTAGCCTGTCTGCCGACAGCGGCCAACCCCAGGGACTCTGGAGGGGATGGATCGAAGACAGTGACCAAGCCATTTGTCTCGTGCCATCCCTCTCCAGCCTTCCACAAAACTTGGGCAGGGACACCACTCCTACCCCCTGGTTAATAGCACTCCATGGACCCAACCTCCATGACTTGATTTCACGTCCCTTTAAACTCTGTTCCAGTTCTAGCCTTCAGAGCCTCCTGCAGCCAGGAGTTCCACAGGTTGACTCTTTGCTTTGTGAAGAACAACTTTCTTTTACTAGTCTGAAGCCTGCTACTCATTCCTTTCCTTTGGTGTCCTCTAGTCCTTCTTTATGGGAACTAATGAAGAACTTTTCTGTATGCACCCTCTCCACCCCACTCCTGCTTTTAGAGACCTCTATCCTGTCCCCCCTCCGTCTCCTCTTTTCTAAGCTGAAAAGTCCCAGTCTCTTTAGCCTCTCTTCATATGGGACCTGTTCCCAACCCCTGATCATTGTAGTTGCCCTCCCCTCTCCCACCTCCTTTTCCCAGTCTCCCCCAGTTTTCTTCAATAAAGACAGATTCCATTTTTGAACACAATTGTCCTTTATTTTGTACATCAAGAAAAGGGGCTAGGAAAGGGTAAGTGGAAGGAGGTGAGGGAGGAATGGGGTACGAGCCCCCGATGGGGACGACTGGGCTGGCTCTGCGGGCTTCTGGGGGTGGAAGCTCTCCTGCAGTCCCCCAATTGCCCCCTCTCTCCAGATCGCAGCCTGCGGCAAGTGCAGCCGGTCTGATAGCCGAGTGGTGTGATGTGCCCAGTGTGGGTACTCCGGGCAATCCAAGCCAGGACTGCTTTGCAAGGGGGGCACCCCTGAGAACTGTCGGTCCGGGGTGGGGGTCGGGACCCTTTAAGCACAGCCCTCGGCTAGCCTGAGACAGCATCTCCATGCTCTAAGTCCTCCTCTCATGTCCTGCCAGCACTGTCTACACTACAACGCTAATTCGAACTAGTTATTTAGTCTGGATTCGTTAGTTCGAATTAACGTAGTAGTGTAGACGTACCCAGAGAGCCTTACCCCTGGAGACTTGCTAATTAGCATAGTCACTGACTGACCATTTCTGGCCCACTGTTCTTTCTCAGAGAATCTTCCAGCATCAACACAGGTTACATATTTATAAATCCACTTACAGATATCACACAAGTAGATGAATAACACAAACACAATCAGTAGAGCACAAGCTTTCATTTGACATCTCACATGGCCTCCTTGGTACAGACTTTGGGACAACCCCTCCCCCCTACACTTGGGTGCAACAGTGACCTGTCTGATCCCCTTAAAATCCAGTAACGTGACACCCCCAACACAAAACTGATGCAGGAAGTGATGCCAGTAACATCAGTGAGGGCATCACATGGGTCCTCCCGCCTTAGACAAGGCATCTGCCACAGTATTCTCCTTCCCGTTTACGTGGACTATGTCCGTGTCGTACTCCTGAAGGACCAGACTCCAGTGGAGTAACCTGGAGTTGGTGCCGTTGGCCTTCTGCAGGCAAGCCAGCGAGGCATGGCTGCTCAGCACAGTGAACCTCCTGTTGTCCAGATAGGGTTTGAGCTGCTTGACAGCCCACACGATGGCATAACACTCCTTCTCAATTGTAGCATAATGCTTCTCCGGGGGGCACAGCTTTTTGCTGAGGAAGGTCACGAGGTGCCTTTTGTCACCTACCCCATCCTGCATCAGCACCGCCCCCAGCCCGATGTCGGATGTTGAAATCCGGGCTGGCCAGCACAGGTTCCTTGGCCAAGACATTCTTTATGCTTTGGAACCCCTGTTCACGGGCCTCCGACCACACCACCCGGTCCGGCCTCTCCTGCTTTGTGAGGTCTGTGATCGGAGCTATGACGTCTCTGACCCCTCTCACAAACCTCCGGTAGTAGCTAGCCAGGCTCACAAATGACTGGAGCTGCATTTTCATTTGGGGGATAGGCCAGTTCTTAATGGCCTCCACCCTCAGGGGTTCAGGACGCACCAACTCACTGCCCACCCTGTGCCCTAGACAATCACTTCGGCAGCCCCCATCCTGCATTTGGACACCTTGACAATCAGGTTGGCTTCCCCGAGCCGCCGCAGCACCACCCCTGTGTGACTGAGGTGATCCCGCCAGGAGTTACTAAAGATGGCCAGGTCATCAAAATAAGTGCTGGAATGGGCTCTGCAGGACCTCCGTGATCAGCCCCAGGAAGGTGGCCCTGGAATTCCGCATGCCAAAGGGCAGCACCTTGAACTCACACAGGCCCGACTCCACTATGCACGCAGATTTGTCCCATGCATCAGCATCTAGGGGACTCTGCCAGTACCCCTAGTCAGGACCAGAGTACTTATAAACACAGTCCCCTCCCCCCAGCGTGTCCAACAGATCCTCTATTCTGAGTGTGGGGAAGGGGTCAGGCTGCGTGACAGCATTCAGCTTCCTCTCGTCCATGCAGAGCCTCGTGGTCCTGTCCTTTTTAGGAACCATCACAATAGGGGATGCCCATGGCCAGCATGCTCTCCACAGCCTCCTGAATCTGCCTCTGCATCTCCCCCTTGGCCCCATAGGCTCTGCTAGGCGCTGGGCGAGGCAGGGCCTAGTGAGGATGGAATGCGATGTCCTGTCAGCGAGCCCTGGCCTCCTTCACCTTTCGCTCCCTCTCAGCATCCGCCTCCCTCGCCTTTCGACGCACGTCGGCAAGGGCCTTCCCATGTTCCAGCTCGATTCCTTCAATGCCTGCTGCTTTCTAATTTCATCTGCAACAGCATCCCTGGCACCGGGTGGGCACTGCTCCCTTCCCTACTGGTCATTTCGTATTAGCAAAGACCTCAGTTCCGGCTTAAAAGCTTTCTCTCTGAATTCAGTGATTGTCTCCAATCACAAATCTTCTAGAGCCTTTCGGTCAAGACTCGCATGTAGTTGCTGACTCATTGCAGCTGCTCTTTAACCAATCAAACTCTCTACACCCAAAAATAAAATTTAGAACCGCTTGAGGTTCTGATCCAAAGCTTAATTGACCAAGATCTGAGGATCCTGCCGACTATACCACTGTGACGGACCAGGCCAGGTCTGTGCACTGCTAAGGGTGTTGGCTCAGGGTGAATTGCTCAACACAAGGACACTTTACAGCCCCAGACCAGAGACCTTCCCAAACAGGTCACAAACCAGTCAGACCGCGCAAAACCCCTCAGACACCACAGTTCCCTCTGTGCCCCAATCAGCCCTGGGCCTAACACACAGGTGAGGGGATCTAGAACCCAATCCCACCTACCCCGAACGGGTCTTTCCGGTCCCAAAGAACCAGCCACAAATCCCCGGTCACTTAGGGGAGAAACCTGCCTAGGACAAGGGGCTCTATGGAGGGGGATGCAGGGAATGGAGGAAGTGGGGTGGCCCTTGGGGTCCCTGCCCCGCTGAGAGGCTCCCATCTCTCCTCAGGCA
This sequence comes from Pelodiscus sinensis, assembly GCF_052426305.1. Classification (NCBI taxonomy): domain Eukaryota; kingdom Metazoa; phylum Chordata; order Testudines; family Trionychidae; genus Pelodiscus; species Pelodiscus sinensis. The sequence continues at coordinate 7,682,310 of NC_143063.1, read as the reverse complement.
GAGGGGACCAGGGAAGGGCTGAGAGATGGGAGAACCCTCGGCACCGGGTGAGGCTGCTCCACAAAAGGTCTCAGGTGGCTCCTCCGTGCTCACTAGGCCCTGCCAGCCCCCAGGGAGCGAGTGTCCCAGGGCAGCTGCCCAGTGGAAATGCTCAGTCCCAACAGGCTCTGTCCCTGTTCATTGCAGACCCTCGGGGAGCCGCCTGCCTCAGCCCAGCCCACAGCCCTGCTGCTGGAAGCCTTGAAGGCTCTGACGGCCCCCGCCCTGGAGAGCTTTCAGGCGGCAGAGGAGGCGCCGAGAGCCACCGTGTCCCAGCACAGCGCCCGCATGGAGCGAGTAAGAGACGCCCGGCGAGGGGCAGGGCGTGTGGAGAGAGGGGCTGGGAGAACTGGCTCTGAGGAAACCGGCCCTGGGGCACAGGGTCAGGGTGCGGGGCAGGTCGGCTCAGCCCCTTTCTAGGAGGCTCTGAGCATCAGTCGCTCCCCTGCTCAATTAAGCCCCATCGCCCGCCGGGGAGGCAGGAATTGGACCCGCGAGACACCCGGGAACTGGAGCCCAGAGCGGCTTGTTGACTTCCCAAGGCTGCGCTGGGGGCAGCGGCAGGGTCAGCAAATGACCCCAGGAGAAGGCCTTGTCCAGGGCCCCTAGAACCAACCTGCCTCGTGGGGCGTGCGGCCGCGTTCCTGCAGTTGGCTCTGCTGGGAATTCTCAGCCAGGCAGAGCCCTGGGCCCTTCGCCAGGCAGGTCTCTTGGGAAAAAGACTCAGGGGTCACGTTCCCGACAGGCCTCTCAACGGGGCCTTTTCTCCCTCGGCCCCACGCCGGCGACGCTCCTGCCCTTCCCCCAGCGCCGTCTGCAGGTGGGGCGGCCTGGCAGGAGGCCGCTCTCGATCAATCCCCCCTCAGCTGTGTGGCTCCCTCCAGATTGGATACGTCGTGGGAAAGATTTTCAGCTGGCTGCGCGACGTCGGGGATCCCAGAGCCAGAGGAGCCGCGCTGGGGACCATCGCCCTGCTGGCTCGCGCCCACCCCCGGAACGTGGTTCCCGCCTGCGTGGCCCACGCGCTGCCATGGGACAGGTAGGGAGAGGCTGTTACCACCTCAGTCCCTGATTTCCCTTCCCCACCTCCTGCCAGGGCAGAGCGCAGGAAGGGCCTGGCCGGAGACAGGGATGGATCCAGCTCCCTGCTGGGCACAGGGCTGCCCCGGCCTCCTAAGAGAAGATGCCCAGGCCCAGCTCCTGAGGGGACGGCTGCTAAGGGAAGGGAATAAATGCAGAGCTTGTGGAAGGAACTCTCCTGCCTCAGCTTCCCTGCCCCCCAGGGTCTCTTTTGAGAGCCCCTTTCCCGCCCCCTTCCCAGCCTCTCCCTGGGGAGGCAGGAGGGGGCCAAGCAGGGAGGCTCTGATTTTGGTTTCTGACCTTGCAGAGGTGCCAGGGAGCTGTGGAAGGCCGTGGGGGAAGAACCACAGCTCCCCCGGCAGGTGCTGCAGCAGCTGCTGGACGCGCTCCGGAAGAGCCACCGGGAGGAGAGGAGCCGCAGCGTGTCTCTGGCTGTAAGTGACACTGGAGCTGTCCCGTAGGGAACTCACCACTACAGGGAGGATGCTGCATCTGTGGGGGGGAAGGGGGCTTCAACCCCTCTTAGTGTCAGGCCACGGCCCCACTGCACACTGGGCACACAGCCGTGTCACGGGGAGAGCCCCCCTGCTCCCCTCCAGAGGGGGTGTCCGGCCTCTGAGGCCCCTCACTTCGTGGTCAACCCCGCATGCACCACGATGCTCCAAGTCAGCACTGCAGCTCCCTTCACACAGGGCAGTGCGGCCTAGCAGCCGGAGGCAATAACTCCTAGTGGGATTGGTGCGGAGGGGTAGGGGACCCAGGGCGCCCTCTCCACCGGGTCCCAGTCCAGCGCCCTGTCAGCATTGGAGGGGGCACCACTAGCTCTGGGGGAATCAAGTAGAAACTCGCCGAGCACCTGGGGTTTAACTCCCCGCCTGAGCTGCTTTCTGCCAGCTCCTCTCTTGTTGTCTGCGCCGTCTCTTTCCTCCAAACTGGGGCATCTGCTGCGGTTCCCTGCTGACTGGCGATGGCGTCTGGGTGCCCCTGCGCTGCTCCTCAGGAGCCCCAGCAGCACCTCCGTCCCCGTCCGTCAGCCCTGACTGAGCTCGCCACCGGCCTTTCTAGCCACCTCCAGCTGGCGCCTGCCCAGCAGGCCTGTGGGGTAGGACTGTCTCAGCCAGGTAGCCAGGCTGCACCTCTGCAGCTCTAGTGCAGAGATGGGACACTCCGTGTCAGGGGCTGATCCCCGCTCTGAGTGCAGAATTTGGAGGCCGGAAAGAAAAAGTTGTCTCTACAGGCTCTGCTTCCAGAACTCCCCAGGGTCAAAGATTTACTAACTGACAGAGACACAGACAGAGCTGCTGACCTTCCAGGACACAAGAAGCAAATATTGACCTGAAAAAAGTGATTTTTTTTTACCAAAGAAAAGCTACACTGGATAACACAGACTTGGTTGCGCGCTGTGACAGAGCAAGTAAGGAAAACAAATGAAAACACAGAGAAAATCTCTAGGAACAGTTTTCAGAGGGGAAGCAGAGATTCACACAGAGCAATTCAAACCGAAACGAAAAATAAAGAAAAATACCCAAGTTTTTCTGAAATAAGAACAGTTGGAGGGTGAGTTTGTAAGAAGCTCGAGTGTGTGAGAACGACCGATGTGCTTCTCGTTATTTGCAATTCACTTTGCTCTGCCCTTTCTCACCTGCAACCACTTAAATCCCACGGCGTGTACTTAATAAACTCACTTGTATTTACTAGCAAGCGTTGTGTGAACAATTGTGACCTGGGGAGCAATCAGTGTGTCCATCCTCCTTTCACTGTTAAAGGGGGCTTACGGGAACAATTTATTTGGGGGTTGGGTTCCCAGAAGCTGTGCCTGAAACTGCACTCTCCTCAGACCCGCAGGGATTCAGTGTCTGTATTGCTCTTGGGTGGATGGGAGGGAGGGCTCCTGTGCCTTGGCTGGGCGAGACCAGGAGATCTGGCCCAGAGGACGGGGTGGTGAGAAACCCCATAGAGCCAGGAGGAAAGTGTCAGTGGCTTTGCCAGCACTCTGGGAAGCACCCCAAGGAGTCCTCTGTCATAGAGGGATAAGGGATCTTTCGGAAAAGGCTTTATTTTCCACAAGATCAGCGTCTAGACTGGCGCTTTTTTCCGACAAAAGCTCCGTGCGGAAAAAAAGCGGCAGCCATTTTTATGCTAATGAAACGGGGGAGAGTTAAATCCCCACCTCATTAGCAATTGCGATACGTCTAATTTACATCCCTTTTACGGAAAAGGGATGTAGTCTAGACGTAGCCAAACTGTCTCCCTAACTGAGGACTACATGGTGGCAGAGGAGCCACTGAAGCCAGACCCGAAGCCGGAGCATCCGAGAGAGTGACACAAGCAGCACGGCCGGGGTCCCTACAACTGGGTCACGAGGATCGGAACTGACCCGACAGAAGTTCCCATAGACCCAGGTCAAGTAGTTTGGGATCTTGGGGGGATTTCGTGGAAGAGCAAAGGAGCGATCCAACCTTCGGAAGGCCTGGGAGCAAGTGACAGGCACGATCCAGACAGATGGTCAACCCCAGAGCCGGACCCAGGGATCCCGGTTTGAGATCAGCAAGGACCTTCCTCATGAGCATTAGCCCAGAAGGCACAAGCAGCCCAGTACGACGGGGGAGCGAAAACGAGGACCTGAAACCCGGGATGTGATGGAAAGCCAGTCGCCGGGAGCAACGTGGGGTCTGCACCGACACCGCTTCGACCTCCCGGCATCGCCCCGGCTCCCTGCTGCTTGTGGCGCTGGAGTTACTCAGGCGGCAGAGGGGCAGTGATGCTCCCCCGGTCACGTCTGGCAAGCTGAAGGGCGGGGCTAGGCCATGAAGACAGAGAACGGGAAATAACGTCACCCGGACTCTTCCGACCTTTCCAGGAGGTTCCCTTCTGCGTCCATTCTAGGAACAGGAGACGGTTCAGGGGCCATCACATCTCCCTTCCCCCCAGAGGATCTCATCCTCCTTCCTCATAAGCCGCAAGGAAATGGAAAATGGAAGCAGGATGACAGCCAAAGCCATGGGAGCGGATGGGCAGGTGGGGACAGCTCAGTGACATTTCTGTCTCCTGTCTCCAGGCAATGGACACGCTGTACGAGATCCTTTTCCTCTGGGGATACCGAGAAGCCATCCTGGAAATGTTTCCCCAGCTCCTCCTCGTCTGCGTCAGGCAGGTGCAGTACGTGCTGGACCTGTGCCTGCCAGGGACTTGGAGGGCCCAGAAGACATCCAGCCCGGAGGGATCCAGCCACCTCAGCCCCTTGAGGTAACGGCGGAAAGGAAGGGGAAGAACAGATTTGTTCTGCTCAGCCCCTGTGGGACCTGCCTGGCCCTCTGCTGTGCGTGTCCCTACAGCCCAGGGGCAACTCTGGGCAGGTCCGTGTGGAGGGAGTGGTGTTGGGCGCCCGTGTGCATGTGAGCCACACTTGCTCCTCTGACTCCGACCACAGTCCAGGGGCCCCGTCGGCACGTCCCCATGTGCTCCCGGCCGAGGGGTCAGGGCTTTTCTCCGTGCCTGTTGAGCCCGCTGGACCTCTGTCCCACAAGACCCCACCCCAGGACAGCGTGGCCAGAGCACACACAGAGTGCACAAGACCGGCGGGGGGGGCCATGTCACAGGCAGGCAGGACGAGGAGGGGCCCGTGACGCTGATTCCACGGGGACAACCAGGGAACCACCTGGCTAGAAACTCGATGAGTCTGTGGCATGGCCAGGGCCCGTTGGGCAGGGCCGTGCCCTCACACGGTGCTGGGTCCATCCCGGGGGAGGCCGGCTGCTGCTGACCACGCCGGGTGTCCCAGGCCTTGTGCGGTTTGCGCTGCGTGGGGCTGGGGTCGAGTTCTGACACCCGGACTTTTTATTGCCTCTAGCACCTCCCTGGAGGCCGTGAAGACCCTTTTCTCCATGCCCAGATACTGGAAGGAATTTGCCAGTATCCAGTTGCAGCAGGGCTGGGACATGATGGCCTCCCGCCAGCGCTTCTCCCAAGGGGTGGGCTTGATCGCAAGGTAGAGTCTGGGCAATGGGAGCTCAGTGGGAGACCCTCCTCTGCCCCCGCCGGCCCTCTCAGCCCCGCCATGGGAGAGCGACGCTCTCTCCCTTTGGTAACTCCGGGTATTTTCTCTGTCCTGTTCCAGGGCCATGGTGGAGCACCAGACCCCACAGCTCCCTGCGGTGCTCAGAGAGGCCATCGCCGTCATGCAGAGTCAGGAGGAGCAGCCCCAGAGAAATATCGCCCTGACTTTCTGCACCGAGGTGAGATTCCGGAGCCGCCAGGCACGTGTGGGCTTGTGCAGAGCAGCTCAGTCCCGTCCCAGGCAGGCAGGCAGGCACCGGGGCCCATCGCCAGCAGCTCGGCAACGCCACAGCCAGCCGGCTCCTCTGCCCACGTGGATCCTAGTGGGGCCGGGCAGAGTGGTGGGGGGCAGGGTGAGATTGCTCCTGGCTGGATGTGCCTCCGTGGGACCATGTGACAAGAGAAGATGTTTCTCCAGCGCCCTGAGACCGGGCCTCTCTCCTCGCCTTTGCCTGGGGTTTCATTTTCTTCTGCCACGGCTCGCTCCAGGAAACGCTGCGATGTCCAGAGATTCCCCTTTCCCTGGGCTTCATTAGGGGCTTGTGCATTAGTCGCCCTTCTGGGAATGGACCATGTCAAACACCAGCCGCTGGCTCCTTACCCCCAGAGATTTTGAGTGGCAGGAAGTGACCAGCTGGCAAAGATGCTGGCGCACGAACAGACCGAGAGGCAGATTTCTGCTGCTGCAGCTGATGTTGATTTTCTCTTTCCAGTTTCTCCGGAGTCCTTCCATCCTCACCACAGTCACCAGATCGGAGCTCCAGGAACAGCTGATGGAATGGACCAAAGATCCCAATCCGGAGATACGGAGGCTCTGTCTGCAGGGCCTGGGCAGTATCATCTTCCAGCCAGAGAAGGTGAGGGGCAGGGCTTGCCCAGGTGAGACGTTGCTGCACTGGGAGATAACAGACACATCACTGTTGCAACCCCTGTTCTATGCCGTTACTGAGCAAGCCAGGCGTGAGGTGTCCCTGCTCCCTGGTGCGGGCAGAGCATGGTCGGTGGAGGCAGTGGGGGAGGGGAAGGAGACTCAGGGCGTCGCTCAGGGCAATGGGGGGAGAATGTCGGCTGACAACAAGCCCAAGCTCGGCAAGGACAGACGAGTCGGGGGGCGGGGTCAGAGCTCGGGGGGCAGGGCCTGGAGCGGCTCCAGGCAGGCGACAGGGTGACTCTGCTCAAGGGCCAGGGGTGCAAAGCACCTGCCAGAGCGGCAGGAGAACGACTTTCTCCCCCGCTGGGGGCTGGCCGATGGGGGGATGGTCCAGCCGCTGCCCAGGCTCTGTCCCAGGCCAGGCGTGAGCTGCCTTCTGCCTTCCTGCAGGGGCAGTTGTTACGGGCCCAGCTGCCAGGGACCATCGCCATGTTCTGCGCCAGGAACGCATGGACTGTCCTGGAGGCCCTGAAGGACGCGGCAGACGCCAGCTACCTGCTCGCCGGGGAGGGGCTTGGCTCCATCTCCCAGGACATGGCAGTCAGCCTGCGCCCGCTCATTGACCACGTAAGGCCGGGACCCCGGAGAAGCACATTCCCCCTCCCCTGATGTCCTGGTATGACCCTGCCCAGCCCCTCCCTGCCCCCCAGGCCAGCCACACAGCACCCAAGGGGGCCCCTGCCAAGGGTGGGGAGTCTCCTACTCAGCCCCCTCCCTGGCAGAGCCCTTCTGGGAAATGGGGGCGCCAAGCTCCCAGCCCTGCTGCAGCCTCCCCTCCCACCCTCCTGTGCCCAGCCCCTCCCCGAGCCCCAAGGAGGCAGGCGGGAGCCTCAGGTCCCAGTGCCCCGGGAGGGGAGGCCAGAGCATCCTCTGTGGCCGGGGACCTGGGCCTTCCCTCAGCCCCCTCAGGCCTTGCTGGGGAAGGAAGCAGGGAAGGGGCAATGGGAGGGGAGGGGAGGGATGGGGAAGAGGGACGGGGACGGAGGGACCCGGGAAGTGCAGCAGGAATGAGGTGAGGATGGAGATTCCTCGTAACTTGCCCCTTTCCACCCTTCACCCCCCCCATGCTCAGTGGCTCCCCTGCCTGGCACTGCACAGGGGTGGGCTGGGTCTCTCCAGGCCGGGCGGACGGGGGAGAAGAACATGGAGAGATTGGCCCCTCTCTGGACTCCAGGCGGCTGGGGGGCTGGGTGCAGGAAGCTCTCCACACACATTGCACCATGGACCTCTGGGTCTCAGCCCTGGCCAGCGCACAGTGTCTGTGGGGCTGCCTGGTGGTTGCGGCTTCCTCAGGCCAGGGCGGGTCCCAGTCGGGGTGCTGGAGCCGTGTGCGATTTGCGGCCGTCAGGCCCCTGACCCTGGGACACGGCCTGGCTCTCACGGGCTTCCCCGCCCCGCGTGTCCTTACCAGGAGAGGGGCAATGTCCGCTCAGCCGCCATCTCACTGCTGGGCACCATGCTGGGCGGGGTGAAGGGCCCGGACAGACCCCGCGTGCGGCAGGAACTCACCCGCTGCCTGCTCCCGCTGCTGCTCCACCTGGCAGACGAGGAGCAGAGAGTGATCCTGGTAAGTGCCCCCTCGGTATGTCCCGGAGAGCAAAGCGCCAGAGTCCCCCGGGCCCCACCCCTCTCCAGAGCCCCTGCCCAGCCAGGACCATTGGGGACATGCAGGGAGGCCTGAGGGGGGCCCCTTGGCTCTGACTCTCTGGGATCCCAGAGCCCCGGCGCTGCTGTCTCTACGCAGAAGGGCCGAGCTGTGGAGATCCCGTCTGGCTCTCGCCAGCCAATGCTCAGCTCCCGCCCGAGCAGCGTCCCCTGCAGAACAAGGGGCAGGAGGCTCCCCAGGCAGAGTAGGAACCCAAGGGGCAGGGAGGAGGGGACGCGCCCCAGACGCTCCCTCTCTCAGCGAGGCCCCTCTCGCTCTCCCCTCGTGCTGCAGAGCTGCAAAGCGACGCTCTTCCGCTGCGCCGTGTTCCTCGGCTGGGCCCATCTCAAGAGTCTCTTCTGCAGCCTGGCCTGGGATGGCTCCTCGCGGCTCTTGCCCGGCGTCGGGAAGTGCCTGGTAGGTGAATTCTGTGGGCCCGGGGAGCGGTGACCGGGGAGCTCAGGGAGACCTTTCTTCCCCCACACCGAGTGCCCAGGGGGATTCTCCCCCGCTCGTCACACAGGGAGCAGAGGCAGCCCCCCCAGAGGGGCTCAGCATTTCCTCAGTTGTTTTCCAATCCCACCCTTTCCACTGCCCCCATCTCCCAAACTTAGCGCTGCCCCTGCCACCTGACCGTGGGCTCCTGCCCCTCTCCTGTGCCCAGCTTGGAAATGCTCTTCCCCAAGGGCCCGACTCCGGACATCTGGGCTCCTACTGGCTCTTGCCCTGGCTTCCCTCTGTGCTTCAGCGACCCTGGCCTGTCAGCTGTAGGTTGATCACTTTGTCTGGTCTGAGCATGTCTCCTGCTCTGCTCCTAGATGAAGAATTACAAGAGGAACTTCCCCAGGTTCCTGTTCCAGGCCTTAGAGTATCTGGAAAGCTCCCAGGCGTCCATCAGACATTCTGCAGCCCTCTTCATCGGTAAGCAAAGCAGCCCCCGGGAGCTGTTCCAGGGCTGTTAGAGTTAATAAAATCTGCACATGGACAAAAAGGGGTTTCAGGACAAGCATCAGCCAGCACCTCAGGCGCCTGCTGCAACTGCAGCTGTGAAACAGGGATGGAACATAGACGAGTTAATTGAATAAAATATCAGTGCTATTGTGTTTGGGTGTGTGATTTCGTTCCTCCCGTCCCTGGCGTACTGCTGCTCGGTCTGCAGCTTGCCCAGGTAAGGAGTATCACGTGCTCTTTCCTAAATGACTAGAAGTCAAGTTGTCTAAAAGAATTGCACCCGGTGTGCCCTCTGAGACGGCGTGAAATGCTGCTCCGAGCTCTCAATGAACATTACGGGGGAGGGAGAGCTCAGTGCTTCGAGCATTGTCTTACTGAACCCAGGGTTATGAGTCAGTCTTTGAGGGGACGGTTTAGGAATCTGGGGCAAATCTGTCAGGGATGGTACTTGGTCCAGCTGCGCGGGCAGGGGGCCGGACCTGATGGCGTCTCAAGGTCCCTTTGAATTCCAAAGTTCTCTGTTTTACTGCTCAGATTTGCACTCTTGTTTGAAGAAATATGGGAACCATTAAAAAATTCAATGGCGATTAATCGCAGGCTTAACCGTGTGCACCTCCCCTTTGAGTTCAATCTTCGTCGCCACTCGGCCTTTCAGTGATTCCTGGGGTCGGATGCTTTCTCCATTGTGTTTTGCATCACACTGAAGGACTGTCTTGAATTTCCCAAGGGCTGTCTTATGGGAATGGCTGACTCTTTAGTAATTTGCAGGGATGACACTGAAACAGTGTGAGCGCCATTCAATTCCTTGTCTGTGTAGGAGAAACCATCCACCATTACTGTGACCTGTTGTCAAAAAGAGTGACTGCAGCTGGTGTCACCCGCCTGTGTGAAGGTAAGGAAATACCTCTGGGCGTTTGGGCATCTGTGGGCAGTATGAGGCCTGAACACAGATGTCACAGTGTCCCTCTGGGTCTGAGGACAGTGCTGAAGGGAGAAGAGTGGTCTTGCTGGTAGGACATAAGAATGGGAGTCGGGAGCTTTGAGCCACCAGGAGCAACTCTGTGCCTCACCTTCCCCATCCGTGAAATGGGGGTAAGAACAGAAAGGCTCTCAAGGACAGCTGGCCAGAATGGAAAAGGACCCTCACTATGACGAGGAATTAGTAGGAGGAGAAGGATTCTTACCCTGTCAGAAAAGTTTGCATTGTCTCCTCCCCAAGGACCTTCACCCAGAGATTGATTCTTAGCTCCTACGGTATCCTGCCAGGCCCCCTGGGAACTCCTTTCCCTGCCACCTCTGGAGCACTGAAGGCGGCACAAATGCACAAAGGGTTCAGTAGAAGTGAGGAGCCTAAACCCTTTCTGCGGATGGGCGCCTGAATGTCAGAGTCACGGTTGTTGTCGTGTTCCCGGGGCAAAGGCCATTGGGAAGCAGAGGTTTCCCAGGCATCAGTTACAGCAGCTCTGTGGGGTTTCCAACCTGTTTCCTCTTTGTTTCAGCTTTTCAGCAACAGCCTTTAAAATCGGACAGGGACACGTGGCTCATCCTGAACGAACATCGGCAATGGCTGCAGAAGCTTGCGAGCCGCGTGTTGGGTGCTTCTTACGACATGGGAGCGGCACCGACACAGAAGGACTCTTCCTCCTGCCACGGTAGGTACCACAGACGGGAGCAGCTCTTTGGAGCGGGGAGGCAGGTTCCGTGGGGCGAGAGGGGCCGTGAGGGGTGGCAGGAGCGACGCGGTGTCCTGGAGTCACCGGGGGCCGCTCGCGTGGGGGCTGGAGCTGAGGGAAATTGTTCCTACCACGGCCCTGCCCCAGACGACCCCCCCCCGCAATTTTGGGTTCCATGCGCGATGGCCCAGCCCCCCAGCCACAGCTTCTCCATGGGATCCCCTCCGTCAGCAGCGCACGGAGAGAGGGGGATTCTCCAGGACTCCCTTCGGCCATCGCCAGCCCCAGGGGAGCACCGGCCGGGGGAGGGGCTGGGCTCTCTCAGGGATGCCGGCTCTCAGGGAAATGGCAAAGGGGGAGGAAGGGGAACCTGCCCTGGTCCAGATTCTCCCCCTTGACAATTGTGTCCTTCTCATCTGTGCTCCTGCCCTGTCTCCTCTGACAGACACCGGCTGAGCCCACCGCTCCCCGGCCTGGCCGGGAGACCAAGCAGCTGGGACACCACAAGGATCCGGAAGGGGCAGAGCTGCACATGACGGGGAACCAGCCGCGACCGGGACCAGGAGCCGTTCAACCCACAGGCCAGAGGACGCCAAGCCCCTCCCCGGCCCTGCGGCGCGTCCACAAGAACCGAGGATCCGCTCCTGGCCCAGAGACTTGCAGCTGTCGTGGACTTTTGCTTGTTCCCCAACATTTGTCCTGCCCGACACCCCAGGACATGGCTTGTGAGTCACCATCAGACCCACCCATCTCCGGGCCCTTCCCACCGGCCTCTGCCCATCTGGGTGGGTCTCTCTCGTCGTCCGTCTGCCTTCCCACAAAGACCAGCATGGGACCACTCTCCTGGGGGGCACTGGGACTGCGCGCGTTCTGGGGTCCGCGGTGGGGGAGGGGTTGGGGTTGCGCGTTCTGGGGTCCGCGGTGGGGAGGGGTTGGGGTTGCACGTTCTAGGGTGCGCGGTGGGGAGGGGTTGGGGTTGCGCGTTCTGGGGTGCGCGGTGGGGAGGGGTTGGGGTTGCGCGTTCTGGGGTGCACGGTGGGGGAGGGGTTGGGGCTGCCCAGCATTCTGGGACTGGGGTGGGAAGCTGAGGCTGGCCGGCTGCTCTGGGGCTTGTGGGGATGCCAGGGCACCGGGCACCCTGAGGGCTGGTGTGGGAGGGTAGAAATCTGGGGCTGGGCAGCCACCAGTGTGGGGAGGAGAGGGCAGGCCAGGGCAGGGCAGGGGAGGGGCAGTAGCCTGGAGGTTTGGGGGTGCGGAGCCTTGGGAAGAAGGGGCGGGGCTGAGGTTTGCCTTCCCTCGTCAGCCGTTCGCCCGCTGCCCATGCCTCCCACTGCTCTCTGCCAGTCGGGTAGAGGCCCTGGAGAGAGGGGACATGCCCAGGCACAGAAGTGCTGTGGTCATGTGCCCCGGCCACAAGAGACTCCTCTGACCCTCCAAGAAACCTCACAGAGCCCTCTGCCAACTGGGGCGGGTTTCACCCCTTCCCCATCTCAGAAGGCCACGTGGGGAATTCTTGGAGGGGTCTTGGACCCTCTTGTGGTTTTATCCCCGTGGATCTGCCTCGGGAATGGATTTCACCAATTGGTGACGGGTGCGGGGCAGGGACCCATCTGGAAGTGGGTCAGGGGACCCCTCTGAGGACTCCTCTCCCGCCCTCCACCAGTCACTGTGGCCCCTGCCCGTAGGACCAGCGAGGGAGGGGACTGCACCACATGGGGGAAGTGCCGCGGTCTGGGGCCCTGCCCGCAAGAGGGTCCTGTGACCCCTCCAAGGAGTCTCTCCACCGTCCGCTCCCTACCAGTGAGGGTCACACCCTCCCCCCCACCTCAGGCCAGCTCAGAAGGGAAACGTGCACCAGTCAGAGCAGCCAGTGCCCGACAGCCTAGGCCAGAAGCCTCCATCTCTGGAGCTGAGCAGCCGGCCGGCACCATCGCCCTGGACGCCCCAGCGCAACAGTGCGAGGAAGAGCCCGTCTCGCTCCCTGGACGTCTTTCCAGAACTCAGCGCCTGGCCCTTCGGGCTGCCCCTCTGACTGGTGCACGTTTCCCTTCCGAGCTGGCGTGGGAGAGGGGGTGACCCTCACTGGTAGGGAGGGGACGGTGGAGAGACTCCTTGGAGGAGTCACAGGACCCTCTTGCGGGGAGGGTCCGAGACCGTGGCACTTCCCCCATGTGGTGCAGTCCCCTCCCTCGCTGGTCCTACCGGCAGGGGCCACAGTGACTGGTGGAGGGCGGGAGAGGAGTCCTCAGAGGGGTCCCGTGACCCACTTCCCAATGGGACACTCTGCCCCCCGTCGGAGGGACAACTCCCAGCCTGGCTGCATTACACCAGTCACTGGGGACAGACCCGCAGTCACGGCGCGCTCCGCTTAGACAGGGCTGACTCCCACGCACGACGCCGCAAAGGGGTTAGGGTGGGAGCCAGTTAGGATCCGGCCCATCGGTCAAACCCACTCTCGGGGCGGCGCTACGGGGCCACGTTCCCTCTCAGGTGCAGAATGACCTTTGTTAGGTGCGGCAGGGGGCACAGGGCAGGGGCAGCGGTACTTGTTCTGGCTGGGGGCAGCCTCGGGGCACGGCCGGGGATGGAGGATATGCGGCGCGGGGGAATTATCTGAACTCCTGGACTAATAAATGTATCTCTGCTGTAGACCCTGCGTTGCTGTGAATTCCTCTGTCGCGACAAAGATTGTGTTTGATGTTTGTTTGTCTTGTGGGGTTTGTCTTATTGCTGCCTTGTGCTGTGTTGTGTTAAACACAAATCCCGCGTTAGGCAGAAACGGATTAATAGGCATTGCTGACTGTATCTGCAGAAGCTATTGTCTCAGCAGGGCAGAGGCCCAGCAATGCCAGGCACAGCAGCTCCTGCGCGACGTGGGGACGCTTCTGCCCCAGTGGGGGGGGGGAGGCAGCTCTCTGCCTGGGGACCCGCCCGGCCTGTCTCCCCAGGAACCTCTCAGCAGCTGTATCCTGCCACAAGCCGTGAGCAGCCGTGAGCGTGGGCAACGCAGCCTCTGGTCATAGGACAGGCAGCTCCCTCCTGGAGCCCCTGGCCAGCTCCCTCCCGGCCTGAGCCACACAAGAACCCAGGCGTCCTGGGCCAGACAGCTGACCATGAGTGTGTGGGGGGGGTGACATCTCCCAGCTCATGATCCCCCAGCACTTCACAGACGTTCCTGAAGCCTCCTGCCCTGGGCCGTGGGAACTGGAGAGCACCCAGCTCCCCCCAGGAACACCCAGTTCCCTTGCACTCTCCAGACCTCAGCTGGCCGCTGCCAGTCCCTCTCTCTAGCCCGTTTCTGGGCTCACTGCAGTCCCTCCTGGCCACTCCTCCCTGGCAAAGGGTGCGGACCTGCTACCTCTGCAACCCTGCCTTCAGGCCTTACGGCCTGGGGCTTCCCCCGCCCAAGCCCTCCCAGCCTGCCATGTCTGCTGTCGTACCTCGGTGTTTTGTACCTCGGTACCTTCGGTGGTCTGGACTGTCAGTGTCAGCGTCGTCTGGTCAGGGTCGTCCTGGCGCGCTCCTGACAGGACCTCTACCCCGTCGGTGATAATAAACTCTCGGCTGCGTGCGTAACAATCGGTACTCCCTTTATCTAGAGTGTTAGACCCCGTGCACTTGGGTCAACACCGGAGATCTCTGAGAGGCCCCGGAAACGACAGATGCAGGCAAGGTTTGAAATCAGTCGAGCAGGTTGAAGCTCTACCAGTTGGTAACACAGATCAGTACAATGTGACACCACTGGGCACTATGGCCCGCGTTGACACGGTACCAACACCGGGCAGGCCTATTGCCATATAACAGATATTAACAGCACTTAGTCAAAGTTAAGTTACTGCGCACTCTGTAAGTTTAGGCAATGACACCTGCCGTTCAGGCGCCTAGTGCGCCCCCCCCCCCTCAAGGTCGGCCGGAGAGCACCCTCTGCGGTGTCCTTTTATAGACAGGTACAAACAACTTACATCATTTCTTTACGTACCAGGTTACCACCCTCTGTTGCCTAGTTACCACCCCTCACTGTATGGAAGGGGGGCTCACTTACTATCCTTCATGCTGTCAATTTTGACCCGGTCCTGAACCTACGTCGGTCTGTGCATTAGTTTTTAGGGAGTTTTTGTACCAAGACATTTCTTATTAAGATGTTCCATTACTCCCCTTTGGCTCTCAGTCTGTACCCAGTGCCTCCCTGTGTCCTTCCATGCTCGACCTAACTTACACAATCCCACAGTTATCAATAGGGCTTCTTTCTTGGCTCCTGTGTTACTAAACCAAAGTCTTGCTCACTAGATTGCAGGCCTGTTGCTGTTTCCGTGTTGCAGGCCTTAGGCCTGCTGACTCCATATCACTGACCCTCAGCTTACTACATCTGCCTCTCACGGCCCCGCCCACCACGGCTGCCTCTCGCAGATCCACAGACAGACCTTCCAGGACACAGGAATCAAATCCTCACCTTACAGGAAGTGATTTTTGTTACAAAACAGGAGAGAAATGTGATAAAGAGTACTTGTTTCCTTGATGTTACAGAGCAACTGAGGAAACCGAATTAAAACAGAAAAAACCCTCTGGCACAATGCTCATTTTTTCGGGAAGAATGGCTCTTGCGCAAGGGGGGGGGTTTCACATCTACACAGCTCCTTTTTGTGTAAAAGCCTCTCGTGCAAAAACTGTTGCTAATTAATTATGCAAATGAAGCGTGGCGATAGTCTACTCTGCGCTTCATTTGCACAAGCTTTTGCGGAAAAAGGTTGCGGTATGGACGTAGCCAAAGAGAGCAGGCAGGGAACCTAAATCCAATTCACATTTCAACCCTCTGTCTCGATTGGTTCTCCTGGCCCCCTGGCTGACACCTTTGCTAGGTACCTGAATTAACCCTTTAATCAGCGGGTGCTGGTCAGCACTCCTCCTGTTCATGACACCTTCCCATGGGCCCGCCTCCATGTCGTAGAGCTCAGCAGTTTGGCATTGGCCCCTTTCCTCTGGTGCAGCCAGGTGAGGGGAGAGTGGTCGGTTACACTGTCAGAGCCGCCCAAATAGCTATCTAAGGGTTGGAGTATTGTGTCCTGTTCTGGGCATCACATTTCAAGAAAGATGTGGAGAAACTGGAGAGGGTCTTGAGAAGAGCAACAAGAATAATTAAAGGTCTAGAGAACATGACCTATGAGGGAAGGCTGAAAGAATTGGGTTTGTCTAGTTTAGAAAAGAGAAGATTGGGGGGGACAGGATAGCCATTTTCAGGTATCTAAAAGGGTGTCATAAGGAGGAGAGAGAAAACTTGTTCATCTTTGCCTCTGAGGATAGAACAAGAAGCAATGGGCTTAAACTGCAGCAAGGCAGCTTTTAGTTGGACATTAGGAAAAAGTTCCTAGCTATCAGAGTGGTTAAACACTGGAATAAATTGCCCAGGGAGGTTGTGGAATCCCCATCTCTGGGAATATTTAAGAGTAGGTTAGATAAATGTCTATCAGGGATGGTTTAGACAGTATTTGGTCCTGCCATGAGGGCAGGGGACTGGACTCAATGACCTCTCGAGGTCCCTCCCAGTCCTTGTATTCTATGATACTATCATCTGGTGGCGCATTTTTATTCATCAAAGGGCCAATTAAGGTGAATCGAACATATGACCAATTTATGAAGGGTAATTTACAAAATAGGGGATTCAGCGGATATTAAAAAATGGTTAACGACAACCAATAAACAGTACAAGCGACGAGGAGTCCTGCGGCACCTTATAGACTAACTGAAGTGTAGGAGCATAAGCTTTCGTGGGCAAAGACCCACTTTGTCAGATGCAAACAGTACAGTAATCAATTCCCAAAAATCACAAGGAAAAGGAAAATTTCGGCTGAGTCCAATTGGCATGGTCCGTGTAATAACCAAAGTTTATAGCAGCCTTCTTGAAAGTTCCCAGACTGTCGCTCAGGAGCTCAAATCTCGCAGCTCACCGAGAGCTTTGAGAGGAGGCCTGAGAAGAGCCCTCCGAGTCCTCTTCCCTGCCGATGGTAAGTAGTTCTCAGGGTGGCTGGCGATGGTCTTCAGTGGAGTCTCCCGTAAGGCTGCAGTTGTCTTGATCCGGAGTCTGATGTCCCAGAGGCAGGGTGCGCGGGGTTTTCCTCACAGGACAGACATCCCCAAACTGTCCAGCTATCGGCCTTTTATCCCGTCTCAGGCGGGAAATCCCTGCGAGGGAAACCCCTCAGAGTCTGCCCCTGCTAGGGAGACCCTGTGTGTGAACTGCTGAGGTAAAGCCAGGTCAGACTGGACAGTGTGTGTTTGTGAGAATGACAGAGACACACACACTGAGAGTGACAGAGATTTGTGCATTGCCGAGCTCCCTCCATGCCCTGCTCTCTGTGTGGAGATAGGGCATAAGAGTAGAGGGAGGGAGGAACACCCTGACATCAGAGCCCCCCCCTTCTCCTTCCCACACCCTGCACAGCAAGCAGGAGGATACCAAGGGGGCAGCTTCAATGCAGAAGGCAGGAGCAGCATGAAAATGGAGAGAGGAGCAACTGAAGCGTTAGCCCTTGAGAGCTTCCTGGACAAACCAGCCAGGATCATCGGCCAGAGGCTCTGAGATCTGTCATTAGACCCCGATCCACTGCTCGGTGAGCACTGCTCGACTATTTCTGCTGCTGCCGCTTCTTCTGTTGCTGCTCCTTCTCCTGCCCCTGCTTGTTTTCATGTTTCTTCTTCTGTTTGTGCTGCTGCTTCTTTGGCTACTTTTTCTTCTGTTGTTTCTTTTGCTGATTCTTCTTCTGCTTTTGCTCCTTCTTCCTCTGTGGCTGCTACTTACTCTGCTCTTGCCTCTTCTGCTGCTGCTTTTCTTCTTCTTCTGGGCTGTGTCTACACTGCACCCCTTTTCCGGAAAGGGATGCAGATGAGACAAGTCGGAATTGCAAATGCAGCGGGGATTTAAATTTTTCCCGCTCCATTTGCATGAACATGGCTGCCGCTTTTTTCCGGCTCGGGGCTTTGCCGGAAAAAAGCGCCAGTCTAGACAGGGATCTTTTGGGGAAAAAGCCTTTTCCGAAAGGTCCCTTATTCCTTTTAAAATCAGGACACAGCCCTGCTGCTGCTGCTATTTCCTCTTTCTTCGGCTGCTGCTTCTTCAGCTTCTCCTATTCCTGCCTCTGCTTCTGCTGTTCCTGCTGCTCTTTTCTTCTTCTGCTGCTGCTGCCTCTTTTCTTCTTTGTTTCTTCTACTGCTTCTGCAGCTGCTGCTGCTTCTCTGGCTGCTGCTGCTCCTTCTTTTTCTGTGGATACTTCTGCTGTTGCTGCTATTGTGCTACTTCTTCTTCTCCATCTGGTGTTTGTTTCCTGTTGCTACTCTTTCTGCTGCTGCTACTTCTTTTTCTGTTCCTTCTTCTGCTGCTGCTGTTCTTCTTCTGCAGTGCTGCTGTTTCTGCTGCTTCATCTGCTTCTATGGTTCCTTCTGTGGCTGCTCCTATTTGTTTTTCTGCTTCTCCTTCTTCTGTTTGTGCTTCTGCTTCTTCTGTGGCTGCTGCTGTTTTCTTTCTTTCTTCTGCTGCTGCTGTTTCTACTTCTCTCAGGGTATGTCTACATTTGCCCCCTAGTTCGGAATAGGGAGGCAAATGAAGCATACCGAAGTTGCAAATGAAGTGTGGGATTTAAATATCCCATGCTTGATTAGCATATTTGCAGCCGGTCGCCATTTTAAAATGCCAGTCGCCCGATTTAATCTCGCGCTTCATTAGCAACTTGGGTATGCTTCATTTGCCTCCCCTGTCCGAACTAGGGGACAAGTGTAGACACACCCCACTCAATAAGGAGCAGCCAGAGATCATGACGCAGGGATGATCCCCAAAGCCTTATTCTGCCCCTCTAATAGAGCTGGCGGGAAGTGTGTGTGTGGGGGGGGTAACCCACAGAAATTAGGAGCCTGCTGGAAGTCTCCAGAGAGCTGTCACCTCTGCACCTGGGAAGGGAAGGGGGAGGGGCTGGCTCCTCAGGGGCTGGGCCTGGGCATCTTCTCTCAGGAAGCAGGGGAAGCCTTGTGCCCGGCAGGGAGCTGGCTCCATCACTGTAGCCGGCTGGGCCCTTACCCCGCTCTGCCCTGTCAGGAGGAGGGGAAGGGAACTCGGGGGCTGAGGTGGTAACAGAGCATCTCCCTCCCTCCCATTTAACACTCCATTGGCATCCACAGCAAAGTGTGGGTCACTTCCGGCCCACGCAGCCTCCTCAGCACCTGCCCTGCTATCGACAGGCACATTTGCCTTCCCTCTGCCTCCTCTGCCTGTTTCAGTGCGAGAGGAAACCGCAACATCCCCTGAGAGGAGGGTCCCAACTACGGGATGGTTTCCCTCTGCTCCCATTGAATGCTCTGTTCCCTTGAGACTTTCATCCTCCTTAAGAGCACTGGGGCTCTCAGACTGGAGGTGGGACAGTACTACTGTGTCCCGGAAAGTCTCATCAGCATAGCTCTCTGCCTCCCTTAGCTCCTCCAGTTCAGGCACCCTGGCCTCTCTGAGGGTCAGGCGCTCCTTGCAACGGGTGCACACATACGCCACCCGCTCACAGGGCAGGTAATTATACATGTTACACTCGACGCAATAAACAGGATAGCCCCCACTCTGCTGCTGGGCTTCTGTCTCCATTTTTCTAATGAATAAGTTTAAGTATAAACTGGGATTCTTTTTAAACCTCTGGAATATAGATTATAATACAAGTTATGTTTTAAAGAAGGTCAGAAGTCACCAGTGCCCTCTAACCTCCCCTCTAAACTCCCTGTTAGCTGTTCCTGTTCACAAGCTCCCTGGTTGCTGAGTCACAGGCTTATATAGCTCCGGTAGCCCCTCCCCCTGACTGAGGCTCAGCCAATTAACAGAAGCTTCTAGGTTTCAAACCTTTTAGAAGCTCCTTCAAACAAACAAACAAACAAACAGACAAACACAAGCTCAGCACACAGCAAATAACTCCCCCCCCACACAAACACACACTCCAGACAGCCACTTACCACAAGGGTCCCACTTTTACTCCTCTTTTACCTGGAGAACTCCCTCTCCAAACTCCCTGTTAGCTGTTCCTGGTCGCAAGCGGAACAGGACTTCACTTGACTGCGTACTGAAATGTTTCTGTGTTTGTCAACTAGCTTGCTAATGTTTTCAGTGCCAAAATCATCCCTGATTTGATGTGGGGGAAGTGAGGCAAAGAAAAAAGCTGCCCATTCATTTAGTTCATTCTCTGGAAACCTCTTACTCAGAGGCTCACACAGCAGGGAGATGAAACGTAGAATAGGTTCACTGCTGAACTGGTCATCGGTTGTGGTTGATTTGATTTGATTTTTCACACTGTTTCTCCAAGATCCTGCCCTCTCAGCCTGCAGCTCTGGGCCCTTGCTAACTGCACAGCCTCACGCGTTGTCAAAGAACCTTTCTGGGAGCATTTAGTCAGTTCTGCTACTTCATAAAATACAGGCCTATGTAGCACTTTAAAGACTAACAAGATGGTTTATTAGATGATGAGCTTTCATGGGCCAGACCCACTTCCTCAGATCAAATAGTGGAAGAAAATAGTCACAGCCATATATACCAAAGGATACAATTTAAAAAAATGAACACATATGAAAAGGACAAATCACATTTCACAACAGAAGGGGGATGCAGGGGGAGAGGGGAAAGGAAGGTGAATGCCTGTGAGTTAATGATATTAGAGGTGGGGAAGGGTAGATGTCTGTGAGTTAATAGTATTAGAGGTGATAATTGGGGAAGCTATCTTTGTAATGGGTAAGATAGCTGGAGTCTTTGTTCAGCCCCCCCTGCGGAAAGTGTCGAATTTTAGCATGAATGCCAGTTCAGAGGACTGTCTTTCAAGAGCGGATTTGAATGTCTTCTGAAGTAGGATGCAGGTGAGTAGGTCATTCCTACAGTGTCCTTTCTGGTTGAAATGGCAAGCAACTGTTTTTTCTTTGAGATCCTGTCTAATGTCTGTTTTGTGGGCATTGATTCTTTGGCGAAGTGTCTGAGACGTTTGTCCAATGTACATAGCAGATGGACACTTACGGCACATGATAGCATAGATTATAGTCACAGACATCTACCTTTCCCCACCTCTAATATCATTAACTCACAGGCATTCACCTTCCTTCCCCCCCACCCTCCCCGCATCTCCTTTCTGTTCTGAAATGTGATTTGTCCTTTTCATATGTGTTCATTTTTTTTAATTGTATCCTTTGGTATATATGGCTGTGACTATTTTCTTCCACTATTTGATCTGAGGAAGTGGGTCTGGCCCACGAAAGCTCATCACCTAATAAACCATCTTGTTAGTCTTTAAAGTGCTACATAGTCCTGTGTTTTGTTTCAGCTACACCAGACTAACACGGCTACATTTCTATCACTATTCTGCTAATTCATGTGAGACCTCATTTAATACAGCTGCAGTGACGTGGCAATTAGTGTCATGGAACTTAGTCAGGCAGCACTTTGCTATTGGGTCATTATTTTTTGAGATTTCCTGTTCCAAATAGTTAAGAAGGGGCTCCTAATTACACAGCAAAGCACTTCCAGCAAAATGTCTAGGTGGCCACCTCACTTCAGTTAGAGGTTTCAATGATACAGTCTCATTTTCTGTGACATTTGCTATTTCTTCCAATTGTCCTTTTCGGACTGAGGATCTGCAAAAGATTCTATAAACAGTCTTCAAAAGGGTCTCTCCTGTCTTCAGCACTGGCACTTGGTTCCACACATCAGCTAAACCCAGGTCTTCTCCATGGGCCAGGCAGTGTTGTGCTGTTAAATGTGGGATGCTCTGCTTGAGTTGTCTGGCAACACCATTGTTTTTCCCCCAGCACGACTGAAGCACCATCTGAAGTGAACATCACTATTTTCATCAGATCCCGCTTATTCAGGGTGTCAAAGGCTTTGAGAGCAGCTGTAACAGCTTGTGCATTCCAAGCAGATAACTGAAGCGTTCCACCAAACACAGTCTTCTGCCCTGCACATGCTGCAGCTCTCAACTTGAAGTCAATGAAAAGCAAGTTGGTGACAGAAATACCTGTGCTCTCATCAGTAATAAGTGTATGGTAGGAAGACAGGCGAATAGCTGACTTGATTTCTGCACAGACAACACTGATGATTGACTCCAAAACCGCAAAAGCAGAGTTTTTCTATGCCAGCTTGTACATATTGGTGCTTTCCCATGTGCTCATTTATATTTTGCGCATTTCTATTCTGGAGCTGTTCATTTGTACGGGAAGCAGAAAGTTATCTGTGAGAATTTTTATTTTTTCTGGCTTTAAATGTTTTCTGTCCTTCAGTTCCAGCCTCTTCTGTTTCTTTTTTGTGTTTCTAAGAGCATCCTTCACAACTCACATCCCAGGGGAGGAGAATTCCTGCTCCTAAGAATATGTGCAGCAGATTCACGACTTTTGCTTGATGAATCCTCTTCATGTTGTCCAAGGGCTTCCCCCTTCCCACTTGTGGCCTGCGGAGAAGTGGCTGCATATTCTAGTCTGAGTCCAAATTTAGCACGTCAAGCCCACATCAGCACTGTACTGGAATATGTCCCCGCTCTGTACACAGATCTGGCCTTGAGATTGTTGAGATTCTGCTTCAACTCTTTCATTCAGCCATTCTCCTTTGACCGTGGGGCAGCATTTCTTCTTAGGGTTTGCTCCTGTGTTGGTTGATGCTCTTAGCCTTCATTAACACATGACTGTTAAAAGGTGCAGAAGGGCTGGGGGTCGTGTAATATCACATATTCTGCTCTTAATTAAAAATCCTGTAGTCCATGAGATATGTATAGCTTGTATTAAAAAGAGTCTGCCCGAGAGTGCTGCTGTGATAACTAACTCTGTTGCAGGCAATGATTAGAGTCATTGAACACTAGGACTGGAAGTGACTCTGGAGATCAAGTCCCTCCCCTGCACTCATGGCAGGACCAAGCACTGTCTAGATCATCCCTGGCAGGCGTCTTTCCAACCTGCTCTTCAGTATCTCCAGTGATGGAGACTCCACAACCTCCCTCAGCAATTTATTCCAGTGTTTAACCACCCTGACAGGTAGGAAGTTTTTCCTTATGTCCAATCTAAACCTCCCCTGCTGGAATTCAGGTCCATTGCTTCTTGTCCTATCCTCAGAGGCCCAGGAGAACAGTCTTTCTACCTGCTCCTCCTTGTAACACCCTTTTAGATACTTGAAAACCGCTATCATGTCCCCTCTCAGTCTACTCTTTTCGAAAGTAAACAAGACCAATTCTTTCAGTCTTCCCACATGAATCATGTTTTCTAGACATTTGGTCTGTGTCTAGAATACATCCCTTTTCTCGAAAAAGGAATGTAAATGAACCACGGGAAATTTAAATTCCGCCTTCATTTGCAATTTCAAAGTGTCTAATTTACATACCTTTTTTGAGAAAAAGGATATGGTTTAGACACTGCCTTAAGTCATTTTTGTTGCTCTTCTATGGACCTTCTTCAATTTCTCTGCATTTTTCTTGAAATGTGGTGCTCAGAATTAGACACAATACTCCAATTGAGGCCTGATCAGTGCCGTGCAGAGTAGAAGAATGACGTCTGGTATCCTGCTCACAACACTCCTGTTAATGCATTCCAGAAGCATGTTTGCTTTTCTTCCCCAACAGCATCACACTGTTTAGCTTCTGATACAGTATGACCCCCTAGATCCCTTTCTGCAGTGCTCCTTCCTAGACAGTCACTTCCCATTCTGTATGTATCAAACTGAGTGTTCCTTTCAAAGTGGAGCACTTTGCATTTGTCCTTATCAAACTTCATCCTGTTTACCTCAGACCAGTTCTCTAGTTTATCCAGATCATTCTGAATTCTGATTCTGTCATCCAAAGCACTTGCAACCCCTCCCAGCTTGGTATAATGTGCAAACATAATACGCGTACTCTCTATGCCCTTTTCTAAATTGATGATGAAGACATTGAACAGAATTGGTCCCAAAACAGACCCCTGAAGAACCCCACTTGTTATGCCCTTCCAGTATGACAAGTGAACCATTAGTAATTACTTTCTGAGAACAGTTATACAGCCAGTTTTGCACCCACTTACGTTGTATTTCATCTTTTTGGTAGTTGCCCCATCTAGGTTGTATTTCCCTAGTTTATTGATAAGCAGGTCATGCGATACCGTATCAAATGCCCACCTCCTTCCCATACTGCATTGCCTAGTGCAGTAGTCTGGGAGCTGAATTTGTTTGTGAACACAGAGGCAAAATAAGCATTGAGTACTTCAGCTTTCTCCACATCATCTGTCACTAGTTCACCTCCCTCATTCAGTAAGGGCCCCACACCCTCTCTGATAACCCTCTTAATGCTAACATGCCTGGAGGAACCTTTCTTACCAGTCACATCCCTTGCTAGCTGCAAACCAGTTGTGCTTTTGAATTCCTGACTGCTCCCCTGCATTCTTGATCCTATCATTCCAGAGCAAGCTGTACCCTTCTCTATCAATATTCCAATCACGTGTATTATCCCACCAAGTCTCTGTGATACCGACTGTGTCATAGTTGTGTTTATTTATTAGCACTTCAAGTTCTTCCTGCCCAATCCCTGCCCTCCTTGCATTTGTACACAGGCATCTAAGATACAGATTTGATTTTGTCCCCAGTTCTGCTTTGTCCCTCCTTTACCTCTGCTATTGCAGCCCATGGTCCCTCCCATTTCCGACCCATCTTCCAGGTCTCCATGTTCTTCACTTGCCTATTAGCTTTGGTCACCTGCCCCCGTCAAACCTAGTTTAAGGCCCTTTTCACTAGTTTAACCAGTCTGTGCCCAAATACTCTCTTCCCCTTCCTCCAAAGGTGAACCCCATCCCTGCTTAGCAGTCCTTCTTCTTGGAACAGCATCCTGTGGTCAAGGAAGCCAAAGCCCTCCTGGCAACACCATCTTCGCAGCCAGGCATTCCCCTCCATGATGCACCTCTCTCTGCCTGGGCCCCGACCTTTAACAGGAAGGACTGAACAGAACACCACCGGCTCTCCAAACTCCTTCACCCATACTCCGAGCCCTGTAGTCACTCTTGGTCTGCTCAAGGTCACACCTTGCAGTATCATTAGTGCCCACATGGATGAGTAGCATGGGGTAGTAGTCAGAGGGGTGGATATTCCTTGACAATGCCTCTGTAATATCTCAGATACGGGCCCCTGGCAGGCCGCACCTCCCGAGATGACTTGTCAGGGTGACAGATGGGTGCCTCCATCCCCCTCAGAAAGGAGTCTCCAACCACTGAGGAAGATTTCACAAAGCAAAACTGATTCCAAAATGATCAGTCTCTGAGGCCCAGTGAGAGTCAGAACTCCTCAAGAAAAAGCTACAATACATCTGGTTTCACTGAATAATTGCTGTCTGCTGCCGTAGCTTCTAAAAGATGGTGAACTACCTGGATTTCATCCACTGTAGCCCAGTCCATCACAGCTAGAATCCAAACTAATTCCAGTTAGATCGGCAAGTTTCTTCTGGCTCTTTGTCATACACAGTTTACAGAGTAGTAATGTTAACCCAGTTAACCCATGTGGCCCTGACTCAGGAGCAGCTTGGCAGCCACCATGTGATCCTGGCCCCAACACCAGCCCTGGGGACAGCAGAGAGCTGCCCAGATCAGCACCCACTCCCCCACCAAACCCAGCACCACCAGCAGCTTCCTTGCCACCGGTAGGATGGCGAGTGCAGGCTAGGTCTACACTACAGAGTTTTTGCTCAAAAACGGCCGTCCACATCTCAAGTGCTTTTTTGCGCAAGTAAAACCAAAGAACAGAGGGGTTTTCCCGGTGAAGGTATTCCTCAGTCTACGAGGAATAATTCCTTTTTGAAAAACACTTTTTCACAAAAAGGTGTATGTGGACAGGCAAAAGGGGTTTTTTGCACAAGAAAAGAGAAGAGGAAAAAGCACAGGTGCCCTGGTGGCCATTCTAGCCATAGTAATCACTGCTCACTTCAAGAAAGCATCCAGGCAGTCTGGACGCTCTCTTTCGCAAAAGTGCATCCGTTTTTTGATGCACTTTTGCAGTGTGGATGCTCTCTTGTTTAAGAAGTTTTTGCAGATGAAAAGCTTCTTGTGGAAGAAGCCTGTAGTCTACACTTAGCTTTAAGAGAAAATGTAGGATGAACTTCAGCCACTTCTATAACAGCATTTCTGTAGAAAATCCCCTTTTTATAAACAAACAGACCTCAGACAAAGCCTCTCCTATCATAAGAACAGCAACCTTCTCATTAGCACTTTAAGCCAACTTTAGGGTCATCGGCTCCCACATTCCCAGGCTGTAAGGCCAGAAGGGACGGCCCTGCTCCCCGAGTTTCACCTCCTGCGCAACACAGGCCTGAGATATTCCTCACAACAGTTCCTGTGTCACTCCCGGCCCCATGTGTCTTCACCTTTGCCTGGGTTCTATGGACAAGCTCTGGCTCTTACAAGAGCGGATGGTTTCAAGAGACCGCTCTTGTGTGTGAATCCTGGGCAGACTATTCCCCGGCCTTTCCGGAAGGACAGAAAAACCCACTGGCTCCTTCTTTTTATTCTAGGCTGCATTTCTTCTTGCGAAGACTCACCTCAAGGGAGCACAGACACAGCCAGGTGCTCAGGGTGGTGGTCCAACCTGCAGCAGCCGAAGCATGCTCCGGCCTCAGCCAGCAGGAGCAGGCCTTGCCAGAGGAGCCCAAGAAAACCAGAGGCTCTTGAAAGCTCCTATCGGGCAGAAGAAGACTCTGTCTGTAGCCAGTGTGGCAGCTCCATGGCAGAGGCTGATGAGGAGACAACAGCTTCCTCACCTACAAGCTAGTTTTACTAGCTAGGAGCTTACAAATTAGAAAGGGAAAGAAGCTGCAGTATTAGATACGCCAGAGCACAACACATCTTCAGGGAAAGGGAACAGAGCCAAGAGCCCAGACACTGCTGTATGCAGAGAGAAAGGAAATGGAGTGGAGAGCCCAGAAGCCCAACAGAACACATCTACACACACTGTGGGCTAGCAAACACCTACGCTGAACAGTGGAGTGTCTGACTGGGACATGCTTGGGAATCTCTTCTTTTCTGGTCTCAATAAACCTACTGTGACTCACACGTCTCATGCCCTGTTCTCATCCTGCTAGTGTTCCCTCCTTCCAGGCCATTGGACAAGATAGTTTCCAGCGCGGGAGCTTAAAGAGGTCATGGACTATAGGCATTGGGTAGGTGTTTGAGGATATATTAAGGATCTTTAAGATTCATAAACTGTCAGTCTGGAATGTAACCCTTTGCTTTCCAGAACCAGAGCGATTATTCCCACAAGCCCAAATTGAAAAAATCAGACCGGGGAGCCTGAGAAACATGCTGCAGTCAGCACCAGCCAGTGACCTATTGGCAGCAAGGGCAAATGAGAAGGAAGCGGAGGGATCCACTCCACCAAGAATATCAAAGCGTAATGTCTATGAAAAGTTATAAGGAGCTGAGATTAGAAACTGACAAGATCTCAGTAGTAGGCTGGAATTCTGGTTTCAGTCACCCCTGTGTAAATCCGCCTCCCCCGCCACACGGATACTCCTCACGTCAGTGTTTTTAAGATCAGATTCTGATCAGTCACACCACAGTAAATCCCTGGTTATACAGGAGACATGACCCTGGATTCACAAGGGTGTCAATGAGCAGGCTTTGAACCTAAAAATCCACATGCTCTGTCAGCACCAATTATATAGCCCCATCCATGCATAAATTCTTATATAGCCAAGTCCTCTGATCTGAGAGCGCCAGAGAAGGTCCGCCAATCTGAGCAGGTGTAGTGCCATTGTGCTGGATGGGGAGAAGATGTGGTAAAACCATTCCAACGGCGGCGTTTGTCCCCACTTGCTATGTATTGGTGCTCCATGGGCAAGGATAGAGGTGGTGGATGCTGAGCACCAGAGATCTGCCACATTGGACAGGGGGATGCAGCTACTCTGGGGTCTCTGGGTACAAATAACTGATAGCAAAATCAATACCACTCTCCAGAAAACCCACTGACTGCTACACTTACCTACACGCCTCCACCTTCCATCCAGCACACACCATTCCATCCATTGTCTATAGTCAAGCCCTTAGATACAATCACATCTGCTCCAACCCCACTGACAGACCAAAAACTTTAAGATCTCCACCAAGCATTCGTAAAACTCAATTACCCACCGGTGGAATAGAAACAAATTGAAAGGGCCAGACAAACTTGCAGAAACCATCTACTTCAAGATAGGCCCAAGAAAAGCTAGTTAAACTCCAACACATCAACCACCTACAACCTACACTGGAACAGGATACTACACTCCGAGAGGCCCTGGGTGACAGACCTATACTCTCTAATAGACAACCACCTAACCTCAGGAAGATACTTACTAACAACCACAAGGCACAGCACATCAATACTAACTCTGGAACTTTCCCTTGTGACAAACCCCATTGCCAACTTTGTCCACATATCTACTCTGGGGACACCATCACTGGACCTAACTATGTCAGTTATACGATCAAGGACTCATATTCCTGTTCATCCAGCAATGTGACTTATGCCATCATGTGTCAGCAGTGTCCCTCTGCAATGTAAATTGACAGACTGCTCAGTCACTTTGCCAAAGAATCAATGCCCACAAATCTGACATCTTCCAAGAGAAAATCCTATTAGTCTACATTTCAGTCTACCTGGGCATTCCCTTAGAGACCTGACAACATGCATCTTACTTCAGAAAGACTTTAACACTAAATTACAGAGAGAAACTTCAGAACTTTCATTCATGCTTAAATTTGACAAATGGGCCTTAAGAAAGATGCTAGTTACCTACACATTACAAAGACAGCTTCCCCACCTATTGATAGTCCTAGTAACTGCTGATTAGCCACACTGACTTAAAATAAGCTATTTCCTCCTTCCCTCTCCCCCGCCCCACCTTTTGTTCTACAATCTGATTTGTTAGTTTATAATGTGCTCACCCTCTTCATTGTATTCCGTTGTTCTATATGGTCACGCCAATTCTCTTTCAGAATAGGATTTGGAGAAGTGGGTCTGGCCCACGAAAGCTCACCACCTAACAACTATCTTGTTAGTCTTTAAAGTACTATATATGTTTCCTTTTGTTTTACCATGCTACCACAGTGCATTTGCTAGACTTGTGCCTAAGGGAAAAGAATTGACCCATAGTGATTCAAAAATGACTTTGATTCCATTTCGCTTCCTGTACAAGTTAGTCGCACTTTGTTTGGCTCCAGTAACCCTATGTCAAATGTTTACTAGGCTCTCATCAGAATCAATATTACAGCTGGGCAAACCTCTCCATGCAAACCCTGTTTTTCACTTGCTTACAAGTTGTATGAAACATCCCGGGTTCAGCCAGGCATAGGAACAAGCCTCTATTGCCGTCTGCCTCTTGTCTACACTTTTGCAGCTTCCTCAACAACGGCTGGTCTGAGTCCCATGCTGGCCACAATCTCCTGTCCCTCAGGATACTGATGCCCCCTCTATGGCCTCCTTGAGACCCCATCATTGAGATTCCAATCTAGATGTAGAGGCTGAAGGAGATGGACAATTACAGGGCTCTCCACTAATCTCCCCTTTCCAGACTCCAGTATATAGTACGCTCAAGGCTCCAGCTGACTTCTCAATTGTACACAGATCTACATCCAATGTATACCCATCCCCAGACAGAACCTGAAAAGGCCAGGTGCCAGGAGAGCTATTTCAGAGTCATCACCTGTGTGTTTCAAACCTCTGACTTCCTCTGCATCCCTTTGTACCTCTAGCAGTAACCATAATCGCAACACAGTTCTGCAAGAGCCTCTCTCGCTATCTTCTGTTTCTTTTTGTAACCTCTGTAGTTTATTACAGAATGTTAGTCTAATGCATACAGAATCATTTCATGATATAAAATAAAGTTACTTGTTTCCAACAGAGTATATGCTCAGTGCTGTATAATATCCAAAAATAAACTGAAAGCTCTTTAACTTGGGGATTCTCCACAAAATAGATATCCTGTGGATCATTGGCTTTTAAATTTAAAACAGTTTTGATGCTGTAATGCAAGCCCCAAACACTAGGTAGAGCAGCTAGCACAGAAATATTCTGTTCAAAATAGCAGGTTGAAATGAACATGTTGCACTGTGGTGGAAGGAGAACAGCAAAAGAGTTTTAGCATTTTAAGATTTTCCATGAATCTGTTAGTTTTGCTTTATTCTATTTTACTATTTCTACATTAGCACTCAACAAAAGAGGGAGAAAAGTAAAGAAGTAAATTGTACTTCCCCATGATTTCAAAGTAACACATTTCAAAAATTAACATTTGTTTTCAAACTTCAAGAGGAGGAAAACGTCAATGAAAATAGCAGTTTGGATTCAGATGAGAATAAATAAAATATACTTATTCTCCATCTCAGATTGTTTAATTTGCAGATTATTGTGCAAATTACTAAATTTCTAATTATGCTACACAACTAAAAGCATTAGCATTAAGTGTGGCTGCTTCATATACCCTTTTTCTTGTTGCTTACCTTAGTCACATCTTTTCTGTCCTAGGACTCATGAATTAGAAAAAAAAAATCAGCTGGTGAAAAACCCTCAGAGATTATCATCTGCAAAAGAAATTAATAGAAATTCTTCCAAAAGACCTAGAAATTCTCTTGGATGAATCAGTCTCCCAATCCAGTTTCATAGAGGAGGAATATGATCTCTTGGATAAAACAGAGGAGGACCCCAAGAGGAAACACTGTTGATTCTGATGCAGGAAGTTTTATTTCCAGTGAGTGAACAAGGCATCCAAATAGATGATGACAGCATGGAATGTCAGATTGCAAGCAACTGCATTAAAAAAATTGCCTCAGAGAAAGAAATGCTAAAGCTCTTCAGGGATTTATGGAAAATCCTGGCTAATGTGGAAAAAGAACTGTGTCGAATGAGAGGTCAGGGAAGATATCCCTGCTGAGAAATATAAATCTCAGCTGAAAGATAAGATTTTGCAATTACACAGACAGAATAAATGTGATCTTATTAATGATTTGACTAGACTCAAAGGTTGTACAACATCTACTTGCAGTAGAGAAACACTATTTTCTGAAATGGATCAAATTTCAGCTGGATCACACTGATAGAAGGAATTGTTCTGAACCTACAGGCTGAATACAAAGAGAAATGCAAGTCTCTCAGATTAGTTCTGCCACTTCTTTACAGGTTGAGCATTCCATGTGAAAGTTGGGGAAGTCCCAGGAGGCTGTGCACACCATGGTTAAAGGCTGCAATACCCTAAAAAGTGGAAGGCAACTCATCCACCTCTCAGGCATCGCAATTGACCTCATGCTAAAAGAGCTTCCCGTTCACCTGATGAACGGACATGTCTGCAACCTCCCACTGCAATGGGTGACCGACATTCTGAACTCTGGGCCAAGCTGAGGGGAAGGACCAAAATGCTGGTTGTGATGATGCTGGGAGTGCAGAGCACTGGGAAATCCACCTTCCTGAACGCCACATTCCAGCGGCAGTTTGCAGTGAGTAGCGGCTGAGGTACGCAGGGAGCCTTCATGTTGCTCCTTCAAGCTAGAGCAATCTTAGAAAAGGAACAGGGCTGTGATTGCATCCTGGTGATGGACACAAAGTATGAAAGCCCCTGAACAGGCCAAGGTGGAAGAGAGTTATCAACATGACAAAGAAAATGATCCTCAGCAATGGCTGGAACAACTGATGCTTCAATATTTCTCTATATTTAAGAGCCATTATTTGAAAAAAGTTGCCCAACAACACAGAGCCAAGGACTTCAGTGATCAGTGTCTCCAGCTTGCCTTAATGGCTTATGTTAGCAAAAAACTCGGGCTAGAAATAGGGAATGACTCAGCAGTGGACAGTCTATTGAATGTGCCAGCCGGACTTTTTCTTCAGTTCACTGTGCAGAAGAAGCTGTTTGAACATGAGAACTTCAACTATGTGAAGTTTGTCAAAGCTTGAATACAAAGGCACAGATTAGATTAGTACCAACAGGCTGAGGATTTGGAAGATCCTGAGGAAGAAGTCAAAGCACATGCTTTGGAGAGGATACAGGAAACATTTGCTATGAAATAAACACACAGATATACTCCTAAATGAGATACCGATATGATCGGATGAAGTCACTGGATGGGCAAAAATGAACCATTTTCATCTACTCTTTGCCCCTTTTAACTTATAGAAGAGGGGCCCACAGTGCTTCACGTGGGCATTCTTGGGTGTGGAGATTGCACTTGAATAAATAGGGAATGAAATATGCAGCCACTACAGTTCTGCAGCCAAAGTCTCAAAAACTGCCCTTCCGTACAG
Organism: Pelodiscus sinensis; assembly: GCF_052426305.1. NCBI lineage: Eukaryota > Metazoa > Chordata > Testudines > Trionychidae > Pelodiscus > Pelodiscus sinensis. The sequence continues at coordinate 7,650,682 of NC_143063.1, read as the reverse complement.
GATCAGGGATTTGGTTTTAATTGATAGTTTTAATGTGCTAAGCAGGTGCTAGTATGATCGGATGAAGTCACTGGATTTCAAAACAGATTTGAAAAACCCAACTTCACACACACATGTACTTTCATCTATTAACACCATTCATAACATCAGAATAAAAATCTATTTTGTGATACGAGAGAATTTGAGGTTTCTGGAGTGCTAAACCCAGTCGCATTTCACCAGAGCAGTGGTGACAGCCAATAACCATCTAATTCACTCCAAGAACAGGGCAGCTCAACTCATTCAACTATCAATACCCTCACCCAGACAACTAGTATCTCAGGGTAGCGAACACAATAGCCCAACAAAATGCACTTTATTAGAAGAGCTGGGACAGGCTCATTCCGGATAGAAGATTAGCTGCATTTCTGGCCCAGTTATAATTGGGACAGTGCACCATGATCAGAAGTTAGCAAATCCCACGCCATTAATGGTGCACTTGTAATGCTCCCTCTCCCCTTCCTCTGTCCTGACTCCACCCTTCACCTACAGTCTGTCTCCTCAGCTCTGCTCCATTTGGCTCATGCCATCATCTCCTTTCCCTCATTCCCCTGTTCCTGACGACAAAGCTCTTCAGCGTGACTGGTGGGACTTTCCATCTAAACAGTAACTTGTAGCAGCTCAGGGTTCCAGTGCAGAAAGAAACCTACTGAAAAGAACCAGGATTCTAAAAGAAGCTGAAAGAAGGTGCTGCTGGCACAGAGCAGAGAGCAGTACCTCATTCTCTCCCCCATATCCATCAGGAAATAGATGGTCTTGGTGGCTAAAGACTAGGACAGGTGGGTTCTGTTCCTAGTTCTGAGATGAGCATGTGGGATAGTGGAACAGACGTGCTGGGAAGAAGATTTCTGGGTTCCATTTCCAGCTCTGCCACTGAACTGCTGTATTAGTTGGGTAATTTCTCTTAACCTCCGTATGCTTCAGTTTGTCGTGTAAAAGAGGGGATCGAGAATCTGACCCACCTCTCAGCAGATTATGCTGCCTAATTCAAGAATGTTCATAACGTGCTCAGAAATACTCTGATTGGAAGACGTTTAGAAAGGGTAAGTTATTAGGATTATTATTAATTTGGTAAGAAGTGTGTTGGGGCAGGGCAGAAACGTTGGTTCCTACAAACATGAAGGGTACGTCCAGGGGCCAGATGTAGCCCACCTAACACTTCAATCCGGCCTGTGGACTGCATCTGGCTGCTTTCTGTTTATATCCTGCTGCCTCTGCCCCCGAGTTTCCAGGCAGTGGCTCAGGCAGCAGGATCCTTTTTAAAAGGCTTGTGGCTCACAGCTATAGTGCTAAACCAGCAGGAGTCGGAGCTGAGATGCCTTTAAATAGCTGCAGAAATCGTGGGCAGCTGCCAGGCACTGCAGTAGCAGTAAGGCCATGAGCCCTTTGCTGTGTTTTCATTCAAAGCCTCTGGCCCCAGACAACTCTGGGGAGAGACAAGTCTCCAGCCCTGCCCATTCTGCCCAAAGCCCCAGCCCTTCATGAGGTGGAGCCAGCCACGACCCCATCCCAAAATTTGTAAAGTGCCCCCCTGCAAAAGTTACTGGTCCCCCCAATAGACCACCACCCTATTGTGAACAGCCTCATCTCTACAAGATGCCATATAAGAGTCACCAACGTCTGAAAGCTTGTTCCTAAATGAAAGTAAACCCTGCCTCTCCCCACTCACTAACACTGCGGTCTAGTGCTAAAGGGCCAGCCGGATCTGCATGATAGAAATCCTCTTCTTTCTTAGGGTACAGCCGCACTGCAAGCTTATTTTGGGAAAAGCTATTCCAGAAGTTCTAGAAAGAGAGCTTCAGACAGTTCTGAAGTGGCCTGACACAGGGCAGACTCATCACCATGATGCCTCCAGTCTTGGGAATTAGCTTGCTTGGCTCTCCGGACACTTCCCTCTAGCTGGGGTCTCCCCCTGTTTCTCTTTGTTCCTGGCGTCCTCCCCAGGACACTGCCCTCCAGCAGGGCCCACTCCAGTGTCTGAGCCCCCTTCCAGAGGTTGGTGTTTATCCTGCTTGCACTTCAGGGTTCTCCCTTCCCAGGGCACCCCAATCCCTTCACCCAGGTCCCCTGCACCCACCTTGCCTCAGTGACCCACTGCCAGTCTGCATCTAGCCCTGAGGGGCAAACTACAGTCTGGAATGGCCACTCAGCGCTGGCAAAGCAGTGTGGACCTGCTGCCCCTGCCTAGCATGGCTGCCTCACTACCTCACAAGTAGCCTAAGGCCTTGCTTCAGGCTCTGCAGCCTGGGGCCTTGCTTGGCAACCGCTTCCCCAGATCTGCCCTACCTCCAGGAAGCCACCTGCTTCCCTGGCAGTCAGGCCCCTACTACTCTCTCTCCACACCACCACTCAGTTCTCCCTCTGCCACCTGGAGTCCTCCTTTATATGGCCACCAGCTGGGCCCTGGTTAGCTAGAACTGCCTCAGCTGGGGCTTTGCTCACAGCCCTTGCTCAAGGCTGGGGTTTTGCCCTTAAAGGGCAGGTGCAGGGCAAATGCCCCGTCACAGGCTCACAGCAAAAAAATATTATCCACCCCGTATTAATGCATCCCAGAATCATGTTTGCTTTTTTTGCAGCAGTGTCACATAGTTGACTCATGTTTAACTTGTGGTTCACTATGACCCCTAGATCCCTTTCAGCAGTACTCCTTCCTAGATCCCTTTCAGCAGTACTCCTTCCTAGATCCCTTTCAGCAGTTCTCCTTCCTAGATCCCTTTCAGCAGCATTGCCTCTCCAACAAATTCCTGCAGTCTAGAAGTAGCTTCAGTGCCCGCTGGACACCCACCGCCCTGTGCCAGGCATCACACACTCTGGGGGCCAAAGACACGTCCGAGGGGTGGGCAGCATTTGGGAGCCAGCAGGAAGAGGGAAATGAGGACACACTTGTCATGCAGTTTGCCCTCTCATCCAGTTGGTAGCTGTGCTGCAGACAGGAACGTAACCTCAGCCACAGCCCTGGCACTGGGGGCCCCACGCTGACCTCACGTCTTGTTGAGCTGTGGGGTGCCGACCAGCGCTATGCTGGAGAGCCCCTTCGCATCACACTGCACCCAGCACCCGTCCTGGTCCCGGTGGCTCTGTCCGGCTGTGGAGCGGTGGAGCTTAGATCAGGCTCAGCATCCTTGTGCTGGCCAGGCCCGGCTCCATGTGGCCGGTTGGCAGCTGCCTTCCAGAGTAACATCCTGTTCCTGCTTTAGCTGGCGGAGCTGCAGCTGGGCTTTGCCTGGGCTAGGGCCTGACAGGTGCAAACCAAGCTCCAGAGGCGACTCGGTCCCTCCCAGCAGGGGAAAGTTTCAGGTTGGGCTTCGCTGGCTCCGCCCCGGAGCCTGAATGGAACCTTCTGGCCAGACAGAGCCTGGGGGCCGGGCGGCGCCCAAGAGCGACAGCCGCTCTCTGGGGGGGCGTGCGCTGGGCGGTGCGCTTGGAACCCGGCGCTGGCTGGTGCTGGGGGGTGAGCCAGCGGGGTGGTGAGCCACTGGCACCCAGCCGAGCACCGTGTGTTGGGCTGGACGGGGCGCGTCGGTCTCTGCTAAATGCCCCCCCACATTCACGCAGGCTGTAAACTGCGCAGGATCAGCATCCTCCCAACCTCCCCTCTCCGCCCCATGGCCGGCGGGTCCAGCAGCCTTCCTGCTTGTGGGGATTTGGCCCACCCCATGGCCACCCATGGACCCGGGGCCCATTGACCCAGCTGGGATCTGGCCCCCTGTCTCCAGTTGAGCTCCGGGTGCTTATCATAGAATAATAGGACTGGAAGGGACCTCAAGAGGTCATCGAGTCCAGCCCCCCGCCCTCAAGGCAGGATCAAGCTCCGTCTACACCATCCCTGACAGATGTCTATCTAACCTGTTCTTAAATATCTCCAGAGAGGGAGATTCCACCACCTCCCTTGGCAATTTATTCCAATATTTGACCACCCTAACAGTTAGGAATTTTTTCCTAATGTCCAATCTAAACCTCCCCTGCTGCACTTTAAGCCCATTACTCCTTGTCCTGTCGTCAGAAACCAAGAGGAACAAATTTTCTCCTTCCTCCTTGTGACACCCTTTTAGATATTTGAAAACCGCTATCATGTCCCCCCTTAATCTTCTTTTGGCACTGCCTGATTGCTGCTCCTCATTCCAGCCCGTGAGTGGAGCCCCCCCACCCTGTGCCTGGCTGGGGGTCTGTGCGGGAGGTGAAACCCTGCTGGGTCCATTTGCCCCGGGGTAAGAGACTGGGGCTTCCACAGTCCCGCCTGAGCAGGCAGCCACTCCAGCCCCATTTCCATGGGGCACTGGTCTGTGCGACTGCCTGCGGCCTTGTGCAAATGGGCACGGAGCCCTCTCAACCTCCCTGGCACAGGATGATGGACGGTGACTCCCTGTACCCTGCCCTGGGGCCCAGCACCAAGAGGCAGGAGAGCAGGTTTCACACGGCAGGGAGAATTACTGCTCCTCGGCCTCGTCTTGTTCGGAGCCTTCCCTGTCTGCCGCAAGGGAAAGGACGGTCAGGGAGCGGTGGGAGCTGCAAAGTGCCCCAGTCACCTTTGTACTGCATTGCCGCTGACACACGTCTCCAGCAAGTACCAGATCCCCCCACGAACTGACAGAGCAGCTGGGTCTTGCTTAGTGGAGGTTGGTCAGAAAGGGCTTAGGCCCTGCAATGGGGTTCACTCCCCAGGGCAGCGCCACCTGCTGGTTGCCCCAGGAATTAGTTTGCAGAGCTCACATGCCCTCTTCTGAGGGTGCCTTGTCTGTCAGGAGATCCCCGCCCCCACTCTACAGGTGCTGCAGGGTCTTCTTTATGACTCAGCCATGCCACACACTGGGTGCCCCCTTTCGAGGGGAGGGGCACATATCTCACAATACTGCAAGACCCAGAACCCACCATTCTGGGTCCCACCCCAGGGCTATCAGATTTTGCTGCCTCGTCCTAACTCCCTCCACCATTATTAAGGGCAAAGCAGTAAACACAATAACAGTAGCTCAGCTGCAGAGTGGTGGACTGTAGGAGCGGCTCAGCAAGTTACCCCTGGGTGTCTGGTTCAACTCCTGCTCGAAGGAGAGTGTCTTTTTCCTCCCCTGCTCAGGCAGAGCGAGAGAAGAAAGGCAGCTTTTGTCTGCGTGAGGCTGCTCCCCGAAAAGCAGAGCGCCCTGAGCCCACCGCAGCCAGCTCCTCAACAGTCACAGCCCCCACCCCTGGGAATTTCTGTTGTCCCTCAGTGGGACCCACCGTGCATGGAGGGGAGGGGGCAGGGCTAGGCCAAGGGAAGGTTCTGCCTCCTGCCTTCCTTCCCAGTAGCTTTCCAGTACAAGCCAGCTGTGGGTGTCCGCGCTGCCCCGGGCCTGGCTGTGGGATGGGAGAAGAGTTACCTGGGCGGGGGGGCTGGTCTCTGGATGGAGGCCTGAGTGTATTGTGATGTCATGTGTGACAGCAACAAAGAACATGGCTGCAGCGTTCTTGTCCTGCCTCCAGTCCAACTGGCTGGCAACGGCCGGCGCCCAAGGATCCGAGAGACGAGAACTGAGCCTCTGTCAAGAACCTCGGGCAGCCGCTGTCCCCGCGGGCGCTGGAGAGAGGATGAGTCTGTACAGAAGGTAATTCCCGGAGCCTTTCCCAGCCCACCTCAGAGATTGGTGCCTCCTCGGCCTAGGGACGGGTGGGGGCTGGGGCTGCAACAGGCGCTTCCCAACACTCCGTTTTGATTTGACTCAGAGCATCTTCCCCTCTCCTCCTGCTTCAGCCTTTCCCGCGCTCCTGAGGCAGAGGGGGATGATTTTCTCTCACTGCTGACTCGTGGGGGCGAATTTCCATGTTTCTTACCTAAAGGGAACATCACAAAACTTGAGTAGAATTTGGGTTTATGTCTCCATGACGCTTATTCCTCTTGGAGGTGCCCCTAATGCATCCCCGGCCTTCAGGGTGGGCAGAGAAATGTTTGGTCTCAAGTAATGATTGTCCAATATCCGTGTGTTCGGACAACATCCAGCTCAGAATGTGCAGACTTGAAAGAACAAAGTGCCATTTGAATTCTAGTGAAAATGATACCGCTCTACTGCCAGGGCCAGGCTCTCATGTGGGTAGTTCGCTCAGAAATGCAAAACTCCATACAAATTCCTCTCTACCCCCTCCAGACTATAAAATATCTCTGTAAATAACCAGTGAGGTTCCATTCTAGGCAACGGATTTAAATAAACTGCTACCTCATTTTGTCATGCGTCTTGGGTGTGATTTCTTTATCATTTTTTTGGTGACCTACTTTCTGATTTGATGTTCTAAGTAGTGTGTAAAGCTCTTCATTGAATGTTCTCTGGTTCTTTCCCCCATGCTAATAGGTTCCAGATTTTGAAATACTTGACAGGAATGAAATGTCTGTTCAGCTGATAATCCGTCCTTCCGGTGCTTCAAAGCTGCTACTTAACAAGCTTTTATTTCTCTTACTGGCTGTGACGGACCGGGTCATGTCTGGGCACAGCTAAGGGCGTCCGCTTAGGGCGAATTGCTCAAATCCGGGGTTCCTTACAGCCCCCGACTGGCGACCTCTCCACACAGGCCACGAACCAGTCTCACTGAGCGCTTCAGCTGCCTGCCTGAAGCCTCCCGAGCAAAACCCCTCCGACACCCCAGCAATATCCGTGCCCCAGATGGCCCCGGGCCTATACACAGGTGGGGGGTCCTAGCACCCAATCCCACCTACCCCGAACAAGTCCTGTCCGGTTCCAAGAAACCAGCCACAGATCCCTGGTCAATTTACCCTCTGGATCTTACCCACAAATCACGCTGGGCCAATCCTTTAGAATCTAAAACTAAAGGTTTATTAACACAAGAAAGAAAAGCCTGAGAGTAAGGTTATTAAAGTACAGTACGTTACATGCACCGAATCTCCCAGTTCTCGATGCAGGCTCTAGCAGAGGTGTTGCAGCTGCTGGTTTAAAAGTTCTTATTGCACATCCTGAGATCAGGATGGGTTCACAGGTCTTCCGGGCTCTTCAATCCCTGCAGTGCTGCCTCTGGGATGAAGTGCTGAGCTGAGAACCAAAATGGCATCGACCACATGGCCTCTTTATACCTCCTTCCTGGCCTCTTCTTGTATGTAGCAAGTCACCTGGTCAGAGGCCAATCTCTATGTTTCCTGCTGGCTGCCCTCAGGTGACAAATCCCATTCTTTGGGTGTGTCCATAGCCTATTGAGAGTCATTGTTCCACAGGGCTTTGCTACTCAGCCTGTCCATAGCCATGCTTAACCACATTCACAGAAATATTCAGCTTCCACACAGATTACAGATTCCTACCTACACACATAGACATTAAACACTCACATAAATAGCGTACATAAGATCAACAAACAACAATCTCCCACTCAACACCCCACATGGCTCCCCCCACACCAATTTCTGGGGCCAACACCCCCACCTAGGGGTGCACCAGCGATCTGGCTGCTTCCCTCCAATTCAGCAACGTGACACCCCCAACGCAAAATTGATGCAGGAAGTGATGCCAGTAACATCACTGAGGGCATCACAGGCCTCCCCCGTCAAAATGGTGGTGTGCCTCAGTTTCCTTCTTACACAGGACCTTCTGGCTGGAACCCTTTTTGTCCTGTAAGAAGTTCCAAAACCAGTTACAATTGTTAACCATGAAAGAGCAACATCACAATGTCCCCTTACATACCGTCTGTCGTTTGGTACATCTCCAGACAGATTACATGGTATTTTCATAAGCTCATGCACACTGTATACCGTTACAATTCTCTGCAACAATAATACATTGGTTACAAGAATTAACATCAGTAACAAAAACAATCATATATCAGGTGTATATTGACATTCCCCATCATGCCCCTTCTTTGGCTCCACACCATTGCAGTTTTTTCCCTTCAGGTTCAACCTGCAAATCTTCTTGGCCAAAGCAAGTCCTGCCCCTCCCTCTTGTCCTCTGGGCTCCAGGCCTGAAACCTCTGGCCAGACCAAGACAATGGGCTGGCTGGGCGTGACTCCCTGGCTCACAATGGCCCTGGAATTCTCCCCCTTCCCCCACTCAGTGGGGTAACAGCAGTAAGCTGTAGACTCCCAAGTCTCTCCTCTGTCCCTCTCTAACCTCTGTTTCCACATGGAACCAGATATCAACCTCCCTGATTGATTATGAGTGTCCACAGTGTCCAGAGATAGGAGCATAACTGCCATCTCCTGCATCCTAGGGAGAGTGACCACACAGCTGTTCTGCTCTGCATACTTGGCTACACAGTCCTTCTCCTGAATCTGAGACACTAAGTTCCCTCTCTCCTCATTCACCTGGGAACAATCCTGTCCCACACACACTGACTTCCCAGCAAGCTGGTCACCCACAGTCACTGGGTTAGCAGCCTGCTCCAGTTCTCTGGCTGTTCCTGCCTCATCTGGAACAACCCTCAGTCCCTCTGAGACCTCTCCAACACCATCCACACTGGGTTTCCCTAAACCCAAGTCATTGGAGTCACTGCTAACAGACAAATTCTGTCTGTCAGGCACCAAAACAAGTGCCTCACACAAGAAGCTGCTGCCGTTTACAGGCAGAGCTTTCTCCTGAATGCCTTCTCCCAGCAAGGCCCTGTCACCTCCCTCAGTCACAGCAAACTGCTTGCTACAAGCACTGCCAGGACTCTCCTCCCTATGAGCTTCCTTAAGCAGCAGTTCACCCTTCCCTGGCTCTGCAGCAGCCTTGCCCTGCTGAGCCACAACCAATTCCTCCTGCAATTCCCTTACTCCCTGGGTCATCTCTGGCCCCTCTGGTGGATTCACAGACAATCCCCTCTCAGGCACACAGACAGACCCACAAGAGACAGGGTCGGAAGCACCTTCACTCCCTGTGCAACTCTCTAGATGGCTGTAAACGGCCACACCATCATTAGGCACCAGAGTTAACACACCCTCATTCTCTTCTTGTGCCCGGGCTAAGGGGTCTCTCTGCTCCCACAGAGTCGCTCCCCCCTCTGCCAGCAACACAGCAGCATCAGGCACAATATCAGGGTCACCACTGTCTGGTCTCTGGGGTTCTGGTAAAACACTGACTGACTCTACCTGAGTCACCTCATCCCTCTCCCCAGCAGACACAAACCTTGGGCCACCCCCTTCCTGGGCCTTAGCCATATCCAGACCCGACTCTGGGACAACAACACTGCTCTCAGCCTTCACAGGCTGTGGGGCACCTTCCTCAGACACAGGAAGAAACTCTTCCCCACACACAGCCAGACAACCAGAGACAGCTTCTCCCTTGTCCCAACACCCCTGGCTAATCTCAGGCATATAGCTAGCCACTGAGACAGCTTCCTTTACTGCCCCACTGCTACTTCCACCAGCCAAATTGCCAGCTTGCACACACTGTGCTTCACACAAGTCAATTTCAGCTTGTGCAGGTTCAATTCCACAAACCTCACCAGCCACCAACTCCTCAACTAAAACTTCACTCTGGCCAGCCACTCCAGGCTGCCCCAGAGAAACATTTCCCTGATTTCTGGGCTCTTCTTGCCCTGGTTCTGATTCTAGCCTCACCTCTGAGGTATCAGACGGGCCCTCACCCACAGGCTCACATATAGAGACACTTTCCCCTTGGTTACAGGGAGACTGACCAGCTTCAGGAAACTTTCCACACCCACATGCACCCCCTTCCCAAACCTCCCTGTTAGCTACAGGTAACACAAAAGGTTTGCATTCATACATGCTTTGGGGTTGGGTCATCACATCAGCTGGGTAAAATACGTCTGCCATATCATAAGCATACCCCATACCCACAGAGTTATACATTGAACCTTCAGGAGGATACAGTCTCTTGTTCTTTTAGTCTCTTAAGCTGGAGGTCAAGTCTAGCATTTTCCTCCTTGGCTAGGGCCATCTTCTTTGCATGCTCTGCCTCTTCCCTCCTCTGTCTCTCAGCATATTCTGCCTTTTTCTCCTCAAGTTCCCAATCCATCTCCTTCTGTCTCTTAGCAATTTCTTCATCTGCCTTCCGCCTTCTTTCAGCAGCCTCCTTGCCTTGCTTCTGCTCCTTTTCATCCACATCTCTGGTTAATAACAGCACTACCAGATCTAGTTTAGACGCCCTTTTCCTAAAGGCAATGCCTCTCCCCAAGCACAAATCCTTCAGAGCACTTTTGCTCAGACTCTCATATAGTTCCGGGATCATCGCAGCGGCTCTTTAATCACCCAAACTCTCAACACCAAAAATCAAATTTAGACAGCGTGGGGTCCTGATCCCAAAGCTCAATTGACCAAGATCTGTGGATCCTGCCGACTACGCCACTGTGACGGACCGGGCCATGTCTGGGCACAGCTAAGGGCGTCCGCTTAGGGCGAATTGCTCAAATCCGGGGCTCCTTACAGCCCCCGACTGGTGACCTCTCCAAACAGGCCACGAACCAGTCTCACCGAGCGCTTCAGCTGCCTGCCTGAAGCCTCCCGAGCAAAACCCCTCCGACACCCCAGCAATATCCGTGCCCCAGATGGCCCCGGGCCTATACACAGGTGGGGGGTCCTAGCACCCAATCCCACCTACCCCGAACAAGTTCTGTCCGGTTCCAAAAAACCAGCCACAGATCCCTGGTCAATTTACCCTCTGGATCTTACCCACAAATCACGCTGGGCCAATCCTTTAGAATCTAAAACTAAAGGTTTATTAACACAAGAAAGAAAAGCATGAGAGTAAGGTTATTAAAGTACAGTACGTTACATGCACCGAATCTCCCAGTTCTCGATGCAGGCTCTAGCAGAGGTGTTGCAGCTGCTGGTTTAAAAGTTCTTATTGCACATCCTGAGATCAGGATGGGTTCACAGGTCTTCCGGGCTCTTCAATCCCTGCAGTGCTGCCTCTGGGATGAAGTGCTGAGCTGAGAACCAAAATGGCATCGACCACATGGCCTCTTTATACTCCTTCCTGGCCTCTTCTTGTATGCAGCAAGTCACCTGGTCAGAGGCCAATCTCTATGTTTCCTGATGGCTGCCCTCAGGTGACAAATCCCATTCTTTGGGTGTGTCCATAGCCTATTGAGAGTCATTGTTCCACAGGGCTTTGCTACTCAGCCTGTCCATAGCCATGCTTAACCACATTCACAGAAATATTCAGCTTCCACACAGATTACAGATTCCTACCTACACACACAGACATTATACACTCACATAAATAGCGTACGTAAGATCAACAAACAACAATCTCCCACTCAACACCCCACATGGCTCCCCCCACACCAATCTCTGGGGCCAACACCCCCACCTAGGGGTGCAGCAGCGATCTGGCTGCTTCCCTCCAATTCAGCAACGTGACACTGGCTTTGATGGGAGCAGAGGGTTACTCATTCTCAACTGGGCCCCTGTCTGTAGCCAGAGTCCCAACGTTCTGAGCACAAAGCTGTGGGGTTTAAGAGCAGGCCCCACTAAGAAGCATAGAAAATAGATGGTGACCAGTGTTTCTGCTAAGACAGTCCTGGGCAAAATACGGCCTGTGCACTGGGTCTGGCCCACGGAGGCAGCAGGGAGCCCCAGCCAGGCTCCCCAGTTAGCCACGCGAACCAGGCAGAAACACAGAGAGGAGGGGGGATGTTTTAGGAGCCTCCCCGCCCTCAGCATATTCCCATTTGCCAGTTTCTGGCAGAAACTAGCCAATGCAAACTGCTTGTTGGAATATCATGCAGCTAATAATACCCCAACCCCCCACCCCCCGGCTCAGTTATCCATGAAGCACATGGCCAGGTAGTCAGGCTAGTCTCTTGGCCACAGCCTGCTTCTGGCACCACAGCCCTTTCCTGCCCCAACTCTTTGCCCATTCCTCTCAACATACCCAAACTCCCTGTCCCCCTTTGCATCCATCCCCCCTCCCAATCTCCTGCCCCAGATCACAATCCCCTCCTACCCAGGTCACATCCCAAAGCCCTGCACTCCAGTCCCCTGCCCTAGGTCACAATTTTTTGGTAACCTAACTTCTGATTCAATGATAGCGTGTCAAACTTCTCATTGAATGGTCACTGGTTCTTTTCCCCATGCTAATGAGGTCCAGATTTTGAAATGCTTGACAGGAATTACATGGATTTTCATCTGATAATCCGTCCTTCCGGTGCTTCAAACCTGCTACTTAACAATCTTTTATTTCTTTTACTTGGTTTGATGGGAACAAAGAATTACTCACTTTGACCTTGGCCCCTCGCTGGCTGTGGGGTTTGAGGTCAATATTGAGGTCATCGGCACTTGTTCGGATGTGTGGCACCCACAGGTTACTAACAAATATCTTAGATATATTTAAAATATTACGGAAGAAAGAATACTACAGGAAGGGAAAATTGACAAGGTGCCTGAATTTAAATGTTTGTTGAATATGAAATTAAAACCAAAGAAAATAAATATTGCAAAATGTTCAGTAACCATTTGGTATCTTAGTAGTTTCTCTTCCTTTGAGACATAACTCAAAATTAACCTTTTTCGTGACATACCAAACAAATTCTGTTATCATTCCTATTAACACGTGAAAAGAAATAGTTGTTACAGTTTATGCTTGAAATTAAAGATTATGTCTCTTGGCTTTACACATGTGAAAAAAAACATGAGCATCTTTCTATGGGCAAAAAGTGCATCGAGAGTCTGTTGTTGTTGTGACTTGTGAAACATAAAATTAAACTTTTGGTTTTGACACAGAAAATTCCTTCTTTTCTTTGCTCTATTTAGAAGACCACTAATCACAGCTTCTAGCTGATGATGGGAAGTTAGTTGCTGCTAGTCATCATGATGAACCTTTTCTTTTCTGCCGTTCCAATTCTTCCAGTGTTGCTACACAGCGTCAGGGTTTCCATCTCCCTCAGGGTATGTCTACACTACAGCGTTATTTCGAATTAACTTAATTCAATTAGTTCATGAGAATTAAGGTAATTCGAAATAACGCATCTAGACACAAAAACTAATTCGAATTGGAATTTTTCTAATTTGAAATAGCACGTCCACATTGAGTGGACCCTGAATCGAAGGTAAGGCTGGCTGGAACCAGTGCCAGCAGGGCATCAGGGTCGGACTTAGTGTGTGGGGCTGCTGCCTCAGGTTAGCCCAGGGCTGTGCTTAAAGGGACTCGACCCCCCATCCTGGACAGACAGTTCTCAGGTTTCTCTGCTTGCTGGTCTACCTCGCTGAGGGACAGCAAAGCATTTGTGTCTCCGAGTGCTCTGCCTGCCCTCACTCGGGACACCACGGCACTCTGCAACATGGAACCAGACCTGCCCCCGGGGACTCTGCTGCGTCTCGCGGACACGTTGACAGCAGACTGGCTGCACTGTCTGCAGGCTGCCATCCGGGAGGACCATCGAGGGGCTGTCAGGATCCAGGGGGCCCTGCGGGAGAGCTTCCACCCTGAGGAGCGCTAACAGTCTCCCCGGTCTGCCCCACCGGGGGCTTGTGCACATTCCCCCCTCTCGTCCTTCCACTTACCCTTCCCTAGCCCGCCCTTCCTGATGTCAAATAAAAGACACGTATTTTCAAAAATAACAACTCTCTTTATTGAACAAAACTGAGGAGGGGGAATGAAACTGTGGGGAGACGGGGGAAAGGAGGCGGGAGAGGACAGGAGAGAGGGTAGGAGAGGGGAGGGAGAAAACTGGGAGGAGGGAACTGGAAGGGGGAAGCAAGGGGAAGAAGGGGGAGGGGAAGCTCAGGGATCAGGGGTGGGGGTCTCACTGGGCCAACCGCCTCCCAGCATGGCAAGGGAGGGGGCCTCGGCATCCCCGGGGTGATGGGGAGGAGGGTGCAGAGGTTGAGGTGGGGGGTGTGGATATTGAGGAGGAGGATGTAGAGGTTGAGGAGGTAGAGGTGGGAGGGGGGCAGGAGTGGGAGAAGGGGCAGTAGTTGGGGGTGCAGCAGGCGCAGGACCGGCACGGGGCACCATGCTCTGCAGCAGGACCTGCAGGTGACAGTTCCTCGCTCGGTCCTCTGCAAGCTGCTCCCGGTGGAGCTTCAGGTCCTTCAGCATCCAGGCCTGGACGGGGCGGTGCAGGGCTCGCAGGGCCCCCAGGGGCTGGTCCCTGTACTCCTGCCATGTGGTGGTGGCCGAGAGCAGGCTGCAGGTGCGGGAGCATGTCCCGGGCGGAGTGGTACGAGCAGCTGGTGCAGCTGTAGAGAAAGAAAAGAAGTGGTCAGTTCTCCCTGGGGACACAGTGGATGATGTGACCGTGCCCTGCACCGTCAGAGCCGCTGTGCTTGCACAGAGGCCATGGTCAGGATGTCTGGCTCTCCCCGGGACTGGGAGCTGCCCCAAGACGGCACCCAGGCCCCTGTGCCGTGTATAGTGTGGCCGGGGTGGGGGGGAGACGTCCCCTGCTTCTGTGCAGAGGGGGCGTGTGAAGGGAGAGCGTCCTGCTGGGTCCCACCCCGGGGTTGGGAGCGTGTCAGGTCTCTTCACACACGCATGTGCCTATTGGGCCATGGCCCCTGGGTGTCATGCAGCTGGAGCCACCTGCCCAAGGGTGGCATGGCGGGTGCTTGCACGTGCACAGGTGGCTGTGTGATCCGTGGGAGGCATGGCCCACATGCGCGTCCCTGGTCTCCCCCCCGCCTGCCGTCCCCCCCGGGCAGGGGACAGTGCTAGCACTTACGTGGTATGGCCTCCCTGGACGACCCTGCCGACTGCGGTGCCGGAACAGCTGGTGGTGGCCCCTCCGGTGTGCCCGGGTCAGGGCCCTCCAGTCCCGGCTCGCTGCCTCCTGGGCTGGCGGGGACTGCCCCGCCCCCCACGAGTTGGTCGAGGCTGGGGAAATAGGGGCAGGTGGCAGCCCCTGCTGCGGCGCCGCCCCTGGTGGCCCTCGCATACCCTGCTGCAGCTCTTTGACTTTCAGGCGCACCTGCTCCTGGGTGCGCCTGTGTCCCTTTCGGGCCAGGGTGGCCGCTATGTGGCCATAGATGGCCGCGTTCCTCTGCCTAGTGCAGAGATCATGGACGTTGGGGGCCTGCCCCAAACCTCAATGAGGTCCATGACCTCTGCACTAGTCCAGGAGGGTGCACACCGTCTACGGCCTCTGGCTGGCCCCTGGGTGCTGGCGGAGTGGGCGGGGGAGAGCTGGCTGGCACTGGCTGCCTGGCTCATCCTGGGGCCACTGGGTCAGGGGCAGAGACTGCTGGCAGGCCTGGCTCTGGTAAGTGCCATCTGGCAAGAGTCTACCTCTTTAAGGGCCCCGGGGCCGGGGGAGAGGAGAGGAGTTTCCTGGCTTGGCCCAGAGTGGCCACCAGGGGGAACTGGGAAGGGCTGGAGGCCCTGTAATTCAAAATAAGTGTCTACACAGCACTTATTTTGAGTTAGCTATTTCGAATTAGGCATTATTCCCCATAGAACGAGGTTTACCACGTTCGAATTAAGCAGTTTGTATGTATAGATGCTATGAAAGTTAATTCGAACTAACGGCCATTAGTTCGAATTAACTTTGTAGTGTAGACATATCCTCACTGGCAGAGAGAAAATTGATCCTTGTTAGCATA
Organism: Pelodiscus sinensis; assembly: GCF_052426305.1. NCBI lineage: Eukaryota > Metazoa > Chordata > Testudines > Trionychidae > Pelodiscus > Pelodiscus sinensis. The sequence continues at coordinate 7,635,192 of NC_143063.1, read as the reverse complement.
CCCAGGTGATCTTTCTATCTGGTTCATAATTTAGTTTCAATATTCTCCACAAGACTAAAGCCACATTCACAGTCAGCACTGGAAAACTGCTCTCCTGTCCCCTCTCAGTCTACTCTTTTCTAAACAAAACAAGACCAATTCTTTCAGTCTTCCCACGTGAATCACATTTTCTAGACATTTGGGCTGTGTCTAGACTACATCCCTTTTCTCAAAGGGGTGTAAATTTAAATCCCGCCTTCATTTGCAGTTCGGAAGTGTCTAATTTTCATCCCTTTTTAGAGGGATCACTCTCTTACTCCTAACATGCCTGGAGAAACCTTTCTTGTTACCCTTCACATCCCTTGCTAGCCACAAATCCAGTTGTGATTTTGAATTCCTGATTGCTCCCTGCATTCTCGAGCCTATTATTCCTGAGCAAGCTTGTTGTATCATTCAAGCAAGGTAGTAACACACTTCCACTTCCTCCCCCCTCCTTCCTGTTTCCTGGGCTTCCAGATTCCCAACAGCCAGTGCTCCCAGTTCTAATAATTACAAGCAGCATCTGAAACACCACATTCCCTCCTCTCTTAAGAAGTTCTCCCAATTATAAAAGAAACATTGTTGTTCTAACCACAGCAACAAATATGGAACAAGCCACTATACTGTTTACATTGAAAACACTGTAAATACGACATAACAGTCTCTAGTCCAGACAGGTGGTTGTCTATGTCTGACAGACCATCTCTCAAACCCCAGGTCCAGTGCAATGTCTTCTTGTGTTGGTGCTATGGTGAAGTCAGACAATGTGGGCTGTGTGTTGGCATCGTCTCCTCTAGGTGCAAGAGAAGAAGCATTCCATACCCGCCCATCAGAAAGTCGATAGGTGTAAGGTCCTTTCTTCTCTATGATTTTAAGAGGAGATGTGAATTTATGGTCCCCTTTGCGTAAAATTCCAGGTTTTCTTACTCTAAAAATGGAACCACGCTCAAACTTCGGTTCCTTAGCACCCCGTCGTTTGTCTGTGAAAGCCTTATACTTTGCTTGCTTCTGTTCAACTGTTTTTCTCATAGCATCCTCATTTGGTGCATCAGGCCTTGCCTTTAATAATTCAGCAATGTTCAATTTAGTATTCATCTGTTTTCCATGCAGTAACTCTGCAGGTGATCTTTGCGTTGTGACACGTCGTGTGGCCCTGTAAGCTTGCAAGAAATCAGTAGTGAAGGTTACCCACGAGCGCCCTTCCAGTTTAGCTGTTTGCAAACTCTCTTTCAAACTTCTCTTAAACCTTTTGATTTCCTCATTGGCTTGAGGGTAATACAGGGACGATCTTCTATGTAAAATGTTTCTCTCTGCTAGGAAAGTTTCAAATTCCATGGAAGTAAATTGACTACCGTTATCTGAAACCAGTTCTTTGGGGTTACCTTCCCTGCTAAAAACTGTAGAGAGGAACTTAATTACTGTAGCAGAAGAAACTTGCGATGTAAAAGCTACCTCAGGCCATTTACTGAAATAGTCTATTAAAGTGATGGCATAATGACAGTCAATGAGAGCAGTTTCAAAGGGTCATACGATGTCTATTGCAACTTTTTCCCATGCAGAATCAGGAAGAGGAACAGGCTGCAATGGTGGGGTACATGTCACTGCTGTCTTATCATGCATTTGGCAAGTGACAGAGGATTTTAGGATTGCTTCAGTTTGGGAGTCCATCCCTGGCCACCAATACAGATCTCGTAGTCGGTGTTTCGTTCTGCAATACCTTGATGAGTATCGTGTGCCAGGTGTATGAGTTTTGGCTGTAATTCTTCTGGCACAAGTAGCCAGTGTGTACCTCGTAGCACACAGCCATCAAGCAAAGAAAGTTCATCCCGAATTCTAAGATAAGGCAGCAAAACTGGGTCAAGGCTTTTAGGGTTACTGGGCCATTTCTTTGTCAGAAATTCCTGTAGCTTTTGTTGAATTGGACATGCTGAACAAGCAGCTTGGAATTGCTCTCTTGTAACTGCAGTAAGAGTGCTTGTAATAAGCGCAACTGCTTCATCCTCATCCTCCGGTGGACCATCTGTAAAGACAAAGGCAGGCAAGAAAGGCAATAAGCTCCCACATTTTGGTTTCCAGGCTTATATTCCAGTTCATCATTGAAAGAGAGTAGTCTTGCCGACCCTGCTCTTCCCAGTCCTTTTGTGGTTAGCAATGTTGTCAAAGGGCTGTGGTCTGTGCACAACTTGAACGTGCGGCCCCACAAGTAAGTTCTCCATTTTTCACTAGCCCAGACACAGGCAAGTGCTTCTTTTTCAACTGTAGAATATTTTCTCTCAGCATCACTCAGTGTCCTTGAAGCAAATGCAACAGTCCTCTGTGTTGTCCTCATGAAGTTGTGTGAGGACAGCCCCAAGTCCATAATCAGAAGCATCAGTAGTCACAATTGTGGGCAACGCAGGACTGAATAGTGCAAGTACTGGACTATGTACAATCAAGTTGTCCACACCAAGGTTGAACTTCTCCGTAGTAATTCTTGTAAGGGTTCAATGACAGAAGCATAACTGGGAATGAATTTTGCATACCAGGAGGTTGCACCCAAGAAGGAACGTAAGGTTTGCAAATCAGTTGGAGGAGGAGCATTTGAAATTGCTAGGATATGATCTGGATCAGGTTTTAGTCCAGCCGGTGAAATTGTATGTCCCAGAAAGGAGAGTCCTGTTTGTCTAAATTTGCATTTAGACATATTGAGCTTGAGGCCTGCTGTGCTGATGCAGTTTAGTACAGATTGCAGATTATTGTCGTGCTCCTCAGAAGTATTGCCAAACACGATACTATCATCCAGATAGCACTGAACTCCATGTTGATTCTTCAGAATCAATTACATCATTTTTTGGAAGGCCCTTGGGGCAGATGCAAGACCGTATGGAACCTGTTTAAAACAAAATAGTCCCTCATGTTTAATAAATGCTGTGAGGTCTCTGCTATCTTCATGCAACATAACCTGGTGGTACGCGCTCTGCAAATCAAAAGTAGAAAACATCTTTGCTCCAGGGAGTTCTGCAAATACTTCTTCAAGGTGAGGTATTCAATGTCAATCACAATAGCTTTCTTTGGCTCCCTGAGGTCCACACAAAGGCGAATGCCTCCATCCTTCTTCTGTGTCACTACTATCGGTGAAATCCATTCCGAGGAGTCAATCTCTTCAATAATGTCTTTTTGAACAAGCTTTTTAAGTTCCTCTGAAACGGCTTCCCTGACTGAAAATGGTAAGCACCGTACCTTCTGTCGTACAGGCATCATACTCTGTCGCATTTTAACTTTATGCACAAACCCATAAGCACAGCCAAGTTTCTCCTCAACCTGGTCTTGGGGCCCAGCTGAAACTGGTGTGTGTACTGCAAGAGTGCTTTGCTGAGAAAGATCCATTAACTACCCTGAGGTTTAAAGCAGCCAATAAATCTCTGCCAAGGATAGGAGTGCCTTTGTGGACAATGTAGAGCTCTGCATTTACACAGCAATCACCAAAAGTCACTGTTGAGACCGGCAGCCATGCACTGGAATTTGATTTTTCAAATAGCACACCAAGTGAAGTTTGGGTTCAGTAAGAGGCACATCTTTAAAGTAATGCAAATAGATGGAATCAGGTAGCATAAATACTGCTGAACCAGTGTCCAACATAGCTGAATAGGATGTGATTTGCCTGAAGGTGCGACACAAACATTTACAGTGCACCTTATCTGCTCTGGAATATGTGCAATAGTGACTTTGTCCACACTCAGCACAGTAACATCTGGTATTGTAACTACATGCACCTGTTGATTGGACTGGCTACTGTGGCAGACCTTAGCAAAATGCCCAATCTTTTTGCAGTGATTGCATTGAGCTTCTTTTGCAGGATATCTTGTGCAGCTTGCAAGGTGTCGTGTGACACCACAGCGAAAGCATGCTTTTGCTGTGCTTTGAATTTGCTGATTCTTTGGTTTTTCATTAGTTTTCCCCTTGTGATTGTTTGTCTGCAGCAATAGTGGACTATTCTACAAAGGAGTCACAGCCTGGACTGGGCCTCCTGTATCCATGCTCATTATTTTGGCTTCTGCAATGGCTGACTCAGTTTGGGTAGCAATGGTTATTGCTTTTTCCAGTGTAAGTTGTGGTTCTAGCAGCAAGCGTTCTCTTACACGAAGCATGGTTGTTTTCTCAATGAACTGGTCTCTAATCATCTCATCTGCCATATTCCCAAGGTCACAAGTTACAATCAGGGTACGTCTAGACTACATGCCTCTGTCGCCAGAGGCATGTAGATTAGGCTACCCGACAGAGTAAAATGAAGCGGCGATTTAAATAATCGCCGCTTCATTTAAATTTACATGGCTGCCGCTTTGAGCCGACAAACAGCTGATCAGCTGTTTGTCGGCTCAGCGCGATAGTCTGGACGCTCCCCTGCCGACATCAAAGGGAGCTGTCGACAACCCAGGTATGCCTCCTCAGACTCCTCAGAGTAGCAACATAGTACAGTATAGTCTCCCCTGGTTTCTGCTCATGCTGGCGATATCTATAGCGATTAGCTACTACATTCACTTTTGGCACAAAAAAGTTCTTTAATGCAATGAGTGCAGTCTCATATTTATCATCTGCAAGGGGGAAAGTGTAAAATATACGCCGCCCTTCTGCTCCAAGGCAGTGGATTAGCAGAGCACGCTTTCTTACTTCAGAAATCTCTGTAGCCCTGATTGCAAGCAGATAGGTTTCAAACATATGGATCCAGGCAGTAAAAGCAATTGGAGGCTCACCTGGCCTTTGCAGAAAGGGTGCAACTGGGTTCAGAGGCAGAAGATCCATCCTCATCACCAAAATGTTGTATCATGCAAGCAAGGTACAAAGAAACTTCCACAGGCCTTTTTTTACCAAAGGTAAAACCTCTTTACAAAGCTGCTGCTGCTGCTCCCCTCTGTAGCTCTCATCACAGCTAGAATCCAAACTCATTCCAGTTAGATAGGCAAGTTTCTTCTGGTTCTTTGCTGACTTCCCAAAACAAGGAATACAATTCATGGACAGTTTACAGAGTAGTAATGTTAAACCAGTCAACCCACGTGGCCCTGTCCCAGGAGCAGCTGGACAGCCACCATACGATTCTGGCCCCACTACCAGCCCTGGGGACAGGAGAGAGCTGCCTAGATCAGCCCGTATCCCCCTACCAAACCCGCCACCAGCAGCAGCTTCCCTGCCACCGGTAGGATGGTGAGTGCTGCCTAGATCTACACTGCAGAGTTTTTGGTCAAAAACGTCCGTCCACATCTCAAGCACTTTTTTGCGCAAGTAAAACCAAAGAACAGAGGGGTTTTCCCGGTGAAGGTATTCCTCAGTCTACAAGGAATAATTCCTTTTCACAAAAAAGTTTTTTGCAAAAAGGTGTGTGAGGACAGGCTAGAGGGGTATTTTGTGCAAGAAAAGGGAAGAGGAAAAAGCACAGGTGCCCTGGTACCCATTCTATCCATAGTAATCACTGCTTACTTACAAGAGAACATCCAGGCATGTTGGACTCTCTCGTTCCCAAAAGCACATTGCTTTTTCAATACCCTTTTTCGGTGTGTCCACACTACGAGTAGTAATGCGGAGTAATGGTAGTTCGAATTAGGAGCTTTAATTCAAACTACCTAGCCCGTGCCGCGTGTAGCCGCGGACAGGTAGTTTGAACTACCGGGCATTTAAAAATGGCGGCGCCCGGGAACATGTAAATCAAGCCCGGGATATTTAAATCCCGGGCTTCATTTGCAAGTTCGAATGACTACATTAGCCACCTGGTTTGAACTAGGGTGGCTAGTGTAGACATACTCCAAAAGAGTAGTGAAAAAGCAATGCTCTCTTGTGCAAGAAGTTTTTGCAGACAATCTCTTCCACAAAAAGCTTCTTACGCAAGAAGCCTGTAGTCTAGACAAAGCTTAAGAGTAAATGTAGGATGAACTTCAGCCACTTGTATAACAGCATTTCTGTAGAAAATCCCCTTTTTATACACAAATAAACAAACAAGCAAACAGATAGACAGACCTCAGACAAAGCCCCTCCTATCGTATGAACAGCAACCTTCTCACCAGCACTTCAAGACAACTTTAGGGTCATCAGCTCCTAGAGTCCCAGGCTGTAAGGCCGGAAGCCACAGCCCTGCTCCCCGAGTTTCACCTCCTGCACAACACAGGCCCTAGAAATTCCCCACAAGAATCCCTGTGTCACTGCCGGCCCCATGTGTCTTCACCTTTGGCTGGGTTCTATGGACGAGTTGTGGCTCTTACAGGAGCGGATGGGTTCAGGAGACGGCTCTTATGTGTGACTCCTGGGCAGACTATTTCCCTGCCTTTCCGGAAGGACAGAAAAACCCCACTGGCTCCTTCTTTTTCTTCCAGGCTGCGTTGCCTCTTGCGAAGACTCACCTCAAGGGAGCACAGACACAGCCAGGTGCTCAGGGTGGTGGTCCAACCTGCAGCAGCCGAGGCATGCTCCGGCCTCAGCCAGGAGGAGCAGGCCTTACCAGAGGAGCCCAAGAAAACCAGAGGCTCCTGGAAGCTCCTATCTGGCCTGAAAAAACTCTGTGTCTGTGGCCAGTGTGGCAGCTCCCTGGCAGAGGCTGAGGAGGAGACAACAGCTTCCTCGCCCACAAGATGGACACACTTCTCCCTGAAGAAGACCAGGAAGACGAAGAACTCAGTGGAGGACCAGGAAGAGCGAGAGGAGGAGAAGCTGCAGGAGAGCCCAGACAACAGCCAGGAAGATCTCACAGGTGAGTCTACAATCTGCCCGGTGACTGGGGAGCATGTGAGGGACACTCCCACCAGTCACTCTACAAGCCTGGAGCGTTAGGGCTTCTCATGGGGCAGCCATGGGCTCCTCAGACGCTGGAATCCAGCGAGTGCCTGATGCTCTGGCAGAGAGGGGCTGGCCCCCTTGCACACCCTCCCTCCCAGCTGTCTCCTGCACCCTCTCGCCTGGTCAGACCTCACCCAAACTCCCAGCCCGCTCCAGCACTCTACCTCCCACGCACACCCGCCTGCACCACTGTCCTCATCCCATGCCCTGGCAGCCACTCACTGAACCCCTCATTTTGGCCTCACCCAAAGCCTAGGGAGCACAAAATCTAATATCCCCGGTCAAAAGAGTTAATCTGCCCCATGGGAAGCCTTGACTCTTGCTCCTCTCTTCTCTCCCCTGCTCCCCTTGGGGCTGGAGCGGCAGAGCAGTGAAGTGTTGCAGTGGTGGCCACAGCAGTGGGGGATGTTTTATTGCTTTTGTTGTTTGGAGGTTTTTTCCCTCTCACTTTTTTCTGGTCCCCAACTGATTTTTCTGGGGATCAATGGCCCCCAACCCAGAAAAGTTTCCCCACCCCTGTCATAAATAAAGAGAATATTGAAGCCACTTGTTTTGGATATAAATTAATATTGTAGTTATATAAATTGATGTTTGGTGAACTAACATGATAAAGTTAAAGCTCCTGATTTGGTTAATTATTTTGATTTTCATTAATAAAGTCTCCTTTCTTACCAGTTATACACCCCCCAACCCTCCCCCCCATATTATAGCTCCAGTCGTTTAATATGAATAATTGAGTATTTAAGGTTTTTAGAGCGAAGCGAAGGCATTTTGTTCCCCTGGGGGGGTGGCTGGTGATCCAGGGAAAGTTGTGCGTTGAGGGGGATGGGTCCAGGGTCAAAACCTTTGAGAACCAATTGCCCTGTGGGGAGTGCGGGACACCTGGTAAAATCGCTCAAATTCAAGCGAGTTGAAGGAAATTAATAACAATGATGCGGGTTCTTCCCCCTCCCCCCACCCCGTGTGCTGTAAAAACTGCCAGGCACAGCGGGAGAAAGGGGGTCGTGGGGGCCTGGCTAAGGGGGTCCCCTCAGGTACAGGCGTAATCAGGGTGACCAGTGAGGGTGAGACAGGGGCCACCAGCCACGTGACCTTTCCCCCAGCCTGTAAAAGGGACAGAACCGCCCTCTGCCCCAGGCCCCACCTCCTCCGTGACCTTGCCCTGCCCTTGCCCCACCGCTTTCTCCATCCGATGGGGCCTGGGGAACTAGTGGGGCAGGGTCCGGGGCTGGCAGCAGGGCCATGGCTCCCCACACTCACTGGCAGCGGCATCCCCAGCTCGGGCCCTTGGCCTCCCTGCCCAGGGTGCTTGGGGGACATGTGCTTCTCTTGCCACCCCATGCGGCACTTGTCAGGGGCTGCAGGTTGGATCGTGAGGGGCTCAGAGAGCAGAAAAGGGATTCGCGCCCGCGCAGGGACGCAACTTCCAGGGAACCTTGCATGGGAGCTGAGGGGCAGCTCCAACCCCTGCACCAGCAGCAGCTGCTGGAGAGGAGGGAACAGCCAGGCTGCCTGCACCATGGCACCAGACAGAGGAGAAGCCGCCCTGCCCTGCCCGGCTCTGGCTTCCCGGCTCCAAACTGCCAGGGGCAGGGAGAGAGGAGGGTGGGTCTGTCCCTGCGACTGCCCTGCACTTCCACTGACGTTCGGGGGCACCATCCCCAGGTCTGCCCAGGGGCTCAGGCGGCTTCTGCTGCACGGTGAGCACTGGGGATTCGGGATCCAGCCCTGCCAATCCCAGCTCCCGTTTGGCTTCAGCCCCTCAACCTCTGCTTTGAGCCCCGAGGGGTTCCCAGGCCTTGGGACTTCAGCCCGTGCTGGGGATCGAGGCTTCAGCCTGGGGGTGCTGGGTATTGAGTGTGGACACCAGCAACTGAGCTTAGATAATGAACAAAACCATTACAAAGGAGCCAGAGGGTCACCCCATCCCACAGTCTCAGCAGCTCACAGCTGGGAACTGGGCTGGGCTGGGCCATCACTTCCTGGGGCTCTCAGGCGAAATGAGGCCTGTTCCCGTCACTGCCAGGAAGGGGGACAGACCGGGGAGAGCAGAACACGCCATGGGAGAGACGCTGCCCTAGGTTAGAGGAAGCCCAGTGGGGAGAGCACCCAGCTCAGAGTCATGAGAGCGGCGCTCTCTGCTCAGCCCTGCAAGCACCTTCTGTGTGACCCTGGGCAAGTCACGTCAGGGCTCTGGGCCCAGTTCCCTTCCCTGTCGCCCAGGGGTACCACATTCAAACCAGTGTTTCCTTCTGCTCCAGGGATGCAGACGGAGCTCTCCGAGACGACGAGGAGGCAGGCAGACCAGAGCGAAGAGGAGGAACCAGCCCCCCAGCCCATCCCATTAGAAAGGAGCAGCTCCCACACGACTATGGTAAAAACTTAAAAAACAACAGAGTCCGGTAGCGCGTTATAGACTCACAGACCATGTAGATGGGATCATGGGCTTTCGGGGCACAGCCCACTTGTTCAGATGACCAGCGTGTGGGAAGTCCAGAGCCAAGAACAAATAAGGGACGGAGCGGAGGAAAAAAATTGAGGGGTAGGGGGAAGAGGACATTGGGTAGATAAGTCTCAAAGGGATAGCCGAGCCAGTCTGTAACAGGAAACACTTACAAATGAGGCTCGTGGCTGAGCCAGTGGAAAGCGTCCCCTGCGGGGCGTGTGACTATCTCCCGGAGCCGGTGTCTCTCAGAGGAGAATGACCTGCCCCCCTCCGGCCCAGGGATCGAAAGGAAACACTCACCCTTGAGACCAGCTCCCCTGAATAAAGCCTTGTAACACGGGGGATTTCTGGGGGCACCGCACCGAGTGGCCAGTCAGGGCACTTTGCTCAGAGACAGGGCTACTGAGAGCCCAGAACGCGGGGTTCTCCACTGCAAGGATCCAAACCAGCCCCAAACAGCACTTCTGTTCCCCACCCTGGCTAGCAAGAAGCCCTGCAAGCAACCCCCTTAGACACTCCTGCCCTCTGGGCCACCACCCGCACCGCTCCTTCTGCAGCATCGTAGCTGCCAGGGCTCGTACTGCCAGCGTTCAGTGTCGTCTGGTCAGGGTTGTCCCGGGGTGCTCCTGACAGGTCCCCTTCTCCATTGGTGATGTCAAACATTCGGCTGCGTGTGTGGGTGCCTGTGTGTTGCATAAATTGCTAGTTTCGTCCCCTTGGAGGCTAGTCTGATTTACCCCAAGAAGAGAGTCACACTTTCAGGCTGGGTCCAACTCAAGTTTATTGGTTGCAACCAAGGTACGGCTAAGGAACTCAATGTTCAAAGCAGAGCCGACCCCCAACATCTCATATGCAGGGGTTTTTATAGGGTTAACATCCTTCCTGGTTTAGGGGCCTTAACATGATAGGATACTTCATTTTTTACATTTAGCATTCCTATAGGTCAGGTTAATTTTCCAAATGAGGTTAAATACAGTGCCTACTTGCTGACTTTGCGGTACAGCTGTGTTGCATTCATTCACTTTTGCTGAACAATGGGCGAGCCATACTTCCCTTTTTCCTTTCCTGCTTGAGCCGGTCACAAGTTTAAAGGATGTGGAATCTATCCATATCTCTACTTAACAGAAGACTGGTTTCACTTCCCCTCGTCTCCTTATTATAAGTTATTACCTGTGACAGGCCTTGACCTTTGTCATGTCTTACTCCTATACAAATAGCAAATATATCTAAGCATTAGCAATGTATGTATATTGTACGTGCCCCTCATAGGGGAATCAATAGCTCCGGGGGATTTGATTTCCCTTTTACACATCAATTCCCCCCTCAAGAGGCTTTCTCTTTCTTATACCTCATCAGTTTCTTCTTTAGCTAATCTTTGGTAATGTACAAGCATTTCATGGTTGACAGTAGTCAATACAGTGCGACGTATAGAGGCAATTATACAAGGTATAAAACAGGGCTTTAAGCATAATATAATCACAACAAAACAAAACTAAACAGGAATGTGTACCAACATAGCACAACAAGAGTTTTCCTCTTTTTCTTTGAAACAGTCGTGGTTCAGCATCATGCAGGGGAGAGGTTACTAGCACATCACCCTGTAATATTTCGATTCTTCTGGTGACCAACAGGTGGGAAAGCAGGACCAGAAGAGAGAGGCTTATCAGCAGTCGGGGTAGGATCATTTTGCAATGGGAAGCATTGGCCAACAGTCAGTTCTTGGCACTTCACAGCGCTGATGGACATAAGAGTCTTTATTCTCTGAGCCAAAAGCCAGCTAGCTCTTTTGGAACCAAGGTTATTTCCTAGGAATAAAGCAAACCATAAAAACAATCCCACGCGGTTGCTTGATACCGGCCTTATCAAAGTGAGGCCTTTTTGGCATGTGGTTGCCAGGGGAACCAGGGTCGCAGTTACTGCTGTAGCATACGCTTCTCAGGCTGACTTAATGATTTGAGTTTGTCAGTCCTTAGCAAGATACCATGGACTGCCTCAGTTTACTCCTATAGTTCTTTTCTCTTGACTTTGGGGTTCTTCTTAATCTACTAGGTTAAATACAACAATTTAAGGGATTTTAATTTACTCTGGAAGTGCTGGTACAGCACTATCATTATTATAAATGTTAAAATCTAAACTCTCCATGTAATTTGGCAAACACTATTCAAATCCATCCCCAAGATATTTCGTCGCCTTACTGGCACTGCCCATGATTATAGGTTTGACCTCTACTGCCTGGTTGAGCGCTGCAGAGATAGGTGTTTGGCATGGTCCACGGTGTTTCCCTATCTGTGTGTACCTCAGACGGCCAGCCCCGATATATCTTTGGGCATTGGCCACCAACTTCTTGATCTTTGCCTGCAGGGCCAGTAAACCCTCCCCTTGGTACTTACTTCCGCTGTGCCACTCAGCATCTCATGTGTAGTTATCTCCACTACCAAAGTGCAATATGTCCACATTCTATTGACGGTTAGGCCGCTTGATGAGGGACCGTTATGCACACAGACGGATATACAGAGGGGCAGGATGGAGTGATCTGTCTGGGTAGTCAAACACCAGTAGGTACCGTTCATTTGGACCAGCTCGATGTTCATTTGTTTTTCTATGACAACCACATCAAGCCTAGGCAGATTCGTCACGATGTTAAATGGGCAGGTACATAAAATTTCCTTATCAAAGTGGGTGCAACAATCCCTGGGTATAGGGAGGCTCCCACACCTTCAGAATAAGCAATGCCTTCTATTCTATCTATATGCCCTTGCTTTGGTACAGGCAGGGAGGTTACCATTCTGATCTGATCTGAGTGAGGAATCCTCAGAGGGACCAAAAACAAATGGTTGTACTATGCCCTGTCCAGGTGGGCCTTTGGGTCCTCATGGATTCTCTCTTTCCCTACTCCCATGGGTAGGCACAGGGGAGATTGGGGACTCACCACCTTAAGAACTGAGTGGTAGTGGCTAAAGTTTACCTTATTCTTCAATACTGGCCTTCTAATTTCTTTATTTTACTTCCAATCCAATTAGCTTCTGGTTCAAACATCAGGTTAGGTCTACAGAGCTGGACAGATCCTTCAAACTATTTAGGATCAATTGATTAGCTTGGCTGGTGTGTAGGCCTTTACGGGCACTGGATATTACTGCATTTACAAGTCTGGATTCTCATACAATTTCTGGGCTATGACATAAGTGTTGCTGATAGGGTTACCAGGCTCAAACCAATCTGCGATGGTATCTGCTAAGCCTTGTCATTGCCTAATCAGGCATTTGCCAATTTGATTAGCCAGTCTAGCACACAGCTGGTCTGTACCAGTGTGGAACATCATCAAGGTAAGGATCAGTGACAGTTGTCCTGGTTCTGGAACAGAGGCCTGTTCAGAGCATGATGCACAATTGGGAGGCTCTATTTTGTCCTTAAAGTCCTGGTTGATGATATCCAAATGAGGGCAAGTTAGCAATGGCCATTAAAGCAAAACTAGTCTGGTGGGAAGGAGCTAGTCCTGTCTCCCATCCTTCTGTTCACGTGATGTACTCCTTGCTTCCTTCCAGTTCTTTTTGTTCACCTGTGGAGACATTGTTAACATTCTCCTAGCCTAAACAATTTCCTCTTCACAACATTTGCAATACGTATTACAATTAAGACACACAAGACAAACTTGGACAGAACACAAACTCATTATGTCATGACACAGAACCATGGTTTTTTTGTTGTTGTTGTTTTTCTTCAACTGGCACCAGCGCTTTCTGATGATCTGAAAGACAAGAAAACATTTCTCCCCCCCCCTCCCCCCCGTCGGGGTGGCCTATTATAACTAAAAATACTGCCTAAGATCTGTTAGGGGAACGGGTTACAGCTAGTTCCTTACCATTTTCATATGTGAGTGAGCTGCAACTTTCTGAGAACAAGAGCGGTACTCGTGACCTTCCACTCCCTTGAATTACCTTAGAGTTGCTAGCCCTCCCCAACAGTGGCATGGTTCTGTTTCCCTCTCGTATTGCAGACCGGGCCCTTTTTTCCTCTTATGATCTGTCTTGATCCTGCTAAATGACTTTTCTTAATTACACAGATTTGTCTAGCATTAATTTGGTAAGGAGAGTGGGCTTTCTAGTTAGCCCCCACACTTCCTAATTCTTTTCAGTATATGATTTTCATAACATCCAGGCTGCAGCAGTTGAGTTATGCTGCTGGCTCTGGGGTGAATCACTTGCTCATGTTCTGTAAGGAGATTTATGTTGCAGAATGTGTCTCCTTGTTAGGGCAGATTTAGTTTTTAGTGATTACATCTTCACATTCAATTTCTACTGGTTGACATTTGGGTGGCTTTTAAGTTACCTTCCCCCACGCCCTCAAGCCAATTATAACGGGTGTGAGGAAAAGGTTTTAACTGTTTGTTATGTTTTTTCCTCTGGATGGCCCCCACTCATATGTTGTGAAACATCTTTGGGTTGCCTGCGTTTCTAGCCGTAGAGGCTGTCGTTATCTATTTGCTAAGAAGGGCTTGAGAATTTCCTGAAGTTGCTTGGATTCGATCCTTGCTCAAAGCCCGCATTCCCTTTTCAATCTCATAGTTTAGGAAGGTGCATATTTGGGCCTTCTCTTGTGAAACTTTATATCCCTTCTTCCCTAGGGCATTCAACAGGGGCTCCGTTGCCCTTTTTCCCTTTTGCATATCAGGACTGGTAATCAACAAATCATCAATATACTGGAGGAGAGCTACCTCAGGGTGCTGCCCCCTCCAGTCTTCTAAGTCTTTTTGCAATGTCGTCCCAAAAATATGGGGGGATGACACAAAACCCTAGGGCAACACAGTCCACAACAGCTGGGTTTTGTGATGGGTGTCCGGGTCTTCCCATTCAAAAGCAAATAATTTCCAACTATCTTTGTGTAAAGGTATAGAAAAGAAAGCATCTTTCAAGTCTAATACCGTAAACACTGTTGTGTCTGCTGGAATTTGTGTTAAGATAGTGTGTGGGTTGGGGACCATAGGATGGTCTACAAGAACTTTCTTATTTATTGCCCGTAAGTCTTGCACGAGTCTATAAGAGACGCTATCCGGTTTTGGCATCCCTAAAATAGGGGTGTTGAAGGGAGAGGAACTTTCTACTACCTAGCCATATCTTTTGAATTGTTCGATTAATGGCTTTAAGCCTATCCAGGTGGCTCTTTTTTTTTTTCTCTCAGGGGACATTGCTTTACACCCACAGAGCCTTCTCCTTCAATGAGAGGAATTCTTACTGGAGTCACAAACTTTGCTCGGGCAGGGGTCTCATCTGCCCATACACATGGATTGACTCCTTCTAAGACCTCAGTCCCTTTTGTCTCTAACAGCATCTCAGCTGCACAGAGGGCCATCTGGTAATTTGAGCCCTGTTTCACAGGCAGCTGCACTACATTCTGATCACTCCGGAAGAAAATTTTAGCTTGCAGCTTAATTAGCATATCTCACCCTAGCAGGGCAACTGGGCATGCAGATGAAACAACAAAGGCATGCTCTAGCATAATTTTTTTCTAATCTTCGTGAGGAGGGGTCTACATACGGGTAGCCTGCTTCTTCTTCTCTCAGTTCCTTCTATCGTCACATGCTTTCCACTTTCTTTAGCTGAAGGGGGTTTTATGGGGAACATAGAGAACGTGGCTCCAGTATCCACCAGAGCCTCATAGTCCCTGCCACCCACCCTTATTTTTACCATGGGATCCTTTCTGAGGGGGCCTGTGACGGATTTACGGGTGCGAGCACCTCGCGCCCCCTCTTTTTGGCTCAGCGTAGAGCCGGGGGCGGGGCTCCGCGGACCCACCGCCTTCTTTATTCTTCTTGTCCCCAGCCCCTGGGCTTGTTGGCAGGGCCGCCCAGGAAGGGGGTGCGATCACCTCTCGACCAGGGATGGCCGAGAGGGTTCGGCGAACCCCGAGTTCGGGCCCCCTCCTCCAGCCGGAGGGGGGGGGTGTTTGTGGTGTCCCTGGGGGTGGGGTTTGGGGTCCTGACCCGTGCCAGATCCTGCGGCGGGCACCGTCCGCGTTGCTTCCGGCTCTTGAGGGTTGTAGGAAGGGTGGGGGAGTGGGGGACCCGGGCCCGCCCTCACCACCGGGTCCCAGCCCGAGGCCCTAAGTGGAGTTGGCGTCTACGCGTTGCCCTCCACGGCGGATGGGGCGGCAGCCCCCAACTCCTCCGCCCACGGGCGCCAAAAGGGCCCTGCCTCGGGCTCCTTCCACTCCCGGCTTGTCCGCCCCAGCGATGGGGCTGATTGGGGTGCACTCACCGCGCCGAAGTCTCCGGGTGCGTCCCAGCGCGAGTCGCCAGCTGCTGACTCCGTCCTTCTTGGTCGCCCCGGGGGCCGAGCCCTTGGCGCCCCTGGAAGCCAGGGTCGCTGCCTCCTCGCTCCTGCCCCCTTGTCCGTCTGCCCGGCTGCCATCTTTATGGGCGCCGGGGAGTGACGTCCGGGCGGTCCGCCCTGTCCGTGCGCCGCCGCCGCCCCCGCCCTTTCCCCAGCATGGGTCCGTGCCCCGTTTAACGCCGCCAGCCGGGGCGGGCGGGCTGGCTGCTTCCGCGCGGCCCGCCCCCTCCCCCGCTCCCAGCGGGGTGCCCTGGGTTGGGCTTGCCGCTGCCCCAACTCCGGGGCTGCGATGCCGGTCGGCGCGCCGCTTGCGGCGCGCGGTTTCTCCCGAGGGGGGGGGGAGTCCCGCTCCCTCCTCTAGTGCGGACCCCGCCGGGTCCGTCACAGGGCCCCTTATGGTCCGGCCTCTGATTGCTGGAGAGTGCTGCAGCCAGCACTGCCATCTGCTTCTGCGCTCTCTTATCTTCCCTCCTCTATTACTTCTCTAAGGGGGTACTGATGGTATGATGATCCCAGATCTGATGGGCCTTTTCGCAAGAAGTACTTTTTTTTTTTTTTTGCCCGAATGGAGTAGTCTACCCTGTTGGCTCAGCCCCCCTCACTTCAGCCTCTGCAGGGGGGGCTGAAGTGAATCCAGGACCAGCAGGAGTCTGATAAGGGGGGGTAACTTTTCAGATGTAAGTTCACTTATGATTTCAGAGTTACTGTTTCCTCCTGAAGTGGCAGGAGAGGAACAATTCTCATTCTCTCTAATAGGGCTAGACCCTCCTGAAGAAGAAGGGGGTTTCCTCTTCTTTCCATAGGACTCAAATTCCTCATCACTAGAGGGAGCCAGTATTCCAGGGCTTTTACTCCCAAGGTCTTTGCCTTTGCAGCCATGACCTTACACACACCCATACTACATTTTAATATCCATTTTGGTCGATCCTGGACATGGAATAACCAACAATCAATATATGGGAAGTGATCCCACTGTCCATCCCGCGTCACAACTCTATGTGTTAGGGATACCAGGTTTACATCAAAGGAGCCCGTATCTGGCCATCCGACACCAAAAGTAGGCCACTCAAGTTGACAAAATTTAATTAACTCATCTTTTGCCATTTTTACTCTATAGTCACTTTTAAAATTACTAAAATTCTGTAACATGCATCCCAATGGGGTTGCGGAGTTTTCTATCCGGGAACTTCCCGAACCCATATCTATCTATTTATATATATTGCGCGCACACACACACACACAGTCAACAAGCTTTTATCGTGGCTCCGTGTGTCGATGGAATGACACCACACCAGCTTTTAGCGTCCGAACTCAGAGAGGGGTCCAGCGCTTGGCTGCCTCACTAGAGACACCGGTGTGCCCTTATGGAGCCGTGACACTTAAGACGGGCCTATCAAACAGTAACAAATATAGACAAACAGGGGGCTTAGAGACTCGCTGGGTCACGAGGTTCGGCTGACCCCCCTTGCAATCAAGAAATCCTGGTCATCGGGTTTCCCCTTGCAGGATTCTTGGGGCGGCTGGAGTCAGCTTAAGTCTCAGACCTGGTCAGCGACAGTCATGCTTACACACAAACCTGTGGTTTCACAACTTAGGTTTCCAACAAATCATTTAAAACAAAGAACAAGAGTACTCCTACTAAAAACAAAAGCAATCCACTGGAGTTTTCCTAACTCCTCATAACTTCCCCACGCAACCCACGGGTTCATGGTGTTCCTTCTGGGGCTTACAGAGGTTTCTACCATTTGGGAGTGACCCAATTCCACAATATTGTGTTCTTTCCAATGTTCAGACCTATGTGCTGAACGCAACGCCCCCGGGGGACAAACAAATACTCAGACCTATATGCTGAGTGCAAACTTACAGATCAATATCTGCTAGAACACAGGAATAGGTATACTCACTCCGTCTATACCCCGGCGCCTTCCTCTTTTCTTCGGACCTGACAGCCTCGTGTGACTCATTCAATAGAGACTCCTTTAACTTTCCGGATGTCCCGACTCACACTTTCGGTGCCGTGACGGACTCAAACAGTCCGGTGCGCACTTCACGGTCACCTACGGCGAATCTTGTCGTCCGACTCCGGAGTAGTCCAAGGGATGTCCCATCTGGGGTGCCAATTTGTTGCATAAATTGCTAGTTTCGTCCCCTTGGAGGCTAGTCTGATTTACCCCAAGAAGAGAGTCACACTTTCAGGCTGGGTCCAACTCAAGTTTATTGGTTGCAACCAAGGTACGGCTAAGGAACTCAATGTTCAAAGCAGAGCCGACCCCCAACATCTCATATGCAGGGGTTTTTATAGGGTTAACATCCTTCCTGGTTTAGGTGCCTTAACATGATAGGTTACTTCATTTTTGACATTTAGCATTCCTATAGGTCAGGTTAATTTTCCAAATGAGGTTAAATACAGTGCCTACTTGCTGACTTTGCGGTTACAGCTGTGTTACATTCATTCACTTTTGCTGAACAATGGGCGAGCCATACTTCCCTTTTTCCTTTCCTGCTTGAGCCGGTCACAAGTTTAAAGGATGTGGAATCTATCCATATCTCTACTTAACAGAAGACTGGTTTCACTTCCCCTCGTCTCCTTATTATAAGTTATTACCTGTGACAGGCCTTGACCTTTGTCATGTCTTACTCCTATACAAATAGCAAATATATCTAAGCATTAGCAATGTATGTATATTGTACGTGCCCCTCATAGGGGAATCAATAGCTCCGGGGGATTTGATTTCCCTTTTACACATCATGTGCTCCCGTCATCTAGACGTGAGTTCCCAAACTGCGGGGGCATGCCCTCCTAGGGGGGGTGAAGAAATTCCAAGGGGGGCACAAGGCGACCCAGCCCCCCATCAACCTCTGCCCCCATAAGTTTTTCTGCTATTGGGGGGACGCATGAGGGTTTCTCAAAAATCAAAAAGAGGGCGTGATGCTGAAAACTTTGGGAACCACTAATCTAAAGCAGTAGACCCCGTGCACTTGGGTCAACACAGGAGATCTCCACGAGCCTCCAGAAACGACAGATGCAGGCAAGGTTTGCAATGAGCCCAGCAGGTTTATTGTCAAATGCGACGCCCTCACAGTTAGTAGCCCTCACGTCACTTCTTTATGTACCAGGCTGCCACCCTTAAAGGTATTAGGTTGACACCTCCAGACGAACCTACTAGACACAACCAATTACCTTGTACCTGGTGGTTTGATCCAAACATCCCTATCCATAGTGCTGTCATCCCGACCCTGTGCTGAACCTGGGTCGGTAAGTCCCTTGTCTACGGGGAGTGTGCTGGGACCGAGCTGTTTCTGCAGGGAAATGTTCTGTTACCATCCTCCCGGAATGTTTGCGGGCATGGCCTGTGCCTCGGACCTCTGCAATGTCGGCAGCCCTGTCCTTCCCAAGCTTCTGTCTGCAGGACCTGCCTTTTGCTCACTGCTTAGCTTTGCTTTATGTTAGCAAAGCACTGACGGTTGCTCAGGTCTTAGGCCTCACACTAGGCCTCCACGGTCAGGCCCTTTTGTTACGTGTTACAGGTGAGAGGTTATGAAAACAAATCCCATCAAATCCAAACAGGTTCCTCTGATCCTTAAGAGCCAGTCACCCGCCCAGGTCAATTGAAACCTCAGAGCTTACCGAAAAGAGCTTGCAGTGCCCATCCCATAGAATTGAAAATAGGAAGGTTTATTAATAAAAGAAAGAAAAAAAGGTTGAGCCTAATATTGTTAAAGGACTCAAATTACATTCCCCGACTGCAAAGCTCTTTGTGCCGGCGTGTAGGAGATGAAATGAACGGCTGTCTTAGGGCAAGTTTCAGGAATACGTCCTCTCCTAGGCTGGATGTATTTCTGAAGCGCCCTCTGCCTTCCCCACCCGGCAGCGTGTGGCGCTACCACCGAACTGGCAGGAATCACGGGCAGGACAGGAAGTAGTTGAGACCGAAGGAGCGAGTCTCCCTGCCGACGACTCTGGGGCCACTTCAGGCTTCAGTTTGTGGCCAAGATCCTTCATAGTGGATTTGCCAGAGTGAAGACAGGAATGAAGACGAAAATGGAGGAACCCTCAGAGCCCCTTTGTCCCCCTGCCCATGGGGTGGGAATCCCACTGATCTCCTGTGAAAGTCTGTCCCAAGATGGAGTCTGTCCCATGAGCAAGTCACCGCTCCAGGCCTGACTCAGTTCTTTTTAGGCAGCAGCCACGGCTTGCATGCTGAACATTCACAGCAAAGCTCATCAGCTGTGATTGGCACTACCTGAGGTCGGTGAAGTGCTGCTACTCACTTGACTAGCAACCCTGTCAAGGCTGTTCCCCACTCCGGCAGGATGAATGCAGAAGTTGGGGGCCTGCAATAGCACTCCAAAACCTTGCCTCTACAAGCTCTGGTACAAAAACTTCCCTAATACCCAGATTTTGGGGAATCCACTGCTCACATCAAGTGCTTTGAACCCACAAACAGGGGCGGACACTTGAAACCAGCCAGGGGTACCCCAAGCTCTTTTCCCTCAAAGAAGCTTGAAAAAAGAAAAGAGAAAATCAAGCTGCAGTCTCTGGTGGCTGACCCCTCAGTCAGAGGCCTGCAGGTCCACAGAGACAGACCTTCCAGGTCACAAAAATCAATCAATACCGGTTAATTAGAAAACAGAACAAACTCTTACTGTGAAAACAAAGCTACAGTTGCAAGCATAGTAATTTGGCTAGCTGGAAAGAGCCACCATTTGACACAGGTACTCAGGGAAAGTCCCTGGTCTGAAGACTTAGTTAGAAAAGTGGGAGGAAAAAGCACTAAGAAGCTCAGACATTATTTCCATATCCCCAAACAAGGAAAACAAGAAATCCTGACAGACTAGCTAAACTCTTCCCTGCTTACACATTGTAAGAAGTCGCTTTTTGGACAGCGGAGCGTTTCCTGTCTCCCTTGATACTTGGAAGAAACTGGTCGGTACTTGGAAGAAACTTGGAAGAAAATTCCTACCTGCGTTGTTATTGGCTGACCACCCTATACCGGGCTAGGAACAGGAGACATTAGTTCACGTCTTAGTCACCGGATGTTCCTGTTCTGATTATGACAGACCCTGTCACGGGGGTTGGCCAAGCCTCCAGCTGAGCTCTCCCAGTAGCCCACGTTTGAAATACAAGCGCAGCACCCGGGTGGTAACTTCCAGCACCAACATCACACCTGCCTGTGATCAGCAGAAGCAGAATGGGCCTGGCACTGGGGACTGGCCCGGAGCCCTCGGTCTGGGGTTCTCGTCGGCAGGGAGACTCACTCCTTCAGTCTCAGCTACTTCCTGCCCTGCGCGTGGTTCCTGCCAGTGGGGAGGCGGCGTCACACGCTGCCGGGTGGGGAAGGCAGAGGGGGTTTCCGGGTGGGCCCCGCTCTCAGTCCTTTCCGCGCAGACATCGTGGGTGCTAGAGCCGCTGGACCCATCTGCTCAGGCCCGGGTGGGGGATGGAACATGGGGCATGTTCTCCAGTGGCCCCTCTGCTCACTCCACAAGCGCTGGAATGGGCTCTGCAGGGCTCTGCGGGTTTCTCAGTCAAAGCTCCCCTGGGTGCAGCGGCCGTGAGCTCTAGGGGCCTGTGATACCTAGGATCCAACAACATTCCTGGCTCGTGGACCCGGCTCCACTAAAGTTTGAGGCTGGAGCTCTCTCCTGCCCCTTCCCCACTGCCTCCGGTTGTTTTACTCCTAGACTCATAAACTTTAAGGTCAGAAGGGACCATTATGATCATCTAGTCTGACCCTCTGCACAGTGCAGGCCACAGAATCTCACCCACCCCTCCCAGAATAATCCTCTCACCTATATCTCAGATATTGAAGCCTTCAAATACTGTGAAGACCCCAAGATGCAGAGAATCCTCCAGCTGTGATCTGTGCCCCATGCTACAGAGGAAGGCGAAAAACCTCCAGGGCCTCTGCCAATCTATCCTGGAGGAAAATTCCTTCCCGACCCCAAATATGGCGACCAGCTAAACCCTGAGCATGTGGGCAAGACTCACCAGCCAGACACCCAGAAAGTTCTCTATAGTAACTCCTAAAAGAGCCCAGGTTCCCCTCCTGTCACCAGGGGCAAGGGGGATAAAGGACCTTCCCACCCACCCTCACTCTGTGTGCGGCGGCAGCACGTCCCTGAGGCGCCTGGGTGGGAGGGGTGTCTCCTCAGGCTGCCACCACCTGAGCACCCCTGGGGCCAATGGGAGGTGCGGGGGCGACCCCAGTGGGCAGCAGCTCACGGAAACCCTCTGGCCTAAGAGCTGCTGCTGGAGGGGGGGGGGGGCGGGTCACTGTGACGGACCGGGCCGGGTCTGGTCACCACTGAGAGCGTCGGCTGAGGGCGAATTGCTCAGAACAAGAGCAAATTAGTCGAAACAATAGTTAAGAATAAAATTGTGAGGCATGTAGAAGAACATAATTTGTTGGACAAATGTCAACGTGGCTTTCTGTAAAGGGAAATCCTGTCTTACTAATCTATTAGGGTATGTCTACACTACAGAGTTAGTTCGAACTAATGGACATTAGTTCGAACTAACTTTCATAGGCGCTACACTAGCGCTCTGCTAGTTCGAACTTAATTCGAACTAGCGGAGCGCTTAGTTCGAACTAGGAAAACCTCATTTTACGAGGATTAATCCTAGTTCGAACTAGCTAGTTTGAATTAAGGGGTGTGTAGCCCCTTAATTCGAACTAGTGGGAGGCTAGCCCTCCCCAGGTTTCCCTGGTGGCCACTCTGGCCAACACCAGAGAAACTCTATGTCCCCCTCCCGGCCCTGGACCCCTGCCCGTGCCAGGTGCAAGCCTGCCAGCACCCAGCCAGCAGACCCTGCACCTGGCACGGCTCGAGCCAGCCACCCGCTGCCCCCCCAGCCCTCCCCCTCTTCCCGGGACCAGGCTGGCGGCTCCCGGGAGCTTGCCCGGGACCGCAAGAGGCGAGCACGCGCCTGTGCTAGTGCGGACATCGTGGACTTTGTCCACGATCTCTGCAGTAGGCACAGGAAAGTGGCCGTCTAGGGCAGGAGAGCTGCCAGCTTGGCCACCCAGGAGCAGGTGTGCATGAAAATCAAGGGGGTCCACTGAGACCCCCGACCCTGAGCCCTGAGCTTACAATGGCCGTCCTGGGTCAGACCAAAGGTCCATCTAGCCCAGTAGCCTGTCTGCCGACAGCGGCCAACCCCAGGGACTCTGGAGGGGATGGATCGAAGACAGTGACCAAGCCATTTGTCTCGTGCCATCCCTCTCCAGCCTTCCACAAAACTTGGGCAGGGACACCACTCCTACCCACTGGCTTATAGCACTCCATGGACCCAACCTCCATGACTTGATTTCACGTCCCTTTAAACTCTGTTCCAGTTCTAGCCTTCAGAGCCTCCTGCAGCCAGGAGTTCCACAGGTTGACTCTTTGCTTTGTGAAGAACAACTTTCTTTTACTAGTCTGAAGCCTGCTACTCATTCCTTTCCTTTGGTGTCCTCTAGTCCTTCTTTATGGGAACTAATGAAGAACTTTTCTGTATGCACCCTCTCCACCCCACTCCTGCTTTTAGAGACCTCTGTCCTGTCCCCCCTCCGTCTCCTCTTTTCTAAGCTGAAAAGTCCCAGTCTCTTTAGCCTCTCTTCATATGGGACCTGTTCCCAACCCCTGATCATTGTAGTTGCCCTCCCCTCTCCCACCTCCTTTTCCCAGTCTCCCCCAGTTTTGTTCAATAAAGACAGATTCCATTTTTGAACACAATTGTCCTTTATTTTGTACATCAAGAAAAGGGGCTAGGAAAGGGTAAGTGGAAGGAGGTGAGGGAGGAATGGGGTACGAGCCCCCGATGGGGACGACTGGGCTGGCTCTGCGGGCTTCTGGGGGTGGAAGCTCTCCTGCAGTCCCCCAATTGCCCCCTCTCTCCAGATCGCAGCCTGCGGCAAGTGCAGCCGGTCTGATAGCCGAGTGGTGTGATGTGCCCAGTGTGGGTACTCCGGGCAATCCAAGCCAGGACTGCTTTGCAAGGGGGGCACCCCTGAGAACTGTCGGTCCGGGGTGGGGGTCGGGACCCTTTAAGCACAGCCCTCGGCTAGCCTGAGACAGCATCTCCATGCTCTAAGTCCTCCTCTCATGTCCTGCCAGCACTGTCTACACTACAACGCTAATTCGAACTAGTTATTTAGTCTGGATTCGTTAGTTCGAATTAACGTAGTAGTGTAGACGTACCCAGAGAGCCTTACCCCTGGAGACTTGCTAATTAGCATAGTCACTGACTGACCATTTCTGGCCCACTGTTCTTTCTCAGAGAATCTTCCAGCATCAACACAGGTTACATATTTATAAATCCACTTACAGATATCACACAAGTAGATGAATAACACAAACACAATCAGTAGAGCACAAGCTTTCATTTGACATCTCACATGGCCTCCTTGGTACAGACTTTGGGACAACCCCTCCCCCCTACACTTGGGTGCAACAGTGACCTGTCTGATCCCCTTAAAATCCAGTAACGTGACACCCCCAACACAAAACTGATGCAGGAAGTGATGCCAGTAACATCAGTGAGGGCATCACATGGGTCCTCCCGCCTTAGACAAGGCATCTGCCACAGTATTCTCCTTCCCGTTTACGTGGACTATGTCCGTGTCGTACTCCTGAAGGACCAGACTCCAGTGGAGTAACCTGGAGTTGGTGCCGTTGGCCTTCTGCAGGCAAGCCAGCGAGGCATGGCTGCTCAGCACAGTGAACCTCCTGTTGTCCAGATAGGGTTTGAGCTGCTTGACAGCCCACACGATGGCATAACACTCCTTCTCAATTGTAGCATAATGCTTCTCCGGGGGGCACAGCTTTTTGCTGAGGAAGGTCACGAGGTGCCTTTTGTCACCTACCCCATCCTGCATCAGCACCGCCCCCAGCCCGATGTCGGATGTTGAAATCCGGGCTGGCCAGCACAGGTTCCTTGGCCAAGACATTCTTTATGCTTTGGAACCCCTGTTCACGGGCCTCCGACCACACCACCCGGTCCGGCCTCTCCTGCTTTGTGAGGTCTGTGATCGGAGCTATGACGTCTCTGACCCCTCTCACAAACCTCCGGTAGTAGCTAGCCAGGCTCACAAATGACTGGAGCTGCATTTTCATTTGGGGGATAGGCCAGTTCTTAATGGCCTCCACCCTCAGGGGTTCAGGACGCACCAACTCACTGCCCACCCTGTGCCCTAGACAGTCACTTCGGCAGCCCCCATCCTGCATTTGGACACCTTGACAATCAGGTTGGCTTCCCCGAGCCGCCGCAGCACCACCCCTATGTGACTGAGGTGATCCCGCCAGGAGTTACTAAAGATGGCCAGGTCATCAAAATAAGTGCTGGAATGGGCTCTGCAGGACCTCCGTGATCAGCCCCAGGAAGGTGGCCCTGGAATTCCGCATGCCAAAGGGCAGCACCTTGAACTCACACAGGCCCGACTCCACTATGAGCGCAGATTTGTCCCATGCATCAGCATCTAGGGGACTCTGCCAGTACCCCTAGTCAGGACCAGAGTACTTATAAACACAGTCCCCTCCCCCCAGCGTGTCCAACAGATCCTCTATTCTGAGTGTGGGGAAGGGGTCAGGCTGCGTGACAGCATTCAGCTTCCTCTCGTCCATGCAGATCCTCGTGGTCCTGTCCTTTTTAGGAACCATCACAATAGGGGATGCCCATGGCCAGCATGCTCTCCACAGCCTCCTGAATCTGCCTCTGCATCTCCCCCTTGGCCCCATAGGCTCTGCTAGGCGCTGGGCGAGGCAGGGCCTAGTGAGGATGGAATGCGATGTCCTGTCAGCGAGCCCTGGCCTCCTTCACCTTTCGCTCCCTCTCAGCATCTGCCTCCTTCACCTTTCGCTCCACTTCGGCATCCGCCTCCCTCGCCTTTCGACGCACGTCGGCAAGGGCCTTCCCATGTTCCAGCTCGATTCCTTCAATGCCTGCTGCTTTCTAATTTCATCTGCAACAGCATCCCTGGCACCGGGTGGGCACTGCTCCCTTCCCTGCTGGTCATTTCGTATTAGCAAAGACCTCAGTTCCGGCTTAAAAGCTTTCTCTCTGAATTCAGTGATTGTCTCCAATCACAAATCTTCTAGAGCCTTTTGGTCAAGACTCGCATGTAGTTGCTGACTCATTGCAGCTGCTCTTTAACCAATCAAACTCTCTACACCCAAAAATAAAATTTAGAACCGCTTGAGGTTCTGATCCAAAGCTTAATTGACCAAGATCTGAGGATCCTGCCGACTATCCCACTGTGACGGACCAGGCCAGGTCTGTGCACTGCTAAGGGTGTTGGCTCAGGGTGAATTGCTCAACACAAGGACACTTTACAGCCCCAGATCAGAGACCTTCCCAAACAGGTCACAAACCAGTCAGACCGCGCAAAACCCCTCAGACACCACAGTTCCCTCTGTGCCCCAATCAGCCCTGGGCCTAACACACAGGTGAGGGGATCTAGAACCCAATCCCACCTACCCCGAACGGGTCTTTCCCGTCCCAAAGAACCAGCCACAAATCCCCGGTCACTTAGGGGAGAAACCTGCCTAGGACAAGGGACTCTATGGAGGGGGATGCAGGGAATGGAGGAAGTGGGGTGGCCCTTGGGGTCCCTGCCCCGGCTGAGAGGCTCCCATCTCTCCTCAGGCAGAGGGGACCAGGGAAGGGCTGAGAGATGGGAGAACCCTCGGCACCGGGTGAGGCTGCTCCACAAAAGGTCTCAGGTGGCTCCTCCGTGCTCACTAGGCCCTGCCAGCCCCCAGGGAGCGAGTGTCCCAGGGCAGCTGCCCAGTGGAAATGCTCAGTCCCAACAGGCTCTGTCCCTGTTCATTGCAGACCCTTGGTGACTTGCCTGCCTCAGCCCAGCCCACAGCCCTGCTGCTGGAAGCCTTGAAGGCTCTGACGTCCCCCGCCCTAAAGAGTTTTCAGGCAGCAGAGGAGGCGCCGAGAGCCACCGTGTCCCAGCACAGCACCCGCATGGAGCGAGTAAGAGACGCCCAGCGAGGGGCAGGGCGTGTGGAGACAGGGGCTGGGAGAACTGGCTCTGAGAAAACCGGCCCTGGGGCACAGGGTCAGGGTGCGGGGCAGGTCGGCTCAGCCCCTTTCTAGGAGGCTCTGAGCATCAGTCGCTCCCCTGCTCAATTAAGCCCCATCGCCCGCCGGGGAGGCAGGAATTCGACCCGCGAGACACCCGGGAACTGGAGCCCAGAGCGGCTTGTTGACTTCCCAAGGCTGCGCTGGGGGCAGCGGCAGGGTCAGCAAATGACCCCAGGAGAAGGCCTTGTCCAGGGCCCCTAGAACCAACCTGCCTCGTGGGGCGTGCGGCCGCGTTGCTGCACTTGGCTCTGCTGGGAATCCTCAGCCAGGCAGAGCCCTGGGCCCTTCGCCAGGCAAGTCTCTTGGGGAAAAGACTCAGGGGTCACGTTCCCGACAGGCCTCTCAACGGGGCCTTTTCTCCCTCGGCCCCACGCCGGTGACGCTCCCGCCCTTCCCCCAGCGCCGTCTGCCGGGGGGGGTGGCCTGGCAGGAGGCCGCTCTCGATCAATCCCCCCTCAGCTGTGTGGCTCCCTCCAGATTGGATACGTCGTGGGAAAGATTTTCAGCTGGCTGCGCGACGTCGGGGATCCCAGAGCCAGAGGAGCCGCGCTGGAGACCATCGCCCTGCTGGCTCGCGCCCACCCCCGGGACGTGGTTCCCGCCTGCGTGGCCCACGCGCTGCCATGGGACAGGTAGGGAGAGGCTACCACCACCTCAGTCCCTGATTTCCCTCCCCCCCTCCTGCCAGGGCAGAGCGCAGGAAGGGCCTGGCCAGAGACAGGGATGGATCCAGATCCCTGCTGGGCACAGGGCTGCCCCGGCCTCCTAAGAGAAGATGCCCAGGCCCAGCTCCCGAGGGGACGGCTGCTAAGGGAAGGGAATAAATGCAGAGCTTGTGGAAGGAACTCTCCTGCCTCAGCTTCCCTGCCCCCCAGGGTCTCTTTTGAGAGCCCCTTTCCCGCCCCCTTCCCAGCCTCTCTCTGGGGAGGCAGGAGGGGGCCAAGCAGGGAGGCTCTGATTTTGGTTTCTCACCTTGCAGAGGTGCCAGGGAGCTGTGGAAGGCCGTGGGGGAAGAACCACAGCTCCCCCGGCAGGTGCTGCAGCAGCTGCTGGACGCGCTCCGGAAGAGCCACCGGGAGGAGAGGAGCCGCAGCGTGTCTCTGGCTGTAAGTGACACTGGAGCTGTCCCGCAGGGAACTCACCACTACAGGGAGGATGCTGCATCTGTGGGGGGAAGGGGGCTTCAACCCCTCTTAGTGTCAGGCCACGGCCCCACTGCACACTGGGCACACAGCTGTGTCACGGGGAGAGCCCCCCTGCTCCCCTCCGGAGGGGGTGTCCGGCCTCTGAGGCCCCTCACTTCGTGGTCAACCCCGCATGCACCACGATGCTCCAAGTCAGCACTGCAGCTCCCTTCACACAGGGCAGTGTGGCCTAGCAGCCGGAGGCAATAACTCCTAGTGGGATTGGTGCGGAGGGGTAGGGGACCCAGGGCGCCCTCTCCACCGGGTCCCAGTCCAGCGCCCTGTCAGCATTGGAGGGGGCACCACTAGCTCTGGGGGAATCAAGTAGAAACTCGCCGAGCACCTGGGGTTCAACTCCCCGCCTGAGCTGCTTTCTGCCAGCTCCTCTCTTGTTGTCTGCGCCGTCTCTTTCCTCCAAACTGGGGCATCTGCTGCGGTTCCCTGCTGACTGGCGATGGCGTCTGGGTGCCCCTGCGCTGCTCCTCAGGAGCCCCAGCAGCACCTCCGTCCCCGTCCGTCAGCCCTGACTGAGCTCGCCACCGGCCTTTCTAGCCACCTCCAGCTGGCGCCTGCCCAGCAGGCCTGTGGGGTAGGACTGTCTCAGCCAGGTAGCCAGGCTGCACCTCTGCAGCTCTAGTGCAGAGATGGGACACTCCGTGTCAGGGGCTGATCCCCGCTCTGAGTGCAGAATTTGGAGGCCGGAAAGAAAAAGTTGTCTCTACAGGCTCTGCTTCCAGAACTCCCCAGGGTCAAAGATTTACTAACTGACAGAGACACAGACAGAGCTGCTGACCTTCCAGGACACAAGAAGCAAATATTGACCTGAAAAAAGTGATTTTTTTTACCAAAGAAAAGCTACACTGGATAACACAGACTTGGTTGCGCTGTGACAGAGCAAGTAAGGAAAACAAATGAAAACACAGAGAAAATCTCTAGGAACAGTTTTCAGAGGGGAAGCAGAGCAATTCAAACCGAAACAAAAAATAAAGAAAAATACCCAAGTTTTTCTGAAATAAGAACAGTTGGAGGGTGAGTTTGTAAGAAGCTCGAGTGTGTGAGAACGACCGATGTGCTTCTCGTTATTTGCAATTCCCTTTGCTCTGCCCTTTCTCACCTGCAACCACTTAGATCCCATGGCGTGTACTTAATAAACTCACTTTTATTTACTAGCAAGCGTTGTGTCAACAATTGTGACCTGGGGAGCAATCAGTGTGTCCATCCTCCTTTCACTGTTAAAGGGGGCTCACGGGAACAATTTATTTGGGGGTTGGGTTCCCAGAAGCTGTGCCTGAAACTGCACTCTCCTCAGACCCACAGGGATTCAGTGTCTGTATTGCTCTTGGGTGGATGGGAGGGAGGGCTCCTGTGCCCTGGCTGGGCGAGACCAGGAGATCTGGCCCAGAGGACGGGGTGGTGAGAAACACCATAGGGCCAAGAGGAAGGTGTCAGTGGCTTTGCCAGCACTCTGGGAAGCACCCAAGGAGTCCTCTGTCATAGAGGGATAAGGGATCTTTCGGAAAAGGCTTTATTTTCCACAAGATCAGCGTCTAGACTGGCGCTTTTTTCCGACAAAGCTCCGTGCGGAAAAAAAGCGGCAGCCATTTTTATGCTAATGAAAGGGGGGAGAGTTAAATCCCCACTTCATTAGCAATTGCGATACGTCTAATTTACATCCCTTTTACGAAAAAGGGATGTAGTCTAGACGTAGCCAAACTGTCTCCCTACTGAGGACTACATGGTGGCAGAGGAGCCAGGGAAGCCAGAGCCGAAGCCGGAGCATCCGAGAGAGTGACACAAGCAGCACGGCCGGGGTCCCTACAACTGGGTCACGAGGATCGGAACTGACCCGACAGAAGTTCCCATTGACCCAGGTCAAGTAGTTTGGGATCTTGGGGGGATTTCGTGGAAGAGCAAAGGAGCGATCCAACCTTCGGAAGGCCTGGGAGCAAGTGACAGGCACGAGCCAGACAGATGGTCAACCCCAGAGCCAGACCCAGGGATCCCGGTTTCAGATCAGCAAGGACCTTCCTCATGAGCATTAGCCCAGAACGCACAAGCAGCCCAGTACGACGGGGGAGCGAAAACGAGGACCTGAAACCCGGGATGTGATGGAAAGCCAGTCGCCGGGAGCAACGTGGGGTCTGCACCGACACCGCTTCGACCTCCCGGCATCGCCCCGGCTCCCTGCTGCTTGTGGCGCTGGAGTTACTCAGGCGGCAGAGGGGCAGTGATGCCCCCCCGGTCACGTCTGGCAAGCTGAAGGGCGGGGCTAGGCCATGAAGACAGAGAACGGGAAATAACGTCACCCGGACTCTTCCGCCCTTTCCAGGAGGTTCCCATCTGCGTCCATGCTAGGAGCAGGAGACGGTTCAGGGGCCATCACATCTCCCTTCCCCCCAGAGGATCTCACCCTCCTTCCTCATAAGCCGCAAGGAAATGGAAAATGGAAGCAGGATGACAGCCAAAGCCATGGGAGCGGATGGGCAGGTGGGGACAGCTCAGTGACATTTCTGTCTCCTGTCTCCAGGCAATGGACACGCTGTACGAGATCTTTTTCCTCTGGGGATACCGAGAAGCCATCCTGGAAATGTTTCCCCAGCTCCTCCTCGTCTGTGTCAGGCAGGTGCAGTACGTGCTGGACCTGTGCCTGCCAGGGACTTGGAGGGCCCAGAAGACATCCAGCCCGGAGGGATCCAGCCGCCTCAGCCCCTTGAGGTAACGGCGGAAAGGAAGGGGAAGAACAGATTTGTTCTGCTCAGCCCCTGTGGGACCTGCCTGGCCCTCTGCTGTGCGCGTCCCTACAGCCCAGGGGCAGTTCTGGGCAGGTCTGTGTGGAGGGAGCGGTGCTGGGCGCCCGTGTGCGTGTGAGCCACACTTGCTCCTCTGACTCCGACCACAGGCCAGGGGCCACGTCGGCACGTCCCCATGTGCTCCCGGCCGAGGGGTCAGGGCTTTTCTCCGTGCCTGTTGAGCCCGCTGGGCCTCTGTCCCACAAGACCCCACCCCAGGACAGCGTGGCTAAAGCACACACAGAGTGCACAAGACCGGCGGGGGGGCCATGTCACAGGCAGGCAGGACGAGGAGGGGCCCGTGATGCTGATTCCATGGGAACAACCAGGGAACCACCTGGCTAGAAACTCGATGAGTCTGTGGCATGGCCAGGGCCCGTTGGGCAGGGCCGTGCCCTCACACGGTGCTGGGTCCATCCCGGGGGAGGCCGGCTGCTGCTGACCACGCCGGGTTTCCCAGGCCTTGTGCGGTTTGCGCTACGTGGGGCTGGGGTCGAGTTCTGACACCCGGACTTTTTATTGCCTCTAGCACCTCCCTGGAGGCCGTGAAGACCCTTTTCTCCATGCCCAGATACTGGAAGGAATTTGCCAGTATCCAGTTGCAGCAGGGCTGGGACATGATGGCCTCCCGCCAGCGCTTCTCCCAAGGGGTGGGCTTGATCGCAAGGTAGAGTCTGGGCAGTGGGAGCTCAGTGGGAGACCCTCCTCTGCCCCCGCCGGCCCTCTCAGCCCCGCCATGGGAGAGCGACGCTCTCTCCCCTTGGTAACTCCGGGCATTTTCTCTGTCCTGTTCCAGGGCCATGGTGGAGCACCAGACCCCACAGCTCCCTGCGGTGCTCAGAGAGGCCATCGCCGTCATGCAGAGTCAGGAGGAGCAGCCCCAGAAAAATATCGCCCTGACTTTCTGCACCGAGGTGAGATTCCGGAGCCGCCAGGCACATGTGGGCTTGTGCAGAGCAGCTCAGTCCCGTCCCAGGCAGGCAGGCAGGCAGGCACCGGGGCCCATCGCCAGCAGCTCGGCAACGCCACAGCCAGCCGGCTCCTCTGCCCACGTGGATCCTAGTGGGGCCGGGCAGAGTGGTGGGGGGCAGGGTGAGATTGCTCCTGGCTGGATGTGCCTCCGTGGGACCATGTGACAAGAGAAGATGTTTCTCCAGCGCCCTGAGGCCGGGCCTCTCTCCTCTCCTTTGCCTGGGGTTTCATTTTCTTCTGCCACGGCTCGCTCCAGGACACGCTGCGATGCCCAGAGATTCCCCTTTCCCTGGGCTGCATTAGGGGCTTGTGCATTAGTCGCCCCTCTGGGAATGGACCATCTCAAACACCAGCCGCTGGCTCCTTACCCCCAGGGATTTTGTGTGGCAGGAAGTGACCAGCTGGCAAAGATGCTGGCGCACGAACAGACCGAGAGGCAGATTTCTGCTCCTGCAGCTGATGTTGATTTTCTCTTTCCAGTTTCTCCGGAGTCCTTCCATCCTCACCACAGTCACCAGATCGGAGCTCCAGGAACAGCTGATGGAATGGACCAAAGATCCCAATCCGGAGATACGGAGGCTCTGTCTGCAGGGCCTGGGCAGTATCATCTTCCAGCCAGAGAAGGTGAGGGGCAGGGCTTGCCCAGGTGAGACGTTGCTGCACTGGGAGATAACAGACACATCACTGTTGCAACCCCTGTTCTATGCCGTTACTGAGCAAGCCAGGCGTGAGGTGTCCCTGCTCCCTGGTGCGGGCAGAGCATGGTCGGTGGAGGCAGTGGGGCAGGGGAAGGAGACTCAGGGCGTCGCTCAGGGCAATGGGGGGAGAGTGTCGGCTGACAACAAGCCCAAGCTCGGCAAGGGCAGACGAGTCGGGGGGCGGGGTCAGAGCTCGGGGGGCGGGGCCTGGAGCGGCTCCAGGCAGGCGACAGGGCGACTCTGCCCAAGGGCCAGGGGTGCAAAGCACCTGCCAGAGCGGCAGGAGAACGACTTTCTCCCCCGCTGGGGGCTGGCCGATGGGGGGATGGTCCAGCCCCTGCCCAGGCTCTGTCCCAGGCCAGGCGTGAGCTGCCTTCTGCCTTCCTGCAGGGGCAGCTGTTACGGGCCCAGCTGCCAGGGACCATCGCCATGTTCTGCGCCAGGAACGCATGGACTGTCCTGGAGGCCCTGAAGGACGCGGCAGACGCCATCTACCTGCTCGCCGGGGAGGGGCTTGGCTCCATCTCCCAGGACATGGCAGTCAGCCTGCGCCCGCTCATTGACCACGTAAGGCCGGGACCCCGGAGAAGCACATTCCCCCTCCCCTGATGTCCTGGTATGACCCTGCCCAGCCCCTCCCCGCCCCCCAGGCCAGCAACACAGCACCCAAGGGGGCCCCTGCCAAGGGTGGGGAGTCTCCTACTCAGCCCCCTCCCTGGCAGAGCCCTTCTGGGAAATGGGGGCGCCAAGCTCCCAGCCCTGCTGCAGCCTCCCCTCCCACCCTCCTGTGCCCAGCCCCTACCCGAGCCCCAAGGAGGCAGGCGGGAGCCTCAGGTCCCAGCGCCCCGGGAGGGGAGGCCAGAGCAGCCTCTGTCGCCAGGGACCTGGGCCTTCCCTCAGCCCCCTCAGGCCTTGCTGGGGAAGGAAGCAGGGAAGGGGCGATGGGAGGGGAGGAGAGGGATGGGGAAGAGGGACGGGGACGGAGGGACCCGGGAAGTGCAGCAGGAATGAGGTGAGGATGGAGATTCCTCGTAACTTGCCCCTTTCCACCCGTCACCCCCCCCATGCTCAGTGGCTCCCCTGCCTGGCACTGCACAGGGGTGGGCTGGGTCTCTCCAGGCCGGGCGGACGGGGGAGAAGAACATGGAGAGATTGGCCCCTCTCTGGACTCCAGGCGGCTGTGGGGCTGGGTGCAGGAAGCTCTCCACACACATTGCACCATGGACCTCTGGGTCTCAGCCCTGGCCAGCGCACAGTGTCTGTGGGGCTGCCTGGTGGTTGCGGCTTCCGCGGGCCAGGGCGGGTCCCGGTCGGGGTGCTGGAGCCGTGTGCGATTTGCGGCCGTCAGGCCCCTGACCCTGGGACACGGCCTGGCTCTCACGGGCTTCCCCGCCCCGCGTGTCCTTACCAGGAGAGGGGCAATGTCCGCTCAGCCGCCATCTCACTGCTGGGCACCATGCTGGGCGGGGTGAAGGGCCCGGACAGACCCCGCGTGCGGCAGGAACTCACCCGCTGCCTGCTCCCGCTGCTGCTCCACCTGGCAGACGAGGAGCAGAGAGTGATCCTGGTAAGTGCCCCCTCGGTATGTCCCGGAGAGCAAAGCGCCAGAGTCCCCAGGGCCCCACCCCTCTCCAGAGCCCCTGCCCAGCCAGGGCCATTGGGGACGTGCAGGGAGGCCTGAGGGGGCCCCTTGGCTCTGACTCTCTGGGATCCCGGAGCCCCGGCGCTGCCGTCTCTGCGCAGAAGGGCCAAGCTGTGGAGATCCCGTCTGGCTCTTGCCAGCCAATGCTCAGCCCCCCCCCAGCAGCGTCCCCTGCAGAACAAGGGGCAGGAGGCTCCCCAGGCAGGGAGAGCAGGAGCCCAAGGGGCAGGGAGGAGGGGACGCGCCCCAGACGCTCCCTCTCTCAGCGAGGTCCTCTCGCTCTCCCCTCGTGCTGCAGAGCTGCAAAGCGACGCTCTTCCGCTGCGCCGTGTTCCTCGGCTGGGCCCATCTCAAGAGTCTCTTCTGCAGCCTGGCCTGGGATGGCTCCTCGCGGCTCTTGCCCGGCGTCGGGAAGTGCCTGGTAGGTGAATTCTGTGGGCCCGGGGAGCGGTGACCGGGGAGCTCAGGGAGACCTTTCTACCCCCACACCGAGTGCCCAGGGGGATTCTCCCCCGCTCGTCACGCAGGGAGCAGAGGCAGCCCCCCCAGAGGGGCTCAGCATTTCCTCAGTTGTTATCCAATCCCACCCTTTCCACTGCCCCCATCTCCCGAACTTAGCGCTGCCCCTGCCTCCTGCCCGTGGGCTCCTGCCCCTCTGCCTGTGCCCAGCTTGGAAATGCTCTTCCCCAAGAGCCCGACTCCGGACATCTGGGCTCCTACTGGCTCTTGCCCTGGCTTCCCTCTGCGCTTCAGCGACCCTGGCCTGTCAACTGTAGGTCGATCAGTTTGTCTGCTCTGAGCATGTCTCCTGCTCTGCTCCTAGATGAAGAATTACAAGAGGAACTTCCCCAGGTTCCTGTTCCAGGCCTTAGAGTATCTGGAAAGCTCCCAGGCGTCCATCAGACATTCTGCAGCCCTCTTCATCGGTAAGCAAAGCAGCCCCGGGGAGCTGTTCCAGGGCTGTTAGAGTTAATAAAATCTGCACATGAACAAAAAGGGGTTTCAGGACAATCATCAGCCAGCACCTCAGGCGCCTGCTGCAACTGCAGCTGTGAAACAGGGATGGAACATAGAGGAGTTAGTTGAATAAAATATCAGTGCTATTGTGTTTGGGTGTGTGATTTCGTTCCTCCCGTCCCTGGCGTACTGCTGCTAGGTCTGCAGCTTGCCCAGGTAAGGAGTATCACGTGCTCTTTCCTAAATGACTAGAAGTCAAGTTGTCTAAAAGAATTGCACCCGGTGTGCCCTCTGAGACGGCGTGAAATGCTGCTCCGAGCTCTCAATGAACATTACGGGGGAGGGAGAGCTCAGTGCTTCGAGCATTGTCTTACTGAACCCAGGGTTATGAGTCAGTCTTTGAGGGGACTGTTTAGGAATCTGGGGCAAATCTGTCAGGGATGGTGCTTGGTCCTGCTGCGAGGGCAGGGGGCCGGACCTGATGGCGTCTCAAGGTCCCTTTGAATTCCAAAGTTCTCTGTTTTACTGCTCAGATTTGCACTCTTGTTTGAAGAAATATGGGAACGATTAAAAAATTCAATGGCGATTAATCGCAGGCTTAACCGTGTGCACCTCCCCTTTGAGTTCAATCTCCTTCCCCAATCGGCCTTTCAGTGATTCCTGGGGTCGGATGCTTTCTCCATTGTGTTTTGCATCACACTGAAGGACTGTCTTGAATTTCCCAAGGGCTGTCTTACGGGAATGGCTGACTCTTTAGTAATTTGCAGGGATGACACTGAAACAGTGTGAGCTCCATTCTATTCCTTGTCTGTGTAGGAGAAACCATCCACCATTACTGTGACCTGTTGTCAAAAAGAGTGACTGCAGCTGGTGTCACCCGCCTGTGTGAAGGTAAGGAAATACCTCTGGGCGTTTGGGCATCTGTGGGCAGTATGAGGCCTGAACACAGATGTCAGAGTGTCCCTCTGGGTCTGAGGACAGTGCTGAAGGGAGAAGAGTGGTCTTGCTGGTAGGACATAAGAATGGGAGTCGG
This sequence comes from Pelodiscus sinensis, assembly GCF_052426305.1. Lineage (NCBI taxonomy): Eukaryota > Metazoa > Chordata > Testudines > Trionychidae > Pelodiscus > Pelodiscus sinensis. Next base: position 7,599,252 of record NC_143063.1, on the reverse strand, counting down.
GAGCTTTGAGCCACCAGGAGCAACTCTGTGCCTCACCTTCCCCATCCGTGAAATGGGGGTAAGAACAGAAAGGCTCTCAAGGACAGCTGGCCAGAACGGAAAAGGACCCTCACTATGACGAGGCATTAGTAGGAGGAGAAGGATTCTCCTTTCCCTGCCACCTCTGGAGCACTGAAGGCGGCACAAATGCACAAAGGGTTCAGTAGAAGTGAGGAGCCTAAACCCTTTCTGCGGATGGGCGCCTGAATGTCAGAGTCACGGTTGTTGTCGTGTTCCCGGGGCAAAGGCCATTGGGAAGCAGAGGTTTCCCAGGCATCAGTTACAGCAGCTCTGTGGGGTTTCCAACCTGTTTCCTCTTTGTTTCAGCTTTTCAGCAACAGCCTTTAAAATCGGACAGGGACACGTGGCTCATCCTGAACGAACATCGGCAATGGCTGCAGAAGCTTGCGAACCGCGTGTTGGGTGCTTCTTACGACTTGGGAGCGGCACCGACACAGAAGGACTCTTCCTCGTGCCACGGTAGGTACCACAGACGGGAGCAGCTCTTTGGAGCAGGGAGGCAGGTTCCGTGGGGCGAGAGGGGCCGTGAGGGGTGGCAGGAGCGACGCGGTGTCCTGGAGTCACCGGGGGCCGCTCGCCTGGGGGCTGGAGCTGAGGGAAATTGTTCCTACCATGGCCCTGCCCCAAACGAACCCCCCCCCACCTTTGGTCTCCATGCGCGATGGCCCAGCCCCCCAGCCACAGCTCCTCCATAGGATCCCCTCCGTCAGCAGCGCGCGGAGAGAGGGGGATTCTCCAGGACTCCCTTCGGCCATCGCCAGCCCCAGGGGAGCAGCGGCCGGGGGAGGGGCTGGGCTCTCTCAGGGATGCCGGCTCTCAGGGAAATGGCAAAGGGGGAGGAAGGGGAACCTGCCCTGGTCCAGATTCTCCCCCTTGACAATTGTGTCCTTCTCATCTGTGCTCCTGCCCTGTCTCCTCTGACAGACACCGGCTGAGCCCACCGCTCCCCGGCCTGGCCGGGAGACCAAGCAGCTGGGACACCACAAGGATCCGGAAGGGGCAGAGCTGCACGTGACGGGGAACCAGCCACGACCAGGACCAGGAGCCGTTCAACCCACAGGCCAGAGGACGCCAAGCCCCTCCCCGGCCCTGCGGCGCGTCCACAAGAACCGAGGATCCGCTCCTGGCCTAGAGACTTGCAGCTGTCGTGGACTTTTGCTTGTTCCACAACATTTGTCCTGCCCGACACCCCAGGACATGGCTTGTGAGTCACCATCAGACCCACCCATCTCCGGGCCCTTCCCACCGCCCTCTCGCCATCTGGGTGGGTCTCTCTCGTCGTCCGTCTGCCTTCCCACAAACACCAGCGTGGGACCACTCTCCTGGGGGGCACTGGGACTGCGCGCGTTCTGGGGTCCGCGGTGGGGGAGGGGTTGGGGTTGCGCGTTCTGGGGTCCGCGGTGGGGAGGGGTTGGGGTTGCGTGTTCTGGGGTCCGCGATGGGGGAGGGGTTGGGGTTGCGCGTTCTGGGGTCCGTGGTGGGGAGGGGTTGGGGTTGCGCTTTCTGGGGTCCGCGATGGGGGAGGGGTTGGGGTTGCGCGTTCTGGGGTCCGTGGTGGGGGAGGGGTTGGGGTTGCACGTTCTGGGGTCCGCGGTGGGGGAGGGGCTGGGGCTGCCCAGCATTCTGGGACTGGGGTGGGAAGCTGAGGCTGCCCGGCTGCTCTGGGGCTTGCGGGGATGCCAGGGCACCGGGCAGCCTGAGGGCTGGTGTGGGAGGGTAGAAATCTGGGGCTGGGCAGCCACCAGTGTGGGGAGGAGAGGGCAGGGCAGGGCAGGGGCAGCAGCCTGGGGGGTTGAGGGGGTGGAGCCTTGGGAAGAAGGGGCGGGGCTGAGGTTTGCCTTCCCTCGTCAGCCGTTCGCCCGCTGCCCATGCCTCCCACTGCTCTCTGCCAGTCGGGTAGAGGCCCTGGAGAGAGGGGACGTGCCCAGGCACAGAAGTGCTGTGGTCAGGTGCCCCGGCCACAAGAGACTCCTCTGATCCTCCAAGAAACCCCACAGAGCCCTCTGCCAACTGGGGCGGGTTTCACCCCTCCCCCATCTCAGGCGGCCACGTGGGGAATTCTTGGAGGGGTCTTGGACCCTCTTGTGGTTTTATCCCCGTGGATCTGCCTCGGGAATGGATTTCACCGATTGGTGACGGGTGCCGGGCAGGGACCCATCTGGAAGTGGGTCAGGGGACCCCTCTGAGGACTCCTCTCCCCCCCTCCACCAGTCACTGTGGCCCCTGCCCGTAGGACCAGCGAGGGAGGGGACTGCACCACATGGGGGAAGTGCCGCGGTCTGGGGCCCTGCCCGCAAGAGGGTCCTGTGACCCCTCCAAGGAGTCTCTCCACCGTCCCCTCCCTACCAGTGAGGGTCACCCCTCCTCCCCGCCTCAGGCCAGCTCGGAAGGGAAACGTGCACCAGTCAGAGCAGCCAGTGCCCGACAGCCTAGGCCAGAAGCCTCCATCTCTGGAGCTGAGCAGCCGGCCGGCACCATCGCCCTGGACGCCCCAGCGCAACAGTGCGAGGAAGAGCCCGTCTCGCTCCCTGGACGTCTTTCCAGAACTCAGCGCCTGGCCCTTCGGGCTGCCCCTCTGACTGGTGCACGTTTCCCTTCCGAGCTGGCCTGGGGGAGGGGGTGACCCTCACTGGTAGGGAGGGGACGGTGGAGAGACTCCTTGGAGGGGTCACAGGACCCTCTTGCGGGCAGGGCCCCAGACCGCGGCACTTCCCCCATGTGGTGCAGTCCCCTCCCTCGCTGGTCCTACGGGCAGGGGCCACAGTGACTGGTGGAGGGCAGGAGAGGAGTCCTCAGAGGGGTCCTGTGACCCACTTCCCAATGGGACACTCTGCCCCCCGTCAGAGGGACAACTCCCAGCCTGGCTGCGTTGCACCAGTCACTGGGGACAGACCCGCAGTCACGGTGCGCTCCGCTTAGACAGGGCTGACTCCCACGCACGACGCCGCAAAGGGGTTAGGGTGGGAGCCAGTTAGGATCCGGCCCATCGGTCAAACCCAATCTCGGGGCGGCGCTACGGGGCCACGTTCCCTCTCAGGTGCGGAATGACCTTTGTTAGGTGCGGCAGGGGGCACAGGGCAGGGGCAGCGGTACTTGTTCTGGCTGGGGGCAGCCTCGGGGGCGCGGCCGGGGATGGAGGATATGCGGCGCGGGGGAATTATCTGAACTCCTGGACTAATAAATGTATCTCTGCTGTAGACCCTGCGTTGCTGTGAATTCCTCTGTCGCGACAAAGATTGTGTTTGATGTTTGTTTGTCTTGTGGGGTTTGTCTTATTGCTGCCTTGTGCTGTGTTGTGTTAAAACACAAATCCCGCGTTAGGCAGAAACGGATTAATAGGCATTGCTGACTGTATCTGCAGAAGCTATTGTCTTAGCAGGGCAGAGGCCCAGCAATGCCAGGCACAGCAGCTCCTGCGCGACGTGGGGACGCTTCTGCCCCAGTGGGGGGGGGGCAGCTCTCTGCCTGGGGACCCGCCCGGCCTGTCTCCCCAGGAACCTCTCAGCAGCTGTATCCTGCCACAAGCCGTGAGCAGCCGTGAGCGTGGGCAACGCAGCCTCTGGCCATAGGACAGGCAGCTCCCTCCTGCAGCCCCTGGCCAGCTCCCTCCCGGCCTGAGCCACACAGAACCCAGGCGTCCTGGGCCAGACAGCTGACCATGCGTGTGTGGGGGGGGTGACATCTCCCAGCTCATGATCCCCCAGCACTTCACAGACGTTCCTGAAGCCTCCCACCCTGGGCCGTGGGGACTGGAGAGCACCCAGCTCCCCCCAGGAACACCCAGTTCCCTTGCACTCTCCAGACCTCAGCTGGCCGCTGCCAGTCCCTCTCTCTAGCCCGTTTCTGGGCAGACTGCAGTCCCTCCTGGCCACTCCTCCCTGGCAAAGGGTGCGGACCTGCTACTTCTGCAACCCTGCCTTCAGGCCTTACGGCCTGGGGCTTCCCCGGCCCAAGCCCTCCCAGCCTGCCATGTCTGCTGTCGGTGTTTTGTACCTCGGTACCTTCGGTGGACTGGACTGTCAGTGTCAGCGTCGTCTGGTCAGGGTCGTCCTGGCGCGCTCCTGACAGGACCTCTACTCCATTGGTGGTGATAAACTCTCGGCTGCGTGCGTAACAGTCGGTACTCCCTTTATCTAGCGTGTTAGACCCCGTGCACTCGGGTAAACACAGGAGATCTCTGAGAGGCCCCGGAAACGACAGATGCAGGCAAGGTTTGAAATCAGTCGAGCAGGTTTATTGTCAGATGTGAAGCTCTACCAGTTGGTAACACAGATCAGTACAATGTGACACCACTGGGCACTATGGCCCGCGTTGACACGGTACCAACACCGGGCAGGCCTATTGCCATATATCAGATATTAACAGCACTTAGTCAAAGTTAAGTTACTGTGCACTCTGTAAGTTTAGGCAATGACACCTGCCGTTCAGGCGCCTAGTGCGCCCCCCCAAGGTCGGCCAGAGAGCACCCTCTGCGGTGTCCTTTTATAGACAGGTACAAACAACTTACATCATTTCTTTACGTACCAGGTTACCACCCTCTGTTGCCTAGTTACCACCCCTCACTGTATGGAAGGGGGGCTCACTTACTATCCTTCATGCTGTCAATTTTGACCCGGTCCTGAACCTAGGTCGGTCTGTGCATTAGTTTTTAGGGAGTTGTCGTACCAAGACATTTCTTATTCAGATGTTCCATTACTCCCCTTTGGCTCACAGTCTGTACCCAGTGCCTCCCTGTGTCCTTCCATGCTCGACCTAACACTGGAATAAATTGCCCAGGGAGGTTGTGGAATCCCTATCTCTGGGAATATTTAAGAGTAGGTTAGATAAATGTCTATCAGGGATGGTTTAGACCGTATTTGGTCCTGCCATGAGGGCAGGGGACTGGACTCAATGACCTCTCGAAATCCCTCCCAGTCCTTGAATTCTATGATACTATCATCTGGTGGCGTGTTTTTATTCATCAAAGGGCCAATTAAGGTGAATTGAACATATGACCAATTCATGAAGGGTAAATTTACAAAATAGGGGATTTGTCAGATGCAAACAGTACATTATCAATTCCCAAAAAACACAAGGAAAAGGAAAATTTCGGCTGAGTCCAATTGGCATGGTCCGTGTAATAACCAAAGTTTATAGCAGCCTTCTTGAAAGTTCCCAGACTGTCGCTCTGGAGCTCAAATCTCGCAGCTCACCGAGAGCTTTGAGAGGAGCCCTGAGAAGAGCCCTCCGAGTCCTCTTCCCTGCCGATGGTAAGTAGTTCTCAGGGTGGATGGCGATGGTCTTCAGTGGAGTCTCCCGTAAGGCTGCAGTTGTCTTGATCCGGAGTCTGATGTCCTGTGAGGAAAACCCCGCGCACCCTGCCTCTGGGACGGACATCCCCAAACTGTCCAGCTATCGGCCTTTTATCCCGTCTCAGGCGGGAAATCCCTGCGAGGGAAACCCCTCAGAGTCTGCCCCTGCTAGGGAGACCCTGTGTGTGAACTTCTGAGGTAAAGCCAGGTCAGACTGGACAGTGTGTGTTTGTGAGAATGACAGAGACACACACACTGAGAGTGACAGAGATTTGTGCATTGCCGAGCTCCCTCCATCCCCTGCTCTCTGTGTGGAGATAGGGCATAAGAGTAGAGGGAGGGAGGAACACCCTGACATCAGAGCCCCCCCCCCTTCTCCTTCCCACACCCTGCACAGCAAGCAGGAGGATACCAAGGGGGCAGCTTCAATGCAGAAGGCAGGAGCAGCATGAAAATGGGGAGAGGAGCAACTGAAGCGTTAGCCCTTGAGAGCTTCCTGGACAAACCAGCCAGGATCATCGGCCAGAGGCTCTGAGATCTGTCATTAGAACCCGATCCACTGCTCGGTGACCACTGCTCTACTATTTCTGCTGCTGCCGCTTCTTCTGTTGCTGCTCCTTCTCCTGCCCCTGCTTGTTTTCATGTTTCTTCTTCTGTTTGTGCTGCTGCTTCTTTGGCTACTTTTTCTTCTGTTGTTTCTTTTGCTGATTCTTCTTCTGCTTTTGCTCCTTCTTCCTCTGTGGCTGCTACTTACTCTGCTCTTGCCTCTTCTGCTGCTGCTTTTCTTCTTCTTCTGGGCTGTGTCTACACTGCACCCCTTTTCTGGAAAGGGATGCAGATGAGACAAGTCGGAATTGCAAATGCCGCGGGGATTTAAATTTTCCCCGCTCCATTTGCATGAACATGGCTGCCGCTTTTTTCCAGCTCGGGGCTCTGCCGGAAAAAAGCTCCAGTCTAAACAGGGATCTTTTGGAAAATAAACCCTTTTCCGAAAGGTCCCTTATTCCTCTTAAAATCAGGACACAGCCCTGCTGCTGCTGCTAATTCCTCTTTCTTCGGCTGCTGCTTCTTCAGCTTCTCGTATTCCTGCCTCTGCTTCTGCTGTTCCTGCTGCTCTTTTCTTCTTCTGCTGCTGCTGCCTCTTTTCTTCTCTGTTTCCTCTACTGCTTCTGCAGCTGCTGCTGCTGCTTCTCTGGCTGCTGCTGCTCCTTCTTTTTCTGTGGATACTTCTGCTGTTGCTGCTATTGTGCTACTATTCTCCATCTGGTGTTTGTTTCCTGTTGCTACTCTTTCTGCTGCTGCTACTTCTTTTTCTGTTCCTTCTTCTGCTGCTCCTGTTGCTTCTTCTGCAGTGCTGCTGTTTCTGCTGCTTCATCTGCTCCTATTTGGTCTTCTGCTTCTCCTTCTTCTGTTTGTGCTTCTGCTTCTGCTGTGGCTGCTGCTGTTTTCTTTCTTCTGCTGCTGCTGTTTCTACTTCTCTCAGGTATGTCTACATTTGCCCCCCAGTTCGGAGTAGGGAGGCAAATGAAGCATACCGAAGTTGCTAATGAAGTGTGGGATTTAAATATCCCATGCTTGATTAGCATATTTGCGGCCGGTCGCCGTTTTAAAATGCCAGTCGCCCGATTTAACTCACTGTGTGTAGACACAGTAGTCCGATTTAAAACCCTTCCCTCAATTTAACTGTTACTCCTCATTGCACGAGGAGTAACAGTTAAATCTCGCGCTTCATTAGCAACTTGGGTATGCTTCATTTGCCTCCCTCGTCGGAACTAGGGGACAAGTGTAGACACACCCCCACTCAATAAGGAGCAGCCAGAGATCATGACGCAGGGATGATCCCCAAAGCCTTATTCTGCCCCTCTAGTGGAGCAGGCGGGAAGTGGGGGGGGAGGGGTGACCCACAGAAATTAGGAGCCTGCTGGAAGTCTCCAGAGAGCTGTCACCTCTGCACCTGGGAAGGGAAGGGGCTGGGACTGGGCATCTTCTCTCAGGAAGCAGGGGAAGCCTTGTGCCCGGCAGGGAGCTGGCTCCATCACTGTAGCCGGCTGGGCCCTTACCCCGCTCTGCCCTGTCAGGAGGAGGGGAAGGGAACTCGGGGGCTGAGGTGGTAACAGAGCATCTCCCTCCCTCCCATTTAACACTCCATTGGCAACCACAGCAAAGTGTGGGACACTTCCGGCCCACGCAGCCTCCTCAGCACCTGCACTGCTATCGACAGGCACATTTGCCTTCCCTCTGCCTCCTCTGCCTGTTCCAGTGCGAGAGGAATCGCAACATCCTCTGGGAGGAGGGTCCCAACTACGGGATGGTTTCCCTCTGCTCCCATTGAATGCTCTGTTCCCTTGAGACTTTCATCCTCCTTAAGAGCACTGGGGCTCTCAGACTGGAGGTGGGACAGTACTACTGTGTCCCGGAAAGTCTCATCAGCATAGCTCTCTGCCTCCCTTAGCTCCTCCAGTTCAGGCACCCTGGCCTCCAAAGCACGAACTCGGTCTCTGAGGGTCAGGAGCTCCTTGCAACGGGTGCACACATACGCCACCCGCCCACAGGGCAGATAATTATACATGTTACACTCGACGCAATAAACAGGATAGCCCCCACTCTGCTGCTGGGCTTCTGTCTCCATTTTTCTAATGAATAAGTTTAAGTATAAACTGGGATTCTTTTTAAACCTCTGGAATATAGATTATTATACAAGTTGTTTTAAAGAAGGTCAGAAGTCACTAGTGCCCTCTAACCTCCCCTCTAAACTCCCTGTTAGCTGTTCCTGTTCGCAAGCTCCCTGGGCGCTGAGTCACAGGGTTATATAGCTCCGGTAGCCCCTCCCCCTGACTGAGGCTCAGCCAATTAACAGAGGCTTCTAGATTTCAAACCTTTTAGAAGTTCCTTCAAACAAACAGACAGACAAACACAAGCTCAGCACACAGCAAATAACTCCCCCCCACACACAAACACACACTCCAGACAGCCACTTACCACAAGGATCCCGCTTTTACTCCTCTTTTACCTGGAGAACTCCCTCTCCAAACTCCCTGTTAGCTGTTCCTGTTCGCAAGCTGAACAGGACTTCACTTGACTGCGTACTGAAATGTTTCTGTGTTTGTCAAGTAGCTTGCTAATGTTTTCAGTGCCAAAATCATCCCTGATTTCATGTGGGGGAAGTGAGGCAAAGAAAAAAGCTGCCCATTCATTTAGTTCATTCTCTGGAAACCTCTTACTCAGAGGCTCACACAGCAGGGAGGTGAAACGTAGAATAGGTTCACTGCTGAACTGGTCATCGGTTGTGGTTGATTTGATTTGATTTTTCACGCTGTTTCTCCAAGATCCTGCCCTCTCATCCTGCGGCTCTGGGCCCTTGCTAACTGCACAGCCTCACGCGTTGTCAAAGAACCTTTCTGGGAGCATTTAGTCAGTTCTGTTAATTCACGTGAGACCTCATTTAATACAGCTGCAGTGACGTGGCAATTAGTGTCATGGAACTTAGGCAGCACTTTGCTATTGGGTCATTATTTTTTGAGATTTCCTGTTCCAAATAGTTAAGAAGGGGCTCCTAATTACACAGCAAAGCACTTCCAGCAAAATGTCTAGGTGGCCACCTCACTTCAGTTGGAGGTTTCAATGATACAGTCTCATTTTCTGTGACATTTGCTATTTCCTCTAATTGTCCTCTTCAGACTGAGCACATGGTCTTCAGCACTGGCACTTGGTTCCACACATCAGCTAAACCCAGGTCTTCTCCATGGGCCAGGCAGTGTTGTGTTTTTAAATGTGGGATGCTCTGCTTGAGTTGTCTGGCAACACCATTGTTTTTCCCCAGCACGACTGAAGCACCATCTGAAGTGAACATCACTGTTTTCATCAGATCCCGCTTATTCAGGGTGTCAAAGGCTTTGAGAGCAGCTGTAACAGCTTGTGCATTCCAAGCAGATAACTGAATGGTTCCACCAAACACAGTCTTCTGCCCTGCACATGCTGCAGCTCTCAACTTGAAGTCAATGACAAGCAAGTTGGTGACAGAAATACCTGTGCTCTCATCAGTAATAAGTGTATGGTAGGAAGACAGGCTAATAGCTGACTTGATTTCTGCACAGACAACACTGATGATTGACTCCAAAACCGCAAAAGCAGAGTTTTTCTATGCCAGCTTGTACATACTGGTGCTTTCCCATGTGCTCATTTATATTTTGCGCATTTCTATTCTGGAGCTGTTCATTTGTACGGGAAGCAGAAAGTCATCTGTGAGAATTTTTATTTTTTCTGGCTTTAAATGTTTTCTGTCCTTCAGTTCCAGCCTCTTCTGTTTCTTTTTTGTGTTTCTAAGAGCATCCTTCACAACTCACATCCCAAGGGAGGAGAATTCCTGCTCCTAAAAATATGTGCAGCAGATTCACGACTTTTGCTTGATGAATCCTCTTCATGTTGTCCAAGGGCTTCCCCCGTCCCACTTGTGGCCTGCGGAGAAGTGGCTGCATATTCTAGTCTGAGTCCAAATTTAGCAGGTCAAGCCCACATCAGCACTGTACTGGAATATGTCCCCGCTCTGTACACAGATCTGGCCTTGAGATTGTTGAGATTCTGCTTCAACTCTTTCATTCAGCCATTCTCCTTTGACCGTGGGGCAGCATTTCTTCTTAGGGTTTGCTCCTGTGTTGGTTGATGCTCTTTGCCTTCATTAACACATGACTGTTAAAAGGTGCAGAAGGGCTGGGGGTCATGTAATATCACGTATTCTGCTCTTAATTAAAAATCCTGTAGTCCATGGGATATGTACAGCTTGTATTAAAAAAAGTCTGCCCGAGAGTGCTGCTGTGATAACTAACTCTGTTGCAGGCAATGATTAGAGTCATTGAACACTAGGACTGGAAGTGACTCAGGAGATCAAGTCCCTCCCCTGCACTCACGGCAGGACCAAGCACTGTCTAGATCATCCCTGGCAGGCGTCTGTCCAACCTGCTCTTCAGTATCTCCAGTGATGGAGACTCCACAACCTCCCTCAGCAAGGGTATGTCTACACTACCCCGCTAGTTCGAACTAGCGGGGTAATGTAGGCATAGCGCACTTGCAAATGAAGCCGGGGATTTGAATTTCCCGGGCTTCATTTTCATAAGCCGGCCGGCGCCATTTTTAAATGCCGGCTTGTTCGAACCCCGTGTCACGCGGCTACACGCGGCACAGGCTAGATAGTGCGGAATGGCTTGCTAGTTCGAACTATCTAGCCCGTGCCGCGCCGTGCCGCGCGTAGCCCCACGGCACGGGGTTCGAACAAGCCAGCATTTAAAAATGGCGACGGCCGGCTTATGCAAATGAAGCCCGGGAAATTCAAATCCTGGGCTTCATTTGCAAGTGCGGTATGCCTACATTACCCCGCTAGTTCAAACTAGGGTGGTAGTGTAGACATACCCCAATTTATTCCAGTGTTTAACCACCCAGACAGGTAGGAAATTTTTCCTTATGTCCAGTCTTCAGCTCCCCTGCTGGAATTTAAGTCCATTGCTTCTTGTCCTATCCTCAGAGGCCCAGGAGAACAGTCTTTCTACTTGCTCCTCCTGGTAACACCCTTTTAGATACTTGAAAACCGCTATCATGTCCCCTCTCAGTCTATTCTTTTCTAAAGTAAACAAGGCCAATTCTTTCAGTCTTCCCATATGAATCATGTTTTCTAGACATTTGGTCTGTCTAGAATACATCCCTTTTCTCGAAAAAGGAATGTAAATGAACCACGGGAAATTTAAATCCCGCCTTCATCTGCAATTTCAAAGTGTCTAATTTACATCCCTTTTTTGAGAAAAAGGATGTAGTTTAGACACAGCCTTAGTCAATTTGTTGCTCTTCTATGGACCTTCTTCAATTTCTCTGCATGTTTCTTGAAATGTGGTGCCCAGAATTAGACACAATACTCCAATTGAGGCCTGATCAGTGCCGTGCAGAGTAGAAGAATGACTTCTGGTCTCCTGCTCACAACACTCCTGTTAATGCATTCCAGAAGCATGTTTGCTTTTCTTCCCCAACAGCATCACACTGTTTAGCTTCTGATCCAGTATGACCCCCTAGATCCCTTTCTGTAGTGCTCCTTCCTAGACAGTCGCTTCCCATTCTGTATGTATGAAACTGAGTGTTCCTTTCAAAGTGGAGCACTTTGCATTTGTCCTTATCAAACTTCATCCTGTTTACCTCAGACCAGTTCTCTAGTTTATCCAGATCATTCTGAATTCTGATTCTGTCATCCAAAGCACTTGCAACCCCTCCCAGCTTGGTATAATGTGCAAACAAAATACGCGTACTCTCTATGCCATTATCTACATTGATGATGAAGATATTGAACAGAATTGGTCCCAAAACAGACCCCTGAAGAACCTCACTTGTTATGCCCTTCCAGTATGACAAGTGAACCATTAGTAATTACTTTCTGAGAACAGTTATCCAGCCAGTTTTGCACCCACTTACGTTGTATTTCATCTTTTTGGTAGTTGCCCCATCTAGGTTGTATTTCCCTAGTTTATTGATAAGCAGGTCATGCGATACCGTATCAAATGCCCACCTCCTTCCCATACTGCATTGCCTAGTGCAGTAGTCTGGGAGCTGAATTTGTTTGTGAACACAGAGGCAAAATAAGCATTGAGTACTTCAGCTTTCTCCACATCATCTGTCACTAGTTTACCTCCCTCATTCAGTAAGGGCCCCACACCCTCTCTGATAACCCTCTTAATGCTAACATGCCTGGAGGAACCTTTCTTACCCATCACATCCTTTGCTAGCTGCAAACCAGTTGTGCTTTTGAATTCCTGACTGCTCCCCTGCATTCTTGATCCTATCATTCCAGAGCAAGCTGTACCCTTCTCTATCAATATTCCAATCATGTGTATTATCCCACCAAGTCTCTGTGATACCGACTGTGTCATAGTTGTGTTTATTTACTAGCACTTCAAGTTCTTCCTGCCTATTCCCCGCCCTCCTTGCATTTGTACACAGGCATCTAAGATACAGATTTGATTTTGTCCCCAGTTCTGCTTTGTCCCTCCTTTACCTCTGCTATTGCAGCCCATGCTCCCTCCCATTTCTGACCCATCTTCCAGGACTCCATGTTCTTCACTTGCCTATGAGCTTTGGTCACCTGCCACCATCAAACCTAGTTTAAGGCCCTTTTTCACTAGTTTAGCCAGTCTGTGCCCAAATACTCTCTTCCCCTTCCTCCAAAGGTGAACCCCGTCCCTGCTTAGCAGTCCTTCTTCTTGGAACAGCATCCTGTGGTCAAGGAAGCCAAAGCCCTCCTGGCAACACCATCTTCGCAGCCAGGCATTCCCCTCCATGATGCGCCTCTCTCTGCCTGGGCCCCGACCTTTAACAGAAAGGACTGAACAGAACACCACCAGCTCTCCAAACTCCTTCACCCATACTCCCAGAGCCGTGTAGTCACTCTTGGTCTGCTCAAGGTCACACCTTGCAGTATCATTAGTTCCCACATGGATGAGTAGCATGGGGTAGTAGTCAGAGGGGTGGATATTCCTTGATAGTGCCTCTGCAGAGAGAAAGGAAATGGAGTTGAGAGCCCAGAAGCCCAACAGAACACATCTACGCACACTGTGGGCTAGCAAACACCTACGCTGAACAGTGGAGTGTCTGACTGGGACACGCTTGGGAATCTCTTCTTTTCTGGTCTCAATAAACCTACTGTGACTAACACGTCTCATGCCCTGTTCTCATCCTGCTAGTGTTCCCTCCTTCCAGGCCATTGGACAAGATAGTTTCCAGCGCGGGAGCTTAAAGAGGTCATGGACTATAGGCATTGGGTAGGTGTTTGAGGATATATTAAGGATCTTTAAGATTCATAAACTGTCAGTCTGGAATGTAACCGTTTGCTTTCCAGAACCAGAGCGATTATTCCCACAAGCCCAAAATGAAAAAATCAGACCGGGGAGCCTGAGAAACATGCTGCAGTCAATACCACTCTCCAGAAAACCCACTGACTGCTACACTTACCTCCATGCCTCCACCTTCCATCCAGCACACACTATTCCATCCATTGTCTATAGTCAAGCCCTTAGATACAATCACATCTGCTCCAATCCCACTGACAGACCAAAAACTTTAAGATCTCTACCAAGCATTCGTAAAACTCAATTACCCACCGGTGGAATAGAAACAAATTGAAAGGGCCAGACAAACTTGCAGAAACCATCTACTTCAAGATAGGCCCAAGAAAAGCTGGTTAAACTCCAACACATCAACCACCTACAACCTACACTGGAACAGGATACTACACTCCGAGAGGCCCTGGGTGACAGACCTATACTCTCTAATAGACAATCACCTAACCTCAGGAAGATACTTACTAACAACCACAAGGCACACCACATCAATACTAACTCTGGAACTTTCCCTTGTGACAAACCCCATTGCCAACTTTGTCCACATGTCTACTCTGGTGACACCATCACTGGACCTAACTATGTCAGTTATACGATCAAGGACTCATATTCCTGTTCATCCAGCAATGTGACTTATGCCATCATGTGTCAGCAGTGTCCCTCTGCAATGTATATTGACAGACTGCTCAGTCACTTTGCCAAAGAATCAATGCCCACAAATCTGACATCTTCCAAGGGAAAATCCTATTAGTCTACATTTCAGTCTACCTGGGCATTCCCTTAGAGACCTGACAACATGCATCTTACTTCAGAAAGACTTTAACATTAGATTACAGAGAGAAACTTCAGAACTTTCATTCATGCTTAAATTTGACAGGTTACAAGTGGGCCTTAAGAAAGATGCTAGTTACCTACACATTACAAAGACAGCTTCCCCAACTATTGATAGTCCTAGTAACTGCTGATTAGCCACTCACTGACTTAAAATAAGCTATTTCCTCCTTCCCTCTCCCCCGCCCCACCTTTTGTTCTACAATCTGATGTGTTAGTTTATAATGTGCTCACCCTCTTCATTGTATTCCGTTGTTATATATGGTCACGCCAATTCTCTTTCAGAATAGGATTTGGAGAAGTGGGTCTGGCCCACGAAAGCTCACCACCTAACAGCTATCTTGTTAGTCTTTAAAGTACTATATATTTTTCCTTTTGTTTTACCATGCTACCACAGTGCATTTGCTAGACCTGTGCCTTAGGGAAAAGAATTGACCCATAGTGATTCAAAAGTGACATTGATTCCATTTCGCTTCCTGTACAAGTTAGTCACACTTTGTTTGGCTCCAGTAACCCTATGTCAAATGTTTACTAGGCTCTCATCAGAATCAACATTACAGCTGGGTAAACCTCTCCATGCAAACCCTGTTTTTCACTTGCTTACAAGTTGTATGAAACATCCCGGGTTCAGCCAGGCATAGGAACAAGCCTCTATTGCCGTCTGCCTCTTGTCTACACTTTTGCAGCTTCCTCAACAACGGCTGGTCTGAGTCCCATGCTGGCCACAATCTCCTGTCCCTCAGGATACTGATGCCCCCTCTATGGCCTCCTTGAGACCCCATCAGTGAGATTCCCATCTAGATGTAGAGGCTGAAGGAGATGGACAATTACAGGGCTCTCCACTAATCTCCCCTTTCCAGACTCCAGCATATAGTACGCTCAAGGCTCCAGCTGACTTCTCAATTGTACACAGATCTACATCCAATGTATACCCATCCCCAGACAGAACCTGAAAAGGCCAGGTGCCAGGAGAGCTATTTCAGAGTCATCACCTATGTGTTTCAAACCTCTGACTTCCTCTGCATCCCTTTGTACCTCTAGCAGTAACCATAATCGCAACACAGTTCTGCAAGAGCCTCTCTCGCTATCTTCTCTTTCTTTTTGTGACCTCTGTAGTTTATTACAGAATGTTAGTCTAATGCATACAGGATCACTTCATGATATAAAACATAGTTACATGTTTCCAACAGAGTATATGCTCAGTGCTGTATAATATCCAAAAAATAAACTGAAAGCTCTTTAACTAGGTGATTCTCTACAAAATAGATATCCTGTGGATCATTGGCTTTTAAATTTAAAACAGTTTTGATGCTGTAATGCAAGCCCCAAACACTAGGTAGAGCAGCTAGCACAGAAATATTCTGTTCAAAATAGCAGGTTGAAATGAACATGTTGCACTGTGGTGGAAGGAGAACAGCAAAAGATTTTTAGCATTTTAAGATTTTCCATGAATCTGTTAGTTTTGCTTTATTCTACTTTACTATTTCTACATTAGCACTCAACAAAAGAGGGAGAAAAGTAAAGAAGTAAATTGTACTTCCCCATGATTTCAAAGTAACACATTTCAAAAATTAACATTTGTTTTCAAACTTCAAGAGGAGGAAAACGGCAATGAAAATAGCAGTTTTGATTCAGATGAGAATAAATAAAATATACTTATTCTCCATCTCAGATTGTTTAATTTGCAGATTATTGTGCTAATTACTAAATTTCTAATTATGCTACACAACTAAAAACATTAGCATTAAGTGTGGCTGCTTCATATACCCTGTTTCTTGTTGCTTACCTTAGTCACATCTTTTCTGTCCTAGGACTCATGAATTAGAAAAAAAAAAAATCAGCTGGTGAAAAACCCTCAGAGATTATCATCTGCAAAAGAAATTAATAGAAATTCTTCCAAAAGACCTAGAAATTATCTTGGATGAATCAGTCTCCCAATCCAGTTTCATAGAGGAGGAATATGATCTCTTGGATAAAACAGAGGAGGACCCCAAGAGGAAACACTGTTGATTCTGATGCAGGAAGTTTTATTTCCAGTGAGTGAACAAGGCATCCAAATAGATGATGACAGCATGGAATGTCAGATTGCAAGCAACTGCATTAAAAAAATTGCCTCAGAGAAAGAAATGCTAAAGCTCTTCAGGGATTTATGGAAAATCCTGGCTAATGTGGAAAAAGAACTGTGTCGAATGAGAGGTCAGGGAAGATATCCCTGCTGAGAAATATAAATCTCAGCTGAAAGATAAGATTTTGCAATTACACAGACAGAATAAATGTGATCTTATTAATGGTTTGACTAGACTCAAATGCTGTACAACATCTACTTGCATTAGAGAAACACTATTTTCTGAAATGGATCAAATTTCAGCTGGATCACACTGATAGAAGGAATTGTTCTGAACCTACAGGCTGAATACAAAGAGAAATGCAAGTCTCTCAGATTAGTTCTGCCACTTCTTTACAGGTTGAGCATTCCATGTGAAAGTTGGGGAAGTCCCAGGAGGCTGTGCACCCCATGGTTAAAGGCTGCAATACCCTAAAAAGTGGAAGGCAACTCACCCACCTCTCAGGCATCGCAATTGACCTCATGCTAAAAGAGCTTCCCGTTCACCTGATGAACGGACATGTCTGCAACCTCCCACTGCAATGGGTGACCGACATTCTGAACTCTGGGCCAAGCTGAGGGGAAGGACCAAAATGCTGGTTGTGATGATGCTGGGAGTGCAGAGCACTGGGAAATCCACCTTCCTGAACGCCACATTCCAGCGGCAGTTTGCAGTGAGTAGCGGCTGAGGTACGCAGGGAGCCTTCATGTTGCTCCTTCAAGCTAGAGCAATCTTAGAAAAGGAACAGGGCTGTGATTTCATCCTGGTGATGGACACAAAGTATGAAAGGCCCTGAACAGGCCAAGGTGGAAGAGAGTTATCAACATGACAAAGAAAATGATCCTCAGCAATGGCTGGAACAACTGGAACAACTGATGCTTCAATATTTCTCTATATTTAAGAGCCATTATTTGAAAAAAGTTGCCCAACAACACAGAGCCAAGGACTTCAGTGATCAGTGTCTCCAGCTTGCCTTAATGGCTTATGTTAGCAAAAAACTCGGGCTAGAAATAGGGAATGACTCAGCAGTGGACAGTCTATTGAATGTGCCAGCTGGACTTTTTCTTCAGTTCACTGTGCAGAAGAAGCTGTTTGAACATGAGAACTTCAACTATGTGAAGTTTGTCAAAGCTTGAATACAAAGGCACAGATTAGATTAGTACCAACAGGCTGAGGATTTGGAAGATCCTGAGGAAGAAGTCAAAGCACATGCTTTGGAGAGGATACAGGAAACATTTGCTATGAAATAAACACACAGATATACTCCTAAATGAGATACCGATATGATCGGATGAAGTCACTGGATGGGCAAAAATGAACCATTTTCATCTACTCTTTGCCCCTTTTAACTTATAGAAGAGGGGCCCACAGTGCTTCTCGTGGGCATTCTTGGGTGTGGAGATTGCACTTGAATAAATAGGGAATGAAATATGCAGCCACTACAGTTCTACAGCCAAAGTCTCAAAAACTGCCCTTCCGTACAGGATCAGGGATTTGGTTTTAATTGATAGTTTTAATGTGCTAAGCAGGTGCTAGTATGATCGGATGAAGTCACTGGATTTCAAAACAGACATGTACTTTTCACAAACACATGTACTTTCATCTATTAACACCATTCATAAAATCAGAATAAAAATCTATTTTGTGATACGAGAGAATTTGAGGTTTCTGGAGTGCTAAACCCAGTCGCATTTCACCAGAGCAGTGGTGACAGCCAATACCCATCTAATTCACTCCAAGAACAGGGCAGCTCAACTCATTCAACTATCAATACCCTCACCCAGACAACTAGTATCTCAGGGTAGCGTACACAATAGCCCAACAAAATTCACTTTATTACAAGAGCTGGGACAGTCTCATTCCGGATAGAAGATTAGCTGCATTTCTGGCCCAGTTATAATTGGGACAGTGCACCGTGATCAGAAGTTAGCAAATCCCACGCCATTAATGGTGCACTTGTAATGCTCCCTCTCCCCTTCCTCTGTCCTGACTCCACCCTTCACCTACAGTCTGTCTCCTCACCTCTGCTCCATTTGGCTCATGCCATCATCTCCTTTCCCTCATTCCCCTGTTCCTGACGACAAAGCTCTTCAGAGTGACTGGTGGAACTTGCCATCTAGACAGTAACTTTTAGCAGCTCAGGGTTCCAGTGCAGAAAGAAACCTACTGAAAAGAACCAGGATTCTAAAAGAAGCTGAAAGAAGGTGCTGCTGGCACAGAGCAGAGAGCAGTACCTCATTCTCTCCCCCATATCCATCAGGAAATAGATGGTCTTGGTGGCTAAAGACTAGGACAGGTGGGTTCTGTTCCTGGTTCTGAGATGAGCATGTGGGATAGTGAAACAGACGTGCTGGGAAGAAGATTTCTGGGTTCCATTTCCAGCTCTGCCACTGAACTGCTGTATTAGTTGGGTAATTTCTCTTAACCTCCGTATGCTTCAGTTTGTTGTGTAAAAGAGGGGATCGAGAATCTGACCCACCTCTCAGCAGATTATGCTGCCTAATTCAAGAACGTTCATAACGTGCTCAGAAATACCCTTTCTAAACGTCTTCCAATCAGAGTAAGTTGTTATGATTATTATTAATTTGGTAAGAAGTGTGTTGGGGCAGGGCAGAAACGTCGGTTCCTACAAACATGAAGGGTACGTCCAGGGGCCAGATGTAGCCCACCTAACACTTCAATCCGGCCTGTGGACTGCATCTGGCTGCTTTCTATTTATATCCTGCTGCCTCTGCCCCCGAGTTTCCAGGCAGTGGCTCAGGCAGCAGGACCCTTTTTAAAAGGCTTGTGGCTCACGGCTATAGGGCTAAACCAGCAGGAGTCAGAGCTGCGATGCCTTTAAATAGCCGCAGAAAACGTGGGCAGCTGCCAGGCACTGCAGTAGCCGTAAGGCCATGAGCCCTTTGCTGTGTTTTCATTCAAAGCCTCTGGCCCCAGACAACTCTGGGGAGAGACAAGTCTCCAGCCCTGCCCATTCTGCCCAAAGCCCCAGCCCTTTATGAGGTGGAGCCAGCCACGACCCCATCCCAAAATTTGTAAAGTGCCCCCCTGCAAAAATTACTGGTCCCCCCAATAGACCACCACCCTATTGTGAACAGCCTCATCTCTACAAGATGCCATATAAGAGTCACCAACGTCTGAAAGCTTGTTCCTAAATGAAAGTAAACCCTGCCTCTCCCCACTCACTAACACTGCGGTCTAGTGTTAAAGGGCCAGCCGCATCTGCATGATAGAAATCCTCTTCTTTCTTAGGGTACAGCCGCACTGCAAGCTTATTTTGGGAAAAGCTATTCCAGAAGATCTAGAAAGAGAGCTTCAAACAGTTCTGAAGTGGCCTGACACAGGGCAGACTCGTCACCATGTCGCCTCCAGTCTTGGGAATTAGCTTGCTTGGCTCTGCGGACACTTCCCTCTAGCTGGGGTCTCCCCATGTTTCTCTTTGTTCCTGGCATCCTCCCCAGGACACTGCCCTCCAGCAGGGCCCACTCCAGTGTCTGAGCCCCCTTTCAGAGGTTGGTGTTTATCCTGCTTGCACTTCAGGGTTCTCCCTTCCCAGGGCACCCCAATCCCTTCACCCAGGTCCCCTGCACCCCCCTTGCCTCAGTGACCCACTGCCAGTCTGCATCTAGCCCTGAGGGGCAAACTACAGTCTGGAATGGCCACTCAGCGCTGGCAAAGCAGTGTGGACCTGCTGCTCCTGCCTAGCATGGCTGCCTCACTACCTCACAAGTAGCCTAAGGCCTTGCTTCAGGCTCTGCAGCCTGGGAACTTGCTTGGCCACCGCTTCCCCAGATCTGCCCTACCTCCAGGAAGCCACCTGCTTCCCTGGCAGTCAGGCCCCTACTACTCTCTCTCCACACCACCACTCAGTTCTCCCTCTGCCTCCTGGAGTCCTCCTTTATATAGCCACCAGCTGGGCCCTGGTTAGCTAGAACTGCCTCAGCTGGGGCTTTGCTCGCAGCCCTTGCTCAAGGCTAGATCCCTTTCAGCAGTACTCCTTCCTAGATCCCTTTCAGCAGTACTCCTTCCTAGACAGTCACTTCCCGTTCTGTATGGCTATGTCTACACTGCACTGGTTTTGCGCAAGAAATATGCAAATGAGGCTAAGCGTGGAATATTTCTGAGCTTCATTTGCATGCCTAATGAGCGGCCACTTTTTGCGCAAGAGGCTTTTGTGCAAGAAGGAGCTGTCTACACTGCTCCTTCCTGTGCAAAAAAACCCTCTTGCGCAGAGCCGTTACACTGCTTATTTTCAAGAAGAACGTCTCGGTGCAAGAGGGGTTTTTTTGCACAAGAAGGAGCCGTGTAGACAGCACTTTCTTGTGGAAAAGACCTTTCTGCAAAATGGCGGCTCATTGGGTATGCAAATGAGGCGCGGTGATATTCATCCCTGCGCCTCATTTGCATATCTTATTGCGCCACAATGCTCAGTGTGTGAAATGGATTGATCCTTCTTAAGTGTAGCACTTCACAATTGTCCTTATTACACTTCATCCTATTTACCTCAGACCATTTTGAATTATGACCCTATCCTCCAAAGCAGTTGAGACGCCTCCCAGCTTAGTATCATCTGCAAACTTAATAAGCGTACGTTCTATGCCGATATCTAAATTGTTGATGAAGCTATTGAACAGAGCCAGTCCCAAGAACAGACCCTGCGGAATCCCACTTGTTCTGCCCTTCGGGCGTGATTGTGAACCATTAATAACTATTCTCTGGGAACGTTATCCAGCTAGTTAGGCACCCACCTTATAGAAGCCCCATCTAAGTAATATTTGCCTAGTTTACTGATAAGAAGATCATGCAAGACCACATCAAATGCCTTACAAAATTCTAGATATACCATGTCCACCACTTCTCCCTTATCCAACAAATTCCTGCAGTCTAGAAGTAGCTTCAGTGCCCGCTGGACACCCACCGCCCTGTGCCAGGCATCACACACTCTGGGGGCCAAAGACACGTCCGAGGGGTGGGCAGCATTTGGGAGCCAGCAGGAAGAGGGAAATGAGGACACACTTGTCATGCAGTTTGCCCTCTGATCCAGTTGGTAGCTGTGCTGCAGACAGGAACGTAACCTCAGCCACAGCCCTGGCACTGGGGGCCCCACGCTGACCTCACGTGTTGTTGAGCTATGGGGTGCCGACCAGCGCTATGCTGGAGAGCCCCTTCGCATCACACTGCACCCAGCACCCGTCCTGGTCCCGGTGGCTCTGTCCGGCTGTGGAGCGGTGGAGCTTAGATCAGGCTCAGCATCCTTGTGCTGGCCAGGCCCGGCTCCATGTGGCCTGTTGGCAGCTGCCTTCCAGAGTAACATCCTGTTCCTGCTTTAGCTGGCGGAGCTGCAGCTGGGCTTTGCCTGGGCTAGGGCCTGACAGGTGCAAACCAAGCTCCAGAAGCGACTCGGGCGGCTCAGTCCCTCCCAGCAGGGGAAAGTTTCAGGTTGGGCTTCGCTGGCTCCGCCCCGGAGCCTGAATGGAACCTTCTGGCCAGACAGAGCCTGGCGGCCGGGCGGCGCCCGAGAGCGACAGCCGCTCTCTGGGGGGGCGTGCGCTGGGCGGTGCGCTTGGAACCCGGCGCTGGCTGGCACTGTGGGGAGACAGCGGGTGGGTGAGCCACTGGCACCCAGCCGAGCACCGTGTGTTGGGCTGGACGGGGCGCGTCGGTCTCTGCTAAATGCCCCCCCACATTCACGCAGGCTGTAAACTGCGCAGGATCAGCATCCTCCCAACCTCCCCTCTCCGCCCCATGGCCGGCGGGTCCAGCAGCCTTCCTGCTTGTGGGGATTTGGCCCCACCCCATGGCCACCCATGGACCCGGGGCACATTGACCCAGCTGGGATCTGTTCCCCTGTCTCCTGTTGAGCCCCGGGTGCTTGGCACTGCCTGATTGCTGCTCCTCATTCCAGGGTGTGGTGGGAGCTGCAAAGTGCCCCAGTCACCTTTGTACTGCATTGCCGCTGACACACGTCTCCAGCAAGTACCAGATCCCCCCACGAACTGACAGAGCAGCTGGGTCTTGCTTAGTGGAGGTTGGTCAGAAAGGGCTTAGGCCCTGCAATGGGGTTCACGCCCCAGGGCAGCGCCACCTGCTGGTTGCCCCAGGAATTAGTTTGCAGAGCTCAGATTCCCTCTTCTGAGGGTGCCTTGTCTGTCAGGAGATCCCCGCCCCCACTCTACAGGTGCTGCAGGGTCTTCTTTATGACTCAGCCATGCCACAAACTGGGTGCCCCCTTTCGAGGGGAGGGGCACATATCTCACAATACTGCAAGACCCAGAACCCACCATTCTGGGTCCCACCCCAGGGCTATCAGATTTTGCTGCCTCGTCCTAACTCCCTCCACCATTATTAAGGGCAAAGCAGTAAACACAATAACAGTAGCTCAGCTGCAGAGTGGTGGACTCAGCAAGTTACCCCTGGGTGTCTGGTTCAACTCCTGCTCGAAGGAGAGTGTCTTTTTCCTCCCCTGCTCAGGCAGAGCGAGAGAAGAAAGGCAGCTTTTGTCTGCGTGAGGCTGCTCCCCGAAAAGCAGAGCGCCCTGAGCCCACCGCAGCCAGCTCCAAACAGTCACAGCCCCCACCCCTGGGAATTTCTGTTGTCCCTCAGTGGGACCCACCGTGCATGGAGGGGAGGGGGCAGGGCTAGGCCAAGGGAAGGTTCTGCCTCCTGCCTTCCTTCCCAGTAGCTTTCCAGTACAAGCCAGCTGTGGGTGTCCGCGCTGCCCCGGGCCTGGCTGTGGGATGGGAGAAGAGTTACCTGGGCGGGGGGGCTGGTCTCTGGAGGGAGGCCTGAGTGTATTGTGATGTCATGTGTGACAGCAACAAAGACTGTGGCTGCAGCGTTCTTATCCTGCCTCCAGTCCAACTGGCTGGCAACGGCCGGCGCCCAAGGATCCGAGAGACGAGAACTGAGCCTCTGTCAAGAGCCTCAGGCAGCCGCTGTCCCCGCGGGCGCTAGAGAGAGGATGAGTCTGTACAGAAGGTAATTCCCGGAGCCTTTCCCAGCCCACCGCAGAGATTGGTGCCTCCTCGGCCTAGGGACGGGTGGGGGCTGGGGCTGCAACAGGCGCTTCCCAACACTCCGTTTTGATTTGACTCAGAGCATCTTCCCCTCTCCTCCTGCTTCAGCCTTTCCCGCGCTCCTGAGGCAGATGGGGATGATTTTCTCTCACTGCTGACTCGTGGGGGCGAATTTCCATGTTTCTTACCTAAAGGGAACATCACAAAACTTGAGTAGAATTTGGGTTTATGTCTCCATGATGCTTATTCCTCTTGGAGGTGCCCCTAACGCATCCCCGGCCTTCAGGGTGGGCAGAGAAATGTTTGGTCTCAAGTAATGATTGTCCAATATCCGTGTGTTCGGACAACATCCAGCTCAGAATGTGCAGACTTGAAATAACAAAGTGCCATTTGAATTCTAGTGAAAATGATACCGCTCTACTGCCAGGGCCAGGCTCTCATGTGGGTAGTTCTCTCAGAAATGCAAAACTCCATACAAATTCCTCTCTACCCCCTCCAGACTATAAAATATCTCTGTAAATATCCAGTGAGGTTCCATTTTAGGAAACGGATTTAAATAAACTGCTACCTCATTTTGTCATGAGTCTTGGGTGTGATTTCTTTATCATTTTTTTGGTGACCTACGTTCTGGTTTGATGTTCTAAGTAGCGTGTAAAGCTCTTCATTGAATGTTCTCTGGTTCCTTCCCCCATGCTAATAGGTTCCAGATTTTGAAATACTTGACAGGAATGAAATGTCTTTTCAGCTGATAATCCGTCCTTCCAGTGCTTCAAAGCTGCTACTTAACAAGCTTTTATTTCTCTTCCTGGCTTTGATGGGAGCAGAGGGTTACTCATTCTCAACTGGGCCCCTGTTTGTAGCCAGAGTCCCAACGTTCTGAGCACAAAGCTGTGGGGTTTAAGAGCAGGCCCCGCTAAGAAGCATAGAAAATAGATGGTGACCAGTGTTTCTGCTAAGACAGTCCTGGGCAAAATACGGCCTGTGCACTGGATCTGGCCCACGGAGGCAGCAGGGAGCCCCAGCCAGGCTCCCCAGTTAGCCACGTGAACCAGGCAGAAACACGGAGGGGAGGGGGGATGTTTTAGGAGCCTCCCCGCCCTCAGCATATTCCCATTTGCCAGTTTCTGGCAGAAACTAGCCAATGCAAACTGCTTGTTGGAATATCATGCAGCTAATAATAACCCCCCCCCCCTCCTGGCTCAGTTATTCATGGAACAGTGGCCAGGTAGGCAGGCTAGTCTCTTGGCCACAGCCTGCTTCTGGCACCACAGCCCTTTCCTGCCCCAACTCTCTGCCCCTTCCTCTCAACATACCCAAACTCCCTGTCCCCCTTTGCATCCATCCCCCCTCCCAATCTCCTGCCCCAGATCACAATCCCCTCCTACCCAGGTCAGATCCCAAAGCCCTGCACTCCAGTCCCCTGCCCTAGGTCACAATTTTTTGGGAACCTAACTTCTGATTCAATGATAGCGTGTCAAACTTCTCATTGAATGGTCACTGGTTCTTTTCCCCATGCTAATGAGGTCCAGATTTTGAAATGCTTGACAGGAATTACATGGATTTTCATCTGATAATCCGTCCTTCCGGTGCTTCAAACCTGCTACTTAACAAGCTTTTATTTCTCTTACTGGGTTTGATGGGAACAAAGAGTTACTCACTTTGACCTTGGCCCCTCGCTGGCTGTGGGGTTTAAGGTTAATATTGAGGTCATGGGCACTTGAGGTCATGGGACAACTGCCTCAGGTTAGCTGAGGGCTGTGCTTAAAGGGACCCGACCCCCCATCTTGGACAGACAGTTCTCAGGTTTCTCTGCTTGCTGGTCTACCTCGCTGAGGGACAGCAAAGAGGACAGGAGAGAGGGTAGGAGAGGGGAGGGAGAAAACTGGGAGGAGGGAACTGGAAGGGGGAAGCAAGGGGAAGAAGGGGGAGGGGAAGCTCAGGGATCAGGGGTGGGGGTCTCACTGGGCCAACCGCCTCCCAGCATGGCGAGGGAGGGGGCCTCGGCATCCCTGGGGCGATGGGAAGGAGGGTGCAGAGGTTGAGGTGGGGGGTGTGGATATTGAGGAGGAGGGTGTAGAGGTTGAGGAGGAAGAGGTGGGAGGGGGGCAGGAGTGGGAGGAGGGACAGTAGTTGGGGGGCAGCAGGAGCAGGACCGGCACGGGGCACCATGCTCTGCAGCAGGACCTGCAGGTTAGCATTTCTGGCTCAGTCCTCTGCAAGCTGCTCCCGGTGGAGCTTCAGGTCCTTCAGCATCCAGGCCTGGACGGGGCGGTGCAGGGCTCTCAGGGCCCCCAGGT
Organism: Pelodiscus sinensis; assembly: GCF_052426305.1. Classification (NCBI taxonomy): domain Eukaryota; kingdom Metazoa; phylum Chordata; order Testudines; family Trionychidae; genus Pelodiscus; species Pelodiscus sinensis. The sequence goes on along the minus strand of NC_143063.1, from coordinate 7,573,784 downwards.
GCTGGTCCCAGTACTCCTGCCGTGTGGTGGTGGTTCAGAGCAGGCTGCAGGTGTGGGAGCATGTCCCGGGCGGAGTGGTATGAGCAGCTGGTGCAGCTGTAGAGAAAGAAAAGAAGTGGTCAGTTCTCCCTGGGGACACAGTGGATGATGTGACCGTGCCCTGCACCGTCAGAGCCGCTGTGCTTGCACAGAGGCCATGGTCAGGATGTCTGGCTCTCCCCGGGACTGGGAGCTGCCCCAAGACGACACCCAGGCCCCTGTGCCGTGTATAGTGTGGCCGGGGTGGGGGGGAGATGTCCCCTGCTTCTGTGCAGAGGGGGCGTGTGAAGGGAGAGCGTCCTGCTGGGTCCCACCCCGGGGTTGGGAGCGTGTCAGGTCTCTTCACACACGCATGTGCCTATTGGGCCATGGCCCCTGGGTGTCATGCAGCTGGAGCCACCTGCCCAAGGGTGGCATGGCGCGTGCTTGCACCTGCACAGGTGTCTGTGTGATCCGTGGGAGGCATGGCCCACATGCGCCGTCCCTGGTCTCCCCCCCGCCTGCCGTCCCCCCCCGGGCAGGGGACAGTGCTAGCACTTACGTGGTATGGCCTCCCTGGACGACCCTGCCGACTGCGGTGCCGGAACAGCTGGTGGTGGCCCCTCCGGTGTGCCCGGGTCAGGGCCCTCCAGCCTGAGACCGTCTCCAGCAGACCAGGGGCACCGGGCGGGTTCCCGTGCTTCTGAGGCTTTGCCAGAGCAAAGCCTCAGAAGCGCGGGAACCGCTGCTGCTGCCCCTTGAGACCCGGTGCCTGTGGTCTGCTGGGGACGGTCCCCAGCAGACCACAGGCACCCAGACTGAAGCCGCAGCCGCGGGGGGGTCCCGCGCCTCTGAGGCTTTGCCAGAGCAAAGCCTCAGAGGCGCGGGGAACCGCCGCTGCTGCCGCTTTGACTGAAGCGGCAGCAGCGGCGGTTCCCCGCGCCTCTGAGGCTTTGCTCCGGCAAAGCCTCAGAGGCGCGGGACCCCCCGCGGCTGCGGCTTCAGTCCGGGTGCCTGTGGTCTGCTGGGGACGGTCCCCAGCAGACCACAGGCACCCAGACTGGAGCGGCAGCAGTGGCGGGGTCCCTCGCCTCTGAGGCTTTGCCAGAGCAAAGCCTCAGAGGTGCGGCACCCCGCTGCCGCTGCGGCTCTGCTCCCCGTGTCCCTGGTCTGCTGGGGGGGGGGGCGCAGCTAGTGTGCTCCCCCCCGCCAGCAGACCAGGCTTTTGTTTTGGACTCTGGGGCAGAGCAGCTGGGGCGCTGCCGATTGGTCCTGTAGCGCCCGTGGGCACTACTGGACCAACCCGGCAGCACCCCAGCTGCTCTGCCCCAGGTCCTGATTCAGCCGCTGCCGGTCAGTTTCAGCAGCGGCTGAATCAGGACGTCTGGGACAGAGCAGATGGGGTGCTGCTGGGTTGGTCCAGTAGCACCCCAGCTGCTCTGCCCCAGGCGTCCCCAAGTCAGCTTCTGCTGAAACTGACCAGCGCTGACTACAGGAAGCCCCAGGCAGAGTTGCTCTGCCCCGGGATTCCTGGAATCAGCTGCTGATCAGTTTCAGCAGCAGCTGACTTGGGGACGCCTGGGGTTCTTAAGTTGATTCTGTATGTAAGTCAGAACTGGCGGTCAGTTTCAGCAGTGTCTGAATCTGGACGCCAGTTCCGACTTACATACAGATTCAACTTAAGAACAAACCTACAGTCCCTATCTTGTACGTAACCCGGGGACTGCCTGTACTTTGCTTGCTTCTGTTCAACTGTTTTTCTCATAGCATCCTCATTTGGTGCATCAGGCCTTGCCTTTAATAATTCAGCAATGTTCAATTTAGTATTCATCTGTTTTCCATGCAGTAACTCTGCAGGTGATCTTTGCGTTGTGGCACGTCGTGTGGCCCTGTAAGCTTGCAAGAAATCAGTAGTGAAGGTTACCCATGAGCGCCCTTCCAGTTTAGCTGTTTGCAAACTCTCTTTCAAACTTCTGTTAAACCTTTTACTTTCCTCATTGGCTTGAGGGCAATACAGGGACGTTCTTCTATGTAAAATGTTTCTCTCTGCTAGAAAAGTTTCAAATTCCATGGAAATAAATTGACTACCGTTATCTGAAACCAGTTCTTTGGGGTTACCTTCCCTGCTAAAAACTGTAGAGAGGAACTTAATTACTGTAGCAGAAGAAACTTGCAAAGTAAACGCTACCTCAGGCCATTTACTGAAATAGTCTATTAAAGTGATGGCATATGACAGTCAATGAGAGAAGTTTCAAAGGGTCATACGATGTCAATCGCAACTTTTCCCCATGCAGAATCAGGAAGAGGAACAGGCTGTAATGGTGGGGTACATGTCACTGCTGTCTTATCATGCATTTGGCAAGTGACAGAGGATTTTATGATTGCTTCAGTTTGGGAGTCCATCCCTGGGCACCAATACAGATCTCCTAGTCGGTGTTTTGTTCTGACAATACCTTGATGAGGATCGTGTGCCAGGTGTATGAGTTTTGGCTGTAATTCTTCTGGCACAAGTAGCCAATGTGTACCTCGTAGCACACAGCCGTCAAGCAAAGAAATTTCATCCCGAATTCTAAAATAAGGCAGCAAAACTGGGTCAAGGCTTTTAGGGTTACTGGGCCATTTCTTTGTCAGAAATTCCTGTAGCTTTTGTTGAATTGGACATGCTGAACAAGCAGCTTGGAATTGCTCTCTTGTAACTGCAGTAAGAGTGCTTGTAATAAGCGCAACTGCTTCATCCTCATCCTCCGGTGGACCATGTGGTAAAGACAAAGGCAGGCAAGAAAGGCAATAAGCTCCCACATTTTGGTTTCCAGGCTTATATTCCAGTTCATAATTGAAAGAGAGTAGTCTTGCCGACCCTGCTCTTCCCAGTCCTTTTGTGGTTAGCAATGTTGTCAAAGGGCTGTGGTCTGTGCACAACTTGAACGTGTGGCCCCACAAGTAAGTTCTCCATTTTTCAGTAGCCCAGACACAGGCAAGTGCTTCCTTTTCAACTGAGAATATTTTCTCTCAGCATCACTCAGTGTCCTTGAAGCAAATGCAACAGTCCTCTGTGTTGTCCTCATGAAGTTGTGTGAGGACAGCCCCAAGTCCATAATCAGAAGCATCAGTAGTCACAATTGTGGGCAACGCAGGACTGAATAGTGCAAGTACTGGACTATGTACAATCAAGTTGTCCACACCAAGGTTGAACTTCTCCGTAGTAATTCTTGTAGCGGTTCAATGACAGAAGCATAATTGGGAATGAATTTTACATACCAGGAGGTTGCACCCAAGAAGGAACGTAAGGTTTGCAAATCAGTTGGAGGAGGAGCATTTGAAATTGCTAGGATATGATCTGGATCAGGTTTTAGTCCAGCCGGTGAAATTGTATGCTCCAGAAAGGAGAGTTCTGTTTGTCTAAATTTGCATTTAGACATATTGAGCTTGAGGCCTGCTGTGCTGATGCAGTTTAGTATAGATTGCAGATTATTGTCATGCTCCTCAGAAGTATTGCCAAACACGATACTATCATCCAGATAGCACTGAACTCCATGTTGATTCTTCAGAATCAATTACATCATTTTTTGGAAGGCCCTTGGGGCAGATGCAAGACCGTATGGAACCTGTTTAAAACGAAATAGTCCCTCATGTTTAATAAATGCTCTGTGGTCTCTGCTATCTTCATGCAACATAACCTGGTGGTACGCGCTCTGCAAATCAAAAGTAGAAAACATCTTTGCTCCAGGGAGTTCTGCAAATACTTCTTCAAGGTGAGGTATTCAATGTCAATCACAATAGCTTTATTTGGCTCCCTGAAGTCCACACAAAGGCGAATGCCTCCATCCTTCTTCTGTGTCACTACTATAGGTGAAATCCATTCCGAGGAGTCAATCCCTTCAATAACGTCTTTTTGAACAAGCTTTTTAAGTTCCTCTGAAACGGCTTCCCTGACTGAAAATGGTAAGCACCGTACCTTCTGTCGTACAGGCATCACACTCTGTCGCATTTTAACTTTATGCACAAACCCATAAGCACAGCCAAGTTTCTCCCCAACCTGGTCTTGGGGCCCAGCTGAAACTGGTGTGTGTACTGCAAGAGTGCTTTGCTGAGAAAGATCCATTAACTACCCTGAGGTTTAAAACAGCCAATAAATCTCTGCCAAGGATAGGAGTGCCTTTGTGGACAATGTAGAGCTCTGCATTTACACAGTAATCACCAAAAGTCACTGTTTTGACTGGCAGCCATGCACTGGAATTTGATTTTTCAAATAGCACACCAAGTGAAGTTTGGGTTCAGTAAGAGGCACATCTTTAAAGTAATGCAAATAGATGGAATCAGGTAGCATAAATACTGCTGAACCAGTGTCCAACATAGCTGAATAGGATGTGATTTGCCTGAAGGTGCGACACAAACATTTACAGTGTACCTTATCTGTTCTGGAATATGTGCAATAGTGACTTTGTCCACACTCAGCACGGTAACATCTGGTATTGTTACTACATGCACCTGTTGATTGGACTGGCTACTGTGGCAGACCTTAGCAAAATGGTCACCCCCGCGGAGAGTGTCGAATTTTAGCATGAATGACAGTTCGGAGGATTCCCTTTCAAGTGCAGATTTGGGGGGCTGAACAAAGACTCCAACTACCTTACCCATTACAAAGATAGCTTCCCCAATTATCACCTCTAATATCATTAGCTCACAGACATTTACCTTTCTTCCCCCTCCCCCTCCCGCTACATTCCCCTTCTGTTCTGAAATGTGATTTGTCCTTTTGATATGTGTTCATTGTTTTAATTGTATCCTTTGGTATATATGGTTGTGACTATTTTCTTCCACTACTTGAGCTGCGGAAGTGGGTCTGGCCCACGAAAGCTCATCACCTAATAAACCATCTTGTTAGTCTTTAAAGTGCTGCATAGTCCTGTATTTTGTTTCAGCTACACCAGACTAACACGGCTACATCTCTATCACTATTCCAATCATGTGTGTTATCCCACCAAGTCTCTGTGATACCGACTGTGCCATAGTTGTGTTTATTTACTAGCACTTCAAGTTCTTCCTGCCTATTCCCCTGTTCCTTGCATTTGTACACAGGCATCTAAGATACAGATTTGATTTTGTCCCCAGTTCTGCCCTTGTGCCTCCTTTCTCTCTGCTATTGCAGCCCATGCTCCCTCCCATTTCCGACCCATCTCCCAGGTCTCCATGTTTTTCACTTACCTATGGGCTTTGGTCACCTGCCCCCGTCAAACCTAGTTTAAAGCCCTTCTCACTAGGCTAGCTAGTCTGTGCCCAAATACTCTCTTCCCCTTCCTCCAAAGGTGAACCCGTCCCTGCTTAGCAGTCCTTCTTCTTGGAACAGCATCCTGTGGTCAAGGAAGCCAAAGTCCTCCTGGCAACACCATCTTCACCCCTCCAGATGCACCTGCCTCTGCCTGGGCCCCGACGTTTGACAGGAAGGAATGAAGAGAACACCACCGGCTCTCCAAACTCCTCCACCCGGGCTCCCAGAGCCCTGTAGTCACTCTTGGTCCACTCAGGGTCACACCTTGCAGGATCATTAGTGCCCACATGGAGGAGTAGCATGGGGTAGTGTTGCAAGAGGTTGTGGATTGCAACTGCTTGAAACACTAAGGAGAGGGGCTCACCACACAGCAGTGTAAAGGGTTTGTTTATTCAGTTAAAACTGGGGAGGGAGGGGAATCTCACTCACACACTCAACCTCACTGGCAGTCCCCGGAAGGATGATAAGGCGAGCAGAAGGCAGTTCATGTTGTTTGATCTTCCCAAGTTGGCTCCCAAGCAGGTCCACTGGCCAGGCGATCCGAGTGCAGGGCGTTCTGGGAGGCTCCGCTTGGTGGTCAACCCACTGTGTGTCTGTCCCTCTCTCCTTTTAGGATCAGCCACATGCAGCTTCTGTGTCTCTGCGCCTCTCGGGCCCTGTGCACTGTTGTTTACTCCTGCTGTTTACCTCAGAGTTTTCCCGCCTCTGTGTCCACCTTAGACATTCTTGTGCACTCACTCAGGGAAGGGAGAGGGGGTTAACAGATAACACTTTAACAGTTTAGGGAACCGAATGACATCATTAACGGGTGAGAAAGAGAACAACGTCCATTTTAACTCTCCCCTTGCTCCTCCTTTGCCTCCAACAGTAGTAGTCAGAGGGCCGGATTGTCCTAGACAATGCCTCTGTAATGTCTCAGATAGGGGCCCCTGGCAGGCCACACCTCCCGAGATGACTTGTCAGGGTGACAGATGGGTGCCTCCGTCCCCCTCAGAAAGGAATCTCCAACCACTGAGGAATACAGTTCATACACAGTTTACAGAGTAGTAATGTTAACCCAGTTAACCCATGTGGCCCTGACCCAGGAGCAGCTGGACAGCCACCATGCGATTCTGGCCCCACTACCAGCCCTGGGGACAGCAGAGAGCTGCCTGGATCAGCCCGTATCCCCCTACCAAACCCGCCACCAGCAGCAGCTTCCCTGCCACTGGTAGGATGGTGAGTGCTGCCTAGATCTACACTGCAGAGTTTTTGGTCAAAAACGTCCGTCCTCATCTCAAGCACTTTTTTGCGCAAGTAAAACCAAAGAACAGAGGGGTTTTCCCGGTGAAGGTATTCCTCAGTCTACGAGGAATAATTCCTTTTCACAAAAAAGTTTTTTGCAAAAAGGTGTGTGAGGACAGGCTAGAGGGGTATTTTGTGCAAGAAAAGGGAAGAGGAAAAAGCACGGGTGCCCTGGTAGCCATTCTATCCATAGTAATCACTGCTTACTTACAAGAGAACATCCAGGCAGTTTGGACGCTCTCGTTCCCAAAAGCGCATTGCTTTTTCAATACTCTTTTTCGGTGTGTCCACACTACGAGTAGTAATGTGGAGTAATGGTAGTTCGAATTAGGAGCTTTAATTCAAACTACCTAGCCCGTGCCGCGTGTAGCCGCGGGCAGGTAGTTTGAACTACTGAGCATTTAAAAATGGCGGCGCCTGGGAACATGTAAATCAAGCCTGGGATATTTAAATCCCGGGCTTCATTTGCAAGTTCGAATGACTACATTAGCCACCTGGTTCGAACTAGGGTGGCTAGTGTAGACCTACTCCAAAAGAGTAGTGAAAAAGCAATGCTCTCTTGTGCAAGAAGTTTTTGCAGACAATCTCTTCCACAAAAAGCTTCTTACTCAAGAAGCCTGTCATCTAGACAAAGCTTAAGAGTAAATGTAGGATGAACTTCAGCCACTTCTATAACAGCATTTCTGTAGAAAATCCCCTTTTTATAAACAAACAAACAAACGAACAAGCAAACAGATAGACAGACCTCAGACAAAGCCCCTCCTATCGTATGAACAGCAACCTTCTCACCAGCACTTCAAGACAACTTTAGGGTCATCAGCTCCTAGAGTCCCAGGCTGTAAGGCCGGAAGGCACAGCCCTGCTCCCCGAGTTTCACCTCCTGCACAACACAGGCCCTAGAAATTCCCCACAAGAATTCCTGTGTCACTGCCGGCCCCATGTGTCTTCACCTTTGGCTGGGTTCTATGGACGAGCTCTGGCTCTTACAGGAGCGGATGGGTTCAGGAGACCGCTCTTATGTGTGACTCCTGGGCAGACTATTTCCCTGCCTTTCCGGAAGGACAAAAAAAACCCCACTGGCTCCTTCTTTTTCTTCCAGGCTGCGTTGCCTCTTGCGAAGACTCACCTCAAGGGAGCACAGACACAGCCAGGTGCTCAGGGTGGTGGTCCAACCTGCAGCAGCCGAGGCATGCTCCGGCCTCAGCCAGCAGGAGCAGGCCTTACCAGAGGAGCCCAAGAAAACCAGAGGCTCCTGGAAGCTCCTATCTGGCCTGAAAAAACTCTGTGTCTGTGGCCAGTGTGGCAGCTCCCTGGCAGAGGCTGAGGAGGAGACAACAGCTTCCTCGCCCACAAGATGGACACACTTCTCCCTGAAGAAGACCAGGAAGACGAAGAACTCAGTGGAGGACCAGGAAGAGCGAGAGGAGGAGAAGCTGCAGAAGAGCCCAGACAACAGCCAGGAAGATCTCACAGGTGAGTCTACAACCCGCCCGGTGACTGGGGAGCATGTGAGGGACACTCCCACCAGTCACTCTACAAGCCTGGAGCGTTAGGGCTTCTCATGGGGCAGCCATGGGCTCCTCAGACGCTGGAATCCAGCGAGTGCCTGATGCTCTGGCAGAGAGGGGCTGGCTCCCTTGCATACCCTCCCTCCCAGCTGTCTCCTGCACCCTCTCGCCTGGTCAGACCTCACCCAAACTCCCAGCCCGCTCCAGCACTCTACCTCCCACGCACACCCGCCTGCACCACTGTCCTTATCCCATGCTCTGGCAGCCACTCACTGAACCCCTCATTTTGGCCTCACCCAAAGCCTAGGGAGCACAAAATCTACTATCCCCGGTCAAAAGAGTTAATCTGCCCCATGGGAAGCCTTGACGCTTGCTCCTCTCTTCTCTCCCCTGCTCCCCTTGGGGCTGGAGCGGCAGAGGAGTGAAGTGATGCAGTGGTGGCCACAGCAGTGGGGGATGTTTTATTGCTTTTGTTGTTTGGAGGTTTTTCCCTCTCACTTTTTTCTGGTCCCCGACTGATTTTTCTGGGGATCAATGGCCGCCAACCCAGAAAAGTTTCCCCACCCCTGTCATAAATAAAGAGAATATTGAAGCCACTTGTTTTGGACATAAATTAATATTTTAGTTATATAAATTGATGTTTGGTGAACTAACATGATAAAGTTAAAGCTCCTGATTTGGTTAATTATTTTGATTTTCATTAATAAAGTCTCCTTTCTTACCGGTTATACACCTCCCAACCCTCCCCCCCATATTATAGCTCCAGTCGTTTAATATGAATAATTGAGTATTTAAGGTTTTTAGAGCGAAGCGAAGGCATTTTGTTCCCCTGGGGGGGTGGCTGGTGATCCAGGGAAAGTTGTGCGTTGAGGGGGATGGGTCCAGGGTCAAAACCTTTGAGAACCAATTGCCCTGTGGGGAGTGCGGGACACCTGGTAAAATCGCTCAAATTCAAACGAGTTGAAGGAAATTAATAACAATGATGCGGGTTCTCCCCCCTCCCTCCACCCCATGTGCTGTAAAAACTGCCAGGCCCAGCGGGAGAAAGGGGGTTATGGGGGCCTGGCTAAGGGGGTCCCCTCAGGTACAGGCGTAATCAGGGTTGACCAGTGAGGGTGACACGGGGGCCACCAGCCACGTGACCTTCCCCCAGCCTGTAAAAGGGACAGAACCGCCCTCTGCCCCAGGCCCCACCTCCTCTGTGCCCTTGCCCTGCCCTTGCCCCACCGCTTTCTCCATCCGATGGGGCCTGGGAATTAGAGGGGCAGGGTCCGGGGCTGGCAGCAGGGCCATGGCCCCCCACACTCACTGGCAGCGGCATCCCCAGCTCGGGCCCTTGGCCTCCCTGCCCAGGGTGCTTGGGGGACATGTGCTTCTCTTGCCACCCCATGCGGCACTTGTCAGGGGCTGCAGGTTGGATCGTGAGGGGCTCAGAGAGCAGAAAAGGGATTCGCGCCCGCGCAGGGATGCGACTTCCAGGGAACCTTGCATGGGAGCTGAGGGGCAGCTCCAACCCCTGCACCAGCAGCAGCTGCTGGAGAGGAGGGAACAGCCAGGCTGCCTGCACCATGGCACCAGACAGAGGAGAAGTCGCCCTGCCCTGCCTGGCTCTGGCTTCCCAGCTCCAAACTGCCAGGGGCAGGGAGAGAGGAGGGTGGGTCTGTCCCTGCGACTGCCCTGCACTTCCACTGACGTTCGGGGCACCATCCCCAGGTCTGCCCAGGGGCTCAGGCGGCTTCTGCTGCACGGTGAGCACTGGGGATTCGGGATCCAGCCCTGCCAATCCCAGCTCCCGTTTGGCTTCAGCCCCTCAACCTCTGCTTTGAGCCCCGAGGGGTTCCCAGGCCTTGGGACTTCAGCCCGTGCTGGGGATCGAGGCTTCAGCCTGGGGGTGCTGGGTATTGAGTGTGGACACCAGCAACTGAGCTTAGATAATGAACAAAACCATTACAAAGGAGCCAGAGGGTCACTCCATCCCACAGTCTCAGCAGCTCACAGCTGGGAACTGGGCTGGGCTGGGCCATCACTTCCTGGGGGCTCACAGGCAAAATGAGGCCTGTTCCCGTCCCTGCCAGGAAGGGGGCGAGACCGGGGAGAGCAGAACACGCCATGGGAGAGACGCTGCCCCTAGGTCAGAGGAAGCCCAGTGGGGAGAGCACCCAGCTCAGAGTCATGAGAGCGGCGCTCTCTGCTCGGCCCTGCAAGCACCTTGTGTGTGACCCTGGGCAAGTCACGTCAGGGCTCTGGGCCCAGTTCCCTTCCCTGTCGCCCAGGGGTACCACATTCAAACCAGTGTTTCCTTCTGCTCCAGGGATGCAGACGGAGCTCTCCGAGACGACAAGGAACCAGGCAGACCAGAGCGAAGAGGAGGAACCAGCCCCCCAGCCCATCCCATTAGAAAGGAGCAGCTCCCACATGACTATGGTAAAAACTTAAAAAACAACAAAGAGTCCGGTAGCACGTTATAGACTCACAAACCATGTAGATGGGATCATGGGCTTTCGGGGCACAGCCCACTTGTTCAGATGACCAGCCAGTGGGAAGTCCAGAACCAAGAACAAATAAGGGACGGAGCGGAGGAAAAAAATTGAGGGGTAGGGGGGAAGAGGACACTGGGTAGATAAGTCTCAAAGGGATAGCCGAGCCAGTCTGTAACAGGAAACACTTACAAATGAGGCTTGTGGCTGAGCCAGTGGAAAGCGTCCCCTGCGGGGCGTGTGACTATCTCCCCAGCCGGTGTCTCAGAGGAGAATGACCTGCCCCCCTCCGGCCCAGGGATCGAAAGGAAACACTCACCCTTGAGACCAGCTCCCCTGAATAAAGCCTTGTAACACGGGGGATTATGGGGGCACCGCACCGAGGGGCCAGTCAGGGCACTTTGCTCAGAGACAGGGCTACTGAGAGCCCAGAACGGGGGGTTCTCCACTGCAAGGATCCAAACCAGCCCCAAACGGCACTTCTGTTCCCCACCCTGGCTAGTAAGAAGCCCTGCAAGCAACCCCCTTAGACACTCCTGCCCTCTGGGCCACCACCCGCACCGCCCCTTCTGCAGCGTCGTATGTGCCATGGCTCGTACTGCCAGCGTTCAGTGTCGTCTGGTCAGGGTTGTCCTGGGGCGCTCCTGACAGGTCCCCTTCTCCCTTGGTGATGTCAAACTTTCGGCTGCGTGTGTGGGTGCCTGTGCTCCCGTCATCTACACGTGAGTTCCCAAACTGCGGGGGCATGCCCTCCTGGGGGGGGTGAAGAAATTCCAGTGGGGGCACGAGGGGACCCAGCCCCCCTCAACTTCTGCCCCCATAAGTTTTTCTGCTATTGGGGGGACACATGAGGGTTTCTCAAAAATAAAAAAGAGGGCGTGATGCTGAAAAGTTTGGGAACCACTAATCTAGAGCGGTAGACCCCGTGCACTTGGGTCAACACAGAAGATCTCCACGAGCCCCCAGAAAGGACAGATGCAGGCAAGGTTTGCCATCAGCCCAGCAGGTTTATTGTCAAATGCGACGCCCTCACAGTTAGTAGCCCTCACGTCACTTCTTTATGTACCAGGCTGCCACCCTTAAAGGTATTAGGTTGACACCTCCAGACGAACCTACTAGACACAACCAATTACCTTGTACCTGGTGGTTTGATCCAAACATCCCTATCCATAGTGCTGTCATCCCGACCCTGTGCTGAACCTGGGTCGGTAAGTCCCTTGTCTATGGGGAGTGTGCTGGGACCGAGCTGTTTCTGCAGGGAAATGTTCTGTTACCATCCTCCCGGAATGTTTGCGGGCATGGCCTGTGCCTCGGACCTCTGCAATATCGGCAGCCCTGTCCTTCCCAAGCTTCTGTCTGCAGGACCTGCCTTTTGCTCACTGCTTAGCTTTGCTTTATGTTAGCAAAGCATTGACGGTTGCTCAGGTCTTAGGCCTCACACTAGGCCTCCACGGTCAGGCCCTTTTGTTACTACATACAGGTGAGAGGTTATGAAAACAAATCCCATCAAATCCAAACAGGTTCCTCTGATCCTTAAGAGCCAGTCACCCGCCCAGGTCAATTGAAACCTCAGAGCTTACCGGAAAGAGCTTGCAGTGCCCATCCCACAGAATTGAAAATATGAAGGTTTATTAATAAAAGAAAGAAAAAAAAGGTTGAGCCTAATATTGTTAAAGGACTCAAATTACATTCCCCGACTGCAAAGCTCTTTGTGCCAGCGTGTAGGAGATGAAATGAACGGCTGTCTTAGGGGAAGTTTCAGGAATACGTCCTCTCCTAGGCTGGATGTATTTCTGAAGCACCCTCTGCCTTCCCCACCCGGCAGCGTGTGGCGCTACCACCGAACTGGCACGAACGGGCAGGACAGGAAGTAGTTGAGACTGAAGGAGCGAGTCTCCCTGCCGACCACTCTGGGGCCACTTCAGGCTTCAGTTTGTGGCCGAGATCCTTCATAGTGGATTTGCCAGAGTGAAGACAGCAATGAAGATGAAAATGGAGGAACCCTCAGAGCCCCTTTATCCCCCTGCCCATGGGGTGGGAATCCCATTGTTCTCCTGTGAAAGTCTGTCCCAAGATGGAGTCTGTCCCATGAGCAAGTCACCGCTCCAGGCCTGACTCAGTTCTTTTTAGGCAGCAGCCACGGCTTGCATGCTGAACATTCACAGCAAAGCTCATCAGCTGTGATTGGCACTACCTGAGGTCAGTGAAGTGCTGCTACTCACTTGACTAGCAACCCTGTCAAGGCTGTTCCCCACTCCGGCAGGATGAATGCAGAAGTTGGGGGCCTGCAATAGCACTCCAAAACCTTGCCTCTACAAGCGCTGGTACAAAAACTTCCCGCCCCAATCCTAATACCCAGATTTTGGGGAATCCACTGCTCACATCGAGTGCTATGAACCCACAAACAGGGGCGGACACTTGAAACCAACCAGGGGTACCCCAAGCTCTTTTCCTTCAAAGAACCTTGAAAAAAGAAAAGAGAAAATCAAGCTGCAGTCTCTGGTGGCTGACCCCTCAGTCAGAGGCCTGCAGGTCCACAGAGACAGACCATCCAGGACACAAAAATCAACCAATACCGGTTAATTAGAAAACAGAACAAATTCTTACTATGAAAACAAAGCTACAGTTGCAAGCATAGTAATTTGGCTAGCTGGAAAGAGCCACCATTTGACACAGGTACTCAGGGAAAGTCCCTGGTCTGAAGACTTAGTTAGAAAAGTGGGAGGAAAAAGCACTAAGAAGCTCAGACATTATTTCCATATCCCCAAACAAGGAAAACAAGAAATCCTGACAGACTAGCTAAACTCTTCCCTGCTTACACATTGTAAGAAGTCGCTTTTTGGACAGCTGAGCGTTTCCTGTCTCCCTTGATACTTGGAAGAAACTGGTCGGTACTTGGAAGAAACTTGAAAGAAAATTCCTACCTGCGTTGTTATTGGCTGACCATCCCATACTGGGCTAGGAACAGGAGACATTAGTTCATGTCTTAGTCACCGGATGTTCCTGTCCTGATTATGACAGACCCTTTCAAAGGGCTTGGCCAAGCCTCCAGCTGAGCTCTCCCAGTAGCCCACATTTGAAATACAAGCGCAGCACCCGGGTGGTAACTTCCAGCACCAACATCACACCTGCCTGTTAGCAGCAGAAGCAGAATGGGCCTGGCACTGGGGACTGGCCCGGAGCCCTCGGTCTGGGGTTCTCGTCGGCAGGGAGACTCACTCCTTCAGTCTCAGCTACTTCCTGCCCTGCGCATGGTTCCTGCCAGTGGGGAGGTGGCGCCACACGCTGCCGGGTGGGGAAGGCAGAGGGGGTTTCCGGATGGGCCCTGCTCTCAGTCCTTTCCGCGCAGACATCGTGGGTGCTAGAGCCGCTGGACCCATCTGCTCAGGCCCGGGTGGGGGATGGAACATGGGGCATGTTCTCCAGTGGCCCCTCTGCTCACTTCACAAGCGCTGGAAAGGGCTCTGCAGGGCTCTGCGGGTTTCTCAGCCAAAGCTCCCCTGGGTGCAGCGGCCGTGAGCTCTAGGGGCCTGTGATACCTAGGATCCAACAACATTCCTGGCTCGTGGACCCGGCTCCACTAAAGTTTGAGGCTGGGGCTCTCTCCTGCCCCTTCCCCACTGCCTCTGGGTGTTTTACTCATAAACTCATAAACTTTAAGGTCAGAAGGGACCATTATGATCATCTAGTCTGACCCCCTGCACCATACAGGCCACAGAATCTCACCCACCCCTCCCAGAATAATCCTCTCACCTATATCTCAGATATTGAAGCCTTCAAATACTGTGAAGACCCCAAGATGCAGAGAATCCTCCAGCTGTGATCTGTGCCCCATGCTAAAGAGGAAGGCAAAAAACCTCCAGGGCCTCTGCCAATCTATCCTGGAGGAAAATTCCTTCCCGACCCCAAATATGGCGACCAGCTAAACCCTGAGCATGTAGGCAAGACTCACCAGCCAGACACCCAGAAAGTTCTCTATAGTAACTCCTAAAAGAGCCCAGGTTCCCCTCCTGTCACCAGGGGCAAGGGGGCTAAAGGACCTTCCCACCCACCCTCACTTTGTGTGCGGCGGCAGCACGTCCCTGAGGCGCCTGGGTGGGAGGGGTGTCTCCTCAGGCTGCCACCACCTGAGCACCCCTGGGGCCAATGGGAGGTGCGGGGGCGACCCCAGTGGGCAGCAGCTCACGGAAACCCTCTGGCCTAAGAGCTGCTGCTGGAGGGGGGGGGGGCGGGTCACTGTGACGGACCGGGCCGGGTCTGGTCACCACTGAGAGCGTCGGCTGAGGGCGAATTGCTCAGAACAAGAGCAAATTAGTCGAAACAATAGTTAAGAATAAAATTGTGAGGCATGTAGAAGAACATAATTTGTTGGACAAATGTCAACGTGGCTTTCTGTAAAGGGAAATCCTGTCTTACTAATCTATTAGAGTTCTTTGAAGGGGTTAACAAACATGCAGACAAGGGGGATCCAGTAGATATAGTTTACTTAGATTTTCAGAAAGCCTTTGACAAGGTCCCTCACCAAAGGCTCTTGTATAAATTACAAGGCCATGGGATAAGAGGGAAGCTCCTTTCTTGGATTGAGAACTGGTTAAAAGACAGGAAACAAAGGGTAGGAATAAATGGTAAATTTTCAGAATGGAGAAGGGTAACTAATGGTGTCCCCCAAGGGTCAATCCTGGGACCAATCCCTTTCAAATTATTCATAAATGATCTGGAGAAAGGGGTAAGCAGTGAGTTGGTAAAGTTTGTGGATGTTACAAAAATACGCCCAACTATAGGTACAGTATGATGGGGGCTAGTTTGGCTATGACAAATCAGGAAAGAGATCTTGGAGTTATCGTGGACAGTTCTCTGAAAACTTCCACACAGTGTGCAGCGGCGGTCAAAAAGGCAAATAGGATGCTAGGAATTATTAAGAAAGGGATAGAAAATAAGACACAGTATATCTTACTGGCCCTGTTTAAAACTATGGCACGCCCACATCTTGAATACTGTGTACAGATGTGGTCTCCTCACCTCAAAAAAGATATTTTGGCCTTGGAAAGGGTTCAAAAAATGGCAACTAAAATGATTAGGGGTTTGGAACAGGTCCCATATGAGGAGAGGTTAAAGTGACTGGGACTTTTCAGTTTGGAAAAGAAGAGACTGAGGGTATGTCTACACTACCCCCCTAGTTCGAACTAGGGGGGTAATGTATGCATACCGAACTTGCTAATGAAGCCCGGGATTTGAATTTCCCGGGCTTCATTAGCATAAAGCCGGCTCCGCCATTTTTAAAAGCCGGTTTGTTCGTACCCCGTGCCGCTCGGCTACACGTGGCATGGGCTAGATAGTTCGAACTATGTAGCCATTCCGATCTATCTGTACACCTCATTCCACGAGGCGTACAGATAGATCGGAATGGCTACATAGTTCGAACTATCTAGCCCATGCCACGTGTAGCCGCGCGGCACGGGGTTCGAACAAGCCGGCTTTTAAAAATGGCGGAGCCGGCTTTATGCTAATGAAGCCCGGGAAATTCAAATCCCGGGCTTCATTAGCAAGTTCGGTATGCATACATTACTCCCCTAGTTCGAACTAGGGGGGTAGTGTAGACATACCCTGAGGGAGGATATGATAGAGGTCTATAAAATCATGAGTGGTGTGGAGAGGGCCGATAAAGAAAAGTTATTTATTAGTTCCCATAATAGAAGAACTAGAGGACAGCAAATGAAATTAATGGGTAGCAGGTTTAAAACTAATAAAAGAAAGTTCTTCACACAGCACGTAGTCAACCTGTGGAACTCCTTGCCAGAGGAGGCTGTGAAGGCTAGGACTATAACAGAGTTTAAAGAGAAGCTAGATAATTTCATGGAGGTTAGGTCCATAAAAGGCTATTAGCCAGGGGATAGAATTGGTGTCCCTGGCCTCTATTTGTCAGAGGCTGGAGAGGGATGTCAGGAGACAAATCGCTTGATCATTATCTTTGGTCCACCCTCTCTGGGGCACCTGGTGCTGGCCACTGTTGGCAGACAGGACACTGGGCTAGATGGACCTTTGGTCTGACCCAGTACGGCCTGTGATGGACCGGGCCGTGTCTGGGCACAGCCTCCGCCTCCCTCGCCTTTCGACGCACGTCGGCAAGGGCCTTCCCATGTTCCAGCTCGATTCCTTCAGTGCCTGCTGCTTTCTAATTTCATCTGCAACAGCATCCCTGGCACCGGGTGGGCACTGCTCCCTTCCCTGCTGGTCATTTCGTATTAGCAAAGACCTCAGTTCCGGCTTAAAAGCTTTTTCTCTGAATTCAGTGATTGTCTCCAATCACAAATCATCTAGAGCCTTTCGGTCAAGACTCTCATGTAGTTGCTGACTCATTGCAGCTGCTCTTTAACCAATCAAACTCTCTACACCCAAAAATAAAAATAAATAAAAATTTAGAACCGCTTGAGGGTCTGATCCAAAGCTTAATTGACCAAGATCTGAGGATCCTGCCGACTATACCACTGTGACGGACCAGGCCAGGTCTGTGCACTGCTAAGGGTGTTGGCTCAGGGTGAATTGCTCAACACAAGGACGCTTTACAGCCCCAGACCAGAGACCTTCCCAAACAGGTCACAAACCAGTCAGACCGCGCAAAACCCCTCAGACACCACAGTTCCCTCTGTGCCCCGATCAGCCCTGGGCCTAACACACAGGTGAGGGGATCTAGAACCCAATCCCACCTACCCTGAACGGGTCTTTCCGGTCCCAAAGAACCAGCCACAAATCCCCGGTCACTTAGGGGAGAAACCTGCCTAGGACAAGGGGCTCTATGGAGGGGGATGCAGGGAATGGAGGAAGTGGGGTGGCCCTTGGGGTCCCTGCCCCGGCTGAGAGGCTCCCATCTCTCCTCAGGCAGAGGGGACCAGGGAAGGGCTGAGAGATGGGAGAACCCTCGGCACCGGGTGAGGCTGCTCCACAAAAGGTCTCAGGTGGCTCCTCCGTGCTCACTAGGCCCTGCCAGCCCCCAGGGAGCGAGTGTCCCAGGGCAGCTGCCCAGTGGAAATGCTCAGTCCCAACAGGCTCTGTCCCTGTTCATTGCAGACCCTCGGGGAGCCGCCTGCCTCAGCCCAGCCCACAGCCCTGCTGCTGGAAGCCTTGAAGGCTCTGACGGCCCCCGCCCTGGAGAGCTTTCAGGCGGCAGAGGAGGCGCCGAGAGCCACCGTGTCCCAGCACAGCGCCCGCATGGAGCGAGTAAGAGACGCCCGGCGAGGGGCAGGGCGTGTGGAGACAGGGGCTGGGAGAACTGGCTCTGAGGAAACCGGCCCTGGGGCACAGGGTCAGGGTGAGGGGCAGGTCGGCTCAGCCCCTTTCTAGGAGGCTCTGAGCATCAGTCGCTCCCCTGCTCAATTAAGCCCCATCGCCCGCCGGGGAGGCAGGAATTCGACCCGCGAGACACCCGGGAACTGGAGCCCAGAGCGGCTTGTTGACTTCCCAAGACTGCGCTGGGGGCAGCGGCAGGGTCAGCAAATGACCCCAGGAGAAGGCCTTGTCCAGGGCCCCTAGAACCAACCTGCCTCGTGGGGCGTGCGGCCGCGTTGCTGCAGTTGGCTCTGCTGGGAATTCTCAGCCAGGCAGAGCCCTGGGCCCTTCGCCAGGCAGGTCTCTTGGGGAAAAGACTCGGGGGTCACGTTCCCGACAGGCCTCTCAACGGGGCCTTTTCTCCCTCGGCCCCACGCCGGTGACGCTCCTGCCCTTCCCCCAGCGCTGTCTGCCGGGGGGGCGGCCTGGCAGGAGGCCGCTCTCGATCAATCCCCCCTCAGCTGTGTGGCTCCCTCCAGATTGGATACATCGTGGGAAAGATTTTCAGCTGGCTGCGCGACGTCGGGGATCCCAGAGCCAGAGGAGCCGCGCTAGGGACCATCGCCCTGCTGGCTCGCGCCCACCCCCGGGACGTGGTTCCCGCCTGTGTGGCCCACGCGCTGCCATGGGACAGGTAGGGAGACGCTGTTACCACCTCAGTCCCTGATCTCCCTTCCCCCCTCCTGCCAGGGCAGAGCACAGGAAGGGCCTGGCCGGAGACAGGGATGGATCCAGCTCCCTGCTGGGCACAGGGCTGCCCCGGTCTCCTAAGAGAAGATGCCCAGGCCCAGCTCCCGAGGGGACGGCTGCTACGGGAAGGGAATAAATGCAGAGCTTGTGGAAGGAACTCTCCTGCCTCAGCTTCCCTGCCCCCCAGGGTCTCTTTTGAGAGCCCCTTTCCCGCCCCCTTCCCAGCCTCTCCCTGGGGAGGCAGGAGGGGGCCAAGCAGGGAGGCTCTGATTTTGGTTTCTGACCTTGCAGAGGTGCCAGGGAGCTGTGGAAGGCCGTGGGGGAAGAACCACAGCTCCCCCGGCAGGTGCTGCAGCAGCTGCTGGACGTGCTCCGGAAGAGCCACCGGGAGGAGAGGAGCCGCAGCGTGTCTCTGGCTGTAAGTGACACTGGAGCTGTCCCGTAGGGAACTCACCACTACAGGGAGGATGCTGCATCTGTGGGGGGGAAGGGGGCTTCAACCCCTCTTAGTGTCAGGCCACGGCCCCACTGCACACGGGGCACACAGCCGTGTCACGGGGAGAGCCCCCCTGCTCCCCTCCGGAGGGGGTGTCCGGCCTCTGAGGCCCCTCACTTCGTGGTCAACCCCGCATGCACCACGATGCTCCAATCAGCACTGCAGCTCCCTTCACACAGGGCAGTGCGGCCTAGCAGCCGGAGGCAATAACTCCTAGTGGGATTGGTGCGGAGGGGTAGGGGACCCAGGGCGCCCTCTCCACCGGGTCCCAGTCCAGCGCCCTGTCAGCATTGGAGGAGGCACCACTAGCTCTGGGGGAATCAAGTAGAAACTCGCCGAGCACCTGGGGTTCAACTCCCCGCCTGAGCTGCTTTCTGCCAGCTCCTCTCTTGTTGTCTGCGCCGTCTCTTTCCTCCAAACTGGGGCATCTGCTGCGGTTCCCTGCTGACTGTCGATGGCGTCTGGGTGCCCCTGCGCTGCTCCTCAGGAGCCCCACCAGCACCTCCGTCCCCGTCCGTCAGCCCTGACTGAGCTCGCCACCGGCCTTTCTAGCCACCTCCAGCTGGCGCCTGTCCAGCAGGCCTGTGGGGTAGGACTGTCTCAGCCAGGTAGCCAGGCTGCACCTCTGCAGCTCTAGTGCAGAGATGGGACACTCCGTGTCAGGGGCTGATCCCCACTCTGAGTGCAGAATTTGGAGGCCGGAAAGAAAAAGTTGTCTCTACAGGCTCTGCTTCCAGAACTCCCCAGGGTCAAAGATTTACTAACTGACAGAGACACAGACAGAGCTGCTGACCTTCCAGGACACAAGAAGCAAATATTGACCTGAAAAAAGTGATTTTTTTTACCAAAGAAAAGCTACACTGGATAACACAGACTTGGTTGCGCGCTGTGACAGAGCAAGTAAGGAAAACAAATGAAAACACAGAGAAAATCTCTAGGAACAGTTTTCAGAGGGGAAGCAGAGATTCCCACAGAGCAATTCAAACCGAAAGGAAAAATAAAGAAAAATACCCTAGTTTTTCTGAAATAAGAACAGTTGGAGGGTGAGTTTGTAAGAAGCTCGAGTGTGTGAGAACGACCGATGTGCTTCTCGTTATTTGCAATTCCCTTTGCTCTGCCCTTTCTCACCTGCAACCA
Source organism: Pelodiscus sinensis (assembly GCF_052426305.1). NCBI lineage: Eukaryota > Metazoa > Chordata > Testudines > Trionychidae > Pelodiscus > Pelodiscus sinensis. Next base: position 7,553,582 of record NC_143063.1, on the reverse strand, counting down.
CTTAAATCCCACGGCGTGTACTTAATAAACTCACTTTTATTTACTAGCAAGCGTTGTGTGAACAATTGTGACCTGGGAAGCAATCAGTGTGTCCATCCTCCTTTCACTGTTAAAGGGGGCTCACGGGAACAATTTATTTGGGGGTTGGGTTCCCAGAAGCTGTGCCTGAAACTGCACTCTCCTCAGACCCGCAGGGATTCAGTGTCTGTATTGCTCTTGGGTGGATGGGAGGGAGGGCTCCTGTGCCCTGGCTGGGCGAGACCAGGAGATCTGGCCCAGAGGACGGGGTGGTAAGAAACCCCATAGAGCCAAGAGGAAAGTGTCAGTGGCTTTGCCAGCACTCTGGGAAGCACCCCAAGGAGTCCTCTGTCATAGAGGGATAAGGGATCTTTCGGAAAAGGCTTTATTTTCCACAAGATCAGCGTCTAGACTGGCGCTTTTTTCCGACAAAGCTCCGTGCGGAAAAAAAGCGGCAGCCATTTTTATGCTAATGAAACGGGGGAGAGTTAAATCCCAACTTCATTAGCAATTGCGATACGTCTAATTTGCATCCCTTTTACGAAAAAGGGATGTAGTCTAGACGTAGCCAAACTGTCTCCCTAACTGAGGACTACATGGTGGCAGAGGAGCCAGGGAAGCCAGACCCGAAGCCGGAGCATTCGAGAGAGTGACACAAGCAGCACGTCCGGGGTCCCTACAACCGGGTCACGAGGATCGGAACTGACCCGACAGAAGTTCCCATTGACCCAGGTCAAGTAGTTTGGGATCTTGGGGGGATTTCGTGGAAGAGCAAAGGAGCGATCCAACCTTCGGAAGGCCTGGGAGCAAGTGACAGGCACGAGCCAGACAGATGGTCAACCCCAGATCCGGACCCAGGCATCCCGGTTTGAGATCAGCAAGGACCTTCCTCATGAGCATTAGCCCAGAAGGCACAAGCAGACCAGTACGACGGGGGAGCAAAAACGAGGACCTGAAACCCGGGATGTGATGGAAAGCCAGTCGCCGGGAGCAACGTGGGGTCTGCACCGACACCGCTTCGACCTCCCGGCATCGCCCCGGCTCCCTGCTGCTTGTGGCGCTGGAGTTACTCAGGCGGCAGAGGGGCAGTGATGCCCCCCCGGTCACGTCTGGCAAGCTGAAGGGCGGGGCTAGGCCATGAAGACAGAGAACGGGAAATAACGTCACCCGGACTCTTCCGCCCTTTCCAGGAGGTTCCCATCTGCGTCCATTCTAGGAACAGGAGACGGTTCAGGGGCCATCACATCTCCCTTCCCCCCAGAGGATCTCACCCTCCTTCCTCATAAGCCGCAAGGAAATGGAAAATGGAAGCAGGATGACAGCCAAAGCCATGGGAGCGGATGGGCAGGTGGGGACAGCTCAGTGACATTTCTGTCTCCTGTCTCCAGGCAATGGACACGCTGTACGAGATCCTTTTCCTCTGGGGATACCGAGAAGCCATCCTCGAAATGTTTCCCCAGCTCCTCCTCGTCTGCGTCAGGCAGGTGCAGTACGTGCTGGACCTGTGCCTGCCAGGGACTTGGAGGGCCCAGAAGACATCCAGCCCGGAGGGATCCAGCCGCCTCAGCCCCTTGAGGTAACGGCGGAAAGGAAGGGGAAGAACAGATTTGTTCTGCTCAGCCCCTGTGGGACCTGCCTGGCCCTCTGCTGTGCGTGTCTCTACAGCCCAGGGGCAGTTCTGGGCAGGTCTGTGTGGAGAGAGCGGTGCTGGGCGCCCGTGTGCGTGTGAGCCACACTTGCTCCTCTGACTCCGACCACAGGCCAGGGGCCACGTCGGCACGTCCCCATGTGCTCCCGGCCGAGGGGTCAGGGCTTTTCTCCGTGCCTGTTGAGCCCGCTGGGCCTCTGTCCCACAAGACCCCACCCCAGGACAGCGTGGCCAGAGCACACACAGAGTGCACAAGACCGGCGGGAGGGGGGGGGGGCCGTGTCACAGGCAGGCAGGACGAGGAGGGGCCCGTGACGCTGATTCCACGGGGACAACCATGGAACCACCTGGCTAGAAACTCGATGAGACTGTGGCATGGCCAGGGCCCGTTGGGCAGGGCCGTGCCCTCACACGGTGCTGGGTCCATCCCGGGGGAGGCCGGCTGCTGCTGACCACGCCGGGTGTCCCAGGCCTTGTGTGGTTTGCGCTGCGTGGGGCCGGGGTCGAGTTCTGACACCCGGACTTTTTATTGCCTCTAGCACCTCCCTGGAGGCCGTGAAGACCCTTTTCTCCATGCCCAGATACTGGAAGGAATTTGCCAGTATCCAGTTGCAGCAGGGCTGGGACATGATGGCCTCCCGCCAGCGCTTCTCCCAAGGGGTGGGCTTGATCGCAAGGTAGAGTCTGGGCAATGGGAGCTCAGTGGGAGACCCTCCTCTGCCCCCGCCGGCCCTCTCAGCCCCGCCATGGGAGAGCGACGCTCTCTCCCCTTGGTAACTCCGGGCATTTTCTCTGTCCTGTTCCAGGGCCATGGTGGAGCACCAGACCCCACAGCTCCCTGCGGTGCTCAGAGAGGCCATCGCCGTCATGCAGAGTCAGGAGGAGCAGCCCCAGAAAAATATCGCCCTGACTTTCTGCACCGAGGTGAGATTCCGGAGCCGCCAGGCACATGTGGGCTTGTGCAGAGCAGCTCAGTCCCGTCCCAGGCAGGCAGGCAGGCAGGCACCGGGGCCCATCGCCAGCAGCTCGGCAACGCCACAGCCAGCCGGCTCCTCTGCCCACGTGGATCCTAGTGGGGCCGGGCAGAGTGGTGGGGGGCAGGGTGAGATTGCTCCTGGCTGGATGTGCCTCCGTGGGACCATGTGACAAGAGAAGATGTTTCTCCAGCGCCCTGAGGCCGGGCCTCTCTCCTCTCCTTTGCCTGGGGTTTCATTTTCTTCTGCCACGGCTCGCTCCAGGACACGCTGCGATGCCCAGAGATTCCCCTTTCCCTGGGCTGCATTAGGGGCTTGTGCATTAGTCGCCCCTCTGGGAATGGACCATCTCAAACACCAGCCGCTGGCTCCTTACCCCCAGGGATTTTGTGTGGCAGGAAGTGACCAGCTGGCAAAGATGCTGGCGCACGAACAGACCGAGAGGCAGATTTCTGCTCCTGCAGCTGATGTTGATTTTCTCTTTCCAGTTTCTCCGGAGTCCTTCCATCCTCACCACAGTCACCAGATCGGAGCTCCAGGAACAGCTGATGGAATGGACCAAAGATCCCAATCCGGAGATACGGAGGCTCTGTCTGCAGGGCCTGGGCAGTATCATCTTCCAGCCAGAGAAGGTGAGGGGCAGGGCTTGCCCAGGTGAGACGTTGCTGCACTGGGAGATAACAGACACATCACTGTTGCAACCCCTGTTCTATGCCGTTACTGAGCAAGCCAGGCGTGAGGTGTCCCTGCTCCCTGGTGCGAGCAGAGCATGGTCGGTGGGAGGCAGTGGGGGAGGGGAAGGAGACTCAGGGCGTCGCCCAGGGCAATGGGGGGAGAGTGTCGGCTGACAACAAGCCCAAGCTCGGCAAGGGCAGACGAGTCGGGGGGCGGGGTCAGAGCTCGGGGGGCGGGGCCTGGAGCGGCTCCAGGCAGGCGACAGGGCGACTCTGCCCAAGGGCCAGGGGTGCAAAGCACCTGCCAGAGCGGCAGGAGAACGACTTTCTCCCCCGCTGGGGGCTGGCCGATGGGGGGATGGTCCAGCCCCTGCCCAGGCTCTGTCCCAGGCCAGGCGTGAGCTGCCTTCTGCCTTCCTGCAGGGGCAGCTGTTACGGGCCCAGCTGCCAGGGACCATCGCCATGTTCTGCGCCAGGAACGCATGGACTGTCCTGGAGGCCCTGAAGGACGCGGCAGACGCCATCTACCTGCTCGCCGGGGAGGGGCTTGGCTCCATCTCCCAGGACATGGCAGTCGGCCTGTGCCCGCTCATTGACCACGTAAGGCCGGGACCCCGGAGAAGCACATTCCCCCTCCCCTGATGTCCTGGTATGACCCTGCCCAGCCCCTCCCCGCCCCCCAGGCCAGCAACACAGCACCCAAGGGGGCCCCTGCCAAGGGTGGGGAGTCTCCTACTCAGCCCCCTCCCTGGCAGAGCCCTTCTGGGAAATGGGGGCGCCAAGCTCCCAGCCCTGCTGCAGCCTCCCCTCCCACCCTCCTGTGCCCAGCCCCTCCCCGAGCCCCAAGGAGGCAGGCGGGAGCCTCAGGTCCCAGCGCCCCGGGAGGGGAGGCCAGAGCAGCCTCTGTCGCCAGGGACCTGGGCCTTCCCTCAGCCCCCTCAGGCCTTGCTGGGGAAGGAAGCAGGGAAGGGGCGATGGGAGGGGAGGAGAGGGATGGGGAAGAGGGACGGGGACGGAGGGACCCGGGAAGTGCAGCAGGAAAGAGGTGAGGATGGAGATTCCTCGTAACTTGCCCCTTTCCACCCGTCACCCCCCCCATGCTCAGTGGCTCCCCTGCCTGGCACTGCACAGGGGTGGGCTGGGTCTCTCCAGGCCGGGCGGACGGGGGAGAAGAACATGGAGAGATTGGCCCCTCTCTGGACTCCAGGCGGCTGGGGGGCTGGGTGCAGGAAGCTCTCCACACACATTGCACCATGGACCTCTGGGTCTCAGCCCTGGCCAGCGCACAGTGTCTGTGGGGCTGCCTGGTGGTTGCGGCTTCCGCGGGCCAGGGCGGGTCCCGGTCGGGGTGCTGGAGCCGTGTGCGATTTGCGGCCGTCAGGCCCCTGAGCCTGGGACACGGCCTGGCTCTCACGGGCTTCCCCGCCCCACGTGTCCTTACCAGGAGAGGGGCAATGTCCGCTCAGCCGCCATCTCACTGCTGGGCACCATGCTGGGCGGGGTGAAGGGCCCGGACAGACCCCGCGTGCGGCAGGAACTCACCCGCTGCCTGCTCCCGCTGCTGCTCCACCTGGCAGACGAGGAGCAGAGAGTGATCCTGGTAAGTGCCCCCTCGGTATGTCCCGGAGAGCAAAGCGCCAGAGTCCCCAGGGCCCCACCCCTCTCCAGAGCCCCTGCCCAGCCAGGGCCATTGGGGACGTGCAGGGAGGCCTGAGGGGGCCCCTTGGCTCTGACTCTCTGGGATCCCGGAGCCCCGGCGCTGCCGTCTCTGCGCAGAAGGGTCAAGCTGTGGAGATCCCGTCTGGCTCTTGCCAGCCAATGCTCAGCCCCCCCCCAGCAGCGTCCCCTGCAGAACAAGGGGCAGGAGGCTCCCCAGGCAGGGAGAGCAGGAGCCCAAGGGGCAGGGAGGAGGGGACGCGCCCCAGACGCTCCCTCTCTCAGCGAGGTCCTCTCGCTCTCCCCTCGTGCTGCAGAGCTGCAAAGCGACGCTCTTCCGCTGCGCCGTGTTCCTCGGCTGGGCCCATCTCAAGAGTCTCTTCTGCAGCCTGGCCTGGGATGGCTCCTCGCGGCTCTTGCCCGGCGTCGGGAAGTGCCTGGTAGGTGAATTCTGTGGGCCCGGGGAGCGGTGACCGGGGAGCTCAGGGAGACCTTTCTACCCCCACCCCGAGTGCCCAGGGGGATTCTCCCCCGCTCGTCACGCAGGGAGCAGAGGCAGCCCCCCCAGAGGGGCTCAGCATTTCCTCAGTTGTTATCCAATCCCACCCTTTCCACTGCCCCCATCTCCCGAACTTAGCGCTGCCCCTGCCTCCTGCCCGTGGGCTCCTGCCCCTCTGCCTGTGCCCAGCTTGGAAATGCTCTTCCCCAAGAGCCCGACTCCGGACATCTGGGCTCCTACTGGCTCTTGCCCTGGCTTCCCTCTGTGCTTCAGCGACCCTGGCCTGTCAACTGTAGGTCGATCAGTTTGTCTGCTCTGAGCATGTCTCCTGCTCTGCTCCTAGATGAAGAATTACAAGAGGAACTTCCCCAGGTTCCTGTTCCAGGCCTTAGAGTATCTGGAAAGCTCCCAGGCGTCCATCAGACATTCTGCAGCCCTCTTCATCGGTAAGCAAAGCAGCCCCCGGGAGCTGTTCTAGGGCTGTTAGAGTTAATAAAATCTGCACATGAACAAAAAGGGGTTTCAGGACAATCATCAGCCAGCACCTCAGGCGCCTGCTGCAACTGCAGCTGTGAAACAGGGATGGAACATAGACGAGTTAGTTGAATAAAATATCAGTGCTATTGTGTTTGGGTGTGTGATTTCCTTCCTCCCGTCCCTGGCGTGCTGCTGCTCGGTCTGCAGCTTGCCCAGGTAAGGAGTATCACGTGCTCTTTCCTAAATGACTAGAAGTCAAGTTGTCTAAAAGAATTGCACCCGGTGTGCCCTCTGGGACGGCGTGAAATGCTGCTCCGAGCTCTCAATGAACATTACGGGGGAGGGAGAGCTCAGTGCTTCGAGCATTGTCTTACTGAACCCAGGGTTATGAGTCAGTCTTTGAGGGGACTGTTTAGGAATCTGGGGCAAATCTGTCAGGGATGGTGCTTGGTCCTGCTGCGAGGGCAGGGGGCCGGACCTGATGGCGTCTCAAGGTCCCTTTGAATTCCAAAGTTCTCTGTTTTACTGCTCAGATTTGCACTCTTGTTTGAAGAAATATGGGAACGATTAAAAAATTCAATGGCGATTAATCGCAGGCTTAACCGTGTGCACCTCCCCTTTGGGTTCAATCTCCTTTCCCAATCGGCCTTTCAGTGATTCCTGGGGTCGGATGCTTTCTCCATTGTGTTTTGCATCACACTGAAGGACTGTCTTGAATTTCCCAAGGGCTGTCTTACGGGAATGGCTGACTCTTTAGTAATTTGCAGGGATGACACTGAAACAGTGTGAGCTCCATTCTATTCCTTGTCTGTGTAGGAGAAACCATCCACCATTACTGTGACGTGTTGTCAAAAAGAGTGACTGCAGCTGGTGTCACCCGCCTGTGTGAAGGTAAGGAAATACCTCTGGGCGTTTGGGCATCTGTGGGCAGTATGAGGCCTGAACACAGATGTCACAGTGTCCCTCTGGGTCTGAGGACAGTGCTGAAGGGAGAAGAGTGGTCTTGCTGGTAGGACATAAGAATGGGAGTCGGGAGCTTTGAGCCACCAGGAGCAACTCTGTGCCTCACCTTCCCCATCCGTGAAATGGGGGTAAGAACAGAAAGGCTCTCAAGGACAGCTGGCCAGAACGGAAAAGGACCCTCACTATGACGAGGCATTAGTAGGAGGAGAAGGATTCTCCTTTCCCTGCCACCTCTGGAGCACTGAAGGCGGCACAAATGCACAAAGGGTTCAGTAGAAGTGAGGAGCCTAAACCCTTTCTGCGGATCGGCGCCTGAATGTCAGAGTCACGGTTGTTGTCGTGTTCCCGGGGCAAAGGCCATTGGGAAGCAGAGGTTTCCCAGGCATCAGTTACAGCAGCTCTGTGGGGTTTCCAACCTGTTTCCTGTTTGTTTCAGCTTTTCAGCAACAGCCTTTAAAATCGGACAGGGACACGTGGCTCATCCTGAACGAACATCGGCAATGGCTGCAGAAGCTTGCGAACCGCGTGTTGGGCGCTTCTTACGACTTGGGAGCGGCACCGACACAGAAGGACTCTTCCTCGTGCCACGGTAGGTACCACAGACGGGAGCAGCTCTTTGGAGCACGGAGGCAGGTTCCGTGTGGCGAGAGGGGCCGTGAGGGGTGGCAGGAGCGACGCGGTGTCCTGGAGTCACCGGGGGCCACTCGCCTGGGGGCTGGAGCTGAGGGAAATTGTTCCTACCATGGCCCTGCCCCAAACGAACCCCCCCCCCACCTTTGGTCTCCATGCGCGATGGCCCAGCCCCCCAGCCACAGCTCCTCCATAGGATCCCCTCCGTCAGCAGCGCGCGGAGAGAGGGGGATTCTCCAGGACTCCCTTTGGCCATCGCCAGCCCCAGGGGAGCAGCGGCCGGGGGAGGGGCAGGGCTCTCTCAGGGATGCCGGCTCTCAGGGAAATGGCAAAGGGGGAGGAAGGGGAACCTGCCCTGGTCCAGATTCTCCCCCTTGACAATTGTGTCCTTCTCATCTGTGCTCCTGCCCTGTCTCCTCTGACAGACACCGGCTGAGCCCACCGCTCCCCGGCCTGGCCGGGAGACCAAGCAGCTGGGACACCACAAGGATCCGGAAGGGGCAGAGCTGCACGTGACGGGGAACCAGCCACGACCGGGACCAGGAGCCGTTCAACCCACAGGCCAGAGGACGCCAAGCCCCTCCCCGGCCCTGCGGCGCGTCCACAAGAACCGAGGATCCGCTCCTGGCCTAGAGACTTGCAGCTGTCGTGGACTTTTGCTTGTTCCACAACATTTGTCCTGCCCGACACCCCAGGACATGGCTTGTGAGTCACCATCAGACCCACCCATCTCCGGGCCCTTCCCACCGCCCTCTCGCCATCTGGGTGGGTCTCTCTCGTCGTCCGTCTGCCTTCCCACAAACACCAGCGTGGGACCACTCTCCTGGGGGGCACTGGGACTGCGCGCGTTCTGGGGTCCGCGGTGGGGGAGGGGTTGGGGTTGCGCGTTCTGGGGTCCGCGGTGGGGAGGGGTTGGGGTTGCGTGTTCTGGGGTCCGCGATGGGGGAGGGGTTGGGGTTGCGCGTTCTGGGGTCCGTGGTGGGGAGGGGTTGGGGTTGCGCTTTCTGGGGTCCGCGATGGGGGAGGGGTTGGGGTTGCGCGTTCTGGGGTCCGTGGTGGGGGAGGGGTTGGGGTTGCACGTTCTGGGGTCCGCGGTGGGGGAGGGGCTGGGGCTGCCCAGCATTCTGGGACTGGGGTGGGAAGCTGAGGCTGCCCGGCTGCTCTGGGGCTTGCGGGGATGCCAGGGCACCGGGCAGCCTGAGGGCTGGTGTGGGAGGGTAGAAATCTGGGGCTGGGCAGCCACCAGTGTGGGGAGGAGAGGGCAGGGCAGGGCAGGGGCAGCAGCCTGGGGGGTTGAGGGGGTGGAGCCTTGGGAAGAAGGGGCGGGGCTGAGGTTTGCCTTCCCTCGTCAGCCGTTCGCCCGCTGCCCATGCCTCCCACTGCTCTCTGCCAGTCGGGTAGAGGCCCTGGAGAGAGGGGACGTGCCCAGGCACAGAAGTGCTCTGGTCAGGTGCCCCGGCCACAAGAGACTCCTCTGATCCTCCAAGAAACCCCACAGAGCCCTCTGCCAACTGGGGCGGGTTTCACCCCTCCCCCATCTCAGGCGGCCACGTGGGGAATTCTTGGAGGGGTCTTGGACCCTCTTGTGGTTTTATCCCCGTGGATCTGCCTCGGGAATGGATTTCACCGATTGGTGACGGGTGCGGGGCAGGGACCCATCTGGAAGTGGGTCAGGGGACCCCTCTGAGGACTCCTCTCCCCCCCTCCACCAGTCACTGTGGCCCCTGCCCGTAGGACCAGCGAGGGAGGGGACTGCACCACATGGGGGAAGTGCCGCGGTCTGGGGCCCTGCCCGCAAGAGGGTCCTGTGACCCCTCCAAGGAGTCTCTCCACCGTCCCCTCCCTACCAGTGAGGGTCACCCCCTCCTCCCCGCCTCAGGCCAGCTCGGAAGGGAAACGTGCACCAGTCAGAGCAGCCAGTGCCCGACAGCCTAGGCCAGAAGCCTCCATCTCTGGAGCTGAGCAGCCGGCCGGCACCATCGCCCTGGACGCCCCAGCGCAACAGTGCGAGGAAGAGCCCGTCTCGCTCCCTGGACGTCTTTCCAGAACTCAGCGCCTGGCCCTTCGGGCTGCCCCTCTGACTGGTGCACGTTTCCCTTCCGAGCTGGTGTGGGGGAGGGGGTGACCCTCACTGGTAGGGAGGGGACGGTGGAGAGACTCCTTGGAGGGGTCACAGGACCCTCTTGCGGGGAGGGCCCCAGACCGTGGCACTTCCCCCATGTGGTGCAGTCCCCTCCCTCGCTGGTCCTACGGGCAGGGGCCACAGTGACTGGTGGAGGGGGGGAGAGGAGTCCTCAGAGGGGTCCCCTGACCCACTTCCCAATGGGACACTCTGCCCCCCGTCAGAGGGACAACTCCCAGCCTGGCTGCGTTGCACCAGTCACTGGGGACAGACCCGCAGTCACGGCGCGCTCCGCTTAGACAGGGCTGACTCCCACGCACGACGCCGCAAAGGGGTTAGGGTGGGAGCCAGTTAGGATCCGGCCCATCGGTCAAACCCACTCTCGGGGCGGCGCTACGGGGCCACGTTCCCTCTCAGGTGCGGAATGACCTTTGTTAGGTGCGGCAGGGGGCACGGGGCAGCGGTACTTGTTCTGGCTGGGGGCAGCCTCGGGGCCGCGGCCGGGGATGGAGGATATGCGGCGCGGGGGAATTATCTGAACTCCTGGACTAATAAATGTATCTCTGCTGTAGACCCTGCGTTGCTGTGAATTCCTCTGTCGCGACAAAGATTGTGTTTGATGTTTGTTTGTCTTGTGGGGTTTGTCTTATTGCTGCCTTGTGCTGTGTTGTGTTAAAACACAAATCCCGCGTTAGGCAGAAACGGATTAATAGGCATTGCTGACTGTATCTGCAGAAGCTATTGTCTTAGCAGGGCAGAGGCCCAGCAATGCCAGGCACAGCAGCTCCTGCGCGACGTGGGGACGCTTCTGCCCCAGGGAGGGGGGGGCAGCTCTCTGCCTGGGGACCCGCCCGGCCTGTCTCCCCAGGAACCTCTCAGCAGCTGTATCCTGCCACAAGCCGTGAGCAGCCGTGAGCGTGGGCAACTCAGCCTCTGGCCATAGGACAGGCAGCTCCCTCCTGCAGCCCCTGGCCAACTCCCTCCCGGCCTGAGCCACACAAGAACCCAGGTGTCCTGGGCCAGACAGCTGACCATGTGTGTGTGGGGGGGTGACATCTCCCAGCTCATGATCCCCCAGCACTTCACAGATGTTCCTGAAGCCTCCCGCCCTGGGCCGTGGGGACTGGAGAGCACCCAGCTCCCCCCAGGAACACCCAGTTCCCTTGCACTCTCCAGACCTCAGCTGGCCGCTGCCAGTCCCTCTCTCTAGCCCGTTTCTGGGCAGACTGCAGTCCCTCCTGGCCACTCCTCCCTGGCAAAGGGTGCGGACCTGCTACCTCTGCAACCCTTCCTTCAGGCCTTACGGCCTGGGGCTTCCCCCCCCCCCAAGGTCGGCCGGAGAGCACCCTCTGCGGTGTCCTTTTATAGACAGGTACAAACAACTTACATCATTTCTTTACGTACCAGGTTACCACCCTCTGTTGCCTAGTTACCACCCCTCACTGTATGGAAGGGGGGCTCACTTACTATCCTTCATGCTGTCAATTTTGACCCGGTCCTGAACCTAGGTCGGTCTGTGCATTAGTTTTTAGGGAGTTTTTGTACCAAGACATTTCTTATTCAGATGTTCCATTACTCCCCTTTGGCTCACAGTCTGTACCCAGTGCCTGCCTGTGTCCTTCCATGCTCGACCTAACTTACACAATCCCACAGGTATCAATAGGGCTTCTTTCTTGGCTCCTGTGTTACTGAACCAAAGTCTTGCTCACTAGATTGCAGGCCTGTTGCTGTTTCCGTGTTGCAGGCCTTAGGCCTGCTGACTCCATATTACTGACCCTCAGCTTACTACATCTGCCTCTCACAGCCCCGCCCACCACGGCTGCCTCTCGCAGATCCACAGACAGACCTTCCAGGACACAGGAATCAAATCCTCACCTTACAAGAAGTGATTTTTGTTACAAAACAGGAGAGAAACGTGATAAAGAGTACTTGTTTCCTTGATGTTACAGAGCAACTGAGGAAACCGAATTAAAACAGAAAAAACCCTCTAGCACAATGCTCATTTTTTTGCGAAGAATGGCTCCTGCGCAAGAGGGGGGTTTTCACATCTACACAGCTCCTTTTTGTGTAAAAGCCTCTTGTGCAAAAACTGTTGCTAATTAATTATGCAACTGAAGCGTGGCGATAGTGTACCCTGTGCTTCATTTGCACAAGCTTTTGCGGAAAAAGGTTGCGGTATGGACGTAGCCAAAGAGAGCAGGCAGGGAACCTAAATCCAATTCACATTTCAACCCTCTGTCTCGATTGGTTCTCCTGGCCCCCTGGCTGACACATTTGCTAGGTCCCTGAATTAACCCTTTAATCAGCGGGTGCTGGTCAGCACTCCTCCTGTTCATGACACCTTCCCATGGGCCCGCCTCCATGTCGTAGAGCTCAGCAGTTTGGCATTGGCCCCTTTCCTCTGGTGCAGCCAGGTGAGGGGAGAGTGGTCGGTTACACTGTCAGAGCCGCCCAAATAGCTATCTAAGGGTTGGAGTATTGTGTCCAGTTCTGGGCATCACATTTCAAGAAAGATGTGGAGAAATTGGAGAGGGTCTTGAGAAGAGCAACAAGAATAGTTAAAGGTCTAGAGAACATGACCTATGAGGGAAGGCTGAAAGAATTGGGTTTGTTTAGTTTAGAAAAGAGAAGATTGTGGGGGGGACAGGATAGCCGTTTTCAGGTATCTAAAAGGGTGTCATAAGGAGGAGAGAGAAAACTTGTTCATCTTTGCCTCTGAGGCTAGAACAAGAAGCAATGGGCTTAAACTGCAGCAAGGCAGCTTTTAGTTGGACATTAGGAAAAAGTTCCTAGCTATCAGAGTGGTTAAAAACTGGAATAAATTGCCCAGGGAGATTGTGGAATCCCCATCTCTGGGAATATTTAAGAGTAGGTTAGATAAATGTCTATCAGGGATGGTTTAGACAGTATTTGGTCCTGCCATGAGGGCAGGGGACTGGACTCAATGACCTCTCGAGGTCCCTCCCAGTCCTTGTATTCTATGATACTATCATCTGGTGGCGTGTTTTTATTCATCAAAGGGCCAATTAAGGTGAATCGAACATATGACCAATTTATGAAGGGTAATTTACAAAATAGGGGATTCAGCGGATATTAAAAAATGGTTAACGACAATCAATAAACAGTACAAGCGACGAGGAGTCCTGTGGCACCTTATAGACTAACTGAAGTGTAGGAGCATAAGCTTTTGTGTGCAAAGACCCACTTCGTCAGATGCAAACAGTACAGTAATCAATTCCCAAAAATCACAAGGAAAAGGAAAATTTCGGCTGAGTCCAATTGGCATGGTCCATGTAATAACCAAATGTTATAGCAGCCTTCTTGAAAGTTCCCAGACTGTCGCTCAGGAGCTCAAATCTCGCAGCTCACCGAGAGCTTTGAGAGGAGCCCTGAGAAGAGCCCTCCGAGTCCTCTTCCCTGCCGATGGTAAGTAGTTCTCAGGGTGGCTGGCGATGGTCTTCAGTGGAGTCTCCCGTAAGGCTGCAGTTGTCTTGATCCGGAGTCTGATGTCCTGTGAGGAAAACCCCGCGCACCCTGCCTCTGGGACGGACATCCCCAAACTGTCCAGCTATCAGCCTTTTATCCCGTCTCAGGCGGGAAATCCCTGCGAGGGAAACCCCTCAGAGTCTGCCCCTGCTAGGGAGACCCTGTGTGTGAACTTCTGAGGTAAAGCCAGGTCAGACCGGACAGTGTGTGTTTGTGAGAATGACAGAGACACACACACTGAGAGTGACAGAGATTTGTGCATTGCCGAGCTCCCTCCATCCCCTGCTCTCTGTGTGGAGATAGGGCATAAGAGTAGAGGGAGGGAGGAACACCCTGACATCACAGCCCCCCCCTTCTCCTTCCCACACCCTGCACAGCAAGCAGGAGGATACCAAGGGGGCAGCTTCAATGCAGAAGGCAGGAGCAGCATGAAAATGGGGAGAGGAGCAACTGAAGCGTTAGCCCTTGAGAGCTTCCTGGACAAACCAGCCAGGATCATCGGCCAGAGGCTCTGAGATCTGTCATTAGACCCCGATCCACTGCTCGGTGAGCACTGCTCGACTATTTCTGCTGCTGCCGCTTCTTCTGTTGCTGCTCCTTCTCCTGCCCCTGCTTGTTTTCATGTTTCTTCTTCTGTTTGTGCTGCTGCTTCTTTGGCTACTTTTTCTTCTGTTGTTTCTTTTGCTGATTCTTCTTCTGCTTTTGCTCCTTCTTCCTCTGTGGCTGCTACTTACTCTGCTGTTGCCTCTTCTGCTGCTGCTTTTCTTCTTCTTCTGGGCTGTGTCTACACTGCACCCCTTTTCCGGAAAGGGATGCAGATGAGACAAGTCGGAATTGCAAATGCAGCAGGGATTTAAATTTTCCCCGCTCCATTTGCATGAACATGGCTGCCGCTTTTTTCCAGCTCGGGGCTCTGCCGGAAAAAAGGGCCAGTCTAGACAGGGATCTTTTGGGAAAAAAAGCCTTTTCCGAAAGGTCCCTTATTCCTCTTAAAATCAGGACACAGCACTGCTGCTGCTGCTAATTCCTCTTTCTTCTGCTGCTGCTTCTTCAGCTTCTCCTATTCCTGCCTCTGCTTCTGCTGTTCCTGCTGCTCTTTTCTTCTTCTGCTGCTGCTGCCTCTTTTCTTCTCTGTTTCTTCTACTGCTTCTGCAGCTGCTGCTGCTTCTCTGGCTGCTGCTGCTCCTTCTTTTTCTGTGGATACTTCTGCTGTTGCTGCTATTGTGCTACTTCTTCTTCTCCATCTGGTGTTTCTTTCCTGTTGCTACTCTTTCTGCTGCTGCTACTTCTTTTTCTGTTCCTTCTTCTGCTGCTCCTGCTGCTGCTGCTGTTGCTTCTTCTGCAGTGGTGCTGTTTCTGCTGCTTCATCGGCTTCTATGGTTCCTTCTGTGGCTGCTCCTATTTGTTTTTCTGCTTCTCCTTCTTCTGTTTGTGCTTCTGCTTCTTCTGTGGCTGCTGCTGTTTTCTTTCTTCTGCTGCTGTTTCTACTACTCTCAGGGGGTACGTCTACACTACAGCGCTAGTTCGAACTAACTTAGTTCGAATTAGTTAGTTCGAACTAAGCTAGTTCGAACTAACGCATCTAGAACTAAAAACTAGTTCGAACTAGCGTTTTGCTAGTTCGAACTAGCAAGTCCACATTGAGTGGACTCTGAACAGGGCTTAAGGATGGCCGGAAGCAGTGCCGGCAGGGCATAAAAGGAGGACTTAGAGCATGGAGATGCTGTCTCAGGCTAGCCGAGGGCTGCGCTTAAAGGGTCCCGACCCCCACCCCGGACACACAGTTCTAAGGGGTGCCCCGCTTGCAAAGAAGTTCTGGCTTGGAGTGCCCTGAGTGCCCACACTGGGCACATCACACCACTCGGCCATCAGCCCGGCTGCACTTGCCACAGGCTGCCATCTGGGGAGAGGGAGTAATTGGGGGGCTGCAGGAGAGCTTCCACCCCCAGAAGCCCGCAGAGCCAGCCCAGTCCTCCCCATCGGGGGCTCGTACCCCATTCCTCCCTCACCTCCTTCCACTTACCCTTCCTTAGCCCCCCTTCTTATTGATGTACAAAATAAAGATAACATTTCTTCCAACATTGACTCTGCCTTAATTGAAAAAAAAACTGGGGGAGACTGGGAAAAGGAGGTGGGAGAGGGGAAGAGAAAGGCTGGGAGAGGGGAGGGCAACTAACATGATCAGGGGTTGGGAACAGGTCCCAGATGAAGAAAGGCTACAGAGACTGGGACTGTTCAGCTTAGAAAAGAGGAGACGGAGGGGGGACAGGATAGAGGTCTCTAAAAGCAGGGGTTGGGTGGAGAGGGTGCATTCATAAAAGTTCTTCCTGAGTTCCCATAAAGAAGGACTAGAGGACACCAAAGGAAAGGAATGGGTAGCAGGCTTCAAACTAGTAAGAGACAGTTGTTCTTGAGAAAGCAAATAGTTAACCTGTGGAACTCCTTGCTGCAGGAGGCTGTGAAGGCTACAACTAGAACAGAGTTGAAAGGGAAGTGAGATCAAGTCATGGAGGTTGGGTCCATGGAGTCCTATTAGCCAGAGGATAGGAGTGGTGTCCCTGCCCAAAGTTTGTGGAAGGCTGGAGAGGGATGGCACGAGACAAATGGCTTGGTCATTGTCTTCGGTCCATCCCCTCCAGGGTCCCTAGGGTTGGCCGCTGTTGGCAGACAGGCTACTGGGCTAGATGGACCTTTGGTCTGACCCAGTACGGCCATTGTAAGCTCAGGGCTCAGTGTCGGGGGTCTCAGTGGACCCCCTTGATTTTCATGCACACCTGCTCCTGGGTGGCCAGGCTGGCAGCTCTCCTGCCCTAGACAGCCACTTTCCTGTGCCTAGTGCGGAGATCGTGGACGAGGTCCACGATGTCCGCACTAGCCCAGGAAGGTGCCCGCCTCTTGCGGTCCAGGGCAAGCTCCCGGGAGCTGCCAGCCTGGTCCCGGGAAGAGGGGGTGGGCTGGGGGGCATCGGGTGGGTGGCTCTGTGCCGTGCCAGGTGCAGGGCCTGCTAGCTGGGTGCTGGCAGGCTTGCACCTGGCACGGGCACTGTAGCCAGCCCGTGCCCCTTTAAGGGTTCCGGGGCCGGGAGGGGTGCATAGAGTTTCCCTGGTGTTGGCCAGAGTGGCCACCAGGGAAACCTGGGGAAGGCTAGCCTCCCACTAGTTCGAACTAAAGGGCTACACAGCCCTTAGTTCGAACTAGCTAGTTCGAACTAGGCGTTAGTCCTCGTAAAATGAGGTTTACCTAGTTCGAACTAAGCGCTCCGCTAGTTCGATTCAAATTCGAACTAGCGGAGCACTAGTGTAGCACCTATTAAAGTTAGTTCGAACTAACGTCCGTTAGTTCGAACTAACTTTGTAGTGTAGACATACCCAGGGTAAGTCTACATTTGCCCCCTAGTTCGGAGTAGGGAGGCAAATGAAGCATACCGAAGTTGCTAATGAAGTGTGGGATTTAAATATCCCGTGCTTGATTAGCATATTTGCAGCCGGTCGCCATTTTAAAATGCCAGTCGCCCGATTTAACTCACCGTGTGTAGACACTGTAGTCCGATTTAAAACCCTTCCCTCGATTTAACTGTTACTCCTCATTGCATGAGGAGTAACAGTTAAATCTCGCGCTTCATTAGCAACTTGGGTATGCTTCATTTGCCTCCCTCGTCGGAACTAGGGGACAAATGTAGACACACCCCCACTCAATAAGGAGCAGCCAGAGATCATGACGCAGGGATGATCCCCAAAGCCTTATTCTGCCCCTCTAGTGGAGCTGGCGGGAAGTGGGGGGGGAGGGGTGACCCACAGAAATTAGGAGCCTGCTGGAAGTCTCCAGAGAGCTGTCACCTCTGCACCTGGGAAGGGAAGGGGGAGGGGCTGGCTCCTCAGGGGCTGGGCCTGGGCATCTTCTCTCAGGAAGCAGGGGAAGCCTTGTGCCCGGCAGGGAGCTGGCTCCATCACTGTAGCCGGCTGGGCCCTTACCCCGCTCTGCCCTGTCAGGAGGAGGGGAAGGGAACTCGGGGGCTGAGGTGGTAACAGAGCATCTCCCTCCCTCCCATTTAACACTCCATTGGCATCCACAGCAAAGTGTGGGACACTTCCGGCCCACGCAGCCTCCTCAGCACCTGCCCTGCTATCGACAGGCACATTTGCCTTCCCTCTGCCTCCTCTGCCTGTTCCAGTGCGAGAGGAAACCGCAACATCCTCTGGGAGGAGGGTACCAACTACGGGATGGTTTCCCTCTGCTCCCATTGAATGCTCTGTTCCCTTGAGACTTTCATCCTCCTTAAGAGCACTGGGGCTCTCAGACTGGAGGTGGGACAGTACTACTGTGTCCCGGAAAGTCTCATCAACATAGCTCTCTGCCTCCCTTAGCTCCTCCAGTTCAGACACCCTGGCCTCCAAAGCACGAACTCGGTCTCTGAGGGTCAGGAGCTCCTTGCAACGGGTGCACACATACGCCACCCGCCCACAGGGCAGGTAATTATACATGTTACACTCGACGCAATAAACAGGATAGCCCCCACTCTGCTGCTGGGCTTCTGTCTCCATTTTTCTAATGAATAAGTTTAAGTATAAACTGGGATTCTTTTTAAACCTCTGGAATATAGATTATTATACAAGTTACGTTTTAAAGAAGGTCAGAAGTCACTAGTGCCCTCTAACCTCCCCTCTAAACTCCCTGTTAGCTGTTCCTGTTCACAAGCTCCCTGAGCGCTGAGTCACAGGCTTATATAGCTCCGGTAGCCCCTCCCCCTGACTGAGGCTCAGCCAATTAACAGAGGCTTCTGTATTTCAAACCTTTTAGAAGTTCCTTCAAACAAGCAAACAAACCAAACAGACAAACACAAGCTCAGCACACAGCAAATAACTCCCCCCCCCCCCCCAACACACAAACACACACTCCAGACAGCCACTTACCACAAGGGTCCCACTTTTACTCCTCTTTTACCTGGAGAACTCCCTCTCCAAACTCCCTGTTAGCTGTTCCTGGTCTCAAGCGGAACAGGACTTCACTTGACTGCGTACTGAAATGTTTCTGTGTTTGTCAAGTAGCTTGCTAATGTTTTCAGTGCCAAAATCATCCCTGATTTCAAGTGGGGGAAGTGAGGCAAAGAAAAAAGCTGCCCATTCATTTAGTTCATTCTCTGGAAACCTCTTACTCAGAGGCTCACACAGCAGGGAGATGAAACGTAGAATAGGTTCACAGCTGAACTGGTCATCGGTTGTGGTTGATTTGATTTGATTTTTCACACTGTTTCTCCAAGATCCTGTCCTCTCAGCCTGCAGCTCTGGGCCCTTGCTAACTGCACAGCCTCACGCGTTGTCAAAGACCCTTTCTGGGAGCATTTGGTCAGTTCTGCTAATTTATGTGAGACCTCATTTAATACAGCTGCAGTGACGTGGCAATTAGTGTCATGGAACTTAGTCAGGCAGCACTTTGCTATTGGGTCATTATTTTTTGAGATTTCCTGTTCCAAATAGTTAAGAAGGGGCTCCTAATTACACAGCAAAGCACTTCCAGCAAAATGTCTAGGTGGCCACGTCACTTCAGTTGGAGGTTTCAATGATACAGTCTCATTTTCTGTGACATTTGCTATTTCCTCAAATTGTCCTCTTCGGACTGAGGATCTGCAAAAGATTCTATAAACGGTCTTCAAAAGGGTCTCTCCTGTCTTCAGCACTGGCACTTGGTTCCACACATCAGCTAAACCCAGGTCTTCTCCATGGGCCAGGCAGTGTTGTGCTGTTAAATGTGGGATTTGATTTTGTCCCCAGTTCTGCTTTGTCCCTCCTTTACCTCTGCTATTGCAGCCCATGGTCCCTCCCATTTCTGACCCATCTTCCAGGTCTCCATGTTGTTCACTTGCCTATGAGCTTTGGTCACCTGCCACCATCAAACCTAGTTTAAAGCCCTTCTCACTAGTTTAGCCAGTCTGTGCCCAAATACTCTCTTCCCCTTCCTCCAAAGGTGAACCCGTCCCTGCTTAGCAGTCCTTCTTCTTGGAACAGCATCCTGTGGTCAAGGAAGCCAAAGCCCTCCTGGCAACACCGTCTTCGCAGCCAGGCATTCCCCTCCATGATGCACCTCTCTCTGCCTGGGCCCCGACCTTTGACAGGAAGGACTGAACAGAACACCACCAGCTCTCCAAACTCCTTCACCCATATTCCCAGAGCCCGGTAGTCACTCTTGGTCTGCTCAAGGTCACACCTTACAGTATCATTAGTGCCCACATAGATGAGTAGCATGGGGTAGTAGTCAGAGGGGTGGATATTCCTTGACAATGCCTCTGTAATGTCTCAGATACGGGCCCCTGGCAGGCAGCACCTCCCGAGATGACTTGTCAGGGTGACAGATGGGTGCCTTCGTCCCCCTCAGAAAGGAGTCTCCAACCACTGAGGAAGATTTCACAAAGCAAAACTGATTCCAAAATGATCAGTCTCTGAGGCCCAGTGAGAGTCAGAACTGCTCAAGAAAAAGCTACAATACATCTGGTTTCACTGAATAATTGTTGTTTGCTGTCGTAGCTTCTAAAAGATGGTGAACTACCTGGATTTCATCCGCTGTAGCCCAGTCCATCACAGCTAGAATCCAAACTAATTCCAGTTAGATAGGCAAGTTTCTTCTGCCTCTTTGTCGACTTTTCAAAATAAGGAATACAGTTCATACACAGTTTACAGAGTAGTAATGTTAACCCAGTTAACCCATGTGGCCCTGACCCAGGAGCAGCTTGGCAGCCACCATGTGATCCTGGCCCCAACACCAGCATTGGGGACAGCAGAGAGCTGCCCAGATCAGCACCCACTCCCCCACCAAACCCAGCACCACCAGCAGCTTCCTTGCCACCGGTAGGCTGATGAGGAGTCATGGACACTACAGAGTTTTTGCTCAAAAACGGCCATCCACATCTCAAGAGCTTTTTTGCGCAAGTAAAACCAAAGAACAGAGGGGTTTTCCCGGGGAAGGTATTCCTCAGTCTACGAGAAATAATTCCTTTTTGCAAAACAGTTTTTCACAAAAAGGTGTATGTGGACAGGCAAAAGGGGTTTTTTTGCACAAGAAAAGGGAAGAGGAAAAAGCACAGGTGCCTTGGTGGCCATTCTAGCCATAGTAATCACTGCTCACTTCAAGAAAGCATCCAGGCAGTCTGGACGCTCTCTTTCACAAAAGTGCATCCCTTTTTTGATGCGCTTTTGCAGTGTGGATGCTCTCTTGTTTAAGAAGTTTTTGCAGATGAAAAGCTTCTTGTGCAAGAATCCTGTAGTCTACACTTAGCTTTAAGAGAAAATGTAGGATGAACTTCAGCCACTTCTATAAGAGCATTTCTGTAGAAAATCCCCTTTTTATAAACAAACAAACAGACCTCAGACAAAGCCTCTCCTGTCATAAGAACAGCAACCTTCTCATTAGCACTTTAAGCCAACTTTAGGGTCATCGGCTCCCACAGTCCCAGGCTGTAAGGCCAGAAGGGACGGCCCTGCTCCCCGAGTTTCACCTCCTGCGCAACACAGGCCTGAGATATTCCTCACAACAGTTCCTGTGTCACTCCCAGCCCCATGTGTCTTCACCTTTGCCTGGGTTCTATGAACAAGCTCTGGCTCTTACAGGAGTGGATGGTTTCAAGAGACCGCTCTTGTGTGTGAATCCTGGGCAGACTATTCCCCGGCCTTTCCGGAAGGACAGAAAAACCCACTGGCTCCTTCTTTTTATTCTAGGCTGCATTTCTTCTTGCGAAAACTCACCTCAAGGGAGCACAGACACAGCCAGGTGCTCAGGGTGGTGGTCCAACCTGCAGCAGCCGAGGCATGCTCCGGCCTCAGCCAGGAGGAGCAGGCCTTGCCAGAGGAGCCCAAGAAAACCAGAGGCTCTTGAAAGCTCCTATCAGGCATAAGAAGACTCTGTCTGTAGCCAGTGTGGCAGCTCCATGGCAGAGGCTGATGAGGAGACAACAGCTTCCTCGCCCACAAGCTAGTTTTACTAGATAGGAGCTTACAAATTAGAAAGGGAAGGAAGCCTCAGTATTAGATACGCCAGAGCACAACACATCTTCAGGGAAAGGGAACAGAGCCAAGAGCCCAGACACTGCTGCATGCAGAGAGAAAGGAAATGGAGTGGAGAGCCCAGAAGCCCAACAGAACACATCTACGCACACTGTGGGCTAGCAAACACCTACGCTGAACAGTGGAGTGTCTGACTGGGACATGCTTGGGAATCTCTTCTTTTCTGGTCTCAATAAACCTACTGTGACTAACACATCTCATGCCCTGTTCTCATCCTGCTAGTGTTCCCTCCTTCCAGGCCATTGGACAAGATAGTTTCCAGCGCAGGAGCTTAAAGAGGTCATGGACTATAGGCATTGGGTAGGTGTTTGAGGATATATTAAGAACCACAGTGCATTTGCTAAACCTGTGCCTTAGGGAAAAGAATTGACCCATAGTGATTCAAAAGTGACTTTCATTCCATTTCGCTTCCTGTACAAGTCAGTCACACTTTGTTTGGCTCCAGTAACCCTATGTCAAATATTTACTAGGCTCTCATTAGAATCAACATTACAGCTGGGCAAACCTCTCCATGCAAACCCTGTTTTTCACTTGCTTACAAGTTGTATGAAACATCCCGGGTTCAGCCAGGCATAGGAACAAGCCTCTATTGCTGTCTGCCTCTTGTCTACACTTTTGCAGCTTCCTCAACAACGGCTGGTCTGAGTCCCATGCTGGCCACAATCTCCTGTCCCTCAGGATACTGATGCCACCTCTATGGCCTCCTTGAGACCCCATCATTGAGATTCCCATCTAGATGTAGAGGCTGAAGGAGATGGACAATTACAGGGCTCTCCACTAATCTCCCCTTTCCAGACTCCAGCATATAGTACGCTCAAGGCTCCAGCTGACTTCTCAATTGTACACAGATCTACATCCAATTTATACCCATCCCCAGACAGAACCTGAAAAGGCCAGGTGCCAGGAGAGCGATTTCAGAGTCATCATCTATGTGTTTCAAACCTCTGACTTCCTCTGCATCCCTTTGTACCTCTAGCAGTAACCATAATCGCAACACAGTTCTGCAAGAGCCTCTCTCGCTATCTTCTGTTTCTTTTTGTGACCTCTGTAGCTTATTACAGAATTTTAGTCTAATGCATACAGGATCACTTCATGATATAAAACATAGTTACATGTTTCCAACAGAGTATATGCTCAGTGCTGTATAATATCCAAAAAATAAACTGAAAGCTCTTTAACTAGGGGATTCTCTACAAAATAGATATCCCTGTGGATCATTGGCTTATAAATTTAAAACAGTTTTGATGCTGTAATGCAAGCCCCAAACACTAGGTAGAGCAGCTAGCACAGAAATATTCTGTTCAAAATAGCAGGTTGAAATGAACATGTTGCACTGTGGTGGAAGGAGAACAGCAAAAGATTTTTAGCATTTTAAGATTTTCCATGAATCTGTTAGTTTTGCTTCATTCTACTTTACTATTTCTACATTAGCACTCAACAAAAGAGGGAGAAAAGTAAAGAAGTAAATTGTACTTCCCCATGATTTCAAAGTAACACATTTCAAAAATTAACTTTTGTTTTCAAACTTCAAGAAGAGGAAAACTACAATGAAAATGGCATTTTTCAATCAGCTGAGAATAAATAGAGAATAAATATATTTTATCTCAGATTGTTTAATTTGCAGATTACAGTGCAAATTACTAAATTTCTAATTATGCTACACAACTAAAAACATTAGCGCTAAGTGTGGCTGCTTCTTATACCCTGTTTCTTGTTCCTTACATTAGTGTAATCTTTTTTTGTCCTAGGACTCATGAATTAGAAAAAAAAAAATCAGCTGGTGAAAAACCCTCAGAGATTATCATCTGCAAAAGAAATTAATAGAAATTCTTCCAAAAGACCTAGAAATTATCTTGGATGAATCAGTCTCCCAATCCATTTTCACAGAAGAGGAATACGATTTCTTGGATAAAACAGAGGACCTCCCCCAAGAGGAAACACTGTTGATTCTGATACAGGAAGTTTTACTTCCAGTGCATGAACAAGGCATCCAAATAGATGATGACAGCATGGAATGTCAGATTGCAAGCAACTGCATTAAAGAAATTGCCTCAGAGAAAGAAATGCTAAAGCTCTTCAGGGATTTATGGAAAATCCTGGCTAATGTGGAAAAAGAACTGTGTCGAATGAGAGGTCAGGGAAGATATCCCTGCTGAGAAATATAAATCTCAGCTGAAAGATAAGATTTTGCAATTACACAGACAGAATAAATGTGATCTTAGTAATGGTTTGACTAGACTCAAATGCTGTACAACATCTACTTGCATTAGAGAAACACTATTTCCTGAAACGGATCAAATTTCAGCTGGATCACACTGATAGAAGGAATTGTTCTGAACCTACAGGCTGAATACAAAGAGAAATGCAAGTCTCTCAGATTAGTTCTGCCACTTCTTTACAGGTTGAGTATTCCATGTGAAAGTTGGGGAAGTCCCAGGAGGCTGTGCTCCCCATGGTTAAAGGCTGCAATACCCTAAAAAGTGGAAGGCAACTCACCCACCTCTCAGGCATCGCAATTGACCTCATGCTAAAAGAGCTTCCCGTTCACCCGATGAATGGACATGTCTGCAACCTCCCACTGCAATGGGTGACCGACATTCTGAACTCTGGGCCAAGCTGAGGCGAAGGACCAAAATGCTGGTTGTGATGATGCTGGAAGTGCAGAGCACTGGGAAATCCACCTTCCTGAACGCCACATTCCAGCGGCAGTTTGCAGTGAGTAGCGGCTGAGGTACGCAGGGAGCCTTCATGTTGCTCCTTCAAGCTAGAGCAATCTTAGAAAAGGAACAGGGCTGTGATTTCATCCTGGTGATGGACACAAAGTATGAAAGCCCCTGAACAGGCCAAGGTGGAAGAGAGTTATCAACATGACAACGAGTTGGCTATCCTGGTGACTGGACTGAACAACAGAACCATTGTTAACATGGTCATGGAGAATGCCACTGAAATGAAAGATTTTGAAAGCTGTGCTCCATGGATTTCTCAGAAAGCAAAGAGCGGGGCATAAATCCCACTGCTAATTTGCGCATCAGAACGTCAGTGATGTTTCTGCATGTGAACAAAACACGAAACACAGGAAACGCCTACAGGAGCTACTGGATTAAGTGATCAAAACTGCAGCAGAGATGAAAAATCTAAATGAGAAAATAAACTTTTCTGATATCATGGAGGATGATCAGGAAAAAACACAGTTGGTACAAGTGCTGCCAGACTGCAATTAAGAATCTTTCTCTCCTGATGAATAGAAGCTAACAATGTGAAATGCAACAGAGACTACTGTTTGGAGAACAGAAAATTCTGGAGGCCTTACAATTTTCCCTGTACTATTCTACCAGATTCAGATTTGCTGCCCCACTTTCCAAATATTGTTGTATCAGAAGTGCAAAGAGCCTGAAGAAAAAACTGGAAAGTTGCTCACTCATTTAAGAAATGTAAGGAAGCCGCTCACATTAAAGAGGGTCGCCACCGCAAAATAGCCAATATTCAAGATGACAACATGAAAGTAATTGGAAGGACAGTGGACATATTTTTCAAAGAAGGCTGGAGAAAAGAAAGTAAACTGGAAAACCATGAATTGGATATGCAATTTGAAAAAATTTGGAAAGAAAATTTGAGAATTGGTGCCCCTTTTTTATAGAACCATGAAATTCATGAAAAAATTGAGTTCTATCTGCAAAAAGACTTGGATAACAAAGGGAGTTCAGTCAGAAGAGACGAGCAGCAAAAAGCCTGAGGAATTCTAGAATTAACTCTGTCAACATGAGAACCAAACATTTAGACTTTTGATTGACCAACCAGTGAAACATTGGTTTACAAAAAAACCAAAAACGGTTACAGAAAACAGAAAAAACTGCGGAAACGCTGATAGCCACATGTAATAGTTACATTGAAGAGGGTCTATTTCAAGGTAGACTGATGAACATTTTGCAGGAAATTGTTACATATGTTCAATGAGAAACTTCAATAGGAGGAATTGAAAACACTTCAGACTCCAGTTTGCTCTGAAGTTGATCTGAAGCTTCACATTTTGGGGGAAGCCGCTCACACATTTCCGAAGATGCATGATGATTTTCCCCAAAGAAAATGGTCCTCAGCAATGGCTGGAACAACTGATAAATATAGAGAAATATTGAAGTAAGAGCCATTATTTGAAAAAAGATGCCCAACAACATAGAGCCAAGGACTTCAGTGATCAGTGTCTCCAGCTTGCCTTAATGGCTTATGTTAGCAAAAAACTCGGGCTAGAAATAGCGAATGACTCAGCAGTGGACAGTCTATTGAATGTGCCAGCTGGACTTTTTCTTCAGTTCACTGTGCAGAAGAAGCTGTTTGAACATGAGAACTTCAACTATGTGAAGTTTGTCAAAGCTTGAATACAAAGGCACAGATTAGATTAGTACCAACAGGCTGAGGATTTGGAAGATCCTGAGGAAGAAGTCAAAGCACATGCTTTGGAGAGGATACAGGAAACATTTGCTATGAAATAAACACACAGATATACTCCTAAATGAGATACCGATATGATCGGATGAAGTCACTGGATGGGCAAAAATGAACCATTTTCATCTACTCTTTGCCCCTTTTAGCCTATAGAAGAGGGGCCCACAGTGCTTCACGTGGGCATTCTTGGGTGTGGAGATTGCACTTGAATAAATAGGGAATGAAATATGCAGCCACTACAGTTCTGCAGCTAAAGTCTAAAAAACTGCCCTTCCGTACAGGATCAGGGATTTGGTTTTAATTGCTATTTTTAATGTGCTAAGCAGGTGCTAGTATGATCGGATGAAGTCACTGGATTTCAAAACAGATTTGAAAAACCCAACTTCAAACACACATGTAATTTCATCTATTAACACCATTCATAACATCAGAATAAAAATCTATTTTGTGATACGAGAGAATTTGAGGTTTCTGGAGTGCTAAACCCAGTCGCATTTCACCAGAGCAGTGGTGACAGCCAATACCCATCTAATTCACTCCAAGAACAGGGCAGCTCAACTCATTCAAGTATCAATACCCTCACCCAGACAACTAGTATCTCAGGGTAGCGAACACAATAGCCCAACAAAATGCACTTTATTAGAAGAGCTGGGACAGTCTCATTCCGGATAGAAGATTAGCTGCATTTCTGGCCCAGTTATAATTGGGACAGTGCACCATGATCAGAAGTTAGCAAATCCCATGCCATTAATGGTGCACTTGTAATGCTCCCTCTCCCCTTCCTCTGTCCTGACTCCACCCTTCACCTACAGTCTGTCTCCTCACCTCTGCTCCACTTGGCTCATGCCATCATCTCCTTTCCCTCATTCCCCTGTTCCTGACGACAAAGCTTTTCAGAGTGACTGGTGGAACTTGCCATCTAGACAGTAACTTGTAGAGCAGCTCAGGGTTCCAGTGCAGAAAGAAACCTACTGAAAAGAACCAGGATTCTAAAAGAAGCTGAAAAAAGGTGCTGCTGGCACAGAGCAGAGAGCAGAACCTCATTCTCTCCCCCATATCCATCAGGAAATAGATGGTCTTGGTGGCTAAAGACTAGGACAGGTGGGTTCTGCTCCGGGTTCTGAGATGAGCATGTGGAATAGTGGAACAGACGTGCTGGGACTAAGATTTCTGGGTTCCATTTCCAGCTCTGCCACTGAACTGCTGTGTTAGTTGGGTAATTTCTCTTAACCTCCATATGCTTCAGTTTGTCGTGTAAAAGAGGGGATCGAGAATCTGACCCACCTCTCAGCAGATTATGCTGCCTAATTCAAGAATGTTCATAACGTGCTCAGAAATACTCTGATTGGAAGACGTTTAGAAAGGGTAAATTGTTAGGATTATTATTAATTTGTTAAGAAGTGTGTTGGGGCAGGGCAGAAACTTTGGTTCCTACAAACATGAAGCTATTCCAGAAGATCTAGAAAGAGAGCTTCAAACAGTTCTGAAGAGGCCTGACACAGGGCTGACTCATCACCATGATGCCTCCAGTCTTGGGAATTAGCTTGCTTGGCTCTCCAGACACTTCCCTCTAGCTGGGGTCTCCCCATGTTTCTCTTTGTTCCTGGCATCCTCCCCAGGACACTGCCCTCCAGCAGGGCCCACTCCAGTGTCTGAGCCCCCTTCCAGAGGTTGGTGTTTATCCTGCTTGCACTT
This sequence comes from Pelodiscus sinensis, assembly GCF_052426305.1. Classification (NCBI taxonomy): domain Eukaryota; kingdom Metazoa; phylum Chordata; order Testudines; family Trionychidae; genus Pelodiscus; species Pelodiscus sinensis. Next base: position 7,526,249 of record NC_143063.1, on the reverse strand, counting down.
CAGGGTCCTCCCTTCCCAGGACACCCCAATCCCTTCACCCAGGTCTCCTGCACCCCCCTTGCCTCAGTGACCCACTGCCAGTCTGCATCTAGCCCTGAGGGGCAAACTACAGACTGGAATGGCCACTCAGCGCTGGCAAAGCAGTGTGGACCTGCTGCCCCTGCCTACCATGGCTGCCTCACTACCTCACAAGTAGCCTAAGGCCTTGCTTCAGGCTCTGCAGCCTGGGGCCTTGCTTGGCCACCGCTTCCCCAGATCTGCCCTACCTCCAGGAAGCCACCTGCTTCCCTGGCAGTCAGGCCCCTACTCCTGTCTCTCCACACCACCACTCAGTTCTCCCTCTGCCTCCTGGAGTCCTCCTTTATATGGCCACCAGCTGGGCCCTGGTTAGCTAGAACTGCCTCAGCTGGGGCTTTGCTCGCAGCCCTTGCTCAAGGCTGGGGTTTTGCCCTTAAAGGGCAAGTGCAGGGCAAATGCCCCGTCACAGGCCCATAGCAAAAATTTATTATCCACCCCGTATTAATGCATCCCAGAATCATGTTTGCTTTTTTGGCAGCAGTGTCACATAGTTGACTCATGTTTAACTTGTGGTTCACTATGACCCCTAGATCCCTTTCAGCAGTGCTCCTTCCTAGATCCCTTTCAGCAGTACTCCTTCCTAGACAGTCACTTCCCGTTCTGTATGGCTATGTCTACACTGCACTGGTTTTGCGCAAGACATATGCAAATGAGGCTAAGCGTGGAATATTGCTGAGCTTCATTTGCATGCCTAATGAGCGGCCACTTTTTGCACAAGAGGCTTTTGTGCAAGAAGGAGCTGTCTACACTGCTCCTTCCTGTGCAAAAAAACCCTCTTGCGCAGAGCCATTACACTGCGTATTTTCAGGAAGAATGTCTCTGTGCAAGAGGGGTTTTTTTGCACAAGAAAGAGCCAAGTAGACAGCACTTTCTTGTGCAAAAGCACTTTCTGCAAATATGGCGACTCATTGGGTATGCAATCCCTGCACCTCATTTGCATATCTTATTGCGCAACAATGCTCAGTGTAGACATAGCCTATGTGTGAAATGGAATTTGCATTCCTTTCTCAAAAGAGGAATGAAGTGAAGACGTACCCCATGACTCCCAGCTCTGTGAGGACACCGGCTTCTATGTTTGCCTGTTAGCTGAGCTGTAGTGGGATTGTCAGTTGTGCCCAAGCTCTGACAGGGAATGTGCCCTGAGTTGCTGGAGTTGCTGAACTGTGACTGTGTTGCAGGGTTTGGCTGTCCTGGGCTCCCTCAGGCTATGCCTAGACTGCAGGAATTTGTTGGAGAGACAATGCAAATGAAGTGCTCCTTACTCCTGCTGTCATTCCCAGTGTAGACAGGGCCATTTTGCACAAAAAAATCCCTTTTGCACAAGATCCCATATGCCTCAATAAAGGAGGTACAGTATAGGGGATCTTGCATAAAAGGGGTTTTGCGCTGAATGGCCCTGTCTACACAGCCTTTTTTTCAGCAAAGACTTCTTCCACAAAAAGAATCAGAAGAGACTCTGCAAATGACAGCGGGAGAAATGCTAATGAATGCTTCGTTTGCATTGCCTCTCCAACAAATTCCTGCAGTCTAGAAGTAGCTTCAGTGCCCGCTGGACACCCACCGCCCTGTGCCAGGCATCACACACTCTGGGGGCCAAAGACACGTCCGAGGGGTGGGCAGCATTTGGGAGCCAGCAGGAAGAGGGAAATGAGGACACACTTGTCATGCAGTTTGCCCTCTCATCCAGTTGGTAGCTGTGCTGCAGACAGGAACGTAACCTCAGCCACAGCCCTGGCACTGGGGGCCCCACGCTGACCTCACGTCTTGTTGAGCTGTGGGGTGCCGACCAGCGCTATGCTGGAGAGCCCCTTCGCATCACACTGCACCCAGCACCCGTCCTGGTCCCGGTGGCTCTGTCCGGCTGTGGAGCGGTGGAGCTTAGATCAGGCTCAGCATCCTTGTGCTGGCCAGGCCCGGCTCCATGTGGCCTGTTGGCAGCTGCCTTACAAAGTAACATCCTGTTCCTGCTTTAGCTGGCGGAGCTGCAGCTGGGCTTTGCCTGGGCTAGGGCCTGACAGGTGCAAACCAAGCTCCAGAGGCGACTCGGGCGGCTCCGTCCCTCCCAGCAGGGGAAAGTTTCAGGTTGGGCTTCGCTGGCTCCTCCCCGGAGCCTGAATGGAACCTTCTGGCCAGACAGAGCCTGGGGGCCGGGCGGCGCCCGAGAGCGACAGCCGCTCTCTGGGGGGGGGCGTGCGCTGGGCGGTGCGCTTGGAACCCGGCGCTGGCTGGTGCTGGGGGTGAGCCAGCGGGTGGGTGAGCCACTGGCACCCAGCCGAGCACCGTGTGTTGGGCTGGACGGAGCGCGTCGGTCTCTGCTAAATGCCCCCCCACATTCACGCAGGCTGCAAACTGCGCAGGATCAGCATCCTCCCAACCTCCCCTCTCCGCCCCATGGCCGGCGGGTCCAGCAGCCTTCCTGCTTGTGGGGATTTGGCCCACCCCATGGCCACCCAGCTGGGATCTGGCCCCCTGTCTCCAGTTGAGCCCCGGGTGCTTGGCACTGCCTGATTGCTGCTCCTTATTCCAGCCCGTGAGTGGAGCCCCCCCACCCTGTGCCTGGCTGGGGGTCTGTGTGGGAGGTTAAACACTGCTGGGTCCATTTGCCCCGGGGTAAGAGACTGGGGCTTCCACAGTCCCGCCTGAGCAGGCAGCCACTCCAGCCCCATTTCCATGGGGCACTGGTCTGTGCCGCTGCCTGTGGCCTTGTGCAAATGGGCACGGAGCCCTCTCAACCTCCCTGGCACAGGATGATGGACGGTGACTCCCTGTACCCTGACCTGGGGCCCAGCACCAAGAGGCAGGAGAGCAGGTTTCACACGGCAGGGAGAATTACTGCTCCTCGGCCTCGTCTTGTTCGGAGCCTTCCCTGTCTGCCGCAAGGGAAAGGACGGTCAGGGAGCGGTGGGAGCTGCAAAGTGCCCCAGTCACCTTTGTACTGCATTGCCGCTGACACACGTCTCCAGCAAGTCCCAGATCCCCCCACGAACTGACAGAGCAGCTGGGTCTTGCTTAGTGGAGGTTGGTCAGAAAGGGCTTAGGCCCTGCAATGGGGTTCACTCCCCAGGGCAGCGCCACCTGCTGGTTGCCCCAGGAATTAGTTTGCAGAGCTCAGATGCCCTCTTCTGAGGGTGCCTTGTCTGTCAGGAGATCCCCGCCCCCACTCTACAGGTGCTGCAGGGTCTTCTTTATGACTCAGCCATGCCACACACTGGGTGCCCCCTTTCGAGGGGAGGGGCACATATCTCACAATACTGCAAGACCCAGAACCCACCATTCTGGGTCCCACCCCAGGGCTATCAGATTTTGCTGCCTCGTCCTAACTCCCTCCACCATTATTAAGGGCAAAGCAGTAAACACAATAACAGTAGCTCAGCTGCAGAGTGGTGGACTGTAGGAGCGGCTCAGCAAGTTACCCCTGGGTGTCTGGTTCAACTCCTGCTCGAAGGAGAGTGTCTTTTTCCTCCCCTGCTCAGGCAGAGCGAGAGAAGAAAGGCAGCTTTTGTCTGCGTGAGGCTGCTCCCCGAAAAGCAGAGCGCCCTGAGCCCACCGCAGCCAGCTCCCCAACAGTCACAGCCCCCACCCCTGGGAATTTCTGTTGTCCCTCAGTGGGACCCACCGTGCATGGAGGGGAGGGGGCAGGGCTAGGCCAAGGGAAGGTTCTGCCTCCTGCCTTCCTTCCCAGGAGCTTTCCAGTACAAGCCAGCTGTGGGTGTCCGCGCTGCCCCGGGCCTGGCTGTGGGATGGGAGAAGAGTTACCTGGGCGGGGGGGCTGGTCTCTGGATGGAGGCCTGAGTGTATTGTGATGTCATGTGTGACAGCAACAAAGATTGTGGCTGCAGCGTTCTTGTCCTGCCTCCAGTCCAACTGGCTGGCAACGGCCGGCGCCCAAGGATCCGAGAGACGAGAACTGAGCCTCTGTCAAGAGCCTCAGGCAGCCGCTGTCCCCGCGGGCGCTGGAGAGAGGATGAGTCTGTACAGAAGGTAATTCCCGGAGCCTTTCCCAGCCCACCGCAGAGATTGGTGCCTCCTCGGCCTAGGGACGGGTGGGGGCTGGGGCTGCAACAGGCGCTTCCCAACACTCCGTTTTGATTTGACTCAGAGCATCTTCCCCTCTCCTCCTGCTTCAGCCTTTCCCGCGCTCCTGAGGCAGATGGGGATGATTTTCTCTCACTGCTGACTCGTGGGGGCGAATTTCCATGTTTCTTACCTAACGGGAACATCACAAAACTTGAGTAGAATTTGGGTTTATGTCTCCATGACGCTTATTCCTCTTGGAGGTGCCCCTAATGCATCCCCGGCCTTCAGGGTGGGCAGAGAAATGTTTGGTCTCAAGTAATGATTGTCCAATATCCGTGTGTTCGGACAACATCCAGCTCAGAATGTGCAGACTTGAAATAACAAAGTGCCATTTGAATGACAGTGAAAATGATACCGCTCTACTGCCAGGGCCAGGCTCTCATGTGGGTAGTTCTCTCAGAAATGCAAAACTCCATACAAATTCCTCTCTACCCCCTCCAGACTATAAAGTATCTCTGTAAATAACCAGTGAGGTTCCATTCTAGGCAACGGATTGAAATAAACTGCTACCTCATTTTGTCATTAGTCTTGGGTGTGATTTCTTTATCATTTTTTTGGTGACCTACGTTCTGATTTGATGTTCTAAGTAGCGTGTAAAGCTCTTCATTGAATGTTCTCTGGTTCTTTCCCCCATGCTAATAGGTCCCAGATTTTGAAATACTTGACAGGAATGAAATGTCTGTTCAGCTGATAATCCGTCCTTCCGGTGCTTCAAAACTGCTACTTAACAAGCTTTTATTTCTCTTGCTGGCTTTGATGGGAGCAGAGGGTTACTCATTCTCAACTGGACCCCTGTCTGTAGCCAGAGTACCAACGTTCTGAGCACAAAGCTGTGGGGTTTAAGAGCAGGCCCCGCTAAGAGGCATAGAAAATAGATGGTGACCAGTGTTTCTGCTAAGACAGTCCTGGGCAAAATACGGCCTGTGCACTGGATCTGGCCCACGGAGGCAGCAGGGAGCCCCAGCCAGGCTCCCCAGTTAGCCACGCGAACCAGGCAGAAACACGGAGGGGAGGGGGGATGTTTTAGGAGCCTCCCCGCCCTCAGCATATTCCCATTTGCCAGTTTCTGGCAGAAACTAGCCAATGCAAACTGCTTGTTGGAATATCATGCAGCTAATAATAACCACCCCCCCCCCCCTCCTGGCTCAGTTATTCATGGAACAGTGGCCAGGTAGTCAGGCTAGTCTCTTGGCCACAGCCTGCTTCTGGCACCACAGCCCTTTCCTGCCCCAACTCTCTGCCCCTTCCTCTCAACATACCCAAACTCCCTGTCCCCCTTTGCATCCATCCCCCCTCCCAATCTCCTGCCCCAGATCACAATCCCCTCCTACCCAGGTCACATCCCAAAGCCCTGCACTCCAGTCTCCTGCCCTAGGTCACAATTTTTTGGTAACCAACTTCTGATTCAATGATAGCGTGTAAAACTTCTCATTGAATGGTCACTGGTTCTTTTCCACATGCTAATGAGGTCCAGATTTTGAAATGCTTGACAGGAATTACATGGATTTTCATCTGATAATCCGTCCTTCCGGTGCTTCAAACCTGCTACTTAACAAGCTTTTATTTCTTTTACTTGGTTTGATGGGAACAAAGAATTACTCACTTTGACCTTGGCCCCTCGCTGGCTGTGGGGTTTGAGGACAATATTGAGGTCATGGGCACTAGTTCAGATGTGTGGCACCCACAGGTTACTAACAAATATCTTAGAGATATTTAAAATATTACGGAAGAAAGAATACTACAGGAAGGGAAAATTGACAAGGTGCCTGAATTTAAATGTTTGTTGAATATGAAATTAAAACCAAAGAAAATAAATATTGCAAAATGTTCAGTAACCATTTGGTATCTTAGAAGTTTCTCTTCCTTTGAGACATACCTCAAAATTAACCTTTTTCGTGACATACCAAACAAATTCTGTTATCATTCCTATTAACACGTGAAAAGAAATAGTTGTTACAGTTTATGCTTGAAATTAAAGATTATGTCTCTTGGCTTTACACATGTGAAAAAAAACATGAGCATCTTTCTATGGGCAAAAAGTGCATCGAGAGTCTGTTGTTGTTGTGACTTGTGAAACATAAAATTAAACTTTTGGTTTTGACACAGAAAATTCCTTCTTTTCTTTGCTCTATTTAGAAGACCACTAATGACAGCTTCTAGCTGATGATGGGAAGTTAGTTGCTGCTAGTCATCATGATGAACCTTTTCTTTTCTGCCGTTCCAATTCTTCCAGTGTTCCTACACAGCGTCAGGGTTTCCATTTCCCTCAGGGTATGACTACACTACAGCGTTATTTCGAATTAACTTAATTCAATAGGTTCATGAGAATTAAGGTAATTCGAAATAACGCATCTAGACACAAAAACTAATTCGAATTGGAATTTTTCTAATTTGAAATAGCACGTCCACATTGAGTGGACCCTGAATCGAAGGTAAGGCTGGCTGGAACCAGTGCCAGCAGGGCATCAGGGTCGGACTTAGTGTGTGGGGCTACTGCCTCAGGTTAGCCGAGGGCTGTGCTTAAAGGGACCCGACCCCCCATCCTGGACAGACAGTTCTCAGGTTTCTCTGCTTGCTGGTCTACCTCGCTGAGGGACAGCAAAGCATTTGTGTCTCCGAGTGCTCTGCCTGCCCTCACCCGGGACACCACGGCACTCTGCAACATGGAACCAGACCTGCCCCCGGGGACTCTGCTGCGTCTCGCGGACACGTTGACAGCAGCCTGGCTGCACTGTCTGCAGGCTGCCATCCGGGAGGACCATCGAGGGGCTGTCAGGATCCAGGGGGCCCTGCGGGAGAGCTTCCACGCTGAGGAGTGCTAACAGTCTCCCCGGTCTGCCCCACCGGGGGCTTGTGCCCCATTCCCCCCTCTCGTCCTTCCACTTACCCTTCCCTAGCCCCCCTTCCTGATGTCAAATAAAAGACACGTATTTTCAAAAATAACAACTCTCTTTATTGAACAAAACTGAGGAGGGGGAAAGAAACTGTGGGGAGACAGGGGAAAAGGAGGCAGGAGAGGACAGGAGAGAGGGGAGGGAGAAAACTGGAAGGAGGGAACTGGAAGGGGGAAGCAAGGGGAAGAAGGGGGAGGGGAAGCTCAGGGATCAGGGGTGGGGGTCTCACTGGGCCAACCGCCTCCCAGCATGGCGAGGGAGGGGGCCTCGGCATCCCCGGGGTGATGGGGAGGAGGGTGCAGAGGTTGAGGTGGGGGGGTGTGGATATTGAGGAGGAGGGTGTAGAGGTTGAGGAGGAAGAGGTGGGAGGGGGGCAGTAGTTGGGGGGGCAGCAGGTGCAGGACCGGCACGGGGCACCATGCTCTGCAGCAGGACCTGCAGGTTAGCATTTCTGGCTGGGTCCTCTGCAAGCTGCTCCTGGTGGAGCTTCAGGTCGTTCAGCATCCAGGCCTGGACGGTGCGGTGCAGGGCTCACAGGGCCCCCAGGTGCTGGTCCCAGTACTCCTGCCGTGTGGTGGTGGTCCAGAGCAGGCTGCAGGTGCGGGAGCATGTCCCGGGCGGAGTGGTATGAGCAGCTGGTGCAGCTGTAGAGAAAGAAAAGAAGTGGTCAGTTCTCCCTGGGGACACAGTGGATGATGTGACCGTGCCCTGCACCGTCAGAGCCGCTGTGCTTGCACAGAGGCCATGGTCAGGATGTCTGGCTCTCCCCGGGACTGGGAGCTGCCCCAAGACGGCACCCAGGCCCCTGTGCCGTGTATAGTGTGGCCGGGGTGGGGGGAGATGTCCCCTGCTTCTGTGCAGAGGGGGCGTGTGAAGGGAGAGCGTCCTGCTGGGTCCCACCCCGGGGCTGGGAGCGTGTCAGGTCTCTTCACACACGCATGTGCCTATTGGGCCATGGCCCCTGGGTGTCATGCAGCTGGAGCCACCTGCCCAAGGGTGGCATGGCGCGTGCTTGCACGTGCACAGGTGGCTGTGTGATCCGTGGGGGGCATGGCCCACATGCGCCGTCCCTGATCTCCCCCCCGCCTGCCGTCCCCCCCGGGCAGGGGACAGTGCTAGCACTTACGTGGTATGGCCTCCCTGGACGACCCTGCCGACTGCGGTGCCGGAACAGCTGGTGGTGGCCCCTCCGGTGTGCCCGGGTCAGGGCCCTCCAGCCCCGGCTCGCTGCCTCCTGGGCTGGCGTGGACTGCCCCGCCCCCCACGAGTCGGTTGAGGGTGGGGAAATAGGGGCAGGTGGCAGCCCCTGCTGCGGCGCCGCCCCTGGTGGCCCTCGCGTACCCTGCTGCAGCTCTTTGACTTTCAGGCGCACCTGCTCCTGGGTGCGCCTGTTTCCCTTTCGGGCCAGGGTGGCCGCTATGTGGCCATAGATGGCCGCGTTCCTCTGCCTAGTGCAGAGATCATGGACGTTGGGGGCCTGCCCCAAACCTCAATGAGGTCCATGACCTCTGCACTAGTCTAGGAGGGCGCTCACCGTCTACGGCCCCTGGCTGGCCCGTGGGTGCTGGGGGACTGGGCCTGGGAGAGCTGGCTGGCACTGGCTGCCTGGCTCATCCTGGGGCCACTGGGTCAGGGGCAGAGACTGCTGGCAGGCCTGGCTCCGGTAAGTGCCATCTGGCAAGAGTCTACATCTTTAAGGGCCCCGGGGCCAGGGGAGAGGAGAGGAGTTTTCCTGGTTTGGCCCAGAGTGGCCACCAGGGGGAACAGGGAAGGGCTGGAGGCCCTGTAATTCAAAATAAGTGTCTACACAGCACTTATTTTGAGTTAGGGTACGTCTACACTACAGCGCTAGTTCGAACTAACTTAGTTTGAATTAGTTAATTCGAACTAAGCTAATTCGAACTAACGCGTCTAGAACTAAAAACTAGTTCAAATTAGCGTTTTGCTAATTCGAACTAGCAAGTCCACATTGAGTGGACTCTGAACAGGGCTTAAGGATGGCCGGAAGCAGTGCCGGCAGGGCATCTGAGGAGGACTTAGAGCATGGAGATGCTGTCTCAGGCTAGCCGCGGGCTGCGCTTAAAGGGTCCCGACCCCCACCCCAGACTCACAGTTCTAAGGGGTGCCCCGCTTGCAAAGAAGTTCTGGCTTGGATTGCCCGGAGTACCCACACTGGGCACATCACACCACTCGGCCATCAGCCCGGCTGTACTTGCCGCAGGCTGCCATCTGGGGAGAGGGGGTAATTGGGGGGCTGCAGGAGAGCTTCCACCCCCAGAAGCCCGCAGAGCCAGCCCAGTCCTCCCCATCGGGGGCTCGTACCCCATTCCTCCCTCACCTCCTCCCACTTACCCTTCCCTAGCCCCCCTTCTTATTGATGTACAAAATAAAGATAACGTTTCTTCCAACATTGACTCTGTCTTTATTGAACAAAACTGGGGGAGACTGGGAAAAGGAGGTGGGAGAGAGGAAGAGAAAGGCTGGGAGAAGGGAGGGCAACTAACACGATCAGGGGTTGGGAACAGGTCCCAAATGAAGAAAGGCTACAGAGACTGGGACTGTTCAGCTTAGAAAAGAGGAGACGGAGCGGGGACAGAATAGAGGTCTCTAAAAGCAGGGGTTGGGTGGAGAGGGTGCATTCAGAAAAGTTCTTCCTGAGTTCCCATAAAGAAGGACTAGAGGACACCAAAGGAAAGGAATGGGTAGCAGGCTTGAAACTAGTAAGAGAAAGTTGTTCTTCACAAAGCAAATAGTTAACCTGCAGAACTCCTTGCTGCAGGAGGCTGTGAAGGCTAGAACTAGAACAGAGTTGAAAGGGAAGTGAGATCAAGTCATGGAGGTGGGTCCATGGAGTGGTATTAGCCAGGGGGTAGGAGTGGTGTCCCTGCCCAAAGTTTGTGGAAGGCTGGAGAGGGATGGCACGAGACAAATGGCTTGGTCACTGTCTTCGGTCCATCCCCTCCAGGGTTCCTAGGGTTGGCCGCTGTCGGCAAACAGGCTACTGGGCTAGATGGACCTTTGGTCTGACCCAGGACAGCCATTGTAAGCTCAGGGCTCAGTGTCGGGGGTCTCAGTGGACCCCCTTGATTTTCATGCACACCTGCTCCTGGGTGGCCAGACTGGCAGCTCTCCTGCCCTAGACGGCCACTTTCCTGTGCCTAGTGCGGAGATCGTGGACGAGGTCCACGATGTCCGCACTAGCCCAGGAAGGTGCCCGCCTCTTGCGGTCCAGGGCAAGCTCCCGGGAGCCGCCAGCCTGGTCCCGGCAAGAGGGGGTGGGCTGGGGGACATCGGGTGGGTGGCTCTGTGCCGTGCCAGGTGCAGGGTCTGCTAGCTGGGTGCTGGCAGGCTTGCACCTGGCACGGGCACCGTAGCCAGCCCGTGCCCCTTTAAGGGGTCCGAGGCCGGGAGGGGGGCATAGAGTTTCCCTGGTGTTGGCCAGAGTGGCCACCAGGGAAACCTGGGGAGGGCTAGCCTCCCACTAGTTCGAACTAAAGGGCTACACTAGCTAGTTCGAACTAGGCGTTAGTCCTCGTAAAATGAGGTTTACCTAGTTCGAACTAAGCGCTCCGCTAGTTCGATTCAAATTCGAACTAGCGGAGCGCTAGTGTAGCACCTATTAAAGTTAGTTCGAACTAACGTCCGTTAGTTCGAACTAACTTTGTAGTGTAGACATACCCTGAGCTATTTCGAATTAGGCATTATTCCCCATAGAATGAGGTTTACCAAGTTCAAATTAAGCAGTTTGTATGTATAGATGCTATGAAAATTAATTCGAACTAACGGCCATTAGTTCGAATTAACTTTGTAGTGTAGACATATCCTCACTGGCAGAGAGAAAATTGATCCTCGTTAGTATACCCAGGTGATCTTTCTATCTGGTTCCGCTCAAACTTCGGTTCCTTAGCACCCCATCGTTTGTCTGTGAAAGCCTTATACTTTGCTTGCTTCTGTTCAACTGTTTTTCTCATAGCATCCTCATTTGGTGCATCAGGCCTTGCCTTTAATAATTCAGCAATGTTCAATTTAGTATTCATCTGTTTTCCATGCAGTAACTCTGCAGGTGATCTTTGCGTTGTGGCACGTCGTGTGGCCCTGTAAGCTTGCAAGAAATCAGTAGTGAAGGTTACCCATGAGCGCCCTTCCAGTTTAGCTGTTTGCAAACTCTCTTTCAAACTTCTGTTAAACCTTTTGATTTCCTCATTGGCTTGAGGGTAATACAGGGACGATCTTCTATGTAAAATGTTTCTCTCTGCTAGAAAAGTTTCAAATTCCATGGAAATAAATTGACTACCGTTATCTGAAACCAGTTCTTTGGGGTTACCTTCCCTGCTAAAAACTGTAGAGAGGAACTTAATTACTGTAGCAGAAGAAACTTGCGATGTAAACGCTACCTCAGGCCATTTACTGAAATAGTCTATTAAAGTGATGGCATAATGACAGTCAATGAGAGAAGTTTCAAAGGGTCATACGATGTCAATCACAACTTTTTCCCATGCAGAATCAGGAAGAGGAACAGGCTGTAATGGTGGGGTACGTGTCACTGCTGTCTTATCATGCATTTGGCAAGTGACAGAGGATTTTAGGATTGCTTCAGTTTGGGAGTCCATCCCTGGCCACCAATACAGATCTCGTAGTCGGTGTTTCGTTCTGACAATACCTTGATGAGTATCGTGTGCCAGGTGTATGAGTTTTGGCTGTAATTCTTCTGGCACAAGTAGCCAGTGTGTACCTCGTAGCACACAGCCATCAAGCAAAGAAAGTTCATCCCGAATTCTAAGATAAGGCAGCAAAACTGGGTCAAGGCTTTTAGGGTTACTGGGCCATTTCTTTGTCAGAAATTCCTGTAGCTTTTGTTGAATTGGACATGCTGAACAAGCAGCTTGGAATTGCTCTCTTGTAACTGCAGTAAGAGTGCTTGTAATAAGCGCAACTGCTTCATCCTCATCCTCCGGTGGACCATCTGCTAAAGACAAAGGCAGGCAAGAAAGGCAATAAACTCCCACATTTTGGTTTCCAGGCTTATATTCCAGTTCATAATTGAAAGAGAGTAGTCTTGCCGACCCTGCTCTTCCCAGTCCTTTTGTGGTTAGCAATGTTGTCAAAGGGCTGTGGTCTGTGCACAACTTGAACGTGCGGCCCCACAAGTAAGTTCTCCATTTTTCACTAGCCCAGACACAGGCAAGTGCTTCTTTTTCAACTGTAGAATATTTTCTCTCAGCATCACTCAGTGTCCTTGAAGCAAATGCAACAGTCCTCTGTGTTGTCCTCATGAAGTTGTGTGAGGACAGCCCCAAGTCCATAATCACAAGCATCAGTAGTCACAATTGTGGGCAATGCAGGACTGAATAGTGCAAGTACTGGACTATGTACAATCAAGTTGTCCACACCAAGGTTGAACTTCTCCGTAGTAATTCTTGTAAGGGTTCAATGACAGAAGCATAATTGGGAATGAATTTTGCATACCAGGAGGTTGCACCCAAGAAGGAACGTAAGGTTTGCAAATCAGTTGGTGGAGGAGCATTTGAAATTGCTAGGATATGATCTGGATCAGGTTTTAGTCCAGCCGGTGAAATTGTATGCCCCAGAAAGGAGAGTTCTGTTTGTCTAAATTTGCATTTAGACATATTGAGCTTGAGGCCTGCCGTGCTGATGCAGTTTAGTACAGATTGCAGATTATTGTCATGATCCTCAGAAGTATTGCCAAACACGATACTATCATCCAGATAGCACTGAACTCCATGTTGATTCTTCAGAATCAATTACATCATTTTTGGAAGGCCCTTGGGGCAGATGCAAGACCGTATGGAACCTGTTTAAAACGAAATAGTCCCTCATGTTTAATAAATGCTGTGAGGTCTCTGCTATCTTCATGCAACATAACCTGGTGGTACGCGCTCTGCAAATCAAAAGTAGAAAACATCTTTGCTCCAGGGAGTTCTGCAAATACTTCTTCAATGTGAGGTATTCAATGTCAATCACAATAGCTTTATTTGGCTCGGGGTATGTCTACACTACCCCCTTTGTTCGAATTAGGGGGGTAATGTATGCATACCGAATTTGCCAATGAAGCCTGGGATTTGAATTTCCCGGGCTTCATTAGCATAAAGCCGGCGCCGCCATTTTTAAAAGCTGGCTAGTGCGAACCCCGTGCCGCGCGGCTACACGCGGTATGGGCTAGATAGTTCGGAATGGCTTGCTAGTCCGAACTATCTAGCCCGTGCCGCGCGGCTACACGGGGTTCGCACTAGCCGGCTTTTAAAAATGGCGGGCTTCATTAGCAAGTTCGGTATGCATACATTACCCCCCTAGTTCGAACTAGGGGGGTAGTGTAGACATACCCTCCCTGAAGTCCACACAAAGGCGAATATCTGTGTCACTACTATAGGTGAAATCCATTCCGAGGAGTCAATCTCTTCAATAATGTCTTTCTGAACAAGTTTTTTAAGTTCCTCTGAAATGGCTTCCCTGACTGAAAATGGTAAGCACCGTACCTTCTGTCGTACAGGCATCACACACTGTCGCATTTTAACTTTATGCACAAACCCATAAGCACAGCCAAGTTTCTCCCCAACCTGGTCTTGGGGCCCAGCTGAAACTGGTGTGTGTACTGCAAGAGTGCTTTGCTGAGAAAGATCCATTAACTACCCTGAGGTTTAAAGCAGCCAATAAATCTCTGCCAAGGATAGGAGTGCCTTTTTGGACAATGTAGAGCTCTGCATTTACACAGCAATCACCATCAAACCTAGTTTAAAGCTCTTCTCACTAGGCTAGCTAGTCTGTGCCCAAATACTCTTCCCCTTCCTCCAAAGGTGAACCTGTCCCTTTTATACCAATTTCTGGGGCCAACACCCCTGCTTCCCTCCAATTCGGTAATGTGACAAGGGGATCACCACACAGCAGTGTAAAGGGTTTGTTTATTCAGTTAAAACTGGGGCGGGAGGGGAACCTCACTCACACACTCAACCACACTGGCAGTCCCCGGCAGGATGATAAGGCGAGCAGAAGGCAGTTCATGTTGTTTGATCTTCCCAAGTTGGCTCCCAAGCAGGTCCACTGGCCAGGCGATCCGAGCGTAGGGCGTTCTGGGAGGCTCCGCTTGGTGGTCAACCCACTGTGTGTCTGTCCCTCTCTCCTTTTAGGATCAGCTACATGCAGCTTCTGTGTCTCTGGGCCTCAAAGCCCCTCCTATCGTATGAACAGCAACCTTCTCACCAGCACTTCAAGACAACTTTAGGGTCATCAGCTCCCACAGTCCCAGGCTGTAAGGCCGGAAGGCACAGCCCTGCTCCCCGAGTTTCACCTCCTGCACAACACAGGCCCTAGAAATTCCCCACAAGAATCCCTGTGTCACTGCCGGCCCCATGTGTCTTCACCTTTGGCTGGGTCCTATGGACGAGATCTGGCTCTTACAGGAGCGGATGGGTTCAGGAGATGGTTCTTATGTGTGACTCCTGGGCAGACTATTTCCCTGCCTTTCCGGAAGGACAGAAAAACCCCACTGGCTCCTTCTTTTTCTTCCAGGCTCCGTTGCCTCTTGCGAAGACTCACCTCAAGGGAGCACAGACACAGCCAGGTGCTCAGGGTGGTGGTCCAACCTGCAGCAGCCGAGACATGCTCCGGCCTCAGCCAGGAGGAGCAGGCCTTGCCAGAGGAGCCCAAGAAAACCAGTGGCTCCTGGAAGCTCTTATCTGGCCTGAAAAAACTCTGTGTCTGTGGCCAGTGTGGCAACTCCCTGGCAGAGGCTGAGGAGGAGACAACAGCTTCCTCGCCCACAAGATGGACACACTTCTCCCTGAAGAAGACCAGGAAGATGAAGAACTCAGTGGAGGACCAGGAAGAGCGAGAGGAGGAGAAGCTGCAGGAGAGCCCAGACAACAGCCAGGAAGATCTCACAGGTGAGTCTACAACCCGCCCGGTGACTGGGGAGCATGTGAGGGACACTCCCACCCGTCACTCTACAAGCCTGGAGCGTTAGGGCTTCTCATGGGGCAGCCATGGGCTCCTCAGACGCTGGAATCCAGCGAGTGCCTGATGCTCTGGCAGAGAGGGGCTGGCCCCCTTGCACACCCTCCCTCCCAGCTGTCTCCTGCACCCTCTCGCCTGGTCAGACCTCACCCAATCTCCCAGCCCGCTCCAGCACTCTACCTCCCACGCCCGCCCGCCTGCACCACTGTCCTTATCCCATGCCCTGGCAGCCACCTCCCACTCACTGAACCCCTCATTTTGGCCTCACCCAAAGCCTAGGGAGCACAAAATCTACTATCCCCGGTCAAAAGAGTTAATCTGCCCCATGGGAAGCCTTGACTCTTGCTCCTCTCTTCTCTCCCCTGCTCCCCTTGGGGCTGGAGCGGCAGAGGAGTGAAGTGTTGCAGTGGTGGCCACAGCAGTGGGGGATGTTTTATTGCTTTTGTTGTTTGGAGGGTTTTTCCCTCTCACTTTTTTCTGGTCCCCGACTGATTTTTCTGGGGATCAATGGCCCCCAACCCAGAGAAGTTTCCCCACCCCTGCCATAAATAAAGAGAATATTGAAGCCACTTGTTTTGGACATAAATTAATATTTTAGTTATATAAATTGATGTTTGGTGAACTAACATGATAAAGTTAAAGCTCCTGATTGGGTTACTTATTTTGATTTTCATTAATAAAGTCTCCTTTCTTACCGGTTATACACCCTCCAACCCTCCCCCCCCATATTATAGCTCCAGTCGTTTAATATGAATAATTGAGTATTTAAGGTTTTTAGAGCGAAGCGAAGGCATTTTGTTCCCCTGGGAGGGTGGCTGGTGATCCAGGGAAAGTTGTGCGTTGAGGGGGATGGGTCCAGGGTCAAAACCTTTGAGAACCAATTGCCCTGTGGGGAGTGCGGGACACCTGGTAAAATCGCTCAAATTCAAACGAGTTGAAGGAAATTAATAAAAATGATGCGGGTCCTTCCCCCTCCCCCCACCCCGTGTGCTGTAAAAACTGCCAGGCCCAGCGGGAGAAAGGGGGTCGTGGGGGCCTGGCTAAGGGGGTCCCCTCAGGTACAGGCGTAATCAGGGTGACCAGTGAGGGTGACACGGGGGCCACCAGCCACGTGACCTTTCCCCCAGCCTGTAAAAGGGACAGAACCGCCCTCTGCCCCAGGCCCCACCTCCTCCGTGACCTTGCCCTGCCCTTGCCCCACCGCTTTCTCCATCCGATGGGGCCTGGGAACTAGTGGGGCAGGGTCCGGGGCTGGCAGCAGGGCCATGGCCCCCCACACTCACTGGCAGCGGCATCCCCAGCTCGGGCCCTTGGCCTCCCTGCCCAGGGTGCTTGGGGGACATGTGCTTCTCTGGCCACCCCATGCGGCACTTGTCAGGGGCTGCAGGTTGGATCGTGAGGGGCTCAGAGAGCAGAAAAGGGATTCGCGCCCGCGCAGGGACGCGACTTCCAGGGAACCTTGCATGGGAGCTGAGGGGCAGCTCCAACCCCTGCACCAGCAGCAGCTGCTGGAGAGGAGGGAACAGCCAGGCTGCCTGCACCAGGGCACCAGACAGAGGAGAAGCCGCCCTGCCCTGCCCAGCTCTGGCTTCCCGGCTCCAAACTGCCAGGGGCAGGGAGAGAGGAGGGCGGGTCTGTCCCTGCGACTGCCCTGCACTTCCACTGACGTTCGGGGGCACCATCCCCAGGTCTGCCCAGGGGCTCAGGCGGCTTCTGCTGCACGGTGAGCACTGGGGATTCGGGATCCAGCCCTGCCAATCCCAGCTCCCATTTGGCTTCAGCCCCTCAACCTCTGCTTTGAGCCCCGAGGGGTTCCCAGGCCTTGGGACTTCAGCCCGTGCTGGGGATCGAGGCTTCAGCCTGGGGGTGCTGGGTATTGAGTGTGGACACCAGCAACTGAGCTTAGATAATGAACAAAACCATTACAAAGGAGCCAGAGGGTCACCCCATCCCACAGCTCAGCAGCTCACAGCTGGGAACTGGGCTGGGCTGGGCCATCACTTCCTGGGGGATTACAGGCGAAATGAGGCCTGTTCCCGTCACTGCCAGGAAGGGGGCGAGAGCGGGGAGAGCAGAACACGCCATGGGAGAGACGCTGCCCCTAGGTCAGAGGAAGCCCAGTGGGGAGAGCACCCAGCTCAGAGTCATGAGAGCGGCGCTCTCTGCTCGGCCCTGCAAGCACCTTGTGTGTGACCCTGGGCAAGTCACGTCAGGGCTCTGGGCCCAGTTCCCTTCCCTGTCGCCCAGGGGTACCACATTCAAACCAGTGTTTCCTTCTGCTCCAGGGATGCAGACGGAGCTCTCCGAGACGACGAGGAGCCAGGCAGAGCAGAGCGAAGAGGAGGAACCAGCCCCCCAGCCCATCCCATTAGAAAGGAGCAGCTCCCACACGACTATGGTAAAAACTTAAAAAACAACAGAGTCCGGTAGCACGTTATAGACTCACAAACCATGTAGATGGGATCATGGGCTTTCGGGGCACAGCCCACTTGTTCAGATGACCAGCGTGTGGGAAGTCCAGAGTGTGACGTAGTGGGGGTACTTGCTGGGCTGTGGTGACCCCTGCTGTCTGGAGCAAGACCCAGCAGGGAAAACCTCACTAGGCAGAGGTAATGCCAAACTTGTTGAGCCAGTGGCCAGACACCCCCCATGGAGAGGAACAAAGGAAGGTGGAATGCTGCCCTGGCTGGGGGGCAGGGCTGGAAGAGGGTTAGTGAGTTCCTCGCTGGAAGGCAGGGTATAAGGAGCTGGGGAGGGGGCTGGGACTCCCCTATCTCAAAGGGGGGGCACTGAGGCCTCTTAGCCCCAGTTCCTGTAACCAGATTACATCTGTGCTGCGCTGTGCTGGAGGAGCAATAAACCACCCTCAATTCCACTGGCTGGTGCAGTCTGTTTGTGCCATTTCGGGGTGCAGGAGACGGGGAACCCCCAACGCGCCGTCACACAGAGCCAAGAACAAATAAGGGACGGAGCGGAGGAAAAAAATTGAGGGGTAGGGGGAAGAGGACACTGGGTAGATAAGTCTCAAAGGGACAGCCGAGCCAGTCTGTAACAGGAAACACTTACAAATGAGGCTTGTGGCTGAGCCAGTGGAAAGCGTCCCCTGCAGGGCGTGTGACTATCTCCCGGAGCCGGTGTCTCAGAGGAGAATGACCTGCCCCCCTCCGGCCCAGGGACCGAAAGGAAACACTCACCCTTGTGACCAGCTCCCCTGAATAAAGCCTTGTAACACGGGGGATTTCTGGGGGCACCGCACCGAGGGGCCAGTCAGGGCACTTTGCTCAGAGACAGGGCTACTGAGAGCCCAGAACGGGGGGTTCTCCACTGCAAGGATCCAAACCAGCCCCAAACGGCACTTCTGTTCCCCACCCTGGCTAGCAAGAAGCCCTGCAAGCAACCCCGTTAGACACTCCTGCCCTCTGGGCCACCATCCGCAGCGCCCCTTCTGCAGCGTCGTATCTGCCAGGGCTCGTACTGCCAGCGTTCAGTGTCGTCTGGTCAGGGTTGTCCCGGGGCGCTCCTGACAGGTCCCCTTCTCCGTTGGTGATGACAAACTTTCGGCTGCGTGTGTGGGTGCCACGTAGACATGAGTTCCCAAACTGCGGGGGCCTGCCCTCCTGGGGGGGGTGAAGAAATTCCAGGGGGGGCACGAGGCGACCCAGCCCCCCATCAACCTCTGCCCCCATAAGTTTTTCTGCTATTGGGGGGACGCATGAGGGTTTCTCAAAAATCAAAAAGAGGGCGTGATGCTGAAAAGTTTGGGAACCACTAATCTAGAGCGGTAGACCCCGTGCACTTGGGTCAACACAGGAGATCTCCACGAGCCCCCAGAAACGACAGATGCAGGCAAGGTTTGCAATCAGCCCAGCAGGTTTATTGTCAAATGCGACGCCCTCACAGTTAGTAGCCCTCACGTCACTTCTTTATGTACCAGGCTGCCACCCTTAAAGGTATTAGGTTGACACCTCCAGATGAACCTACTAGACACAACCAATTACCTTGTACCTGGTGGTTTGATCCAAACATCCCTATCCATAGTGCTGTCATCCCGACCCTGTGCTGAACCTGGGTCGGTAAGTCCGTTGTCTATGGGGAGTGTGCTGGGACCGAGCTGTTTCTGCAGGGAAATGTTCTGTTACCATCCTCCCGGAATGTTTGCGTGCATGGCCTGTGCCTCGGACCTCTGCAATGTCGGCAGCCCTGTCCTTCCCAAGCTTCTGTCTGCAGGACCTGCCTTTTGCTCACTGCTTAGCTTTGCTTTATGTTAGCAAAGCATTGACGGTTGCTCAGGTCTTAGGCCTCACACTAGGCCTCCACGGTCAGGCCCTTTTGTTACTACATACAGGTGAGAGGTTATGAAAACAAATCCCATCAAATCCAAACAGGTTCCTCTGATCCTTAAGAGCCAGTCACCCGCCCAGGTCAACTGAAACCTCAGAGCTTACCGAAAAGAGCTTGGGGTACGTCTACACTACAACGTTAATTCGAACTAACGCGTCTAGAACTAAAAACTAGTTCGAATTAGCGTTTTGCTAATTCGAACTAGCAAGTCCACATTGAGTGGACCCTGAACAGGGCTTAAGGATGGCCGGAAGCAGTGCCGGCAGGGCATCAGAGGAGGACTTAGAGCATGGAGATGCTGTCTCAGGCTAGCCGAGGGCTGCGCTTAAAGGGTCCCGACCCCCACCCCGGACAGACTGTTCTAATGGGTGCCCCGCTTGCAAAGCAGTCCTGGCTTGGATTGCCCGGAGTACCCACACTGGGCACATCACACCACTCGGCCATCAGCCCGGCTGCACTTGCCGCAGGCTGCCATCTGGGGAGAGGGGGCAATTGGGGGGCTGCAGGAGAGCTTCCACCCCCAGAAGCCCGCAGAGCCAGCCCAGTCCTCCCTATCAGGGGCGCGTACCCCATTCCTTCCTCACCTCCTTCCACTTACCCTGCCCTAGCCCCCCCTCTTATTGATGTACAAAATAAAGATACCGTTTCTTCCAACATTGACTCTGTCTTTATTGAACAAAACTGGGGGAGACTGGGAAAAGGAGGTGGGAGAGGGGAAGAGAAAGGCTGGGAGAGGGGAGGGCAACTAACATGATCAGGGGTTGGGAACAGGTCCCAGATGAAGAGAGGCTACAGAGACTGGGACTGTTCAGCTTAGAAAAGAGGAGACGGAGCGGGGACAGGCTAGAGGTCTCTAAAAGCAGGGGTTGGGTGGAGAGGGTGCATTCAGAAAAGTTCTTCCTGAGTTCCCATAATAGAAGGACTAGAGGACACCAAAGGAAAGGAATGGGTAGCAGGCTTGAAACTAGTAAGAGAGAGTTGTTGTTGTTGACAAAGCAAATAGTTAACCTGTGGAACTCCTTGCTGCAGGAGGTTCTGAAGGCTAGAACTGGGACAGAGTTTAAAGGGAAGTGAGATCAAGTCATGGAGGTTGGGTCCATGGAGTAGTCTTTGGCAGGGGGTAGGAGTGGTGTCCCTGCCCAAAGTTTGTGGAAGGCTGGAGAGGGATGGCACGAGACAAATGGCTTGGTCACTGTCTTCTGTCCATCCCCTCCAGGATCCCTAGGGTTGGCCGCTGTCGGCAGACAGGCTACTGGGCTAGATGGACCTTTGGTCTGACCCAGGACGGCCATTGTAAGCTCAGGGCTCAGGGTCGGGGGTCTCAGTGGACCCCCTTGATTTTCATGCACACCTGCTTCTGGGTGGCCAGGCTGGCAGCTCTCCTGCCCTAGACGGCCACTTTCCTGTGCCTAGTGCGGAGATCGTGGACGAGGTCCACGATGTCCGCACTAGCCCAGGAAGGTACCCGCCTCTTGCGGTCCAGGGCAAGCTCCCGGGAGCCGCCAGCCTGGTCCCGGGAAGAGGGGGTGGGCTGGGGGACATCGGGTGGGTGGCTCTGTGCCGTGCCAGGTGCAGGGTCTGCTGGCTGGGTGCTGGCAGGCTTGCACCTGGCACGGGCACCGTAGCCAGCCTGTGCCCCTTCAAGGGGTCCGGGGCCGGGAGGGGGGCACAGAGTTTCCCTGGTGTTGGCCAGAGTGGCCACCAGGGAAACCTGGGGAGAGCTAGCCTCCCACTAGTTCGAATTAAGGGGCTACACACCCCTTAATTCGAACTAGTAAGTTCGAACTAGGCTTAATCCTCGTAAAATGAGGTTTTCCTAGTTCGAACTAAGCGCTCCGCTAGTTCGATTCAAATTGGAACTAGCGGAGCGCTAGTGTAGCGGCTATGAATGTTAGTTCGAACTAACGTCCGTTAGTTCGAACTAACATTGTAGATTAGACATACCCTCACAGTGCCCATCCCATAGAATTGAAAATATGAAGGTTTATTAATTAAAGAAAGAAAAAAAAGTTTGAGCCTAATATTGTTAAAGGACTCAAATTACATTCACCGACTGCAAAGCTCTTTGTGCCGGCGTGTAGGAGATGAAATGAACGGCTGTTTTAGGGCAAGTTTCAGGAATACGTCCTCTCCTAGGCTGGATGTATTTCTGAAGCGCCCTCTGCCTTCCCCACCCGGCAGCGTGTGGCGCTACCACCGAACTGGCAGGAATCACGGGCAGGACAGGAAGTAGTTGAGACTGAAGGAGCGAGTCTCCCTGCCGACGACTCTTGGGCCACTTTAGGCTTCAGTTTGTGGCCGAGATCCTTCATAGTGGATTTGCCATAGTGAAGACAGGAATGAAGACAAAAATGGTGGACCGGGCCGGGTCTGGTCACCACTGAGAGCGTCGGCTGAGGGCAAATTGCTCAGAACAAGTGCAAATTAGTCGAAACAATAGTTAAGAATAAAATTGTGAGGCATGTAGAAGAACATAATTTGTTGGACAAAAGTCAACGTGGCTTTCTGTAAAGGGAAATCCTGTCTTACTAATCTATTAGAGTTCTTTGAAGGGGTTAACAAACATGCAGACAAGGGGGATCCAGTAGATATAGTATACTTAGATTTTCAGAAAGCCTTTGACAAGGTCCCTCACCAAAGGCTCTTGTATAAATTACAAGGCCATGGGATAAGAGGGAAGGTCCTTTCTTGGATTGAGAACTGGTTAAAAGTCAGGAAACAAAGGGTAGGAATAAATGGTATTTTTTCAGAATGGAGAAGGGTAACTAGTGGTGTCCCCCAAGGGTCAATCCTGGGACCAATCCCTTTCAATTTATTCATAAATGATCTGGAGAAAGGGGTAAGCAGTGAGGTAGACTCATAGACTTTAAGGTCAGAAGGGACCATTATGATCATCTAGTCTGACCCCCTGCACAGTGCAGGCCACAGAATCTCGCCCACCCCTCCCAGAATAATCCTCTCACCTATGTCTCAGATATTGAAGCCTTCAAATACTTTGAAGGCCCCAACATGCAGAGAGTCCTTCAGCTGTGATCTGTACCCCATGCTACAGAGGAAGGCGAAAAACCTCCAGGGCCTCTGCCAATCTACCCTGGAGGAAAATTCCTTCCTGACCCCAAATATGGCGATCAGCTAAACCCTGAGCATGTGGGCAAGACTCACCAGCCAGACACCCAGAAAGTTCCCTATAGCAATTCCTATCATCCCTCCATTGACCTATTTCCAACTGATAATGAATGGTCAATTAGTTACCAAGATCATGTTATTTCATCCAACCATCCCCTTATCATAGAATCATAGAACTGGAAGAGACCTCAGAAGGTCGTCAAGTCCAGCCCCCCGCTCTAGGCAGGACCAATCCCATCTAAATCAACCCGGCCAGGGCTTTGTCAAGCCGAGACTTAAACACCTCTAGGGATGGAGACTCCACTACTTCCCTAGGTAACCCATTCCAATGCTTCACTACCCTCCTAGTAAAATAGTTTTTCCTAATATCCAATCTGGACCTCTCCCACCACAACTTGAGACCATTGCTCCTTGTTCTGCCAGCTGTCACTACTGAGAACAGCCTCTCTCCATCCTCTTTGGAACCCCCCTTCAGGAAGTTGAAGGCTGCTATCAAGTCCCCCCTCACTCTTCGCTTCTGCAGACTAAACAGACCCAAGTCCCTCAGCCTCTCCTCGTAGGTCATATGCTCCAGACCCCTAATCATTTTGGTTGCCCTCCGCTGGACCCTCTCCAAGGTAGTAAGGTTGATGGATGATACAAAAATAACCCCAACTATAGGTACAGTATAATGGGGGCTAATTTGGCTATGACAAATCAGGAAAGAGATCTTGGAGTTATCGTGGACAGTTCTCTGAAAACTTCCACACAGTGTGCAGCGGCGGTCAAAAAGGCAAATAGGATGCTAGGAATTATTAAGAAAGGGATAGAAAATAAGACACAGAATATCTTACTGTCCCTGTATAAAACTACGGTACACCCACATCTTGAGTACTGTGTATAGATGTGGTCTCCTTATCTCAAAAAAAGATATTTTAACCTTGGAAAGGGTTCAGAAAAAGGCAACTAAAATGATTAGGGGTTTGGAACAGGTCCCATATGAGGAGAGGTTAAAGCGACTGGGACTTTTCAGTTTGGAAAAGAGGAGACTGAGGGAGGAAATGATAGAGGTATATAAAATGATGAGTGGTGTGGAGAGGGCCGATAAAGGAAAGTTATTTATTAGTTCCCATAATAGAAGAACTAGAGAACACCAAATGAAATTAATGGGTAGCAGGTTTAAAATTAATAAAAGAAAGTTCTTCACACAGCACGTAGTCAACCTGTGGAACTCCTTGCCAGAGGAGGCTGTGAACGCTAGGACTATAACAGAGTTTAAAGAGAAGCTAGATAATTTCATGGAGGTTAGGTCCATAAAAGGCTATTAGCCAGGGGATAGAATTAGTGTCCCTGGCCTCTATTTGTCAGAGGCTGGAGAAGGATGGCATGAGACAAATCGCTTGATCATTATCTTCAGTCCACCCTCTCTCTGGGGCACCTGGTGCTGGCCACTGTTGGCAGACAGGATACCGGGCTAGATGGACCTTTGGTCTGACCCAGTACGGCCGTTCTTATGTTCTTATATGTTCTTATGTCCTTTACAGCCCCAGACCGGACACCTTCCCAAACAGGTCACAAACCAGTCAGACCGCGCAAAACCCCTCAGACACCACAGTTCCCTCTGTGCCCCAATCAGCCCTGGGCCTAACACACAGGTGAGGGGATCTAGAACCCAATCCCACCTACCCCGAATGGGTCTTTCCGGTCCCAAAGAACCAGCCACAAATCCCTGGTCACTTAGGGGAGAAACCTGCCTAGGACAAGGGGCTCTATGGAGGGGGATGCAGGGAATGGAGGAAGTGGGGTGGCCCTTGGGGTCACTTCCCCGGCTGAGAGGCTCCCATCTCTCCTCAGGCAGAGGGGACCAGGGAAGGGCTGAGAGATGGGAGAACCCTCGGCACTGGGTGAGGCTGCTCCACAAAAGGTCTCAGGTGGCTCCTCTGTGCTCACTAGGCCCTGCCAGCCCCCAGGGAGCGAGTGTCCCAGGGCAGCTGCCCAGTGGAAATGCTCAGTCCCAACAGGCTCTGTCCCTGTTCATTGCAGACCCTCGGGGAGCCGCCTGCCTCAGCCCAGCCCACAGCCCTGCTGCTGGAAGCCTTGAAGGCTCTGACGTCCCCCGCCCTGGAGAGTTTTCAGGCGGCAGAGGAGGCGCCGAGAGCTACCATGTCCCAGCACAGCGCGCGCATGGAGCGAGTAAGAGACGCCCGGCGAGGGGCAGGGCGTGTGGAGAGAGGGGCTGGGAGAACTGGCTCTGAGGAAACCGGCCCTGGGGCACAGGGTCAGGGTGCGGGGCAGGTTGGCTCAGCCCCTTTCTAGGAGGCTCTGAGCATCAGTCGCTCGCCTGCTCGAATAAGCCCCATCGCCCGCCAGGGAGGCAGGAATTCGACCCGCGAGACACCCGGGAACTGGAGCCCAGAGCGGCTTGTTGACTTCCCAAGGCTGCGCTGGGGGCAGCGGCAGGGCCAGCAAATGACCCCGGGAGAAGGCCTTGTCCAGGGCCCCTAGAACCAACCTGCCTCGTGGGGCGTGCGGCCGCGTTGCTGCAGTTCGCTCTGCTGGGAATTCTCAGCCAGGCAGAGCCCTGGGCCCTTCGCCAGGCAGGTCTCTTGGGGAAAAGACTCAGGGGTCACGTTCCCGACAGGCCTCTCAACGGGGCCTTTTCTCCCTCGGCCCCACGCCAGTGACGATCCCGCCCTTCCCCCAGCGCCGTCTGCCGGGGGGGCGGCCTGGCAGGAGGCCGCTCTCGATCAATCCCCCTTCAGCTGTGTGGCTCCCTCCAGATTGGATACGTCGTGGGAAAGATTTTCAGCTGGCTGCGCGACGTCGGGGATCCCAGAGCCAGAGGAGCCGCGCTGGGGACCATCGCCCTGCTGGCTCGCGCCCACCCCCGGGACGTGGTTCCCGCCTGCGTGGCCCACGCGCTGCCATGGGACAGGTAGGGAGAGTCTGTTACCACCTCAGTCCCTGATTTCCCTTCTCCCCCTCCTGCCAGGGCAGAGCGCAGGAAGGGCCTGGCCGGAGACAGGGATGGATCCAGCTCCCTGCTGGGCACAGGGCTGCCCCGGCCTCCTAAGAGAAGATGCCCAGGCCCAGCTCCCGAGGGGACGGCTGCTAAGGGAAGGGAATAAATGCAGAGCTTGTGGAAGGAACTCTCCTGCCTCAGCTTCCCTGACCCCCAGGGTCTCTTTTGAGAGCCCCTTTCCCACCCCCTTCCCAGCCTCTCCCTGGGGAGGCAGGAGGGGGCCAAGCAGGGAGGCTCTGATTTTGGTTTCTGACCTTGCAGAGGTGCCAGGGAGCTGTGGAAGGCCGTGGGGGAAGAACCACAGCTCCCCCGGCAGGTGCTGCAGCAGCTGCTGGACGCGCTCCGGAAGAGCCACCGGGAGGAGAGGAGCCGCAGCGTGTCTCTGGCTGTAAGTGACACTGGAGCTGTCCCGTAGGGAACTCACCACTACAGGGAGGATGCTGCATCTGTGGGGGGGAAGGGGGCTTCAACCCCTCTTAGTGTCAGGCCACGGCCCCACTGCACACTGGGCACACAGCCGTGTCACGGGGAGAGCCCCCCTGCTCCCCTCCGGAGGGGGTGTCCGGCCTCTGAGGCCCCTCACTTCGTGGTCAACCCCGCATGCACCACGATGCTCCAAGTCAGCACTGCAGCTCCCTTCACACAGGGCAGTGCGGCCTAGCAGCCGGAGGCAATAACTCCTAGTGGGATTGGTGCGGAGGGGTAGGGGACCCAGGGCGCCCGCTCCACCGGGTCCCAGTCCAGCGCCCTGTCAGCATTGGAGGGGGCACCACTAGTTCTGGGGGAATCAAGTAGAAACTCGCCGAGAACCTGGGGTTCAACTCCCCGCCTGAGCTGCTTTCTGCCAGCTCCTCTCTTGTTGTCTGCGCCGTCTCTTTCCTCCAAACTGGGGCATCTGCTGCGGTTCCCTGCTGACTGGCGATGGCGTCTGGGTGCCCCTGCGCTGCTCCTCAGGAGCCCCACCAGCACCTCCGTCCCCGTCCGTCAGCCCTGACTGAGCTCGCCACCGGCCTTTCTAGCCACCTCCAGCTGGCGCCTGCCCAGCAGGCCTGTGGGGTAGGACTGTCTCAGCCAGGTAGCCAGGCTGCACCTCTGCAGCTCTAGTGCAGAGATGGGACACTCCGTGTCAGGGGCTGATCCCCAATCTGAGTGCAGAATTTGGAGGCCGGAAGGAAAAAGTTGTCTCTACAGGCTCTGCTTCCAGAACTCCCCAGGGTCAAAGATTTACTAACTGACAGAGACACAGACAGAGCTGCTGACCTTTCAGGACACAAGAAGCAAATATTGACCTAAAAAAAGTGATTTTTTTTACCAAAGAAAAGCTACACTGGATAACACAGACGTGGTTGCGCGCTGTGACAGAGCAAGTAAGGAAAACAAATGAAAACACAGAGAAAATCTCTAGGAACAGTTTTCAGAGGGGAAGCAGAGATTCACACAGAGCCATTCAAACCGAAACGAAAAATAAAGAAAAATACCCAAGTTTTTCTGAAATAAGAACAGTTGGAGGGTGAGTTTGTAAGAAGCTCGAGTGTGTGAGAACGACCGATGTGCTTCTCGTTATTTGCAATTCACTTTGCTCTGCCCTTTCTCACCTGCAACCACTTAGATCCCATGGCGTGTACTTAATAAACTCACTTGTATTTACTAGCAAGCGTTGTGTGAACAATTGTGACCTGGGGAGCAATCAGTGTGTCCATCCTCCTTTCACTGTTAAAGGGGGCTCACGGGAACAATTTATTTGGGGGTTGGGTTCCCAGAAGCTGTGCCTGAAACTGCACTCTCCTCAGACCCGCAGGGATTCAGTGTCTGTATTGCTCTTGGGTGGGTGGGAGGGAGGGCTCCTGTGCCCTGGCTGGGCGAGACCAGGAGATCTGGCCCAGAGGACGGGGTGGTGAGAAACCCCATAGAGCCAGGAGAAAAGTGTCAGTGGCTTTGCCAGCACTCTGGGAAGCACCCCAAGGAGTCCTCTGTCATAGAGGGATAAGGGATCTTTCGGAAAAGCCTTTATTTTCCACAAGATCAGCATCTAGACTGGTGCTTTTTTCCGACAAAGCTCCGTGCGGAAAAAAAGCGGCAGCCATTTTTATGCTAATGAAACGGGGGAGAGTTAAATCCCCACTTCATTAGCAATTGCGATACGTCTAATTTGCATCCCTTTTACGAGAAAGGGATGTAGTCTAGACGTAGCCAAACTGTCTCCCTACTGAGGACTACATGGTGGCAAAGGAGCCAGGGAAGCCAGACCCGAAGCCGGAGCATCCGAGAGAGTGACACAAGCAGCACGGCCGGGGTTCCTACAACTGGGTCACGAGGATCGGAACTGACCCGACAGAAGTTCCCATTGACCCAGGTCAAGTAGTTTGGGATCTTGGGGGGATTTCGTGGAAGAGCAAAGGAGCGATCCAACCTTCGGAAGGCCTGGGAGCAAGTGACAGGCACGAGCCAGACAGATGGTCAACCCCAGAGCCGGACCCAGGGATCCCGGTTTCAGATCAGCAAGGACCTTCTTCGTGAGCATTAGCCCAGAACGCACAAGCAGCCCAGTACGACGGGGGAGCGAAAACGAGGACCTGAAACCCGGGATGTGATGGAAAGCCAGTCGCTGGGAGCAACGTGGGGTCTGCACCGACACCGCTTCGACCTCCCGGCATCGCCCCGGCTCCCTGCTGCTTGTGGCGCTGGAGTTACTCAGGCGGCAGAGGGGCAGTGATGCCCCCCCGGTCACGTCTGGCAAGCTGACGGGCGGGGCTAGGCCATGACGACAGAGAACGGGAAATAACGTCACCGGACTCTTCCGCCCTTTCCAGGAGGTTCCCATCTGCGTCCATTCTAGGACCAGGAGACGGTTCAGGGGCCATCACATCTCTCTTCCCCCCAGAGGATCTCACCCTCTTTCCTCATAAGCCGCAAGGACATGGAAAATGGAAGCAGGATGACAGCCAAAGCCCTGGGAGCGGATGGGCAGGTGGGGACAGCTCAGTGACATTTCTGTCTCCTGTCTCCAGGTGATGGACACGCTGTATGAGATCCTTTTCGTCTGGGGATACCGAGAAGCCATCCTGGAAATGTTTCCCCAGCTCCTCCTCGTCTGCGTCAGGCAGGTGCAGTACGTGCTGGACCTGTGCCTGCCAGGGACTTGGAGGGCCCAGAAGACATCCAGCCCGGAGGGATCCAGCCGCCTCAGCCCCTTGAGGTAACGGCGGAAAGGAAGGGGAAGGACAGATTTGTTCTGCTCAGCCCCTGTGGGACCTGCCTGGCCCTCTGCTGTGCGCGTCCCTACAGCCCAGGGGCAGTTCTGGGCAGGTCTGTGTGGAGGGAGCGGTGCTGGGCGCCCGTGTGCGTGTGAGCCACACTTGCTCCTCTGACTCCGACCACAGGCCAGGGGCCACGTCGGCACGTCCCCATGTGCTCCCGGCCGAGGGGTCAGGGCTTTTCTCCGTGCCTGTTGAGCCCGCTGGGCCTCTGTCCCACAAGACCCCACCCCAGGACAGCGTGGCCAGAGCACACACAAAGTGCACAAGACCAGCGGGGGGGCCGTGTCACAGGCAGGCAGGACGAGGAGGGGCCCGTGACGCTGATTCCACGGGGACAACCAGGGAACCACCTGGCTAGAAACTCGATGAGTCTGTGGCATGGCCAGGGCCCGTTGGGCAGGGCCGTGCCCTCACACAGTGTTGGGTCCATCCCGGGGGAGGCCGGCTGCTGCTGACCACGCCGGGTGTCCCAGGCCTTCTGCGGTTTGTGCTGCGTGGGGCTGGGGTCGAGTTCTGACACCCAGACTTTTTATTGCCTCTAGCACCTCCCTGGAGGCCGTGAAGACCCTTTTCTCCATGCCCAGATACTGGAAGGAATTTGCCAGTATCCAGTTGCAGCAGGGCTGGGACATGATGGCCTCCCGCCAGCGCTTCTCCCAAGGGGTGGGCTTGATCGCAAGGTAGAGTCTGGGCAATGGGAGCTCAGTGGGAGACCCTCCTCTGCCCCCGCCAGCCCTCTCAGCCCCGCCATGGGAGAGCGACGCTCTCTCCCCTTGGTAACTCAGGGCATTTTCTCTGTCCTGTTCCAGGGCCATGGTGGAGCACCAGACCCCACAGCTCCCTGCAGTGCTCAGAGAGGCCATCGCCGTCATGCAGAGTCAGGAGGAGCAGCCCCAGAGAAATATCGCCCTGACTTTCTGCACCGAGGTGAGATTCCGGAGCCGCCAGGCACATGTGGGCTTGTGCAGAGCAGCTCAGTCCCGTCCCAGGCAGGCAGGCAGGCACCGGGGCCCATCGCCAGCAGCTCGGCAACGCCAAAGCCAGCCGGCTCCTCTGCCCACGTGGATCCTACTGGGGCCGGGCAGAGTGGTGGAGGGCAGGGTGAGATTGCTCCTGGCTGGATGTGCCTCCGTGGGACCATGTGACAAGAGAAGATGTTTCTCCAGTGCCCTGAGGCCGGGCCTCTCTCCTCGCCTTTGCCTGGGGTTTCATTTTCTTCTGCCATGGCTCGCTCCAGGACACGCTGCGATGCCCAGAGATTCCCCTTTCCCTGGGCTTCCTTAGGGGCTTGTGCATTAGTCGCCCCTCTGGGAATGGACCATCTCAAACACCAGCCGCTGGCTCCTTACCCCCAGGGATTTTGTGTGGCAGGAAGTGACCAGCTGGCAAAGATGCTGGCGCACGAACAGACCGAGAGGCAGATTTCTGCTCCTGCAGCTGATGTTGATTTTCTCTTTCCAGTTTCTCCGGAGTCCTTCCATCCTCACCACAGTCACCAGATCGGAGCTCCAGGAACAGCTGATGGAATGGACCAAAGATCCCAATCCGGAGATACGGAGGCTCTGTCTGCAGGGCCTGGGAAGTATCATCTTCCAGCCAGAGAAGGTGAGGGGCAGGCTTGCCCAGGTGAGACGTTGCTGCCCTGGGAGATAACAGACACATCACTGTTGCAACCCCTGTTCTATGCCGTTACTGAGCAAGCCAGGCGTGAGGTGTCCCTGCTCCCTGGTGCGGGCAGAGCATGGTCGGTGGAGGCAGTGGGGGAGGGGAAGGAGACTCAGGGTGTCGCTCAGGGGAATGGGGGTAGAGTGTCGGCTGACAACAAGCCCAAGCTCGGCAAGGACAGACGAGTCGGGGGCGAGGTCAGAGCTCGGGGGGCGGGGCCAGGGGTGCAAAGCACCTGCCAGAGCGGCAGGAGAACGACTTTCTCCCCCGCTGGGGGCTGGCCGATGGGGGGATGGTCCAGCCCCTGCCCAGGCTCTGTCCCAGGCCAGGCGTGAGCTGCCTTCTGCCTTCCTGCAGGGGCAGTTGTTACGGGCCCAGCTGCCAGGGACCATCGCCATGTTCTGCGCCAGGAACGCATGGACTGTCCTGGAGGCCCTGAAGGACGCGGCAGACGCCAGCTACCTGCTGGCCGGGGAGGGGCTTGGCTCCATCTCCCAGGACATGGCAGTCAGCCTGCGCCCGCTCATTGACCACGTAAGGCCGGGACCCCGGAGAAGCACATTCCCCCTCCCCTGATGTCCTGCTATGACCCTGCCCAGCCCCTCCCTGCCCCCCAGGCCAGCCACACAGCACCCAAGGGGGCCCCTGCCAAGGGTGGGGAGTCTCCTATTCAGCCCCCTCCCTGGCAGAGCCCTTCTGGGAAATGGGGGCGCCAAGCTCCCAGCCCTGCTGCAGCCTCCCCTCCCACCCTCCTGTGCCCAGCCCCTCCCCGAGCCCCAAGGAGGCAGGCGGGAGCCTCAGGTCCCAGCGCCCCGGGAGGGGAGGCCAGAGCAGCCTCTGTGGCCGGGGACCTGGGCCTTCCCTCAGCCCCCTCAGGCCTTGCTGGGGCAGGAAGCAGGGAAGGGGCAATGGGAGGGGAGGGGAAGGGAGGGGAGGGGAGGGATGGGGAAGAGGGACGGGGACGGAGGGACCCGGGAAGTGCAGCAGGAATGAGGTGAGGATGGAGATTCCTCGTAACTTGCCCCTTTCCACCCTTCACCCCCCCCATGCTCAGTGGCTCCCCTGCCTGGCACTGCACAGGGGTGGGCTGGGTCTCTCCAGGCTGGGCGGACGGGGGAGAAGAACATGGAGAGATTGGCCCCTCTCTGGACTCCAGGCGGCTGGGGGGCTGGGTGCAGGAAGCTCTCCACACACATTGCACCATGGACCTCTGGGTCTCAGCCCTGGCCAGCGCACAGTGTCTGTGGGGCTGCCTGGTGGTTGCGGCTTCCGCGGGCCAGGGCGGGTCCCGGTCGGGGTGCTGGAGCCGTGTGCGATTTGCGGCTGTCAGGCCCCTGACCCTGGGACACGGCCTGGCTCTCACGGGCTTCCCCGCCCCGCGTGTCCTTACCAGGAGAGGGGCAATGTCCGCTCAGCCGCCATCTCACTGCTGGGCACCATGCTGGGCGGGGTGAAGGGCCCGGACAGACCCCGCGTGCGGCAGGAACTCACCCGCTGCCTGCTCCCGCTGCTGCTCCACCTGGCAGACGAGGAGCAGAGAGTGATCCTGGTAAGTGCCCCCTCGGTATGTCCCGGAGAGCAAAGCAACAGAGTCCCCCGGGCCCCACCCCTCTCCAGAGCCCCTGCCCAGCCAGGGCCATTGGGGACGTGCAGGGAGGCCTGAGGGGGCCCCTTGGCTCTGACTCTCTGGGATCCCGGAGCCCCGGCGCTGCCATGTCTGCGCAGAAGGGCCGAGCTGTGGAGATCCCGTCTGGCTCTCGCCAGCCAATGCTCAGCCCCCCCCCGAGCAGCGTCCCCTGCAGAACAAGGGGCAGGAGGCTCCCCAGGCAGGGAGAGCAGGAGCCCAAGGGGCAGGGAGGAGGGGACGCGCCCCAGACGCTCTCTCTCTCAGCGAGGCCCCTCTCGCTCTCCCCTCATGCTGCAGAGCTGCAAAGCGACGCTCTTCCGCTGCGCTGTGTTCCTCGGCTGGGCCCATCTCAAGAGTCTCTTCTGCAGCCTGGCCTGGGATGGCTCCTCGCGGCTCTTGCCCGGCGTCGGGAAGTGCCTGGTAGGTGAATTCTGTGGGCCCGGGGAGCGGTGACCGGGGAGCTCAGAGAGACCTTTCTACCCCCACCCCGAGTGCCCAGGGGGATTCTCCCCGCTCGTCACGCAGGGAGCAGAGGCAGCCCCCCCCAGAGGGGCTCGGCATTTCCTCAGTTGTTTTCCAATCCCACCCTTTCCACTGCCCCCATCTCCCAAACTTAGCGCTGCCCCTGCCACCTGCCCGTGGGCTCCTGCCCCTCTGCCTGTGCCCAGCTTGGAAATGCTCTTCCCCAAGGGCCCGACTCCGGACATCTGGGCTCCTACTGGCTCTTGCCCTGGCTTCCCTCTGCGCTTTAGCGACCCTGGCCTGTCAGCTGTAGGTTGATCACTTGGTCTGGTCTGAGCATGTCTCCTGCTCTGCTCCTAGATGAAGAATTACAAGAGGAACTTCCCCAGGTTCCTGTTCCAGGCCTTAGAGTATCTGGAAAGCTCCCAGGCGTCCATCAGACATTCTGCAGCCCTCTTCATCGGTAAGCAAAGCAGCCCCCGGGAGCTGTTCCAGGGCTGTTAGAGTTAATAAAATCTGCACATGAACAAAAAGGGGTTTCAGGACAAGCATCAGCCAGCACCTCAGGCGCCTGCTGCAACTGCAGCTGTGAAACATGGATGGAACATAGAGGAGTTAGTTGAATAAAATATCAGTGCTATTGTGTTTGGGTGTGTGATTTCGTTCCTCCCGTCCCTGGCGTACTGCTGCTCGGTCTGCAGCTTGCCCAGGTAAGGAGTATCACGTGCTCTTTCCTAAATGACTAGAAGTCAAGTTGTCTAAAAGAATTGCACCCGGTGTGCCCTCTGAGACGGCGTGAAATGCTGCTCCGAGCTCTCAATGAACATTACGGGGGAGGGAGAGCTCAGTGCTTCGAGCATTGTCTTACTGAACCCAGGGTTATGAGTCAGTCTTTGAGGGGACCGTTTAGGAATCTGGGGCAAATCTGTCAGGGATGGTGCTTGGTCCTGCTGCAGGGCAGGGGGCCGGACCTGATGGCGTCTCAAGGTCCCTTTGAATTCCAAAGTTCTCTGTTTTACTGCTCAGATTTGCACTCTTGTTTGAAGAAATATGGGAACCATTAAAAAATTCAATGGCGATTAATCGCAGGCTTAACCATGTGCACCTCCCCTTTGAGTTCAATCTCCTTCCCCGATTGGCCTTTCAGTGATTCCTGGGGTCGGATGCTTTCTCCATTGTGTTTTGCATCACACTGAAGGACTGTCTTGAATTTCCCAAGGGCTGTCTTATGGGAATGGCTGACTCTTTAGTAATTTGCAGGGATGACACTGAAACAGTGTGAGCTCCATTCTATTCCTTGTCTGTGTAGGAGAAACCATCCACCATTACTGTGACCTGTTGTCAAAAAGAGTGACTGCAGCTGGTGTCACCCGCCTGTGTGAAGGTAAGGAAATACCTCTGAGCGTTTGGGCATCTGTGGGCAGTATGAGGCCTGAACACAGATGTCACAGTGTCCCTCTGGGTCTGAGGACAGTGCTGAAGGGAGAAGAGTGGTCTTGCTGGTAGGACATAAGAATGGGAGTCGGGAGCTTTGAGCCACCATGAGCAACTCTGTGCCTCACCTTCCCCATCCGTGAAATGGGGGTAAGAACAGAAAGGCCCTCAAGGACAGCTGGCCAGAACGGAAAAGGACCCTCACTATGACGAGGCATTAGTAGGAGGAGAAGGATTCTTACCCTGTGTCAGAAAAGTTTGCATTGTCTCCTCCCCAAGGACCTTCACCCAGAGATTGATTCTTAGCTCCTACGGTATCCTGCCAGGCCCCCTGGGAACTCCTTTCCCTGCCACCTCTGGAGCACTGAAGGCGGCACAAATGCACAAAGGGTTCAGTAGAAGTGAGGAGCCTAAACCCTTTCTGCGGATCGGCGCCTGAATGTCAGAGTCACGGTTGTTGTCGTGTTCCCGGGGCAAAGGCCATTGGGAAGCAGAGGTTTTCCAGGCCTCAGTTACAGCAGCTCTGTGGGGTTTCCAACCTGTTTCCTCTTTGTTTCAGCTTTTCAGCAACAGCCTTTAAAATCGGACAGGGACACGTGGCTCATCCTGAAGGAACATCGGCAATGGCTGCAGAAGCTTGCGAGCCGCGTGTTGGGTGCTTCTTACGACTTGGGAGCGGCACCGACACAGAAGGACTCTTCCTCCTGCCACGGTAGGTACCACAGACGGGAGCAGCTCTTTGGAACAGGGAGGCAGGTTCCGTGGGGCGAGAGGGGCCGTGAGGGGTGGCAGGAGCGACGCGGCGTCCTGGAGTCACTGGGGGCCTCTCGCGTGGGGGCTGGAGCTGAGGGAAATTGTTCCTACCACGGCCCTGCCCCAAACGACCCCCCCCGCCTTTGGGCTCCATGCGCGATGGCCCAGCCCCCCAGCCACAGCTTCTCCATGGGATCCCCTCGGTCAGCAGCGCGCAGAGAGAGGGGGATTCTCCAGCACTCCCTTCGGCCATCGCCAGCCCCAGGGGAGCAGCGGCCGGGGGAGGGGCTGGGCTCTCTCAGGGATGCCGGCTCTCAGGGAAATGGCAAAGGGGGAGGAAGGGGAACCTGCCCTGGTCCAGATTCTCCCCCTTGACAATTGTGTCCTTCTCATCTGTGCTCCTGCCCTGTCTCCTCTGACAGACAGCGGCTGAGCCCACCGCTCCACGGCCTGGCCGGGAGACCAAGCAGCTGGGACACCACAAGGATCCGGAAGAAGCAGAACTGCACGTAATGGGGAACCAGCCACGACCGGGACCAGGAGCCGTTCAACCCACAGGCCAGAGGACGCCAAGCCCCTCCCCGGCCCTGCGGCGCGTCCACAAGAACCGAGGATCCGCTCCTGGCCCAGAGACTTGCAGCTGTCGTGGACTTTTGCTTGTTCCCCAACATTTGTCCTGCCCGACACCCCAGAACATGGCTTGTGAGTCACCATCAGACCCACCCATCTCCGGGCCCTTCCCACCGACCTCTGCCCATCTGGGTGGGTCTCTCTCGTCGTCCGTCTGCCTTCCCACAAAGACCAGCGTGGGACCACTCTCCTGGGGGGCACTGGGACTGCGCGCGTTCTGGGGTCCGCGGTGGGGGAGGGGTTGGGGTTGCGCGTTCTGGGGTCCGCGGTGGGGGAGGGGTTGGGGTTGCGCGTTCTGGGGTCCGCGGTGGGGGAGGGGTTGGGGTTGCGCGTTCTGGGGTCCGCGGTGGGGGAGGGGTTGGGGTTTCGCGTTCTGGGGTCCGTGGTGGGGGAGGGGTTGGGGTTGCACGTTCTGGGGTCCGCGGTGGGGGAGGGGCTGGGGCTGCCCAGCATTCTGGGACTGGGGTGGGAAGCTGAGGCTGCCTGGCTGCTCTGGGGCTTGCGGGGATGCCAGGGCACCGAGCAGCCTGGGGGCTGGTGTGGGAGGGTAGAAATCTGGGGCTGGGCAGCCACCAGTGTGGGGAGGAGAGGGCAGGGCAGGGGCAGTAGCCTGGTGGGCTTGGGGGGGCGGAGCCTTAGGAAGAAGGGGCGGGGCTGAGGTTTGCCTTCCCTCGTCAGCCGTTCGCCCGCTGCCCATGCCTCCCACTGCTCTCTGCCAGTCGGGTAGAGGCCCTGGAGAGAGGGGACGTGCCCAGGCACAGAAGTGCTCTGGTCAGGTGCCCCGGCCACAAGAGTCTCCTCTGACCCTCCAAGAAACCCCACAGAGCCCTCTGCCAACTGGGGCGGGTTTCACCCCTCCCCCATCTCAGAAGGCCACGTGGGGAATTCTTGGAGGGGTCTTGGACCCTCTTGTGGTTTTATCCCCGTGGATCTGCCTCGGGAATGGATTTCACCGACTGGTGACGGGTGCAGGACAGGGACCCATCTGGAAGTGGGTCAGGGGACCCCTCTGAGGACTCCTCTCCCGCCCTCCACCAGTCACTGTGGCCCCTGCCCGTAGGACCAGCGAGGGAGGGGACTGCACCACATGGGGGAAGTGCCGCGGTCTGGGGCCCTGCCCGCAAGAGGGTCCTGTGACCCCTCCAAGGAGTCTCTCCACCGTCCCCTCCCTACCAGTGAGGGTCACCCCCTCCTCCCCGCCTCAGGCCAGCTCAGAAGGGAAACGTGCACCAGTCAGAGCAGCCAGTGCCCGACAGCCTAGGCCAGAAGCCTCCATCTCTGGAGCTGAGCAGCCGGTCGGCACCATCGCCCTGGACGCCCCAGCGCAACAGTGCGAGGAAGAGCCCGTCTCGCTCCCTGGACGTCTTTCCAGAACTCAGCGCCTGGCCCTTCGGGCTGCCCCTCTGACTGGTGCACGTTTCCCTTCCGAGCTGGCGTGGGGGAGGGGGTGACACTCACTGGTAGGGAGGAGACGATGGAGAGACTCCTTGGAGGGGTCACAGGACCCTCTTGCAGGCAGGGCCCCAGACCGTGGCACTTCCCCCATGTGGTGCAGTCCCCTCCCTCGCTGGTCCTACGGGCAGGGGCCACAGTGACTGGTGGCGGGCCGGAGAGGAGTCCTCAGAGGGGTCCTGTGACCCACTTCCCAATGGGACACTCTGCCCCCCGTCGGAGGGACAACTCCCAGCCTGGCTGCGTTACACCAGTCGCTGGGGACAGACCCGCAGTCACGGCGCACTCCGCTGAGACAGGGCTGACTCCCACGCACGACGCCGCAAAGGGGTTAGGGTGGGAGCCAGGTAGGATCCGGCCCATCGGTCAAACCCACTCTCGGGGCGGCGCTACGGGGCCACGTTCCCTCTCAGGTGCAGAATGACCTTTGTTAGGTGCGGCAGGGGGCACAGGGCAGGGGCAGTGGTACTTGTTCTGGCTGGGGGCAGCCTCGGGGCGCGGCCGGGGATGGAGGATATGCGGCGCGGGGGAATTATCTGAACTCCTGGACTAATAAATGTATCTCTGCTGTAGACCCTGCGTTGCTGTGAATTCCTCTGTCGCGACAAAGATTGTGTGTGATGTTTGTTTCTCTTGTGGGGTTTGTCTTATTGCTGCCTTGTGCTGTATTGTGTTAAACACAAATCCCACGTTAGGCAGAAACGGATTAATAGGCATTGCTGACTGTATCTGCAGAAGCTATTGTCTCAGCAGGGCAGAGGCCCAGC
The DNA here is from genome assembly GCF_052426305.1 of Pelodiscus sinensis. NCBI lineage: Eukaryota > Metazoa > Chordata > Testudines > Trionychidae > Pelodiscus > Pelodiscus sinensis. Next base: position 7,488,717 of record NC_143063.1, on the reverse strand, counting down.
AATGCCAGGCACAGCAGCTCCTGCGCGACGTGGGGACGCTTCTGCCCCAGTGGGGGGGGGGGCAGCTCTCTGCCTGGGGTCCCGCCCGGCCTGTCTCCTCAGGAACCTCTCAGCAGCTGTATCCTGCAACAAGCCGTGAGCAGCCGAGAGCGTGGACAACGCAGCCTCTGGCCATAGGACAGGCAGCTCCCTCCTGCAGCCCCTGGACAGCTCCCTCCCGGCCTGAGCCACACAGAACCCAGGCGTCCTGGGCCAGACAGCTGACCATGTGTGTGTGGGGGGGTGACATCTCCCAGCTCATGATCCCCCAGCACTTCACAGACGTTCCTGAAGCCTCCCACCCTGGGCCGTGGGGACTGGAGAGCACCCAGCTCCCCCCAGGAACACCCAGTTCCCTTGCACTCTCCAGACCTCAGCTGGCCGCTGCCAGTCCCTCTCTCTAGCCCGTTTCTGGGCAGACTGCAGTCCCTCCTGGCCACTCCTCCCTGGCAAAGGGTGCGGACCTGCTACCTCTGCAACCCTGCCTTCAGGCCTTACGGCCTGGGGCTTCCCCGGCCCAAGCCCTCCCAGCCTGCCATGTCTGCTGTCGTACCTCGGTGTTTTGTACCTCGGTACCTTCGGTGGTCTGGACTGTCAGTGTCAGCGTCGTCCTGGCGCGCTCCTGACAGGACCTCTACTCCGTCGGTGATAATAAACTCTCGGCTGCGTGCGTAACAGTCGATACTCCCTTTATCTAGCGTGTTAGACCCCGTGCACTTGGGTCAACACAAGAGATCTCTGAGAGGCCCCGGAAACGACAGATGCAGGCAAGGTTTGAAATCAATCGAGCAGGTTGAAGCTCTACCAGTTGGTAACACAGATCAGTACAATGTGACACCACTGGGCACTATGGCCCGCGTTGACACGGTACCAACACCGGGCAGGCCTATTGCCATATATCAGATATTAACAGCACTTAGTCAAAGTTAAGTTACTGTGCACTCTGTAAGTTTAGGCAATGACACCTGCCGTTCAGGCGCCTAGTGTTCCCCCCCCCAAGGTCAGCCGGAGAGCACCCTCTGCGGTGTCCTTTTATAGACAGGTACAAACAACTTACATCATTTCTTACGTACCAGGTTACCACCCTCTGTTGCCTAGTTACCACCCCTCACTGTATGGAAGGGGGGCTCACTTACTATCCTTCATGCTGTCAATTTTGACCCGGTCCTGAACCTAGGTCGGTCTGTGCATTAGTTTTTAGGGAGTTTTCGTACCAAGACATTTCTTATTCAGATGTTTCATTACTCCCCTTTGGCTCTCAGTCTGTACCCAGTGCCTCCCTGTGTCCTTCCATGCTCGACCTAACTTACACAATCCCACAGGTATCAATAGGGCTTCTTTCTTGGCTCCTGTGTTACTAAACCAAAGTCTTGCTCACTACATTGCAGGCCTGTTGCTGTTTCCGTGTTGCAGGCCTGCTGACTCCATATCACTGACCCTCAGCTTACTACATCTGCCTCTCTCAGCCCCGCCCACCACGGCTGCCTCTCGCAGATCCACAGACAGACCTTCCAGGACACAGGAATCAAATCCTCACCTTACAAGAAGTGATTTTTGGTACAAAACAGGAGAGAAACGTGATAAAGAGTACTTGTTTCCTTGATGTTACAGAGCAACTGAGGAAACCGAATTAAAACAGAAAAAACCCTCTGGCACAATGCTCATTTTTTCGGGAAGAATGGCTCTTGCGCAAGAGGGGGGGTTTTCACATCTACACAGCTCCTTTTTGTGTAAAAGCCTCTCGTGCAACAACTGTTGCTAATTAATTATGCAAATGAAGCGTGGCGATAGTCTATTCTGCACTTCATTTGCACAAGCTTTTGCGGAGAAAGGTTGCGGTATGGACGTAGCCAAAGAGAGCAGGCAGGGAACCTAAATCCAATTCACATTTCAACCCTCTGTCTCAATTGGTTCTCCTGGCCCGCTGGCTGACACCTTTGGTAGGTACCTGAATTAACCCTTTAATCAGCGGGTGCTGGTCAGCACTCCTCCTGTTCATGACACCTTCCCATGGGCCCGCCTCCATGTCGTAGAGCTCAGCAGTTTGGCATTGGCCCCTTTCCTCTGGTGCAGCCAGGTGAGGGGAGAGTGGTCGGTTACACTGTCAGAGCCGCCCAAATAGCTATCTAAGGGTTGGAGTATTGTGTCCAGTTCTGGGCATCACATTTCAAGAAAGATGTGGAGAAATTGGAGAGGGTCTTCAGAAGAGCAACAAGAATAATTAAAGGTCTAGAGAACATGAGCTATGAGGGAAGGCTGAAAGAATTGGGTTTCTTTAGTTTATAAAAGAGAAGATTGGGGGGGACAGGATAGCCATTTTCAGGTATCTAAAAGGGTGTCATAAGGAGGAGAGAGAAAACTTGTTCATCTTTGCCTCTGAGGATAGAACAAGAAGCAATGGGCTTAAACTGCAGCAAGGCAGCTTTTAGTTGGACATTAGGAAAAAGTTCCTAGCTATCAGAGTGGTTAAACACTGGAATAAATTGCCCAGGGAGGTTGTGGAATCCCTATCTCTGGGAATATTTAAGAGTAGGTTAGATAAATGTCTATCAGGGATGGTTTAGACAGTATTTGGTCCTGCCATGAGGGCAGGGGACTGGACTCAATGACCTCTCGAGGTCCCTCCCAGTCCTTGTATTCTATGATACTATCATCTGGTGGCGTGTTTTTATTCATCAAAGGGCCAATTAAGGTGAATTGAACATATGACCAATTTATGAAGGGTAAATTTACAAAATAGGGGATTCAGCGGATATTAAAAAATGGTTGACGACAATCAATAAACAGTACAAGCGACGAGGAGTCCTGTGGCACCTTATAGACTAACTGAAGTGTAGGAGCATAAGCTTTTGTGGGCAAAGACCCACTTCGTCAGATGCAAACAGTACAGTAATCAATTCCCAAAAATCACAAGGAAAAGGAACATTTCGGCTGAGTCCAATTGGCATGGTCCATGTAATAACCAAATGTTATAGCAGCCTTCTTGAAAGTTCCCAGACTGTCGCTCAGGAGCTCAAATCTCGCAGCTCACCGAGAGCTTTGAGAGGAGCCCTGAGAAGAGCCCTCCGAGTCCTCTTCCCTGCCGATGGTAAGTAGTTCTCAGGGTGGCTGGCGATGGTCTTCAGTGGAGTCTCCCGTAAGGCTGCAGCTGTCTTGATCCAGTGTCTGATGTCCTGTGAGGAGAACCCCGCGCACCCTGCCTCTGGGACGGACATCCCCAAACTGTCCAGCTATCGGCCTTTTATCCCGTCTCAGGCGGGAAATCCCTGCGAGGGAAACCCCTCAGAGTCTGCCCCTGCTAGGGAGACCCTGTGTGTGAACTGCTGAGGTAAAGCCAGGTCAGACTGGACAGTGTGTGTTTGTGAGAATGACAGACACACACACACTGAGAGTGACAGAGATTTGTGCATTGCCGAGCTCCCTCCATCCCCTGCTCTCTGTGTGGAGATAGGGCATAAGAGTAGAGGGAGGGAGGAACACCCTGACATCAGAGCCCCCCCTTCTCCTTCCCACACCCTGCACAGCAAGCAGGAGGATACCAAGGGGGCAGCTTCAATGCAGAAGGCAGGAGCAGCATGAAAATGGGGAGAGGAGCAACTGAAGCGTTAGCCCTTGAGAGCTTCCTGGACAAACCAGCCAGGATCATCGGCCAGAGGCTCTGAGATCTGTCATTAGACCCCGATCCACTGCTCGGTGAGCACTGCTCGACTATTTCTGCTGCTGCCGCTTCTTCTGTTGCTGCTCCTTCTCCTGCCCCTGCTTGTTTTCATGTTTCTTCTTCTGTTTGTGCTGCTGCTTCTTTGGCTACTTTTTCTTCTGTTGTTTCTTTTGCTGATTCTTCTTCTGCTTTTGCTCCTTCTTCCTCTGTGGCTGCTACTTACTCTGCTGTTGCCTCTTCTGCTGCTGCTTTTCTTCTTCTTCTGGGCTATTTCTACACTGCGCCCCTTTTCCGGAAAGGGATGCAGATGAGACAAGTCGGAATTGCAAATGCAGCGGGGATTTAAATTTTCCCCGCTCCATTTGCATGAACATGGCTGCTGCTTTTTTCCGGCTCGGGGCTTTGCCGGAAAAAAGCGCCAGTCTAGACAGGGATCTTTTGGAAAATAAACCCTTTTCCGAAAGGTCCCTTATTCCTCTTAAAATCAGGACACAGCCCTGCTGCTGCTGCTATTTCCTCTTTCTTCGGCTGCTGCTTCTTCAGCTTCTCCTATTCCTGCCTCTGCTTCTGCTGTTCCTGCTGCTCTTATCTTCTGCTGCTGCTGCTGCCTCTTTTCTTCTCTGTTTCTTCTACTGCTTCTGCAGCTGCTGCTGCTTCTCTGGCTGCTGCTGCTCCTTCTTTTTCTGTGGATACTTCTGCTGTTGCTGCTATTGTGCTACTTCTTCTTCTCCATCTGGTGTTTGTTTCCTGTTGCTACTCTTTCTGCTGCTGCTACTTCTTTTTCTGTTCCTTCTTCTGCTGCTGCTGTTGCTTCTTCTGCAGTGCTGCTGTTTCTGCTGCTTCATCTGCTTCTATGGTTCCTTCTGTGGCTGCTCCTATTTGTTTTTCTGCTTCTCCTTCTTCTGTTTGTGCTTCTGCTTCTTCTGTGGCTGCTGCTGTTTTCTTTCTTTCTTCTGCTGCTGCTGTTTCTACTTCTCTCAGGGTATGTCTACATTTGCCCCCTAGTTCGGAGTAGGGAGGCAAATGAAGCATACCGAAGTTGCAAATGAAGTGTGGGATTTAAATATCCCGTGCTTGATTAGCATATTTGCAGCCGGTCGCCATTTTAAAATGCCAGTCGCCCGATTTAATCTCGCGCTTCATTAGCAACTTGGGTATGCTTCATTTGCCTCCCCTGTCCGAACTAGGGGACAAGTGTAGACACACCCCCATTCAATAAGGAGCAGCCAGAGATCATGACGCAGGGATGATCCCCAAAGCCTTATTCTGCCCCTCTAGTGGAGCAGGCGGGAAGTGGGGGGGGAGGGGTGACCCACAGAAATTAGGAGCCTGCTGGAAGTCTCCAGAGAGCTGTCACCTCTGCACCTGGGAAGGGAAGGGGGAGGGGATGGCTCCTCAGGGCCTGGGCCTGGGCGTCTTCTCTCAGGAAGCAGGGGAAGCCTTGTGCCCGGCAGGGAGCTGGCTCCATCACTGTAGCCGGCTGGGCCCTTACCCCGCTCTGCCCTGTCAGGAGGAGGGGAAGGGAACTCGGGGGCTGAGGTGGTAACACAGCATCTCCCTCCCTCCCATTTAACACTCCATTGGCATCCACAGCAAAGTGTGGGACACTTCTGGCCCACGCAGCCTCCTCAGCACCTGCCCTGCCATCGACAGGCACATTTGCCTTCCCTCTGCCTCCTCTGCCTGTTTCAGTGCGAGAGGAAACCGCAACATCCCCTGGGAGGAGGGTCCCAACTACGGGATGGTTTCCCTCTGCTCCCATTGAATGCTCTGTTCCCTTGAGACTTTCATCCTCCTTAAGAGCACTGGGGCTCTCAGACTGGAGGTGGGACAGTACTACTGTGTCCCGGAAAGTCTCATCAACATAGCTCTCTGCCTCCCTTAGCTCCTCCAGTTCAGGCACCCTGGCCTCCAAAGCACGAACTCGGTCTCTGAGGGTCAGAAGCTCCTTGCAACGGGTGCACACATACGCCACCCGCCCACAGGGCAGGTAATTATACGTGTTACACTCGAGGCAATAAACAGGATCGCCCCCACTCTGCTGCTGGGCTTCTGTCTCCATTTTTCTAATGAATAAATTTAAGTATAAACTGGGATTCTTTTTAAACCTCTGGAATATAGATTATAATACAAGTTATGTTTTAAAGAAGGTCAGAAGTCACTAGTGCCCTCTAACCTCGCCCTCTAAACTCCCTGTTAGCTGTTCCTGTTCACAAGCTCCCTGGTTGCTGAGTCACAGGCTTATATAGCTCCGGTAGCCCCTCCCCCTGACTGAGGCTCAGCCAATTAACAGAGGCTTCTAGGTTTCAAACCTTTTAGAAGCTCCTTCAAACAAACAAACAAACAAACCAAACAGACAAACACAAGCTCAGCACACAGCAAATAACTCCCCCCCCCCCCCCCCACACAAACACACACTCCAGACAGCCACTTACCACAAGGGTCCCCCTTTTACACCTCTTGTTCCTGGAGAACTCCCACTCCAAACTCCCTGTTAGCTGTTCCTATTCGCAAGCTGAACAGGACTTCACTTGACTGCGTACTGAAATGTTTCTGTGTTTTTTCAAGTAGCTTGCTAATGTTTTCAGTGCCAAAATCATCCCTGATTTCATGTGGGGGAAGTGAGGCAAAGAAAAAAGTTGCCAGTTCATTAGTTCATTCTCTGGAAACCTCTTACTCAGAGGCTCACACAGCAGGGAGATGAAATGTAGAATAGGTTCACAGCTGAACTGGTCATCGGTTGTGGTTGATTTGATTTGATTTTTCACACTGTTTCTCCAAGATCCTGCCCTCTCATCCTGCGGCTCTGGGCCCATGCTAACTGCACAGCCTCACGTGTTGTCAAAGAACCTTTCTGGGAGCATTTAGTCAGTTCTGCTAATTCATAAAATACAGGACTATGTAGCACTTTAAAGACTAACAAGATGGTTTATTAGATGATGAGCTTTCGTGGGCCAGACCCACTTCCTCAGATCAAATAGTGGAAGAAAATAGTCACAGCATATATACCAAAGGATACAATTTTAAAAAATGAACACATATCAAAAGGACAAATCACATTTCAGAACAGAAGAGGGATGCGGGGGGGGGGGGGGGGGGGAAGGAAGGTGAATGCCTGTGAGTTAATGATATTAGGGGATCTAATCTATCAAGATCTGGGGAGCTTGAGAAACATGCTGCAGTCAGCACCAGCCAGTGACCTATTGGCAGCAAGGGCAAATGAGAAGGAAGCGGAGGGATCCACTCCACCAAGAATATCAAAGCGTAATGTCTATGAAAAGTTATAAGGAGCTGAGATTAGAAACTGACGAGATCTCAGTAGTAGGCTGGAATTCTGGTTTCAGTCACCCCTGTGTAAATCCGCCTCCCCCGCCACACGGATACTCCTCACGTCAGTGTTTTTAAGATCAGATTCTGATCAGTCACACCACAGTAAATCCTTGGTTATACAGGAGACGTGACCCTGGATTCACAAGGGTGTCAATGAGCAGGCTTTGAACCTAAAAATCCACATGCTCTGTCAGCACCAATTATATAGCCCCATCCATGCATAAGTTCTTATATAGCCAAGTCCTCTGATCTGAGAGCGCCAGAGAGGGTCCGCCACTCTGAGCAGGTGTAGTGCCATTGTGCTGGATGGGGAGAAGATGTGGTAAAATCATTCCAACGGCGGCGTTTGTCCCCACTTGCTATGTATTGGTGCTCCATGGGCAAGGATAGAGGTGGTGGATGCTGAGCACCAGAGACCTGCCACATTGGACAGGGGGATGCAGCTACTCTGGGGTCTCTAGGTACAAATAACTGATAGCAAAATCAATACCACTCTCCAGAAAACCCACTGACTGCTACACTTACCTACACGCCTCCACCTTCCATCCAGCACACACCATTTCCATCCATTGTCTATAGTCAAGCCCTTAGATACAATCACATCTGCTCCAACCCCACTGACAGACCAAAAACGTTAAGATCTCTACCAAGCACTCGTAAAACTCAATTACCCAACGGTGGAATAGAAAAATTTAAAGGGCCAGACACACTTGCAGAAACCATCTACTTCAAGATAGGCCCAAGAAAAGCTAGTTAAACTCCAACACATCAAGCACCTACAACCTACACTGGAACAGGATACTACACTCCGAGAGGCCCTGGGTGACAGACCTATACTCTCTAATAGACAACCACCTAACCTCAGGAAGATACTTACTAACAACCACAAGGCACAGCACATCAATACTAACTCTGGAACTTTCCCTTGTGACAAACCCCATTGCCAGCTTTGTCCACATATCTACTCTGGTGACACCATCACTGGACCTAACTATGTCAGTTATACGATTAAGGACTCATATTCCTGTTCATCCAGCAATGTGACTTATGCCATCATGTGTCAGCAGTGTCCCTCTGCAATGTATATTGACAAAGTGCTCAGTCACTTTGCCAAAGAATCAATGCCCACAAATCTGACATCTTCCAAGAGAAAATCCTATTAGTCTACATTTCAGTCTACCTGGGCATTCCCTTAGAGACCTGACAACATGCATCTTACTTCAGAAAGACTTTAACACTAGATTACAGAGAGAAACTTCAGAACTTTCATTCATGCTTAAATTTGACAGGTTACAAATGGGCCTTAAGAAAGATGCTAGTTACCTACACATTACAAAGACAGCTTCCCCAACTATTGATAGTCCTAGTAACTGCTGATTAGCCACTCACTGACTTAAAATAAGCTATTTCCTCCTTCTCTCTCCCCCGCCCCACCTTTTGTTCTACAATCTGATTTGTTAGTTTATAATGTGCTCACCCTCTTCATTGTATTCCTTTGTTATATATGGTCACGCCAATTCTCTTTCAGAATAGGATTTGGAGAAGTGGGTCTGGCCCACGAAAGCTCACCACCTAACAACTATCTTGTTAGTCTTTAAAGTACTATATATGTTTCCTTTTGTTTTACCATGCTACCACAGTGCATTTGCTAGACCTGTGCCTTAGGGAAAAGAATTGACCCATAGTGATTCAAAAGTGACTTTGATTCCATTTCGCTTCCTGTACAAGTCAGTCACACTTTGTTTGGCTCCAGTAACCCTATGTCAAATATTTACTAGGCTCTCATCAGAATCAACATTACAGCTGGGCAAACCTCTCCATGCAAACCCTGTTTTTCACTTGCTTACAAGTTGTATGAAACATCCCGGGTTCAGCCAGGCATAGGAACAAGCCTCTATTGCCGTCTGCCTCTTGTCTACACTTTTGCAGCTTCCTCAACAACGGCTGGTCTGAGTCCCATGCTGGCCACAATCTCCTGTCCCTCAGGATACTGATGCCCCCTCTATGGCCTCCTTGAGACCCCATCATTGAGATTCCCATCTAGATGTAGAGGCTGAAGGAGATGGACAATTACAGGGCTCTCCACTAATCTCCCCTTTCCAGACTCCAGCATATAGTACGCTCAAGGCTCCAGCTGACTTCTCAATTGTACACAGATCTACATCCAATGTATACCCATCCCCAGACAGAACCTGAAAAGGCCAGGTGCCAGGAGAGCTATTTCAGAGTCATCACCTGTGTGTTTCAAACCTCTGACTTCCTCTGCATCCCTTTGTACCTCTAGCAGTAACCATAATCGCAACACAGTTCTGCAAGAGCCTCTCTCGCTATCTTCTGTTTCTTTTTGTAACCTCTGTAGTTTATTACAGAATATTAGTCTAATGCATACAGAATCATTTCATGATATAAAACAAAGTTACTTGTTTCCAACAGAGTATATGCTCAGTGCTGTATAATATCCAAAAATAAACTGAAAGCTCTTTAACTTGGGGATTCTTTACAAAATAGATATCCTGTGGATCATTGGCTTTTAAATTTAAAACAGTTTTGATGCTGTAATGCAAGCCCCAAACACTAGGTAGAGCAGCTAGCACAGAAATATTTTATTCAAAATAGCAAGTTGAAATGAACATGTTGCACTGTGGTGGAAAGAGAACAGCAAAAGATTTTTAGCATTTTAAGTTTTTCCACGAATCTGTTAGTTTTGCTTTATTCTACTTTACTATTGTTAAATTAGCACTCAACAAAAGAGGGAGAAAAGTAAAGAAGTAAATTGTACTTCCCCATGATTTCAAAGTAACAAATTTCAAAAATTAACATTTGTTTTCAAACTTCAAGAGGAGGAAAACTTCAATGAAAATGGCATTTTTCAATCAGCTGAGAATAAATACAATATATTTATTCTCCATCTCAGATTGTTTAATTTGCAGATTATTGTGCAAATTACTAAATTTCTAATTATGCTACACAACTAAAAACATTAGCGCTAAGTGTGGCTGCTTCATATACCCTGTTTCTTGTTCCTTACATTAGTGTAATCTTTTTTGTCCTAGGACTCATGAATTAGAAAAAAAAAATCAGCTGGTGAAAAACCCTCAGAGATTATCATCTGCAAAAGAAATAAATAGAAATTGTTCCAAAAGACCTAGAAATTATCTTGGATGAATCAGTCTCCCAATCCAGTTTCATAGAGGAGGAATATGATCTCTTGGATAAAACAGAGGAGGACCCCAAGAGGAAACACTGTTGATTCTGATACAGGATGTTTTAATTCCAGTGAGTGAACAAGGCATCCAAATAGATGATGACAGCATGGAATGTCAGATTGCAAGCAACTGCATTAAAGAAATTGCCTCAGAGAAAGAAATGCTAAAGCTCTTCAGGGATTTATGGAAAATCCTGGCTAATGTGGAAAAAGAACTGTGTCGAATGAGAGGTCAGGGAAGATATCCCTGCTGAGAAATATAAATCTCAGCTGAAAGATAAGATTTTGCAATTACACAGACAGAATAAATGTGATCTTATTAATGGTTTGACTAGACTCAAAGGTTGTACAACAACTACTTCCATTAGAGAAACACTATTTCCTGAAATGGATCAAATTTCAGCTGGATCACACTGATAGAAGGAATTGTTCTGAACCTACAGGCTGAATACAAAGAGAAATGCAAGTCTCAGATTAGTTCTGCCACTTCTTTACAGGTTGAGCATTCCATGTGAAAGTTGGGGAAGTCCCAGGAGGCTGTGCACCCCATGGTTAAAGGCTGCAATACCCTAAAAAAGTGGAAGGCAACTCACCCACCTCTCAGGCATCGCAATTGACCTCATGCTAAAAGAGCTTCCCTTTCACCTCATGAACGGACATGTTTGCAACCTCCCACTGCAATGGGTGACCGACATTCTGAACTCAGGGCCAAGCTGAGGGGAAGGACCAAAATGCTGGTTGTGATGATGCTGGGAGTGCAGAGCACTGGGAAATCCACCTTCCTGAACGCCACATTCCAGCGGCAGTTTGCAGTGAGTAGCGGCTGAGGTACGCAGGGAGCCTTCATGTTGCTCCTTCAAGCTAGAGCAATCTTAGAAAAGGAACAGGGCTGTGATTTCATCCTGGTGATGGACACAAAATATGAAAGCCCCTGAACAGGCCAAGGTGGAAGAGAGTTATCAACATGACAACGAGTTGGCTATCCTGCTGACTGGACTGACCAACAGAACCATTGTTAACATGGTCATGGAGAATGCCACTGAAATGAAAGATTTTGAAAGCTGTGCTCCATGGATTTCTCAGAAAGCAAAGAGCGGGGCATAAATCCCACTGCTAATTTGCGCATCAGAACGTCAGTGATGTTTCTGCATGTGAACAAAACACGAGACACAGGAAACGCCTCCAGGAGCTACTGGATTAAGTGATCAAAACTGCAGCAAAGATGAAAAATCTAAATGAGAAAATAAACTTTTCTGATATCATGGAGGATGATCTGGAAAAAAACACAGTTGGTACAAGTGTTGCCGGACTGCAATTAAGAATCTCTCTCTCCTGATGAATAGAAGCTAACAATGTGAAATGCAACAGAGACTACTGTGTGGAGAACAGAAAATTCTGGAGCTCTTACAATTTTCCCTGTACTATTCTACCAGATTCAGATTTGCTGCCCCACTTTCCAAATATTGTTGTATCAGAAGTGCAAAGAGCCTGAAGAAAAAACTGGAAAGTTGCTCACTCATTTAAGAAATGTAAGGAAGCCACACACATTAAAGAGGGTCGCCACCGCAATATAGCCAATATTCAAGATGACAACATGGAAGTAATTGGAAGGATAGTGGACATGTTTTTCGAAGAAGGCTGGAGAAAAGAAAGTAAACTGGAAAACCATGAATTGGATATGCAATTTGAAAAAATGTGGAAAGAAAATTTCAGAATTGGTGCCCCTTTTTTATAGAACCATGGAATTCATGAAAAAATTGAGTTCTATCTGCAAAAAGACTTGGATAACAAAGGGAGTTCAGTCAGAAGATACGAGCAGCAGAAAGCCTGAGGAATTCTAGAATTAACTCTGTCAACATGAGAACCAAACATTTAGACTTTTGATTGACCAACCAGTGAAACATTGGTTTACAAAAAAAACAAAAACGGTTACAGAAAACAGAAAAAACTGCTGAAACGCTGATGGCCAAATGTAATAGTTACATTGAAGACGGTCTATTTCAAGGTAGACTGATGAACATTTTGCAGGAAATTGTTACATATGTTCAATGAGAAACTTTCTCTATATTTAAGAGCCATTATTTGAAAAAAGATGCCCAACAACATAGAGCCAAGGACTTCAGCGATCAGTGTCTCCAGCTTGCCTTAATGGCTTATGTTAGCAAAAAACTCGGGCTAGAAATAGCGAATGACTCAGCAGTGGACAGTCTATTGAATGTGCCAGCTGGACTTTTTCTTCAGTTCACTGTGCAGAAGAAGCTGTTTGAACATGAGAACTTCAACTATGTGAAGTTTGTCAAAGCTTGAATACAAAGGCACAGATTAGATTGGTACCAACAGGCTGAGGATTTGGAAGATCCTGAGGAAGAAGTCAAAGCACATGCTTTGGAGAGGATACAGGAAACATTTGCTATGAAATAAACACACAGATATACTCCTAAATGAGATACCGATAAGATCGGATGAAGTCACTGGATGGGCAAAAATGAACCATTTTCATCTACTCTTTGCCCCTTTTAACCTATAGAAGAGGGGCCCACAGTGCTTCACGTGGGCATTCTTGGGTGTGGAGATTGCACTTGAATAAATAGGGAATGAAATATGCAGCCACTACAGTTCTGCAGCCAAAGTCTCAAAAACTGCCCTTCCGTACAGGATCAGGGATTTGGTTTTAATTGCTAGTTTTCATGTGCTAAGCAGGTGCTAGTATGATCGGATGAAGTCACTGGATTTCAAAACAGATTTGAAAAACCCAACTTCACACACACATGTAATTTCATCTATTAACACCATTCAGAACATCAGAATAAAAATCTATTTTGTGATACGAGAGAATTTGAGGTTTCTGGAGTGCTAAACCCAGTCGCATTTCACCAGAGCAGTGGTGACAGCCAATAACCATCTAAGTCACTCCAAGAACAGGGCAGCTCAACTCATTCAAGTATCAATACCCTCACCCAGACAACTAGTATCTCAGGGTAGCGAACACAATAGCCCAACAAAATGCACTTTATTAGAAGAGCTGGGACAGTCTCATTCCGGATAGAAGATTAGCTGCATTTCTGGCCCAGTTATAATTGGGACAGTGCACCATGATCAGAAGTTAGCAAATCCCATGCCATTAATGCTGCACTTGTAAAGCTCCCTCTCCCCTTCCTCTGTCCTGACTCCACCCTTCACCTACAGTCTGTCTCCTCACCTCTGCTCCATTTGGCTCATGCCATCATCTCCTTTCCCTCATTCCCCTGTTCCTGACGACAAAGCTCTTCAGAGTGACTGGTGGAACTTGCCATCTAGACAGTAACTTGTAGCAGCTCAGGGTTCCAGTGCAGAAAGAAACCTACTGAAAAGAACCAGGATTCTAAAAGAAGCTGAAAGAAGGTGCTGCTGGCACAGAGCAGAGAGCAGAACCTCATTCTCTCCCCCATATCCATCAGGAAATAGATGGTCTTGGTGGCTAAAGACTAGGACAGGTGGGTTCTGTTCCTGGTTCTGAGATGAGCATGTGGGATAGTGGAACAGACGTGCTGGGAAGAAGATTTCTGGGTTCCAATTCCAGCTCTGCCACTGAATTGCTGTGTTAGTTGGGTAATTTCTCTTAACCTCCGTATGCTTCAGTTTGTCGTGTAAAAGAGGGGATCGAGAATCTGACCCACCTCTCAGCAGATTATGCTGCCTAATTCAAGAATGTTCATAACGTGCTCAGAAATACTCTGATTGGAAGACGTTTAGAAAGGGTAAGTTGTTAGGATTATTATTAATTTGGTAAGAAGTGTGTTGGGGCAGGGCAGAAACGTTGGTTCCTACAAACACGAAGTTTACGTCCAGGGGCCAGATGTAGCCCACCTAACACTTCAATCTGGCCTCTGGACTGCATCTGGCTGCTTTCTGTTTATATCCTGCTGCCTCTGCCCCCGAGTTTCCAGGCAGTGGCTCAGGCAGCAGGATCCTTTTTAAAAGGCTTGTGGCTCACGGCTATAGGGCTAAACCAGCAGGAGTCAGAGCTGCGATGCCTTTAAATAGCCGCAGAAAACGTGGGCAGCTGCCAGGCACTGCAGTAGCAGTAAGGCCATGAGCCCTTTGCTGTGTTTTCATTCAAAGCCTCTGGCCCCAGACAACTCTGGGGAGAGACAAGTCTCCAGCCCTGCCCATTCTGCCCAAAGCCCCAGCCCTTCATGAGGTGGAGCCAGCCACGACCCCATCCCAAAATTTGTAAAGTGCCCCCCTGCAAAAGTTACTGGTCCCCCCAATAGACCACCACCCTATGGTGAACAGCCTCATCTCTACAAGATGCCATATAAGAGTCACCAACGTCTGAAAGCTTGTTCCTAAATGAAAGTAAACCCTGCCTCTCCCCACTCACTAACACTGCGGTCTAGTGCTAAAGGGCCAGCCGGCTCTGCATGATAGAAATCCTCTTCTTTCTTAGGGTACAGCCGCACTGCAAGCTTATTTTGGGAAAAGCTATTCCAGGAGATCTAGAAAGAGAGCTTCAAACAGTTCTGAAGTGGCCTGACACAGGGCAGACTCGTCACCATGATGCCTCCAGTCTTGGGAATTAGCTTGCTTGGCTCTCCGGACACTTCCCTCTAGCTGGGGGCTCCCCATGTTTCTCTTTGTTCCTGGCATCCTCCCCAGGACACTGCCCTCCAGCAGGGCCCACTCCAGTGTCTGAGCCCCCTTCCAGAGGTTGGTGTTTATCCTGCTTGCACTTCAGGGTTCTCCCTTCCCAGGGCACCCCAATCCCTTCACCCAGGTCCCCTGCACCCCCCTTGCCTCAGTGACCCACTGCCAGTCTGCATCTAGCCCTGAGGGGCAAACTACAGTCTGGAATGGCCACTCAGCGCTGGCAAAGCAGTGTGGACCTGTTGCCCCTGCCTAGCATGGCTGCCTCACTACCTCACAAGTAGCCTAAGGCCTTGCTTCAGGTTCTGCAGCCTGGGACCTTGCTTGGCCACCACTTCCCCAGATCTGCCCTACCTCCAGGAAGCCACCTGCTTCCCTGGCAGTCAGGCCCCTACTACTCTCTCTCCACACCCCCACTCAATTCTCCCTCTGCCACCTGGAGTCCTCCTTTATATAGCCACCAGCTGGGCCCTGGTTAGCTAGAACTGCCTCAGCTGGGGCTTTGCTCGCAGCCCTTGCTCAAGGCTGGGGTTTTGCCCTTAAAGGGCAAGTGCAGGGCAAATGCCCAGTCACAGGCCCACAGCAAAGAATTATTATCCACCCCGTATTAATGCATCCCAGAATCATGTTTGCTTTTTTTGCAGCAGTGTCACATAGTTGACTCATGTTTAACTTGTGGTTCACTATGACCCCTAGATCCCTCTCAGCAGTGCTCCTTCCTAGATCCCTTTCAGCAGTACTCCTTCCTAGACAGTCACTTCCCGTTCTGTATGGCTATGTCTACACTGCACTGGTTTTGCGCAAAAAATATGCAAATGAGGCTAAGCGTGGAATATTGCTGAGCTTCATTTGCATGCCTAATGAGCGGCCACTTTTTGTGCAAGAGGCTTTTGTGCAATAAGGAGCTGTCTACACTGCTCCTTCTTGTGCAAAAAAACCCTCTTGAGCAGAGCCGTTACACTGCTTATTTTCAGGAAGAACGTCTCGGTGCAAGAGGGGTTTTTTTGCACAAGAAGGAGCCGTGTACACAGCACTTTCTTGTGCAAAAGCCCTTTCTGCAAAAATGGCGGCTCATTGGGTATGCAAATGAGGCACGGTGATATTCATCCCTGCGCCTCATTTGCATATCTTATTGCGCCACAATGCTCAGTGTAGACATAGCCTATGTGTGAAATGGATTGTTCCTTCTTAAGTGTAGCACTTCACAATTGTCCTTATTACACTTCCTCCTATTTACCTCAGACCATTTTGAATTATGACCCAATCCTCCAAAGCAGTTGAGACACCTCCCAGCTTAGTATCATCTGCAAACTTAATAAGCGTACGTTCTATGCCGATATCTAAATTGTTGATGAAGCT